>NC_136072.1:192571162-193942580 GCF_964261635.1 Lissotriton helveticus
ATATTTATATATCTTTATATTTTATATTTATATATCTTTATCTTTTAATCTTTATCTTTATACTTTATCTATCTTTATCTTCTTTATCTATCTTTAATTCTTACACCCCACACCTCACCCTCATCCCCTCCCACCCTCACCTCCACCCTCACCCTCACTCCACACACCCTCACCCCTCACCTCACCTCACCCTCACTCACCCTCACTCACCCTCACCCTCACCCTCACCCTCACTCTACCTCACCTCCTCACCCTCACTCACCCTCACACCTCACTCACCCTCAACCCCTCACCCTCACCCTCCCTCACCCTCACTCACCCTCCACCCTCACCCTCACCCCTCACCCTCACCCTCACATCACCTCACCCTCCTCCTCACCCTCACCTCACCCTCACCACCCTCTCACCCTCAACCCTCACCCTCACTCTCACTCACCCTCAACCCCTCACCCCTCACTCACCCCTCACCCCCTCACCCTCACCTCCCTCACCCTCACCCTCACTCACCCTCACCCTCACTCACCCTCAACCCCTCACCCTCAACCCCTCACCCTCACTCACCCTCACCCTCACTCACCCTCAACCCCTCACCCTCACTCACCCTCAACCCCTCACCCTCACTCACCTCAACCCCTCACCCTCACTCACCCTCACAACACATATTGTGTTACAATAGGTGTCACATTTGCGAAAGATAAAACTATTGGCATTGTAAATAACAAAGCTATTAATTTCGCTATTTTCAAAACAAGCACATAAATAAAAAATGTGTCCTTTACAATACCAATAGCTCAAACTTTCCTAATGCGAGACCTATTGCATTGCTGTGCTTCTCTCCCCTGCTGCACTCTCCTGCTCTCTATAGATGTGGCCTAACGACCAGAGCTGCCATCTAAGTGACGTAAATACAAAATATGTTGCATTCCAAATGCTATAGGTGTCACATTCGCGAAAGTTATAACTATTGGCATTGTAAATGACAAAGCCATCAATTTAGCAATTTTAAAAACAAACAAATAAATAAAAAATGTCATTTACAAGACCAATAACTACAACTTTTCTAATGCGAGACCTATTGCATTTCCAATGCTTGTTTCATTTTGGGGGGCTCATGAACCAGTGGAGCCAAAGGGGACCCACAGTTAAGAAAATGGGCTAGTGCTTAATAATATGTTTGAGCCTACTCTAATAGATGGAAATCGAATAATCTTCAGCCCACATGACATTGTGAAAGATTTAGCAAAATTAGTCGGCAGGTCAAGGTTTGTCATGAAGCTCACAAATTAATAAGTCAGATGAAGCAGAGCTTTTGGGTTATGAGCAATTTACACAGCGTCATCCACAGAGCAATGCGTGGAGGGGGACTTTATCCATGGTCCATCAGGGGTGCACTTGACAAGTTGTGCTTAAATTGTTTCCATACAGAATAAATAGCAATGGTGCACCCCTCCTTCAATGCTAAATTCATCAGTCACTTCCCCATTTGTACCTAAGCTAACCCATGCTTTAGTGCCTTGATGCAAATAAATCAGAGACTGTACATCTGTTGGGTCCATTTCCAGTTCAATAAGATCTTGCCATAGCTTAGACTGATTAACATGGTCCAAAGCCATTGATAAATCCATAAAAGCCCAATAAGTAAGTGTAGATTAAGACATTGTTCCACTGTTTCTATGCCACTGCGAAAGCCAAATTGGCAGTCATTTGATATGTTATCATTAACCCATTCCAATATTCTGTTATACAGAACTCTGCCTAACATTTTGGTGGGAATGTCAATCAGTGGGATAGGACAGTAGCATTTGGGTTCACAGATATTCAGACAAAATATCCCCCAAAAATATTGTCATACCAAAATATTGTGTCCAAATTATTGTGATATAGAAATTTCATCAGCAAGAATATCATTGTCAAGAATATCGATTTTAGTGTAAGTAATATCCATTTTTAAAATATCTAACTAATATCGTTTGCAAAAATATAGTTGTTTAAAATATTGTTTTTTCATGATTGTTTCTTCATATTATATGTATTTTAGCATATGTTTTAAATACATATGATGTAAATGTTATGTATGATAATTGCTTATATTTTCTAATTTATTTCTTAAGTGTTTAGTAGTTATTAAATGTAATTAAATACATGTTTGGGATTTTTAATGCCGTAGTGGGTTTATAGGGGTATAGGGTGGGAAGTAATTACATTATAATGTATTACTGATTAATTTGTATTTAATATTATTTATTTAATTGATATTTAATTATGTTAATTTTGCGGATAATTTTTTAATGTAATTTAATGTGCGCGTTGGTGGGTAAATTAATTTTAAATAATTAATAATTCGTTGTTAATTAATATGAATGAATTAATAATTAATTATGTTAATTGTGTAATACATTTTTTTGGGTGTCTGGTTAGGGGTTTATATGGGTGCTATGGTGTGTGTAATTTTCTTTTTTATTTAGGTGCAGGTTGTGGGGATTATAGAGGTGAAGGGTGGGAAGAAATACATTTTTAAATAATTAATAATTAATTATTAATGAATTGATCATTAATTATGTTAATTGTGTAAGTAATATTTTTTTTAGGTGTGGGTTTTATAGAAGTAAAGGTAACGGGTGGGGAGTAAATCAATTTAAATTAATTAATAGTTAGTTGTTAAATACTATTAGCCCCTTGCTCATGTGCGTCGGACAGCTCACTCACGCCCGACCACATGGCACTGGAAATCCTTCTGGTGTGGGCACCAGAGGGATTTCCTTACTATCAAAACGGTGTGCTGACTTAATTTCACTGAAACCGAAACTGAAATGAGCCAATCAGCTTATTTCAGTTTCACTGCCTATGTGCTTGTGGGGCTATTTCATCCCCCCGAGCACATATGCAGATGGGAGGGGTAGCATTGAAAAGGGGAATCTACCCTTTCCAATGGTACCCCTTCCTACTTGGGGATCACCACAGTAGGGCGATACCCAAGCAGGGAACCACCCACTAGGCACCAGAGAGGGGGGAGTGGCTCCTTGGGCAAGGCCTTTTGCTACCTCCCATTGTTCTGGAAATATAAATGTTTTCTGTCCCCCTGGGGACAGAAAGCACACTAGGAACCAGGGATTTATTTCATTTAAATTGGCATGCCAATGTCCCCATCCCTCCAAAAAATGCCACAGTCTTTCTGCCCCCTCCCGGGAGGCAGATGAGGAAAATAGCCACTGATATGCCCCCGGGGGGGGGGGGGCAGAAAGCCTACTAGGCATCAGGGATTATGCTTTATTTATATGTAGGGGTGGGGTCTGCCCAGAATGAGCATGCCAATCCCCCCAAAATGCCACAGTCTTTCTGCCCCCGGGAGGTAGATGGGGGCAATAGCCCCATATGTGCCCCATAGCAATAGCCCCTTATGTGCCCCATGGGACAGAAAGCCCACTAGGCACCAGTGATTCTGCTTTTTATTATACATAGTGATGGGGGCTGCCCAGAATGGGCATGCTAATTCCCCTACCCCCACAAACACAAATGTGACAGTCTTTCATGCCCCCCTGGGGGGGCATATGGGCTGATGGGGGTTATTATCCCTGATCTGTCCCCCTGGGGGCAATAGCCTACTAGACAATAGGGATTTGTTTTTTAGAAAAGAAGGGTAGGGGCTGCCCACAATGAGTTTGATCATTCTCACCCCCCTACATAAACGTAGTGCAGCCTCCCCAAGGAGGTAGGTGAGGCAATAGCCCCATATCCACCCCCCATACAAATGGCCACAGTCTTTCTGCCCCCCCCCCCTTGAGGGAATATCAGGGCAATAGCCTTCAATCTGCCATCTCCCCCGGGCCCTAGCACAGCCGGCACCTAGGGAACCCTAGCAAACCTGTACATTTGTTTAAACTAGACACCCAGGGGAATTCATGATAGGATGACTTGTATGACCTCTTGTCTGCTTGTACACCAGTTCCAGCACGAAATGGACTTCACAGTCCATGCCATGCTGGAACATATTTTGCTGTTCCCATTGCGGTGCCATTTTTCAGGCAAAAGGATCTTCAGCCTGCATGAGTTCATCTCTTAATCAGCTGGTCGGCCTTTGCACGGCTTGGCGGTGGTGTGCTGGCACAAAGCCAGTGCAGCACTGCCAAAGTAGGAATCAGCCCATGAATTATTTTATTTGTGTCATTAGTTTTAACAAAAAAATTATTTTAGGTGTTGGTTGTGGGGTTTATGGGGGGTTTATGGGGTAAAGGATGGGAAGTTAATTAATTCGAATGAATTAATAGTTCGTTTTTAATTAATAATATTTGTTTAATTGATAACAAACTATTGTTAATTCTGCAATTAAATAATTTTAAAAGATTTTAGATGTAGGTTGTGGCTTTTATAGGAGTATGGGTTGGGGAGTAAATCTATTTTAAGTAATTAATAATTAATTTTTAAACTAATATTAATTATTCAACTGAAAATTATGTTAATTGTGTAAATTATCGTCTGGGTAAATTTTATGAGGGTGTTGTGTGTTTTGTGGGAGTCTATTGTGAGAAGTAAATTAATTATAATTATTAATGATAATTAGTTTGTTGATAAATATTTACATTATTAGCGTAAATATTTAGATTTTGAAAGTTACGTTTTAGGTACCGGGTGTGAGTTTTGTGGGGTTCTAGGGTCGAAAGTAACTAAATAAAATGCATGTAATAAATATTTTGTATTAACAAATAATGTCTTAATACATTTTTGTTTTTTATTTATAATAATATTTGTAGTTATATGTGATATGTATTTAACATTGTAATATGTTTTTATTTTATAATTTTTTAACTCATTCCATGCTCATGACGGCTCCATGCCATCATGAGCCACGGGCTGCGTGTGCTCATGACAGCATGGAGCAGTCATCAACTGCCAGTCCTTCCACGCTCCGCCTTGGCGGCACTAATTTCCCGCCTGTGCGGGCGAATTAGTGAGTGGGAGGGGTCATGACCGTCATGAGCACACGCCGCCCGTGACTCATGACGTCATGGAGCCGTCATGAGTAAGGGAGCACCACGCCCACACCCTAGCCCCACCCGCGCTGCGGCCGAAGAATTTAATATTAAATATATTTGTAATTTTTTTGTAAATATATATATTTTTTCCTTATTTACTTTGTTTTGTTGTGAAATATTGTTATTTTGTTCAAGATATTTTGTTTGTTTTTAAAGTTGCTCTGACTGGAGTGCGAATAGTAAATTTTACCCCTCCACTTTCCAACACTTTCCCTACTGTTGTACTGACTGGAGTGCGAATAGTATGGTTTACACCTCCGCAATACAACACTTTCCCTACTGTTATACTGACTGAAGTGGAATAGTAAATTTAACCAGCTGCAATCTAACACTTTCTCTACTGTTGCACTCATTGGAGTGGGAATGGTAATTTTTGCCCCTCAGCAATCCAACAGTTTCCCTATTGTTGTACTGACTGGAGTGGGAATAGTACATTTTGCCCCTCTGCAATCCAACACTTTCACTCACTGTTGCATATACTAAGGGAGATTTGTAAATTTAATCCAATTTTATTATTTTTGCTTTGCGTTAAGTGGGAGTAGTGCATTTTTTAAATATATTTATTGTAATAGTTTGTGTTGTTGAGTGGTGTTGAGTCATTTGTGTGATTTGATGTGGTGGGTTTTGTTAATAGGGTGAAGAGCTGTGGTGTGTGACACTGTTACAGTTTGATTTAAATGTGGGGTAGTTTTGGGAAGTGATAGGGTAGAAGAGTGAGAAGTAAGGTAGAGAAAGGAGAGATGAGAAGAATAATGAAAGGAACACAGAAAGGAAGAGAGGAAAGGAGAGAAAAACAAGAGCACAGAGAGAGGAGAGGGAAGAGAGGACAGATGAAAACAAAAAGAGGATTGCGAGAGAGGCAAAGAGAAGTAGTCAGACAAGACAAGATGGGGAGGAAGCAGAAAGGAGGGTAGAAAAATGAAAAAAGAGATTAGACGCAAGGAAAGAGTAGATAAGAAGAGGGTGTACGGTGATGAATTAGTAGAGATATTGAAGAAATATGATATTTCAGAAGGATACCAGACATGAGGGGATTTGAGGAAGGGGCGAGAATGGGCACGAAACATCACTAAATGGCAGTTGGAACAAGACAAGGGGACAAACAAGAGGAAGGTGGAGGAGAAGGAGGGTGGGAGAAGGTATAGGCAGAATAACAAAGCAGATCAGTGAAGGTCTTAGAAGCTTAGTACTGAAATACAAAGGGAACGGGTTATTTGATCAGGAACTGATGACTGCTTGATTAAACTTGTAAGTGGTGACATCCTTTGTGATTAGCATCTGGGAGACGTCAAGAAGGGCGTTTTGTGGTCCATGTATTCACCAACCGAATCTTTGTATTGTGTTTACTCTTTCTATGGGAAGTAAGAAGTAAATTTAGCAGTTAGCCTATTATCGAAACAAATTTTACATTTACAAATTTTACATTTACAGTAGGTTTAGGAAGTTGTCATATTTAAACTATTAATGGTAGTCTGCCATTGTTATTCCATTTTGTCGCAGTAATATGAAGTTGTCACTTGCCACCTTTGCACTTTAGTTTCTTTGTTCAGATAGAGTGGCCATTAACCAGACACATTACACTGCTTTGTAACCAATACTATATTTCTTTATTCTCTTGCTATGTGTGGGTACAGGTATTAAAATTGTCTTACAACAGTGGAACCTAGGGGCTAAAGGTTTTGCATTAGGATCAATGTTGTAATGAAGGAGGAAAAATACATTGCATCTTATGCCTTGATATGGCTACATATGAGTGTTAATAGTTATATGATAGTTCTGAGCACTGATACAAAATATTTGCTTTGTGGAGTGAAAGTGGACACTCAGAAAAGTGGTCTGTGGTGGCTGTGAGTCTGTTAAGGAATGTATAAATAGGTGCATGTGGCTAGACCGATGAAAGATTAATGGCTAGGCAAATGAGGGACCCACTCTACAAATCATGTGCAAATGTATGGAAGTCTGCACTGTGAATTATAAAAATACTACAAGTCACTGAGGAGTGCTGTGAGTAAATAGAAGAAAGAGGACATGGGGTGAGTTCCTTTATGATGCTATTGGACTGACTTGCAATATCCTTTTTACCTACCACAGGAAGCCTTTTATTTCTTATAATATATGGCAAAACTATTACCCTTCTTTCAAAAAACGTATATCCTGTGGTCTTGCTTATTCCTAAGAGTGAAGGCATAGTTCTAGCTATGCAGAAGAAAATGCGGACTCTGCACTGTAAAAATAAATGATCTAAAAAGTAGCTGTCAATGTCGCTCAAAAATGTATGAGCAACTGCAATAAGTTATTACAGTAGAGTAGTTACATCATAGTCGTATTCTAGTTGACTAGTCATGTCACAACTAGCTTTAATAAGAAATCTAGAGACATATTTTTATACATACATTGTGTGTAGTATATATTAATGCTTTTGTTCCATCACACAATCTGATATACATTATCAGAACCCTACTTGACTCCAAAAATCATGAATATCTATGAACACTTATAATTTAACACATTTTGCATGATGAGCCTGAATAATTCCCCTGCTGGCACTCAACACGCTTTTTTCTTTTTATCTGAGCTTCAGCTGAATTCCCTGCAGTGGTTGAAATTATAATGACATGCAAATTGCCCTATGTATCTACAAATACATTTCTGTAATTTAATGCTTACTTTCCTTGTCTATTAACATTAATAATCTCCCCTAGCCCCTTGGCTGATGAAGTGGGACAGTACAGGCATATCTCACTATATTGCTCCCCGGCAGAGTGCGTATGTGGGTCTCAGAAGAGATAATCTTTGATAATTCACCTCAGGAGGTAAATGTCTTTGCATCTGTTCTTGCATCACTTGCAATGGATACCATGAAATGTGGTGAGTATATTTCAGTCAACCACAGGGTTGGACTGGGGAACCAAAAGCAGCCTGGCAAAAAGGCTCTAGCCAACCCGGCTCTATCATCGTCTTGGGATATAACTCTCTTTCCATCAATCCATTCTCTCTCTCTTTCTCTCCTCTCTCTCTTCTCCCTCTCAGATTGCTTTCTTTCTACCTTCCCCTATCTTCCCTCCCTCTCATTCTCTCTCTCCTGGAGCATCCCTTTGCCTGTTACAATTAACCTCAGGTAGCTGGGGAAAGTGACAGAGGCACCAGCAGCGGCCCTGGGTTTTCAAAACCGGTCTCCAAGAGCTCCAGCCCACCGGGGAAATGCCTGGTTTATTAAAGGCCTGTCCGGCCCTGGTCAACCAATACGCCTGCTTGTAACTGTATACAGACTTTGGGAAGACATTATGTTAATTAGTTAATTTTGCTGAGATCTCTTCAAAGTCCTAGCCGGAACATAGCAGGTTTGGTAATATTTAAAGGCAAACAGCTAATGTTGTCCTCAGAGCCTGATCCAAAAGGCAGACAATTTACAATGATGTTAAGAATACTCAGATTTACTGACTGAGATTGTAAACTTTGAAATACCTTACTGAACTGATTGCCGCCAGTGATGATTGATGGAGGTTTAAAACATGAGCACTCTCCACCATCTGCTAAATGACAGGGCTCGCTAGCTGAGAGCTTTTTAATTTGTAAATTAGACTCATAACTACAGTATCCCTGGTGGGAATTCCACTTGACCAGTTACAAATGTGTTTTTTCCTATGTGCTTGTTGGAAGCATATGGGATTCTTAACATCGACTAAATTGCTTTTGAGAAGATATTTGTGATCTGATGTGTATTGTTTTATTCAGTGCACAATACAAGCCAATTCTCAGTGTCACTAAATACCATAAGTGTGGTATTTCCAAATAATTGCACATTTCATATATTTGAATACTAAAATATTAATATTCAATGATAAAAAAGCTATTGTTCGCATTTGGCACTATTATCTAAGTGGCACTGATATTATTTAAAATAGTTTTAAGCCTTGTCAAAAAAATTCAACTTTCGCGGGCCACATGGCAGGGCTGGGCTACTGGGCCCTACTGTCGCGGATTAGGTCGTTTGACATTGGAGTCCTGAAGTCCATCCTACTACGGCTTTGAAAAGTGGGCCAAGTACACCCTTTTCCCGCTTCACTCTCCTGGTAGTGAGGGCAGGCAGTACAGGTCAGTAAAATAGGGGCAAGAGCTGGGGAGAGGATGGAGCCTTACGGCTAGAATGGTGGACCTCGAAGCTGGGGAACCGGGTTCAAGTCTCGGAAACGACGCTCAACATCCAGTGATTCTGGACAAATCACTTAATCTCCCCGTGCCTAACAAAAATGAATGTGTTCTTCTGTCAAAAACTAGTGCTTTGTAAAGCGCTCTGATACCCGATGTCTCGGGTCTAGTTTGCGCTACATAAAACTCTAAAAAAAAAATAATATCTCAGAACAATACAAACAACATTCACAGTAAATGCATTGTCCCACCAAGTGCTTATTATATCAAAAGGAAGTACTTTATTAGCACAGCAAAGCATAATACATGGTACATTTCAATGGGGCTCAGTTGCAAGGTCGCAAATCTAACTGTGAGACTGAATTGAATGGTCCACGTGCTGCAGTGTCCTCTCTTCATTCTAGGAGGGATTATAGCACTTCTTATAGCACTTCTACTCTAATGTATTTACAGGCACATGTTAGGCAGAGGTGCAGTTTAATAGATCTCAACTCCCTCTGAGTAGTGTCCATTTCAGTTCAATAGTTCGTACCCAAATTAAAGGTATCACTTAGACAACAACAAGTTTAACCCTTTCCGTGCTGATGACGGAACCGCTCCGTCATCAGCCGTGGTGGCGCTGTGCTGATGACGGAGCCGTTCCGTCATGGCCCGCCCGACGCGCCTGCGCGGCACGTTCTGTTAAGCGGGCGGGGCCATGACGGAACCGCTCCGTCATGAGCACAGCTCAACCACGGCTGGTGACGGAGCGGTTCCGTCACCAGCATGGGCGCGCCGCACGCCCCCCCCGCCCCCTTAGCGCTGCGGCGGAATAGCCGCCGCAGCGATGAGGTTAACATGCAGGGGGCATTCTAGTCCAAACACTCTGGTTCATTGATGTCCTCATGCTTTCAATAAATCTCTGCATCAGTCCACATCATCGCAAACCTAGTCCAACTTTGAAAAGAGCTGAAAAGAGATCTCTTTAAGAACCACTACTTCATGACACAGTGAAACCAGAGTTAGTAGTGGCTTATTTATCACACCTTGTTATGGATAAATAATTACTGTGAGTACAGTACAATAGCAATAGAAATTGTATTCAGGATGGTGGTCTTATAGCTAACCCACATCTTACTAGCAAAGGTGTGACTTCACAAAGGATCAATCAATCCAATATGTATACACATTTTTCAAAAGGAAAACAGGACTCAGTAATAGTATAAGGTCCAGACAGTAAGGACTTGTACTGAACAAAAGTTCTCTTTATGGTAGATACGTAAGATTATGCATTCTTCGGTACATTTGAATTTCCTAAATCCATTCTTCGGAAACAGACAATAGCGACACATGTTTCATCACGCAGTGACTTTTTCAAGGCTTTAGTAGGAAATAAATATGGTCACATGTTGTATGTAGAAAGTCACATATGGAAAGAGTTGGTATATACTGCAATATCCCTGATGGTGGCCCCTCAGTAAGAAGTGACTTGATATATTGAATCCGGCTCTATAAGTCTAATGTTTGTTAAGACTGTCCCAATTCTTGGTGTAAAGCCATAGTGGAACTATGTGTCGTTCCAGACTAAAAGACCTTGTAGTTGAATAAAAGATCAAGCGCACTTTAAGCTTAAATGCAGACCATAATAAGCTGTTTTGTGGTTATGTCCATTTAGCCACCGTTATACTCACTTTGAGGGACATATGTACAAGCCTCTATCGCCACCACAATGTCACTTTTATTGACACAGTAGTGGTGATAGGGGCTAAGCCTTATTTACAAGGCAGTGTTAAGCCACTTAACATGGCTTAACGCTGCCTTGTAAATAAGGCCCCCTTTCACGCAATGCTTAGTATGAAAGGGTGGGCAGTGGGTGTTGTGGTGGGCGCTCCACCGCAACACCCATTGATTTAGACGCTGCCCCTATGTACAAGTGCAGCCTACAAAGAAGACAGCGGCAAAATTAAGACCAGGAAAAACCTGGTCTTAAGTTGGAAAAATTAGGAGAAATGCATTATTTCTTCTTTTTTTGCTTTTTCCATGTGTGCTGCCTTGTACAGCACACATGGAAAAAGCAAAATGCCATGGATTGTTTATGTATAGGAAGGTCCACCTTCCTGTACATAAACAATCTTAGAAAAAAATCTATTTTGTAACTTTCATGTGTGCTGCATTAAGCAACATCCATGAAAGGGACAAAATGGCATTTCAGGATTGTTTAGGTGCAGGAAGGGACACCTTCCTACACATAAACAATCCTCCCCTGCACGCAGACACCCTTGCACTATGGTAGACAGAAAACGGCACCCTCTGGAGGAGCCACCTGTTTATACCAGGCAGGAGGAGATACCAAGCATTTATTGAATATCATCTGACCTCCCCTGAACTAAAAAACAGCAGTGTAGTGCCTCATCGTATGTTGGATGGACCAGCAATGCAGTGGATCAAAGGGGCCTCAGGGGAATCAGGCTCATGGAGTGGATGAGCAGATTAATGTTGGGGTGGCAGGAGCACCCACAATATTGACACTGACTGGCCTGAGCCACATGTCTGTCCATATCTGTCCAGTTTGCCCAATCTTTGCTCTGCCTCACTCCTACACCTATCAGAGTCTCAAATAGTCCCAAGGGCTAACCTTCTGTGTTGTGCCCACATCTGCCCCACTGTGATCGACTTACAGGATAGCGGTCCATTTTGCTGTCCGCTTTGTTGTTGTGACTGTGTGCTACTGACACCACTGCCCCTCAACTTCTGATGTGTCCGGCCTGCTCCAGGACCTTCCACCAATGTTTTCTGTTGTTATAGACAACTGACTCCACCTGGACACCATTCCTGGAGCCACTGTGATCACATAAGGCGCCTTCTTGGTTTTCGGCTGTGTGGTCTGTTCTCCAAACAGGGACGTGGCGGTTCAGGTCTTGGGTTGGCTGCTGATCAGAAAGTTCCTTGTCCACCACTTCATTGCTCCTTTCATATTATGAATTCAATGCAGAGGGTCCGGTATCAATCTTAGGAGGGTGTAGTTATCACTGTGCAGGTGGGTGTAGTTTATGACTGCACCTGCTTGTGGGGAAATACCCGGGGGACCACTGGACAGAGGAAAAACATAATAGGTATTACAATAAAATGAAAAAAAAATACAAACCATGTAAAATATGGTCATACACATTTAGACATTGCAGACACCTATTCAAATCACATTATACTATTGTAAACATAGCAAATAACTGATGCACTTACATAGAAAATTGCAAATGAATAATGCAAAAAACTCTTCTCGTATCCAACACCACTCTATAACACACTCAACAATACATCAGAATGCATTTCATGTCACAAACACCCACCAAGACATAAACATGACATACAATGCAATTGTAACTGAGGTCTGGCCTCCTCAACGTTTCCCAGCGGAAGGGGAAAGGGGAGTTCTCAGGGTATGCACTCTACGTATGTGATTTTACTTTTGATGATTGTCAGGTGTGTATCATTTTCTACTGGTGATGCCCGATTTCCTATTCTCTACAATTCGATGCTCTGCAAAGCATGTGCTACCTAACACTGCATTTAGCCTATGTACATAGATATGCCCGTAAAGTTGCTTGTGGTAATATTACATCATATTTTGAGTTGTACGTGTTAGCTTCCATTCTTATAAGCGAGTGAGGAGACGTACTTATACTACTAGGCATATATATCTGCCTGGAGTGGCTGAAGTGCAGTTAGGTGAAGATTTGCACTTAGGTAGAGGCCTATGTTTATGTGTGGAAATTTTCACCTGCAGATTTGCCTTTGGGAATTGAGCACAAATTGTTCAACATCAGACCTCTTTCACCTTATTATGCAATTATTACCCGAAGAGAATACAAGTTCAACAAACTATGGGGCATATTTACAAGCGTCTTGCGCCACTGGCGCGTCACTTTTTGTGATGCACTGGCAGCGTATTTTGCTGCCCCATATTTACAAGGACATGTAAAGCGACCCTACGTGGCTTTTCCTCTCCATGTAATTTTGGCCCCTTTTCAAGCAGCACTGTGTGTGAAAGGGGCTTTCCATGGGTGTGTCTGTGGGTGTTCCCATGCAACACGCATGAAACCTGACACATTCTCAGATTTACGAGAAATTGTAAACCTGGGAATGTGACAGAATGCCACACCTTCCCAGGAGTAGTGAGGAGCAACGAGGAGAAATGGTTTCATTTCACCTCATGTTTTCCACTTTCTATGCAAGCTGCATTATGCAGCACACATAGGAAGAGGAAATCATCTCTTGTCATTGTTTTTGTGCAAGAAGGTGTCCCTTCCGGCACCAAAAAAATTCTCCCTGCAATGAATTTGAATGAATGAATGAATGAATTTGGGATTTGTATTGCGCCACGTTGCCCGGAGGCATCAAGACGCATCAGATGGAAAACAGCTGAGTGAAGGGCGAACACAGATGAGGGGTTAAGGTTAGGCTTTTGCGAAGAGCCAAGTTTTTAGTCCCTTACGAAAAAGGGCGAGGGACGCCTGACCCTTGAGTTCAGCAGGATGCGTGTTCCAAAGTTTCGGGGCAAGGGAAAAGAAGGCCTTCCCTCCCCATCTGGCCTTGACGGTTCGAGGGACAGACAAAAGGTTTTTGTTGGCATAGCGCAAGGCCCTGCCCGGGGTGTAATAGGACACAAGAGACTTGGGGCCCGATGTAGGTAAACCCAGATTAACGATTCTTAAACACCGAATCATACCGATTCGGTATTTAAGAACTGGCAATCGGGATTTAGGTAATTTTACTGATTTCATTACCGAATCGGTAAGTTTCGGTAATTACCGAATCGGTATTTACCGAATCGGTAATTGACATTCATTCCTATGGGCTGTAGGCCCATAGGAATGAATGTCAATTACCGAATAGGTAAATACCAATTCGGTAATTGGGGGAAACATTGAAGGGTGGCAGGGTGTCACTTTGACACCCTGTTGCACCCCTCAATTGTGCATGGGTGCACATGTTGCACACATACATGCCCTTAGGGCATGAATGTCTGCAACATGGCACCGTTTTAAAATCAAAAAAAATGCTTTTGAAAGGGTTTTCATCATTTACCACCAACTTCTAGTTGGTGGTAAATAACGACTTCTTCAACCCCTGTAGCACTGATTTAAGTGCTACCTACATGTCAAAATACAGAATCGGTAATTTTACTGATTCGGTATTTTACAGAATCGGTAAAATTACTGATTCTGTATTTTAACATGCCCCTACATCTCCATCTTCAAATACCGGTCGGTAACGGCCGAAATCGGCCGTTACCGACCAGTATTTGGCTACCTACATCGGGCCTCTAACGTCTTCAGCACCAGATCCGTGAAGAGCATGGTAGGTAAGGACTAATCAGCAAATCAAAAGGGAGAGAGAGGACTAGGTAAGCCAGTCCGGGTCCCCTGGTTATATGTAGGAATATCAATATAGGACTAGCTACGTTGTATTTAGTGGAACTCAGAAGGTATATCTGCGGGCAAACCCTTAGGTTTGGACATGAAGCCCTCACACACCAACCTAGTTGGTGTCATGCTTCATCATCGGGCCCACCACAGTGACACCGAATGTGTCCCGGGTGTGCTGCGACTCCAGATTACTGAGGAGCTGGTATTCTTGCTGAGTGTGCAGTGCTGGTGAGAATGAGGGTGAAAGGTTAAAAGCTATAAAGGTGGTCCCAGTTCCCGAGGGTAAAGGTAAATTTAATACCTGGGCCCCTGTTAGCAAGGTAAAAAGGCTGTGGACGATATGGAGTGTATTAAGAGCTCCTACGTCCATGTGGTCTACATGTTTCAGCCAGGCCTTTTGATTAAAACTGGCTTTCCTCAGGACCAATGAGTATGTGTAAGTGATGATTAACTATATTAAGTGATAGTGTATGGTGAAAAAGTGTTGCACTCGCTAAGGTGCCGTACGTGTAAGAGGGGGATTCCCTCTACTTTAACTTGCTACTTGCTGTTAAAGCCTCATGGGTCACTTGGCAGGGAGTGAGAGAAGACCGGTATTTCCGATCAGCGTGCTCCTGCGACCTATCGTCCTGCTCCAGTGTCCCCTTGAAATTTATCCTGGCCTGCACAGGAAGCCAGTGAAGGTTTTTTCTAATCAGGGATCCTGAGGACCGTCTGGGGGCATCAACAACAAACCTTGCTGCTGCATTCTGGACAACTTGCAAATGGTGGACCAACCTTTTGCTCATACCTATGTAGAGGGCGTTACAATAGTCCAGACGAGGAGAGATGAGAGCCACCGAGACTTGTTTCCGGGCTTCCGGGCAAGATAGTGTGTGAGTTTACGCAGGATCCTTAGGACACCACAACATGTGGATACAGTCCTGTTTACTTGCTTGTCAAAGGCAAGTGTGGTGTCGAGAATTACACCCAGATTACGGGCGACAGGAGAAGGCTTGGGACACGTTCCAAGGGCAGGGGGCCACCAGTCAGCCGACCAAATATCTTGTTTACCCCCAAAGATAAGGACCTCGGTCTTTTCCCCATTTAATTTGAGGAAGTTTGAGGTCATCCAGCCTGCCACTGCTTCCATGCAATTCCTGAAATTTAAGGCCATATTCTCCACAGATGGAGAGAGGGAGACCATAATCTGGGTGTCGTCAGCGTACGACAATACTTCCAGTCCAAAAGATCTTACAAGCCTAGCAAGTGGGGCCACATATATGTTAAAAAATGTAGGGCTCAGGGAGAGCCCTGAGGGACCCCACACTGCAAAGGCTTGGCAGAGGAGAGGAAGTTTCCCAGTTTGACCCTTTGTTCAAACTGGTTGAGGAAAGATGTAAGGAGGCTCAGAGCCGGCCCATCTACTCCCATTTCACCAAGGCGTGAGGCCAGGATGGTGGGAGACAGGGTGTCAAAGGCAGCTGTAAGGTCAAGCAGGATCAGATCGGTAGCCTGACCACTGTCGACCTTAGCGCGGATGTTATTGACCACCACTGTAAGAGCTGACTCTGTGCTATGCGCCTTCCGAAAGCCATGCTAAGATGGATCTAGCAGGCTATCTTTGTACAGGAAGGCGCTGAGATGGTGATTAAGATGAGCCTCGAGCATTTTGGCGGAGGCAGGAAGTAGGGATATGGGGCGGATGTTTTTTAGAATCCCGGGACCCATGGTGGCCTTTTTCAAAAGGGGCTTGAAAAAGGCCATCTTCCAAGGAGAAGGGAAGACTCCGTTGGAGATTGCCAGGTTCATTACTTCCAAAAGGGGGGGAAGTAAGACCTCTCTACAGTTTTTGAAATTTTTTAGAGGGCAGGGGTCCAGTGGGGATCCAGATTTAAGTTTGTCAAGGAGCTCATTAAGAATTTCGGGGTTAAGAAGAGGAAAATTGGACAGGTTTCCGCGAGGAACCCGAGACGGCTCCTGCCAGGCGGAGGGTACAGATGACGGGGCGGGCTCCTGAGTCAGATTGAGCACTGCTAGGGCTGTGTAGATATCCACGATTTTGGTATGAAAAAACGCGGATATCTGATCGCAGAAATCTTGAGATGCGATAATGGGATCGGGGTGTTGAACAACAGATAAGGAATCTATAATCTTAAATAGTTCACTGGGAGAACTGAGGGAGGTTGTCAACAGTGGCCTTGTATCCTTTAATAAGGATTTTGTGTCTGATCCTCTCATCAGGATCAGGATGGGCTCTCCAGAACCTTTCTTGCCTCCTACACTCCTGCCTAAGCAGTCTAAGAGAGTCTGAAAACCAAGGGGCCGACGGGCGTTTCCTTGCGCAATAGTGAGGCTTGGCCGGGGATAGGATGTTAACAGCCTTAGAGATGGTGCTAACCAGCTCCGAAGCAGCAGCATCAGTATCAGTATTGGGAGAGAACTTAAGGTTGGCGATAATAGGGCCCAGTGACTCATTATTCAGGCCCCTGTAGTTCCTTTTCAGCGCCCAGTTGTTATTATCCTTAAGGGGCACATAGGGTAGACACGATGTGAACTCGATAGGGACTGCCTTATGGTCTGACCAAGAGAGAGGAAGAGAGAGGCCTACTTCCAACCTAGAATCATTGGTAAACACCCCGTCCAAAATGTGGCCGGCCGAATGGGTGGAACTTCCTACTCTTTGTAAGAGACCACAAGAAGCCAACGAGTCTACCAAGGAAATGGTGTCGGCCGAGATGGAGTTTTCCAAATGGAAATTAAAATAACCAAGAATGGTGAAGTTGGGCTTATCGATGAATGGTTCCAAGATTTCAAGGAGTTCAACAATAAAAGTAGACCTGGGGCCAGGGGGTCTGTAGATGAGAATGCCCGCAAAGGACACCGTAGGAGAGGGGCTAAGGGAAAAGTGTAAAGCCTGGAAGGAGTTATGAGGGGATGGGAGACACTCAATACGACAATTTGTTGAATTTTTGTGTAGGATGCCAATTCCCCCCTCCGCCCGGCACGTCCGCTGATCGCGTCCACTGCACGGAGACATATCCGTCCCCTTTTATGCGCAGCTAGAGCGCGTCAAAGCGCTTTCACACACTCAATATGACTGCTGTGAATGTTCGCCTACCTGGGACCGACTACTCAGCGTCAACACTCGGCTGAGAGTGGCCCCGGCAGCGAGGAGGTGGGGAGAGATGTTAACAAGTTTAAAAGCTTCTTAAATCAAGCAAAAATAACAGGTATTTTTAAAATTGCACAGAAATAGCGAGATAGCAAACCTCCCGGCTTCCGCCTCAGGAGGGACACAAACACACAGCCTAATCGAGCGCAGGGCTCAGGGATGCCCCTTTTATGCGCAGCTAGAGCACGTCAAAGCGCTTGCACACACTCAATATGGCCGCTGTGAATGTTCGCCTACCCGGGACCGACTACTCAGCGTCAACACTCGGCTGAGAGTGGCCCAGGCAGCGAGGAGGTGGGGAGAGGTGTGAACAAGTTTAAAAGCTTCTTAAATCAAGCAAAAATAACAGGTATTTTTAAAATTGCACAGAAATAGCGAGATAGCAAACCTCCCGGCTTCCGCCTCAGGAGGGACACAAACACACAGCCTAATTCAGGCACCTGCAAGAGGGACTGCGTCGGAGCATGGCAGCCAATTGTGCACCAGCACAGGGGGAGCACAGGGATCCGTCATTTTGTTGAACATATGACGCATCCCTGTGCTTCGAAAGTGACTCAGTGTGGCGCAGCAAAATGGCTTTCTCGGAAATAAGGCCCATTCTTTTTCATTATCGCGCTGTTATGCAATATTTAAAGATTGATATTTACATTTAAAAAGGCAGAATAAAGAAATTCCAAAATTTTGTTAGGGTGAACAAGCCACATAATTCTTATCAAACTCTACTGTAAACCAAGCCACAGGCCGCTGGTGCTTTGCAGTCAGCAAACAAAGCACTACTTTTGAGCTCCTCACATGGTGATGTAATCAAGTCATCAAACATATTTCAGGTTTCACAGTGATTAGCATGCGAGGGCACCACTTCCCGCTGCATATGCTTCCCACATTTATTTGTGACTAAATTCCTGCAATTCAACTTAATTGCTTTGACTTAGTGCAAACAGATTTTTTTTGCAATCGCCACACGTTGCACTGTCAGCCTTGTCAGTGCTGAAATGAAGCAACGTGATTACGAAAACAGTGTGAGAAAACACTGCAGGAAGCTCACACCTTATCAAATAGAATCCCACGCATGGACAAACCCAGTTAGTTGAAAGCATAACTTTGACCTCACTTACAGCAAAGTTCCTTCAGTGTTGTTAATTTTGTAGCTCACTCATCTTATAAAGGCAAAATCAACCCAGCTTTTAAAATTGACACATTGTCGTGATAGTCAAGTAATGTATCGTTTGACACTTGTTTTATATTTATTTCTGAGCTGTCCAACCGTTTCTGTAATAAGAGATACTTATATTCAATGAAAATCATCCAGAGCTAATAATATTATAAGCGTTGTAATAGTAACCACATTAGACAAGATTATATTTTATGATATATTATATAATACATATATATATATATATATATATATATATATATATATATATATATATATATATATATATATATATATATATATATATATATATATATATATATATATATATATATCATGCAAAATTACCAGAAGTGATCACCTTAGTGTGCAGTAATATAATAAAAAAGGTAATAATATTAGGAATAAGTCTACGTTTTGACAATTCTGTAATTTTTCTCTGAACATCAGCCTATGATTTCTAAAAGAAAATATACACAGTTTAATCTTGAATACACACTTTTCAATGTTGTCTGCTTAAAACAGTCTCCTACCTTCGATCTTCCGACACGGGTGAGATGATCCTCCAAAGCACTGCCTGGGGTCCACCACTGGAGCTTGCAGTCTGCCATGTTATGTCAATCTGAGTGCTCGTGGTGCTCCTGCACTACTATACGACCTGAGTGCCTGGTGGCAAGATCAGCTGTCATGGTGTCCGGCTTGCACTAGGCTGCATCCGCGCTCCCTCTGCTCCTGTTACTATTCTTGGGGAGCATACAACCGTCAGATGGCTTCTGCTGATAGGTCCTGGGATCAGAGTGGAGGTCGCCCTTTTCTCTCTTTCTCTAAACTCGAGGTGGCTAAATGTTGCCAAAAGCAACCAGATCAAGCTCGATCCCTATAACACAATCCTGGGATCATAAGCTATCACAGGATGTGGCCATACTAAACACCTGACCTCCAAAACAAGCCCTACATCCTACCACTTGAGCAAGTCACAAATATTACCCACACTTTAAGGATACCTTATGGTCAGAGGATCTATACCATTACTTCCACACTCACAAAGCTTATATCTGTAGCTAAATCAATAACAATGGAAAGAACATGACGCAAGGCTCCAATACTAAACTGAAAGATGTGAACTTCACTTTCCTGAGCTTATCCAAGTCACTAATAACCTGTCTTTACCTAATATAGACAGACCAAATGCACCCTCTCCTACTACATCTCCAGTTGTGGATGTTGACAATGCATTAGGCTTCCCTCACCCACAATCTCCTGCTTGTTCTCAATTATTTCTCCCCAATACCTCCTCAGTTGGCTTGCCATCCCTCTTATTATCTCATCTCCTGCCCATGGACAGATATGATACAGCCATCCCAACTACATCTGAGGTTGCATACTCTGATGACTTTGATCTGACTCACCCCAAGTACCCAGCTCTCTGTTAACTCTTACTCTTGTTTCCTACCCTCTGTAGTCTTTCACTCACTCCATTTTCTCTTCTTTCACCTCCATAAACTCTGAAAAACAAGAAACACTTTTACTCTACACTCAGTATAGCCCCCCATCATTTGGAAACATTTATGAGACTCTTCATACGCCCTGATAACTGTCCATCTACTACTTACAGTAAACGAAGGATGAAATTCTGACCTCCTGACCCCTACCTCTTAGATCTTCAAATTAACAGCAAATTCCCACGGTATAGTAAAACCACTCTCTTAACCCCTTGCATGCTTGTGACGGAACCGTTCCGTCACAAGCCTCGGGTGTGCTGTGCTTGTGACGGAACGGTTCCGTCACGGCCCGCTCGCCGCATCTGCGCGGCGCGAATTCCGCGCCTGCGCTGAGCGTTCTATTGGGTGGGCGGGGCCGTGACGGAACCGTTCCGTCACAAGCACAGCGCGCCCGAGGCTCGTGACGGAGCGGTTCTGTCACGAGCACGGGAGCGCCTTGCGGCTGCCCCCCACCTTAGCACTGCGGCGGAATAGCCGCCGCAGTGAAGGGGTTAATACTATCCTATGCCATAAACACAATATCAAATGCTATAAAGTCGCTATGTAGTCCTTATCCATGGATCTGAAGACATTATCCAGAAAAATTCTAGATTAAATGCTTTGTAACAAAATACCATCAAGTGGATAAGACATCATTTACACCCATCCCCAAGAAATATAATATCATCTAATATCATTAAAAAAAACTTGAAACATCTTCCCCATGTCCCGCTAATTACCCTATCCTCACAGAATGACCATGTCTCTCTGCCCAGAAGAAATGGGCTACTTACTGACTGCATACTAATTCATTTTCGACATTTAGATCAACCAAACTCCCTTTTCATCCACGTTAGCCAATTGGAGGAATACAACTCTAGAACCTCAGAACATGGCAGCTTTGAAGGGACTACCTAGAACCAGATGTCATATCAAGATGGCCAAATGCAGACCCCTCGCTGAAATCCTGGTAGCATCCACTCCACGTGAATCCTCTTCAACAACCAATTTACAATGCCTACTCCACATCTGTTATCAAGCACACAATTGAGATTGCTGACTTGTTCTTGGAGCTGAACCTGGCCCTCATGATCCTGACTGAGATATGGCTCAATGAAATATCCCAGCCTGCTTTATTGAGCCCAACTGACTAGGATATCATATGTTTGAACAAGAAAGGAAAAATGGTGTTGGAGTTGCAGTAATACTCAAAAAACATCAATTATTGCAGATGGAAAGATGCAGAATATTTCCCACTTTTCAATGCCTTACAATAGACATTACATTTATCACCATTAAATCCACTAGTCTCAATAGCATCTACCAAACAACAATGGGATAACAAGATATTTGTTGAGCAATGAATGGACTTTTTCACATCACGCTCATATTGTCCAATCACCACCATATCTTTCTTGGTGACTTCGCTCTTCACTGGGCAGATTTTAAAGGCAATTCATTTAAAACTTTTTTTCTGCTCTTGATTGACAGTGACTTGACTCAACCCTCACCGAAACCGACACACATCAAAGGGGCCACTTTGGATCTGATTATTAATTAAAGAATGCCATTCTCATGGAAAAACCTATTACAGTTGTTTGGTACAATAACTACGAAAATACCTTTTTACCTTTACTTCTAAATCATCAATGTGTGGTCAAACAAAAAGACCCCAAATCCTTATAGGTACACTAAAAATATCAATAGCAATATTTTGTAGGCATGTCTGACATACTGTCTTCCTCACCCTATGGATCATTAAGATACAGTGCTTAATTTGAGGCAGTGGTTTCCGGTGCTTGGCACCAGCACCACTTAATTGTTAACACCAGCTCTTATGACAGTCTGCCACATGGTGGCGCTATTTGTCTGAATCAGAAATTAACACAACAGTTGTTGATAATTTAACATACAAAAAAATGACATACCTACTGCCCAAGACATTCTTATAGCTTTCTGAGTCTGGAATAGTCTGAACTGTCACAATTGTAGGGTGTGATGGCTAATAGTTGTATTGGTTCTGTCAGTGGCGTAAAAAATATTGAAGGTTCTTTTCCCCCGAAACCTAACAATCCATGTCTTTAATGGGAAAACACAATCGAAGTGAACATGTTCATGGACATTTCACAGACAGAACTACGAAATCTTTTCCCTAACTTCAATCCTTCAAGTCACTTCTTAGATACTTTACCTGTGAATCTGTCACAAAAGATGTGTAATATCCTAGTCCACATTAGTGCAGCCTCATTAATATCTCCCTACAGTAACGAATATTTTCAGATTTCCTAAAAATATGTCAGGTATCTTCTTTACAAAAAAAAAAAAAAACAATGATCCGGAGGACGTCAGTAACTACCATCCAGTATCTAGGCTTTCATTTCTTACCCGACACATCTGTCAACATTCGAGTAAAACAAGTTGGAAAGGACAATTAACTTCTTGATGAGTTCCGATCTGGGTTTAAAGACAAACGACACTCTTGCCGAACCTGAAACCGGCGCTGCTATTACCTTCAAGAAGCAAGGCTCTTCAAACCTGAAACCGGCGCTGCTGTCATCTACAAGAAGCAAGGCTCTTCAAACCCATGCCTCGCGGTACCCGCTTCGCGGGTCCCGCTTCGGTTTCCATCTGCCTGACGTTCCTGAATCCCCTGCATCAGCTGTTCCTGTGGGGTTTGCTGAGGCTGCAGGGCTGCGAGCGCGAACCGGGACTCGCCTTCCCAGGAGTCCCGGTGTTAGTGGCCGAGTCACCTGGCCCCGCTCTCCCTGGCCGCCCCGCCCCACCTCCAACAACTGAAAAGGGGCAAGGTCTCTGTGCTACGTGGGACACTCTTGCCGAACCTGAAACCGGCGCTGCTATTACCTTCAAGAAGCAAGGCTCTTCAAACCTGAAACCGGCGCTGCTGTCATCTACAAGAAGCAAGGCTCTTCAAACCCACGCCTCGCGGTACCCGCTTCGCGGGTCCCGCTTCGGTTTCCATCTGCCTGACGTTCCTGAATCCCCTGCATCAGCTGTTCCTGTGGGGTTTGCTGAGGCTGCAGGGCTGCGAGCGCGAACCGGGACTCGCCTTCCCAGGAGTCCTGGTGTTAGTGGCCGAGTCACCTGGCCCCGCTCTCCCTGACCGCCCCGCCCCACCTCCAACAACTGAAAAGGGGCAAGGTCTCTATGCTACGTGGGACACTCTTGCCGAACCTGAAACCGGCGCTGCTATTACCTTCAAGAAGCAAGGCTCTTCAAACCTGAAACCGGCGCTGCTGTCATCTACAAGAAGCAAGGCTCTTCAAACCCACGCCTCGCGGTACCCGCTTCGCGGGTCCCGCTTCGGTTTCCATCTGCCTGACGTTCCTGAATCCCCTGCATCAGCTGTTCCTGTGGGGTTTGCTGAGGCTGCAGGGCTGCGAGCGCGATCCGGGACTCGCCTTCCCAGGAGTCCCGGTGTTAGTGGCCGAGTCACCTGGCCCCACTCTCCCTGACCGCCCCATCCCCACCTCCAACAACTGAAAAGGGGCAAGGTCTCTGTGCTACGTGGGACACTCTTGCCGAACCTGAAACCGGTGCTGCTATTACCTTCAAGAAGCAAGGCTCTTCAAACCTGAAACCGGCGCTGCTGTCATCTACAAGAAGCAAGGCTCTTCAAACCCACGCCTCGCGGTACCCGCTTCGCGGGTCCCGCTTCGGTTTCCATCTGCCTGACGTTTCTGAATCCCCTGCATCAGCTGTTCCTGTGGGGTTTGCTGAGGCTGCAGGGCTGCGAGCGCGAACCAGGACTCGTCTTCCCAGGAGTCCCGGTGTTAGTGGCCGAGTCACCTGGCCCCGCTCTCCCTGACTGCCCCGCCCCACCTCCAACAACTGAAAAGGGGCAAGGTCTCTGTGCTACGTGGGACACTCTTGCCGAACCTGAAACCGGCGCTGCTATTACCTTCAAGAAGCAAGGCTCTTCAAACCTGAAACCGGCGCTGCTGTCATCTACAAGAAGCAAGGCTCTTCAAACCCACGCCTCGCGGTACCCGCTTCGCGGGTCCCGCTTCGCGGGTCCCGCTTCGGTTTCCATCTGCCTGACGTTCCTGAATCCCCTGCATCAGCTGTTCCTGTGGGGTTTGCTGAGGCTGCAGGGCTGCGAGCGCGAACCGGGACTCGCCTTCCCAGGAGTCCCGGTGTTAGTGGCCGAGTCACCTGGCCCCGCTCTCCCTGACCGCCCCGCCCCACCTCCAACAAATCGGCCCAATAGCCTCTGGCCTATAAATATTGGAGTCCTACGCAGCGCGGGAGCGCGCGGGAGCGCCCGGGGCTAATCCCGGGCAAAGGGCGGGCCCTCTGTGGCCCTCCGAGGCCTGAGGAGACTGGACTGGGCAAGATCCCTTGGTTGAGCATCACGGGATCCACCCGGCCCATTTATTCACGTATGTAAACCGTCTATTGCTAGAGTACAACATTCGCCGTAAAAACTGAAACTGTGTTCCCGGTCTTGTGCCCCGTGTTTTACCTGGACTAGCTGATATCTGTTGGTGTAATACTGTGGTTCTATTGCATTATTTGTCACCATGCCTAGGAAAAATGCCCTTGTGGCACCAGAAACATGTAATACTCTTGACAATTACTTAGTCCAAGTGATACACAAAATAAACACCGAAAGAAGGCAATCGTTAGGTTTGAGTCAATCCCCTGTGCTCGACATAGGGAGCCCTGTCCCGAGTGTACATACCTGTGAGGATTCAGAGCAAGACCAAAGTATAAATCTTCCTGAGATCAATCCCCCTGATACTGTATGCATTGATCAAGGCTCAGATTTATTGGTTGATTTAGAGACAAACGTAGCTTCTGACCCAGAGCTTCATATGGACCCTTTAGTTGATGATTTATTATCTCCTGTGGTTACCAATAGGGCAGTGAGAACATGCAGAAGAATTCAACCAAAAAGAGGGGGAACACGGGCGGGAAGGAAAAGGGTCAATACACCCCCAAAATCAAAGGGAAATAGATCAGAGTCCGAGGACATGAATGCCAGACAAGTCATAGATGACGATCTTTTTCGTAGGATATCAGATATGATAGATCAGAAAATAAAAACAATTATTAAACCGATGATTGGGAAAATCGATAGGTTAACCGCAGAGGTGAAAAAGTGGGGTGGTTTGCAAGGTAAACTAGCTGAAGAAATTGAGACCGTAGTATCCATTGTTTCCAAACCAATAGACCCAGTGAATGAAAACAACACCAGTGGGGGAGGCAGTGAAGTAGTTGAAGGCCTACCGGACTCTTCTCGGCTAGCACAAGCACCAGTCGAGGGTACTGGTCGAGAAGTGGCGAGGGAGGCCTCTACATTACCACCCCCTATATCAACCACATTAACACTGACATCATTAGAGGATGACTCCCAACAATTCATAGTCGAGGCTTCACCGGTGGTACTGGTCCTAGCAAATGCCCCCACCTTATCCCCTGGCCAAACGGAATCCACCACATCCCTGACAAGCAAGGCCCTACATTGGCTATCAAGCAACATGCAGATGGCACAGCATGGGAAAGAACAGCTGGCCGAGGAAATTGTATTAACAAGGAGGATGTCCTGGATCGGGAATAAGCAAAAAAAGTTTAAGGGGGACTGCATAGTGATAAATTTCGCAAATGCAACAGTACTCCCGAATGTCCTACAGAATATACTCCCACCCCAACGCAGAAGTGGATCCATTATCCCCTTCACATGAACATTTTTTTATAACGAGCGACAACACGCGTATCACCCAAATACCTCAAGATTGGGGTGGGCGACAAGTTGTAACAGAAGGGGGAATGGTTTAAGATCAAATTACGATGAAAATGGCCTTGGTCCGTTAGACAGATTTGGCTCAGGGCTTCATAACTACCAACAGAATATGACATCTTTTAAAAACCCTAGACCATTATGGAACACCCTGAATAGGCGGGGATTGGGTGGTTTGGGTGGCATGGGGACAGATTGGGGGATTTGTGGAAATAGGTTTGGATCCTGGTTGGGAGAAGAGCAGTTCCCAATGCGTCCTAATACACCCTTACCCAGGTGGGACACAGCTGTGTTTGGGCGGGGATCAGGGGCTACACCACAGGCCTGGGGGTTTGGAACCGAGAATAGGTATGGGGTACTGGCCAATCTAAATGACTGTGATTGACGCAGGGGGGGTAAAGATATGCTATATAATGGCCCAAGACCCTCTCGCCCACAAACCAACCCTAGTGACAGGGGTAGTGGCACTTTGAAAGGAATAAATAGGCTTGAGCCATATAGTTTGGCTGACCATGATACACCAATCTGCCTGGAAAGGGAAACTATCTATGACCAAGTACAGGCCGAGGTCACTGAGGACCCCTTTTCAGTAAACGTAAACGGAAATGACAATGCTCATGCCGAGTCTACTATTGTAGAGCCAGAAAGTATCCTTTTGGCTATGGAAACGTCGCATGTGCAAGTAGGAGAAGGAGTCCCTCTGACCGATCCTGCAGTGAAGAATACTACGGATACTTGTAAAATACTAAGTTGGAACGTAGCTGGTCTTAATGCCAAACGGGACGATAAGGAGTGGTTACGTTTTGTCTCGGGCCATAATATTATTGCCCTCCAGGAAACTTGGGACATAACTGCAGGTTACTGGTTGGACGGTTATAGTAGTTTTGCCATGGCGGCGACTCCTAGCCGTACTGGCAGACCTAAGGGTGGCCTGCTGATGCTGTTCTCCTTGGCCTTGAAGGGTACCCTACAAGTGATCAGTAGCGGATCTCAAAACATCCTCATCATAGAGAGAGTCATTAACTGCGCCACAAGGTCCTTATATATTAACTTTTACAACTCACAGAAAAGGGAGGATAGTGGCAGTAATATTGCTATTTTAGATGCTTTACTAAGGTCAGGCAGTCAGAACCTACAGTGCTACACAGAATATATATTATTAGGCGACTTTAATATTCACCCCTGTAAGCTAGCCTGTAGTCTAATTAACCAGGATTGGGGTGAAGGCCCCGAGCTCCTACATTTCGAACATACAACAGATGGCGAAGAGCTAGAAGACCTATTGGCAGATTTCAATCTGTATGAACCAGAGGGTGGCCCAAGAACAGTTACCTTTACTGGCACTAATCCTGGAACTATAATAGACTACATCTTTATCTCACAGGTTATCTTAAATAGAGCGATTGCCTATCGCACTATACCATCCCACTTTAGTGACCACAATCCTGTTTTGCTAGAAGTCGCATGGGGAGACCATATGGGTCCAGCTCCGGGGAAAGGGAGGCCTCATCATACCTTGCATACCTCCGATCAGGGCAGGAGAGTCAAGTGGGCTAAGGTGGCACCAGATAACTTTTATGCAGTAGTATTCCCTAAAATTATGGATCAGGTGGAGGTTTGTCAGAACCCCAGTGCCCCGGGGAATGAACTTATAGGGGCTTTTGAGGCAATCTGTAGTCAGGTAGCGCAGGACCTCCTGACTAAACCTAAAAAGGGGGCACAGAAAATGACGCTCTGGTTTGACAACGCATGTTCAAAGGCACATAGATCTTTGATGACCGCCCTGAAAAAAAAACCCAGGGTAAAGGATGAAATTGCTAGCTTAAGGAAAAACTATAAGTCAGCAATCAGAATTAGAAAAGAATCAATTAAAAGAGATGCCTGGGAAAACCTCCTCTCTGTGGCAGTCCGAAAGGACAGTCACAAATTTTGGGAAATAATTAAACATCCTCTTTTTTCCGACCAAAAGAACGAGGCCATGGATTGTGTTATCCCTGACGATAAGTGGCTTACCCACTTTAAAAATGTGTATGGGGAAAATGATGGGGTAAGCAAAGACACGTTGCCGGCCTTCTTAGAAGCTACCCCACTACAGTTCAATAGTCTCGAAGTGGAGAAAGCTATCATAGCCACAACCAAGCATAAGGCCCCTGGGCCTGAAGGGGTGCCAGCTGATTTCTTCATACATTCCCCTAAACTGTGGGCAAAGGTATTGGTCAATGTATTCACTGCTGTAAACAGCAACCATGCACCATCTTCCTGGGACATCTCTACCATCGTGCCTATCTTTAAAAAGGGTCAGCGGGACGATCCCGGGTGCTACAGGCCCATATCCCTCTTGGACTCCTCTGTAAAAATTCTAGGTAGAGTACTCCTGTCCAGGCTGAGGGATAGTGTTGAGAGTTGCGGAGGGCTGTCTGAAATCCAGTATGGGTTTAGAGAAAGGAAGGGCACCATCGAACAATGCTCCAACCTACATCTGCTTATTTCAAAATACACGGTGGCCAAGGGGGGGTCCCTGTACTTAGCATTCATGGACCTCTCCTCGGCGTTCGACCTGGTCAACAGGTCCAAGCTATGGATAATTTTGTTAGAGATGGGGATTGAGGAGTCCCTGGTGAGGTTTGTGGCCTCCCTACATCAGGAACTTTTCGCGGCCGTACGGGTCACAAATGAGGGCAGGTGTACGTCTCGTTTTAAATCCTTGAAAGGAGTTAGACAGGGCTGCATATTGGCCCCATTGCTCTTTACTATCTATATCAACGGCTTGGGTACCTATCTGGAAGAGAAGGAAGTCGACATCCCGCGTGCAGGTGCAGTTAAAATCCCAGCGCTCCTGTACGCGGATGATGCCGTGCTAATCGCTCGCACGGGTACTGGTCTTCAACGCCTCTTAAACGCCTTTGGCCAATTTATGGATCAGCTCGATCTGAAAATTAACGCCAGCAAGTCACACACAATGGTAGTGGGCAAAGAAAGCCGCAAAAAGAGAACAAAAACCTTTAGCTGCAGAGGGGACATAGTATCCAGGGTTTCTACTTTTCCCTACCTTGGGGTCCTATTCGACCAAAGAGGAACTTGGGGCCCTCAGGTGAGGGCAAAGAAGTTGGCGGTTTCGAGATCGTCGTCTGCCCTTATGGGCTTTGCGGGTAGGTTAGGTGCTAGGCCTATGGAAGCACTATTAAAAATATACAGGAGTAAATCTGTATCTCTTGCGTCATATGGTTCACCTTTATGGGGCTATGTAAACTTGGAACCTATCCAGAGAGCTGAGAACAGATTTATAAGGTCACTCCTCTCCTTGCCACAGTCCACGCCTACCTATTCCATACATAGGGAGGTGGGCCTAGACTACCTTACCGATGGGCTGAATATGGCCCCCCTGATCTTTTGGTTAAAGACATGGCTCAACGAAGATCTGCCACTTAACCACAGGATCATATCGGATGTCATATCCCTGGACCACTCTAAAAAGATCCCGTGGCTGGCCTATCTGCAGAAGGCGTTTTCAGATTTGGGACGACCAGAGCTCTTC
Organism: Lissotriton helveticus; assembly: GCF_964261635.1. Taxonomy (NCBI): domain Eukaryota; kingdom Metazoa; phylum Chordata; class Amphibia; order Caudata; family Salamandridae; genus Lissotriton; species Lissotriton helveticus. The sequence goes on from NC_136072.1 coordinate 192,600,831, forward strand.
AGCTCCCCTAAAGACATTAAGGCACAGGATGTTGATTTGGTCAAAACTAATTTTATGGAAAGGGCAAGAGTGCTTCGTGAAGAGAAGGAACTAATGAAACCGTCAGTGAGGTGCCATTATTTACTTATTGATTCTCCCTCCCTGGCACCTTACCTTGGTTGCGTTACAACCCCGTTTCATAGGTTCCTTTTAACCAAACTGAGGTTTAACTTGTTACACTTTTATCTAGGCACTTTTAATAAATGGGAAAAACCGGAACTAGCAACTCCATGCAGCTGTGATGATCTTTCAGTGCAAGATACCATGCACTTTGTCATGTTTTGTCGGTTTTACGCAGAGCAGAGGAAAAAATATTTGGTACCACTCTTGAAGGCGAGTGGTCTCACACAAGTGAGGCCGGCTCTGCTCTTTTTACAATCCTTACCCAACATATACTCCACTTTCTGCATGGCTAATTTCTTGGTAGCGGCTGCAAGGATAAAAAAGAATTTTAATTAGTCCCATTCTCTCCTATTTTTTGTATGCCTAGATTCATTGCAGCGAAAAGGGCTTTTTAGTGTTAAATGTCAATATATATGAAATGTTTTAAACCTGTGTATGAAATGTTTTTAAATACTTTGTATGACTTGTAAATGAGTCGAATAAAGATATTTTTGACTTTGACTTTGAAGACAAACGACATACAGAGTAAGCTATCCTGCAAATGACTAGTGATGCATACAAAATCATGGATTAAGAGGACTCGTTTTTTCTGATTATACCTATTCTCTTGACAGCTTTTGATACTGTAAACCATAACATCCTGATTCACTCCTTAAAGACTCACATGGGCTTTGAAGGGAAAGTCCTGGAGTGGATAAAACTATACCTGAAGAACCACTCACCAGTGGATCACACACTGTTGTACCCACTAACTGTCTCTGAAGGGTTTCCCCCAAGGCTCACTACTATCTCTAACCTTATTCAATCCCAACCTTGAACCTTGAACATTTGGGTGATTCTATAAAGAAATCTGACATAACATATCACCAATACATGGATGGCACCCAGCTATCATTTAAAGATTCCTTCCCTACTGATGTATTCCACTTTAGGTCTTGATAAAAATGCAAACCCGGATGACAGGATACCACCTCAAGTTCAATCCTCAAAAGATAAAGTTTCTTCTCGTTTTGTTGCAAGCATCATCTATGCCGGTTCAAGAGTGACTAGATTCGGTAAACATTCTTGGCTGCTCTCCTTCTGATATTGATAACACCAAAACTATAGGTTTCATTTTGGATATTAAACTGAATTTCCACAACAATATCAATATACTAGCAACAAATGCAAATTACCAACTCAAACTAATGAGGACGACCAAACCCTTCTTAGTTGAAGAATAGCTAAAAGGAGACATTCAAGTTATGGTCCCATCTGGACTTGGCTGAGGAAATGCTTTTTTATTTTGTATTCCAGATGAAATCCTCTTTTCATGCTGCAGCTGATCTCGTCTCAAGCAGGGGCGTAGCTTGGTCGATTAAGATTGGGGAGGTGTGAGCTTAGAATTTTACAATAATCACTGTTGCATATCATGTTAGCATAAATTATGTGAGAAGCACGGCATGAGAAGGGCTTAAGGAGCAGTGGAAAGGGAGAGGAGTGGGGATTGTTAGGGGTACTTAAAACTCATTATTTTGGAAAATAACCAACATTCTTTAAGATCTTCAAAACAGAGATGAGATAGAGAGAGAGTGTGTGTGTGCTTTATTCGATGTGTGTTAAAAATCCCAGGTGAAATTCAACAGACTCCTCACCATAACTGACTGAAAGAACCTGTACCCAACTATTTATTAGATAATTAATTTATTAGGGGTAAGCACTACCCTGAAACTATGCCCCTGGCCTCAAGGGTCAATTGCTGCTTAGCTCATAAAATTATCCATACCAATCAATTGCACTGCCTTGAAACAGTTAGTCTTAGGCTGTGGACCCAACGTATGGACCTCGAGTCACCGTGAAATTTGGATTTTAGCTTCCTTTTGAGCTTTCAATGAACAACTTAAAGAGTTTCCGCTTCCTCCGAGAAGCTTAGGAGCCTGAAGAATACTTTGTGACTATGATTTCTAATTCAGCTTTCTCTAGTCTACAGATTGAAGGAGAAGGGTCTGATGGCTCTTATTGACTAGCTCCATTGTGTTGCTATGTAATGATTGTTCCCTAGGGTACAATTATAGGTGGGGCAACCATCTCCTTCTAGAGAGTTGCTTTCAAATTGCTAATTACCACATATGGATTACTAATGGCACTTGTGGACTACTTGGTAGTGAATTTGGACCAAGAGCTCCTGCTTTTTAAATTTCTATTGAGCATGTTTTTGCATGGTGTGCTAGAGATGGGACACCAGGTATGGGATACCAGTATTACAAATAGCTTGCTGGTTTTAATTATTTATTGTATTATTACCTTAGTATTTATTCTACAGTTTTCTTTCCACCAGCTGCTTAACAGAACTTGTGTTCAGTTTATGTGCAAAGTGCTGTAATGCACTATGGCCTAATGCATCAGGTGTTAAAGGATGGATAATGTCACTTCCTCTACCCCTGACACTTTGAAGAATTGACACTCATGCTCCAAACACCTTCTGGCCACGTGTGCATCTGCCCTGGATGACTGGCCGGAACATTTACTGATCTCATTGGACCTTTGACATTTCAGTAGAGAACTTCTTATACCTAAAGGGCACTAACCTATGATGTGTGGTAAATGCAACTAAAAACTAGGGAAGGCATCATTGTGTAGGTATGATATCCTTTTTGAATTTGCCTAAATAGAGAATCTCTGTCGTATTCTTTACTGTCAACCAAACACTCACTGCGAGTCCATATTAGGCAGGGTTTTCCATACGTGAAACAATATTTTGCAAGTTCCTTCATGATCCCTTTCCAAACTCAAATGGTAATCTTCTCTTCTAAGAAATCAGCTGCTGAGAAGTAGCTTTAGGTAACACACTCTATAACTGAAAATGAATTAGCGGGGCAATTCTGGGAACTGTCACAAAAGAGTGAAAACATGAACCGCCTCCTCACCTTTCAAGTAATTGACATGGGGCAGATCCAGAGCATCCTTTGAAAACATAATGCCTTTCTTCCAACTGACCCCTCTGTAGGCAGAGACACAGCTATCATTATGATTGGAGGTAAAATGGCACTGGTCCCAGGGGTTTATGCGTGTCATTTTAGTCCAAGTATCACTGTCTTTTACTACCCATCCTTGGTACTATGGGGCCCAGTTTCCAGGCGTGCATTAGGGCTCATGGCATCCTTGCTGTGACACTTCCACCTTCCCTTTGTGTTCAGTAACTGCAGGGGATCAGATAAACAATGTGCCTGATTCATAAATAATATTCGATGAGTAGGTGTGACTTACTCTTGTAGCTCACACTTTGCCTTTCTACCCTTTTCCAGAATCCCAGAAGTAAGCATGGAGTACTTCCTGTTTACCACTGGCTTACTCCTTGAATGCTGGGGATGTATGATGGAACAACGTGTGGTATTACCACGCGTACCGTTACAACGCAGGTTTTTCACCGCAAGTCGTTACAACGACTTGCGTTGGGGGGCGCTGGATAGTGAATAGTTTAATTTACTATTCCAACTCCAGTCCCCATGGACAGTAGGGAAGGTGTTGGATAGTAAATGAAACTATTCCCTATCCTAGAGCGCCCTCCAGCGAAAGTCGTTGTAACGACTTTCTTTCTAAAACGTGCGTTGTAATGGTACCGCGTTGTTAGGGTTTCGTTCTAAAGGTTGTTCACCAATTCTGGAGGTAGCCAAGAGTAATACTGGAGTAGTGGGGTAATTGCCACCCTAGAAGGCTGCTGCCAGCCCCCACAGGTCAAAGGAGGCCATGGCCTCTGCTCCTCTGGCAGGGAACCCTCTACCATATTTAGAGATTCTACCTCGTTTGGTGGGGAGTGGACGCACCACTGCTGAGGCTCCACTGAAGGCAATTAACTTAGCTGATTGGTTGCCATGATTGTTGCACTTCTGCACAGCTTTTTTTAAAATTTTCAAGCAATATACTCTCAAAGTGGGAGGTGTTTATTCCTTGAAAATGACACACCAATGAGCTTTTTTGGGGGGGGGTGTATTGGCCATTTTTAGACACATGGCTATGGAATATAAGTGCGAACGGGCACATGCATCAAAGGAAATTGCATTCGCAAATGGTGCGAATCGCAAAAATCGGCCGTTTGCGAATGCAATTTACGTTTTTGAGATGCATTATGCATTTTGTTGTTCTCACGATTTAAGAAATCGCAAAATTGCGATTTCTTTAATTGCGATTGCATTTAAGGAATCTCAAATTGAGATTCCTTAAATGCAATGCATCAAACTTTAAAAATCTGTGAATTCGCAAATAAGGGGTGCAAATTACCATGAAGTTGACCTTCATTGTAATTTGCGAAAACTTCGAAAAATGCACAAAAGTGCATTTTTCAAAGTGCCATTTTACACACATACATGCCCTTTGGGCATGTGTGTGTGAAAAATGTACTTAATGGCAAATTTCAGGGGTGCAAGAGGGTATCCTTTGGACCCCCCTGCACCCTTGAAATTGCATTCTCATTTTGCGATTCCTTAATTGCGATTCGCAAAATGAGAATCGCAATTAAGGAATTTTAAGAAATTGCAATTTATTTAGCGATTTCTTGATGCATTGCAGTTTGCGATTCCTTAATTGCGATTCCTTATTTTTCGCAATTAAGGAATCGCAAACTCCTATGTTGATGCATGTGCCAGTAAGTCTCCCTGCCCTAGCTGAAGTGGATCCGTCATCATTTTGAATGGGTGGCCTTCTGCGGGTGGGCCATTAGGTCATGCGCGGTCATGGTTTATGCTGGCAGCGCCACCAGAGACTGCACTGCTGCAAACCAGGGTTTCACCAACCCACAAAAGAGTGAGGAAACCACAAGTGTGGGGGGGGGAGGAACTCCGCTGATTTACAGCAGAACTCCTGCTGAGTCAAACTCTAGATTTTTTTTTTTTTTTTTTTTTTTTTTTTTAAGTTTGAAGTTTATTGAAATATAAAGAAACAAGGACAGAAAATGAAGAAACAATCAAGAGTTATGAGAAACATTAAACCAATCTTACATATTAGCAAATTTAGTTAAGGAAAACTTATGCATAAAATATAAAATAGGTAATGAATATGAGGAACATAGGGGGATGAGAAAATATCTTAAATTATGAAAGTATATATATAATATAGTAAAACAGGAGTTGTAATAGATAACATAATAATCGAATAAGGTAATGCATTCATGGTGGTTTACAAACTTCAACGTTACGTATCGGAAATGACGGAGGAGGCCTAGCCACTTTGGATAGATAGTTAGTGAGGGGAAGCCATAAGAGATCACGTTTGATTGCTAAGGAAATAGGAGAGACAAAATTAGTGTCAAGTCTGTGATTAAAGCAGACTGCATTCCACGAGGCAGTAAAAGAAACATCATTAGCTTGTTTCCAGTGTGATGTAATATGGTGGAAAGCAATAGCTATGCAAAGGTCAAGTAATTTGTGGTTGTGATGGGAGTCTGTAAAAATGGGAGAAAGGGAGCCTAAGAAAATGTGTGAAATGGAGAATGAAACTGTAAAATGGAAAATCTTCTGCAATTGGGACCAAACTAAATGCCAGAAACGTAATATAGGAGGACATTCAAATAGCATGTGTTTCAAATCAGCCGAAAGGGATGGGCAGGACCAACAAGTAGATGAAATGTCTGGGGTAAAGGATGATAGGAGTAATGGAGTGAATAATATACGATTATAAATAAAGAATAAGGTTTGTGTGGTATTTGCAGCTCTAGATGTACTATGAATTTTAGACCAGATTTTGTCCCATAAAATAAGGGACCATGTGTGAGATAAATCTTTTTCCCAAGCCAACTCAATCTTAGATTTTGTACGATCAGCAGAGAACTGTAGAGATTTATAAATAAATGAAGCAGAAAAAGATTGATCAATATTATTAGAAATCGAAAGATGTGTGGCAGGGATGGAGTTAGAGGTCGGGAGCGAAGAAAGATATTGTGTAAGGGAGGGAAGCAGTGATAAATATTGTTTACGGGATGAGGAAGGTAATGAGAATTGTGTTTGTAAATCATGAAAAGAAAGAGGCTGATTATCTGAAAGAAGCTGTGAGACCCATTTTAGACCAAGGGAGTGCCAGGATTTCCAATAGAAGGAACGGTTACGGATTTTGAGGGATTTATTATGCCAAATAGGCTGGGTGTGAGTGGAGGAGGCAGATGGGTAAGTGGATAATAAATATGGACGAAGAAGAGAGCAAGAGTGGGAGATGATGGGGGAACATAAGGATGACAACTTAGAGGTAAAGGATAGAACTTCTTGAAATTCGTAAGGATGAAGAAGAGAAGATTCTAATGTGAGCCATAAGGGGGGAATGCGAGGAAGATCCGAAGAGAGCCATCTCATAGCTTGTTTTAAAGAAAATGCGTTGTGATATGATTTAAAGTGGGGGAATTTGACACCACCAAGGGATTTATCTTTTTTCAGGGAAGAAAGAGCTATCCGAGATTTTTTGCCTTTCCACAAAAATTTTAATAGAAGGGAGTCTATCGATTTGAAGAAATGATCTGGAATACGGATGGGAATCATGGAGATAGAATAGAGGACTAAGGGTGCTAGCATCATTTTGATGGAGTCCAATCGGCCCCACCAAGAAAGGAAAAGAGGATTCCAACGAGTTATTGATGTATTGATTTTGTTAGAGAGAGACTCAAAATTAAATTTAAGAGTGTCCGGAATACGGGGGGCAAACCAGATACCTAAATATTTAATCTTCGTGGGTTGCCAGGAAAATCCAGAAGAGTCAAAGAGATGTTTTTGACATAAGGGGTTTAAAGGTAAAATTTCACATTTATCCGTATTAAGACGATAACCTGAAACGGAGGAATCAAACTCTAGATTAAACAGTCAGTCAGAGCAAAATCTCGGTCGCTTCAGGCTAAAGTGTAGAGTGGTTCACATGTCCACACTGAATGCAATATATATATTTTTGTAATCTTAAGAGACATTTGTGAAATACTTTTCTGCATCCGTTCTTCACAATCTGTTTCCTGCAGACATACAGAAATAAATGTACTGCTGACATGCCAACACTGATTATTTTAAATGAGAACAAATAAATGCTTCTCACAGCCCCACAAACGGTTCACAGGAAGAATATTTTCGTCAATTCACAGGTCCAAAATGTGTAATATTTCACACATGTGCACAATGTCCCAGATTATAGACACTGTCTCCAGAAGTGAGAGTAAACGTTTCCCACTGGGCAGCAATATCACGTGAAAAGAGATTTTATAATGGTTCATTTTAAGGCCAGGAGGTAAAAGAGTCTTAGCAGACTGTTTACTATGAGCCCAGCTATTTCTACCTTTCCATCCACTGCTAGTACATAGAAATGTCTCTGCAGGGTGAGGGGAGCTGTGCTATACTTTTGCATGGAACATATTTCAACTTCTGCATATGAAACTGTGAACTGATTCACAGAGCAAAGGTCTGAATATTTCCTTTCAGTCCTGAGTACATACATCCAGTGAATTATGTAGAAGCTTTGCACGTTAGAGCAAAATAAGTAGTCCTTCCCTGTAGAATGTAATGAGACATGGAACCTCAATTTAGATGAGGTAAACACCCACAGAATTATAGCTTTGTGCATATTCAGAAAAATGTTCTAATTATCCTCATGCAAATATGTACACCTGGATAGAGTATATCATTTTTTTCAGGGGGGGCAAGGGAAGAGAAGATTTCAAATTAAAACAGGGTTTCCACATGAATAAAAAGGAAATAAAGAGGTTTGTTGCATTTCATAAATCTCCTCATTCTATACATGGGGGTGGCTGAAATGCAACAAGTCCATCTCTAAAGCTACGATCATCTGTGAATCAGTTACAAAATCTTACATCTCTTCAATCTGTTACCCTAGGTCGATATAGCCAGATATGTACAACCTATTCCTGATTCTGGCCATCTTAATGCTTGTAACCGTTTAAAAAAAAATTAAAAATAAGATCAAGCATATTTTTGCAAATGGTCTGGGGAACACTAATCCTTGTTTTTTTTTTAAACCGAAACAAGAATGATATTCACAACACCAGCCATATTCAAATGTGTTTTAGTGTATTATTCCAGAAATGCTTGTCATGTAATCTGCATGGTTGGTAAACTATCACCTTCTAAATGGTCTCTCAAACAGCAGTGGAGACAGAAAGGAGACAGGGCACAGCTGCCTAAGAATTTCCTGAATTTAGATTCAAGCCCTGTGCCAGAAGCACATCTTCAGCTGTGCTCACTAGGAATACGTAAAACAAAGAAACATAATATTCGCATATCTGTCTAGCACAACTTGTTGAATTCATAATAAAATGTGAGGACTACTAGCTTTATCAAGGATGTCGCTGCATAATCAACTGGTAGAACATAAACCCTTCACTAGAGAAATATTTCAGTAATGTGAAGGCATATAAATGTGAAGTAGAACCAATTTCTCTGAGTTTTACTAGTTATATGTCATTCTATGACCTTTAACATATCAGCAATGGCACACATTACTAAGCAGCAGAGATTTACTGAAAGTAGTTTTTTTTATGTTTAAACTAGGTTGTGTGGCAACTGCAGTCTCCCCAAAAGCAAAGCTACATACACTGTATACCTAAAACTCCAGCTCTGTAAGTACGTGAAAATCAAATAAACGTCTTCCCGATTCACGTCTTCCTGATCCGAGGATACTTAGAGTGCCAATATCCAAAGTTAGGACAAAAGACTTGAGGGGCCTGCTGCTTAATTTCAGCCAGTGATTTCTGGTGCTCGGAGTAGGCATCAGCACTTAATTGTCAGAACCGCACTTATGATAGTTTGCCATGTGGTGGCGCTGCTTGTCAGACTTTGAGTGCGCACAACAGCAGTTGTTAACTAAAAAATGACTAACCCCTGCTGCCCAAGCCATTGGGATAGCTCTGGGGGCCTGGAAAAGTCTGAATTGTCACACTTGTAGGGTGTGATGGTTACTAGTTATGCTGGTTTTGTCATTGGCAGGGGCAAAATGTGGTGTAGGCTGCAGTGGCCTCCTGATGAGGGCCCTGGCACTTATTTATTTGTTTTTTTACAAATTAAGCATTTGTGCCTGCCATGCTCAACTAGGGTGACCAACCATGCGTAAATTTCACGGACCGTCAACTAATTGGAAGTCACGTCCGTTGTCCATGACGATCCCTCCTGCGGATGCCTTTTGTCCATTATTATGGGGGTTACAGCGACCTGCACTGTTCACCTTTGAAATGCCTCAGATTTCTGAGAACTCCCTGCTGGGGCCACCTCGCACTCCTCTGTGCTCAGGAGCAGCCCCTCCCCAATCTTTCCCAGACTGTGATGGATCCATTGTCCTTCTGTCTGCAGGCTGATTGTGACATACAGAATGACAATGGGCCAGTCTGGGCAATTAAGGTATGTGGTGGGCCTGAAGGCAAGGAAAAAAAATGGAACAAATTAGATGGAAGTAACATTGTCCAGTTACTTTAAAAAAATAAGCATAGAGTTTTGTTTGCCTCATACCTAATATAAACTTATTTTGACTTGCACTTATGTTGGTTGTCTATTTATTTACATAATATTGCTCGATCTCATCAAATGTGTCTTTAAAACTTACCTTTTGTCCAAAAATTTTGTCCTGAATTTTGACCTTTTGTCCTGAATTTTTACACTCACCGTCCTGAATTTGCACCTATGCCAGTTGCTCACCCTATGCTCAATGGAGCAACTTGGTTACCGAATAAAAATGTAGCAAACCTAGCGCTCAGTCTGCAAACTGCCCCGGCGCGTTTTCTTGCCAGACAGCTATGCTCATCATTTATTAGAGCACCAAAAAGGCAGTGTAGCACTAACTAAGCCATCTCATAGACCTTTGCAAGAGCAAGGGCTGTGATACCTAGTTAGCCTTTCATCCTACTCAGGTCAATAAAGTGCTGTATTAAATTAATTAGTAATAAATACATGGAGGCTATTATAATTTATTAGAGAAAATCGATGGACACTGTAGGAGCACCTATTTTCAATTTTCTAAAAGTGTCTTTGGTAAGAAATGGACGCTAAAAGGCGCTCATATTAATTAAGTACCATACATCTTGCTGTAAAAAATAGGGTTCAAACAGTCAACGGATTTATTCCACCACCTGCTTATGTAGGCTCTTTAGTGGACTATTCTGATCGAGTTAGGAATCACCTCGTTTTATGATGACAAACGCTGTCTCATATCCAGTAATGCTTTGCTGTTCCCCTAGGAGACATTAAAATGCCCACTCTGCAGTTATGAAATAAATAAAGGCAATTATGTTGTGATGCCATTATAATATATTTTCATAATTGACTGTTGAATTTGATAAATGGATGAAGACACCAAAGAGAAACTGCATTTTTACAACCTAATTACTTTCTTCTGGTGTACCCTTATTGAAAATGACCTTTTTCTTGGCCCCCATAGCAGCTGAGTAGTAAAATAGATGGGAGATACTTGTCAGCATCTTCCTACTTCGAGTGCCCTGTGAGTTTTTTTCAGTGGGGTGGGGCCACCGTTCTTTGTCTGCTGGTTGCTTGCAATGCCTTTCTGCATTCAACATATTATGCAGAGGCAACAGGTTGTGACATAGGTCAAAATTAGAAACCATGGCATTATTCGTGAAATGCATCCTTGCCCAGAGGTTAATGCTCACAATCGCAATAAAATCTTACTTTTGTTCAGTGTTTTACTCACTCACAAAATGTATGTTACTGAATGTTTCCCAGGTTTTTTTTCTACTTCAAGATTAGTAAATGCCTGACTGTAAATGGGGAAAATCAAATGAAAACTTTCAGAGGAACAGTGTTTGCTACATATAGCTCCCCATTTCAAATTTCAGACAGCCATTGGCCCACCGCAACTGCCAGGGAACTGCTTTCCCTGGCGGTGGCGCAGTAGTCTGGGGCAGCAATATGCAGGGCGGTGCTGCAGCATTCTAGGTTTCCCAACCGCCAGCTATTTAACCCCTTCCATGCTGCCGTCGGCCACTGGCCGACAGCAGCACTACCTGCCCAGTGCTGCCGTCAGCCAATGGCCGCCGCCGCCCCGCCCGTTTTGCGGAAGTACCGCACTTCCGCAAATTCGCGGGCGCATTAAACGGTTTAAAGGCCGGCAGTTGGGAAACAAAGGGGGTCCTGTTGCCCCTGTACACTGGGATGCATGCAGGAGGGCACATGATGTACCCCCTTGTGTGCATGCACGCCCAGCTCCTGCACGGCATGGACTAAACAGTCTGCTGTAGATGGAAAAATTATGGAATATCAAACGATTGCATTGGTCTTATGGGTGTTTTCATTAACTGAAGATGATGCATTTTCTGTTAATTTGCAGATGTGAGTGCGAGAAAGAATTGCAGTACACATAAAGATATGCTGCTTTTTAAATGCTCATTGAATTCATCCATTTTAGATTTCTTTTATTTATTTACGTTGTTGTTATTATTTTAGAGAGTTTACTGCTGCCCACCAGGTATTTGTGGCGCTTGATGTCCAGCATATGTAAATCAAATGAAGGTCTGCCATCAACCTAAAAACTTTTTTTTTCAAAAATCTTCTATGCAAAAAGTCAGGGCTATGTTGAAAGCCTGTATTGTGTTTTTATCCAGGAGCCTAAACCGATATTTCTATTTTATGCATTTGTTCGGTTATAATCAATAATATCCCTATAACGACATAGTAATCATATCCATATTCAATCGTTGCACATGCTGTCACATTAAGCAAGGCTACTTCCCCGGACTCCTAGAAAGCACAACAAGTTCTCTAAACAAACCAAACCTCCAGCAACCTGGGAAATCCCCCTTGCTTTTGTTTTGATTTCATCCTAGAACTCCTGTAAAGCACTGTAAGAATGGCCAGTTCTTAGTGACATCTTTATTGACGTCTTATGTCCAACCTTACGTCAAACCTGGCACCTTTCAGGTATAAATATACCAACGTTGCCCTAAGCAAACACACGGTGGTGGTTTTGGAGCAGAGCAGCTATCTACTTGCCCGAGAGCCCAGCTGATGCGAGAGCCCACGGACGCTGCCCCTCCTCTTTGACGCACTGAGAGAGACGCTGTCTTTTCTCCTGCCGAGAAATCCAGCTCCGGTGTTTCCAGATACCTTTGCGGGTTACTGGGATATCGAGTCCTGAGAGAGAGATACCAGACCTCCTGCTTTCTAATACCCAGGTACGGAGCTGACTAAAACCTTAGAGTGAATTCTTGATTCAGAATCCTTGGCAAAACCAACTTAACTTAAACTGCTACTTACTTACTCCTTCCCACGTATTAGGCTTAGGCCAGGTACACCGGGGTAGGCGTATTTAGAAGCACCAGTTGAGTACGTTGGTCAATGTATATAAGTATGTATATATTTTATCTATTTTAAAGTATCTTATGGCTAAGAAACCATATCAATGCTTTTACAGTATTATTTCTTAATCCTCCTTTTACTGTACGCACTTTACTTTACTATAAGTATTGCAATTGTAGCAATTCATTTCTCTTGTATGAGAAAGAAGACTGCTCAATAAATAACAACCTTTTATTGAAAACGCCGTCTCTCTTTTCTCTGCACTCTGGTGAAACTAAGTATGCACACTTGACTGAGTGAAATAGCTGTCTATTGTTTTCACACGACTCTAGAGATACACTCTTATTCTGAAGGAGCAAAGTTGTCATGTTATATAGACACAAAGCGAGATAGGTGAATGAGTTTAAATTGCGCTGGGAAGATACATAAGTGTGGGTCAATATTTGTCCGAACTCTAAGGATAAGGTCCCAGTCACCTAACAGAGACCAAACAATGTGATGAGAGGAGCCAATCACTATTGTAAAACAGACACACAATAATATATCCTGAGCTCGATAGGGAAAACAATAATTATTTAGTCCATCAAATTCAATCCAAGAAAGTAGTAGTTTTTATATCTTCTTCATTTATTTCCAATTTGATCAGGAAAGAGACTTCAATCTTCACCCAGATAACAAAAACAATAAGCCGTTGCAACGGCTTATTGTTTTTGTTATCTGGGTGAAGATTGAAGTCTCTTTCCTGATCAAATTGGAAATAAATGAAGAAGATATAAAAACTACTACTTTCTTGGATTGAATTTGATGGACTAAATAATTATTGTTTTCCCTATCGAGCTCAGGATATATTATTGTGTGTTTGTCATGTTATATGGTTGTCAGAAGCTAATCCCTTCTTGTCTATCCAGGGAGGTGAAACTCCTCCTCGTTTATTCGAGAAAGTTTCTAGTGACCTCTGAGCTAGCTGGCAAAAACTTAAGTCTAATATAGTCAGTAGAGACCTAGTCGACCTCAGTCCTACGTCTACACTGCTGAATATATTATTCCAATGTGCAGAGCCTATTGGGAATATAGGAACTACACTACACCTGAACGGTTCAGTTACATCTGGAAAGTGTATTAGACAGGGTTGTTTTTGTATGCGGAAATGGTCTTGACAACTTCTCTTACGAAATATTATGAGCAGCAAATATGAATTCTTTGATGTAGAGTGAAGTCCAATGCAAGACTGTACAGGATGAAACGAAAGCAATAATGCATGTAAACCTACATCCTGAAGTTACATTGCGTATGATTGGGTCTAGTGTAGTGGACAGGTAAGAGCCTCGATCGCAAGTAATATTGTAAAGTTAATAATTCCAGAGAATGTGGCCGACATATTTGGGTCGATGGCTAAAATATTTCAGTCGGAGGCCAGTTGGTGCCCAGGGACCCTCAACTAAACCCTGTCATTTCCAAGACTAGAGACTGGTAGAGAAAAATATTATAATATTTTTTTACAGTGTTAGTGCATTTGAAAAATTACATATTTCATTGATAATATTTTCTGCTGGTATATAAATATATATATTTTTAGAGTTTTATATAGCGCAAACTAGACCCGAGAAATTGGGTATGAGAGACCTTTACATGAGCACCAGTTTCATACAGAAGACCACATTCATTTTTCGTATGGGACGGGGAGATTAAGTGATTTGCCCAGAATCACATGATGTTGAGCGTCGTTGCCGAGACTCCAACCTGGTTCTCCAAGTTCGAGGTCGACCGCTCTCGACGTAAGGCTACATCTTCTCTGAATACTAATCTTGTACATACTATTCACCTTCATTGTATTTTATGCAACTTCTTTTGTACCGTTTAGCAAAAAGTCTGCATGTTCTATGAGGGACATTACTTTCACACGACTTTTCGAACGGGATTATACTTCTTGCATGGTTTTGAGCTGTTCTTTCAAGCCCTGAACAGATTACACAAGATCATGAGAGCTGGATGGAGGGCCATCTTAAAGTCAGGCCATTCCAAACTAGAGAGCAACAGAACAGAACACAGAGGTCAAGTTAGGGGCAGGCACTAGATCAAGTCTTTATACAAAGGAAAGGAAAGATGTAGGTCAAGTGTAGTGATAATAACCAAATGCTTGCTTACGTACTTACTTAAACATGAGCTAGATATTTGTGTAAATGCCTTTGCCATTATTGAAGAGTACTTAATTTGTTTGCAGCTGTTTGTCACACAAAAATATTCCCTGCCATGTGCTGAAAACAATGTACTTAAGCATTGCTTTGGCAGCCCACTTACCAAGTGGAATGATACACCTAACAGCCAATAGCATCTGGTAAGAGAAAAAAAACTTGTCTTAAGTGCCATTTTACATAATTTAAAATGTGTAACAACAGGTCAGCCAGACTGCTAGCACTGTCAAGCCAGAATTAAATATGTATAATTAGATTGGGGCACAAGATTGCTTTCTTGCTCAAAGGCTATTTTGCTTACATTGTGAAGCGGGAATTAAATATATATATTTATATTGAGGGCACAGGATTTTTTTGTTGTTCAAAGGTTTGTTAGAGAAAAGAAATAAATCAATACATACTCTAGAATGCAGAACAAGTTTAGGATTTTTTTAGAAACTGTTTTAGTACACATCTCACCCAATTCTATTCGAGAAAGCAGTGTGTGTCAGGATAAAAGGAGAAATATGAATGTCCTCAATGCTTTGAAGGTTGTCAATAGGGGAAAAAGAATAAGTAAAGAAAAAAATATCCTAATTCAACATTTTAGGGAAAAAACGGAAGGTAAACCTTAATGTTCATAAAAAAGTACTTGAATGGTTAAAAGAATAGCGAGGTTCAGGTCACAGACCACAATTGAACCCAAAAGTCACAGATGCATTCTAATTCTGAAACAGAGTGGAGGCCTTATGTGACTGAACAGTTTAGCAAATATCTCAAGAAATGGGCTATATGGTCAAATTTCATGGTCTGGTTGAGTGAGCATTCATTATTCCAACAGGTCCGCAAATAACTGTTTTAACAAAATAACCAGATGGGGTCCCCATAACCTTCATAAAAATGTAATCAGAGATAGAGTCAAATATTTTGCAACTATGTTTTGTAGATTATATAGTAAAGGGAATGTCACTAAATTGTGACAGGGAAGCATTATCCTGTTGCTGCATAAGAAGGGCGCAGTTGATAGATCAAGTAATTAGTTGAACATTGCCTCATTCAAAGTCACAAGAAAGTTTTTAGCAAACATTTACTAGGGTTCCTAAATGAGTCAGAAGAAGAGATGGGGTTCAACTGTCTCGAACAAGCTAATTTCGGCAATGGCAACATTGATGGGGTGCAGTGTTTCTTAAATCTCTTTAGAAGAGTCACGGCTAAATGTTAGGAGATAAATAAGTCACCAGAAACTGGCTTATTTTCATTTGCTGACAATTTTTGTTTGGAATAGCGATCATCTTTTAACTACACAAGTCTGTCTAGAGAGCAATGGTCATATGTTTTAGTAAAACAGCATGGGTTTCCACAGGCTCGAGGACTATATTTGAGCCGGTCTTTGCGATAAACATACTGTCACAAAGGGTAACGGACATCTGATGTTAGTGATGGATATCTTTTACTCCAAACTTCTACACATTTGTTTGTTTCTTAGCCCTGAAGAAGTCACTGCGCACAACAATTAAGCACGACAAAATACGTGTTGGGAAAGGATCTCAGGATTAAACTGAAGTGACTGTTTCAACGGAGGAACAAGAGTGTTTTTTATTATTGTCAATGATACATAATATACACTGTCGGCCTGTGCAATGGACTGTTGTTTTGGTTGATCAGTGGTTATCCACACATTGGGGAGGAGGGTGGCTCTCCCCACCCTTATGCACTGCAGTCATACTTGTACACTAGCATATACTCACTGCATATTTCCCAGGAGTGCCATTACTCTAGACAATCCACCAACCAAGAAGTCCCACTACTTGGTACCTGCTTGCAGATCATGAAGCAACAGGAGGAACACCACAGGGTAAAGATGTTTTAAGGCATGGGCAGAGTGGGTAATTGCCCAGTGCCCCCACCTTCCAAGGGGCCCCTGAGAAAGTAAATTCTATCTATCTTCTCTCTAAGTAACCTCTCTCTATGCTACTTCTCTATCTAAAATGTTCTCTCTCAGCCTACCGCTGCCTCTGACTCTCTACCCCAGCAAGATATATTTTAACTGCTGTGTGTAAAACTTTACCATATAATTTAACATTATTTGCCACCATGCAGGCTTGAATTAGCAGAACATTGGTAATAAAATTCAAGTTTGTTCCTGATGGGGGACCCCAGATATGCTTTGCCCCGGGTCTCCGAAATCCTTAGGATGACACTGCAACAGCTGTTTTTGGAAGCCACATATTTTAACGTCATAATTCCAACTGTGCAGTGAAGGGTAGGAATAACAGCACCATTGTGATCTGTGGGCAGTGCAGAAATGCCAGCACTATGGAGATCTGTGGGCAGTGCAGGAATGCCAGCACCATTGTGATATGCGGGCAGTTCAGGAATGCCAGCACCATGGTGATCTGTGGGCAGTGCTGGAATGCCAGCTCTATGGAGATCTGTGGGCAGTGAAGGAATGCCAGCACCATGGAGATCTGTGGGCAGTGCAGGAATGCCAGCACCATTGTGATATGCGGGCAATTCAGGAATTCCAGCACCATGGTGATCTGTGGGCAGTGCTGGAATGCCAGCACCATGGTGATCTATGGGCAGTGCAGGAATGCCTGCACCAATGTGTACTGTGGGTAGTGTAGGAATGCCATCACCATGGCGATCTGTGGGCAGTGCTGGAATGCCAGCACTATGGAGATCTGTGGGCAGTGCTGGAATGCCAGCATCATGGTTATCTGTGGGCAGTGCAGGAATGCCAGCACGAGGGTGATCTGTTGGCAGTGCAGGAATGCCAGCACCATGGTGATCTATGGGCAGTGCAGGAATGCCAGCACCATGGTGATCTGTGGGTAGTGCAGAATGCCAGCACCATGGTGATCTGTGGGCAGTGCAGGAATGGCTGAATCATGATAGTCTGTGGGTGGTGCAGAAATGCCAGCACCATGGTGATCTGTGGGCAGAGCAGTAGTGTCACCACCATGGTGATCTGTGGGCAGTGCAGGATTGCCAGCACCATGGCGATCTGTGGGCAGTGCAGTAATGCCAGCACCATTATGATCTGTGGGCAGTGCAGGAATGCCAGCATGAGGGTGATCTGTGGGCAGTGCAGGATGCCGGTACCATGGAAATATGTGGGCAATACAGGGATGCCAGCACCATGGTGATCTGTGGGCAGTGCAGGAATGCCAGCACCATGGTGATCTGTGGGCAGTGCAGGAATGCCAGCACCATGGTGATCTGTTTGGCAGTGCAGGAATGCCAGCACCATGGTGATCTGTTTGGCAGTGCAGGAATGCATGCACAAGGGTGATCTGTGGTCAGTGCAGGAATGCCAGCACCATGGTGATCTGAGAGCTGTGTTCCTATTTTCAGGCTACATCACCCATTTCTCCCTCGCAGAAACATACTTTTCAGGCTGCAGACCATTAGGAGTGGTAAGGACGTGGTAGGAAAGCTTTAAACGCAGTATTGATTGCATTAAAATTTATTTTTGGGAATTACCGGCACATGGGTAGCAGCTGACTATCTGTTCATACTTAAATAAGCATTGGTAGCCAATAAGTTGTGCCCATGAAAGACATCAGGCGATCTTATCGCTTCTCCAGAACGTGTTGCCAATGTTGAACAGCATCAGCAAAAAGAAATACAGAGTGTGTTTCAAATGCTGAATAAGTCATGATTCGGTGGCTATTTTGACTTTTGGCTCCAGTGTGGTGATGTATTCACAATAACCTGCTCCATGACCAGAAATTAAATGAAAAAACACAGTTGCAGAGATACAGTGAGGGGATGGTCAATGTACTTTAATGCTAATTGTTCTAAGGCAAATACAATGTCTTGCATGGATGTAGCACACTACAAAGCAACATCAACAGAAGGGTTGTGTCTGTGTCATGCCTGCCTGCAGGATCTTGAAGAGCACTGTCAGTGGCTGTACATTGAAATAAACTTAAAGATTATTACAGTGAAACCCCATCCCATTTGTGAATGGGTTACCACCTCCTTCCTGGAATAGCTAAAATATGAAAGTGTTGCTACCACATTCCGGTCACAAAACATTCATAGATGCCATTGCGACTCGATATTAGGACGGGATGCCATTGGCACGTCCTTTCCTAATACCGACTCGCAAATCCTATTTTGCGAGTCGGTAATAGGTTACCGGCTAGTACAATAGGGTTGGTACATGCTAAAAGCCATTAGGGGTTGAAAATGGCCCAATTATTCATTTGCAACTGTTAAAAATGGTTGCACATCTAGCCCATGGAGTGGCGAAAGCATAAGAGAAATTAAAGAAGTGCAAGGATATAAGTCAACCAATAAAAAGGATGGTATAGAAGCTATGGTCTGGGAGGGACAAGCACACAAATAAGAAGGAGAGCCATCAATTATGAAGTAAGGATATTAGATTGAGAATAAAACCAACCAATTGTTAAGTAATGGTCTGACCCAAAGACTACCATATGTTTTAGCATTGTACAAATTAGGTCTGTCAACAACAGACATCTAAAGTTGTCCTCAAAGGAGTACCCTCAAATCAGCAGTGAAAGGATATAATTCATCCAATCAGAATACTGTGAAACCAAAATGCTCCTGAATGGGACAAACACAGAATAGAATAGCGTGGAAAGCCATTCAATTAAGAGGCAACACCTGAGATGCCATATAGCTATACATTTTTGTGCCTCAATTTGAATAATTTTTTGTGCCCTGTAGGAGTTGAAGAGCAATCAACCGAGATTACAGACCTAAGCAGAAATAGATGTTCCCAGAGATTTTAAAGTTTTGAATCAGAATCATAATGCAGCATTACTAGAAGTTGTTTGAAGGTATATATATTTTTTTGTAACCCATGGTATGATTATAGTCTATAACAATGATATTCACCTAATGTTTTTTTTTTCCGCTGAATTTCTTGGGATGCAAAATGGTATAGGTTTATTCATGTTCGGAAAACCCTGAGGGTAGTCCCTATTTAGCAAGGCAAATGGGAAGGCACAGTGGGAATTAGCCACATGGCATGGATTCTTCGTTCATTGCAGGTTTAGCATAAGTTGTGGTCACATATGTTCTGGACCCCTGCTTGAAGTACCTTTTGAGTGCATCTTGCACTCATGCCACGTCAACAATGGCTTAATAGCATTTGTCCACTAAACATGCGATCCATAACCAGTGGGCATGACGTATGCACTGGTGTTACTGCTAGGCCTAACTGCCTTACTGCTGCCTTTACTTATTTTATGACTGTTCTGTTCCCACAATACATATAGGGCATCAGATAAGAATATTATGATCAGCCAAGCCCACTGCCTAGTATCATTATTGAGAGTGCCTAACAAATGTGGCTAGTGGCCATGCTCCGTGGACATTCGGCAAAGAACTTGCTCTTTCATTATGCCTTTTGCCCAATTCTCCTGTCCTCTTTTCACACTAAAAGCAAAGCGTGCAGATTCACATTTTACTTCTCCCTGTGCTCCATGCCTCTGTTCTCTCTGCACATTGCAGTGGCGTAACCAGGCCCCGCATCCCGGGAGGTGCGGGGGAGCACAAGCTCAAGGGGGCCCCCTCAGCACAAAACTCTAGCCAGAGAGCTCCTGATTTAATCCAGAGGGTGCCCCTCACCGTACCTTGCAGGGGTACCCCCTCAAGTTTTGTTACGCCAGTGACACATTGGTCATGAACTTTGGCCAAGCAAGATCTGTACACAATGTATTTCAATGGGTTACACACCTCCATGCATTTCACTTTGGGAATGCTCCAGTTACATCACTGCATTCTCACTTCACAGGTATTGAACTAGAAATAGCATCCCTGGACCAGTTTTGGGGGCTTACCCCTCATCAGCCATGCTAGTTAGAATCCAGTGGTGCAGTGAGCACGGGACCCACTTCTGGGCATACCCTTCCCACTTAGGGTGACAAATGCAAAATGAACAAGTGATGGATGGAATGCTGAACAATGCAAACATTCACCCCGTCACAAAGATCTGGGTCTTATCCATCGATCTTTTGCTCACCCCGCCACCCCAGTTTAGACCCAGCCATATGCAAACCAGTCTTGACCCTGTGACTCATGGGAAGAGTCAAGCCCTACCTGCCAAGCCAGGTCCTCCCTGAACCGGAATCAAGCAACCTGGGATATTATTGAATGGTTTGTGCAGAGTTGTAATATGGTACCAAAATTATTAGCAATCCAGGAAATGGTTTTGCTCTTGCTGTGTGCTACAACATTATACATTAATAATCAACTAATAATTGAAGAACGGTTTGGGCTTTACCCAATCCCTGAGCAGAGTACATACTGGTGCTAGAAAATACATAGGATTATTTTAATACTAACTGATAGGAATATGTTTAGGATGAGAATTATTAATTACATTTAGGATTCAGAGTATAAAAGGAATGCCAAACCACCATTGGACTGGCATGGAATGCTAAAATCTGTCTATGTGCTTGAGTGCAAAATCTTTTTGTCCGATTTTCTACCAGCTCGAAACTTGTTCATCGCTGGAAATAGCATGAAAGTAAGGCAAAGCAGTGCATAGTTCTGCCTTACATTACTTAGCGTCAAGGGGGCATACCATGGGTAGTGCATGGGTGTTCCCATGCAGCCATCCAAGGTTTCTGATGCCTAACCCAATTTACTAAATAAAGGAGACAGGGAATAGCATCAGAAAATAGCACACCCTTTAACCAGGTGCTATGAAGAAGAAATAATTTTTCTCTTCTTTATTTTCCAACTTCACATGTGTGCTGCACTGTACAGCACACATACAAAGTGGGAAAATGTTTAAAATTCGTCTAAGCATTGTATTATGTACTGAAAAGTTGCAATTCTAGTACAAAACCTATGCTTGACTTACGGAGAGTCCCTTGCATTATTCTGCTAAGGTGTCTCCGTGATGCACTCCAGCTAATTTCAGTGCTGCCGCTAGGGAGACTGGAGGAGAGTACCAAAATCCAGTAAATTTGGCATTCTTCAGCTCTCTCCTCACGCATTGCAACATTTGTGGCTGCTGCACTGCATGAGAAATCGATAAATCTGATCCTTTGAATTGTAAAGGAGTATTCCGTTACTTTGCTTTATGGACTTCCTTCGATGTTCAAACTACCCTTGGTGGCTCATCAGGAGAATACTGCACCATTTTGTTGTCTCAAATTGCATTCTCTTCCTTCTATTTCTAAATATTGGGACCCAAATTTACTGACCTTTTGTGCCTTGGTCGCAGCACATGTTTAGAGAAGCCATGATACAAAATGTTATTCAGGATTTCCAAAGTGGCGCAAATCTTGATTTGCAAAGCTTTGCATCATATTTCCCTCAAAGGTGCTGCAACGCAGTGCATTGCATGGCCTTGAGCTACATTGCTTCAGAGATGCATTTGCCTTCAACCCTCCTGTTTTTCTGAATTCATTTTTGTTGGCTTTAGGACTCTGTGCACTTTACTACTGCTAACTAATGCTAAAGTGCTTGTGCACTATCCCTAAAACATGGTACAATTGGCTTACACTTAATTGGCACATTTAATTTACTTTTAAGATCCTAGTAAAGTGTTACTACTTGTACCCAGGGCCTGCACCTGTCATTCTGCCCCCACTACAGTAGCCTTATGTCATGCCTGGCAAAATAAACATTTTGCCAGGGTAAAACCTTCCTTCAAATGCAGATAAGTCACCCCGAGGATAAGCCCTAAACAGCCCATAGGGCAGGGTGCATTGTTTTTAAAACATTGGACTTCGTTTTATACTACTGCTAGACCTACTGCTTCCATAGGATAACAATGGGTTACATTGTTACATTTAATAAGTGACAACTTTTGTCAGGGAAGATTTTAAGTCATAATTCTGTAAATGGCACCTTTAGAAAGTTGGCATATTCTTCTCCTAACATTTGGTGCCTTCAGCTTGTATCCTCATTTAGATGGCATTTGGTCTTTGTGTATTCCTCTCAGACAGTATCAAAAGGGGAGGCTGGATGTTGGCGTGATGGGCCATCCTGACCTGATGGGAGTGGTTGAGTTATCACCTACCACACTTGCACTTCAAAGGAGCTGCCTCTGCATACACACAAAGAACTTCACAATAGGCTTTTCATGACTTCAAACATCCTGGGACCAGGGCAGAGAGAAAGGAAATTCCAGAACCAAATGTGAGGGGAAGTCCAGAAGTTTCTGCCACTTCAAAACTGGCACCAGATATAAATATTGGACCCTCAGACCTACTCTGCAGTACACTCATGGACTGGTGGATACTACAGAAGTAGGACTCCCCTACTGTCAAAATGACTGCTCTGCTGCCTGAGATGTGCCCTGTAGTCTGAGAAGGAAGGCTGGACCTGCTCCCATCATCCCAGGCTACCTGCTGTGACTCCAAGGGAGAGCTGATTGACCTACTGTTCTGAGCTACAAGGACATAACAAGCTTCAGAGGCTTCCTTGCATCTGCCTAGCTAACCTGCTGCAAAATGACCTGCAACTGGACCTGCTTGGGACCTGTTTCCCCCTGCAAAAGTGAGTCCTGATCCCCAAGAGGCGTATCCCCTGGTACTCGGACCTTGGTTGGCATCAGAGTGAACTCCTCTGAGGTTTTGGGCTCTCTGCGATCGCAAACAGGCCGATTCGTGCCACAATCTCACCACTCGTGACAACTGTCAATGTGAAGCTCCTGCGAACCCGACTCTTCGCGCTACAGCGACTACCAGTGACGACCGGCAATGTGACATCTGCACTTGGCGCTATTGCATTGACCGCCCACGGTGAACACCAACATGAATCTTTAGCAATGACCGTCCACGACGCCCGGCAGGAGGTTCGTGCTACAGAGTGGACCGTCTATGAAACCAGGCCTGCTCTTCGCACTACGGAGATGACCCTCTGCTACTCTTTCCCTGCTCCTCGCAGCCTCAGTCAACTTGAACTAGACCCTTTGTGTCATACTTTAACAAGGTAAATTTCAGCAGGACTAACCAAGTCCCTCTATCTGACCTGCACTCCATCGCAGTCATCCTGAACTTGTGATTTTCCCCTGGTCTAGTCCCACTAGGTAACCGTAAATGGTGCTTTGTGTTTTTAGGCCCTATTCTTACCATAAATCTTTGAAATTGCATATCTCCAGTTCTATTGATTGGATTTTTGTTGTTATGATATCAAATATTTTACTCCAAATTGGTGTAGGATTTTTCTTGTGTTATGTTTTCACTTCATTACTCTTTAAGTGCTGCATATGTTACACCTTGCCTCTAAGTTAAGCATGACTTTTGCCAAGCTGTCAGAGGGTTAAACACAGGTTAATATTGGGACTTTCTGTGTGTCACCCTGAGAAGGATTTCCCTCCCTAAACCAGTAACCCAATTTCTCACAATGATGCAGTATCCAAGCTCCATGCCTACATTCTACTACTTGATCCCTGTAAACTGCTTGCATTTTCTTCTCTTTGAATACTTGACTATTAATCAGCCTCGGCCTGTTTTTTAATTGCAGTTTACCTTTTAATGTGTGCTACTACTCGTCTACTTATGCATAGCGTTTGTGCCTGGATCACACTTTGAAAACCACCAAAAAGAGAATAAATCAAAGAAACTTGCTATTGCATTCATTTATTGTACATTTAGTGACCAAAAATGCAATCATTGTGTAGTCTAATTTAAAATAGATGTAAAAAAGAATTCAATTAAAAAATATCTTGCATATATAAATTCAGCCCTCCTGGTGTATAATGCCACCAGAAACACTCATGGCAATATAGGACAATATCAAAACAGTTCCCCCTTTCGCATCTTCTAAATCGATACATGCAGAATGGAAAAAACTAATTTTATAATGCGGTTAAACGGAAAGTTGTAATATAATTACTTTCGGTCTCTGTTCTGAATACAAAAAATACGAGTTCAATTAAAATGAACTTCGCTCAACAATTAAGAATTTGGTTAATACTCATGTACAAAAAAAGGCCATTGGGATACATGACTACATCTAGCATTGTCTTTTTATTTTCTAAGCAGTGTGACTGTCTTGGGAACACTGAACAGAAGCAGGGATTTTAGAGGCAAGCAAATTATCTTCAATGTGCTGATCTTATTTAAAAATAAATTAGAAAGCAGACCCTAGAGAGCCCTTATTGCTCTTTTTATGATCTAGCTCTTCAAACTGCATATCATTTTTTTTAACCGTACTAAAGTTCAGTGTTTGTATTTCTAGCATTTTATATCAGAGACGTAGGGTATTGCTTACATCTCTGATGTAAAATACAACAATATTATGGGGCCTTTTAACAATTTACGAATTACATAAGGCTTTACTCATCTAGTACTGCTTTACATCCCTTTGTGAAGTGCCCTTAAATATTGAAAATTGAAATATTCACGGAATATTCATGGAATATCCATGTATAATTAGTACACATATAAAGGGCTATGCCCTCTTTGTGCTTTTTGTAATATAGAGTTGGACATTTTGGTGCTGATTTACAAAGGCTTATCAGAGTAATTTAAGGAGTACTCCTTTAGTACTGTTTCCCATACTCATTAATGTTTTTCAGAGTTGTCCTTGGTTTGCATCTATAAGATGGTCATTTCGCTCACTGGCATAAGTGTTTGCTGGACCAGCATCTGAGTCTAAAAAGCTTCTATTATATGAAACAGAAACTTTGTAGAAACCAAAAAAGGATATAGTTTTTTTTTATGTGTAGCTAGCTAAGTATAAGTAGGGAAGTGTGTACATTAAGTACAAATAACAATGTCTTAATAAATAGCATTTTGATGCTATGTTGATAAGCGCACTAGACTGTCATTTGGTTGAAATTATGTACTAGCAGCCAAGATGGCATAAAAAACTTTTTAAAAAATCCCACTCAAATTATTTTGTAGCCTTTTTTTATTTGGGGGAAATTATTTCTGGACATTCATCTGGTATTTTAGTAGAGCTGTCTCCATGGAAAGAATAGGCCTTCATGCAACTGTTTCAACTTTATGGTGGTTAACAGGCCTATATTTAATACAAATATGTAAACACATCCACATCATTGTCCAACAAGACACAAATGATAAACACATTGTCAATGCATATTACATGCACACAAAAATAGTTAGTTGTATAATCATACATTTGTGATAAGTAAATTAGGAAATGTGTCGTTGATTTCCAAAGACATTGCCACAGCAGATATATACATGAGCTCTTTATACTAACTCCAAGCAAAAGCAATACCTCCTTCATAGAGCTATCCTTGGTGCTGGAACGTTACGAAATGGTTTTTTAGGCTAGGTTTAAACCAGGTATTGTGTTGGAAAATGGCCCTCTCCGAAGGCTCACCCCAAACATTTTGCCTTCCTCCTCCTCATTTTCTGACCTTCTTTTTGTTGGCTTTAGGACTCTGGGCAATTTACCACTGCTGACCAGTGCTAAAGTGCATGTCCTCCCTTTTCTAAACATGGTATAATTGGTTTACACTTATTTGGCATATTGGATTTACTTACACAACTGTGCCACCCACAGAAGTAGCCTTTCAAACCAGTCTCAGGCCGGCCACTGCAGGACCCGTGCGCGCAGTTTACTGACACTTCGACTTGGCCTTTAATGCTACTTATACTCACAAAAAGAAGGGAAAGCATCTATGCGATGCCTATTATATTATATTATATTATATTAAATTATATTATATTATAATATATTATTTTATATTATATTATATTATATTATATTATATTATATTATATTATATTATATTATATTATATTATATTATATTATATTATATTATATTATATTATATTTATCAGAGTCTGGGAAACACTAGGGGTTTGTTAGTGCAGCGCTCACCCACTAGTTAATGGCATGCTTCATCATAGGGCAGCTACTACATCCTGCTTCAGGCCAACATACAGGGTACAGAGTGGACCGAATGGGCGATGATCGGACCCTGAAGTAAGTGTGACTATAGGACAACATCCCACTCTTACCCCGAGTTTAGATTGAAGTTGTAAAATGTCATTTTTTAATTGATTGTTTATGCTAAAAAAAAAAACAGGACCAGTTGGGACTGATTCCCCTTCCCCCAGCCCTGTGCCAAGGGCAGAACAAAGAAAGAATGTAGTATAAATATTGGGGGTGTGACCCCTTGTAAGTGTGCTTCCTTGTGACTTGGGGGGGACTTGCTGCTGCTGGGCTCCAGGAGGAACCGCCACGAGGGACTACCTCCTGCTGGAGAGCCCTGTGAGCTGGCCTGCCTGAGAGCCCTGTGAGCTGGCCTGCCTGGCCCAGCCTTGTGCCCCTGAGGCTTTGGGTTTAGCGCCTCGAGAGCGCTATATTTTTACTCCAGGGGTTGTGCTGGTGGACTGCAGCACGAGGCTGTGATGTGTGGGGATTCCCCCGCATTGGCAGAAATAGCAGGAGCCCACCCCTCATTTATGCTTATTTAGAGCGGGAGCCCACACTCGCATTGCCGCTGCTGATGGGAGCGGGAGTCCATCCCTCATTTATGCTTATTTAGAGCGGGAGCCCACCCCACATTGCAGCTGCTGATGGGAGTGGAAGCCCACCCCGCATGAGTCTTTAAGCTAGAGGCGGGAGCCTACCCCGCACTCTGGTGAGGAGAGTGAGCCGCCGCCGAGACAAGCAGTGACCCGGAAGCCAGGCAAGTGGCACCTGGTTGTGGGCGGATCCCCACACAAGCCGAGGAGGAAGTCTGTCCGTCTCTGGCACAAGCTGGCCAGAGGAGGACAGAGCTCCCAGGTTGCTCCAACGCCGGGGAGAGGGGCCGGAGCCTCCCGGACTCCACTTGGCTGATTCCTACAGCCCCTCCCTCAGAGAGTGGATCCAAGCGGAGAACGGAGACGGGCCGGTCGAGGCACATTGTCGGTGCCTGCCCCGAAACCTCAGTGCAGTCAGGAGAAGCCCCGGTGAGTGGGGGCTGAAGGGAGAGCACTATTGGTGCCCTCCAGAGCACGGGGAGGCAGTGTTTGTATTCTACACAATGAGGAGTCCCAAGAGAAGCCCTGGTGAGTGGGGTGGTAGCAGGAGCATTTGTTGGTGCTTCCCGGGGCACAGTGGTGCCAGTGTCTGTTGGCCTCAGCAGTCCCGTAGGAGAGCGGACTGCTGCAACGTGGGGAGCAAGTTTGTTGCAGGAGCCCCAGAGTGAGGCTCCCTAGGCACAGTGGTGCCAAAACCAATTTCCTACAGCTACAACGCCGGTCAGAGAGCAGCTGCAACAAAGGATGCATTTTGGTTTTCATGATGAGGAGGGGGAGATTTACACTCCGCCGCCCCAGCACATTGTGCACCTTGGTTGCCCTGACATTTGGGCCAAAGGGCCTTTGGGCCCCAGTGAAAGGCCAGTTGGCCTGGGGTCATTTTTATGGTGAGGCCCAATGAGATGGTATAATGTGTTTATGACTAATATGATGAGTGCATAATGTGTTTACGCTAATGTGATGCCTAATGCAAATATCATGCTGTGATGTTTAGGCCTAATGAGATGGTATGTGTTTATGCTTATGATCTTTTATGCTTAAGGTGATGCTAAGTACAGTATTTTGCCAGTAGTTACTGGTTGTGTTTTACATGTGTTACTAGTGCTTTCTAAAGGTTCTGACAGTGGCCCGCTTGGCACTGTCATGTATATAATCCCTTGTGAATATTGCCTAGTGCCAGTTGGCACAGTGTAGATTGTGTGATTATGATTCTAATGTATATTGGATAATACGAAGGCTATTTTTTATATAACCTTGTGTGGAGTTTCTTTTGTAGTGTACCTAGTGTGTTGCTTCTGTGTGAGTGTGTTGCGCAAACGCTTTACACATTGCCTCTGGGATAAGCCTGACTGCTCATGCCAAGCTACCAAGGGGGTGAGCAGGTGTTATCTTTAGCGTGTAACTCCCTTGCCCTGACTAGAGTGGTAGTTTCTGCGTGGTTTAGGCACAAGCCCTAGCCAACCAGAAATCCCATTTCTAACAGAAAGCATTTAGAGTATACCCACTAGCAAATCTTTGAACTGGATGTTCACCTGGACACAGTGGAAAAAAAGACAGAGTCACCTAGAAGGCAATGTTAATTTCTACTCAATTTCCAGAGAAGAGATTATAGAAAGCCTCCAATATATACTCAAAATATAGAAAATAGAGGCATGAATCCAATCTGAA
The DNA here is from genome assembly GCF_964261635.1 of Lissotriton helveticus. Taxonomy (NCBI): domain Eukaryota; kingdom Metazoa; phylum Chordata; class Amphibia; order Caudata; family Salamandridae; genus Lissotriton; species Lissotriton helveticus. Next base: position 192,629,537 of record NC_136072.1, read on the forward strand.
AGAGTTTGATGTAAAGGAGAGTGAGACTGTAAAAACGCAATAGAATTCAAGATCGAGGTGCTAAATTTTGTCTTTCCAGAATGTTTTAGGATCTATGACCTGTAATACACAGATCATGCTGAATACTTCTTTGGGAAAAAGAAGGAAACAAAATAGCATACTCAGTTTGATGTATTTTGGTAATTTTGATGAGCAGATCATTAAAATCTCTTATTGTAATTTCTATGATACACCCAAGAATTAGTGGAAACTATGGCTAAATCAGCAGTTGTTGGATCTGCTCCAACTGAAACATTGACCTAAAAGTCAGAAAATCTGCTCATTTTCTCACAAAAAGACTTTCACCAATGAAAGAAGGAAATATGGAGGACAGGATTGTAGCTGTCTCGATTATAACGAGAGCATGTGCTACTGTGTCATCAAACATAATCTTTCTGTGTGATCAGCAGCGCTCTGATGAGGATAATTTCAACACATAAAGCTAGAGAGAATTGTACTTTAAGTGGGGATCCCAGTTGACTAGCAATCGCAGTAAGGTAAGGGGAAGTCAGAAGGCTGCGGAGAAAAATATGTCACAACCAGCTGCGGCCGGCACAGGTAAACATGATGAGGGGTTTTGGGGGGGGGGGATGGAGCATTAAATTGACAGACAATGGAAAAGGTATAATTAGATGAATAAATAACACCTAGCCCGTCATCCTTCAGCTTCCCCCCTGCTGCACCCTCCCCTGCCCCACTGCACTTATCTGTGCCAGCTGCCGCTGGTCACATCAAAAATTAAAAGGAAAAAATAAACCTTCACACCAACTATCCTAGTTTATTCATTATGAATCACAACAAAGAGCATTGTTCCTTTGTTTGAGGCCCACATTAACTTTGCAACATCTGACAATAATCTGAAGCAGCAACACATATGTAACATAAATATCTCTTGGCCTATTCAGAGACTGCATTTTGGAGTATGTTTAATCGTGCTACAATAGTGTTACTCACGTACTGCAAAATGCTATTCACTAACCCTCGGCATTGGTCTCCACACATACATCTACATTTAATAGTAGCTGAGAAACAGGGGTCTCGTGCATAAAGAAGAAACTATAGTTTTGATTTTGGGGTATTCGTGAAATGCTCATTACATCACAATTTTTGTATTTGATTATTTTTACTGAGAACATTTTATTGGCAATATCAATGTAACATTTCAATCTGAAACGTTGTGAATTAAATACTGTGTTGGTACGTAAGTCAAGAAGGCTGCGACTATTCACAAAAATATCATGAGGTACATTCTGTGTTTATGAAAACAATATTCCAATATTAGCTGTGTTTAACAATGATATCATGTATCATGGATTCTAACTAGAGGGGATTTAGATGAGATGCTATATGCAGGTTCTGTATTGGTTTTATGGTAATCCAATTGCTAAGATCATCTAATTGCCCCGGGTAAATTCCGATCTGTCGTATTTACATATCTTAATTATCTCCTGTTGTTTGTTCCTTTAGTAATTTGTGTTCTCTTACACTTTAGATGGAGACCTAACTCTGAGGTTGTACCTACAGAATCCAGTTTGGATATTTAAAGTACCAATCTGCTGGAATGTCTGTCTCTCTCCTTTTGTCATCTTAGCCTCAATCTTCATTGCCATCCTTGACTTCATTCAAGGGGGTGAGTTGACCTTTAGAAGATAGTGGAATTAACCTAGAATTCTTCACCCTCTCAGTAGCACGTCTAAGACAACTGAGTGGTGAAGAGTGGCGTGAAAGGGTGCCAGTGAGAATGCTGGGCACTAGATTGTTTATTAATTTGTAAACAAGTGTAAGTAATTTTAGAATACCTTGTTCTTGCATTTAGCCATTTTACTCATTGGTGGTTGGTGGATTTGGGAATACACTGGGAAGGATCAATAAAATCCAGATTGGGAAGTTTAGAAATGTTTCTTATAAAATGTCTATCCAATGAGGGAAATGTCAGTGAATCAGGGGAAATTAGGCTGAGTTGGGCAGGAGGTAGGTGCAGGAGAAAAGGAAAAGAAAGGCACTTCTATTGTGGTGGTAATAAAATATCCACAATTGTTATGCCACCCAGTGATGGGAGGCTGTGTAACGGTTAAATGTTAATTTTTCAAGGTAGAGGGGAACTTTGGAGAAGAGAAGGAAATCTGGGTGCCCACTGAAAAGAGATGATAGGAGAATCCAAAAGAGTTCAGGATATTGCCCTTAGATGACGTGTATAGAGACAACCGTAGAGGTGAAAATACTGATTCTTGCAGATCCCCCTTTAGGAAGTAGAGTATTGAACCTTAGAATTCCAGGCAACTCCAAAAGACTGGCTACAGAGATAGGTGATGTAACAAGTGTATGCTAATCTTCGAGGCTGAGTGAGACAAGCGGTAGTAGTACTGTGAGTTGGTGTAAGGATTGAAGAACGATGGTTATGAGGAACGGTCATGATGAAGTTAGATATGTGAGTGTGTGCCGTTTCAATGGAATGGTGAGGACGAAATCCTGATTGTAGCGGGCTGAGGAGTTTGGTAGACATTCAGTATGATGTTCTTCCTAATAATTTATAAAGAAAGGATGATGAGATACTGGGCAATATGCACCAGTGGAGTCAGTCATTGAAAAGAGAAGTAAGGCAGAGTAGGGCATGTTAAGAGACAGCTAAGAGGCTAAAGGCCTGAGGGCTGAAAATGTTTGATGGTATAACTAATGAGTTTGCCATGTTAGTTGAAGCGATGATTTCAGCTGGTGATGCTGTTATGAACTATGAGAGGGATTTGTCGTGGGTGAGTGTCATGGATGCTTTGGAGGGGCAGAAAGTAGTGTTTTCAGCTTTTGATAGAAAAGAGTGATTTTGATTAAAAGTAGATAGTGAAGTAGGTGGCTAATAGGATTGAGACTTTAATGGATACGTGTGGAGAAGCAAAATGTGTGTTGATGGTTCAAGCAAGTCCTCTGAGGGTGTGGTTAAAGAGATGTAATGAGGCCCTGAAGTAAGAATAATGTATGTATAGTTATGATTGTTTTGTCTGTTGTCTCACACAGATAGGTCCCATTTACCAAGGAATGTGTGCTTTACCTTGACAGAGGACATTCATGTATAGACTTGTGAACCGCTCAGCGAGCATGAAAAATATGTGCTAATCGCTAACAGGCAATTCTCTGAAACATCACCAAAGATTCTTTTTTTGCTTTTCACTTCTGCAATTGGTATGCCCCCTGAATAACGAACCCACAATACCGGTGGGACAGAATATCAAACACAAATATATCTAAAAAGAATATCAAAAGGTAAGCCTAGATTTTCAATACCCAACTGCATACATCTGTACCTACCCGATACATACATCTTCAAGGTATGTAGATGTGGAGTTAGGAATAGCAAATCCTCCCTACCCTATATGCACTTACCTTTCGATGTATTTTGTCCCTAGATATATTCTATCCTGGAGTTTCTTATACCACAATATTGTTGGTATCCATATTTAGTCGTGCAATAATGAAATCATGTCCCATATCAATACTTTAGGAATATTCAATTTTCATACTAAAACTACATTTGGCATCTGTACTACCAGATGCCGCCTTAAAACTTTTCACAGCGTTGCGTAAACATTTAGAAATGCTAATGGTGTACTTTGTTGCTAAGGCTGTAATGTGTTTGTAAATGAGATTGATTTCGGTTCTCTCAGACCCCTAACAGAAATCTGTGCCTGGGCATTCAAAGCACCAAGCAGCGGCATAGGTTGGCCTCAACTGTCTCTTTAACTTTGAAAAGAGTGATTAATTTTCAGCTGGAGCCAAACTGTCGAGAGCCGACCATATAAATCTTTCCAAACGCATAGCCTCTGAGATTTAAACCACACTGCTTGACTTCCTTTTTAAATAACCCTTCTGGGTTGCACATACATTTGCATAATTTCATATTTCCCTTATTTCTTTACATTTGTGTGCATGAAGGGAGGAGATGCTCTATCTGTGAACAAGTGCTTTTGTTTCTGTTATGCCTCTGCGCTCTCATTTGGGAGTCATTCATGCGGAACGTCAAGTGCTTTGCCTGTTGTCTCACCCAGATGGGTTCTATTTATCGAGGATTACTTGCTTTACCTCGACACAGCACAAACTTACAAGATATTGCAGGGAAACCTGAAATGTTTGCAGCAATCAATTTAAGTTCAGCAGAAACGCCTGTAAGGCAATAGCCAAACTTCATTACAAACGCTATTTCCTGCAGCTGGCAGATCAGGGGGATAATGCTCCGCATTTTATCCCAAAGGCAATTGGAAGCGGATGATCATGAGACTTTACAGTTATGAATGTCTTTTGGGGCTAATGTCAAAAGGTTAAGAAAAAATATAGAAAATTCTCTAGTCCCAAGTTACATGTATGCCTGTCCATCGTACTAGCAGAAATATGTTTGATTCACACATTTTAGCCCCAGACTCTATGACTAAGGTCTCTGAAGAGATTTTCCACACGGGCAGTGAAAGAAATTATGTTCTTGATTAACATACAAAAGCCATATTTTTCTAAGACAGTACGGTTTCGCTTCTATTATCACATTTTGCTGAAATATGTGCATTACTTTCCTTAAATTTGCCCAGATAATAGAGCTGATGTATGACACATTGAACAGAGTATAGTAGGTGAACTGCTCTAAAGAAATTGTATTAAGCATTCTTTGACAAATTTCCCTGACAGACGTAAAACTTAATCTGCAACAAACTGAACGAAGGAATGTTAGAATTAATCGCAGCCTCGAGTGATTACTTGAGTCTTATTCTAGTCCATTGTTTTTTTGCATAGTAGGCAATGAACAGCCATATGATGTGGCTTAACGGCTAGAGCGACCGACCTTGAAGCTGGGGAACTAATTTCGAGTCTCGGAGGAGGCTCTGATTCTGGAAAATCACTTAATCTCGCCGTGCATAAAAAAATGAATGTGTCCATCCGTAATTCAACTGTTGCTCGTGTGAACAGCTCTGATACCTGTGCGTTGAGTACGTACTATATAAATCTGCAGAAATAATAAATAAATAAATAAATCATCCCTGACCTTGCGCCAATAGGAACAATCCAGGCTAAACGGCCAGGCCCTTTCCAGAGGGAACGCAGACAACCCAGACCATGTGTTAGAGGTATAGCTTAAATTCTGTGACACAGCGAGCATGGTCCCAAATGCAGGCGTGCCTGTCACACTTAGGGGCAGATTTACCATTTAATCACGCAGTGCAGCAGCTGCAAATGCTGTGCTGCGTGAGAAGGGAAACATCCTTTACCACGCATCAATTACACTGCGGTATGTTACATCGCAGTTTTGACTACGCAAGTCGTTATATCGACTTGCACTGGAGGGCGCTCTAGACTAAGGAATAGTGTAAATTACTATTCCAACACCTTCCCCACTGTACGTAGACTGGAGTTGGAATAGTAATTCACACTGTCCCTAAGTCCGGCACCCTCCAGCGCAAGTCGATGTAACGACTTGCGTTGTCAGGACCGCGATGTAACATACCGCGTTGTAATAGAACATGTTGTATCGTCATACAACCGCGTGAGAAGGAGAGAGAACCATACTTACAGAAATATGGCTCTCCCGCTTTACCCCATTCCCTAGTGCCGGTGCCGAAATCAGCTATCCTGCGCCCAGGAGACACCTTTGTGCCATGGGGCAAGGGTATCTCTGTGAGTCTAGCATAAGCTTTGTACTGGAAGGGTTCCCTAGCAGTACAAATATAGTATGCATAGTCTGACTTTAACCCTTTTCCCTCTTTGTATGTGTGCTGCAGAAAAGGAAAGGAGAAATTAAAGCATTTCTCCTTCCTTGCACCTACTTCAAACAGGTGCAGTTTTCTGACAATAAACCCTGTCTATTTTATTTAGTAAATAAAGTTTAGTGTCAGAAACCTTAGGTGGTTGCATAGCAACGCCCATGCTCTACCCATGGTACGCCCCCTTGGTGCTAAGTAATGCAAAGAAGCGCTATGCGCTGTTTCGCATTACTTTCACATTGTTTCCTGGGCTAAACAAGTTAAGTGCTGGAAAGTAGTTCCTCCTTGATTACCCCTTCTTTTTGGAAGAAAAGAGTAAGAGTTTGCTCCTAATTTGGTAAAAATAAGCAGCATATACTTGTTTAGATGCACTAAATACTATGGGCCATATGTATCAACATTCCGTTTTGTGATTCCTAAATAGCGATTTTTAAGGAATCGCTATTTAGAAATCGCAAAATGGTATGTATGTAGGAAATCGCTTCTTTTTAGCGATTCCTTAAAATTCCTAAATTGCGATTAGCAAATTGCTAACCACAAATTTCCCATTCGTTTCTATGGGCCAGGAGGCCCATAGGAATAAAGGGGAAATTTGCGATTAGCAATTTGCTAATCGCAAGTTGTGAATATTTTCAAGGATGCAGGGGTGTCTCAAGAACACCCTGCTGCACCCCTGAAAATGACATGTGTGCGCATATGGCGCACATACATGCCCTAAGGGCATGTATGAGCATCACATGGCACCTTTGGAATTTCAAAAAAATGCTTTTTTAAAAGAATTCGCAACTTACCACCAACTAGAAGTTGGTGGTAATTTGCGATTCCTTAATGGCATTTTGGGATGTTTTTTTCCTTGATACATTGCATTTAAGGAATCGCAAAATTTGCAATTCCTTAAATGCAATCGCAAAATAAGGAATGGCAAATTTAGCGATTCCTTATTTTGCACCGAAAATGTTTCATACATACCATTTAGCGAAAATGGGTTCGCCAACGCCGGAATTCTGCGAATTTCGGCGTTTGCGAACCCATTTTGCTTTGATAAATATGGCCCTATATGTTTTATGATTGCTTTTGCTATTGTAGTTGCCTTATCACTTAAGTCAATCAATACAAAGTATTTTTTTTATTTATTGTTTATTTTTGTATTACTATTATTTTTCTGATTTGGCTTGTTTAGGCACTCATCTTTGTTTTCACTGCTTTATGGATTCGATTTTTAATTACAGTCCATATTTATTATTATCAAGCCAAAGTCCTTGAACAAATGTTACGATGCTCATTTTAAAGGTTTAGGGTATTTTTAGATTGCGTAGATTTTTCTGCTTGTTGATGAACTCTTACTGTGAGTGTACGTGTCAATTTTCTGACAGTATGCTTTTAATTGTAGACTGCTTCTACGTGATATAGTCTTGGAAACTACTAAACTATTATTAATTTAAAAAAAAATCAATTACCATTTAAGGGCAGAGCACATAAAATGTGGCAATAAATAGCAAGGGCACAGAGTCCTAATACCTGCAAAATAAAGTGCCCAGAAAAAGGTTACAAATCTAAGCTGAAAATGCTACACATCCACTTTCCAAGGCAATGCAAATTTCTTAATATGCATTCATGATGTACATTATACACCCCAACTCATATCTATCTATCTATCTATCTATCTATCTATCTATCTATCTATCTATCTATCTATCTATCTATCTATCTATCTATCTATCTATCTATCTATCTATCTATCTATCTATCTATCTAGTATAAATGCAGATTAGAAGAGAGTAATGTGCTATTTATTACCATGTTCGAATGTGGGGTGTGGTCATGACTCAAAAGAGGAGAAACCTCAAGTGGATCATGAGCTCCCCCCACCTCTCTGAACTCTGAGTGAGTGAGTGACTCTTTATCGTATAAAATATATGAAATAATCGTACAATTAAAAGGACGTTACGATTACAGCGCATCTACAAATATTCCATAAAAGCAGCATTTCTGTCACAGTTCCTTTAAGACTACAATAGACATAATCGAACAATTTTGTTAGCTTCCCAATACATTGACAATCTGTAGTGGAAAAACAATGCACAACAGCCTTTCTGATGGGTCTGCAATTGATGTAGTTAAATGTTCATTACAGGTATTTCTTTCGTAGCTCTAATAATAAAGGACATAGACACATTTAAATGCTCAATCAACTCCTTTGCAGTTGTACAACAGGTAGGCTTTTGAGGGTAAGCAGTTAGTGTTCGTCTTGTTTTATACTGGATTATTACGTTGTAAAACCGGCATTTCGATATGTATGCAGTGTCAGTAAATCTACAGCTCTTGCATTCTTCCAAAGAGCCTGTTTGATTAACATTTTATGCTCCACAAAGGGTAAATTGATGAGATCTGCCAATGGTGGCAAGTTGTTTTCCACAATTATTTTATTGATGGAACCCAGGATTAACACCAAAAACCCACATCTTGGTTGTTGATTACCACATTGTAGATCAGAGCTCTCATTGAGTCTATTTCGCTCTTGCGCATTCACAGAAAAATTCAACATCACCGCTAAGCGACAGACAATGATAGCAGTGTTAACTCCAACCGTAGTTTACATTGGGAAAATGATGAGCAAAGGTTCAGTAAAAATTGGAGCTCTTTCATATATTTTATCCAGATCGCTTGTGGATTTTTCCAGCAGAACAAATGCTCCGTACATTAGTGTAGGCAACAATTAAAGACCGACAGACCACATGTCCTGTGTGCGCTCTCATGAACTTTTTAATTGAAAGTGAAACTGTCCGAGCATTTGTTTTTAAATTTGACAGATGGTCTGTCCAGCTTAGTGATGATGCTTGTACTTCTTCTAATGTATTGCCTTTGATTGGTGAATAACCATGCTTAAACAACAAGTGCCACACCAAATCTAGGTCATCCGTATGACAGACCAGTCCAAGGGGTATAGTATCCCAATTTTAATACATATACCTAGGGTGTGTAAAATAACACTACTCCAATGGTCAGGATGTATAAGTAACTTGACACAGCAAAAGACACCAACACAGGCCAACACATTCAAAGGCTGAGAAGAATGTGAAAAATATGTGAAGAATAGAGTGAGTGCCTCACGGTAGCAACACCCGAAGGGGTTCCCGGCTAACAATCACCGGTATACCCGCTTCTCATCATTGGTCACTCACTCTATATAAAGAAAACAGAAGTGCACATAAACACAATACAGAGTGCACACGTGAGAATAGTGACAAAGACAAACCAGTGTATACGAATAACCCCTACTGAACACAAACGTGTAAACATAGACCCCCACACAGACAGATATAAAACCGGGCAGAGTTTTGCTGGCTACTTAGCCTTTATTCTGATGCTGCAAAAACCTCCCGTTTTAAAATGGTTAATTAAATACCATACAAATTCTTCCTCAAGCCGACATGTTTCATTGCTCTTATTTTAAGCAATTTCTTCAGGGCATATGAGGGTTTTCCTATTCTCAAGCTTCACATATACAATGTATCGTCAGACCTTATGGTGAACCAATCAGTGTGTACCGGTCACCAACTGTTGGACCCCGTGTCAGTAGATCACGCGTCCACCAATGGCTCCTTAATGATGCGAGCCACTACTGCCGAGTCCCTCCGGTGCTTTTAAAATTACTAGAAACAACCTATCTACCTCTGGAAAGGGATCCAACCAATGAAATAAAAAGAACACTTGACACCATACTTCAAAACGCCCTAAGTATGGGATGGATCTCAACCAAAACTTTACAATTCCTTTCGGAAACAGAACTGAAACGACCCCACATATACATGCTCCCCAAGGTGCACAAACACGTGAAAGATCCACCATTTAGACCTATAGTGTCGGGAGAAGGATCAATATTCGAGCCTCTAGGCAAGTACATAGATGTTTTTCTTCAAAAATTTGTTACCAAGTGGAAAACTAACATCAAAGATACCACAGAATTTTTAAATTTACTTGAAATGGTACAATTAGAAGAGAATCAACAATGGACATTATGTACAATCAATGTCAATTCACTCTATACATCTATACCATTAAAAGAAGGACTAGAAGCTATAGAGTGGGCATTATTGCAACTAGAAGATATTGGAGCTAACAAAATATTTTTGCTTGAACTTCTGGTTTTTTGTTTACAACACAGTTATTTCCATTTCAATGACAAGTTTTTTCTACAGATTAGTGGAACCAGTATGGGTTTTGGAGGAGCCCCAACGTACGCAAACATTTTTATGGCGCAGTTTGAGGAAAAACATATCTTGACAGATAACAAATGGAACACCTCATTACTTATGTATCGTCGATTTATAGACGACATATTTTTGATTTGGAAAGGACCAACAGAGACATTAGAAAGAAACATTCAGGAACTCAACCAAAAGAACCCTCGGATAAGATTCACTCATAGTATAAACAATGAGGAAATATCTTTTTTGGATGTAAAAATAACAAGGAAAAATATGAATATAAATACACAAACTTATATTAAACCAACTGATCGGAACAACACATTATTATTCAGCAGTTTTCATACGCCTCAATTGATTGAGAATTTACCCTTCTCACAAATGCTGAGGAGCAAAAGAATATGTTCCACATCTGAAGCTCAAGAAGAGGATATGAAAAGAATAAAAACAAAATTTCAACAAAGAGGATACTCGAACACTTGTTTAAAGAAAGCTGAGGACAAAGTGAATGAATTAAGTCGTGAAAGCCTACTTAAGAGCGCAACAAAACCAACGATGAAATCAAAGAATGTTTTTGTTTCAAAATATTCTACCAAATCCCGTAACATCAAGAAAATTATACTAAAATGCTGGGAACTATTACAACAGGATGAGGATTTTCAAAATATATTTCTAGATAAACCTATATTCGCATACACAAGAAGTAAAAATTTAAAGGAAGAATTGAAAACCAAAAGCAAGAAACAACCAACAGAATATAAAGGAATGAAGAAATGCAATAATTGCGTTAACTGTAATAACGTGATGCAACAAACATTTGTGTCTCACCCTAGAACAGGTAAACAAATACCACTCAGATTAACAGCAGACTGCAATTCAAATTTCGTGATCTATAGTATAAAATGTCCGTGCGGACTAATGTATATAGGTAAAACAGAAAGAAAAGTGAAAACCAGAATAGGAGAGCACAAAAGCATGATAAGAACTAAAAACACCAATTCAAATCTGGCAGCGCACTGGATAGAAAAGAACCACAATATCTCTCAGGTAAGATTCCTAGTAATTGAGAAAATTGAGATCAAACCAGGAAGGGATAATCAAAAATTCTTGTCCCAAAGGGAAGTCATGCTAATTAAAAAATTTCAAACTATGGAACCATTAGGGTTAAATGACAAATTGGACATGGGTTGTTTTTTATAAGAAAAGTGAAATACATATAACAGAAGGCGATGTGAATTCATATTGTGTAGGTTTTTAAATGAAGCTCAAGCAATAAAAAGTTATTAGACGTGAAGTTATAAGTACAATATACACTTCTTTCTCATATAATCCTTTTTAAACAGCATTGATGTAAAAAGTGATCAAGCCACAGCATTTTTTGAGTAAAGTCGAGCACAATTAGGTTTTTGATAGGTTATTCCATAGACACCAACGGTGACTCCACCACATCAATTATGAAAACGATTCACCCCCCTAAGATCAGTTTTTAGACATAATATGGCACACAGAGTCGCAGTAAGTTCGCACAAGAAGCTCACTCTGATAAAAGGTGAGAATAGAAATTTATTAGCAGGTCCCATTCAGACATCTGCCATATCTAACTGGCCCTTCGATAAAAAAGATCTTTATTGGTAGGTTTCTATTTTTATCTTTATTTTGTAATGTATCCCCTATCTGAAATCTTACAACAAGATCGGATTGTAATTGGGTTTCCGAATTTATGTCCTAAACAGATGGAATTGACAGCATGTCGCAGGGCTCTATAAAGTTTGACACCACTCCAAGATGGCGCCCAAAAACACATAGAAATTGACGTCATTCTGCCCTAGATAAGTAACGATCATGATTCGCACGAAACTAGTGACGAACAGATCGAGCAAGATACTGAGACGCCAAAACTTAGTGCAGCAAGTTGAACCGGTGAGTTTTCTCGGCGGTAAACCAGTAGAGCAAAACATAAGAATAGACATAGCACAATTGAAATTGAATAGAGTTGAGATCCGTATTTTATGTTATCCGTACAGATTCAACCAGCTAACTTGAAAAGCCGAGATTAGAGACCCGTCCCGTAATTTTGAAAAACCGTCAGGAAGGTGATCTTCATCTTAAGGTAACGAACAGGAAGATTCTTTTGATTAGCTTTTGCACTAAGGAACTAGCGGTATAATAGAATCGATGTATTTATTTCACAGATTACGACAGGTCGATAGTTTAGAACAGAGAATCACTGAACTAGAAGTGAACACCGAACGATAAGGTAAAGAGGACATTGTTTCGCTTTGATTAAGGCTCTATCTAATTGATCGAAGCTCATGGGGAGAAGCACGAAAGGAGTCAGCATTTTATATCGTACCTATATCATGTCTTAGTATTCTAAGTACATTCTTCTAAAAATGCTGTGCCATGATCTGATTAGGTTATAAATGTACACCACATGTTAAGGCAAGTGGCATACCGTTTTGTTTGAGACTCTATTTAACCGCTCCACGTTCAGGCAGAGAAGCATGATAGGAAGTAGTACTTTAAATCCAACGTTGATTGTGTTTCAGTTAATTAAGTACATCGCTTTAAGAATGATATGTCAGCATTTGATTATGTTATAATATGGATCCCAATGTATAATTTATTGAAGTGTGGCAACAACACCGTATATAAACACCCTGTTCGGTAACAACACCGAAGATAAATAACCAAGGCATGCAGCACAGTTATTAAACTGTATCATTGAGATGAAACGCTAGAGCAAAAAAGTTAAATAACGCTATATTAGTGGAACGTTTGAATCTGTAATATAGCAAATTGGTGGTAGATTTGAATCTTTTAAGTGTCCTTTGAGTACGCAAACAAATGTGATTAAGTTTATATGAAAAAATTTGAAACATATGAATTTTGTTTACAGGAAGGCCCCCGAAGAAGGGACAGGGTCCCGAAATGCATCAGGCCAGTTAAACTCCAATCGTCGGTATAACACATAAATAGTTACGGGCTGTGTTAAAGTGTGAGTCTAATCACACCAAAGACTGATTGTATAAAGATTTATTGTACATATACGAATCAGATGATGATAAGAAAAATATTGATTACTCAGAAAAGTAATATGGTGAATAAAACCAAGAGAAATTCATAAGAAACAACAGTATTAATGTGTATGTTATTTTAGAATAGTAGTCAAACGCAGTGCAGCTGTGCATCAGGTCAGGGAGTGACATAGGTTTACTACCCGCTTCATTAATGTTAATTGCACATAGGGGAAAGGCAGCCCCATGACACCTGATAGCACGCAATAGAAAGAAAAAAACAGACAAACAACGATTAAACTAGATATCCACAAGAGCAACAAGGTGTGCCAAGGGCCAATCTGACTTCGAAGTATGGTATTTAATTAACCATTTTTAAATGGGAGGTTTTTGCAGCATCAGAATAAAGGATAAGTAGCCAGCAAAACTCTGCCCAGTTTTATATCTGTCTGTGTGGGGGGTCTATGTTTACACGTTTGTGTTCAGTAGCGGTTATTCGTATACACTGGTTTGTCTTTGTCACTATTCTCACGTGTGCACTCTGTATTGTGTTTATGTGCACTTCTGTTTTCTTTATATAGAGTGAGTGACCAATGATGAGAAGTAGGTATACCGGTGATTGTTAGCCGGGAACCCCCTCGGGTGTTGCTACCGTGAGGCACTCACTCTATTCTTCACATATTTTTCACATTCTTCTCAGCCTTTGAATGTGTTGGCCTGTGTTGGTGTCTTTTGCTGTGTCAAGTTACTTATACATCCTGACCATTGGAGTAGTGTTATTTTACACACCCTAGGTATATGTATTAAAATTGGGATACTATACCCCTTGGACTGGTCTGTCATACGGATGACCTAGATTTGGTGGGGCACTTGTTGTTTAATCCTGGTCTGAGTGGGGGGCCGCCCTACCGAATACTTTCCCCCTGTACCCCTGTTGATTTAATATGAATGACCATGCTTCCCAACTTTCCCAAAGATCATAGACTTTTTCATACTACGGTTGACTTTAATGTCATTTTTTACAACACATATTTGTAGCTTCTGTAACTGCAAATGGAGTCCCTACCGGGTCAGTAAAAATAAGATGATGTTGTTGGCATATGCCAAGTAACTGATTAGTTTTCATCAAAACTTTGGGGCCAAACCCTCTAGAGTATATAAAAGGATTGATGAATCCGCTATGTACAGTGAGAAGAGTATTGGCACTAAAATACATCTCTATTTCCATTGGTAGTAGGTATCTTTGGAGACAACACATTTTTTGTCAACTTAACCTGTAGCCATGCTTTGTCATGAAGGGATATTAAAAGATTTAAAATGGTGGGGTTAATCCCATATTTGTGCAACTTCCCCTAGAGTTTTTGACGATTAACTTTGTCGAACGCTGATGAGTAATCGATATAAAAAGCAAATAAATTAAGCTTTCTTTTTAGTATTTTGTAGACCAGCAGTTGTAGCGCAACAATATTGTCAACAATCGAGCATCCTTGCCTGAACCCAGATTGGTCCATGGGAATAAACTCGCGATCAGACACCCATCATGATAATCTATGACATAAAAACCTTGCAAAAACCGTCCCTTCAGCGTCCAACAAAGCGATAAAACAATAGTTGCTTTGGAACTGCTTAGATCCTTACCTGCGCAGTATATCTATGATAGTCCCTTGCCTGGAGGGTTGGAAAGTTCCTGATTCCAAAATCTTTGTGAACAAAATATATATTAACTTTCACCAGAGCAGAATTTTGGTTTTGATCACGTCAATAGGTATCCCGTTCAGACCTGGGGCTCTCAAAAGGTGATATTTCCTTATTAAAACCTTTATTTCCTCCTTGATAATTCACAGATCTGAGTTGATGTAACTTGGAAGCTCCAAGAGGTTGAGCTACAGCACCTGTACAGCTTTTCTAAATGCTTTTCCAGTCCTCATGAGATATGTGGAAAACTGTTGCCAGTTTTATAGAATTGGTGCTCCATCCGACCAGGGACCAAAATAATCTCCAATTACGGGATTCAATAGAATGCTGAATATTGTCCAGGCCAGATCTTGAGATCTCTTGCAGAGCACTTGAATTTCATGCCAAAACCGTCTCTTTTAATTTTTTTATTGCAAGATCTCTTAGTTACGATCTCAGGTTTCTTTAGTATTCCTCTTAATATTTTCCGATTGTTTCTTTTTGGAAAAGTTGTCAAATGGAACATAATTTTAAGAACAGTCCATGTGCCCCTGGTTAAACTAGAAGAAATGGAATAAAATATGTTGTATATCAAATCTTCTCAATCGTTAATCCAGTGAGTAGACAATTTCATAAAGGAAGTATTTAATTAATTTTGTTTGCTCAATAGTGCCAATCTTTAATTAAAATTGGTTGCCAATTAATTGGCCTTAGATTGGTGGAATTACTCGCACTCTCAAGATACCGATCATGTGCTCACTGGACATGATAGTTAAAAGTCAGATTTATCTGTTGTGGATTATGGTCACTTTCTTTTCTGGAGATGATCTGATATTCTAGACACAGATAAAAAAGATATGCAGTCTAGAAAAGTGAAGTCAATAATACTTTGAGAATTCATAGAGATAAAGGTCAGGTTTTCTGGTTGATCTGGCACGAATCTTCTATTAAGAGCACAACGTCCTAGATCTGTGAAGAGGTCACACATTGCAAGACTTTCTGACCTTGGGGTTTCCCACCAGCTTCCCATAATTTGTTAAGGAATGTTCCAGACTAAGGGCCCAATTATGATGTTGGATGGACCAGAGTCTGTCCCACATCGTTTGAGAACTGGAACGGAATGACATCCTGTCATCGGTTCCAGCCCAGCAAGGAGGGTTCAGTCGCAATGCTATACTTTACAGTGGGAGCATGCATTCCGAACGGAATGCATGCTCTCATTGTAAAGAGCAGTGGTGCCCTTCATCCCTGCACCCCATGGCAGGCACCTCAAGGGTGCACGGATCAACAGAGGGGCACCATAGGTGCCCCCTAGGCCACCATTCAGCAGCCTTGCACCCATGGGGGCCCTGCTGGGGGTCTCCAAAGACAGAATCCCAAAGCATTTCGGTGTCAGAAAGGCTGGCACAGAAAGGCTGTGGGAATCTGCCATCACAATCCCTTGGTTGGAATGAGCCGGCCGAGGGATTACTGAAGGCTTTCCGAATGGCGGACGGACTCTCCGTTCCGGATCCCCTTCCGACCAACCCCATCAAAATTGGTCGGTCAGAAAGGAATCCAACCAGACAATTACGAGCGGGCTGAAGGGCTCCGAATGATGGTCGGAGCCATTTAAGCCCGCATCGTAATCAGGCCCTAATTCTGGAGACTCCTCCTCCATGGTGGGTGGGCGTGGGAAAAAAAATAAGTTAATATTAAAGTCCCCGGTTATAATTATATATTTGAGGCATTCTGCTCTAGAATTAGTTCCAGTTCATCTAGCACAGTTTGAATTTCTTTTTTGCACTTCAATTTTGCGGGAGGGAAATAGACGTTTACTAATAAGATTCGTTTTTGCCTAGGATCTGATTTGTGTTAATTCTGAAACTTTTCAGATTAGTATTGTTTTGGACTAATGTTGCCAGCCTACCTGAAAGCCACCCGGAGAGGTTCACGGTGAACACTGGTAATAAAAAGCATATTACATTCTGCACATCTGCATGTATAGCTATGCAAAGCTGTTTCATCATGTGTAATAGTTATACCCAAAAGCATACGGTCACGTCTGAAGTACAGGGAGTTAAATCTGTGAAGTGAGATAGAAAAGCAAAAGCTAAGCTTTCTTTATATTGTCCCATTACTTTCTTCTGTCAGCTGATTCTACAATTGAATATGTAAGAGAATATGCATTGTTTTCCCACATCAGTTACACTGTACTGTGGTAACAACAAGGAATTTGAATGTTGCACTGTGGTAATAAATACCATAAAAGTGTGTTTATTTGTAGACTAGTTGAAAATAAAATGTGAATTCTGCTAAGTCCTACAATTTCGCTAATCAAACCTTCTGTAGGTAGGTATTGTGTACTGTTGCTTGGGCATTTATGTTTTGGAAACTGGTTTTGCACCTGCCACAAATATCAAGGGAATTAATATCTCTTAAACTACTATGATTCTCATACGTGTAGTCTTAGAACTCTATTGAGGCTTACAAAAAAAGGAACATTTTGATAGACAAAGTTAAATAATGCACAGTTAAATCTTTCTGCACTAATTTAAAACAAACAGGTGTAGCCCATTTCTTAATTTAAAAATAATTTAGAATTGATTATGAAAAAGGCAGTCAATATCAGAAATTAAATTCAATAAGTGTGCCAGCTACATTAAGATTTTTCAATTACTGTGAGGTTATAGTCTACAGGTAATACTATTTGTAAATGTTCCCTGTCACAATATGTCACATCATTACACAGTAGTATAACATTCAACTGCTATTGATGTGGCATCAAGGTGCTCTAGGTATCCGAAGTGATTACAAGTAAACCTGTACAATCTTAAGGTCTTGTTCTCCATTCTATCCAAATATACCTTTTCTAGTTTATTAGTTGTCTCTTTCACCAGCAAATGCTAGAATTGCTTCACTGCCTTTTCCTTTCACAGTGCTGTGTAGTGGTGTGTATTGTGCACAAGTTCAGGTAAATTACAAGAAGCCGATTAAAGGGCAGTAAATGACTTGAAAATATTACACAGTACTGAGATATAATTTTTTTTTCTTGCAGAGCATTTATTTGAAAATGCTCCTTGTGATCCAAAATGAGACTTGAGTCAAAGGGTATAAAGTAATCTATACTTTCCCCCCATATTCCACAGAATGCCATGTGAAAAGAACATTTACATTTACAAAGACGTGCTGCGTTTTGCTCTTGTGTTCAATATTATGGTGTGTAGACCTTGCCTGACATCCTTCAGAAGATATGAAAGAACTACTAACCCACTAGACAGCTGGTATCATCGCCTACTCATTACCTGAATAAGCACATTAGAATGTACTGCCTTCTCTCAGGGCCATAGAGGACCAGTGCCAGTTCCAGAAATGTTTCATTTTGGAAACACAGTTGTGTAAATTTACCAAGGACCTCTTTTAGACTTTTGAGGAAAGTATTGTCTGGAGGGTACTTGAAATATGGAATGTAGATAACAAAGGCATATTACAGTGGGGGAATTCAGCCTGAGGAATCTACTCTACATTTAGAGTTTCTTCCCAGACAATGGAATATTTCCCTCCAAACTCTGAATGAAGCACTAAGTGTTGCACTATTAATGACAATTTGCCTGATCTCATTCTAATGCTCTCAAGCATATGATGGCAAGTATTCACTATATAACCCTTATTCAGTGGAAAGCTACAAAATAAATGAAAATAACTTCTGTCACCTAAAGAAGAGGATCAGAGAGACTCTCAAAAACAAAATGGAACTCAATAAACATAGTTTTAATTTGGAATTTGATAAATACAACACAGAATAAAACACTAAACATAATTTGTCACCTACTGACATCAAATCCTAACCTGAATAAATGATTATACATTAGACTAGTTGTTGCTTTTAAATGTTTTTATTTTTAAAATATATTTGGTTGATCACAACTATATGCTAATTACTATCACCAAATACATGCTAAACACTGTCTTTCAATTTCGGAACAGTTTCCATGTGTAATAATGCTGTCAAAGAAGGAATAAGGGCATATACCAACAATGCTGGCTGTTCCTTTAAAGAAAATACTGCCCCTTTGTCTTTGAAGGTTTGCTATACAGAATAATTCCAAACAACGAGTCAAGAATTGTGAGTTTAACTAGGTAATGAGTCTCTTTTGATGGCACTATATAGAAAAAGTATACCTAAACATGTTTTGACATGATTTTTTCTACATTCAAATGATATCAGCCACATGTTTTTCTTGGAAGAATGATGATTGGTTCCAGTAGACTTTGACCCACAGATGCCTTTGTATCATCTTTGCCTCAATTTGTTTTGTATAACATGTTCTTTTTAGAGATTAACAGATATTAAGAGCCTCCTCAATGTGTTTGATAATAGGAGACCTTGACTTAACAGAGATGGAACATTATGTCTGACAGTTTTGATCTAATACAATAGCTTACTTCATGTCAGAAAAGCATTTACACTTAGATAATGTCTCTCAACTTTGGAAACAACTTCATTTAAATGTTATTTAATGCTTAGTATACACAAGCTACTGAAGTTAATTATTTCCCAATTGCTATACATCAAAAACATAGTGTATTCAAATGTAACTAGTCAAGAGTTGTTCCAGATGACTTTCTTGTTTTAATGGTTATCTGAGATTTTTAAAGCACTACTTGGCATCCGTAATTCAAACATACACATTTATGGGCAATGATCGGTCTTGGGTCTATCTTAGATCCTGAATTGTTTCGCTAAATGGAATTATCCAACCATCACCATTCTCAACAACTGCTAGAGAAGTATTTGCCTTCTCAGGCACAAAATACATTTTGTATGATGTTTTGTATTATTCTCAAAGATGAACAATTCACTATTTTTGCCCGGTTGTTTGGTTCAGGAATCCTCCGGTTGTGCTCTACTACATGATCTCGCAATGTTGAAACTGAATCACTTCACTCTATGTTTCTGGCTAATGACAGTTTCCTTACCCTGATATCCTGAAAAAAGCAAAAATGTAAGTATAATCAAAGAGTACAAATGTACTGGGGAAAATATCAAGGTACAAAGCTTACCATACTATCCAAAACTGGAGTTTGAATGTCCTCTCACCTGTCCAATACCACTTTCTTTAGCTTCTGCAGCAGATAATCATTCAACAAAGCAAGAAGCTTACCAAAGCATCCTAAGTTTTACTAACATTTGCTCTGAAGGTGTAGCCTATCAGTCTGATCATTATCTAGCAGTCATTTTTGGTGGGCTGAACAGCCATGGGAACCAAAGCCTTCAGCAGCAGTTAATTTTATTTTATTTTTAAGAATTTGTAGAGCGCAAAACTGTCGCCATTGCAGGCATCCTGGCGCTGACAGAGTCTGAGGAGGAGTTAGGGGGTGGATCAGAGGGAGCTAGGCTAGCCGGGAAGAGCCATGTTTTAACCTTTTTTCTGAAGGGTAGGAGTTCATTGGTATGTCTAATCTCGGTGGGAAGGGTGTTCCAGAGTCTGGCGGCGGAAACCACAAAGGATCTACCTTTTCTGCTTCCTATCATGCACACTGAATAATTGTCTCATTAAAGAAGCATTTAACTATGGCACAAAAGATTTCCCAGTTGCCAGTTGGTGACCTGTACAATTGTTTGATCACATCTATTACTTTAATGATTTATTGGCAACATTTATAACCTGTACACCACATCCAGATGACAATTTGTGTCACTGGTTCTTCAAATTTTACTGGAGGTAAAAGGTACATTTCCCAAAATGTCTCATCCAGATTATGGCAGTCATGTTTCCCTTTCCTTCAGACAAAGAAGAAATTCTGGCGCTAGTTAGCATTTCACTCAACATCACTGTAATATCAGCACGAGAGCTCCACGATCATGCAGGAAAGCTTAAAACGATGAATGATCCCTCGGCTGCCTGCAAAATCATGGGAGCTTTCTTGATAAGGCAATGGCCTCAGTTGGAAAGCAGAACTTAATGCTGAAATTTACTAACAATCCTCCTTCCACTCTTTCCTCACCAACAATATATATAGGACAAAGTAACAATGCAGGCCCACTACCCTCAAATCCTATTGTTTCTTCACAGGGACTAAATCAAGCAGAAACGTTTGAAATGTTGAAACGTTACATGCTTAATGGACCCTGCAACTCTGCAATTAATTTTCAAATGTCTTCTTCAGTCTTTTTGTATGCTGTGTTACAGCTGGGAGTTTTGTAGCTCCATAATCCATCTATTGATTTTTTATGGGTTTTGAGAAGATTCAAGCGCAGCGTGCATCACCTGTCCCTTATTGAAGGCATATACATTGTTTCTCAAGTTCCTCTAATATTAAGGGGGTGTTGGACTTGCTTAACATCTGATATGAGCTAATGTCATAGTTCACATGATTTCTTCACATAGTAGCTGGCACCTGATTTAGGAACAGATCCTATCTAACCCGTTTGTGTGCCCTATCATTTCAGCCTGAATTTTATCTGAAACAGTCTGCATATTTATGAATACATTTTGCCAGACTACATTAAAGTAAGAATCTAAACAATGCTCATGGCAGTGTCCGAAGCTGATATACCAGAACATTCCTTTCCTCCTTTGTCATCATCTTAAGCCATCTGTTTCTTTTCATCTTCTTTTCTCTCTGCACTGGTTTCTCCTACTTAGCCATTTAATTTCGCTTGCTTGGCTTAGTTTTTCCCTACTTTCACCATTGTTTCTTCCCTTTGTTTCTGCTATGCCTTTTCCTACTGTTTCTCCTGCTTATCCTTCCTCCTCTACCTCCCTGGCCTGATACAGGTTCTTTCTTTTTAACTGTCTTATAAAAATAATAAATAAGTCTTGTATAAAAGGTTAATGCCCAATAGATGATTTCCCCAACATTTCCCTCTGAGATATTCCCATTAACATCCTGTTCTTCATGTAACCCTTCTCTGGTCTTAGTCAGTTACTTTGCTGTTTTTGACCTCACCCACCATCATTGCTGCCCAGTCCTCCAACCAATGTCTGGTGCCTCATATCTTCTGACCCTCTCTCAAGCCAATGGTTCTATGTAATTTCATGCTCTCTTCATTGGAAGACTATATTCCCTTCATAACCAAGACAATGTGAATATTTCACCTAACTCATGTCTAATACTTCATAAAATCCACTTTTAGTAAATTTTGCACTTTACAGTCATGCTGGTGACACTTTGCATAGGCCATTCATTTCTGTAATCATTTACTGACCATCTTATCTTGTTTTTGAACTTCAGCCCAGTATGTAGCAGTCCTGTCAGTCTGGTCCCATTGATGAACAGACAATTGTTGACTGCCTAGGAATCTAGTCGATAACAAGCTGCATCTTGGTATGAGTGGCTTTAATGACTATTAAACCAGGTCCTCTGATCACTGCTTCAGTGTTAACGAATATACCAGTACATCAAGTGTAGCTATATAAGACTTGGCCCTCCAGTTACTACCTGGTGGTCTAGAAAGTATTAAATTAACTCCTCGTATGGTGGATCAAGTCCTCTATCCAAACAATGCCTTTGTGAATGATAATGTACGCTTGTGGGTGGGAAATAAAATAGGCCCTCATAAATAGCGGTCTCAATGGTTAAGCTTGTCTGGTTAATACATGTGGTTTAATGAGAGTATAAAAAAAATCTGTGTGCCGGATGGTGGCCTGTATGGATTCTGGCACTCGAGTGACTGCCTGCTAATATAGAAAGAGATTATGTAGTCCTTGTTTACCTCACAGTGGCTCCTACAGGACTGAACACTTCAGTGACTGCTTGGTGGCCTAGTGGTTGTTTAAAATAAGTTACAGTGTGTCAGCTAATGATTCCTATGGAACCATACACTCCACCTGGTTTGGCCTGTTCCTGTGTGAAGACTCACAGACCTTGTTGTATTTTGTCAACAGACTTTTCATACTTTTTATAACTTCACCCACTTTAATGAACCAAAACCTACTTTTAATAGATTGGGCTGTGGTCCTAACAACTAAAGCAGTGTTTTGCAATCCATAAAACATTCCCATGCGGGTATGGGCCTGGCTTTTGTGACTCCAATAACTTTTAAGAACTACTTTGTTGGTACCAGAAGCCAAACCTACACTTCTAAACCAACAAAATGGCCAAAGCCCTAAGAGTAAAGTTAAAATCACATAAAAAGTCATATAGTAAATCAAGATACCGATACCCTCCTATAATTAACACTAGTTTTGTACTAATAGTATTCCTTTCTAATGGTACCATGGTTAACTTCAAACCTGGTTTGCAATTTTAATCACTGTGTATTATAGGTGTTACCATTAGCCAATTCACTGATGCACAAATATCAACTTCTGTAGCATGGAAGGCTGTGCCAGCCACTCCAGGGTCTGAACTTGCAACCAGCAGGTCACTCGAACATGCACAGCAGCTAGCCTTGCAACATTTCAGTCGTTTTATGTAACATCCTATTTGGCACAGTTTCATTTTTACTCTTTCTCTCTGTTTTGCAAGTGTCCAATGTGCATTGTCATTTAATTTATTTTTAGCTGTGAACAGGATGACAATGCATTAAAACAATGTTGAACCTTCTCAGTCTGCCCAGTCTATTCCAAATGATTTCTTACCTGCCCTCAGCTATTGCATCTCTTGTTTTGTTTAGGCCTTTGTTGGAATTTATTGCCTTTTAAACTAGCTAGATTGCATCCATAATCACAAATTATGTGGTTGATTGTGTATTCTAGTCACATTAGTCATTGTTTTAATGCCTAATGCCATTACTTGGTCTAATCTGTCCTTCAATTAATGAGGTCCAAAGCAGTATTGATTTTTGAAGGTCATCACAAAGTGAAACCTTTATGAGGCTTTAGATGTCAAGAATTATATGTATGTGTCCATGAAAGCAAAATTACGACCCTCTGACTTGCTTTCATCTATTGACTTGAAAATCCTCTTTAATCTAAGTTATTTCACAGTTATTTATTTCGTTGGAATAGTGCGGACTAATGCAACATTCAACTGGACCCTTTGGAAAAACCCCATTACAGGATTATAATAGTAGCTCGATATTTGATGTGGAATTCAATTCTTCAGGCTGAACTGTTCAAATTCCAATAACATTAAAGAATGTATCTAAGTAAACTCATTATGATATTTACAATGCACTGCTCCTTTTTTAAAACCTTCAGACTGAATGGAGTAAGCAACATTCTGACATGAATTTCTATAAATCGAGTAATTGAATCTCTATAACATCTCTCCAAGCATTGAAAGCTAATTTATCAACAATGTTGGTATGCAGAAAATATTTCCTACGGTAGTGATGATCAAGAACAAGAAATGTTTGCCAATTGTTGATGTTTCTGTGTGACTTGTAGCCAAGCCTGGGGCACAGGATGGTCACATTTTAGCGAAAAGGTGCATTGCTCCCACATAATGACAAACAATAATATGACTGTCAGATGCGTAATCCAAATAAAGGCACTTGCATTTTTCAGGCAATGTGGGGCTTATTTACAAGCACTCAGTGCCACGGGAACCTTTCTTTTTTTGAAGCTCCAGTTGCGCAGTGCCATTTTCCATATTTACAAGGTGGCGCTAAGCCACATTACATAGCTTAACTCCACCTCGTAAATATGCCCCTTTCCACCGCTTTCCTTTGTAGAAAAGGGGCGTGCTGTGAGCATTCCACTGCAACACCCATTGCTTTTTTGATTCTGCCCCAGGTGTACAAGGCTGAGGCAGCGCCAAAAACTAACGTCAAGGAATATCAGGTGTTAAAATGGTGCAACAAGGAGAAATTATGAATTTCTCCTAGTATTTTGCTCTTTCCATGTGTGCTGAATAGTGCAGCACACATAGAAGGTGCAAATCTCCATATTTTGTGTTTATGTGTAGGAAGATGTCCCTTCCTGCACCCTTGCAACATGGCGGCAGGGTGCCTGCGCTGACGCTAGCTGCTCATTTTGCTCTAGTGCTAGGGGAAACACAGGGGTGCGCTGTATTCTTGTGGATATAGTGCATCACTGCATTTTGAAAATGTCAGAGCAGGGCACTGCCAGATTTGCTGCAGCTCCGTGTTCTGACATTTTCTTGTAAATATACCTCTGTGTTATGTAATCTGAGCTTTACTTCTTCATGTTACACACTTTAGAATGTATCTGTCTACCTACTTTTTTAAAAATTGTTTTCTAAGTCAAAACCTGGTGACATGTAATTGGGTAAAAAGACTTGGAAAGCATTAACATATGGCAAAATTAGTGTAATACAGAATCCCCGGTTATCATTCATTCTGAACATACATAATAATAAGATTTATTGCACACCAGACAAATAAATGATATAGGCCCAGATGCATCAAACAAAAATCCGCTTGCAAAGGGGCAGACTCTCAGAATCTGCCCCTTTGTGACCGGTATTTTTGCATTTGGGATGCATCATCCCAAATGCAAAAATCGCAAAATGAGAATTCGCTAAATGCAATGCTTTAAAGTTTAAAAAATAGCGATTTGGCTAATAGGGCACGCAAATTACCATGAAGTACAACTTCATGGTAATTTGCAAAAACTTTGAAAAATGCACTAAAGTGCATTTTTCAAAGTTTCATGTTGCGCACACACATGCCCTAAGGGCATGTGTGTGCGCAACATATGTGCACAGATCAATTTCGGGGGGTGCAACAGGGTGTCCTTTGGGCACCCCTGCACCCTTGAAATCGTAATCTCAATTTGCGAATCGCTATTTGTGATTCGCAAATTGAGATTGTCTTCCCATTCATTCCTATGGGCCTCGAGGCCCATAGGAATGAATGGGGAGTTATTCCTTAATTGCGACTCGCAATTTGAGAGTCACAATTAAGAGAATTTAAGAATTCGCAATTTTTTTTAGCAATTACTTGATGCATTGCATTTTGCAATTCCTTATTTGAGATTCCTTATTTTTCGCACATAAGGAATCGTAAAATGTATGCTTGATGTATCTGGGGGATAGTCCTAGTCATCCTGGGTGTTGTATAACATTATCAGTTCAGCAGAGGACTTGTAATGAGGTCCTGAATCTTCTCTAGCTGCAGAATAAAAGCACTAGGTACTAATAACTCTTTTAACACAATTGCCAGAGTATTGGCAAGGATGAAACACAAAATTCTCTTCCATCAGACTGACTTACCTCCCTCTAGAAACAGAACAGCATATTTATGAAGGTTTTGCATCGCCTTTGTAGCACGCAAGGGAGCGTAAGGGTGATGCAAAACCTAAGTCAGATGTATCAAGTCATGCAAGACCACCTTGCGTGGCCCTGCATGGCTTCAGAAAACAAGAGTAACGCAACGCAGTGCAATTTGCTGTGTTGCGTTACTCTGCACTGGGAAGGCATTCCATGGGTGGGGCATGGGTGGGGCATGGGTGTTCCCACGCAGTCACCCATGGATTTTGGTGCATTCACAGATTTACCAATACTGGTAAGCCTGTGAATGCATCAAAATGCTACGTATTCCTAGATGGGGCGTAAAGAGGAAACATATGTTTAATTCCCCTTGTTAATGCCTCTCAGAATTGTTTTTGTGCAGGAAGGTGTCCATTCCTGTGCGAAAACTATTATGCTTACAATGCAGGTACCCTTGCACCATATTGCAAGGGTGCTTCCATTGGTGCTTGGCAGCATTTGGTGCGCCACCACTGGAAAATGGCAGAAATTAAGTGTATATTAACGCCTTAACTGCGCCCGCGATTTTTTGGAAGTGCGGCACGTCTGCAAAACGGGCAGGGCCACGTCGGCCATTGGCCGACGGCAGCACTGGGGAGGTAGTGCTGCCGTCGGCCAATGGCCGACATCAGCACGGAACGGGTTAAGTATATGGTGCATTACTACGTTTTCCCTATCATGCAGTGTAATGCACCAAGTTAACTTGCTGCGTTGTGCTGTGTGATAATTTAATAAATATGCCCCTAAACTTTGGGCTAGTATCTTGCAGTATACTGTTTACTCACTTGCTTTGTGACCTACATCTGAGCACAGCATACGAAAAAAGCACCATCATCAATCAATAGGTGGTTCAACAACAGGCTATTTGATGAATACAGCATTTCATACTTACTCGCCTAGGATGTCTTCAATATAATTAGATATGCAAACAAAAGTGGTTAGGATAATGCACCCTTCCCCAATAAAGACAGTCAGCGATACAAATGTTGGCAAACGGTATGCTATCTTTTGCAATGCAGTCATTACATCGTGGTTCTTTTACCACAATGTAATTGCAATGCAAATGCTGTTGTAACACAGGTTATTACAATGAATTACTTAAGATGTGACTCTTCCCCACGCATTGGTAAGTATAAGTAAGGATGGTTCGGTTGGTTTTTAGCATTTTGGGTTATGGATTTCAAATGGGCTTTGTGGATTTAGCGCCGCTATATAAAGTTTTGGTTTGAGTGATTTGGGTAGGTTAGGGGCTAAGAGTGTAGTCAGGGTCTTTAACTCCCAATAGAAGTCATTGGTTTTACTATGGGTTTAGGCAGGTTGGGGTATTTTGTTATGGATTTTGGGTTTAAGGTGAAAAGGGGGTTTGAGGGTTTGCATCCTACAGATAGAAGAGACAGGTTTAAGTGTGGCTTTGTAGTGGCTGAGGTCATTCTTAGGGTTTGGGGTTAGGGGTAGGCTAGGGATTTACTACCCCAATATTCAGAAGTTAATAGTTTAAGGGCTCTAATGGTTGGGTATCAATAATGGGGATTTAAGGTCCAGGGAGGGGAGTATTTCACTTGTGGGTATTTAATTTTCGGGTTTGTGTGGATCTATTATTTTTTGAGGATTTTAAATTTAGGGGTTTTAGAAGAGAGGTTTTTTTTGGGGTGCAGGTATATTTTGGGTATTTATGTTATGTGTTTTATATCTATGCGAAAACATTTGCATTCACAGTTTTAAGATCAGAATACGAGATTATCAGGGGCAAATAGGTAAAGTATTTTAATGTGGGGTGTTTTATTAATTGGCTAATACATTTAGTGGTTTTGGGATTGAGAATATTGTTTAGGGGTACACACATGTTTTGAGTATTTATTATATATAGTTTTTAATATATTGTATAATAAATGTACACTCTCGGTTTTAAGCATGGATTAGTTTTATATTTTTCATAAACACATTTTAAGTAATATTACACATGCATGCTAACATGATAACAAATAATATAATTCAGATAGTTTTGTTTTTTATAATTCTTTTTTTAATTGATATAAATACACTCTTTTATTTCATATACATCCTTTATTTAAACAAATTACTGTAAATATTGTTTTTAAAACAAATATTTTATTACCACACAAACATACAATTGAAATAATTTATTTTATTTGTATTTAACAGCATAAAAATAATGATACAAAAATTATTTGTTTACATTTCTTCATGTTTCTTTTCCCACAGATTACCATTGATTCATTTGGGTGTAATTGACCTTTTTCTGTTCTTACTGTGCCCCTTTTTCTAACATATTCCATGTTCTTCCATGTCTTTCTTAAGTTGGTGGAGCATCACCAATGAGGACAGAGGTGTGAAACAAGGACAGAGGTATGCTGCTGCATCGGTCATGCAGGGCCCTATTATTTTTACTTATACACAGTAGTAAGGGTATGTTTATTGAAGGGAGAGTCTAAGGGAGGTAAGACTATTGAAGTAATGTAGAACCGTTATGCTTTTTAAGTTTTTACAATTTATTTTCCTTATGAAGGTGGTCAAAAAGCATGCCTGCCAGGGCATAGGTTTTTGGAACAGGTTCTTTTCTTGTTTTAGAATCATGGTACAGTGTAAGGTTTTTCACTCCCCTATACCTTTCTATTCTGAGGGCACAATTCAAAAAGTTAAGTTACACTTTTGATTAATTTATGCCTTGGAGTAGGTTTTCTGCTTTTCAGTATTCACAAGCTCCAAGTGTAAATTTACTCCCAAAAGTGTAAGTTACATTTCTCCACCCCAGAGACATGTAAGGCTTACTCTTGTGTGGGTGGGAGACGTCCCTCCCTAAAAACCATGCCAACCTTCCCTAGAACCCATTTACTCCTCCCTAATCCCATGCTTTTTTGGAGTAATTCTTCCCTTAGCCCGACCAACCCGTTCCCTGCAGTCCCACCAACATTTATTACTAAAATGTATACTTATGTGTACAGAGAACTCTACATACATAACTATAGGAAATTGCTGGGGCATAAACTTTGCAAATAATTTGTGAATAGCATTTTGTAGTACTTTTTATAATACTACAAAATGTACCACAAAGTGCCCCTTGTTGTTTTTCTTAATTTTACTATAGTTTGTGTAAGAAAAACGAAATACTTAGATTCTGGGTGCTTTCAATTGGAGTGTAAGGGGTGCTGCTGTGTGCTAAACTCAACTTAATTATCCTACCTACTCTCTTTTTCTAATGTTTATGGGGCATTTTTTCCACATTTTTGTCTATTTTTGTTTTTTAAGGGTATCAGCATGGATTGCTGTTTTCCATGAGCATTTGTTTTAATCGGGTGATAAGATTGCTTATCATCTTTTTTGAGTTTTTAATGATTACATAGCTGGATTTTGGATTTATCATTTGGATTACCATGGAGTGATGGTGGAAGAATTTCAAATTACCACCATCAGTGGTTTTCAAGATGAATCACAAATTTGTGCACGAACAGGAATGCCGTGATTGGCTGGCTGAAACCTGTGTAGAAAGTTGTAGCTGCCATTTTAAGTAACAGGACACAGGACCCTGGGCTGAATCTGACGATGAACACTGACTCCATAGTTGCAATATAGGGGTGTTTCAGAGACACCTTATGTGTAAAATATGTCAGAAATGGTTTCTTGTCCCCATGTAACATATTCACGAATTTGTCTTTATGCTCAGTGTGGCCCGCCGTGTGGTGCTGCGACAAATGTGTGAATATTGTTGTAAAAAAATTACAAAAATAAATTTACACCCACTCACAGACCCACTCAGACACACTCACACATTCATTCGGAGTCATGCACCCACTCACAGATCCACTCAGAGATTTGTGCACCCACTCACAGACCTATTCAGAGACCCATGCACCCACTTACAGACCTAGACACTCATGTAACCACTCAGAGTCCCACTCATGCTCTCACTCACAGACCCACTCAAAGACTCATGCACCCACCCTTATACCTATTCAGAGCTCATGTACCCACTCACAGACCCACTCAGATACTCACACACCCACTCATAGACCCACTTAGACATTCAAGCAACCACTCAGAGATCTAGTTAGATATTCATGCACCAACTAATAGATCCACTCAGACTCATGCACCCACTCACAGACCCACTCAGACACTTATGCTCCCACTAACAGACACACTCAGAGACTCATGCACCCACTCACAGACCAACTCAGAGACCCGAGTAACCATTCACAAACCCACTCACGCACCCACTTCCAGACCCACTCAGACACTCATGCTCCCACTCACACATTCATTCAGTCATGAACCCACTCACAGACTTGTGCGCCTACTCACTGACTCACTCAGACCCTCATGCACCCACTTATAGATCCATTCAGAGACTCATGCACCCACTCACAGACCTACTCAAACATTCATGTACCCACTAACAGACCTATCCAGACATTCACACACCCACTCACAGACTTACTCACACACTTATGCAGCTACTCACAGCCCTATCAGATACTCATGCACACACTGACAGACCCACTAAGACACCCACTGACAGATCTACTCAGACACTCACGCACCCACTTACAGAACCAGTCAGAGACTCAACCACCCACTCACAGACCCATTACGACACTCCAGCACCTACTCAGAGACTCACTCACCAACTCACAGACCCACTCAGACACTCACACAACCACTCACACACCCAATCAGAGACTTATGTACCAACTCATAGACCCACTCAGACATTCACGTATCAATGCACAGAACTACTCAGACACTCTTACACCCACTCACAGACTCATTTACACACAAATGCACCAAGTCATATATACAGAGTCCCTTATATAGTTGTGAATTTTAAATGTGCTGGTGTCTATTGAATGTCTGCTTTTGCTTTGCATATGCGTGACCTACTCTGGAATTCGAAAAAAATGATTAAAAAGGGTTTTAAAAAGAAAATGAAACAGTGTTTGGGAAATTGGGTGGGTCTGAGAAGAACGTTTGTGTTTACTGTGTGTAGATGATAACTACACATACAACTGGATGCAGTGTTTCACGTTGTCGAGGAACACCCTGTTGCATTTCTCTGTGAAGTGAACTCCATCACTTCTATATATACCCTCCATGTCAAAGCGCAAGTTGTTGTTGTTGTAGATAGAACCCATATTATGGTCTCTGAGAAATGCAGATACAGTTTTATTGACATGTTTCTTGACTTTGTTTATCTGTGGAGAGAACTCAATTGACCACTTCCATTTCTCTCTTTGGAATATGTTGGAGAATACCAAGGCAGTCTGAGGGAAAAGTACCATTAATTGAGCAAAAGTGTCCTTCCCCAGTAAGTGTGCCGAGGAAATTGCGACCATTGCACACAATCATGAGGTCAGGGTGTTGGCTAGCCACAATCCTTTCAACCAAAGGCAGCAATTGATGCCATTTTAACCCTCTATGGCTGATCCAACTAATGTCCACATTAGGCAAGCCCGAATCCCTGTCAATACCACCATATTTGGCGCACTCTCTAGCCCAGAACACAAAGCTGTGACCCACAATCCACATTTCAAAGGCAAGGAGGAGTATTGCACAGGAGAAGGCTGCAGCTGAATGAGACAGTTTTACATATGAAAGGCAGTTAAAATGGAGGACAGGACCAGGTTTTAAAAAAGGAAGTATTTGATTGGATGGTGTAAATATGCTAGTAGATAAAATTAAGTAGTGATTTTTAAGGAAAAGTAACTAGGTCTGTGATTGGCTCTCTTTAAAATTAAAAAAGGAAAGCAATCTTAGATATGTGTTTAATTGCAAACAGTCAACCATACATGCTGCACTTGAGCTGGAGAGTAATGTGCTGCTTCCCGAATGTGTTGTGAACTGTGACCTACTGGTTCAACAGAGTTTTCCAAAGGGGGTTGCTATGGAAACTCTGCTAAGAGAGTGTTGGGGAAGGGTTTGTTAAAATACAATGGTTTACACTAATTTATTAAGGAGGTCTTATTTTCATATTCATATTTATGTAATAAACATTAAAGGAGTTGCAAAGGATGAAGAGTACAAAGCTAAATATGTTTTTGGACTCCTGTACATATTTGTGAATTCATCGCAAAGTTACACAGGGTTAGTGGCAGTGCTTCTTCACTGAAATGCAAGGAAGTGTTAAGAAATACTGACAATTCAGAAGTGAGTTAAAAAAAAGTAAAATATGAAAGGGTCGTTTTGATTTGCAGCAACCACCGACAATATCTCTGAGTGCAAAGTTGAAAAGGTTGCCATTCATGGTTGCTTTGTATGAGGGTGGTACACCCTTCTTCTGCTTATTTTCACATTTTCTCTGAGACTACAGTCTGACTGACAATATAAAAAAATTCCTGATCAACCAACTCAATTTACAGGTATGTGAATTGCAATGTAGTTTAAAAAATATGATTGTAAAGGTATGTGTATACATGAGGTTTGCAAAACTGTGTATGATAGATACAAAAGTATTGTGAGTGGGAATTTTAGTATTTTTGTGGGTTTATGAATATATGGAATGACAGTGCATTCCATACATTTTCCATCTTCTGTCTGAATAAGACTTGTCAGGACTTTCATATGCTGTAAACCACATACTAAAGACAGGAATTCATTTTCAAAATCTCTCTGCAAAGGAATTCATTTTCAAAGTTCATGAAAAGGATGAAAAGTTAGAATACAACTTTTAATATTTGATGGCGTGCCAAAGTGGCACCAGCAAGTATTAATATTGTCATGGAGAACTCAAGGGAGAGAGGAGTTGGCCTAACAGCTAGGGCGCTCAAATCTGGGGAACTGGGTTTGAGTCTCGGCAATGATGCTGAACATCCTGTGATTCTGAGCAAATCACTTAATTTCCCCGTGCCTAGCAAAAATTTATGTGCCCTCATGTAATGCAACTGGTGCTATGTAAAGTGCTCTGATATCCAATTTGGGTCAGGTTCGCGCTATATAAACCTCTGTTGAAAAAAAGTGTATGTTGAGAAACTTAGGTGCACCTACTTTTTTTCTAACTCTCAGTTTTCCTGATTGTGTGTTGGATGACTTGTTTGAATATTTTAGAGACGTGAACTCAAACATTAATGATGTCAATGTGAAGACAGGAGAGGTTTGCTTGTTGGATCCTGATAATGTTTGTAGATATTTTAACCACAGGTTCCAAGCCGTGCTGTCTTTCATCTGGAACAAAACTAATCCTCTTCTTGACGAAGCAACTGATTTCTTTTCACTTAAAGAGTACCAAGCAAGAGGTGCTCCTCATATTCACATGCTGTTATGGATAAAATATGCACCGGAATTTGAAACAGACAGTGATGAGTCTGTATTGTCTTTCATTGAACAGTAGGTGACATTCGCCATCCCGAAAGACAGTAGCGAAAAAGACCTGAGACAGTAAGTTCTGCGCTTTCAAGCATATAGATGTGGGAAGTAATGCCTTCAAAAATACAGATGTAAAGAAAGCTTTTACACAAGATGTATATTTCCCAAGGAAGAGTGAACAGCTTTTTGTCTGCAGTCAGACATAAACTGACATGGAAATCACTGAAAAACATATACAACCTGAGAAGAACAGAGGCCTCTAATATATTTATCTCTGGTTTTGGTGAGTTTTTTACATAATCTTTTAGAAAAAAGAGTTGTAAAATCAGTTTTTTAAGCTAAAATATTCATGTTCCTTTTCCTTTCTCTTGTAAAATAAAGAAGGTAATAAAGGCACATGAGAAACAATGAAAAATAGTTATGTATGAAGTCAGATTTATGTTACATTCTTAGTTATTACTTACATTTTTTGAATATATGTCTTGATTGTACACAATTTTTTCTTACCTTGTTGTTGTTTTAACTGCTATATCTTTGCTATTTCATGAAGTCAAGTGTTATTTATTGAACTTGTTTTTCTGGATTTTTTTTAAAATCTTTGACGGTATACAAAATACCTTGTAAAATATGATTTATGGAATTAAAAATGTATTCATTCCCTTAAATGTTTTTGTTGATCCTGTAAATAGTTATGTGGAGTTAGTTTATTTTGTTTATAAATGTTTCTGTAAAATAAGCTTTACTATGTGTAAAATATTGAAAATGAGTTACATTTTGTTTTTAAATGAAAAAATAATTACTTTGATATGTTTAACTTGTGGGTAATGTGCAGATTATTTTCGTAAATTGCAGTTGTTTATTACACTGAATGGTACCCCTTCACTATTAATTTCACAGATATTTTTACAATGGAATTTTTGTGCTATAAAAGAGAGAGACATATAAGTCTAACAATTACATAATATTTGTTTTATGCAACAAGTTGGCATAGTTCATAGCATAAAGTGCATTTGGCTTGTCAGAAAGTTTTACTTTCAAGTATCTTTTAGGGAGTGAATGATACTTTAATTCCAATTGTGGAGGGATGAATATAGTTGTGTTATTGAACAGTATTATTTCCATTTTATTCTTACAATTAAGCTTATACCCTCTATAGTTGGTAAAAGGACACTTAATTTGAGGTTCAGTCTTCAAACAAAGTGCTATGCCATCTGTATACCTTTTGATTAGGATGATTTTGATTATTGGATATAAAATCTTCTCCACATTATGAATCAATACCACAAGAAAGTCAATAAATAGCGCAAATTATATTTGTGAAATTGGGTGGCCTTGTCGGGATCCATTAGACACCGATATTTTGCTAACCTCAATTTTGTTTATTATAACGCTAGACTTAAAGTCAAGATCTAATGAGGTGATCCACCTTGTAAGCTGGAGAGGAAACCTGAAAACTGAAGGCATGGATAATAAAATTCTCCAGTGCATGAAATCCAAGGCTATTTCAGCATCAATAAGAAGAAACACCACAAGTTTCATTAAAGTTGTAAATAGATTGATAACCTTTGCCATGTAGGTCTTATTGGAAGATAAGTGACACCTAAGTATAAACCCAATGAGATCTCTATGTATGAGAATAGAACAGTAGCACATAATCAGTTTATCTATGATTTTTGCTAAACCATATCAATTACATTTAATAACCTGATTGGATAATATGTTCCTGGATCTAAAGTGGATTTACCTGATTTTTTAAAAACTAGGGAGAAGCCCGTTTTTAAAGGAATGCAGAACAATTCCACAGTTTATGATTATGAATAATAATAAATATAGCATTGTAATTCATAATAATAATAATAATAATAATAAAGTCTTATATCACTGGGCCCTGGCCCAGATATGTTACTAGATGATCTCTAGCTGATTGACCTGAAAATATGGGGCCCCTGTATTAATTTACTATCCATCACTATTTTGCAGGGAACACATGTATCCCCATCCTGGAGGCCTGCAGAGATCCGCCCAATATTGAAAAAGGGGTCACATAATGAACCAGCTAAGTACAGACCTATTAGTCTTAATGACGCATTACAAAAAATCTTTTGTAAACAGGTACTGGCCTATCTGCAAGCGTGGTTACAAAATAATAATATATAATCAGACCTCCAGGCAGATTTTCGCAGTAATATCTCTACAATAGACAAGGTGGTTCCTTTCAGTTGCAGTGACTGGCAGAGGCAATCTATACGATGCCGTTGTTGACCTGTGTGCTGCTTTTGATTTTGTCCCCAGAAGTATATAATGGAGTGAGCTCCAAAATATGGGATTACCAGAGAGCCTTTTGGATATTTTAATTTGGCTGCACTCAAAGAGTAAGATGGGCAAACCAAGGTCAGTTGACTAATCCTTTTAGGATAGCTCGTGGTGCCAGACAAGGCTGCATTCTTGTACCAACCCTGTTTTCCCTTTTCATTAATGGGTAGTTGACCATCTGGGTAGGGATAGATGTGATTCACCAAAAGTGGGTGGAAGCATATCGAAATCCCCCCAGGGGCTGCAGCAGTTGCTAAACAATTTTATTGCTTTTCCGGGGAGTGGGGGGCTTTAGCTTAATAGTTCAAAAATAAAATGTATGGTTTTTAGCCCATCAAAACAAAGGAAACCGAGTTGATTAAGAGTGCTCACAGGCAGTAGTCAAATTAAGCAAGTGTACAGTTTCTATTACTTGGGTATAAGAATATCGCCCAATTTCAGTTGCATTCTACAGCTCCAAAAGGCATATACATTACTATCATACCAAACTGCTAACATCCTCAAAATTTGAAAAAAATACCTTTTCGAAGAGGGTAGTCCCAGCCCTAGAGATATATAATGTGAAGGTACTAGGAGCAGTCATTTATGGCTTGGAAATTTGGGGGTATGCGAATACCAAACTATTGGGAATAGCTGGGCAAAAGCTCTTAAGATCTTTATTGGGCCTCCCAATGACTACCCCATTGGTTCCAATTTATCTCGACCTGGCTCAAAAAAAACTAAGGGAAAAGGTTGAGTGTAGAATTGAGATGAACTGGCATAGGCTCTGGACCTTCTCAGCTCTCAATCCCTACAGCGAGAGCCTAAGAAAGGCACAGGTGCTGGGGAAGGCTATTGGAATCCCTCGGCTGAATTTCATGAAGTACCTTTTGGGTAGACTGGGCTTGATGAGTTTTTGGCTAAAACCTGATGCTTTGACCTCAGTTTCCAAAGCCAGTATAAAAAGCATTTACTGGGAATTTATGGCAGTGCAAATGGTTATTAGCAACGCAGGCAGCCTAACCGGGGAATGTTTGGTTTGCAAACCTCTCCCATGTTAGGAGCCCTCTATAGATATAATAATACCAACAATGGCACGTAAACTGTATATGCGGTTTAGATATAGGTGATTTATAGCAAGTGGTCACATCGGGTGCAAAAAAAGATTTGTGCCCAGCATGTACGGGAGCCCCGGAGTCCCTAACTCACATACTATTCTTTTGCCCAGCATATGTCACTCAAGGGAATACATGTGTCTTACTAATTTGTAGGTCCATGGGAACAAAACCCACCTACAGGTCTTTAGAATACTTAGCACAGACACTAAACAAGCTATAGTGTTTTCTACTGCCAAATTCTTAATGTCTATGTGGATTTGGTGTATTAAGTGCCAAGATGCTACTGACTAAGGGGCATTTGTATATGTAAGAGGTGTGATATATTCCCCTCCCTTTTGGTTCAACCTGATAAACATTCTAGTTGGTTAGGGACTCATTTACTGTATTTAGAACATTTGCATTCCATTTTCCCGCTTTGCTGTTCTATTGGCATTTGTAACTTTTTTTTAACATTTTTAATTGGTTTATTTTACCGAGTCCACGTCTTATCAATTTGAAAGAGTGTGTTTTCTTGCAAGGTTTAACTGGAATAGTCAGGGTTAGCACGCTGCACTTTATAAAAGTGACCTGTTATAATCTTCATTTATTCTATACAGTAATATTTGTTATGGATGCATTTTAATAAACGTGTCTGTACCTGATGGTAATATGCCACTGCCCATGTTTGCACTTATACTGTATTTTTAACCGTTATTGAAATGTATGTAAGTTAGAAGGCACGTTTGGTCCCTGTATGGGGCAGCAATGGGAAAGGAATTGATTGTACTTCTATATATATTATAACGGAATGCATTTAATTCTGTTTTTATATCGTACACTGCTTTTATGAACCTAGAGATCGAGATAAAGCTTTTCAAACAAACAAACAAATTACGGAGTATGGAAGTTGTTTGTTTTTTGTATTTAATGCGATTTTATATAGCGCGAACACTACCCGAAGGTGT
The DNA here is from genome assembly GCF_964261635.1 of Lissotriton helveticus. Classification (NCBI taxonomy): domain Eukaryota; kingdom Metazoa; phylum Chordata; class Amphibia; order Caudata; family Salamandridae; genus Lissotriton; species Lissotriton helveticus. The sequence goes on from NC_136072.1 coordinate 192,667,023, forward strand.
CAGAGCGCTTAACATAAGAACCAGTTGCGATACATAAGGATTTAGGATTACATGAGTTACATAAAAGATGCAAACCGAAAAAAATTACAAATGTACAAGTGGTAAAGTAACACAAGGAAGAGATACAAGCAGAAAAAATTGCAAATGTACAAGTTGTAGAGTCACACAAGGAAGAGATACAAACACAAAAAATTGAAAATGTACAAGTTGTAACGTCACTCAAAGAAGATATAGAAATGGATAAACTCTAAGAGTCACATAGGACTGGTAGAGAGTACAGGTCTACTCTATATACTAGTGGTTAGAGTTATCTCTATATACATGTATATGGAAATAGTAGAATTTCTCAGGTCAAGGCCCCAAAAAAAAAGCCTTTAAGTGCTTCTCTGTTATTAATTAGGGAACACAGCTGTATGTGAGCTACATATTCTAATCAAGATATTTAATTTGTGACAAAATATTCATAACTTCTTATTTGTTTACTTCAGATGCTTTAGCATATATACCAGAAAAAAATATCTTTAAAAGTCGGGTTTATCCTGTTTTGATTACCTTTTGATGTTTTCATGGCACTACTTCTACTTTTGTTCAGATTTTGATGTATATTAGAATGCACAGCGAATATAAGGTGATGTCATGGGAATCAGAGTCCTTTTTAAGCTGCAGTGGGGTTTTAAAATAAGTAAACCCCTCCGTGTACGCCAATGCCTGAAGTTTACCTCTCTGCACGCGCAAATATGTTTTCACCATAGACAACGCCGCTCCTCCATAGAGAACCACAGTCTATGTTCCATGAGAGCTAGTAGGCAAATGGAATGGACTGTGGCCATGCCCTTCCAGTATTGAAAACAGGGACATGACCATTAACAAGACCCCCCATTCTCTATTTATTGTCTTTAGCTGTTTATGAGCCTTCATGAGTTCCACATATCTTCAGAAGCATTTTCAGCAACTCTAGATCTAATAGGCAGGCCTTCAATTTTTATATCCCAGCCCCACAAATTGCTGTCCACAAAGAAAATGAGACTTTGCTTTATTTTATTTTTTTTAAACAATTTTTTCCCACTGGGTTTACTCAGATTCTCGTTTATCACATGATCCAAAAAAAGTATTCTTTATGAACCAGCTGCTTGAATCTCTGTGTGAGTCTGACTCCTGGCTACCGACAGGCAAAAACATTCTGATCTCAAATTTGGCAACTGATCAACAAATCAGTTTGTGAACCCAGCAGACAAATTATTATAACATTTTTCATGGCTGTTGGATAGGTTTACTCGAAGGCAATCAAGGGGACACCCCGAGGATTAACTGCAACTTCATGCCAAATGTAGTGTCATTTCATCAAGCATTTTCTTCAGCACACAAGAGGAAATAAATGTTCTCTGGATATGAATCAAGAAAGCTGAAACAGTCAGTAAACGGTTGTAGTTAAGTAATTTTAAATCCCATAGTGGCAGTTGCTGAGAAATAGCACATTGGAAAACCTAATTTTCTCGGCCACAAATCCTCTACATGTGAGATGGGCATAACCAAAAAATAAACTACAGATTCATTTTAATAAGCAGTATATATATCCCCCGAGCTTGTTCTTCCCTTCACTATTTTGACATATAGTCTGTGTCACGTTTTTTGCACTTTAACATCACTTGCACTTTCTTCAGCCTAGGTTCCCTCATGTTCTGATGTTACGACTAAACTTGCTTATTTATACATTTACAATAAATTTTGATGATTCACAATTTTCTTTTCTCCTCTTTGCGCCTATTATAGGTTGCCATTTGGCTTTATTTTTAACACTTTTGTGTAATTATTTAAGTTGCGGAGGAGATTTCCAATGAGTGTTATGTTTACAATTGGATGTATTCAGCATGTACTGTGTATTTTATCTATAATTTGATGTATTTATTGCATTAAGATGACTTCTATGTTTATTGAACATGTAGGAGGGGCTTTGGTTTTTTAAGCACTATTTAAGACACGCCTCTATGTTGGCACGGCACGTGATCAAGACCGGGGAGACCCGGTCGAAACGCGTCATGCGAGGATGGTCGTGGTGATAATAATAAACAGCACCTAAAATTTCACGAGCCAAACTGTAATCTGTAACTGTTCTTCCCTTCGAGCCCCAAGGGGATATGGATGATTGCTTCAGGATTTTGTTGCATATATATATATATATATATATATATATATATATATATATATATATATATATATATATATATATACATATATATATATATATATATATATATATATATATATATATATATATATATATATATATATATATGTATATATATATATATATATATACATATAATGAGGCATAGCTCAGTAGAAGGCATGTTTTTATGCTCCAGGGCAATGGAAACCAGAGGTAATCATTATCACCCAATAGGATGTCACGTGACTTGCACCAGCAGTTTCCTGCTGTCAGTATGAAAATCCCTGCCCCTCCCGGATATCATCAGGAGACCTCTGGCAGGGTAATGAGGTTGAGCATGCTAATATCAGCGAGCGCTCCTAGCTCTGGGCTATCTTGAGGCAAAATTCTACGTTGCACAACTTTCTTTCCACCCATCTTTGCTGTGTTGTTGCTCACTTTCTCTCATTTTACTTTAAAATCAGTTTTTATCTGCATGACTCTAACTCGATCTTTCACTTTGTACGCATTGATCGCTATTTTTTTTCTTCATTTTTACCTAATTTAACACAACATTTTTGTCATTAAGTTGAATTTGCGTTTTATTTTTTGTTCCCACTCATTCTCAAACTTTGTGCCCAATCACGGACATTGTCAGTCTACTGCCTTTCTTGTTTTCTTGTCAAACAACAGGTAAGGTGTTTCGGCCAGAAGGTAAGATATGCTGAGTCTGGTAATCACCATGCCCAATGTAATGAAAACTCTTGAAACACAGTTAATAAATAAGCTTCGGCATCGCCCAGCACCGATCGGGGGTGGGAGGGTGGCGGAAGAGGGGTAGGTGTTGGGGCGAGTGTTAGGGTGGGGGTGTGGTTTAATGAAACCTACCTGCTTGCTGCGTCCTCCTTGCCGCTCCTCCTGGTTGCGTCTCTCCCCCTCCTTCCGGCAGGAACAGGAGGCAGCCTGAAAGCACCCAGGCTCCCCAGAGCCAATAAAAATGCTGCAATGAATTGTTGTGATTGGTATGAGGCACCTTGGCTCAGCGCTCAAACGGGACATGGGGATCAGGGCATGTTATCCACACAGGCTGTAATGCAGCCTGGATGGAGAAGAGGGAAAGTGCGCCTGACTGTTATGGCCGGCCCGAGAGGACCGGACAAACAGTCATTGCACACCTAGGAGTAGGGGCAAACCACTTCTCTGCTGCTCTGTCGGCCCGCCCTGCCTCGCCTCACAAAGCTAAACTGCTGTGCACCTAAAAGGAAAAAATTAAATGATAATAACTGAGTTATTATCATTTTATTTTTTCTTAGAGTACTGAGAAAAACAGTGGGTCGACACTCCTCCCCCTTATCGAGGAGCCACCACTGATAATCTTGAACCGTTCAGTATTACCCGTGCATTTTTCAGTCATACACAGTGCTTAGTTTAAGCCGGTGGTTTCTAGTGCTCAACACCACACTTAATCCACAACACCGGTGCTTATAGCTCGAACTGAACCAAAGGTCGCTTTTCATGAGCACCAGTTCAAGACACATTTATTTTTCATTTTTTGTAGGCCCAGGGCAATTAACTGATTTGCCCAGAATCAAAGGATGTTGAGCCTACGCCGAGACTCGAGCCTGGTTCCCCAGCCCCAAAGTAGGCAGCTCTGACCCTCATGCCACATGCTCTCCCCACTTGTAGCAGTACTAATAGGAGCACTGATGAGAGCCCCGGCACATATTTTTTTCACAAATTAACCTCTGGACATAAACTTGTGTGTGAACTAAGTAGCTTAGGGAACACCCCTGTCGCTCTCACCAAGACACCTACAGCAACCCCCAATAGCATTTAAGATCGACCTCATGTGGGCAGTTTTATTAGTGGAAAAATTCATGGAGGTCCATCAAATGTGGGCAGAGGTATATGTGAAGCACAAAATTAGCAATATCTGCAGTCATTTTCAATATATCTGTTCACCATCAACCCAACATCCATCCATCCATCTATCCACCCATCAATCCATCTATTCATCTATTCATCCATCCATCCATCCACCCACCCAATCATCCATCCAATCATCCATCCATTAATCCATCCATCCATCTATCCAATCGTTCATCTATTCAATCATCCATCCATCCATCTATCCAATCATCCATCCATCTTTAATGTTACCGGGTTGTTTTCAATGTGAAACAAACACTGCAACAGAAAGGTGATTTTATTTAATATCTGAATTTCCTTCTGCTAATAATAATCATATTGTGGTTATCTCCTTTCCAGAGTGTGCTGAGTGAGAAAAGCAAACCCATTAGACCGCAGCGATACATTCTAAAGAGTGTAATTCTCATAAATCTGGGCGTGCAGGAAGGCAAACAGATGAGCCAGGGTAAATGAAAATCAATGCACTAAAAAAGGACTCTCTCATTCGATTGATCCAATCCCTGCGGGTAATGGCTGCAGAATTGGAAATTCTGTTAACACAGTAGAGGCCCAAATCCTATCCATAAGAAATTCAGCACTATAACCCGAGAAACAACAGTCACAAATACAATTTAGAAAACTGAGTATAAAAAAAAATGCTCAAAGAACGATACAATTAAATAGACTACAAAAGTCAATATGCATCATAGACACTTGTTTCAAAATACACATTGTTATTGAGCATTACTGCAAACTGATTACTGTTTCATGCTGCTACCGATGCTCTTTTCAGCGCAACCAAATCACTGAATATGAAAATGACAAGGCAGCAACATGAGGCGGGTAATGTTGCAGGTTTTAGAAGTACATTTCCCAGAAAGCCTTTAGTGAATACAAACCAGGTTGGCAGGCGTTCTGTGGCATCAGAACACTGCTCAGCACTGATTCACTGGTCCCAGTGTTGCAGGAGACGTGGCCTGCTGTGATGCAAGTGGGCTCTTTCTGGTCCTAACTGAACAAAGCTAACACTCACAGCATACTGTGCTACTTAAATATCTATAAACGCGCCTATTTGTTTATTCTAGAGATATATGATTCTTATTTTTTCCTTCTCCCCTTTCTTCCTTTTAAATTGCTTATTTATTGACTTAACAATTTGTGTAAATTGATTTTATCTTGTATTTTAAATATATTGTGCTTTTCTTTTTATAAATAAAATCTTTTCTTAAACTTAAAAAAAAGCGCCTGGTGGTAGTTGCTGACAATTCAATCCCACACAAGTTAAGTTTAGTCAGGTGCAATTCCATGGCCTGGGCCAATGGACAGACGTGTAACAGAAACATTTAGTCCTGCAGCAGGCTTACCTAAAGCACAAATGAATGGGATTTTAGCATCTCTGCTCCAAGAGAAGGGGAGCAGAGACAAGCAGCTGGGTTAAAAGAGAGCTCTGACTGATGGCAATTGCAGCTTCTAGCTCCAGGTCTAAACCCTTGCCACTGACTGATGTTGCGGCGACCCCCTGGTGGGGCAATTAAGTTGGTCATGCTTATGACAGCAAGAGCACGTCGCTGTAGGCTACCTCGAGGCTTGTTTCTATGTCCCCAAAGTTTATTTTCACTTCACTCTACTTTGCTGTTCCAACTGTTAGCCCCAATTTCAATTTAGTTCAGCATCTAGTTTGTATTCTGCTTGTTCTGCACTTGTTTTACTTTGTGTGCCCTGTTTACTATTTTACATATTTTATTGCGTCATTTAGAACATGAGATATTTAATATTAAAATGAATGTCCCCATTGCAGTTTTCCACTCCCGCTCATCATCACTCTTTCTATCCTATCACATAATTTATTTATTTTTTTACAGTCCACTGCCTTACCTGTTATTGCGTGAAACCACATAGATATTTTTTGACAGAAGACAAAAAATGCTGCAACTGGAATTCACACAGCCAATTTTCTAACCACCTTCTGGTTTACAGCTCATACTGGGTGTCCAAAATTTCAGTCCAATACACGTTTTTTTATTAATTTCCTTTGGTCAATCTCATTGATATCTTCTGAGCTGTAGCACCACAAATTAGCAGATCAATGAGATTGGGCGGGGCAGAATTCGAAGCTGTGTAGGGTCTGGCTTCCTCGTGGGTCGTTGTCAAGAAATATCAAACCTATGTAATCTACTGCAGAAGCTACACTTATAGCTTCCTTCATATGCAGTGGAGGTTTCGCCCAAATGACCATGGCAAGCTGCCTTGAGCCGATATTCCGAATTTGTAGCCATGCAAAGAAAATTGGCTCCGCATTGGAGTGATAGGCTAGTGATTTAATTTACCTAGAACATGCCCTAGATTTTGATGCTTCACTCAGTATAGTACAAACATTTTTAATATAACTTTCAGATCAGCCTTCATGCACCAGGTGCACACCCCATCTTTCATAATAACCTCAAGGGCAATCAGTGGTCTTCTCCTGGAAAAAGGGATTGCTTCATGTGTCAAATTATAGTGAATAGAAATTGACATCTACTGAGGAGATAAGCCACAGTCTTGAAGAGAGTTTTGAATTAACAACAACAAGGTCCTACCTATCTGACCCTCAAAGGTAAACTGGTTTTCGTGAAGAATTCCTGTCTCGCAGCATTATCCTCATCAGCATCATCCAATATTGCAGTCCATAGATAGCATGCAAAGAGATTCTGCCACCACAATTGCTTGTTGAGTGGAACATCATAGAGCCCTCAGAGTCTAAGAAGAAAATCCACAAAATTATAAAGGGTGGGAATGGATAGAAGGTCTCTACCGAGAGAAGTGTTGAATTAAAGGATGTAGTAGTAGCATCCCTTCTGACGTCATGAATTTGTACAGATCTTAAATAGTCCAGTACAAAATCAATGTTTCATTAGGGAGAACTGTTAAAATGTAACTCCGACTAAAAGCCACCATTAGCACAAGCAGCAATCTTAGGGTACCCATGGATTTATAAAATTATTATTAGCGGTGATTTAGGGTTGAAGGCCTCATTCCACTGGAATGCGTGCCTGTTGATATTCACATATACAGCTGGTTGCATAAACATTATTTGTAAACCAGATACCATTAATCTCAAATGCCTTTGGAGCATCTATATGACATATAACAATGATGGCCCTATGTCTAAAGTGGTCCATAATCTATAGGAGAAACTGTACTCTTTGTAGAAGAAGGACAACATGCCTGTTCATCTATTCAATCAAGATGTATTGAAGACTCTACAGAATAATGAGTGTATATTTAGTGACCATATCAATGAACATAAACCATGGGTAGGATTGAAGAGATGCACAGACGTGTAATGCACTAAAGCACAGATTCTGAACAAGGGCATGCATCCTTTAAACTATGAAATGCCACTGTATGGATAAATGCACTTTTGCCACTAAACTGCACAAATGTCCTAATTGTGAGGTCCACAGCAAAACACACAGAATAAATGTTCATCTGTCAGGCTGCGTTTTTGGTAGTTGCTGGGCCACTTGTAAAAGAAATGGATAGTGGCAGGTGAACCAGTCGCCTACCACTTTGGCTTCCATTGCAAATTGCCCTGAGCTGTATCGGTAGGTGGCCACTACTTCAGGCCTGCTAATTCAGTGGCAGGCTACTTCAATGGACCTGGAGCTTCCGGACCTAAAATTTCTGGGCCTGCACACACTGGACAGGCTTTACTGGATGCAATTCTGAAGGGCATAGGCTACAGATAGTACTAATTCATTGTTTGACAGTTACTCACCCCTTTTCTACACCTGTGCACATGTGCTTAATGGGACTGCATTTTCTTGGTACAACCATAGAATTTATTAGAGGTTCTGATATGCCAGATTTGAGAACCTTGTACTGAGCAGCCAAATGTCCAGGAACGGGTAGAAATTAATCCTGAAGCACAACGGATAGTCTATCCCAACTAAAGGACCTAGAGCAATGTTCCATTTAAATAGACAGGTACTTGATTGTTAATGCAATCCTTTTACCAAAGGCCCCATAAACATTCTCTATTCTGAGAAATAAAAAGTATGCATTTGCATCTTTGAAATCAATAAAAAAACATCTTTTATCTGGTAACATATGCCTTGACTGGAGCCGCTATTTCTTAAAAGTAGCCTCAAATACCAGAACACATAAAAGGAGCAAGATCATTCAATTAATTGTAGGGTTTAGATGTGTGAGAAACTAAGGTTGTTGCAAAAGTGTCATTTCAGTGGCCTAACGAGAGAAAATGTGTAAAGTTCTTGACAAGTCACTACAAAGTAACATTAAGGCCTGAAGGTTTAAGTAAAACATTATCCAGATAAGGATAGGAAACATCTTCCTTTAAGGTTCTGAGTTCCTTATTAATAAGTGTTCAAGTGGAAGGGGTGTCTGCTCCTAACTAATAGATATTATATTCGAGTGTATTTGTAAAGTGCACATCTAACCTGGGTGGGCATCCTGGCGCTGGGGTATAGACTTTTCATGAAACAATTTCCATCTCCTGAAAAGATTTACCTTGGCAAGTACCAAGGTGGGTCTAACACTTTTCTCCAAAGTGGAGATCAATATAACTAGACTCTCCACCAACTCCTTAACTATCTGAGAATTAAAATAATCATTGACAGGAAATGTCTCAGAAGAGCCAACAAAACGGACTATGAAATGTGCATCTCTGCATCTAAAGGTAACAGGAAGAACCAAAGACACACATGAAGCCTCAGGGTAAAAGTAGGAATCTAAAATTCTGATGGCAGCTGCACATAGGGATATACCCATGATTGCATGCCACAAGTAAAGAGATATATAGACTTTGTGGGTAGAAGCATGAGTTTTCATCCATATTAGTTTTACAGGGCACATGATATTCCATACTGATTTCTGGAAAATTGGTCTCAGGAAAACCCCAGAATTATGGGATAACAAACAGAAATCAGTGTGGCAGATCCAACAGTGGCATTTTATTCCCATGTCATTCCCCACTATATTGGGGCCAATAGGAGATTGAGCAATGAGTCTCTCTAAAATGTCTGTTGTGCATCTTTGTGGGTGTCTCTGAACTTTTTGCAATACTAGTCAGGCGTGACCCGTACATTTCCACTAAGGCATCTCTCATGTATTGATAGGATACAGTGACCCCCTCTTACAGAGTCACGCTCCTTTCCCTCCCCACTACAGACACTAACTTCCAAAGCACAGAACCCCAGTTTTGCGGACCCACCTTGCGCATTCTGCAAGTTATCTCAAAAGAGGTAAACCATGTTTCTGTAACATCCCACACCACAAAGCTTGACACAATGCGCTTAAGCAGCCAAGGGTTGTATGACTCCTCTGCAGATACCTCTCATTGCTGACACAATTGTCAGTGAGCCTCAAGCCCAGTCTAGCCTTCTTCTCCTCTAAGGCTAGTTTTTTTCATTCCAATGCCAGCTTCTTATCTTCCAGGGCTATGACTGCTACCTTGTCTTGCAGCTCCATCTCTGATACTGACCTCCAGGGGGAAGATGGCCAGCCTGAAGGGACTTATGCTAGAACCATCCTCACGGGTAGCCCTGCTTGGCACAATTGGAAATAATCAATTAATAGCTATATTTAGACACACTTTTTCACTCCCACTTTTACTTATCTCACTTACGCCCTGTCCCTTTTTTGGCTTCATGGCAGCAAACAGAGAAGAACTCGGGCAAAAAGCCCCCCTGCGGGACCCCTTGGGCATTGCAGCGCCGGCCCAAAGAGCAGCTGCCCTATGATGAAGCATGACACCTCTCGGGGTGTGTGAGGGCCCTTGCTCCTTATAAGAGCTATCCTACTCCAGTCTCTCATTCCATGCCAGGAGCTTCCTCACCCCCCCAACCCCCAGCCCGATCCATCCCTCAGCCCCTCCCAGGAACTGTGTACTACTTGTTTCACCACTATTCATAGGGGCATGTATGCTGGACCTACCAAGTCCCCATCCCTCCATTTGTGAATACCAACTTAAGAAGCACTTTAAAACATGACACAGGCCTGTCATTGCAGCCTGAATGCAGTTTTAAATGGCTCCATCGGCTTGGTAATTAAACCCCTTGATAAGCTTTAACCCCCCCTTCATTGACATATAGGGCACCCATAAGGCAGGCCCTGTGTAGCCCAGAGGGCAGGGGTCTGTGTATTTAAAAAGTTGGACATATACCTTTAAGGTTTACATGTCCTGGTAGTGGAATACTCTGAGACCTACCCCTCCCATAGGATAACATTAGGGAATCCTTATTACATTTAATAAGCTGTAATTCCTAAATAGGAGCTGGTAGCTAGTTCATGTTTGGTGTATTTGGAATTGTAATGAAAAGCCCTATTTATTGGTAAAGTAAGGTTTTTTATCACAATTTCGAATACACCACTTTTAGAAAGTTGGCAATTGACTGCCCTTGTTGTGCCTGCAGCTAACTTGGGTCACATGCCTGAATGTAATGAACAGTTAGACTTTGTGAATTCCTCCCAGACAGTCATACAATAGAGGAATTAGGTGTGCCTCAAGGGGCCATCTACTGGCAGGATGGGGGTGGAGCTGATCCCAGACCCACTTGCAACTCAATGGGTTGTGCTCTGCCCTCACACAATGGAGCTAGCAACCTTATTTGTCAATGCAACCAGCTTGGAGCTAGGACAGGGCAGTCAGGAAATTGCATGCACTACAAAGCCTCTGTCTAAAAGCTTCTCCCACTGTCAGGAAATAGGGCAGCAGGGTGTAAAAGTAGGACCGTAGACACTAACTTTTCATTACACGTCTGGACCTGTGGATACTCTGTCAGGAAGAATGGCTGATGTGCTACTGGAAGGACTGTCACTCTGCTGGACTATGACTCTGAAGGACTGCTGCTCTTCTGGATTGCAGCCCTGTTGCCCTGCTGCTCTGCTACCCTGTGCCTGGGTAGAAGGACTGGATCTTCATCTGTCCTGGGACCTTTGGAGAAACTCACAAAGGCCTGTTTGCTGGCCTATCCAGAGCCACGTGGAAATAAATGGCTTCCTCCATCTTCAATTCACACCTGGATCCAGCCTAAGTGATTCCTAACCCTCCAAGTAGTGTCTATCTAATGCTGGACCATTCGAAGTGCAGCTAAAATGCCAAAACCCAAAAGTGGGGATGAAAAACATTTTGTGCAAAAAAATGCTTTATAATAATACCACATATGTAGAGCGCAAACATATCACCCCTAAGGGTATCCAGGCACTGGGGGGACATTGGAGAGATTAAGTGAGCTAGTGCCTAGAGTCACATGATGCTGAGCTTCCACCGGGAATAGATCCGCGAGCTCTGTGCTCTGGAGTCAGCTACTCTGGCCGCTGTGCCACACCTCTCCCTCCCTTTAAGTGCAAGGAGGAGACTGAGGCCAACCTCCTCACCTATACGCCTGAAGAACTGGTCAGATTGAATTTGTGGCTTCACCGCTATGTTCTTCTTGGCAGCAGCTAATCCTTTTCAGCGGTCGTTCACCAAAGAAGTATCCAGCCTTGTGGGACTATCTTCATCTGCAGCCCTCTGCCTTGTCTTGCTGGAGATTTTCGACTTCTATTTCAGAGATTAAGTCAGAACATAGAAATCTTCACAGTGGTTTCGACCCAAGGCTAGCCAATGACAACTCTCCCTCCTTGGACATCTCCAGCAGCCTTGTCTCGCTAAACTTTACCTTCTCAAAGCATTTTCCTCAGAAATCTTTTTAAGTCCGAATGTAAGCACTGACCGACCCCAATCCACTTCTTGTATCCAAACTGCGCTCCATCGTGGTCACCCTTGTTTTTCGACTTTGACCCAATCTTGCATGATTAGATGTCTGCGTTTGATGTTTTAATGTTTTGGGCACTAATTTTCACTAAAATTCTTAAAATGTTCTACTGTTTGGATTTTTTTTATTTTGGTATCAAATCATTCATTAAAATTTACTTTATTTTTCTTCATTAGTTTGGGATTATTTTTGTGTTGGGTTTTCTCTTTATTACTGGTTGTGTGCTGCATAAATACGTTACGCTTTACCTCTAAATTAAGCCTGACTGCCTTTTGTGCCAAGCTACCCAGAGTTAAGCACAGGTTTATTTAGTGACTTTTAATAGTTCCCCCTGCAAGGTATTTGGCTGTTGCTTAACCAGGGCTAGCACCCCAGTTTACCAAAAACCTAGTTTCTCACTTTGTGCTCTTGCTCACTCAGTCCAGTTTGAGGAGGCACTTTATTATTATTTTCATCAAAATGCTAATTTCTGCCTGATCTGCTCATGCACATTATCCGCTTCATGAAAAATCTGCAGGAATAAATGTTGCATAAGAGGAGAACTCCTGGAGAGACACAATACTCATAACTTTCCAAGAGTATTCTTCAGGTTCTTCATGAGTCCTCATTAGAGTCAGTAATCTACTTTGGCTGTAGGCAAAAACCTATTTGAGCAGGGCATTGTGAATCGGTTTCTGAGTAATTAATTAAATTTGAGGTGTTTTAACCATGATGCTACCTGTTCTTTCTTCAAAACATGGAGCATGTTCACAAAAAAATGTCTGAGCATGGAGCTGAGCCAAATGTTGCAACACCGTGCTCCCACATTTTCAAAATACAGGGATGCGGCGTATTCACAAAAATACAGCGTACCCCTGTGTTTCCCCAGGCACAAGAAAAGCTGCCTAGCGCCAGTGCAGGTACCCTGCCGCCATGTTTCAAGGTTACCTGCACTGCTTGGACGAATGTTTATGTGCAGGAAGGGATACCTTTCTTCACATAAACAATCAATATTGGCGATATGCACCTTCTATGTGTGCCACAAAATGCAGCACACATGGAAAGACCAAAAATCGAGGAGAAATGAATAATTTCTCTTCATATTGCCATTCTAACGCCTGGTATTTTATGGCATTAGTTTTTGGCGCGGTCTCAGCCTTGTAAATCTGGGGCCACATCAAAAAGCATTGGGTGTTGCGGTGGAATGCCCACAGCAACACCCATTCCACGCCCCTTTGCCGCAGAGGACTGAGGTGGAAAGGGGCATATTTACAAGATGGCATTGAGCCTCGCAAAGTGATTCAGTTCTACCTTGTAAATATCCAAAATAGTGCTGCACCTCTGGAGCGTCAAAAAAGTGACGATCCTTTGGTGGTGAGGCGTTGTAAATATATCCCCAAGTTACAAACTTTTGGTCTGTACTAAGAAGCCAGATTTAAAGGGTGAATGACTACAAATTCGACTCTCAGTTAAGTTAGAAGTTCAGAATTATAACACCAAAATTCAGGATAATAAAATACAGGTTCTATTAGCTGGTCACTGTTTCAAAGAGTTCCTGACATTGAGCAGAAATGTATACATTTTCAATCATGCTTGATCCAACGCACATCATAATGTTCTCTTTACAGTTTTATAATACAGATTGAAATGCCAGAGTTTTAGCACAGCTCTCACCACCCACATGTGATAATAACATGACAGGTTGCAAAGAGTAGCTATATTTGTTCATGCCTGTGATTTGAAATACGAAAGAACCCTGTCTTAATGCGTATTATGAGCAATCAACTAATACACATTTTGGTACAGAACAGGTACCTATTTATTTAAAAACATATGGCATGAAATTGCATCGAGAAACAGCTGAACTAAGGCCAAATTGATCTATGCTGCTAGTCAGACATTATGAACAATAAAAACCAAAGACATGCTTGAGGTTTTGAACAAATAACGTGTTTTGTGATGAAGAAAAATCAACACAGTAATAAAGAGAAGACAACAATACAGGCGTGCATAGTGTAAAAAACAAAAAAGACCTATTCATTTTATTACAGTTCTCTACATAAAGTGTGCTTTTATACCAGACTCACTGGATGACATCTCAGGGTAGTTTCGAACACCCTGCTTGTGAGGCATGCTTTGCTCTCTGGAGGAAGTGAGTTCCAGAAATGGGGGCTTTCAAGGCAGAGGGATTTGAATCTAGAGTCTGTGGAATGGGTGTGACCAACATGCTCTCGTTCATGGGTGGTAAATTTATTGAGGGTGTGCAGTGGGTCCTTGCTCCCCCACCCTCCGGCACATCCAATGCGGATCAATGACTGTTTCAAAGAGAACCTCCTTGTCTAAATCCTTAGGAAATGATCAAGCATTGGCAACACCAATAGGTGTGGCCTGTACCTGCAATTGAAATGTTTTAAAACTTTAAACAAAAAAGGAATAGAACAATGCGGGTGCTTCCTTGAAAGCAGAGATTAAGCTTGTTTTATTTTTAAAACTTAACAGAGGACCATGTGAATCACAATTACTGTAACCTCAAGACATAGATTGAGAACACAAGGATGACAAAAGATTAAAGAATGGGAAGAAGAAATGCTATGGCAAAGTAAAGTATTAGCCAGTCAGCTCTGGCAGAGTGTATTTTTGTAGGCAGATGTGCGCATGTATTCAGGGAAAAATGTCTTCACTCAGTGCAAAAGATTCAATAGCTGAAGTGGCTGACCCAGTGCACCTGGCTCCAAGCAGTGGTGGCTCCTCTGCTATGGCGTCGCCCCACTGCTTTTAAGCAGTGCCAAGTGTAAGCATATAATGATAATAACTTTTATGCTTTGTGTCCTGCTGCTTTGCGGGCAGGCGGGGGGGGGGGGGGGGCGCTCTGCTCTCGGAGTAGGGCCGGGAGGAGTGGTTTGCCCACTCCTTTGTGTACAATGACTGTTTAGTGGGTCCTCTCGGGTCGCCCAAACCAGTCATGCGCACTTTCCCATTCTCCCTGCAGGCTGCATTACAGCCTGGTGGAGAACATGCACACCCCTACAGCCCCTGTCACTGCGCTCAGACCAATCACAATGCATTGCAGCATTGTGTTTGGCTTAGGGGAGGGAGCTAGGCTGCCAGCTTCCTGTTTCTGGAGCCAGGCAGGGGAGCAGTAGCAGAGACTCGACCCAGGGGCAAGGTATGTTTCTTTTTTGTTTTGGCGACCCCCTGCACCTGCCCCGCCACCCCTGAGCCATGCCGGCTCCAGGGCCGGCTTTAGGGATGGTGGCTCCCAGTACAACAATCAGTTTTGGTGCCCCACGCCCCCATAACCTCCTCCTCGGATTCCCTCACTACCACTGGGCAGAAGTGCCCCGTATCTCTCCCTAACCTCTCTCTCACATACATTTCATTCATTTTAAAACACTGGCAAAGCCTGGCTTTACTAATAGGAATGTATATCTGCCCAAACAAATCCTTTATAGCAACATTAGGAATAGATAATGAAAGACTGGGGGAAAAAACATAACGTCCAAACTTTTTTATGTAGTTTGCATGCAGCTCTCTGATGACAGTTCGTACAAATCACTTTTCTATATTAGGGGTGTTTCTTATGTGTTGCAGTAACACAAGGATCTCTGTGACAAAAGCAGTAATCCCCTCAACTATCCATACAAAATACAGATTTGTGATCTACACAATACGTGTTCCAAGCAGCAGGTACATTAACCCTCTGCCCTACTTTATGCAACTAGACGAAACTCCGATCTCTCTTCCTAACATAAACATTAATCACAAGAGTTATCTTGACATTTTTATTGCTGCCTGAAAGCTGGATGTACAAAAACCTCAGCAGAGGGTGTTTTGAAATCCTACGTTATTGCTAAGCACAGCACCCCCTCCCCCCGATGTCATACCCCCTTACCAGGCCAGCGCCCAGTGCAGCTGCACCAGTCGCACTGCCCTAAAGCCGGCCCTCCTGGCTCTATGCTGTGTTGGGTGCAAAATGTGAATGACAGTTGACAAATATATGAAGAGTGCTAACCCACAGCCTCTTCATGTAAGTCGTTTTTTTTTTTTAATTATTGCCATATTCATTACATGAGACTGACAAGAATACAAAGCTTTTTCCGAGCCTGACCTAAAATGTCCACCCACACATCAAAACTCAGATCAATATCTGAAGGTGTGCGACCTCTCTTCCTTATTTCCAGATGCCTGGAGACTGAAAGCAACATACATAGATTTCTCAACATCTAAGACTATCAAAAACAAAATAAACGAAATAATTACATAAAACTAGGTTATCTTTCCAAATGTCTTTTTCCTACACAGCCTCTTTTTCTTTAATCAACCCTCATGGCATTCTTGACAGGGCAAATGACAGACAGACGCTGATGCATTTTTCTGATACTGCCCTGAGTTTCACTCGGTCTCACTCAGAAGAGCATCTGTCTGTGTACTTGGAATGGCCAATTTCAGCTCCATCCAGCAATCCTTTTAATCTCCAACCAAGATAGTGAGAAAGGTCATTGATCTTCTTAAGGGAAAACATCCTTTGTTCCAACACTGCATAATAAATCTTGTTCTCCAGGGAACCAGGTTTGAAAGGGTCGTGTGGAGATTTTATGACCTCTTTCCAGCTTTAAAGGTGCTTTTATGTTACTAACTGGGCACAGGCAGCTGCTGTTCCTTTCCAATTTATTATCAATTCTTTCAGGTGAGTCTGGCACATGAGGTATTACTGTTTTCATTTAACATTGGTTTTCCCAAATGTATGAAATTCGATTTATTGTAATATCTCAAGATAATGGTTTTTACAGTAATCTAAAAAAGTAATACTAAATACCAGATTTTGCATTTCTCTTTGCTTTGAGGATGTTTACATTTGAGGAAAATAACTGAGAAGAAAAACCTTTTGAGCCCACCTGCCTGGAGAAGAATAGCAAATGTTAGGCTCAGGTATTAAAAGCAATGAGTAGTGTGCTTCTTTTAATTGCCCACCGAAACATATCATTCACCAGTTGTCAGACTGCTGTGCAATATTTCTCTGCCTTGTGATGTACCTGAGAAGTGGATGGAACCTGGATATATTCCCACTTGCTTCTCTGTCTGCTGGACACTGTGATGGAGCAGTATAGTGACAGGTAGAGTAGGACATTGTGAAATGGCCTGAGATTGGCCGAAGGGCAATGACCACAACCGGCCAGGATGGACTAGAAGCACACGGTGTTAGGAGCCTGCGGGAGGTCTAAGAATAGTGAAGTGAGGAGATGCATAGTGCAAGGGTACCTACAAAGCCTAAGTTTTAAGGTTTTCCCACATTGTATGTGCGCTCTACAATGCAGCACACATGCAAAGTGGCAAAAATGGTGCATCCACCACAAAGAGGCATATGATTTAGGCTCAAATTGTTTGTACAATTTTTTGTAGATAGGGATTGACGTCAAAACCCATGCAGATTGTATGGGAACAGCCATGCACCACACTTTAGAATGCCCCTCTGATGCAAGGCAGTTCATTGTGCAACTTTACATTACTTTGGGTTATTATGCAAGGCAAATCACGAATTGTGATGAATAGTAAAACCCATCTGAGCACTTTAAGCTAGAAAAGTAACAGAAACCCAGCACAAAGCTTTTGTAAATCTAGGCCCTTGATTCTGCCTTGAAAAAGTCCCATGCTGGACATGTCTTGCCCAGAAAAATTGTAATATTGAACTATACAATACATATGCTCAATTGTTGAAATGGGAGCGCCTACCCAATCTTCTTTTTAAATTCCATGTCCTTGATAATTACCCTAGAACATGGAATGGTATGGAGAGATGACTGCCTCACATTTAGGGCTGAAATGTATGACATGCCACATACATTCTAACGAGTGGTAGGTAATAATGGGGTAAACCCTTACCTCATCGACCTGGGTCAGTGCAATGTTATAAAAAAGGGGGTGGTCGATTACAAAACAGTTAAACATCTCATTATTTAAAAAGAAAGGTACATCAACTGAGTAAATCTCATTTAGATTGCATTTAATCCAGTTCCTTGCATTGATTTGCTGCAGTTATACTGAACTGAACTTGATGCCACTTACTCCCAATTGGCTGGACTGGTACCCGACCAGTAAGATGCCATAACAAAATGGTGGTATATCCAGTGTAGGTACACTTTGTTGGATTGGACATTTGTATCAATATTGCAATATGAAATAACGCGGGATATGTACATCTAGATGTTTTATATCCAGAGCAGGGGCACTTAGTTGAACTGTACTTCTGCATAAAAATGTTAACGATGATGCCGTGAGGGATGTATACACATATGTGATCCACCTTTAGAGACCTTGTGTAGTATGGTCCATGTTTTGAATATGTGATTTCCAGGGCGGGGATCCTCGGGGGACCTGTACTTCCACACACTCAGGGTGATGTAGAATCATTATGGGATGCGTACATATATGAGGGTTCCACACTTACAGATACCACTTACATCAACACATCGCCTGTGTAGAGGTCAGCCGCATATCACGAGCACTGATTTTCTACTAGCTCATACCTATTAAAGCTCCCCAGTATCTAGGCTCAATTGAGCGAATTGACATTAGAGGATCACGTTTTATCTAACTTTTCCTCCTTGACCTGCGCAATGCTGCAATCAATCTTAGAGACCTCTTGGAGATTTCTCCAGTGTCTCATGGCCGGCGCATGCGCTCACCCTCCACGAGCCGCGCAGCAGCCAGCGGCGGCACCGCGAGGTGCTTTGACACGCCCCTTGGAGACGCGCCCTGGTTACGTCTGTTACTTCTACAGGCAGACGCGCGCCAGCGAGCTGTCACTGTGGACGCTCCGGCAGCGGTTCTCGCAGGTAAGCTCGCTCCGCTCTGTCTTTGCGAATTCTCCAAATTAGACCAAGATCTTTCTGCCTTAACCACCCCGTTCGACACAACTTCGACAATTATGCAGTAGTTTAAATCCTCTGGATGCACGAGCCCAAATTGTTTACATGCCGAGGAGTTACGCTCACTGTCCTGGCTTACCCAGATAGCGCGACATTTCCTAACAATATACCGCGGGGTCTCTCATACCCATAACTTACCCAATCTATTTGAATGCGTTTGATTTCAACCCCGAAGAGTTTACACTCTTAATAGCGCGATTTGTTCTGGCAACATAACATCATTTATTTATTTAATTATTTTTCCTCTCACCAACATGGGCCCTCACGCCTGGGAGAGATTAATCTTCCCTTATCAGTATGAGACCGACCATTATGCTAGCTGTCTCGCATTGTTGCCTCACATCCCCCATGTCCGGGTAGTGATAAGCGTACGACCGATGGGTCCACGGGCGCGCATTTCATGGACACACCCGTGACCCTCACCCCCTTGCTTGAATCTAGTCTACCACATAGAGTGGTCATACCTAGGAATACAGTTTCTATATATATCTTTTTCAGATTGTGTAACTTATCTACACGCTCTACGGGACCGCCCGCTGGTTGAAGGACGCTTGCCTCACCCACAGCTAGACCGGTCCTAGTATCGCCATCCACTGCACGGGCGAACAGAGTAAGTTGATCTTAATCTGCGTTGCCCAGATTATAAGGACCTGCCCCCATTATCCTTCCTAACCTTAATTTATTTTCTTCAGAGAACCACGACACAGGCGCGAGTCCCAATTCAGACGGGCCACACCTCGGTCGCCTGTACATGTAGGTACTTCTCCACTTTTGGCCCTGTTTTTTAGAATTCAATTGACTACATCTAGTGACACACATTTTTGCTTTCCTAGGTGCTCACTGTCACTGTTTTTAACTGTCCTGAGGAAGACCCCAAACTGAGGACCCATCTGCCCTTAACTTGGGGGTCGAAACGTCGACATCATGACCTACACATACACATCCTACCGGAAATCAGCCAAATTCTATTAATGTGTATAGTGTACAATGTGGGAACACACGGTGATCTGTAACATGACTAGAAATGTATTGTAGAATAAGACTGAATTGTTTAAAGGACACAATTCCTTTTCTTTGTCCCTTCATTCTTTTCCAAACACACCCTACCCTTCTCCTAATCCCTTTCTTTATCTGACAATCACCGAGCACTCAATTAATGAATTAAGTGGAATCTACCATATATTGTATGAAGTTGAAATATGATATATGTATAACTGCAGCAAATCAATGCAAGGAACTGGATTAAATGCAATCTAAATGAGATTTACTCAGTTGATGTACCTTTCTTTTTAAATAATGAGATGTTTAACTGTTTTGTAATCGACCACCCCCTTTTTTATAACATACATTCTAACAGCCCCATTTTGATTTCTTTTATTTAGTCAAATTATCATCACAAAGCTGTTTAGTTTAATTTACACTTGCACCAAATCTGCTCTTTCTTATTTTTTTACTTATGTACTTGAACCCACACTTCAGAATGTTAAATCACCCCTCTAGGAATGATTGCTTTTTTTGGTGTCTTAGATGTATCCTCTCTATGAAAATGGGAGAGTTTATGTAAAATATGAACAGTCTTGGGTTAACACGCATTTGTTGTCACCTGTGAAAAAATAATGAATTACATTATTGCTTGTGTTCGTTTTCAGACTCAAGCTGAAATGGCTGGGAAGTACCTGCTTTACCTCACATACAATTATAGCCCGCGCTGAGGGATCCCTGGGTGGTTAAAAGCCCCCTATCTAAGTTATGGCTGAAGCCTCAGACGAGAGGCCTATCACAAGAGAGAAGGCATTAAACAACTGGTATAGCACGAGGTAGAATGGCTATAAGGCTATTGGAATATTTCACCCATTGCATATATGAAGTTGGAAAATAAGCAACGATACATCTTATAATTCATATTGCAATGCTGGATCAGGAGGTCTATGACAGCCGTTATTGGCCCTCTGAGACTCTATTGTCTACAGTGGAACGCCCAATATTCCAAATTTGTAATGTAAAATATAAAAAAGGATCATCCATAACAATCCACATTCTGGTACTGCTTCTAGGAGTCTTTTGTAGCGTTTGAAGGGTGTGTCATACAGTACCTCACTCACCAAGTGTATCTTCCTGGCTCTGATCACTCAATGCAACTTTACTATTGCCTTATAGCCCACCGTAGAGGGCTATACCGGCTATTTAAAGGCCCTCTCCAGTGTTAAAGGCCCCGAGCCGAAGGTGAGGGCCTTTAACAAGGGAGAGGGACTTTAATAGCCGGTATAGCCCAGCTACGATGGGCTATAAGGCTATTAGAACATTCTGCCACTAGAGGGCAGAATGTTCTAACAAAAAAGAACAAAGCCTTATGGGAGCGTGAGGGGATTGGAATCCTTTCAGGTTCCCTGAAGCCTTTGTTCACAGCTAGAGCTGTGAACAAAGAAGCATTGAAATATTGGAGCTCCAGGCTTATACCAGCCATCATAAGCCCGGAGCACTCCATTGTTTTCAATGGAGCTCCCAACATTCTAATCAACACTTACAAAGAAGTTAACATAATTTTTATAGCGGCGAGAACAAGAAGCTCTGCAGTTTGAGCTAGTCTATGATGCATGCAGTCAACACTGCTCTCAGCAGTATTGGTATTAACAGGGTGCAGTCTTACCACCCTCTTACACACACAGGTACCTAACATTGTATTTACAATGGATCTTTACACACTTTCTTCATTTATACTCAAACTGACATTCGATTAAGTGGTTTGGCTTAGGGCCCTGATCTTAATTTCTTGGTGTTTTTTTCTCTAAGAGATGGATGAGAAATATGACCTAGGTAAAATTTGTGCCACATAATTGCAGTGACAATGTTTTTAATCTAAAATTAGAGGCTATAGCATTTCATATTGGTAATGTGATTTAAAGTAAGAAAGGATACTCAAATAATATGCAATTTGAACAGGACAGGGCCCTGCTTTTTTGAAAACGTTCATGTATGCCATGTAGGTCTAGCCAATATGGGCAACGGAAACTGGATAATTAAATGAATGTGAGAATTTTAGGGGAGCATAAAGAAGCGGGAGAAATGGATCTGAACTATATTGCCCAATTTTCCAAAAGTGGGTTTTCTCAATTACTCACTAGGTGTGATGGAAAAACATTGAAGCAGCAGTGATTGACAAAAAGTGCTGTCCAATCAACAACCGTAAGTATTTTAAGGAAGCAAAGAAATTGCATTTCTCAGTATGAATCTGTGCTGCTTGACTCAGTGCTTAATGTGTGCCAGTGTTTGCCGGTGTTTGGCGCCTTCTTTTATTTATAAACACCTACACTTGTCTATGAGGGTACACCACATGGTTGCACTCTCAGCCCATTCTTTCAGCAGAGCACAAGTGTTTAGCAACTCAATGCATTTAAAATAAGGATTTGCAATGCAAAAGGTCTCGCATTTATGAGCGTTTGAGCTATTGGCTTTGTAAACGACAATGCGTTTTATTTTTGTGTTTTTTTAAAAACAGATAAATAAAAGGCATTGCATTTACAATGCCAATAGCTTGAACTCTCGCAAATGCGAGACCTATTGCATTGCAAATCCTTTTGGCGCTATGCTATAAAAAGTTTTTAAAAAGCGTTAGGAGAGAGTGTGTCCTACAGGACAAAGCTATTTGAGAAAATAGTGCTCGGAGGCTGCAATTAAAGCCTACTGAGAAACAGCACACATACCAGAGAGTGTCGCCATGGGAGGTTACAAAATGAGACAAGGCAGTACTAAGGAGGGACTACTAAGCCTATTTACCAATGGACAGCCATAGTTTACAGTGGACAATGACACAAGCCAATGAAAATGATGGATGGGGAGTGGGCGGAGCTTCAAGTCCCCACTTAAATACAACATGCCTCACAGAGCAGCGCATGCGCTACCCAGGCTCGACCTAAAAATTATAAAACTCTCACATCCACCACATTTACTTCAGCTTGGAATGAACTGCAATAGTCCAAAATGACACACTTGTTTAACACTTGTTTAAGCAGGATGCTTAGTAGGTAATGCTGGCACAGCAGAAGAATACCTTGGCCCTGACACTTACATTTCCACAAATCAAGGACTGGCTTGTCTGGATGGGCAGAAGAAAGAGAGATGAAGACATTTGACCTTGTTGTTGTGTAAAAGAGAAATGCACAATAATGAAAAACATTTCATTTAGAGAAGTAGAAAATATTAATTTAGCTTCTTGGAGTCTTTCGCACGCATGTTTTGGCGAGACCAGAGCTCATCCCACAGAGATCAAATACACAAGACAAGTAGATTGCATTCATTTACTTTCCAGCAGCATTCTGCATGATTCCTGCCCTGGGGCTGTCTCATCAGGGGAAACAGCTGCCAGTTCGTGGGAAAGGTTATCCTACTAATAGGGACTTTTTATTGCGAGCTGCAAAAATGAAAGCGGATTCAGCTGCAAAAGGGAATTAGCTCAACGGTATATAGGCAAATCTTCAATGATTTAATTGCATTAGAAGGTCCATCATTGGACCGGATGTGAGGGCTCAGGTTTGTGGTTTACGCTTTGGAATTACCCCTAGTGAATTTCGGAAATTAACTGCTCCCTGAATATTCTCTTTCACATTGAGCAGATTTATACCGTGCATCACCTCTATTGGGGCCACCAATGGTCCACCCACCTCAAGAGTTTTCACTACACCAAGTCAGAAAAGTCTAACTCAGTACAGGGAGAATAAGTACAAATATGTATTTGGCTTTATCAAACAGATATATTTCCATACCCAAAACTTAAAGCAAAAATGTGACTGTAAATAATAATTTAATATGAACACACTGCAGTTAATGAAGTGGAGTAAGACCTAAGGTCCCATAGCCTGAGAGCAGCGGTAGCTTTTCCGTTATGGTGGAGGCGCGTTGCCCCACTGCCCGCAGAGGCAAATGAAAAATAAAATGCAGATCATTTTTTTTGTCCCGTAGCTAAGTCTTGGGTGTGGGCCACAGCACTGCAACAGAGGAAGGAGTGATGGGCACTGCTGTCAGTGCGCATGACGGTTTGGCCAGCCATCTGAGGCCGGCCAAACCGTCATGCGCACTGACATCTTTCCTACCCAGCTGTGTTGCTGGGTGGAGAGGGCAGCAGGCACAGGCTCCCAGCTCCAGATGGAGTGCAACAAAAAGCAGACAGAGCCCAATCCTGACACTGCTCTCATGGGTATGAGAGCAGTGTCTGGATTGGCTGTAGGGTAGGCTGGGAACTTCAGCCGGTGCCCAGAGGAGCAGAAGACCGTTGAGCAGAGCAGCGAGCAGAAGACTGGTTTGTTACTTACCCCCTTGCGCTGCCCACCCTCTTGCTTCTTCACCACATTTCCCTAACACCAGCCGCTACTGTCAGAGAGGCTAGGATAAGAGAGCACATGTTGATTCTGGGAAAAATTATTATGTGGGCCCATGGTCTCGGTCCCAGACACCTATTGTTCACTCAAAGTTTAAGACTGGCTGTCACATGTGGTGCACCTTCCTCTGACGGCTGTCCCTACCTTTGACAAGCTAACAGTGCCAGACTCTGTGCTGAATGCCACTAAAGGATCCCATTGTCCTGCTGTAGTAGCAGCCGGGGCTTTTTCTTCCTCCCCCTCCGTCACTACTTATTGGATCGTCACAGCCACAATAAGTCGTGCTCCAGGGTTGTGATGTGAGATGTTGAGTAGGGAATGTTGTGCTATCCTAGTGTCATAGTCAAAAGGCAGAGGACCAAATATGGAAATGTAAGAGCAACTAAGGAAGTATAGAGTTATTATTCTTAACTCCGCATCTATGTACCTTGAATATGTACATCGACAACAAGATGTGGAGTTGGGTATAGAAAATGTATACATGTTTGCCAATCAATATTTTTATCCTCAATAGTTTGGCTACTGTATTAAGGTACAACAATAGTGTCAACTCAATATCCTGGACGCACAATATGCACCAGTGTGCTAAATTTTTCCAGCACTATTTTTCGTCAATCATGGTAGGGGACAAGATGTCATTACTCCTGTATATGGAGAGTTCCATACAAAGTAAGAAAATATATTTAAAGATCTCTACTGTTGAAAGGTCTGCACTGAACATTCTAATCTATGCAGGAAACATTACTAGGAAACAGAAATTAATAAGCAATCCAAAATGAATGAACACATTTCCAGGAGTGTGCAGTTGGACACTATTTAAGGTTTGATGTTCATTTCAAATTTCTTCACAACATTCTACGCCAGGGGCACTGCAGTACACTTTTTGTCTTTCCTTTATATGAATACAGTTTCTTGAGATTTATTTTTAGTGTGATATTTCTGGAATGTTTCTTATCCATTGATAGTTTTTGTTAATTTGTTTTTTTACTTTTCTCTTTATTTAGTGTCCCAGTTTGCTTTGCTCATTTGCCCAACAGTACTGTGAGGTGTTTATATTGGTCCTTTGCTCAAAATCCATTTGTCATCTGTCCAGAGAATCTGGAAGAGTAGGGTGGCACATGGAGAGGGTTGTCATCTCCCACTAACAAAGTAAATGTAAGGGAATAAGGGGGGCAGACTAATGTATAAACATGAATTCGGGATGTTTTTTTGTGATAGCATAAACAGGATCCTTCACACTCCTAGATAATCTGACCCTCAGAAGAAAGAAACAGGCAAAGTACAGCTGGTCGCAGAAGAAGATTTCGGATCACAGAAGCAACGTGTCCGAATGTGGTAGAAGGTCAGTTAAGATTTGTGAGTCTAGCTCATATGGCTCATCTGTGTGTCATACACCTCTGACAAATGCTGCTCTCTGTGAACTCTAAATAAGTAAACTTTAGTACACGCCCATGTTCCCTGCCAAACTCAAGGTCATTCATGTATCTACTACTTTCTTCGATGAGACACCAGAAACAGCATGGGAGTGGGTGATGGAGCCAAGGCCTCATGCTCTTAATCCTGTCCCAGGCTGGGAGCCTATAGAGCCCAGTGTCTGGGTAACCAGCCATCTTAGGCCACAAAGATGGCATTGATGTACAGGCTCCAAAAGAAAGTAGTGTGTACCAAGGGGGTGACTGGCTTCCTTTGAAACCTCTCATGCTGGAGAGGAAAAGAAGATGCGCTAAGCAACACAGACTGGGGCTGAGGGCCCCACGCACCCTGAAGCAGTGGCAAAGTATCTGCAATGGTTACTGAGTGAGAGTGTTGGAGTTGTCTTTGTGATGGGAGGGACAGGTCTGAGGATCCACAAAGACTATTTAGCCCTCACTCGAATATTGTGCCAGCAATGCTGTATCTTCAGTGCAAATTACGGCCCAGAGTGGCTGGAAAGTATGTGTTTGTAATCTTGCCTGTTTTATAACTAGTTGTGCTGATATTACAGGTTACGGTGCCAGATGCTTCTAGGGTGAAATTATGTGGAGGGGGGGATTTGCAGGAGTTCAGTGGGTTTGGGTTGGGCCCAGTAGCCCATTGTTTTCCTAGAAGTGCAAGTTCTTTTACATTACTTTTGTTTTCACATCACACATTGCAAGTACGTGATTTGGGTAGCCCACTGGGCCGCAGTCAGTCGCCTGTTGATCCCTCATTATCCTAGTTCGTCTGGTCCACATTACAAACTCAGTCATGTTTGCCTTTAAGATTATGGCCTGGAATTTCACCAGTCTGCTCGACTTTATTAAGAGGGTGGTGGTCTTTTGTTCCGTGTGACGACATGCTTCAGCGTTCCTAATGTTACAAGAAACCCACCTGCTGGGTAATAAAGGCCTGTTTTTGACCAGTATGGCTTTAATGGGGTGTTCCATGTGGGCTATTTCAAGGGGGCCAGGGTCTAGAGATTATTCTGCACAGAAGATTCCCAATAGTGGCATCCCGAGTCATGTCTGATGTACAGGGGCGGTATGTGGTACTGGGGGGACAATTGGATGGGCCAGCCTTACCTGGTTAGTGTCTGTGTTCCCCCTCTTCAATTAGCTAAGTCTACCCTAGAGGCTGTCAAAGTCCAGGTGGCCTGGCTCCACAGGGATGTACGATCATGGGAGGAGACTTCAACATTGTTATGTCTCTATCTCTTGACTTCAGGGGCACAGGAAGTGTCAGTGGGGACAGGAATAGCGTCCTGCCTGAATGGGCGATGAGTCTTGGACTCTGTGACGTGTCACACATTTGCAACTCATTTGTCAGGGAATACAACTCGGTCGCCCATAAACCAGATTTTATAATGATCTTTACTCACCACCTGTCACAGATCGCTTAGGCATAACTGAAGCACATACCCTTCCGAGAAGGATTTCGGATCACTCACCAGTCATGGTCAGCCTGGGGCCTCAGTGGGTGGGCTGCTGGCTCATAGAGTAGCTAAATGCCTAGTGTTTAGTTGATAAGTACTAACAATGCTTTCTTATGCAGGAGCAGTAGACCTATTAAGATCTTAATAATGGCTGTGGAATCCCCTGGCACCTTGTGTGTGGCCGGAAAAGCATCCATGCAGGGGGCTGCCAAGACATATTTGAAAGCTCGGGATACTGAGCGGCAATGACACATAACAGCCCTTGGGGCTCAGATTATGGTCCTTGAAGGGGAAGTTGAGGATACAATGGATGACCGGTAGAGCACCAACTGGCCCTCAATAGGGAATACCTTAGGTGACTGTGTCTTGGTGAGGCGAGACAATGCTGGATTGCCTCCACTTAGAGTGTTTATGTTGTTTTGGGTGGCCACACAAGAATCTGCTTCGAGAGTGATCATAAAAATCATTGACTCACATGACACTGACACTGTGGAGCCTTCCACAATTGCAGCCACTTTTGCAGATTATTACCAATCTCTGTACGTGAGAATGGAAAGACCACAAAAGGAACTTGCTTATCATGGCCTTATCACGGGTCGTCCTCTAACATGTCTCTAACATTTGGAACACTTGGAATCGGAGCAACCCATCTCAATCGTGGAGTTGGAAGATATCCTGAAAGAGATGAACCTGGATAACACTCTTGGTCCCTATGGGTGTCCTCTGGAATACTATCAGACGCTCTGTAGGATCTTTTACCTCTCCTATTAGAACTGTACAATAAGACCATTGAAAAGGGCATCTGGACCTGACAACTAATATGGTGCTCCACAAACTGGGGCATCCCCCTCAATTATGCTCTTCCTATTGAACAATCTCTTTTATAAATACTGAACTCAAGCTTTACGCAAAGGTATTGGTGAATAGGCTTATTCAGACCATAACAGCGTTGATCCGCTGGGAACGATGAGGTTTCATACTTCACTGTAGCATCTGGCATTGTATTTGATGAGAATGCGATGCACTAGCAAATTGCCATCATCTCATATGTCCATGTGTGCTAATCAACTTTGAAAAAGATTTTGATTTCCAGGACTCACACTTTCTGATGGGGGTGCTTTCAGAATTTGGGTTTTGGCCTTGCTGTGGAATAAATACTCATACTCTATGCCCACCCTCTGGCACAGGTGGGCTTTAACGGTATCCACTCCGCATCCTTCTCGATACAGACTGGCACTAGACAACGGTGCCCCTGCTACCTTCTCCTGTTTGCCTTAGCAATGAAGTCACTGGCGACATGGGCTAGTTGTGATTCCCTGGTGTTGGGATTACCTTGGGGAGAGCGCATGGAAGACCACATTGACCTCTGTGCCGATGATGTTTTGTTGTTCCTCACTCGTACTGCCGCTTTCAGGGCCCATAGTTCTTCAAATGATGGCCCTTTACTGACAAATGTCTGCCCTCAAGTGGACTGGTCTAAGTCACTTCTGGTCCCGCTTACAAAAGATAGGTGCTGGACTGTTCCCATGAGGCACAGGGTCAGACTGATTTGCATATAGCCATGTCTAAACTGGGGTGGCAGAGTGGGCTAAAGAACGGTGATGGATTAAACCCAGATCTTTTGACTGGGTGTGAGTGTTTGATTGATTCAGATGCTCCGTCCATCACCACCCCCTTTTGTACCGCTTTTGGCCGCCATAAGTGTGGCAGGGTATGCTCAGACATGAGTCCCTTGCTCACTTTGCCACTGGATTCAAGCAAGCCAGGCTGAAGACGGCTGGAATGCCAGAAACCGGTCCTCGGAAGCTTGTTTCCGGTCCAGGGAAGGCATGGCTTGGCAGTTCGGGCTGGACTGTTCCCATGAGGCACAGGGTCAGACTGATTTGCATATAGCCATGTCTAAACTGGGGTGGCAGAGTGGGCTAAAGGAAGGTGATGGATTAAACCCAGATCTTTTGACTGGGTGTGAGTGTTTGATTGATTCAGATGCTCTGTCCATCACCACCCCCTTTTGTACCGCTACAAAAGATAGGGAAGCAGCAGACTGGCAGTTCCTCACGCCCATTCATAGTCTTAGTTTTCAATACTTAGGAACTCATGTCACCCTGCTCCCCAGCCTTACCTGGAGCCTCAGCCACATGCGCCTCCTGGCGAAAATATGGAAGGATCTCAGTAGATGGGCTATTACACCTCCTAGGAAGAAAAGCACTATTTAAGATGATGGTCCTGCATAAATTCCTCCACATTCTTCAGAACTTTCCACTGCTGATCACACAGACCTGATTCACTGAAATACAGGCAAAGATACAGGTATTGTTATGGGAATTAACCATTCGTTTCCACAAGTGTACTCAGTCAACTTATGATGGCGGTCTCTAGGCGAAAGATCTGGGCCTGTTTTACTGGGTGTCACAGATGTTGGTGCTCAGTGACTTTCTTCTTGGGGGATGGTAGGTCCTGACCTTCTGGATTGAGGTCTCCCACATGGGATACGCACTATAGTGGAAATGCTTTACGGGGACCCCATTCCTTGAGCTATTCAGGGTAGTAATTTTGGTCTGGAGGTAGGCATAATGGTGAATGGGATGGAACCGTAAACTTACCTTGGAGACTCCTCTCTGGTAGGAGTACTGGCTTGAGCAGGTGGTGCGGTTGTAAGGATTTCAAAAATTTGACCTTATTGGCATTTCAAAATTGAGGAATGTTTAGCAGGGGTCTCACATGAAGTCATTTCAGGAGCTGCAAGAATACTTTAAACTTCATAACTCTCTATTCCATAGATCCTTGAAGCTCTGCCATTCCTATTGGCATTTTGCTCCACTATGACTAACAGCCCCACGTGCAAAGCATTGGAGGCCAGGATCCTTCTGGGTCCGCTTGGTAAAGGTGGCATTTCTTGCATCTATAAATCTTTAGTCATTAAATCCAATCCCTGGATCTCTTGGTCCCAAAGCGGGCAAGGTGTGAAGTCTGGGTTAGTCAGTTGGATGAGGATGACTGAAGGGAGAAAAAATGGCAGTGTTAAAGTTGACCGAATCCTCTCATCTTCGGGTGATGGAGTTGCACTACACCTCATCTACTACACTCCATTAAGGTTCTAGCGAGCCAAGGCGCACCCATCACTGGAATGCTTTAATTGCCTGAATGATAATGAAGATTTCTTTCATATGGCCAGTATTTGTCTGTATATTGTGACTTATTGGATGGGAGGGTTTTAACACACTTTCATGAGTGCTGGGATGCCCCATTTAGCCTACACCCCGCATTGCTCAGCTGGGACTACTGGAGGACTTGGTTGGGCCCAGGAGAGACCGATCTCTTGTTTGTCTAGGTACCTTAGTGGCACGGTACCATTTATTTTCAGTTCCGAAAAATCAATAAAGCAGGTTTATAAAAAAAAACTATATAGGTATGGGAACCACATTTCCAAATGCCTTTTTGGGATTTTATTAAATTATGATATGTGTGTGTTGTCGAATTTTTTGGTTTGGAGATTTTTTTTTTCTTTGTCATGTTGATCTGGGCTATTATTACTAAGAAATTCATGACCATCCTTCCCAAATTTCTGGGCATGTAGGAGAAGGGGTTTCTCCCCAGATAAAATAATTTCCACGTTGGAGAAGAAAAAGTGATAATGCACTAATGAAAGACATTTTACCTGTCTGTTGTAAATAGCGTACAATCACACACGCGGAAATACCTTCAATTTGTTTACATTGGATTTCGTCAAAGTTTTCCAGCAGCCTAAGTACTTCTGACTACCAGTGAGAATTTCAGAAAATAGCATCTCTGCACTCAAACTTAACTATAGGCTACATCTGTAAATTTCTGAATTACTTTGTGAAATATACCCTCAGGCAGACAAAAATAACTGTGCAGAATTCAATTCTTTGAGCTTTGATTTCTCTTCCTCCTCAAAGGTCCAGCACAGATCAATCAGGCAGTCAGAGCCTGACATGGTCCAGTTTTCATTTGGCGCCCAGGGACTGCAGATCTCTGATCAATACCCTTGTCTGCTGAATTTGACTCCTTAGCATTCACAACAAAGCCGAGGCCACCAAACTAATTTTGCTTGTGACCCAAACCAGATTTGAATTCGCAGCTCCTTTCGGATGAAAGGCCAGTAAATTACTCTTTGTCACAGAAATCCTTTTCCCCTAACACATTTGGAAATTAGGTTTAAAAATAAACGCGGTGCGCTAATTTGTCATGGCAGGAAATTTCTTAAAATAATTGTTAAAAATTGCGAGTCAAACTCCCCTTTTTGTGCCACCCATTGTGTAAGTTTGATTCCGAATTCTTCAACAATATATCAAAGTTGTCCCATGAGGAATGCTCCTGTCATTTTATGAGAATATTATATTTCTTCATTTCTCAGTCCTGCGACGTGGAGATGCTCAGAGACAACTGCGGCGAACATTTCCACTAGTAAAAAAGACGCATTTCCATTTTATTCGTAGTTCTCGAATCATTTTTGGATGCATGAAAATACGGGCTTTCTTGCCTTCAAGTTATGTTTTCTCTCTCCCGGATGCGGTTATTTATGAGCGCGGGCTGTGTCTGTCACATGCATTCCGCATGCCCCTAATGAACTGTCAATATGGTTTTCACAAATTATGGCAGAAGATTCATTGTTGGTGTGCCTACTTTGAAAACATGTTTTGCCACTTTCCATAGATTTTAAAGAAATGATTCAGTGGGTGTGCATTACCATATGCAGTGCTCTCTGCTGCTCGTGAACTCAGGGTGCAGTAATTACAATAGGAGATGTGGGGATTTCTCTGCGTGGCCTGCATATAATACGGGGCACAAAACCAATTTAAGAGATAGCATTATACTCTGAGTTCAGTCTGATGGAAAGATATTCCTGTTCACAGGAAAGCAACTACATATAACCCCAGCGAGCTAGAGAAACGTAAAGGTAGGCTAACACCAGTCTCCTATTCCTTGTGATTTAGTTAACATATTCATGGTGTTGTTGTGTGACCTTGTATTCAATACTTTCATTGCTACCTAAGCTGCATGACTTCATTACTGTGCTATTTAAACTTTCAAATAAGAAATTGGTACTTACAAGTCTAACAGATACAAATAGTCTTTTTTTACAAGTGCAAAACTAATTTTGTCAGTCAAAACTGATGTCTTTCTCAAAATCATTTAAATCAGCACAATTAACATTAGTCAAGTTTGTAATTCACAGAAATCAGTTTTGCACCTGTAAACATATTTGCTTACAAGAAGGTTTCTGTGTGAATAAAAAAAAATATATAAAAAAAATTAAAAAAAAGAAGGTTTCTGTGTGAGTAAATCCCCTCATGTAGGTGGAGAGTGGGCATTGACCTATAGATCTACAGTGGGAATGTCCTGGAAGTTTGTGTGAATATCCATGAACTTCTGAGTTTGTGGGCTTTCACAGCTCTTTTCCTGATACTTTCCAATTCTTAAACTGTTTCGACATTTTTGCCTGTCAAGGGTAGGAGTAAATTAAGCCTTTCGGAGGAGGAAAGGGCAAGGAACACCTCCAAAATTGGTTGGGGTGTAGTGGAAGGACGTGCGTCATGGGGAAAATGACTTTCCAATAGAGGGAAAAAAAAGAAAAAAGTTAGCAAGTGGATCTGCATTTACTTATTTTATAGTACAAATATGAATGAATGAATGTTTTCACCTTAGCAAGGGAATACACAAAAGCAGCGACCTATGAAGATTTTCAGAGTTACCATGATTTTGGGAATTGCAAATTGGTGTACATCTGCTTCCATGCAAAGTTGTAAACCTTTTGGTGTAGATTTACGACTGCTTTTTTTTAACTCTTGTGTTTCTTTAATATAAAAATCCTCTTTCTACTAACTTTTTCACATTTGATCTTCCCTCTTTTATCTTTAAATTATTTTATTTACTGACTATGTAAAGTGTTAGTGCAACTGGAAAATAGTTCACAGCACTGTGTGAACAATGAAGAGCATTTATTAAAGACAATGTCAAAACTATAGAAATACATTGACATCACTTGAGACCAAAAAATTGCCTAAAGAACTGCATTTTCAATTAAGTGTTTGCAGATTTTGTAAGGTCTACCTTATGTCAGACAGATGAAGGGAGGGACCAAGCCATGCCCAGCACCAGCCACCATGCCAGTCTGCCTCCACCCCAATACCAGGATGTTATAATTATTATATATTTGTTCTTATATGTATGCCTCTTATTGAATTATGTATGTTCTTTATTTAGGTGTGAATGGCATATTAAAATGCAAATTTAGTATGTTAATACACATCGCTACATAAGGTGATAATCAAGACTGCTTGAATATATTAAGGTTTTTTCTGTATGGCGAGAATTCCCTTTTACAGTGTTTGTTTTTAAATAATGAACAAGGTTTCATAGAAGCTGATAACTTCAGTTCTTTTATTGATTTTTAACAATAGGCAGGGTTTCACAGAATGTAAGTAAGTGAAAGGGTGCCAGATTATGTCTGCCAATTGTTTATTTTATTGTTTTACAATGTTCAGATACACTATATAACTATGACCAGAGCCTATTAAGATAGTGAGAAACCGGGTTCCAGAGACTCAAGACGAGGGCCATACCAAGCTTAATTATTTTCCTGTGCAGAAGGCTACCCAGAGGCACATTTAGCCTTCTTTCGGTGGGCGTATATCCCTGCCTGTCAACACCAATGAGTATAGCAGATGCTGTTACTTTGATGAACAGGGGTTCTGTTGGTCAGAAGCAGCATAAGGGTGATAACCATCTTTGAAATTAACTTTGAATTAGGGCTCATTTTGATGCTGTATCTTAGCTTAGTTGGCCACGAGAAATGTGAATTGGCTGGAGATACAGAAGGTTTATAATGTCACCACAGTGTTACAATGTTTTTTGCTAGGCACACATTTGATAAACATCACTGCATATCTTTTGTTAATTTTTATATTAGTTAGTATTCATCATGTATGGATTTGATCCAATTTAAAATTTTCAAATTAATCTTTAAAATATACCATTGGTTCCCTGGTGTTTTGAGTGTGCCTTTCCATGATGAAGGAGGCTTGGGTTCCACTAATCCTCCCTGTGATATCTTACAGTAATAATCGTTACCTAGAACGTATCTCACTCAAGAAGTACTCAGTGGGGTGTGGGGGTGGTTACAGTCCCCATTTTTATCATAGTTCAAATTCCTTCTATTCATGCCCTTAAGTGTGTCACTCTTACCTTTCTGCATGGGTCGCTTCTTGATCCTTGCACGGTAGATGTTTATCAAATTCAAAATTCAAATTCTTTTTTTCGATTCACATAAAACCATAAAAGATGCATCATAAACTTCAACATACAATTTGATTAATACAAGTGTAACAACTTCCACTGCATTTGGTAACACTTCATCAAGGTAGGGTCTGTCATTAAGAGGGTTAATACAATTAACTGACCGCTAAAATTACAATTAAAATGTATAAATAAGTTAAGACTAGACATAAGTATCTAAAAATTCATTTGTGTAGTGTGTTCAAGTCAATATATGATATGAACTCATATTCCACTATATATCTTTCAATACTGTTCCCATTCAGGCAACATAGTGATACAAATACTTTTTAGTAATCAATAAATACATAAGTTGCCTTATAGTGCCATTATACATAAGTGCATGTGCATACTTTACTAAAACCATTAGCTTAAGAAACACCTATTCTTAATGTATTATGCATTAGAGTTTTAGCCCAGCTTTTGCTATCATTTTTCTATATAATCTTTTACCCCACTGACATCTCTAATCTTTCTGTCACCATGCCATGGTCCAAGGTAGTAGCAAACAAGCACTTGTTGTTCCTCTGTTAAAACATATGACACAGATTCTTCAGAGCCAAGTTATGTCTGCCATATCTCACGTTTATCTTTTCCCATTAAAACTCTAGAGAATGTCATTAATAACCAACTATCAGTTTTCATTGACTAAAATATTCTTCTTCTAGCAGATCAATCAGTGTCTGTTACTCCACAGTACCAAACAGCACGTGTTTTGCTCTGGGAGGATATGAGGCTAGTAGTTGACAAGCAGGGCCAGACCGGCCTTTTATTCCACTGGGCATTCCCTTGGAGGTCTGTTTTGAAAGCCCAGGGCCACTCCTTTTGCCTCTGTCACTTTAACTCGAGATTAATTGCTGAAGGCACAGGGGATGCTTCAAGAGAGAGAGAGAGAGAAGGGGCAGTAGAGAGAAAGTGATCATAAAGGGAGAAGAGAATGGGGAGGAGAGAGAATGGATTGATATTAGGTGAGAAAGGACACAAAGAGATGATGGGAGCAGGGGAGGTGTGAGCACATTTTGTAAGGTCTGCTTTTGGTTCCAGAATCTGGCTCTGTTGATGAGGGGGGCTATACAGCCCTCATCCTGCTAGACCTCTCTGCTGAGTTTGACATGTCCCAAAGTATTCTTCTTTCTAGATTCAATTACACCGGCATTTCTGACACAGCCTTTCACTGGATAGCTTCCTATTTTTAGACTTACAGAAAGATATTCATTTTCTAACTTTTCATCTAGCAGCAGAGGTGTAGTCCAGGGTGTGTCTCGGGGATCTTTACTGAGTACCACTCTTTTTAATATTTATTTTGCTACACTTACAAAACCTATACTAACTTTTAGTTATTCAGTTGGACAACAATCGAATAGTCATTCATCTGGAAGAAGACTATCTTAGCTTCAGAGGTCATGTATATCACTGACAGACATCATTCCTGATATTCAATGATATCGCACACTTTTGAGATAAATAACAGTAAACCAATGGTTCTACTACATGGGAAAGGCTCATCCATTTGGTCTATTGTCTGGTGGCCAATAGCCTTTTGGGATGCACCATTTTCAGCTGTTTCTGTTCTACACCTTGGTGTTAACTTTTATCATACTATCTCCCTTTAACCTCAAATCAACATTACTGCTTCTTGTCGCTCCTGCCTAATGATTAATGCAGAATCAATCCTTTTCTTCCTTTTAAGGCTAATCAAGTAGTAGCCTAAGCCATGATTTAATCTCACCTGGACCGTTGCAACTCTCCCTATTTAGGGCTTCCTTTTTCGGCTTTGATTATATTAAAAAGGATTCAAAATGCGGTAGCACCATTGGTATTTGGACCGCCAAGCCATGTCAATATTTCCTTATTATGAACAACTTCACAAAGGCTTCCTGTCACACAGATTATCATCTTTAAGAGGTCTATTTGATGCTACTCACCTTCTAGCACACAAGCCTACATTATTTTGAAGCTTGCTTCATCTCATACAATCCAAGTTTCTCTCTCAGATCTACCTCCCATATACTCTTTCTAAATTCATGAAAAAGAAGTGGGGTCACTCCCTTTCCCGTCTTGGAGCTAGGAATTCAATTGAATTTCTCAGTGCCCTTTCCCAAACTAAGGACGATTTAGCCTTTTGTAAAGCACTTAAGATCGTACTGTTTTCTTTATCGTACTCGCTAATTTTTCTATTGCCTTGTTGCATACTTTACATGTAAGTGGCAGGATGTTTTTTCTGGGTGTCAGATGTGTGCTTTATAAATCAGATAGAAAGACAGACAGGCAGGCAGGCAGACTGACAAACAGAAAGACAGGCAGATTAATGGATAGCTAGCTAGATAACTAGCTAGATAGCTAGCTAGATAGATAAAGTTAGATGGGAGCTGATGTCTGTTGTATTGAAAGCAGCAGCATACACCTACTAACACACCCACTTCTTCACCTATACAGCCAACCACACCCCCACTTATTCTCACATACAGCTTCTCAATACAGCCACTCACTCTTCCATACATTCACTCACACATTCACTCACACACCCACACAACCACTTACATATCAATTCACACATCCATACAAGCACTAACCCATCCACTCACTCTCCAATACAGCAACTCACTTAGCCAAACATCCACTCAAACACGCACTCACACCCCCATACAGCGACTTACACACCAAGTCACTCATTAATACACCCACTCACACACCCACTCACTCACTCACTCACCCATAAAGCTACTCACACACCCTCTCACACATCCATACAAGCACTCACAAACGGATACACACAGTCACACACCAACTCAGATAACACATGTTATAAATAGTATCACTCATTAGTGGTAAACCTAGTATACTAATTTAACTTTTGTAGTAGCTTAGTATATATGGTTTACAATCATAAACTCTTAGAGAGCACTTACACACACTGGATGATGTCATGAGTGATGTCATTTGAGATGTCATGAGTGATGTCACCCACCGTGTCATGAGTAATGTAATAGTTAGCTTAGGTAACTGCTGAATTTCTATAGTTTTGTACGAGTGAAATGTGACCCTAAGTATTTGATTTTTTCAGTGAATATCTATATATATCTATATATCGATATATATGTATATATATATATATATATATATATATATATATATATATATATATATATATATATATATCACAACCACCTCCTTTCAGAAAAAGAAGCAGAGGCCACAATGGGGGACGGTTGGAGAGCACTTTAATTCAGTTGTGCAGAGGCGAATGCATTTCGGCCATTACGGCCTTCGTCAGCGCCCATTAATACTCGGGTAGCTTTTTCCCACCAGTCACTTTAAATGTGTCCTGCCCCATGCTGATTGGACATGAAAAGCCCCACCCATGATGTCATTGCTCACCACAGACAGCTCACGCAATTTTCGCGAACTCCAAGTCCCAGAAAGCACTTCATTTCCAGGTAGGTGATGCGGGGGTGTTTGTTGTACCTTGTGGTTTTGAGGCCTTTGCTGGACACTCCGTGATGATGAAAGGAGCTGTGTCCCTGTTATGCAGCATGAATCTTCGTGTCCTCCTTGGTCCCCACACCGCACCAACCCACAGGTCCGGAGATCGCTTTAGCGGGGGCAGAAACGGCAGTCCAATTCCGCCCAGCGAGAGGTTAATAACCTCCTCACCGCTCCATCTCATTCCGAACCCGGCAGGTGGGCCTGAGTTTTTCCAATACCTTGGAAAACGTTGTTGCCGTAGCAGATGCCGAAGAAAACTCAGGCCAGCTTGAGGTGCGGGGGCCCCTGTAACGCGCCTCTGGCATGCGCGTAAAATATCACAACCACCTCCTTTCAGAAAAAGAAGCAGAGGCCACAATGGGGGACGGTTGGAGAGCACTTTAATTCAGTTGTGCAGAGGCGAATGCATTTCGGCCATTACGGCCTTCGTCAGCGCCCATTAATACTCGGGTAGCTTTTTCCCACCATATATATATATATATGCACATATGTTTTTTCTAGTGAATATATATATATATATATATATATATATATTACCTACTGGCGGTCGCCAGTAGGTATATATAGTTAGGATTTTTTCTCTATGGGATTTTTGAAAATTCTATGTCTAATAACTTTGGCGTTTGTGGACGGAATTGGCTGAAATTTTCAGGAAAATGGCACATTTTGTTTCTGAGCAGCCCTTGAAAATGTGGGGGGGGTTCGTCAAGGGGGGGCCGAGAAAAAAGGGGGGTCCCAAAACATGTTTTTAACATTGAGTTTTCCATAGGGCGGTTGGCCTCACTTTTAGCCCGAACGGCTGAATGGATTTGCACGAAACTTGGCAAAATTGTAGGGACTGGTAGTCCGATGTGCCTTTGCTAGGTCTCAATATATGTGCTCCAGTGGATTTTGAGAAATTAACGTTCAAAAAAAGATATAT
The DNA here is from genome assembly GCF_964261635.1 of Lissotriton helveticus. Classification (NCBI taxonomy): domain Eukaryota; kingdom Metazoa; phylum Chordata; class Amphibia; order Caudata; family Salamandridae; genus Lissotriton; species Lissotriton helveticus. The sequence goes on from NC_136072.1 coordinate 192,705,711, forward strand.
ATCTGTAACAGCGGACCGGGCAGCGCTCCGGTTCGCGGACTTTTCGCGGTACGGAGCTTTGTGAAGCGAAGCTGATTGGTTCTCCGGCGTCTGTGAACATTCCAAACAGTCCGTAGCAGCCGCCATCTTGTCTCTCGGTAGGATCGAGAGACAAGAGGAGGCCAAAGCGAAGGGGCAAATGACCATAAGGGGGCATAGTAGATCCTCGCTGACCCCCTAGGTTTGATGTGGAGGTTTTAAAAGGGCCCCGCGGGGCAAAAAAAAAATAATAATAATAATAATCGAACGGCTGAATGGATTTGCACGAAACTTGGTAAAATATTAGGGACTGGTAGCCCGATGTGCCTTTGCTAGGTCTCAATATATGTGCTCCAGTGGATTTTGAGAAATTAACGTTCAAAAAAAGATATATAGCTGTAACAGCGCTCCGCTTCGCGTAACGGAGGTTTGCGAAGCTGATTGGTTCTCCGGCGTCTGTAAACATTGCAAACAGTCCGTAGCGGCTGCCATCTTGTCTCTCGGTAGGATCGAGAGACAAGAGGAGGCCAAAGCGAAGGGGCAAATGACCATAAGGGGGCATAGTAGATCCTCCTTGACCTCTTAGGTTTGATGTGGAGGTTTTAAAAGGGCCTCGCGGGGCAAAAAAAATAATAATAATAATAATCGAACGGCTGAATGGATTTGCACGAAACTTGGCAAAATTGTAGGGACTGGTAGCTCGATGTGCCTTTGCTAGGTCTCAATATATGTGCTTCAGTGGATTTTGAGAAATTAACGTTCAAAAACAAGATATATATCTGTAACAGCGCTCCGCTTCGCGGAGATAAAATTATATCTGTATTACCTAGCTGTTGCTAACACCAGTTAGCGACGGCTAGTAGGAGATAGCAACCATCTTGGGCCCCACTTTGCATGTGAGTGATATTTATCACTAATGACATGCAAAGTGGGCATGCCAAGATGTTAGCGACTGGAAACAGTCGCTAACATCGCTATCTCCTATTATCAACTTTTGGAAATATTCGCGATAAGCGCGAATATCTCCAAAAGCTAGCACCTGCCCTGAGCAGTTCTTAGCCATGTTATCCAATGGGAGGTGGATAACATGGCTAAGAGCATTAGCTCGGTAATGCATGAATATCGCTGAGTTTTCAGCGATATTAATGCATTGCGGTCGTTTTTTATCGTATTTGCGATAAACCTTGATAATAGCAAGGTTTATCTGCGATAATTTCTGACGATGCTTAGCGGTAAAAAAATCGTTGCTAAGCATCGTTAGGGATAAATATCGCTTAACTTTGGTAATATGCCCCAACGTCTGTTAACGTTCGATTCGAAGGAAATCAGGAAGTGTTGAAAAACATTGTCAGCGCCATCTTGCCTTTTTTCAAATGCCACACTTTTGTCGTGCACGGCAGTCATTTTAGATGCCTTGACCAGACCCACTCTGTGCACGCTGTCGATCCTTAGCATGGCTCCCCACCCTCGCAAGCATCTCCCCCAGGCAGTGGTCACCCCCGCTCTCTGTCTTATGCATGGGTAATAAACCACCCCCCATCTGCGCTGCTCTTCTCTGAGAATCACACCCTGTGCCCGCCCGACACCTCCCTTTCGCCCTATTCACTACCGCACCCTCTGACACTCCTTTTCCTCTGTGTCCGATTGTCCAGGCCGGTCCTAGGGTATCAGCTAGCCCTGCAGATGTAGTTTATGGCCCCAGCTGTAAAGAATCACCCCTCTTCAAAGGAGTTATAGTAGATCAAGGCCCACACTCGATGAGATCCGTCACAGCAGACGCGTTCCTATTATCTGAAAACCATCCTGTATTGTGATTGGGGAGGGGACCGAGCCTGAAGCGGAAGATTCCAGGGATGACTCTTTGTACATCAAAGTTTTTACAATTATGTGTCACATTAAAAATATATAGCACTCCAACAAAGTAGTAAGATTATAAAACTTTAATAACTTATAAATATATACAAGAAAACAAAAACAGTAATAACATATAAACATTTTCAGGGAAAAACAACGAGGTAGCGGTCGGCTGTGCGAATAGTCCCAACGCAGCACAACGTCCAGATTTCTGGCGTGGGGCGTTGCGGGGGGTGGGTCATCAGTAGCAAACTGTTGTGCGAATAGTTCCAAGGCAGCAGAACGATGGCACCAAGGTGATGTCCAGTAAGTTGCCGCACTGGTTTTGGTATCCTACAATGCTGCTCCGAATAACGGCGTGGGGCGCCCCGGGGGAGGCGGCGTGAACGGGCCTCTCCAGGTGGAGTCTCGTCTGTTGTAGTGGGGCGCCCCTTTACCGTTTCAGTTGCCATTCCGTCCGCTTTTGGTCCACTGTGTCAAAAGCCGCAATTCAGCTGAGTTGCGCCCACTCTTGCGGTGCAGCGATAGGCGGCTGTCACAGGACTCTCAAAATGGCGGCAGGCTGTTTCCTTTTTGGGCCTGGTCCACTGAAATGGCCCTGGGACACCTTGGAAATCGGACGCTTGTCTGCTAGGTCTTGGACCCCATTCTCGAAAGCGTCCCCTCCGCCTTGAGGATTCATCAAAAGTTTTGGGGGCCCCCGACTCCTGTAGGCTTCTGGTGGGGAGCGGCTGCCATGATTGCTCGCGGAATGACCACGACGGAGCTACGAGATGGTGGTGCTCTCATGCTGACGCCAGCTTCAGTCTGAAACATCCAGAAACAAGGTGGGGCTTTCATCGTTTGGGAAAAAAAAAAGTTTTCATCCAATGAAAAGTGTTGTTTTTAGGTCATATGATCAAGCCTTCCATCATTAGGAAACCAAAAGTAAAATGAACCAATGAAAAGTTTTATAAACAAGTCACATGACCTGTTATGCGGCATAGGGTATAAAATGCGGAGAAAATACGTTGGCACGTGAGGCGGCGTCAGTAGCGGACCGATGTGCGAATAGGCCGAAGGCAACACAACGCGCCAAGATCCGGATGGCACCGAGGTGGTGTCCAGCAAGTTGCAGCACTGGTGTGGCCATCCTACAATGCTGAAAGTCGGCGTGGGGCGCCCCGTTGGCCTGTGAGTTTGCGTCAGTAGCGGACCGATGTGCGAATAGGCCGAAGGCAGCACAACGCGCCAAGATCCGGATGGCATCAAGGTGGTGTCTAGTAAGTTGCCGCACTGGTGTGGCCATCCTACAATGTTGAAAGTCGGCGTGGGGCGCCCCGTTGGCCTGTGAGATGGCGTCAGTAGCGGACCGATGTGCGAATGGGGCCAAAGGCAGCGCAACAATATTTTCTGACTAGAAGACACCACAAGGCGCTGAGATGCCAAGATTCGGATGGCACCGAGGTGGTGTCTAGCAAGTTGTGGTACTGGTGTGGCCATCCTACAATGGTAAAAGTCGGCGTGGGGCGCCCCGTTGGCCTGTGAGATGGCGTCAGTAGCGGACCGATGTGCGAATGGGGCCAAAGGCAGCGCAACAATATTTTCTGTATGGAAGATACCACTAGGCGTTGAGATGCCAAGATCCGGATGGCACCGAGGTGATGTCTAGCAAGTTGCTGTACTGGTGTGGTCATCCTACAATACTGAAACTCGGCGTGGGGCGCCCCATTAGCCTGTGAGATGGCGTCAGTAGCGGACCGATGTGTGAATAGGCCGGAACCAGCACAAGGGGCCAAGATCCGGATGTCACCGTGGTGGTTTCATAGTTGAGAGGCACTTCATCTGCAGTGGGGCGCCGAGATCCGGATGGCACCGAGGTGATGTCTAGCAAGTTGCTGTACTGGTGTGGTCATCCTACAATGCTGAAACTCGGCGTGGGGCGCCCCATTAGCCTGTGAGATGGCGTCAGTAGCGGACCGATGTGTGAATGGGGCAAAGGTAGCGCAAGAATATTTTCTGAATAGAAGACACCACAAGGCGCTGAGATGCCAAGATCCGGATGGCACCGAGGTGGTGTCTAGCAAGTTGTGGCACTGGTGTGGCCATCCTACAATGGTAAAAGTCGGCGTGGGGCGCCCTGTTGGCCTGTGAGATGGTGTCAGTAGCGGACCGATGTGCGAATGGGGCCAAAGGCAGCGCAACAATATTTTCTGACTAGAAGACACCACAAGGCGCTGAGATGCCAAGATCCGGATGGCACCGAGGTGGTGTCTAGTAAGGTGCACTGGTGTGGCCATCCTACAATGCTGAAAGTCGGCGTGGGGCGCCCCGTTGGCCTGTGAGATGGCGGCAGTAGCGGACCGATGTGCGAATGGGGCCAAAGGCAGCGCAACAATATTTTTGGAATAGAAGAGACCACAAGGCGCTGAGATTCGGTTAGCACCGAGGTGGTGTCTAGCAAGCTATGCAGCTGAGTTGCGTGCGCACTTGCGGCGAATAGGTCGAAGGCAGCACAACAATGTTTTCTGAATAGAAGACACCACAAGGCGCTGAGATTCGGTTACCACCGAGGTGATGTCTAGCAAGTTGCCGCACTGGTGTGGCCATCCTACAATACTGCTCCGAATAACGGCGTGGGGTGCCCGAAGGGGGGGGGGAGGCGGCGTGAACGGGCCTTCCTAGGTGGAGGCTCGTCTGCTGTAGTGGGGCGCCCCTTTACCGTTTCAGTTGCCATTCAGCTGAGTTTCGGCTGCTCTTGATGGTACAGCGACAGGCGGCTGCAACAGGACTCTCAAAATGGCGGCCTGTTCTTTGGATTTGGGCCTGGTCCACTAAAATGGCCCTGGGACACCTTAGAACTCGGACGCTCGATTTTTTTTTCCTTTCCTGTACATGCAAAAAAAGGTAAATGCCCGGTACGTTACACGCTTCATCTGCCACGATGAACTCTCCAGAGGAACCGAAAAAAAATATAGTTATGGTAACTATACCATGCATCGTCATATGGAGAGGTGGCACCAATTAATTATAGTGCTGCATAAAAGAGAGATTTGGAGGAGAACCCCTGACCTGCTAGTACATTCATCAAATAAGTGGCACTGACAGCATCAGAGGCAAGGGAAACGGTCCCAAATATTTAGAAGAACTTTGTAAAGATTAAAATGACATGTTTAGATTGTGGCAAATTAATTTCATGTGGACAGATGAGTGTTACTCTAATAAATACAGCATATGAACATCATCATAGTCGATGGTTGGTAGAGACATTTTGACTATATCCTGGACCTGCCCGTCCTCGCCCAAAATGGCGCCGGAATAAATGGGACTCGTAACTCCTTGTTGTGTACTGGTTGCAGAACCTTGAAATCACGAGATACGTATGCAGTTTTGAAGCACATGGCGGGCGGGGACGAGAATTGATTGAATATTTCGACATCCCTATTGATATTAAGTTCTGATGTGTTATTGATTACTGTACTATTGAAAGTTCGAATTAACGTCACCCATGGTACTTGCCCGCAAATGTATATCTAGATAATTTTATTGTAACTGGCCCTGTCGTATTTTAATTATAAAATGTACGTCCACCGATTCCGTAACTGTTAGACACCTTAGTTCTTGCAACCTAATGGCCCGCCCGTTACGTTCCTCTACAGTGTAAATGTCTACTCATCATATACGATTACAGTTTGCTCCGTGCCCTGCCCACGTGGTTATAGGCTCGTATTTGTATAATGAAATTTTCACAATAAAGGTTTTTAAAAGAAAACATGGTAGTAGTATATACATTGGTAAAGTTTTTAATAATAGTCACTGTTTTAGAATCATTAAAAGGCAAGTGAAATAAAGCAGACCAATTACATGAAGGGTAAAAGGTATAATACGAAGGAACGCAGTAAAGATAAATGGTCAAGGGCTGTTGTGTTTTCTACTCCTGCAACATAAAGTGATCGATAAGAATCTCATATTCAGACGTATCGGCGACTAAGACAGCAGGTCGACCCTCTTTTGCTCAACGGCTCCGTCATGGGACGAAGAAACGCTCTTTTTCTCGAAAAAAGAATATATTTTACTTGCAGGACAGTTGTAAATTTTCCGGGAAAGTACATTAGCCTGGAACATTATAACATATATTTAAGAAAAAATAATGTTCGGAAGTAATAAAAAGCGTAATTTTTAGGTCATATGACCAAGCCTTTCATCATTAGAATAAGAAAAGTAAAATGAACCAATGAAAAGTTTTATTAACAAGTCACATGACTTGTTATGCTTACGTTACGCGCTGCGCGCCCCGGATGACTTCCGGATGCGCTAACGCGGCGCGTCATATGACGCATTACGCGACAACGCAGGTCCAGAATATAGTCAAAATGTCTCCACCAACCAGCGGTCGGAACACAACCCCTTTCAGCAGGCTAAATAGTTCTGTTAATTGACAACAGAAGGGACAGGCAACAAGAACCATCAGTCAAAGAGGGGAGGGCTAGTTCTTCTCTACCGGGTTACATTGGGGCGCTACCGGAACTGATCGAATTGGTAGTCTACAGTGTTTCTGGATGTTTCAGACTGAAGCTGGGGTTAGCATGAGAGCAGCACCATTTCGTAGCTCCGTCGTGGCCATTCCGCAACCAATCATGGCAGCCGCTCTTTATCGTTATTTTGGGCGGGGTGGGTGGCGGAGCCGAGCTGTTTTGCAGCCATCATTGTGTGGAGTTCAGTTCATCTCACTAGTTTTGTATTTGTCATGAGGGGTTGTTCCTAATGTTTCTATTTTAGCGAGGTCAAAAAGAGATCCCATTAGTGGCCTACTGATTTTGCTCGATTCCTTTTCTTTTTTTTTTACACGATTTTTCGTATCTGCAAAGACTAAACAGAGTATTGCGACTCTGTGTTTGTTTGTAAATAGAGAATGAACCAAAGAGAACCAATTCTAAAACAGTAAATACTTGGATAACAATCAATCAAATGGAGAGAGAAGCAGGCACGACGTATTACAACGGGGGCAAAGGCCTGCGTTAACTACCCTTCACTATGTGCAAAGAGAGAGTACTCCTAATAGAAATGAGGGGGGGGGCACCATTCAAAGCAGATCAGTGTGCATAAACACGAAAATGTTTTCACTTACCACGTACTTGACATTCGACAGCTTATGATATTTGCTATTAAAAAACCATTGAAATTCACTGAAAAAAACATAGGTTATAGACCATATATAGTTAGGAATTAGCATTTACAAAACCTTGAAAATTCACTGAAAAAACCATAGGTTATAGACCATATATAGTTAGGAATTAGCATTTAAAAAACCTTATTTTACTCACACAAAACCATTGAAATTCCATATATAGTTAGTTGCACTAACTATATATCGCGCACCCGCAATCCACTGCTGATGATGTCACATATTACATCATTCATGACATGGTCAGTGACATCACTGATGACATCACTGATGACATCTCAAATGACATCACTGATGACATCACTGATGACATCTCAAATGACATCACTGATAACATCTCAAATGACATCACTGATGACATCTCAAATGACATCACTGATGACATCACTGATGACATCTCATTTGACATCAATGACCACATCACTGATGATATCATTCATGTGACAATACAATGCATCTCCTCACACTTTAATATAACCTCTGTTACACCCAGTGTTAAATACAGAGTATAATTTTTGAAACCATTGACACACCAATACTAGTTACTACATACGCACTCAGTGATTCCTATGTTTACACACACATTCACTCATTTACCCATACAATCATTCATACATACAATCACTCATCTTTACAACACTATCATATGCACTCATACACCTATACAGACTCTCACACTCTGTCACTCATCCATGGAGTTACTCACACACCTAGTCAGTCCTGTAAATAATCAATCACACTTCCATTTTCTAATCTATACAGTTAAACATAGAGCACCTTACATTTTGAAACATATACTAACACATACTTACTCTCTTATACAATCATTGATACAAGTACACATTGATCTGCACAGAGTCACACACCTCCCAGCCAGCCACACACACACTCAGTCTCCCATACAAATACTTGGGCAATCAATCAATAACCCATATAGTTACTCATATAGCTACTGACCAACACATGCAGCAGTTTACAGAACAACAGACATAATGATGCACAAATTAAGACAGTTTAGTCCCTAACCCATGCACTCAGTGAGACACATTTAATCACTCACTCATACAGTCAGTCACGCACCTACTAAATCCTTCATCCAGACACTTCTACATCTACTCATTCTTCAATATGTAAAACATATTTAAACTTTTCAGAAACACACAGTCACTGGATGATGTCATCAGTGATGTCATTTGAGATGTCATCAGTGATGTCATCAGTGATGTCACTGACCATGTCATGAATGATGTAATATGTGACATCATCAGCAGTGGATTGCGGGTGCGCGATATATAGTTAGTGCAACTAACTATATATGGAATTTCAATGGTTTTGTGTGAGTAAAATAAGGTTTTTTAAATGCTAATTCCTAACTATATATGGTCTATAACCTATGGTTTTTTCAGTGAATTTTCAAGGTTTTGTAAATGCTAATTCCTAACTATATATGGTCTATAACCTATGGTTTTTTCAGTGAATATATATATATATATCCAAAACACCCTCCACAAAGAAAGGCAGAGGCCACGATAGGGGAACACAATGGAGTCTCTTTATTCCTTATTGGCAAATGGGCGTATGCATTTCGGCTGTGTAGCCTCTTCAGCGCCCAGAATAAAACAGGAGGTGAGTATGCTGCCAAAAAGTCCTGCCCCAACAAAGCTAGTTATAATAGTCTCCACCCTCAAAGCGATGGTTGATGTCACCTGCTTCAATTTCCCGATGGTCAAAGGGACTGCAACTCCCAGCATGCAATGGTTTGCCAGGATAGGATGGAAACAACGCTGTGGGGACTGCAGGTTTCCTCGAGTAGCTCTCTCCCAATGTCCCGTGTTGCCTGCAGGAATATCGTGGCTCCTTGGGTCCCCTGACTGCACAACCACCGCAACCAGGTATGTATTCAGCGGGGGCAAGTGCGACAGTGCGCCTCGCCCAGCGCAGACTTCCATGACTCCGACACCGCTTCCTGTCCTCCTGTGCACAGTGGTGGGCCTGGTTTATCCGATACCTCGGAATACGAAATGTTTCTGCCTGAGCAAGAACAGCGCCAGTGAAGACCAGGCCAGCTTGAGTGCGGGGGCCCCTGTAGCACGCCGCTGGCTAGCAGTGCAAACTGTATCCAAAACACCCTCCACAAAGAAAAGCAGAGGCCACGATAGGGGAACACAATGGAGTCTCTTTATTCCTTATTGGCAAATGGGCGTATGCATTTCGGCTGTGTAGCCTCTTCAGCGCCCAGAATAAAACAGGAGGTGAGTATGCTGCCAAAAAGTCCTGCCCCAACAAAGCTAGTTATAATAGTCTCCACCCTCAAAGCGATGATTGATGTCACCTGCTTCAAGTTCCCGATGGTCAAATGGACTGCAACTCCCAGCATGCAATGGTTTGCCAGGATAGGACGGAAACAACGCTGTGGGGACTGCAGGTTTCCTTAAGTAGCTCTCTCACAATGTCCCGTGTTGCCTGCAGGAATATCGTGGCTCCTTGGGTCCCCTGACTGCACAACCACAGCAACCAGGTATGTATTCAGCGGGGGCAAGTGCGACAGTGCGCCTCGCCCAGCGCGGAGTTCCATGACTCCGACACCGCTTCCTGTCCTCCTGTGCACAGTGGTGGGCCTGGTTTATCCGATACCTCGTAATACAAAATGTTTCTGCCGGAGCAAGAACAGCGCCAGTGAATACCATGCCAGCTTGAGTGCATGGGCCCCTGTAGCACGCCGCTGGCTAGCAGTGCAAACTGTATCCAAAACACCCTCCACAAAGAAAGGCAGAGGCCACGATAGGGGAACACAATGGAGTCTCTTTATTCCTTATTGGCAAATGGGCGTATGCATTTCGGCTGTGTAGCCTCTTCAGCGCCCAGAATAAAACAGGAGGTGAGTATGCTGCCAAAAAGTCCTGCCCCAACAAAGCTAGTTATAATAGTCTCCGCCCTCAAAGCGATGATTGATGTCACCTGCTTCAATTTCCCGATGGTCAAAGGGACTGCAACTCCCAGCATGCAATGGTTTGCCAGGATAGGACGGAAACAACGCTGTGGGGACTGCAGGTTTCCTCGAGTAGCTCTCCCCCAATGTCCCGTGTTGCCTGCAGGAATATCGTGGCTCCTTGGGTCCCCTGACTGCACAACCACCGCAACCAGGTATGTATTCAGCGGGGGCAAGTGCGACAGTGCGCCTCGCCCAGCGCGGAGTTCCATGACTCCGACAGCGCTTCCTGTCCTCCTGTGCACAATGGTGGGCCTGGTTTATCAGATATCTCAGAATACGAAATGTTTCTGTCGGAGCAAGAACAGCGCCAGTGAAGACCAGGCCAGCTTGAGTGCAGGGGCCCCTGTAGCACGCCGCTGGCTAGCAGTGCAAACTGTATCCAAAACACCCTCCACAAAGAAAGGCAGAGGCCACGATAGGGGAACACAATGGAGTCTCTTTATTCCTTATTGGCAAATGGGCGTATGCATTTCGGCTGTGAAGCCTCTTCAGCGCCCAGAATAAAACAGGAGGTGAGTATGCTGCCAAAAAGTCCTGCCCCAACAAAGCTAGTTATAATAGTCTCCGCCCTCAAAGCGATGAGTGATGTCACCTGCTTCAATTTCCCGATGGTCAAAGGGACTGCAACTCCCAGCATGCAATGGTTTACCAGGATAGGACGGAAACAACGCTGTGGGGACTGCAGGTTTCCTCGAGTAGCTCTCTCCCAATGTCCCGTGTTGCCTGCAGGAATATCGTGGCTCCTTGGGTCCCCTGACTGCACAACCACCGCAACCAGGTATGTATTCAGCGGGGGCAAGTGCGACAGTGCGCCTCGCCCAGCGCGGAGTTCCATGACTCCGACACCGCTTCCTGTCCTCCTGTGCACAGTGGTGGGCCTGGTTTTTCCGATACCTCGGAATACGAAATGTTTCTGCCGGAGCAAGAACAGCGACAGTGAAGACCATGCCAGCTTGAGTGCAGGGGCCCCTGTAGCACGCCGCTGGCTAGCAGTGCAAACTGTATCCAAAACACCCTCCACAAAGAAAGGCAGAGGCCACGATAGGGGAACACAATGGAGTGTCTTTATTCCTTATTGGCAAATGGGCGTATGCATTTCGGCTGTGTAGCCTCTTCAGCGCCCAGAATAAAACAGGAGGTGAGTATGCGGCCAAAAAGTCCTGCCCCAACAAAGCTAGTTATAATAGTCTCCGCCCTCAAAGCGATGATTGATGTCACCTGCTTCAATTTCCCGATGGTCAAAGGGACTGCAACTCCCAGCATGCAATGGTTTGCCAGGATAGGACGGAAACAACGCTGTGGGGACTGCAGGTTTCCTCGAGTAGCTCTCTCCCAATGTCCAGTGTTGCCTGCAGGAATATCGTGACTCCTTGGGTCCCCTGACTGCACAACCACCGCAACCAGGTATGTATTTAGCGGGGGCAAGTGCGACAGTGCGCCTCGCCCAGCGCGGAGTTCCATGACTCCGACACCGCTTCCTGTCCTCCTGTGCACAGTGGTGGGCCTCGTTTATCCGATATCTCAGAATACGAAATGTTTCTGTCGGAGCAAGAACAGCGCCAGTGAAGACCAGGCCAGCTTGAGTGCAGGGGCCCCTGTAGCACGCCGCTGGCTAGCAGTGCATACTGTATACAAAACACCCTCCACAAAGAAAGGCAGAGGCCACGATAGGGGAACACAATGGAGTCTCTGTATTCCTTATTGGCAAATGGGCGTATGCATTTCGGCTGTGTAGCCTCTTCAGCGCCCAGAATAAAACAGGAGGTGAGTATGCTGCCAAAAAGTCCTGCCCCACCAAAGCTAGTTATAATAGTCTCCGCCCTCAAAGCGATGATTGATGTCACCTGCTTCAATTTCCCGATGGTCAAAGGGACTGCAACTCCCAGCATGCAATGGTTTACCAGGATAGGACGGAAACAACGCTGTGGGGACTGCAGGTTTCCTCGAGTAGCTCTCTCCCAATGTCCCGTGTTGCCTGCAGGAATATCGTGGCTCCTTGGGTCCCCTGACTGCACAACCACCGCAACCAGGTATGTATTCAGCGGGGGCAAGTGCGACAGTGCGCCTCGCCCAGCGCGGAGTTCCATGACTCCGACACCGCTTCCTGTCCTCCTGTGCACAGTGGTGGGCCTGGTTTATCCGATACCTCAGAATACAAAATGTTTCTGCCTGAGCAAGAACAGCGCCAGCTTGAGTGCAGGGGCCCCTGTAGCACGCTGCTGGCTAGCAGTGCAAACTGTATCCAAAACACCCTCCACAAAGAAAGGCAGAGGCCACGATAGGGGAACACAATGGAGTCTCTTTATTCCTTATTGGCAAATGGGCGTATGCATTTCGGCTGTGTAGCCTCTTCAGCGCCCAGAATAAAACAGGAGGCGAGTATGCTGCCAAATATATATATATATATATATATACACACACACATATATATATATATATATATATATATATATATATATATATATATATATATATATATATATATATATATATATATATATCAGAGCTAACTATAACTTGAGCTCCTGTTAATCAATGGATTGGACCCCAGGGGATAGAGTCCTCAGGGGTAAAAACAGGTAAGGGAGGGGAGCTGCTTAATGTGCTCCGAAGGTAAAAATATGGGCTGGGGAGGTGGGCCCTACTGACGCCCCCTCCCCATATATACAATATAAAATGGGAGTCACAGTTTTACAATATTTGTTTTGATGCAGGAGCATGGCAAAATTGCCAATTTTTAAAACATTTTTAAATTGCATTTATTTTGCCCCCTTATGACATTTTCTTCCCACATTTTTCCACAATGATTGCCAGCAACATTTTCTCATGCTTTTGTCATATTGCTGACAGCCAATCAAAGTGTTCACTCCTTTGGGAGTCTGACTCTCAGAGAGTGAGATGGTCCAAGGCAAAATAAACCTGCCTGGGCCAATCATAATTATTTTTAAATTGGTGCTCTTGCAAAACTCTCAAGAGCCTCTTGCATACCCAAATGTCAAGATATATATAACATTTTTAAACCATAATTTCTCAAAAACAACTTAAAAGATTTGCACCAAATCATCACAAAAAGTAGACCAAGATCTAGCTCCCTGCCAAATCTGGTGTCATTCCATTCAGCAGTTTTTGAGGTTTATTTTCATGCCATAGAAAGAAAGGAAGAACTATAATGAAGGTAACCCCTTGCCATGTGATCTTATTGTGACATTTAAACAAATAGGGGATGTTATTTAAGGCAGAAGCGCCCTTCAATAGAACAATCCTTATTTACTTTCTGTGGAGCTACAAGTTATGAAAATGCTACAAAATACATGGTCCCATTCGCACTTATGTGAAGCCACTAGGAGGGAAGGGCGGATAACGGGGAACAAGAATTACACATATACGGCAGGAGAGAGATAACAGAGTGGCATGTGGAGAAAACGTGCTGCAAAGAGGGGAGAGTAGGATGGCTGGGAGGGGACTGAGTAAGGGAACACAAGAGGAACACAAAGACACTCCAGCAGTGTAGCATCGTCCCGCCTGACCCTCAGGCTGAGACAGGACAGGCAAGCACCAGGAAGAGGAAGTGAGGTAACCGGAAGCAAGTAGTCTGTAAGCCAGTGTGAGGCTGGCAGGGAATAAAGAAGGAAGCATGAAAGTTACTCCTGTGTTGGTGTGTCATTAAGAGCGCTGCGACACTGGCGACGAAGGTGGGATGACATGAAACGAAAACCCACACGCAGCCCATCGCTCAGCCACCCCATGTGGCCGACCACCGAGCCCTGCAGCGGAAAACTATCATCCGCCGAAGCCACAAGCCACCTAGCTGCCTGAGTGAAGCGCTGAGAAGCGAGAACGCGTGCACCAGCAAGTTTAACCACCGTACGTGAGAAGGTAGGCGCATATGCCAGAGAGCGCTCACCGCGTGCTCCTCTCACCGAGTGATCCCGGGAGACTGAAGCTGAGTCGGCGCGGCAACAGAGAACAGCGCCCGACCCCCAGCGCGACCGAGAAGACTGAAGCTGAGTCCGCGCGGCAACAGAGAACAGCGCCCGACTCCCAACGCGACCAAGAGGCGCTGAAGCAGAGGACCGGGGACAGCGCGCGGAGCAAGGGTGAGTTCAAACCCTACCGCTCCCACCATGCGCGCTGCCTGCAACAAGACACGAGGCTGAATGTCCTGCGCGGCGGCCATTTTGAAGCCAGGCGCTCACCCATAAACAGAGCCAAGCAGTGTCCATGGCGGCCATCTTAAAGTCAGGCGCCAACCGGTCCTAGAACTGAAACATCACTATCAGCAGCAGCCGAGCCAGTGAGCAGCTCGTGGAGCCACAAGGACTCAATATATTAATAAGAAACAAAGAGCCACGGAAAGGCATACAGTACGTGAGCCACAAAGACTCAATATATTAATAAGAAACAAAGAGCCACGGAATGGCATACATTACAGCGCGGAACTAAAAAAAAAAAAAAAAAAAAAAAAAAGGCATAAATCACAGCGTGAAACTAACAGCACGCCGGTACAGTCTGGACAAGCCTTAATAAATAAAGCCAGCCAGCGCCACCAAGAGCTCATCACCTGCAGATGTCCGATCAGGGCCCGGACAGTTCCTCCGACCTGGCCAGTACAGCTCCCAATACGTCTGGCGCGACAAGGCCACAAAGCCCAGCTCCCAGTACAGGAGGGCCAGCTCTTCCAACCAACGTGCCCACGATGGCGACCAAGCCCATTGGGGCCTCATTCATGCGTCAACCGCAGCCACTACCACTGACCCCAGGCAACAGTATGGGTCCGTCGTGGAAAACGTGGAGTGAAGACTTTGAGGACTATATGGTTGGCTCCCTAGTGCAAGATGACAAGCAAAAGATTGTAGCCTTGAGAAATCTGATTGGTCCAGACATTGCACAAATCATCAAAGAATTGCCCAATGCAGCAACTGCCACTTATGATGAAACCAAAGCCGCTCTGGATAGACGTTTTCTCCACAAACGCAATGTGGATTATGAACGCCACACGTTCAACCTTGCCATGCAGGAGAAAGATGAGTGCATGAGTGACTTCATTATGCGCATCCGGAGACTTGCACGATACTGCGACTTCGACAACTTCAAAACAGAAGATGCCCTGAGACTCCGCATCATTGATGGATGTTCATCCGAAATACTACGCCGGAGACTCCTAAAGAAACCATACACACTAGACGAAATCGAGGAACTGACAAGAATCAATGACCAGGCCGAGGACTACGCGAAGCGAATGGGTACGCAGAAGTCATCAGATCACAAAGACCACGCGCTGCGCATTCACGCTCACAGACCATCCCGGAGCAACAAGTCCTTGTCCACCTCTCGCAAGTCCTACCCATCACGTCGAAATTCACGACACAAGAAGTCCACAAAAGCCACGTCCACCTGCTATAGATGTGGGCAAGATTACCCGCACTCAGGTCAATGCCCAGCAATCGGGCAACGATGCCACCGATGTGGAAGAGACAATCATTTTGAGGTTGCATGCCAAGCCAAACAACCAAGCTATAGGTCCTCAACTAAAGGACATGAGTCGCGGCATCACGCCCGAGCCGTGAAAGAGAGAGGAAGAAGGTCCTCCAGTTCATCTAACTCCAGCGCTCAGTCTGCCTATTCACCGCAGTCAAGAGGACGCTCCGGAAGTAGCCGCAGCACCAGGCGTCACGCGTCACATTCCTATCGATCACGCAAAGACACTTCCAGTGGATCGCCATCACGCACTCTCACATCACAAGATAGTGACGAATACATCTGCATGGTAACTACCCCGGATCGTGATGAGTACATATGCATGGTTGCTGACCCGGATCGACTGAAACGATATCCGAAACTCGACATCCTGATAGGTGATCACCCAGCGAAATTTGTTTTGGACTCTGGCGCCTCCCTGAACTACATCTGTGCCTTAGAACATCAGAGCATGAAACACAAGCCCAAATTGGAACCCGCAGCTGTCCGCGTTTTCACGTGGATGTCACGCAAGCCACTGCCATGCCTGGGCCGTTTCCGCACCACTCTCACGTTTAAGGACCGGTCAATTGACGCCTACATTCATGTAGTGGAGGGGCCAGACCTGGCTGACTGCCTCCTCAGTTTACCCACGGCGGAAAGACTCAAACTCGTGGAACTCCTCTACATGACGGAGGACACCCCAGACATCGTGGCGAAATTCCCCAACCTGTTCAAAGGCCTTGGGAAGCTCAACCATTTCAAGGTAAAACTTCACATCAACGAAAACGTGACACCCATTGCTCAGCACCACAGGAAGGTGCCGTTCCATCTACAAAAGGCAGTCGATGATGAACTCCAAGACCTTCTCAGAACAGACATCATTGAGCGCACGACGGGTCCCACCCCTTGGGTGTCGCCGGTCGTGGTAGTTCCGAAAAAGGGGCAGGACAATAAAGTCAGGTTATGTGTCGACATGCGCGCGCCCAACACCGCTATTGAGCGGGAACGTCACCCTGGGCCGCATATCAGTGACATGATTACCAAACTGAATGGCGCCACAGTGTTCTCCAAACTAGACCTCAACAAAGGTTACCACCAGCTGGAGCTTCACGACAAGTCGAGATACATCACGACTTTTACCACGCACCAAGGTCTATTCCGGTACAAACGCCTGAACTTTGGTATATCCTCGGCGGCCGAGATCTTCCAGGAGGCCATCAGGCGAGTCATCCAAGGCATCCCAAATGCTTTTAACTATAGTGACGACCTGCTGGTATTTGGGAAGGATCAAACGGAACACGACACAGCCCTGGACAGAGTGTGTCATGCACTGATGACTGCGAATCTAACCCTCAATGCTAGCAAGTGCGAATTTCATAAAGACACTCTAAAATTCTATGGGCACATCTTCTCGAAAGAGGGCATGAGACCGGATCCCGAGAAAGTAGCGGCCCTGGCCGACACCCAGAAACCCAGAGATGTCACAGACCTACGCTCGTTCCTTGGCATGGCCAGCTACTGCGCGCGCTACATCCGCGACTACGCCACGATCAGCTACCCGCTACGTGAACTCACCCGCCAAGGCCAGCCGTTCGAATGGACAGAGGCGTGCCAACACGCATTCACCGTGATCAAACAAGCTGTGGGGTCGGCCATCAACCTGGCATACTTTGACACGAAGAAGAAAACCGAGATCACAGTGGACGCCAGTCCTGTGGGCCTGGGCGCCATCTTGGCCCAATACCGTGATGATTCGGAGCAACGTCACATCATCGCCTATGCAAGCCGCAGTCTCACAGACACTGAAAAAGCATACTCCCAGCCGGAAAAAGAAAGCCTGGCTGTGGTGTGGGCCTGCGAACATTTCCACCTTTTTGTGTATGGCAAACATTTTACGATCATCACGGATCATCAGGCGCTCATTACGATCTTCGGCAACCCCAACGCAAAAATGCCACCTCGCATTGAGCGGTGGGGACTACGCCTCCAGGACTACGTTTTCTCCATTATTCATAAACCTGGGAAAGCGGAAAACCCAGCTGACTTCATGTCACGACACCCGCTTGCTGGAGCCAGATCGGCTCTCTCTGTGGCCGATGAATACCTCCACTTTGTTGTTGACGCAGCATGTCCTCCCACGGTCCCTGTTGAGGCCATCCAGGAAGCATCTGCCCTTGACCCTCTCATTCAAGCAGTGATGACCAGGATTCGCTCCAACTCCTGGAGAGACACGAAGCAATCCTCCCCTGAACAAGCTCACCTTCGCCAAGACTTAGCTGCCTTTCAACGGGTGCGCGAGGAGCTCTCCATCAGCGACAATGGTCTTCTTTTGAGAGGGGGGAGAATCGTAATTCCACTCAAACTGCGTCAAGGGGTCGTAAACTTGGCACATGAAGGGCACAGAGGCATCAATGCGACCAAGAAAGCTTTGAGGGAACGAGTCTGGTTCCCCTCCCTGGATCACATGGTCAAGACAACGCAAAAAGACTGCTTCACATGTCAAGTAGTCAGCAGAGAAGAACCGCCTGCACCATTACAAATGTCAGAGCTACCAGATGGAGTATGGCAACAGATTGCAGTCGACTTCTTCGGCCCTTTGCAATCAGGACAATACATCATTGTTGCCATGGATGAATACTCCCGCTTTCCTTTCGCACAACTAATATCATCTACTCGAGCAACGACTGTGATCCCAGTGCTCGATGAGATATTTGCGGCCTGGGGTATCCCCTCACGAGTAAAGACAGACAATGGACCCCCCTTCAATGGCAATGAGTTCACGAACTTCGCAGCTCATCTCAATTTCAAACATCAGAAAATCACTCCATTGTGGCCACAGGCAAATGGCATGGTGGAGCGATTTATGGGGACACTAAAGAAGGCACTTCAGCAAGCAGAACTGACTCACCGAGACATCCAGCAGACATTAAACGAAGTACTAAGAGCGTACCGCAATACGCCGCACAGCACCACTGAACAGTGCCCAGCAACTGTGATGCTAGGAAGAACACCTCGTACAAGACTACCCATGTTAAACGAGAATCCTCAACGACGAAATGTCACTGTTGATCACAACACCCTTGTGGACATTGACCACACCAAGAAGCATAGAATGAAGATATATGCTGACCAACGCAGACATGCCAAGGACTCCACTATACATGAAGGAGACTGGGTCATAGTGCGAAGCGATCGGCGAGCCAAAGCAGACAGTCGATACCTCGACACCCCCATGCAAGTCACCAAGAGGAAAGGGACCATGGTCACAGCCAAGGCTGACCACAAGCAGATAACGAGGAACATCTCGCACTTCAGAAAATGCAACCGGCGCGGCCACCAAGAGACTGCGTCCAATTTACCCTCAAGTGACTCCTCCAGTCAGAGTGATAACAGCGACCGAAGCCACCACAGTCCTGGACGGATGGTTGAAATCACGACTCATCACAGTCCAACACCCGGACACAGAGAACGACCGCAGCGTCAGATAAGAAAACCTCGACGTCTGGTTGAAGAAATGTAGAAGTAGTGAGACTTTGAAAAACAGGGGAGATGTAGCATCGTCCCGCCTGACCCTCAGGCTGAGACAGGACAGGCAAGCACCAGGAAGAGGAAGTGAGGTAACCGGAAGCAAGTAGTCTGTAAGCCAGTGTGAGGCTGGCAGGGAATAAAGAAGGAAGCATGAAAGTTACTCCTGTGTTGGTGTGTCATTAAGAGCGCTGCGACAAGCAGGAGCAGATTGAGAGAGCTACAGTTGTAAAGTATTCAATCTTGAAGATCCTTGCAAACATTTGAGAGGAGGCAAAAGAATACACCCAAGTAGCCAAGTGAAAGGTGAATACTCTATTTGCCTGAGCCAATCCACTGGACTGAGTTAAGATGTGACAGACAAAATCTTAATCAAGCCAGTGGCTGAAAGAACTTGGTCCTAGAAAGTCAATGGTTGAAAGGGGCAGACAAAAGTCGATTCTATGTATACTGTAAATAGCGGTGCGGTCAAAACTGAGACACAAACAGAGACAGAGTTGTGCTAGTTTGTCCAGTCCTCTCCATTTAAGATATGGATTTGCTCTATATCCCCACATTGCTTATTGCTTTGTACAGAGTGTAATGGTTTACACAAAGTCCTGTGGTCAACTTTTATAATAACAGCTTTGTTCACCTGAACCGAATATTATAAATGCACTCAGTTGTCATTAGCAAGATGTTTAAATGCTGAGAACAAATATTTGTCTTTTTTATGGGTCGGCGATTTTAATGTATGTCTCTGTTTTTGTCTTCCAATGCTCTTTGTGCAGTTCAAACTTGAATTTGGAGAATCAATCTGACTTCCATCACGATGCCCACAGTAAAGCATTGAACAGTATTTTGTTTAAACACATTTTACTTTTTGCTTCTGATGCATGTTCTACCAGTCCATTCATGGAACCAACTTTTACAGATCGGGGAGCATCCAGTAGTATTATTTTTACTATTTTATCTGAGGATATGCATGATTTCGCATTTATTTTTTTCTGTTTTAGCCAACTACTCCAGTGAACATAATACTC
Organism: Lissotriton helveticus; assembly: GCF_964261635.1. Classification (NCBI taxonomy): domain Eukaryota; kingdom Metazoa; phylum Chordata; class Amphibia; order Caudata; family Salamandridae; genus Lissotriton; species Lissotriton helveticus. The sequence continues at coordinate 192,725,746 of NC_136072.1, forward strand.
TTCAAGTAATTATTCCTATGGGGACAATGTATTCATCAACTCCTGACAGGTCACTAAAGTTTGAGGTTATTAAAAATAAAGTATGGTGTCAAAATGGGCCAATGGTAAACCTGCACATTTGATATCTGAATTATTGTCTTTAAACCTGGCTGAGATAATGCTCCTCCTAGATGAGCATGTGGATGGTACAGTATTATGAAATATTTTAACCCTGGCTGCAAAACGACGAAGACATGGATGACTAACCCTTTGAGCCCCTTAAACGATAAACAGCTAGTTTGGGCAGAGTTCGCGGTCGGTCCCCGCTACTAGCAGGGCCAGTGGGCAGCCAGGAGGGGCAGAGGCAAGGAGGCCCTGAGTACGACCTGTTGTAGGTCTTGACTTTTGTTTTGCATTGGGTGTATTTGCACTGGGATGGCTGACCTGTAAACTCCATAGGTATAAGACGCAGCTCTTGTTAACCACTGCTTTGAGCGAGCGGGACCTCTGGCCCCATCTCAGATGCCTCATGTCTAGCACAGATTTCCTTCCTTGATGTGTCCTCCTCCCTGTGCCTCCATTCCTAGTCCTAGTGTTTATAGTTCCTCTTCATTTGTTGGGGCATCTCAAAGATACAGGCTCCTGGTTTGAGCTGAGATATACTTATGCAAAGATGACGTACTCGAAGTCCTTGCACTAATCCTTTTGGAATAATAGATTACTGATATGTTGTCTGGATTCAGGACCAATCAACTCTCTTGTGTACATCTGAGAATACTTTTGAGGCTCTGATGAAGTCTGATGTTAAATTTAAATTAACTGACAAAACACGTGTTGTCAAAGGCCAAGAACTAAACAGATAAACGGCAATGTCAAGTGTTCAGATGCTCAAATAAAGGACAGTGGATACTGTAACAATTACACATCATTGATTCATTGAGTGCTCGGAGACTCCATTAGTATTGAGGAGAAGATTGTATTCCAACAGAGGAAGATATGTGTGACTCTCCCTCCTCCCAGAGCACTAACAAATAAGATATATGAACAATAATTTACTCACTTTTTGCCAAAATTTACTTTGTACTAATATTGTGTTGTGTGCACCGATTTTCCCAGCCACCACCCTGTTGGTATATGAACAGCTAGTTTGACACCACATCCTCTTGAGCACACAAAATCTTATTAATGCTCTTAAAAAGATGCCATATAATCTCATGGAGGTACAAGCCTGTAAAATAGACTGTAAAACAAGTGATGCAGGTTAGACATGGTCTAATAGGGGAGGGAGCTTGGGACCCACTAATGGTAGCTAGCATCACAAGTGATAACTGTGCTTTTTGGAAAGTTATTGACTCCCATATTTCAAAGATGTCTCTGCCCCTACACTGGAAGCCCTGATTTCTACAGAAATGTGGGTGGGCCATTTTTATAGATCTTATTCCTTCCCTCAGTATGCAACGACATTTGCCAATGATGGCTCTTTTTCTCCTAATTCTTTGCACACTTCTATATCCTATGAGATCAGTGGTTATATTTGTCATCAATAGGAACCCTGGTCGAGACTCCAAGTCCTGACTGGTTTTCCATGGATATTTCTAAAAATTATATCCACCTTTGGGCTCCTGTCTATACTAATGTTTTAAGGGTTGTTACTGGGAGTGGCTTACCTCTGGCCTACTCTTATTTATTTATTGTCTCTGTTTTAAAAAAGATGTTAGAGGTAATCATCTGTGCTATTGGCTCAATTCTCTTTTAGACTCTATAATTAAGGCCATCAGTATAATTTTATTGGATAGATTTCAATACTGGGATCTGGGCAGTTCTGTCTTTTCTGGAGTTCAGTTTGGGTTTCCAACAATGGCTGAGTAGCATTGAACAGTATCTGAGCATTTGTCGAGTACCAAATATACCAAATTGAGGAAAGTTTTTTTTACATCTTGCATTTATTAACCGAAGCAGCCCTTTTGACTTTGTTAATCCCAGGTTTAAAGAGCCAAGTGTCTGTTTCCTTAGACAACGGAACACTGAGTTTTAACTTAGACAGCAACAATTTGAGAGGCACTTTAAAACAGTTTTTAGTTTGCTTCTAAATTAGGTTTGAAAGCTCTGAAAGAGATGGTCACTGTTTGTAGGAGAACATGTTTGTCAGTGGCTAGTTATGGCTGGGTAGTGTGGTGGGCTACACTGATTCAAGCAGTATACAAACAAGCATTTCAATGCAAGAGGTCTCACATTTGTGAGAGTTTAACCTATTGGCATTGTAAATGCCAGTGCTTTTTATTTATCTGTTTTGATAATTAACACATAAATAAAAGGCATTGTCATTTACAATGCCAATAGCTCAAACTCTTATAAATACGAGACCTATTTCATTTCAAAGAAGCGGACGCCATTGTCCCGGGCTGCTTGGAAATCAAAAGCGTGCATGTTGCAGGAAAGCATGTCGTGCCTGCAGTAGGAGAAACTCATTAAAGGAAATAGTGCTTATAGACTAAATAAGACATGCTGTGTAACAACAAAAGTAAAAGGGCCAGTCCTCATGGGAGGTGACAAATGAAGACAAGGCGGTACTTAAGAGGGACTAACAGGCCTATTAACGAATCAGAAGCCAGAATGTATGAAGGACAATGACACAAGCCAATGACAAATATGGGTGGAGAGTGGGCGGGGCTTCAAGTCCATACTTCAATACAGCATGCCTCGCAGAGCAGCGCATGCGCTGCCAAGCGACGCCCTAAAAATTGAGAACGTATTATATGAAAAGGTTTCTGGCAGTTAATTGTTCTACACACGTGTCACATGGATCTAGGGCTCACCCATTTGTGGGATTTTATCAAACTGCGCACTGTATTGTTATGGCTGTCGATCATTCTGCGCAAAGCCAGAGATCATCTTCAATCAAATGGTAATTCGTGGCGGTTTTTAACGGGATTATGCCTTACAGATTCCTTAATGATACTACATTAAAATGCTGTTCGATGAACTGGGCAAACCTGAGTTAATTTTAAATACTGATTCCACCAAAGAGACTAGTAAGCTTGTTTTTTCTACTGACTGGAGGGCAATGAGTGACTTCTGTAAACCTATTGAAAGAGCCCACTCTTTGCTTTAAGTAGTGGCCATATGGAGCCCTAACTTTCACATGTAATAGATCTTTTTTATGCATTCCCAGGAAAATAATGTTCATGCCTTAGTTTCATTTCTGAACTTTGTACTCTGAAGGAAGAGCTCCAGTGTTTTCTGGTGGTTGGTGATCTGTCCGACGTACCTTACATTTGATATTTTCTTGTAAGTTTTATCTAACATATAGGAAATGTAATTTGATTTCATTGCCTCGAATTTTACATTTCATCCATGCAGACCGGCACTTCTCCATTTGTTACGATTGCCATCTGAAGCTCTGCCTGTAGCAGTGATTCATTTTGTTCAGCCTGCCATTTAAAAAGGAATGCTTTGCAGCAGGTGATGGGAGATTGGTTTGTGGCTATTAATTGTGCTGGTCGATCTAGGGGACGAGTTTCCAATTGCAGTATTACACCTGCCATTTCATTCTGTGTATACTGATATGTTGTTTTTTTGCCGTTTGGTTGTTACTGATTTGTATGTGTACTCTGATATGATGCTAGCGGTTGTTATTTGTTTTTGTATTCTGGTATGATGCTAAAGGTGGTTATATTGTTTTAAAATTTGTATTATCATTTTAAGAGAATTGATTTCTTTGCTTAAAAGAGTAACACCATTTGTTGACGTTTGTATAGCAGTGGCGGGCGGTAAGTTTTGGAGGGAGAGGGTGGGCGGGACACACACATGCACACATACACATAACACTGGCAGCCAGGCATCCAAACACGTGCACACACACACATAAACACATCCATTCACAACACTTTTTAACACACATTTTTACATACACGCATGCACCAAACATTAATTCAAAAGAAAACAAAACACATTTGCCTCTGAGGTTCCAGGAGGCTTGGAACTGCTGCCTTCCCTCATTGGCTGACCTAAGGAGTCCCAATGTCATCACAGAGTGGGTTGGGGTCAGTGAGACTTCTGACCACACCCCACTCTGTGATGAAGTGTCACTGATTGACACTCGACCCTGGACGCTTCAGGGCTTAAAACTGAAGCACCCAGGTGCGAGACAATCAGTGATGCTACCCCTCATCACAGAGGGGAGGGCCCCAGGGACCTTTGCTAAGCTGAGGACGTCATGTCCACAGGAGCTGTGACTTCCTCAGCCCAGCAAAATTCAGCTCAGGCAGCCAGGAGCCTGTTCATTTTGCACATGTATGGCTTCTGGTTGCTTGAACTGAAAGTGAACAGTTTCTGTCAGGCTGACCTTTGTGAAGCCTGACAGACACTGTTTATGAGGGGCAATCGGGGGGGCATGGCCCCACAGCCCCAATGGACCGGTCGCTCCTGCTGTATAGTAACTAAAAAGTGCAATACAACAATGGAGTACAAAAACAACACAATGGCACAGCACAAAATAACTCAGCAGTACATATAAACATCAGACTAACGATACAACATAACACAATGGCACACAAATTATACCCACAAAATACACCATAATAAGACACGTATGATCATGCAAGGTGCCGCATCATGGCACAATACAAAAAAAGAACAAAAGTCAGGCACAAAACAGCACAATGAAAAAACACCACAAATAAGAACACAAAACAAACCTAACATAACAAAGTTACAAATGTGTTCTGTTGTGTTGTTTTGTCTTGTTGTATTGGTGTGCTTTGTTATAGTACTGTTTGGTTTAATTGTATGCAGTGTTGTATTGGTGTTTTGTTATATTGTTGAGTTGTGCTTTTTTGCTTTAATTGTGTTGCTTTGTTGTATGTTGTTGATGCGTTCTGTTGTCGTGGTGTGTAATTGTTGCTATGTTCTTGTTGCATTGTTGTGTTTCAATGTTGCATTCTGCTGTATCAGTGTTGCTGTAGCTTAGCTGCTGTCTATCTTCTTAAATATGCACAGATGTTCTTGTCACACGTTAGCATTCTTACAAATCTCACCAAAGGAATAGGAACCTTTAGGAAGAAAATCTTCGCTCAGTTTCTGGGTGCTCGTCTGGATAACCACTCTGGTCCCTGGGGTGCACTTCTCAATAGAAAATACAGATGATCATTGGCACCTGTTACTTTCATAAAAAAGCAATCCTTTATTTCATCACATATATCAGTTTTGCTAGATTAACCAACACAGTTGTCACTTCTTCAGACGTCACCACTAAACCTCTTTAAAAATGTTATTTATAAGTTTTCTGTAAAGGTTCATGATAAAAACCTTTCATGTATGATGCTCGTGTGTGTGATGTGGTACCAAATGCCATGTTAAAAACCTTGCAATTGTAATTGGTCGTTAGGCACAGCCAGTTAGCATAACAAAGTGAAGTTACAAGGTGTGGGTAGCTTTATGAGGATGAAAATGCCCACAAGCTAGTATGTTTCTTGGCATTCCCAAACTCATATCTGACCCCTTTCCAATCTAGAAAAGGTTAGAGATTTACTCCATCTTAAAGATGGAGTAACTCCTCTCCCCCGATCAAAAGAGAAAATATTGTGCCCAGGCCTGGTGAGAATGTAGAATGTAGCTGTAACATGTAACTGTCTGCTATGTTGAATTATGCACCGGCGAGTTAGGAACCCAGGGAAGATGTCACGATATTTCCAGTTTTATTCCTGGACAGCTTGCCTTATGCAGCTTTCTAGGCATGCTACTGCATGTGTTTGTGAATACCAAGTGTAGTAAATCTCCACTCGTATGTAGGTTACATTTTATGGTAGCAGATTTACTGCTTGTTTGTGAAATGAGCATACAAAATTTACTCCTGGTTTACCTAATAATTCAGTGATTAGGCAGCATTAGCTAAAGAATAATTCACAAACAGTGTTAATGTACATTGTGGGCCCATTTATGGAGAATTAGTGGAGGACAGCGCCACAAGTGGAGAAGTGTGGCTCAATGGTTAGAGCAGGCAGACCTCGATGCAGAGCTCTGGCCAGGGACCAGGGTTCGATTCCCGCCTCGGTGGGTCTCGGGCTCATTAATTCACCTGACTGGATATTCTCGCCTCAGTGCCTGTTCTGATCATGGGTCCCATGCTGCAACTCTGGGCAACAGCTTGCTTAGTCTCCACAATGGCCCCCACACCGCGAGGGATGCCTGGTCTGCACCATGGGGGTGCCCAGGAGTGGACACTTCACAGGGAAGCCAGGAAGGGTTCCCTTGCGGTATTCGTACAAGCGCCGGGAAACCCACTGCGGGTAGCTGTGCGCTATACAACAACAACAACAAGTGTTCTTGCTGCGCTGCCCTACACCAATGTGAAAGGACGGGAATACACTGTATTTATAAAATGCGGTGCAAACAGTGCATTTCTGTCCTTTCCCCCTGCGCTGGCAAACATTTTGCTGTCTAGTGCCCATGCAGGCACCCTTGCACAATGGTGAAGGGTGTCTGCGTTGCATGCAGGATTGTTTTTGTGCAGGAAGGGGTAACTTCCTGCACAAAAGCAGTTGAAGGGGGTGTTTTCCTCTTTCTATGTGCGCTGCAGAATGCTTATGTGATTTGCATTGCTTTGTTTTACTCCATATCAAATAGGACACTTTACCCTGCATGCTTTTACAGCGCGTGCCATTACCCTGCATTTCTTACTGCGTAAAATCTTTTACAATGCAGGGCTTTACAACACAGTCCATTACACCGCATTCCCCTTTACAAGACAATTTATTATTCTAACTCCACCGGGGCGTCACTTTGGGGAATGCATTGTAATGGTTTGCAGTGTAAAGCCCTGCGTTGTAAAAGATTTTGCGGAGTAAAAAAATGCGGGGTAATGGCATGCGTTGTAACGCATTCATTGTAAAGGATGTTTACCCCTCCATATCTATGAGGCCATGCAAAGCCATGCAAAGAGGCTTTGCATAGCCTCATAGATATGGTTGAGAGGCTTGCACCACCAGAGCTTCAGAAAATAAGCTGCAGTATTTGGTGTGTTTGAGGCCACTTATTGTGAGAGGCACACAAATTCTATTCAAGAAATGCAGTGGAGACATTCGACTCTTATTCACATTTTCATTCTGATTTACTTCATGGTCTAACCGAAATACCTTGATTACAAAAATATGCTTCTTGATAAAATTGATAAGCATCCACTCCCTCCCAAGAAAGCACATAAAATTGAAAGTTCACATGGCTGTCCCTGCACCAGGATGCAGCTCACAGCAGCCCTTCTTGCGTCAAGCCCTCTCTGAGGACCTGGCATCTGACCTTATTTCTATGCAGAGCCATATCTGAGTTTGATCTTGTCTTTGGGTATCATATCATCCAGCGAAGATTCTGACAGTCGGTTCTTCTATGGTAGCCTCTGTCAGTGACCTATTCGTCTTCTTTCCTCAGGAACTTAATATATTTCATCACAATGTTATTCATCCCTCTCTAGTAAGGGCAGGTTTGTCTGTTTTCATTAATTTATTTAACACGTTACCAGATCGAATTAACACCTGTGTCTTTTATTCTACACAGAAGCACATGTTTTACTGGTTTAGTGCAGTGCTAATCTTAGTTTAAAAAAGGTCAGGAAATTATGTTGAATAAAACAGAATTTCCCCTGTTGCCTCCTGAATTGAATAAGAACAGTTGTTTTTTAAAAAACGGTCAAATTATTTTAAAGATGCAATTGTACCTCGGTGGCAGTAAGTTTGATCTGTAATGTATGCTGGGTGTAGCTTCAGGGGGTTGTTTTGGGTGTAACCTCCCAAATAAATGCATTTTTAGCTTGGTAGTGGGGCATGGGGGCCCTGAGTCAGCTCTAGTGTGTTTGTGGCGGTTGTCTCGTGGTGCACAAACAATAAAAGACAACAACAGTTGTGAGAAGTTGGCCTGATATATAATGTTCACTATTCTAGTGAGCACTTTGTATCAGTCCAAACAACCCTTATTGATGATTGGTTGTAAGTCAACCTTATAGACCAGCTATCCTAGTAGCATGGATACGAGCAGTCTAAGGCTAAGACTCTAGAGGGCGCGTTAAGCCAGCTGTTTTACCATCACATTACCCCTTGAACACCAAGTGAAAGGACACCACACAAGTTGTTATGAAAATAAACAGATATTTATTTATAACAAGACTACCCTGAACTCTTTATGAGTCAGGGAGCTAAGCACACAACAAAACTCTTAAGAAAATACTTTAGTCGCACAATTTACACAAATGCCCGAGGGGCACGAAAAACCATATACTACAAGAGTGGAATGCGAAATTACTAGCAGGTAAGAACTACTCTCATAGGCTTTGGGATCGCTAGGACTGGGCTACTGAACCTTTAGATTGCTAGCAGGAGACCTAGGGACGTCGTGTGCAGAGTGGGAACTCTCACACGTAATGCGGAACAAAGTCTATGGATCCTAGTAAATGCAAAGTTAGTGTTTTCGGGCGAACCCGACTAGGTAGGTCAAAAACGAAAGTGGATCTAGACACTTAGAGAGTGGGCCTACGCTGGAGCACCGGAGTACTCGGTTTACCTAGCCCAGGGGCTGCGGCTGCATAGGGTTCAAGTGTCGTCGGGTTTCTTCGTTGATGAACCAGGAGCCTGAAGAAAGGAGTTGCTGGCAGGCGACCAGTGAAGAAGTTCGTGAGGATCCAAGCCTGGATCAGGGAAGAGGAAGACCTGAAAGCAGAGGGGACCAAGTTCTGAATCACTAGCCAGTGATTAGATGGGCACCAGAGTGGCACCGGGCGAAGTCACCTCGACCAGGTGAGTGGGCGCTGCTGGGCTCTGCAGTCTCTCGGACCAGGAGGCGTTGTCGGCGACCAGGATGGAGGTGCGAGCTGTCCCACGAAGGTCTCTGCTGTCGACGTCGCTGGACCCAGGATTGGGGCAACAAGTCTTGGCAAATGCAAGGCCCACGCGGTGGACCTAAGATGGCGTCTTGAGTGGACCAGGAGGGTCCAGGGTGCTCCTCTGTTGGAGGGGAGCAAGGGCTAGTCTGGAGCAACCAGACCAGCAGTAGTTGTCGTCGTGGAGCGTCGTGAAGGGGCCACTAGCCAACGGGCAAGCGACCTGGACAACGCGGTGAGCAGCAAAGAGCAGAAGGGCCCCACGCAGATCTCGTGGATGCAGGGGGGCTGAACTTCGGTGCTGAAGCTGCTCAGGGTCGGGGCTTCTCTTACCCCAAAGCACTCAGTCGAGGGTCACTCGGGAGTCGTGCTGGACAAGCGTCGTGCAGTTCTGAAGATGGCCGGTCCCTCGAGGTCTCGTCGCACCCACGGATCACAGCTGGGCTGATGATGTAGGTTGAGGTCAGAGGTGCCAGGGAAGCCGGTTCTCGTTGTGCTGGAGCAGTCTTGATCCGAAGGAGAGACTGGCAACAAACCGCGATGCTTGGTTGGTGCCTGCTGCTGCAGGGTGACTACTCCTTAGTCACAAGGGAGAATCTTGGGAAGAAGTCTTGAGTTCCTTTCGTGGAAAGTAGTTTCCGGATTCAAAGATGATCTGATTTGGAAGGGGGCCTGCTCCTACCTTTATCCTGCAAAAGGGGGCTGGCACGCGACTAAGTCCTGCCCTATGGGTGGGACTAGGAGGGGGGTGGTTACACCCCTCTCCTTTGGCGGGCTTTCCCCAGGTCAGGGGCTGGAGTGCCCCTGGAACTGGTTCAAGCCAGCCTATGCACAGTGAGCACCGGGGTGCCACTTGCAGTCACCTTCCTCTAAAGCCCTGCCTACCTAGAATACACAAAATCCTGTCTGGGACGGTGCTGGCACCGCCCCTGGCAGGAAACCCTTTGTCCTTGCCTCCTGTGCTGGGAGGACTCCCAGCAGCAGGAGGGCAGACTTGTGTCTCGGTGGCAGCATCCATCTTGTGGAGCTGAGGTTATGTCTGACTTTAACCGGGGTTACAGGTTACATACATGTCGTGTCCCTCTAGAAGGGTGGAATGCTAACCCCGTCACCAGAATTGGCGAGGGGTTAGTATTCCAATTCGTATGACACCTTACTCGACATGTTTTGATAAAGCGATACCAGAGTTGGCATATAACCGCGAGGATTATAATGCACTTAAGAGTATATGGTATGCGATATCATGGAAACGGCTAAGGGATGGATCCCGAAAGCCGCAGACAGGCTCAGCTCATGCCAGAGCACTATCTCACACGATTCCAAGCACTCTGCCTTCAGGATTGTCAAGGCCTGCCATAGGAGTGCCTGATAGGAGATCTGTGTGTCCATTTTAGGGTTAGATATAGGTATACTATATCTAAAGCAAAGGGTGATTACACCACCTTGCCCCAGCTGTCGTGCAGCCAGTTGTGTCAGATTTGGATGGCCAGCCAGGGGTGGCATAATACATGCTGCAGCCCCTGGTAGGCCCTGGGTACACCTATGCCCTGGGTACCTAAGGTACACTGTACAGGGACTGATAGGGTGACTCAGTATCCAATTGGATATGTACCTAGGGTACATGGAATCCATTTTAACAGTGAGAGCAGTGAGCCTGAGGTCCTGAATAGCAGGGCCTCAGGTCAACTAAGTCAGAAAACCAGCAAAACACCAGGCAAAAAGTTGGGGGCAACCATAGTCAGGGATCTACCTTCCTACAACAGTGTCCTTTGATATAAAACAGGACAGAGCGACATATATCTGGTGGCTGAATTTCAAAATGTGAAACCAGACATCCTGGAATCAGTACCAGCTACTCTGCTTGTCTACATGATGTGATCCTAGACAAACATTTGATTTCACATAGCCTCTTCCTTCTTTAATATTACACATGAGAGCTCTTTTAAATACTTACATTTAGGGTGTGCGCTGTACCAGCACCTCTTATGTTTGATTTCATAGACTATTATATTGGCCCATCTATACCATGGCATTGTTGTTGAGGGAAAAACATTAATGTTTCTAAATTCATGTTTAAAAACCATCACTTTTAATAAGTGTCAGTCCATGCAGTGATAGAATCTGATGTACTGTGGTAAAACGCTTCAGTGTGTTAAATAAGTACACTTTTGAATGTTGACGATTGTATCATATATTTACAATATGTTGGTTGCATGATACTTGGCAAACATTTTAATGGTGGTTTGACTCATGCATGGAATCTTAGACACAAGAAAGACCCTTGGTTCGTCTCTACTTGGCTTGACTTATTAATTTGCTGGAGGGCCCACCTCTACTCTCAGTACTTGGGGCAGTCAGTCATTTTACAAAATGATTTGTAAAAGGCAATGACTGGAAACATGGTGCTCCACCTACATGCACCAATTTGCCAGCTCTACAGCAGAGGTGAAGAAGAGTGTGTGCAGTTAAATTGCATATAAAATAAGTGATTCCATGTCAGGACCTCCAGGTTCTTCTGCTGAATGTGGGCCTAGTCTTGACTTCCTAGGGAGAACTACCCAGGGCTGGAGGGACTGGCAGGGACATAAAAAAACAGAATACAACAATCTCCCAAAAGGAAACGTGTTTTGTACAATAGTGTATGAGTTTCCAAGTAGCAAAATACTGGTCTACAGGATGTCACATAATGTAATTACATTCCACCATTAAATGCCTAATGTCCTTACATATGCTTGGCACAATAAATAAGTTAGACCTATTGCCTTTTCCATATCTTTTCATAATAAACAGATCAGTGATGACATCTGACTTAATATTTTCCAAGTATTCCTATAAACTTTGTCATTGTTAGTCACCATAACCACATCAGATGTACTGTATTAAGCATAAGTGTTCACACAAGGCAACTATGAGGCATGCATGGATGAAACTAACATATGTAGTTCGCAAACCAATTTACAAACCCCTTAAAATAATCCCAACAATGATTCACACAGGGGCAATCTTCTACCCCCAGAGTGTGTCAGAGGAATAGCAACAACAAATCCCTTGCATGCACAGTAATCTGCAAGATTCCATGTTGCAAAATATCTGTCTACAAGCTTTAACATAGTGTAACAACAATCCACCTGTAAAGACCTATTGACTTTGACATACTCTCTTCAGAGTTACTAATTTAGGTGTACTGTATTTTAGTTCGATTTTCACAGCAAACAGACGAGAGCTTGCATCTTTCAAACGTTTCACGATGAACTAAGAAGATCTACAGCCTTTATTATTAGCTTGTCACCATAATCAACTCAGGCCTATTGGGGATGTTAATATTCTGCGAGGGTCTCACTGCAGCACCATCGTGTAGAAATTGTTCTATTTGTTGTAAAAATTGATTACTTCTGCACACAAGGTGTGCGCTTCCAACCCCATTACATGTTTCTGAATTTTTCTGTCTATTGGAAGCTGCACCCATCACCGTTAACATGTCATTTGATTCAATCACTAATCTAACCGAAGCTAGTGACATATATGCCCTCATTCAGGAGGTAAAAACAGCAGATACCCACGGAGGTTCAGTCTCCCAGCAGCTACGACAACTAGAATTCATAACTAGACGACAATTGAATCAGAAGCTCCATGCTTCAGCCTTAGTCCAATATCATAAGGCCAAACGCATACCCCGAGCTTTACGATTAGCCATTAGACCTCTGTTATTCCGGTTCCATTTAAATTCTAACTTTATGGACAAATGGTACACCATATTAAATAAGTGCAGTTTGGATTTGATACTCCTGATTATTGAGGAGTTGTCCAAAACCATCAGGGAACTTGAAGAGGAAATATTCACCTTGAAAAGTGAATTAGAAATTAGGCTAGAATCCAATGCTTGGATACTCCAACTTGAGGGTCTTAATCAAAAATTAGATAAATATGAAAAAGAACTACAGAAGGGCAAACTACGCAAGTACAAGAGGGATACTATTGATTACAAATTGAATGAGGTTTACACCTGGGCGGAGATTTATTCTAAAAGACGATTTGTACCACGCAAAAGTACCACTGCTACCAACTCATCAGAAGAAAGCTTAGTATCCGATAAGGACATGACAATCAATCGCACCCCTGCACAACAAGTCATACAATCTCAAACGGCAGGTCCTTCTACCGTTAGTATAGAAACATCCCAACCAGCAGCCACTGTATCTTTTTTAGCACAGGTACAGGATTTAGACAGACCACCGACCAGTCAGGTCGTAGGTGCAACACCACTTACAGAAAAACCAGGCGAGGACAAAGAAAAGGCCGGACGGTCCTTGCGCAGAGGCAAGACTGTGATTTAGTCATGAACATCTCTTCACAACAACTTAATTCCCAACAAATCGCAGTACTGAATCGTGGGATGTCTTTTGTACCCACCAATACTACTACTCCACTGCAGGTACAGGCTGACATGTTCAAGTTCATGCGGCTGTTAAGGTTACGACACTTTTTTACCAACATGGTTCCACCAGATTCCCAAAGTCCAGCTTTAAGTACCTGTCCATTCAAACCCAAGAGCACGTTTATGCCACTCGTTTCCCACAAAACATTGGATACATTTGAGACATTGACCCTGAATGATATCAAGAAATTGTCCTATACCTCCAAAAAACATGATAACCTCAATTCACACGAGCGTAAGATCATAACAGCTCTAGCCAATGATCCGACCCTAACTTTGCAACCAGCAGATAAAGGTGGAGCCCTGGTGTTGATGGACACCCAATACTATGAATCGAATGTTCAGGCTCACATCCATGATACATCCACATACATGGCACTTTCCTATGATCCTACGGTGCAACTACAAGAGATACTTGAGACCTTACTCATGGACGCTCTTAATAACGATTGGATTGACGAGTCAAACAAAGCATTTTTGGTTACAACACATCCCAGATGCCCTAGAATCTATATGATTCCCAAAATTCATAAAGACGCCCAGGACTCACCATTCCGACCCATTGTGTCGGGATGTAGGTCCATTTTTGACCCAATTGGCAGATTTCTGGATTTCTATTTACAGCTTTTTGTCCAAAACTGAAAGGTAAGCGCTGCAGTCCTGAAGGTTACTTGTCGTTTTTTAAAGCTGTTTGAACGCGTGATTGGCGCTACTGGGTCGCGCTTATTAACTTTTATTTTACCCATTTTAAATGCTCGTGGCTTCTAGCCGCTTTATTTTTGATTTAAATCGCCGCGCTGTCTGAGAGGGGAACGGGGTTTGCTAGGACATTGCTAGCACGTAAAATCTGGAAACACTCACCGCTGCTTTAGCGGGCCTTTAGCTGCTCCTTCCTGCGAGGGGGACATCTTGGGTGAGGTAGTGCCGGTTGCGGCAGACATCTTGGCTAGCAGTCTAGCTGCTGGGTGACGTGATAGGCACACAGGAGCCCATTTAAACCTGCCATTATGCTAGCGCGCAGCGTATGCGCGCAGCGGGCGCGCCGTGGGCACGCCGGAGGCTCGCCAGAGGCAAGCCCATCTATGCCCATCAAGGACCAGACGGGACCCGGGGCCAGACCCCCTGGCTCGCGCACTATATATAGCAGAGGTGAGCTTCTGGAAATAAACTTGCGACGCTCACCACTTGAGGAGGGGAGTGAGGCGGCGCTCCGACAGTTAGGACTATGGAAGGCTCAAGATAAAAATCCTGGCCGGGCTCTCACTCATAAAGCAGGGGTTGTGCACTATGGGTTGTTAAACACCCGCTCTCTCCAGAAACATAGTGGAGAGGTGTACTCACTGCTGGAGGATGGGGAATTCGACGTGTTGGGGATCACGGAGACATGGTTGGAGGATTCCTCGCTACCGGATCTGGTGGCTGCCCTACCGGCAAGCTTCTCGGTCCTACATCGTAATAGAGCGGGAGAGAAAAGAGGGGGAGGGGTGGCACTTTTCTTTGCTGACCGTATACGTGGAGAAACAATCTTGGCCGAGGATATAGGCGGGGCGGAGGTTCTAGGTGTTAAACTTAGACTGGGGACAGATTGCCTAACTGTCCTGGTAGTTTACCGTCCTCCCTGGGCCATGCCGGAGTTCTCGGACTTGTTTTTGAAACTGGTACAGGATATGCGCTCGAGGTTTGATAATTTGGTCATCCTGGGAGACTTCAATTATCATTGGGAACTTACCCCAAGAGAAGGGCAGGCTGGCCACATTGACGAGGCATTATCCTCGCTAGGTTTAATTCAACAAGTAAGGGGACCGACACATGTGAAAGGTCACACGCTTGACTTAATATGGACGTCAATGCCGGTACAGGGACCGACGACCTCACAACCGTGTGTCTGGTCGGATCATCGCTTACTGAAGGGAGATCTCCTGATGAACCTACATAAAACGATACCGGCAGAAGGCCAGAGGCTGGTGAGGAAATGGAAGAACATCAATGGAGAAAAGATGGTGGCACATCTTCTAGCAAATTCTTCCCAGACCCGTTTAGTTAACAATCCTGATGCCCTCTGTAGTAAGCTAGAGGAGAGGCTTCTAAGTGCGGTCGACCATGTGGCGCCAGCACGCAGGGTCAATCTAGTAAATAGAGGTCGGAGGTCCCCTTGGTACAACGACTCTCTAAGGGAGAAAAAGAGAGCCTTGCGCATGAAGGAGAGAGCTTGGCGCAAAGCCTATGATACTAAGGCGAGAAGTATCTATATGCTTGAATTAGCGAATTATAAGCGGGCAATAATAGCTAGGAAGGCAGTTTTTTTTGAGGAAAGGATCACCACAGCTATAAATTCTCAAAAGGAAATCTTCCGAGTCCTAAATGAACTCAAGAAAGTAAAAGAACAAAGGCCGGAGTTCACTTTAGAGGACTGCCAGAGATTTCAGAACTTCTTTACCAGCAAAATTAAAGATCTTACTTCGGAAATTGCCAGCACTCCCATACATGCTTGCCCCCCACTGACTATGTCGGCTAAAAAGCTGGTGGATAGACCGCTGGATTCCCTTCCTCCCATTACGAAAGAGGATTTGTCCATGCTCATTGGGAGAGTTAAGTCTGGCTCCCACGCAGACCCTTGTCCCCCTGACGTCTTCAAACTGGCTATGCCAGGAATAGAAGAGGAGGTGCTGAATCTTTTGAACTCATCTTTGGCATCAGGAGAGGTTCCCACTGCCTTTAAGGAAGCAAGGTTGATTCCTTTGCTAAAAAAGCCTGGGGCAGACGTGAAATGCCTAAAAAATTTTAGGCCTATTTCCCAGATCCCTTTCCTGGCCAAAGTGCTGGAACAGCATGTTTTGGCCGACCTCTCTGACCATCTAGAAAGGAACGGTCTGTTAGAACCAAACCAATCGGGGTTCCGTGCTAATCACAGCACGGAACTGGTCATGCTGTCCATCATAGATGAGCTCCGGAATAGGGCAGACAAGAAGACACCTGGCGCCCTGGTGCTGTTAGACCTCTCCGCGGCGTTTGACACCGTTTGCCACAAACAACTCCTGTCGCGGATGAGGGATTTCGGCATCCAGGGCACAGCCCACGCCTGGTTTGCTTCTTTTCTACAAGGGAGGACACAAAGAGTTCAGCTGGGAGAACTGCTCTCTACTGCAACACCAATCTCTTGTGGAGTGCCACAGGGGTCGGCTTTGTCGCCCCTGTTATTCAATATATATCTTCAACCATTGATTGCACTCCTGAATCAGATGGATTGTCAGGTTTACAATTATGCGGACGACACCCAAATTATTATCCAATTGGATAATGCGTTTGGGGCGCCAGCAAATCTACAAACCATCTTGAAGCACACAGCTAATTGGATGTCGCTGAACTCCCTAAAAATTAATCCGGACAAGACGGAAGTTCTACCTATTACAATCGCCGGCAATCCATGGCATGATGGATTCTGGCCGAGGGAACTTGGACCGCCTCCGGAGCCGGCAGGGGCTGTAAAAAGCCTAGGTATCTATGTGGATGACAAGCTTTCCATGCGGAAACAAGTTACCACGGTGGTAGGAACTTGTGTTGGCTTGCTTCGTCAACTTAGAAAAATTGCGCCATTACTGTCCCATTCCACACTGAGACGGGCGGTTTCCGCTATGATCCTTGCAAGACTGGATTACGGCAACTCGCTCTATTTGGGTTTACCCCAAAAACTCCTAGACAAACTTCAGATGGTGATGAATGATGCCGCTAGGCTCATTCATAAGAAACCCAGGAACACGCATGTGTCCCCACTTATGCGTGAGCTACATTGGCTCCCAGTAAGGCAGAGGGTGCTCTTCAAAGGGTTATGCATCGCACATAAATCTCTTTATGGTAAGGCTCCAAGATACATTAAGACCCGCCTGATTCCATACAAACCTGCCAGGGTGCTAAGATCTGCTGAGGCAACTCTTCTCATGCAACCTCGTTTCAGATTGGCGACAGTGGGCGGTCGTGCCATTTCGAACACCCTCCCAGGGGCTTGGAATAGTTTACCGGCGGACTTGCGCAAAGAATCTAATCTGCTGTCCTTTCGGAAGAGGTTGAAGACTGTTCTTTTCCAGAAGGCCTGGGGAGGGCTATAAATTTCTGGGAAGTATCTTTCTTTTGGTTTCCTGTGGTGCTTACTGGACAAGCGCTTAGAGACCCCTGGGTTATATAGCGCTATACAAATCGAAATAAATAAATAAATAAACTGGCCCACTTATCTTAAGGATACCACCCATTTTCTGCAGAAACTAGCTAGGCTAGATATTGATCCCCAAGCCCAGATCCTGTTATGCACTATAGACGTGACAGCACTCTACACCTCGATCCCGCACTCTGGTGGGCTAGAGGCGGTCGAGTGGGCATTACTTCGGACTGACAGTATTGAGATGGATAAAATATTCATACTGCAATTATTGAAATTTTGTTTAGATAACAGTTATTTCCAATGGCAGCACAAGTTCTTCGTTCAATTGACGGGCACATCTATGGGCTTTTCTGGAGCCCCGGTATATGCCAATACTTACATGTCACAATACGAGTTTGACCACATCATTTCGAACAAAGCATGGTGGGATAAGATCCCTCTTTACTGCAGGTATTTCGACGACATTTTTCTGTTATGGCAGGATACTGAGCAATCTCTCAGAAACATGATGAACACTCTAAATGACTTGAATCCACATATACGTTTAACGTTCAATATCAGTACGGATTCCATCCATTATTTGGATGTTCAAGTCTGAAAACACCCCGGAACAAATTCCAAACATCAGTATACTCAAAACCCACTGACCGCAATAGCTCCCTTTCACATACCAGCTTTCACCCAAGGGGCTTAATCAAGAATTTACCATACTCCCAATTTATCAGAATTCGAAGGATTTGTTCAGATCCTCTGCTCAGTCAGGTGAAAATGCAAGAGTATTCACAGAGATTCCTCGATCGAGGTTACCCTGAGCAGACTGTACAGGAGTGTTTCCAAAAATCCCTCTGAAAACACGTGAGTTGTTACAACCTACCATTAAGGTGGTTAATAAATGCATGGTTTATGTTTCCAAATACTCCACTGTTTCTCAGGCTGTTCAACAGATTATTGTCAATCGTTGGGATTTATTGCAGACCGAGGAAGATTTTCAGGGTATTTTTAACGACAGACCTTTGTTTGCCTACACCAAAGGGCGTAACTTACGCTCGCTTTTAGCAAGACCAACATCCCCAGAACAGACTCAGCTTTTTTGTGGGAACCAAACGCTGTAATAACTGTATTCATTGCAACAATGTGACCATTGGGAACACTTTAACACACCCCACATCAGGCAAAAAAATATACCTCAAACATTACACAGATTGTAATTTGGTCAATATAATACACTGCATTAAATGCCCCTGTGGCAAAGCTTATATAGGCAAGACATCACGCAAACTTAAGGTACGAATCACTGAGCACAAAAGCCGGATCCGTACTAAAAGCACCACCTCAAGTCTGGCAAGACACTGGGATGAAGCCCACCACACGATTTCCCAATTGCGTGTACAAGTTGTTGAACAGATTAAGGATAGAACTGGTCTAGATATCAATAAGCTACTATTACAGAGGGAGATACACTGGATTCACTCATTGGGTACAATGCATCCAGCCGGTCTCAATGACCGTCTCAATATGATTTGTTTTTTGTAAATCATGTAGATCTTTCTTGCATGAATAACACTGGTTACTTCTAGATACATGTCAAACCATACATCAAGGTCCCAAGTACCTTTGTCCGACAGGCTCGCGAGCCTTTTCAGTATGACTATTGTCTGTATGATAATGCACTTCATTCATCGTGTCTAGTTTGCACATTACTATGTATGCTGTTCGTACTGAAAAACATTTTTTAGACAAGTTTTCCATCCCCTTAGGACCCCTGTAGCACAGATGATGTCATTTTGCTATTATTGCACTTCATTGAGCATTTTTCTTTGTTCATGTGAATTTTCATACCCATGACCTTTACTTTCAGTCACCCTGCGGTGTATTCATCACTTTTCTTACCACACACTGTCTATATGCTTCCTCCACCCACTAACCTTTAAATTTAGCCACCACTGGTTGGGGAATTCTTCTTTTTGCATCATTCTAGTTATGTTCACTTGTATCACAGTGGTAATCTGGTTGCTTACCATACCACTTGCTTTAGCATAGTCGGGGATCTAGTGTATTATTAGTGAGTACCAGTTTGACCATTTGCATATTCTTATCACAGTGTTATGTTATGTATATTTCAATTATACTGAGCACGCTCTGTCCTTCACTACACATTGTATTCTTTTGAATATGTGCATACCCTCTCTGTATTCACGTTCCATCGAACATGGAACGTGGAGCCAGAGTTAAGGGTCAGTTGCATTAGGACATTGGAGCTGACTAGTCCTACATTGGTACCTGCTTGTATTTCTTCAACTCTGGCTCCACGTTCCATGTTCTATGGAACGTGAATACAGAGCGGGTATGCACATATTCAAAAGAATACAATGTGTAGTGAAGGACAGAGCGTGCTCAGTATAATTGAAATATACATAACATAACACATCCCCCTTTCAATATAATGAAAAATGTAAATATAATATAAAGAATACACACCATCCCCCGTCTTTAATAAAATGCAAAATAAAAAAATTAATTTAGGAAAGTAAAAATATGACAATTAAAATGTAAATATCATTTTTCATTACAAAGGAAAACTCTCTGAGATATAATCTGCAAGCCAGACAGGAGGTCTCTTTTCACGTTTGGAATTCCTGGACATCTTGTTAAAATTATTCTGATTGCTAACACACAAATTATCAATAACAGAGTCATCAACTTGTGAATAAGAAGGTTCATTGTCCTGAATGGTATCAGGAGCTAAAGTAATTGAACAGTCTTGCACAGCCTGACCGGAACTAGAGGAGGTATCATTCTCAAAAAGATCATCAAAATCAAAACAGTGTGGAACTCTATCAGGCAATTCTAAAGGAGTAGAGCACTTAGCAATTCTCTTCAGATTCCAAACTTTCCCATCAGATAGTCTTACAGCATTATTCATAACTTCAATAACTTGTAAAGGGTCATAAAAACGGCTGACTTCTTTGGAAACTTTACCAGGTTTTTTTACTCTAACACATTGTCCTATATCAATTTCAACATTTCCAACATTATGTTTTCGATCATACCTTTCTTTGCTGTTAGCAAAAACAGTCTCAGCTCTATCTTTAACTAAATCTTTCGACCAATTCACCACACTAGACTTAAATAACCAACCAGGAGTGAACTTTGTTCTGGGGTTCCTCCCACGCATGAGAACAAAAGGAGGATATCCAGTGGCATCGCAAATAGAAACCCTGTAAGCCCAAACCATTTTAAGAACCTGGGTTTTCCAATTGTCATCATTGGCAGTCATTTGTATAATGTTCTTAATAACGCGGTTAAAGCGTTCGACCATACCATTACTGTTTGGATTATATAAGGATGTTGTTTTGTGTCTAATGCCAAGTATATTGAAGTAATCTATCGCCTTGGTAGATAAGAACTGTAAAGGGTCATAAAAACGGCTGACTTCTTTGGAAACTTTACCAGGTTTTTTGACTCTAACCCATTGTCCTATATCAATTTCAACATTTCCAACATTATGTTTTCGATCATACCTTTCTTTGCTGTTAGCAAAAACAGTCTCAGCTCTATCTTTAACTAAATCTTTCGACCAATTCACCACACTAGACTTAAATAACCAACCAGGAGTGAACTTTGTTCTGGGGTTCCTCCCACGCATGAGAACAAAAGGAGGATATCCAGTGGCATCGCAAATAGAAACCCTGTAAGCCCAAACCATTTTAAGAACCTGGGTTTCCCAATTGTCATCATTGGCAGTCATTTGTATAATGTTCTTAATAACGCGGTTAAAGCGTTCGACCATACCATTATTGTTTGGATTATATAAGGATGTTGTTTTGTGTCTAATGCCAAGTCTATTGAAGTAATCTATCGCCTTGGTAGATAAGAACTGTACACCGTTATCACTCAATAATAAGGAAGGAATACCTTCCATGATAAATGATTGATCCAGAAAAAGTAATACAGAATCTGTGTCAGCCTTATCAACAATTTTGACGAAAGGCCATCTGGAATATAAATCAATTAACACCAAAATGTACTTTTGCTCTCTCCCTATTGGGCCCATCATGTCAATCGCAGTGTGTTCCCAAGGTGAACTAGGTCTGACAACTTTACCCAAAGGAGGCCTGAAAGTGACAAGAGATTTATCTGCCGTCTGACACAGTTTACAACTCCTTACAAACTTCTCAACATCTGCATCAACACCTGGCCACCAAAAAGAAGCTTTCACAGTCCGCTTGGAACGAACAATGCCAAAGTGTCCTTCATGACACAGAGCTATAATAGAAGAACATAAGGTTTTGGGGGGAACAACCCTTTCACCCCGCCAAATGTTTTCACCACGAACAGCCAGATCAAACCTTACTTCCCAAAAGGGTTTTAAGGGATTACAATTGTCCCCCACTCTCGGCCAAGATTTTGCTAGATGTGATTTAACCAGAGATAGCTCTTCATCCTTACGATATTCTTCTTCCCGTTTATCTTTTTTGATACCAGCATCACCCAAATCATGTACAAACGTAATCTGAAACGTATTCTAAATTTCATCCTCACATTTTTCCATTTGTTTGGGCATTCTAGACAGAAAATCAGCAATGCAGTTCTCTTTCCCTGGCACATACATAACTTTATAACAATAATCTTGTAGTCTAATAGCAAGTCTGGCGACTATAGCTGAAGTGTTTATTGTGCCTTCTGTGGTCAAAACCTTAAGTAAAGGCTTATGGTCACAACGTAAAGTAAACTGCTTCCCCCATACAAATGCACGGAAATGGTCAACCGCCCAGACACATGCCAAAGTCTCTTTCTCTATAGTAGAGTACTTCTCTTCTGTAGGTGAAAGAGATCTGGAAGCATAAGCTATTATAAGTTCCTTACCATTAGAATCTATTTGTGCTAGAACCGCTCCTAATCCTTTAATACTAGCATCAGTGGTTATTAAAGTCTCCGCCTCTGGGTTAAAACTTTTTAGAGAAGCAATCTTAGAAATACACTCCTTAATATCAATGAAATCTTGTTCACAATCAGATGACCATACAAATTTCACCTTGTTCTTCAGGAGTTGCCTAATATTGTAGGTCCTAGCAGCAAAATTGGGAATGTACTTGGAGCAAAATTCAGCAAGGCCGATAAATGATCTAACATCATCTTTACCACTAGGGGCGGGAGCACATTTAATGGCAGTCAATAACATGCCCTAGGTATGTTACATGATTACTTGCAAATGTACATTTTGAGTGTTCAACCGTCAATCCTTTTAATTCAAGAATACTTAAAACAGTTTCTAAAGTTTTGTCATGTTCTGCCTTGTTTTTCCCAAAGATGAGGATATCGTCCTGAAAGAACTTGGTGTTTTTGACATTAGCAAAAAACCTATGCATTAAGCGCTGGAAAACAGCGGCTGCGGATGCAAGGCCGAAAGGCATCCTTTTAAATTGGAAACATCCTTGTGGGGTAATAAAGGCTGTGAACTTTCTGCTGTCCTTTGACAATGGGATCTGGTGATACGCAGCTGATAGATCAATAGTGCTAAACCATTTAGCACCATCAAGTAAAGCCAACATTTCATTAATCTTTGGCAATGGGAACTGGTCTACGACAATATTATCATTAAGGTGGCGCAGATCCACACAGAGTCTCAATTTCCCATTGCTGCGTTTAACTACCACCAAGGGAGAAACCCAAGCTGAAGCCTCAATGGGTTCAATTATTTCTGAATTTATCATTTTATCGAGTTCTGTGGTAACATCGTTCCTTAAAGCAATGGGAATATTCCTAACCTTGTGGATTTTGGACACAGCGTCATCCTTAAGTATAATTCTGTGCTCGAAGTCTTTTAATTTGCCAATTTTCTTTAGAATTGCCTGATAGAGTTCCACACTGTTTTGATTTTGATGATCTTTTTGAGAATGATACCTCCTCTAGTTCCGGTCAGGCTGTGCAAGACTGTTCAATTACTTTAGCTCCTGATACCATTCAGGACAATGAACCTTCTTATTCACAAGTTGATGACTCTGTTATTGATAATTCGTGTGTTAGCAATCAGAATAATTTTAACAAGATGTCCAGGAATTCCAAACGTAAAAAGAGACCTCCTGTCTGGCTTGCAGATTATATCTCAGAGAGTTTTCCTTTGTAATGAAAAATTATATATACATTTTAATTGTCATATTTTTACTTTCCTAAATTAATTTTTTTATTTTGCATTTTATTAAAGACGGGGGATGGTGTGTATTCTTTATATTATATTTACATTTTTCATTATATTGAAAGGGGGATGTGTTATGTTATGTATATTTCAATTATACTGAGCACGCTCTGTCCTTCACTACACATTGTATTCTTTTGAATATGTGCATACCCGCTCTGTATTCACGTTCCATAGAACATGGAACGTGGAGCCAGAGTTAAGGGTCAGTTGCATTAGGACATTGGAGCTGACTAGTCCTACATTGGTACCTGCTTGTATTTCTTCAATAAATTAATCTTAACTACTGAACAGGCTCCTTCGTGATTCAACACAACAATTTGGCGACGATCGGGATTCGAACAACAATTGGACAATCTTTCAAAATTTTAATTTTTTTATTTTTCGGCAACAGAGTACAAGCAGAGACGACGCTATATGAGACATCAATTTGGGATCTTAACACCGCACTTCGATGGAGGTAAACCTACACAAGATGAAAATCGGATTCTGCTGGTGAGCAATTATCTTTTTGTGATTCTGAATACAATTACCGGCAGTCTACCTTTACCTTTTGAAAGTCGCGCTCATCAACGGTGCGCCATAAAAACTGAATTCCTGTCCACGTTCTTACTGCGCGTGTTCTCTGTGAACTGAAAGTCGCATTGGTGTTCTATGATTCCAGCGTATACGTCATACGCTCAGCGGAGCGTGACACGTCACATGACGTGCAGCGGCCATATTTGATTGGGAAGGCCTACACGCAACTCGGAAAACTCTCGCCTAATGATGTTTAACGTCTGATAACGAGAGGAAGAGACTTTTCATCAACGCTTGCCTCGTTTACTAGAAGGAATTCATTAGCGCTTCTGGATTTCTCTTTCCAGGTGATTAGTTAATTGATTTTTTTTGCATTTTTCTGGTTTTGTATTTTCTTTCAAGTGGTGAAGAATGGACAGTAGTCATAGCGACTGAATTATACTGAACAATTCCACTTATCGCTTCATTCTTGTTTTGTTTTGATACTTTTCTGTGTTTTAATACTAACTTAATATGAGTCAGCAAACCTTCACTTTGAGCCCTCCTCAGGATTTTTGGTCAAAAGGCTCTGAACCAATTTTGAAATGGACGGAATGGAAGGAATATTTCTTAAATTACATCAAAACTGTAGATTCCGACGGCAAGATGTCACCTGAACAAAAGACTGGAATTCTTCTACATTCCTTAGGTCCACAGGGACAAAGGTCTTATAATCAGATGAATAAGTCTGTAGTTGGCGAAGGTGATGGCAATATGTTCACAAATGCTTTATCTAACCTTGATAGATACTTTGCACCTAAGGTTTGTATGGGCATTACGCGATACAAATTCTTCCAAAGGAAACAACTTAAAAGTGAATCTGTGGATGATTATGTTAGTGAATTGAAAAAGTTAGCCATAGACTGTGCTTTTGGTGGGTTGTTAGAAGATCTTGTACGTGATCAAGTTGTGATGCATGCCAACAATCCTGCCATTCAAGAAAGACTCTGGATGAATGGTGATGCTTGTTTAGATGATATTCTTGCTGTTGTTCAAAAGGCTGAAACATCCAGCAGATGCGCTAGCGCTTTGAAAACTGAAGGAGTTACTAAGGAAACAATTGCTAAAGTTAGTACTAATTACAAGAAAAGTAAAAACTACAAGCAGAAAAATGAGAGTTGAAGTAAATCTAAGACATATAATGAACCACCTAAATGTTATAGGTGTGGCAGCCTAGAACATTTAGCCTTTGCCAAATCCTGCCCTGCTAGAAAGAGTAAATGCGGTGCTTGTGGCATGTATGGTCACTATACTAAAGCTTGTAGGAGAAAAACTAAAGCAGTGAAATGTATCCAGGTTGATACTGATTCAAATGACAGTGAGAATAGTAGTGATGAGCAAATTCCCGAAAGCTCGATTGCTCTTAAAAATAAACTGTTGCTTAATATTAGGGATGGTTGTTTGCTTATTGATAACAAACCAGAGTGTTGGGTTCACATTGGTGGTGTGCGTGCAAAGGTGTATGCTGATTCAGGATCACCTTACTCCATAATTAACAAGGACGTGTGGGAAAAGAACTTCGTTGGGAAAGTTGGTCCGAAGCTTTTTCCCTCTGACATTGACCCTGAAGGTTATGGTGGTGAGAAAATTGACATTATAGGTTTCCGTTGGTTCAAATTTGAATTTAAAAATCGGAAAGCCTATGGTAAGCTGTATATCTCTAAGAAGGGTCCGTCTGTCTTGGGGTGGCAAGACCAAGGGAATTTGCACATCATTTTAGATCCCAATTCAGTTGAGAAAGTACTGGTGATGGATGAGGGCACCAGGGTTGGCGAAAAATTGTTAAACAAATTTCCCTTGGTGTTTCAAAAGAAAATTGGCAAATTAAAAGACTTCGAGCACAGAATTATACTTAAGGATGACGCTGTGTCCAAAATCCACAAGGTTAGGAATATTCCCATTGCTTTAAGGAACGATGTTACCACAGAACTCGATAAAATGATAACTTCAGAAATAATTGAACCCATTGAGGCTTCAGCTTGGGTTTCTCCCTTGGTGGTAGTTAAACGCAGCAATGGGAAATTGAGACTCTGTGTGGATCTGCGCCACCTTAATGATAATATTGTCGTAGACCAGTTCCCATTGCCAAAGATTAATGAAATGTTGGCTTTACTTGATGGTGCTAAATGGTTTAGCACTATTGATCTATCAGCTGCGTATCACCAGATCCCATTGTCAAAGGACAGCAGAAAGTTCACAGCCTTTATTACCCCACAAGGATGTTTCCAATTTAAAAGGATGCCTTTCGGCCTTGCATCCGCAGCCGCTGTGTTCCAGCGCTTAATGCATAGGTTATTTGCTAATGTCAAAAACACCAAGTTCTTTCAGGACGATATCCTCATCTTTGGGAAAAACAAGGCAGAACATGACAAAACTTTAGAAACTGTTTTAAGTATTCTTGAATTAAAAGGATTGACGGTTGAACACTCAAAATGTACATTTGCAAGTAATCATGTAACATACCTAGGGCATGTTATTGACTGTAATGGTATCAGACCAAAACCTAACCTTATTGATGCCATTAAATGTGCTCCCGCCCCTAGTGGTAAAGATGATGTTAGATCATTTATCGGCCTTGCTGAATTTTGCTCCAAGTACATTCCCAATTTTGCTGCTAGGACCTACAATATTAGGCAACTCCTGAACAACAAGGTGAAATTTGTATGGTCATCTGATTGTGAACAAGATTTCATTGATATTAAGGAGTGTATTTCTAAGATTGCTTCTCTAAAAAGTTTTAACCCAGAGGCGGAGACTTTAATAACCACTGATGCTAGTATTAAAGGATTAGGAGCGGTTCTAGCACAAATAGATTCTAATGGTAAGGAACTTATAATAGCTTATGCTTCCAGATCTCTTTCACCTACAGAAGAGAAGTACTCTACTATAGAGAAAGAGACTTTGGCATGTGTCTGGGCGGTTGACCATTTCCGTGCATTTGTATGGGGGAAGCAGTTTACTTTACGTTGTGACCATAAGCCTTTACTTAAGGTTTTGACCACAGAAGGCACAATAACCACTTCAGCTAGAGTCGCCAGACTTGCTATTAGACTACAAGATTATTGTTATAAAGTTATGTATGTGCCAGGGAAGGAGAACTGCATTGCTGATTTTCTGTCTAGAATGCCCAAACAAATGGAAAAATGTGAGGATGAAATTTGGAATGCGTTTCAGATTGCGTTTGTACATGATTTGGGTGATGCTGGTATCAAAAAAGATAAATGGGAAGAAGAATATCGTAAGGATGAAGAGCTATCTCTGGTTAAATCACATCTAGCAGAATCTTGGCCGAGAGTGGTGGACAATTGTAATCCCTTAAAACCCTTTTGGGAAGTAAGGTTTGATCTGGCTGTTCGTAGTGAAAACATTTGGCAGGGTGAAAGGGTTGTTCCCCCCAAAACCTTACGTTCTTCTATTATAGCTCTGTGTCATGAAGGACACTTTGGCATTGTTCGTTCCAAGCGGACTGTGAAAGCTTCTTTTTGGTGGCCAGGTGTTGATGCAGATGTTGAGAAGTTTGTAAGGAGTTGTAAACTGTGTCAGACGGCAGATAAATCTCTTGTCACTTTCAGGCCTCCTTTGGGTAAAGTTGTCAGACCTAGTTCACCTTGGGAACACACTGCGATTGACATCATGGGCCCAATAGGGAGAGAGCAAAAGTACATTTTGGTGTTAATTGATTTATATTCCAGATGGCCTTTAGTCAAAATTGTTGATAAGGCTGACACAGATTCTGTATTACTTTTTCTGGATCAATCATTTATCATGGAAGGTATTCCTTCCTTATTATTGAGTGATAACGGTGTACAGTTCTTATCTACCAAGGCGATAGATTACTTCAATAGACTTGGCATTAGACACAAAACAACATCCTTATATAATCCAAACAATAATGGTATGGTCGAACGCTTTAACCGCGTTATTAAGAACATTATACAAATGACTGCCAATGATGACAATTGGGAAACCCAGGTTCTTAAAATTGTTTGGGCTTACAGGGTTTCTATTTGCGATGCCACTGGATATCCTCCTTTTGTTCTCATGCGTGGGAGGAACCCCTGAACAAAGTTCAGGAGTGAACTTTGTTCTGGGGTTCCTTTTCATCAACGCTTGCCTCGTTTACTAGAAGGAATTCATTAGCGCTTCTGGTTTTTTCTTTCCAGGTGATTAGTTAATTGATTTTTTTGCATTTTTCTGTTTTTGTATTTTCTTTCAAGTGGTGAAGAATGGACAGTAGTCATAGCGACTGAATTATACTGAACAATTCCACTTATCGCTTCATTCTTGTTTTGTTTTGATACTTTTCTGTGTTTTAATACTAACTTAATATGAGTCAGCAAACCTTCACTTTGAGCCCTCCTCAGGATTTTTGGTCAAAAGGCTCTGAACCAATTTTGAAATGGACGGAATGGAAGGAATATTTCTTAAATTACATCAAAACTGTAGATTCCGACGGCAAGATGTCACCTGAACAAAAGACTGGAATTCTTCTACATTCCTTAGGTCCACAGGGACAAAGGTCTTATAATCAGATGAATAAGTCTGTAGTTGGCGAAGGTGATGGCAATATGTTCACAAATGCTTTATCTAACCTTGATAGATACTTTGCACCTAAGGTTTGTATGGGCATTACGCGATACAAATTCTTCCAAAGGAAACAACTTAAAAGTGAATCTGTGGATGATTATGTTAGTGAATTGAAAAAGTTAGCCATAGACTGTGCTTTTGGTGGGTTGTTAGAAGATCTTGTACGTGATCAAGTTGTGATGCATGCCAACAATCCTGCCATTCAAGAAAGACTCTGGATGAATGGTGATGCTTGTTTAGATGATATTCTTGTTGTTGTTCGAAAGGCTGAAACATCCAGCAGATGCGCTAGCGCTTTGAAAACTGAAGGAGTTACTAAGGAAACAATTGCTAAAGTTAGTACTAATTACAAGAAAAGTCAAAACTACAAGCAGAAAAATTAGAGTTGGAGTAAATCTAAGACATATAATGAACCACCTAAATGTTATATGTGTGGCAGCCTAGAACATTTAGCCTGTGCCAAATCCTGCCCTGCTAGAAAGAGTAAATGCGGTGCTTGTGGCATGTATGGTCACTATACTAAAGCTTGTAGGAGAAAAACTAAAGCAGTGAAATGTATCCAGGTTGATACTGATTCAAATGACAGTGAGAATAGTAGTGATGAGCAAATTCCCGAAAGCTTGATTGCTCTTAAAAAGAAACTGTTGCTTAATATTAGGGATGGTTGTTTGCTTATTGATAACAAACCAGAGTGTTGGGTTCACATTGGTGGTGTGCGTGCAAAGGTGTATGCTGATTCAGGATCACCTTACTCCATAATTAACAAGGACGTGTGGGAAAAGAACTTCGTTGGGAAAGTTGGTCCGAAGCTTTTTCCCTCTGACATTGACCCTGAAGGTTATGGTGGTGAGAAAATTGACATTATAGGTTTCCGTTGGTTCAAATTTGAATTTAAAAATCGGAAAGCCTATCGTAAGCTGTATATCTCTAAGAAGGGTCCGTCTGTCTTGGGGTGGCAAGACCAAGGGAATTTGCACATCATTTTAGATCCCAATTCAGTTGAGAAAGTACTGGTGATGGATGAGGGCACCAGGGTTGGCGAAAAATTGTTAAACAAATTTCCCTTGGTGTTTCAAAAGAAAATTGGCAAATTAAAAGACTTCGAGCACAGAATTATACTTAAGGATGACGCTGTGTCCAAAATCCACAAGGTTAGGAATATTCCCATTGCTTTAAGGAACGATGTTAACACAGAACTCGATAAAATGATAACTTCAGAAATAATTGAACCCATTGAGGCTTCAGCTTGGGTTTCTCCCTTGGTGGTAGTTAAACGCAGCAATGGGAAATTGAGACTCTGTGTGTATCTGCGCCACCTTAATGATAATATTGTCGTAGACTAGTTCCCATTGCCAAACATTAATGAAATGTTGGCTTTACTTGATGGTGCTAAATGGTTTAGCACTATTGATCTATCAGCTGCGTATCACCAGATCCCATTGTCAAAGGACAGCAGAAAGTTCACAGCCTTTATTACCCCACAAGGATGTTTCCAATTTAAAAGGATGCCTTTCGGCCTTGCATCCACAGCCGCTGTTTTCCAGCGCTTAATGCATAGGTTATTTGCTAATGTCAAAAACACCAAGTTCTTTCAGGACGATATCCTCATCTTTGGGAAAAACAAGGCAGAACATGACAAAACTTTAGAAACTGTTTTAAGTATTCTTGAATTAAAAGGATTGACGGTTGAACACTCAAAATGTACATTTGCAAGTAATCATGTAACATACCTAGGGCATGTTATTGACTGTAATGGTATCAGACCAAAACCTAACCTTATTGATGCCATTAAATGTGCTCCCGCCCCTAGTGGTAAAGATGATGTTAGATCATTTATTGGCCTTGCTGAATTTTGCTCCAAGTACATTCCCAATTTTGCTGCTAGGGCCTACAATATTAGGCAACTCCTGAAGAACAAGGTGAAATTTGTATGGTCATCTGATTGTGAACAAGATTTCGTTGATATTAAGGAGTGTATTTCTAAGATTGCTTCTCTAAAAAGTTTTAACCCAGAGGCGGAGACTTTAATAACCACTGATGCTAGTATTAAAGGATTAGGAGCGGTTCTAGCACAAATAGATTCTAATGGTAAGGAACTTATAATAGCTTATGCTTCCAGATCTCTTTCACCTACAGAAGAGAAGTACTCTACTATAGAGAAAGAGACTTTGGCATGTGTCTGGGCGGTTGACCATTTCCGTGCATTTGTATGGGGGAAGCAGTTTACTTTACGTTGTGACCATAAGCCTTTACTTAAGGTTTTGACCACAGAAGGCACAATAAACACTTCAGCTAGAGTCGCCAGACTTGCTATTAGACTACAAGATTATTGTTATAAAGTTATGTATGTGCCAGGGAAGGAGAACTGCATTGCTGATTTTCTGTCTAGAATGCCCAAACAAATGGAAAAATGTGAGGATGAAATTTGGAATGCGTTTCAGATTGCGTTTGTACATGATTTGGGTGATGCTGGTATCAAAAAAGATAAATGGGAAGAAGAATATCTTAAGGATGAAGAGCTATCTCTGGTTAAATCACATCTAGCAGAATCTTGGCCGAGAGTGGTGGACAATTGTAATCCCTTAAAACCCTTTTGGGAAGTAAGGTTTGATCTGGCTGTTCGTGGTGAAAACATTTGGCGGGGTGAAAGGGTTGTTCCCCCCAAAACCTTACGTTCTTCTATTATAGCTCTGTGTCATGAAGGACACTTTGGCATTGTTCGTTCCAAGCGGACTGTGAAAGCTTCTTTTTGGTGGCCAGGTGTTGATGCAGATGTTGAGAAGTTTGTAAGGAGTTGTAAACTGTGTCAGACGGCAGATAAATCTCTTGTCACTTTCAGGCCTCCTTTGGGTAAAGTTGTCAGACCTAGTTCACCTTGGGAACACACTGCGATTAACATCATGGGCCCAATAGGGAGAGAGCAAAAGTACATTTTGGTGTTAATTGATTTATATTCCAGATGGCCTTTCGTCAAAATTGTTGATAAGGCTGACACAGATTCTGTATTACTTTTTCTGGATCAATCATTTATCATGGAAGGTATTCCTTCCTTATTATTGAGTGATAACGGTGTACAGTTCTTATCTACCAAGGCGATAGATTACTTCAATAGACTTGGCATTAGACACAAAACAACATCCTTATATAATCCAAACAATAATGGTATGGTCGAACGCTTTAACCGCGTTATTAAGAACATTATACAAATGACTGCCAATGATGACAATTGGGAAACCCAGGTTCTTAAAATGGTTTGGGCTTACAGGGTTTCTATTTGCGATGCCACTGGATATCCTCCTTTTGTTCTCATGCGTGGGAGGAACCCCAGAACAAAGTTCAGGAGTGAACTTTGTTCTGGGGTTCCTTTTCATCAACACTTGCCTCGTTTAGTAGAAGGAATTCATTAGCGCTTCTGGATTTCTCTTTCCAGGTGATTAGTTAATTGATTTTTTTTGCATTTTTCTGGTTTTGTATTTTCTTTCAAGTGGTGAAGAATGGACAGTGGTCATAGCGACTGAATTATACTGAACAATTCCACTTATCGCTTCATTCTTGTTTTGTTTTGATACTTTTCTGTGTTTTAATACTAACTTAATATGAGTCAGCAAACCTTCTCTTTGAGCCCTCCTCAGGATTTTTGGTCAAAAGGCTCTGAACCAATTTTGAAATTGACGGAATGGAAGGAATATTTCTTAAATTACATCAAAACTGTAGATTCCGACGGCAAGATGTCACCTGAACAAAAGACTGGAATTCTTCTACATTCCTTAGGTCCACAGGGACAAAGGTCTTATAATCAGATGAATAAGTCTGTAGTTGGCGAAGGTGATGGCAATATGTTCACAAATGCTTTATCTAACCTTGATAGATACTTTGCACCTAAGGTTTGTATGGGCATTACGCGATACAAATTCTTCCAAAGGAAACAACTTAAAAGTGAATCTGTGGATGATTATGTTAGTGAATTGAAAAAGTTAGCCATAGACTGTGCTTTTGGTGGGTTGTTAGAAGATCTTGTACGTGATCAAGTTGTGATGCATGCCAACAATCCTGCAATTCAAGAAAGACTCTGGATGAATGGTGATGCTTGTTTAGATGATATTCTTGCTGTTGTTCGAAAGGCTGAAACATCCAGCAGATGCGCTAGCGCTTTGAAAACTGAAGGAGTTACTAAGGAAACAATTGCTAAAGTTAGTACTAATTACAAGAAAAGTCAAAACTACAAGCAGAAAAATGAGAGTTGGAGTAAATCTAAGACATATAATGAACCACCTAAATGTTATAGGTGTGGCAGCCTAGAACATTTAGCCTTTGCCAAATCCTGCCCTGCTAGAAAGAGTAAATGCGGTGCTTGTGGCATGTATGGTCACTATACTAAAGCTTGTAGGAGAAAAACTAAAGCAGTGAAATGTATCCAGGTTGATACTGATTCAAATGACAGTTAGAATAGTAGTGATAAGCAAATTCCCGAAAGCTCGATTGCTCTTAAAAAGAATCTGTTGCTTAATATTAGGGATGGTTGTTTGCTTATTGATAACAAAACAGAGTGTTGGGTTCACATTGGTGGTGTGCGTGCAAAGGTGTATGCTGATTCAGGATCACCTTACTCCATAATTAACAAGAACGTGTGGGAAAAGAACTTCGTTGGGAAAGTTGGTCCGAAGCTTTTTCCCTCTGACATTGACCCTGAAGGTTATGGTGGTGAGAAAATTGACATTATAGGTTTCCGTTGGTTCAAATTTGAATTTAAAAATCGGAAAGCCTATGGTAAGCTGTATATCTCTAAGAAGGGTCCGTCTGTCTTGGGGTGGCAAGACCAAGGGAATTTGCACATCATTTTAGATCCCAATTCAGTTGAGAAAGTACTGGTGATGGATGAGGGCACCAGGGATGGCGAAAAATTGTTAAACAAATTTCCCTTGGTGTTTCAAAAGAAAATTGGCAAATTAAAAGACTTCGAGCACAGAATTATACTTAAGGATGACGCTGTGTCCAAAATCCACAAGGTTAGGAATATTCCCATTGCTTTAAGGAACGATGTTACCACAGAACTCGATAAAATGATAACTTCAGAAATAATTGAACCCATTGAGGCTTCAGCTTGGGTTTCTCCCTTGGTGGTAGTTAAACGCAGCAATGGGAAATTGAGACTCTGTGTGTATCTGCGCCACGTTAATGATAATATTGTCGTAGACCAGTTCCCATTGCCAAAAATTAATGAAAGTTTGGTTTACTTGATGGTGCTAAATGGTTTAGCACTATTGATCTATCAGCTGCGTATCACCAGATCCCATTGTCAAAGGACAGCAGAAAGTTCACAGCCTTTATTACCCCACAAGGATGTTTCCAATTTAAAAGGATGCCTTTCGGCCTTGCATCCGCAGCCGCTGTTTTCCAGCGCTTAATGCATAGGTTATTTGCTAATGTCAAAAACACCAAGTTCTTTCAGGACGATATCCTCATCTTTGGGAAAAACAAGGCAGAACATGACAAAACTTTAGAAACTGTTTTAAGTATTCTTGAATTAAAAGGATTGACGGTTGAACACTCAAAATGTACATTTGCAAGTAATCATGTAACATACCTAGGGCATGTTATTGACTGTAATGGTATCAGACCAAAACCTAACCTTATTGATGCCATTAAATGTGCTCTCGCCCCTAGTGGTAAAGATGATGTTAGATCATTTATCGGCCTTGCTGAATTTTGCTCCAAGTACATTCCCAATTTTGCTGCTAGGAACTACAATATTAGGCAACTCCTGAAGAACAAGGTGAAATTTGTATGGTCATCTGATTGTGAACAAGATTTCATTGATATTAAGGAGTGTATTTCTAAGATTGCTTCTCTAAAAAGTTTTAACCCAGAGGCGGAGACTTTAATAACCACTGATGCTAGTATTAAAGGATTAGGAGCGGTTCTAGCACAAATAGATTCTAATGGTAAGGAACTTATAATAGCTTATGCTTCCAGATCTCTTTCACCTACAGAAGAGAAGTACTCTACTATAGAGAAAGAGACTTTGGCATGTGTCTGGGCGGTTGACCATTTCCGTGCATTTGTATGGGGGAAGCAGTTTACTTTACGTTGTGACCATAAGCCTTTACTTAAGGTTTTGACCACAGAAGGCACAATAAACACTTCAGCTAGAGTCGCCAGACTTGCTATTAGACTACAAGATTATTGTTATAAAGTTATGTATGTGCCAGGGAAGGAGAACTGCATTGCTGATTTTCTGTCTAGAATGCCCAAACAAATGGAAAAATGTGAGGATGAAATTTGGAATGCGTTTCAGATTGCGTTTGTACATGATTTGGGTGATGCTGGTATCAAAAAAGATAAATGGGAAGAAGAATATCGTAAGGATGAAGAGCTATCTCTGGTGAAATCACATCTAGCAGAATCTTTGCCGAGAGTGGTGGACAATTGTAATCCCTTAAAACCCTTTTGGGAAGTAAGGTTTGATCTGGCTGTTCGTGGTGAAAACATTTGGCGGGGTGAAAGGGTTGTTCCCCCCAAAACCTTACGTTCTTCTATTATAGCTCTGTGTCATGAAGGACACTTTGGCATTGTTCGTTCCAAGCGGACTGTGAAAGCTTCTTTTTGGTGGCCAGGTGTTGATGCAGATGTTGAGAAGTTTGTAAGGAGTTGTAAACTGTGTCAGACGGCAGATAAATCTCTTGTCACTTTCAGGCCTCCTTTGGGTAAAGTTGTCAGACCTAGTTCACCTTGGGAACACACTGCGATTGACATCATGGGCCCAATAGGGAGAGAGCAAAAGTACATTTTGGTGTTAATTGATTTATATTCCAGATGGCCTTTCGTCAAAATTGTTGATAAGGCTGACACAGATTCTGTATTACTTTTTCTGGATCAATCATTTATCATGGAAGGTATTCCTTCCTTATTATTGAGTGATAACGGTGTACAGTTCTTATCTACAAAGGCGATAGATTACTTCAATAGACTTGGCATTAGACACAAAACAACATCCTTATATAATCCAAACAATAATGGTATGGTCGAACGCTTTAACCGCGTTATTAAGAACATTATACAAATGACTGCCAATGATGACAATTGGGAAACCCAGGTTCTTAAAATTGTTTGGGCTTACAGGGTTTCTATTTGCGATGCCACTGGATATCCTCCTTTTGTTCTCATGCGTGGGAGGAACCCCTGAACAAAGTTCAGGAGTGAACTTTGTTCTGGGGTTCCTTTTCATCAACGCTTGCCTCGTTTACTAGAAGGAATTCATTAGCGCTTCTGGATTTCTCTTTCCAGGTGATTAGTTAATTGATTTTTTTTGCATTTTTCTGGTTTTGTATTTTCTTTCAAGTGGTGAAGAATGGACAGTAGTCATAGCGACTGAATTATACTGAACAATTCCACTTATCGCTTCATTCTTGTTTTGTTTTGATACTTTTCTGTGTTTTAATACTAACTTAATATGAGTCAGCAAACCTTCACTTTGAGCCCTCCTCAGGATTTTTGGTCAAAAGGCTCTGAACCAATTTTGAAATGGACGGAATGGAAGGAATATTTCTTAAATTACATAAAAACTGTAGATTCCGACGGCAAGATGTCACCTGAACAAAAGACTGGAATTCTTCTACATTCCTTAGGTCCACAGGGACAAAGGTCTTATAATCAGATGAATAAGTCTGTAGTTGGCGAAGGTGATGGCAATATGTTCACAAATGCTTTATCTAACCTTGATAGATACTTTGCACCTAAGGTTTGTATGGGCATTACGCGATACAAATTCTTCCAAAGGAAACAACTTAAAAGTGAATCTGTGGATGATTATGTTAGTGAATTGAAAAAGTTAGCCATAGACTGTGCTTTTGGTGGGTTGTTAGAAGATCTTGTACGTGATCAAGTTGTGATGCATGCCAACAATCCTGCCATTCAAGAAAGACTCTGGATGAATGGTGATGCTTGTTTAGATGATATTCTTGTTGTTGTTCGAAAGGCTGAAACATCCAGCAGATGCGCTAGCGCTTTGAAAACTGAAGGAGTTACTAAGGAAACAATTGCTAAAGTTAGTACTAATTACAAGAAAAGTCAAAACTACAAGCAGAAAAATGAGAGTTGGAGTAAATCTAAGACATATAATGAACCACCTAAATGTTATAGGTGTGGCAGCCTAGAACATTTAGCCTTTGCCAAATCCTGCCCTGCTAGAAAGAGTAAATGCGGTGCTTGTGGCATGTATGGTCACTATACTAAAGCTTGTAGGAGAAAAACTAAAGCAGTGAAATGTATCCAGGTTGATACTGATTCAAATGACAGTGAGAATAGTAGTGATGAGCAAATTCCCGAAAGCTCGATTGCTCTTAAAAAGAAACTGTTGATTAATATTAGGGATGGTTGTTTGCTTATTGATAACAAACCAGAGTGTTGGGTTCACATTGGTGGTGTGCGTGCAAAGGTGTATGCTGATTCAGGATCACCTTACTCCATAATTAACAAGGACGTGTGGGAAAAGAACTTCGTTGGGAAAGTTGGTCCGAAGCTTTTTCCCTCTGACATTGACCCTGAAGGTTATGGTGGTGAGAAAATTGACATTATAGGTTTCCGTTGGTTCAAATTTGAATTTAAAAATCGGAAAGCCTATGGTAAGCTATATATCTCTAAGAAGGGTCCGTCTGTCTTGGGGTGGCAAGACCAAGGGAATTTGCACATCATTTTAGATCCCAATTCAGTTGAGAAAGTACTGGTGATGGATGAGGGCACCAGGGTTGGCGAAAAATTGTTAAACAAATTTCCCTTGGTGTTTCAAAAGAAAATTGGCAAATTAAAAGACTTCGAGCACAGAATTATACTTAAGGATGACGCTGTGTCCAAAATCCACAAGGTTAGGAATATTACCATTGCTTTAAGGAACGATGTTACCACAGAACTCGATAAAATGATAACTTCAGAAATAATTGAACCCATTGAGGCTTCAGCTTGGGTTTCTCCCTTGGTGGTAGTTAAACGCAGCAATGGGAAATTGAGACTCTGTGTGTATCTGCGCCACCTTAATGATAATATTGTCGTAGACCAGTTCCCATTGCCAAAGATTAATGAAATGTTGGCTTTACTTGATGGTGCTAAATGGTTTAGCACTATTGATCTATCAGCTGCGTATCACCAGATCCCATTGTCAAAGGACATCAGAAAGTTCACAGTCTTTATTACCCCACAAGGATGTTTCCAATTTAAAAGGATGCCTTTCGGCCTTGCATCCACAGCCGCTGTTTTCCAGCGCTTAATGCATAGGTTATTTGCTAATGTCAAAAACACCAAGTTCTTTCAGGACGATATCCTCATCTTTGGGAAAAACAAGGCGGAACATGACAAAACTTTAGAAACTGTTTTAAGTATTCTTGAATTAAAAGGATTGACGGTTGAACACTCAAAATGTACATTTGCAAGTAATCATGTAACATACCTAGGGCATGTTATTGACTGTAATGGTATCAGACCAAAACCTAACCTTATTGATGCCATTAAATGTGCTCCCGCCCCTAGTGGTAAAGATGATGTTAGATCATTTATCGGCCTTGCTGAATTTTGCTCCAAGTACATTCCCAATGTTGCTGCTAGGACCTACAATATTAGGCAACTCCTGAAGAACAAGGTGAAATTTGTATGGTCATCTGATTGTGAACAAGATTTCATTGATATTAAGGAGTGTATTTCTAAGATTGCTTCTCTAAAAAGTTTTAACCCAGAGGCGGAGACTTTAATAACTACTGATGCTAGTATTAAAGGATTAGGAGCGGTTCTAGCACAAATAGATTCTAATGGTAAGGAACTTATAATAGCTTATGCTTCCAGATCTCTTTCACCTACAGAAGAGAAGTACTCTACTATAGAGAAAGAGACTTTGGCATGTGTCTGGGCGGTTGACCATTTCCGTGCATTTGTATGGGGGAAGCAGTTTACTTTACGTTGTGACCATAAGCCTTTACTTAAGGTTTTGACCACAGAAGGCACAATAAACACTTCAGCTAGAGTCGCCAGACTTGCTATTAGACTACAAGATTATTGTTATAAAGTTATGTATGTGCCAGGGAAGGAGAACTGCATTGCTGATTTTCTGTCTAGAATGCCCAAACAAATGGAAAAATGTGAGGATGAAATTTGGAATGCGTTTCAGATTGCGTTTGTACATGATTTGGGTGATGCTGGTATCAAAAAAGATAAATGGGAAGAAGAATATCGTAAGGATGAAGAGCTATCTCTGGTTAAATCACATCTAGCAGAATCTTGACCGAGAGTGGTGGACAATTGTAATCCCTTAAAACCCTTTTGGGAAGTAAGGTTTGATCTGGCTGTTCGTGGTGAAAACATTTGGCGGGGTGAAAGGGTTGTTCCCCCCAAAACCTTACGTTCTTCTATTATAGCTCTGTGTCATGAAGGACACTTTGGCATTGTTCATTCCAAGCGGACTGTGAAAGCTTCTTTTTGGTGGCCAGGTGTTGATGCAGATGTTGAGAAGTTTGTAAGGAGTTGTAAACTGTGTCAGACGGCAGATAAATCTCTTGTCACTTTCAGGCCTCCTTTGGGTAAAGTTGTCAGACCTAGTTCACCTTGGGAACACACTGCGATTGACATCATGGGCCCAATAGGGAGAGAGCAAAAGTACATTTTGGTGTTAATTGATTTATATTCCAGATGGCCTTTCGTCAAAATTGTTGATAAGGCTGACACAGATTCTGTATTACTTTTTCTGGATCAATCATTTATCATGGAAGGTATTCCTTCCTTATTATTGAGTGATAACGGTGTACAGTTCTTATCTACAAAGGCGATAGATTACTTCAATAGACTTGGCATTAGACACAAAACAACATCCTTATATAATCCAAACAATAATGGTATGGTCGAACGCTTTAACCGCGTTATTAAGAACATTATACAAATGACTGCCAATGATGACAATTGGGAAACCCAGGTTCTTAAAATTGTTTGGGCTTACAGGGTTTCTATTTGCGATGCCACTGGATATCCTCCTTTTGTTCTCATGCGTGGGAGGAACCCCTGAACAAAGTTCAGGAGTGAACTTTGTTCTGGGGTTCCTTTTCATCAACGCTTGCCTCGTTTACTAGAAGGAATTCATTAGCGCTTCTGGATTTCTCTTTCCAGGTGATTAGTTAATTGATTTTTTTTGCATTTTTCTGGTTTTGTATTTTCTTTCAAGTGGTGAAGAATGGACAGTAGTCATAGCGACTGAATTATACTGAACAATTCCACTTATCGCTTCATTCTTGTTTTGTTTTGATACTTTTCTGTGTTTTAATACTAACTTAATATGAGTCAGCAAACCTTCACTTTGAGCCCTCCTCAGGATTTTTGGTCAAAAGGCTCTGAACCAATTTTGAAATGGACGGAATGGAAGGAATATTTCTTAAATTACATAAAAACTGTAGATTCCGAAGCAAAGATGTCACCTGAACAAAAGACTGGAATTCTTCTACATTCCTTAGGTCCACAGGGACAAAGGTCTTATAATCAGATGAATAAGTCTGTAGTTGGCGAAGGTGATGGCAATATGTTCACAAATGCTTTATCTAACCTTGATAGATACTTTGCACCTAAGGTTTGTATGGGCATTACGCGATACAAATTCTTCCAAAGGAAACAACTTAAAAGTGAATCTGTGGATGATTATGTTAGTGAATTGAAAAAGTTAGCCATAGACTGTGCTTTTGGTGGGTTGTTAGAAGATCTTGTACGTGATCAAGTTGTGATGCATGCCAACAATCCTGCCATTCAAGAAAGACTCTGGATGAATGGTGATGCTTGTTTAGATGATATTCTTGCTGTTGTTCGAAAGGCTGAAACATCCAGCAGATGCGCTAGCGCTTTGAAAACTGAAGGAGTTACTAAGGAAACAATTGCTAAAGTTAGTACTAATTACAAGAAAAGTAAAAACTACAAGCAGAAAAATGAGAGTTGAAGTAAATCTAAGACATATAATGAACCACCTAAATGTTATAGGTGTGGCAGCCTAGAACATTTAGCCTGTGCCAAATCCTGCCCTGCTAGAAAGAGTAAATGCGGTGCTTGTGGCATGTATGGTCACTATACTAAAGCTTGTAGGAGAAAAACTAAAGCAGTGAAATGTATCCAGGTTGATACTGATTCAAATGACAGTGAGAATAGTAGTGATGAGCAAATTCCCGAAAGCTTGATTGCTCTTAAAAAGAAACTGTTGCTTAATATTAGGGATGGTTGTTTGCTTATTGATAACAAACCAGAGTGTTGGGTTCACATTGGTGGTGTGCGTGCAAAGGTGTATGCTGATTCAGGATCACCTTACTCCATAATTAACAAGGACGTGTGGGAAAAGAACTTCGTTGGGAAAGTTGGTCCGAAGCTTTTTCCCTCTGACATTGACCCTGAAGGTTATGGTGGTGAGAAAATTGACATTATAGGTTTCCGTTGGTTCAAATTTGAATTTAAAAATCGGAAAGCCTATCGTAAGCTGTATATCTCTAAGAAGGGTCCGTCTGTCTTGGGGTGGCAAGACCAAGGGAATTTGCACATCATTTTAGATCCCAATTCAGTTGAGAAAGTACTGGTGATGGATGTGGGCACCAGGGTTGGCGAAAAATTGTTAAACAAATTTCCCTTGGTGTTTCAAAAGAAAATTGGCAAATTAAAAGACTTCGAGCACAGAATTATACTTAAGGATGACGCTGTGTCCAAAATCCACAAGGTTAGGAATATTCCCATTGCTTTAAGGAACGATGTTAACACAGAACTCGATAAAATGATAACTTCAGAAATAATTGAACCCATTGAGGCTTCAGCTTGGGTTTCTCCCTTGGTGGTAGTTAAACGCAGCAATGGGAAATTGAGACTCTGTGTGTATCTGCGCCACCTTAATGATAATATTGTCGTAGACTAGTTCCCATTGCCAAACATTAATGAAATGTTGGCTTTACTTGATGGTGCTAAATGGTTTAGCACTATTGATCTATCAGCTGCGTATCACCAGATCCCATTGTCAAAGGACAGCAGAAAGTTCACAGCCTTTATTACCCCACAAGGATGTTTCCAATTTAAAAGGATGCCTTTCGGCCTTGCATCCACAGCCGCTGTTTTCCAGCGCTTAATGCATAGGTTATTTGCTAATGTCAAAAACACCAAGTTCTTTCAGGACGATATCCTCATCTTTGGGAAAAACAAGGCAGAACATGACAAAACTTTAGAAACTGTTTTAAGTATTCTTGAATTAAAAGGATTGACGGTTGAACACTCAAAATGTACATTTGCAAGTAATCATGTAACATACCTAGGGCATGTTATTGACTGTAATGGTATCAGACCAAAACCTAACCTTATTGATGCCATTAAATGTGCTCCCGCCCCTAGTGGTAAAGATGATGTTAGATCATTTATTGGCCTTGCTGAATTTTGCTCCAAGTACATTCCCAATTTTGCTGCTAGGGCCTACAATATTAGGCAACTCCTGAAGAACAAGGTGAAATTTGTATGGTCATCTGATTGTGAACAAGATTTCGTTGATATTAAGGAGTGTATTTCTAAGATTGCTTCTCTAAAAAGTTTTAACCCAGAGGCGGAGACTTTAATAACCACTGATGCTAGTATTAAAGGATTAGGAGCGGTTCTAGCACAAATAGATTCTAATGGTAAGGAACTTATAATAGCTTATGCTTCCAGATCTCTTTCACCTACAGAAGAGAAGTACTCTACTATAGAGAAAGAGACTTTGGCATGTGTCTGGGCGGTTGACCATTTCCGTGCATTTGTATGGGGGAAGCAGTTTACTTTACGTTGTGACCATAAGCCTTTACTTAAGGTTTTGACCACAGAAGGCACAATAAACACTTCAGCTAGAGTCGCCAGACTTGCTATTAGACTACAAGATTATTGTTATAAAGTTATGTATGTGCCAGGGAAGGAGAACTGCATTGCTGATTTTCTGTCTAGAATGCCCAAACAAATGGAAAAATGTGAGGATGAAATTTGGAATGCGTTTCAGATTGCGTTTGTACATGATTTGGGTGATGCTGGTATCAAAAAAGATAAATGGGAAGAAGAATATCTTAAGGATGAAGAGCTATCTCTGGTTAAATCACATCTAGCAGAATCTTGGCCGAGAGTGGTGGACAATTGTAATCCCTTAAAACCCTTTTGGGAAGTAAGGTTTGATCTGGCTGTTCGTGGTGAAAACATTTGGCGGGGTGAAAGGGTTGTTCCCCCCAAAACCTTACGTTCTTCTATTATAGCTCTGTGTCATGAAGGACACTTTGGCATTGTTCGTTCCAAGCGGACTGTGAAAGCTTCTTTTTGGTGGCCAGGTGTTGATGCAGATGTTGAGAAGTTTGTAAGGAGTTGTAAACTGTGTCAGACGGCAGATAAATCTCTTGTCACTTTCAGGCCTCCTTTGGGTAAAGTTGTCAGACCTAGTTCACCTTGGGAACACACTGCGATTAACATCATGGGCCCAATAGGGAGAGAGCAAAAGTACATTTTGGTGTTAATTGATTTATATTCCAGATGGCCTTTCGTCAAAATTGTTGATAAGGCTGACACAGATTCTGTATTACTTTTTCTGGATCAATCATTTATCATGGAAGGTATTCCTTCCTTATTATTGAGTGATAACGGTGTACAGTTCTTATCTACCAAGGCGATAGATTACTTCAATAGACTTGGCATTAGACACAAAACAACATCCTTATATAATCCAAACAATAATGGTATGGTCGAACGCTTTAACCGCGTTATTAAGAACATTATACAAATGACTGCCAATGATGACAATTGGGAAACCCAGGTTCTTAAAATGGTTTGGGCTTACAGGGTTTCTATTTGCGATGCCACTGGATATCCTCCTTTTGTTCTCATGCGTGGGAGGAACCCCAGAACAAAGTTCAGGAGTGAACTTTGTTCTGGGGTTCCTTTTCATCAACACTTGCCTCGTTTAGTAGAAGGAATTCATTAGCGCTTCTGGATTTCTCTTTCCAGGTGATTAGTTAATTGATTTTTTTTGCATTTTTCTGGTTTTGTATTTTCTTTCAAGTGGTGAAGAATGGACAGTGGTCATAGCGACTGAA
Source organism: Lissotriton helveticus (assembly GCF_964261635.1). NCBI lineage: Eukaryota > Metazoa > Chordata > Amphibia > Caudata > Salamandridae > Lissotriton > Lissotriton helveticus. The sequence continues at coordinate 192,769,600 of NC_136072.1, forward strand.
TTATACTGAACAATTCCACTTATCGCTTCATTCTTGTTTTGTTTTGATACTTTTCTGTGTTTTAATACTAACTTAATATGAGTCAGCAAACCTTCTCTTTGAGCCCTCCTCAGGATTTTTGGTCAAAAGGCTCTGAACCAATTTTGAAATTGACGGAATGGAAGGAATATTTCTTAAATTACATCAAAACTGTAGATTCCGACGGCAAGATGTCACCTGAACAAAAGACTGGAATTCTTCTACATTCCTTAGGTCCACAGGGACAAAGGTCTTATAATCAGATGAATAAGTCTGTAGTTGGCGAAGGTGATGGCAATATGTTCACAAATGCTTTATCTAACCTTGATAGATACTTTGCACCTAAGGTTTGTATGGGCATTACGCGATACAAATTCTTCCAAAGGAAACAACTTAAAAGTGAATCTGTGGATGATTATGTTAGTGAATTGAAAAAGTTAGCCATAGACTGTGCTTTTGGTGGGTTGTTAGAAGATCTTGTACGTGATCAAGTTGTGATGCATGCCAACAATCCTGCAATTCAAGAAAGACTCTGGATGAATGGTGATGCTTGTTTAGATGATATTCTTGCTGTTGTTCGAAAGGCTGAAACATCCAGCAGATGCGCTAGCGCTTTGAAAACTGAAGGAGTTACTAAGGAAACAATTGCTAAAGTTAGTACTAATTACAAGAAAAGTCAAAACTACAAGCAGAAAAATGAGAGTTGGAGTAAATCTAAGACATATAATGAACCACCTAAATGTTATAGGTGTGGCAGCCTAGAACATTTAGCCTTTGCCAAATCCTGCCCTGCTAGAAAGAGTAAATGCGGTGCTTGTGGCATGTATGGTCACTATACTAAAGCTTGTAGGAGAAAAACTAAAGCAGTGAAATGTATCCAGGTTGATACTGATTCAAATGACAGTTAGAATAGTAGTGATAAGCAAATTCCCGAAAGCTCGATTGCTCTTAAAAAGAATCTGTTGCTTAATATTAGGGATGGTTGTTTGCTTATTGATAACAAAACAGAGTGTTGGGTTCACATTGGTGGTGTGCGTGCAAAGGTGTATGCTGATTCAGGATCACCTTACTCCATAATTAACAAGAACGTGTGGGAAAAGAACTTCGTTGGGAAAGTTGGTCCGAAGCTTTTTCCCTCTGACATTGACCCTGAAGGTTATGGTGGTGAGAAAATTGACATTATAGGTTTCCGTTGGTTCAAATTTGAATTTAAAAATCGGAAAGCCTATGGTAAGCTGTATATCTCTAAGAAGGGTCCGTCTGTCTTGGGGTGGCAAGACCAAGGGAATTTGCACATCATTTTAGATCCCAATTCAGATGAGAAAGTACTGGTGATGGATGAGGGCACCAGGGATGGCGAAAAATTGTTAAACAAATTTCCCTTGGTGTTTCAAAAGAAAATTGGCAAATTAAAAGACTTCGAGCACAGAATTATACTTAAGGATGACGCTGTGTCCAAAATCCACAAGGTTAGGAATATTCCCATTGCTTTAAGGAACGATGTTACCACAGAACTCGATAAAATGATAACTTCAGAAATAATTGAACCCATTGAGGCTTCAGCTTGGGTTTCTCCCTTGGTGGTAGTTAAACGCAGCAATGGGAAATTGAGACTCTGTGTGTATCTGCGCCACGTTAATGATAATATTGTCGTAGACCAGTTCCCATTGCCAAAAATTAATGAAAGTTTGGTTTACTTGATGGTGCTAAATGGTTTAGCACTATTGATCTATCAGCTGCGTATCACCAGATCCCATTGTCAAAGGACAGCAGAAAGTTCACAGCCTTTATTACCCCACAAGGATGTTTCCAATTTAAAAGGATGCCTTTCGGCCTTGCATCCGCAGCCGCTGTTTTCCAGCGCTTAATGCATAGGTTATTTGCTAATGTCAAAAACACCAAGTTCTTTCAGGACGATATCCTCATCTTTGGGAAAAACAAGGCAGAACATGACAAAACTTTAGAAACTGTTTTAAGTATTCTTGAATTAAAAGGATTGACGGTTGAACACTCAAAATGTACATTTGCAAGTAATCATGTAACATACCTAGGGCATGTTATTGACTGTAATGGTATCAGACCAAAACCTAACCTTATTGATGCCATTAAATGTGCTCTCGCCCCTAGTGGTAAAGATGATGTTAGATCATTTATCGGCCTTGCTGAATTTTGCTCCAAGTACATTCCCAATTTTGCTGCTAGGAACTACAATATTAGGCAACTCCTGAAGAACAAGGTGAAATTTGTATGGTCATCTGATTGTGAACAAGATTTCATTGATATTAAGGAGTGTATTTCTAAGATTGCTTCTCTAAAAAGTTTTAACCCAGAGGCGGAGACTTTAATAACCACTGATGCTAGTATTAAAGGATTAGGAGCGGTTCTAGCACAAATAGATTCTAATGGTAAGGAACTTATAATAGCTTATGCTTCCAGATCTCTTTCACCTACAGAAGAGAAGTACTCTACTATAGAGAAAGAGACTTTGGCATGTGTCTGGGCGGTTGACCATTTCCGTGCATTTGTATGGGGGAAGCAGTTTACTTTACGTTGTGACCATAAGCCTTTACTTAAGGTTTTGACCACAGAAGGCACAATAAACACTTCAGCTAGAGTCGCCAGACTTGCTATTAGACTACAAGATTATTGTTATAAAGTTATGTATGTGCCAGGGAAGGAGAACTGCATTGCTGATTTTCTGTCTAGAATGCCCAAACAAATGGAAAAATGTGAGGATGAAATTTGGAATGCGTTTCAGATTGCGTTTGTACATGATTTGGGTGATGCTGGTATCAAAAAAGATAAATGGGAAGAAGAATATCGTAAGGATGAAGAGCTATCTCTGGTGAAATCACATCTAGCAGAATCTTTGCCGAGAGTGGTGGACAATTGTAATCCCTTAAAACCCTTTTGGGAAGTAAGGTTTGATCTGGCTGTTCGTGGTGAAAACATTTGGCGGGGTGAAAGGGTTGTTCCCCCCAAAACCTTACGTTCTTCTATTATAGCTCTGTGTCATGAAGGACACTTTGGCATTGTTCGTTCCAAGCGGACTGTGAAAGCTTCTTTTTGGTGGCCAGGTGTTGATGCAGATGTTGAGAAGTTTGTAAGGAGTTGTAAACTGTGTCAGACGGCAGATAAATCTCTTGTCACTTTCAGGCCTCCTTTGGGTAAAGTTGTCAGACCTAGTTCACCTTGGGAACACACTGCGATTGACATCATGGGCCCAATAGGGAGAGAGCAAAAGTACATTTTGGTGTTAATTGATTTATATTCCAGATGGCCTTTCGTCAAAATTGTTGATAAGGCTGACACAGATTCTGTATTACTTTTTCTGGATCAATCATTTATCATGGAAGGTATTCCTTCCTTATTATTGAGTGATAACGGTGTACAGTTCTTATCTACAAAGGCGATAGATTACTTCAATAGACTTGGCATTAGACACAAAACAACATCCTTATATAATCCAAACAATAATGGTATGGTCGAACGCTTTAACCGCGTTATTAAGAACATTATACAAATGACTGCCAATGATGACAATTGGGAAACCCAGGTTCTTAAAATTGTTTGGGCTTACAGGGTTTCTATTTGCGATGCCACTGGATATCCTCCTTTTGTTCTCATGCGTGGGAGGAACCCCTGAACAAAGTTCAGGAGTGAACTTTGTTCTGGGGTTCCTTTTCATCAACGCTTGCCTCGTTTACTAGAAGGAATTCATTAGCGCTTCTGGATTTCTCTTTCCAGGTGATTAGTTAATTGATTTTTTTTGCATTTTTCTGGTTTTGTATTTTCTTTCAAGTGGTGAAGAATGGACAGTAGTCATAGCGACTGAATTATACTGAACAATTCCACTTATCGCTTCATTCTTGTTTTGTTTTGATACTTTTCTGTGTTTTAATACTAACTTAATATGAGTCAGCAAACCTTCACTTTGAGCCCTCCTCAGGATTTTTGGTCAAAAGGCTCTGAACCAATTTTGAAATGGACGGAATGGAAGGAATATTTCTTAAATTACATAAAAACTGTAGATTCCGACGGCAAGATGTCACCTGAACAAAAGACTGGAATTCTTCTACATTCCTTAGGTCCACAGGGACAAAGGTCTTATAATCAGATGAATAAGTCTGTAGTTGGCGAAGGTGATGGCAATATGTTCACAAATGCTTTATCTAACCTTGATAGATACTTTGCACCTAAGGTTTGTATGGGCATTACGCGATACAAATTCTTCCAAAGGAAACAACTTAAAAGTGAATCTGTGGATGATTATGTTAGTGAATTGAAAAAGTTAGCCATAGACTGTGCTTTTGGTGGGTTGTTAGAAGATCTTGTACGTGATCAAGTTGTGATGCATGCCAACAATCCTGCCATTCAAGAAAGACTCTGGATGAATGGTGATGCTTGTTTAGATGATATTCTTGTTGTTGTTCGAAAGGCTGAAACATCCAGCAGATGCGCTAGCGCTTTGAAAACTGAAGGAGTTACTAAGGAAACAATTGCTAAAGTTAGTACTAATTACAAGAAAAGTCAAAACTACAAGCAGAAAAATGAGAGTTGGAGTAAATCTAAGACATATAATGAACCACCTAAATGTTATAGGTGTGGCAGCCTAGAACATTTAGCCTTTGCCAAATCCTGCCCTGCTAGAAAGAGTAAATGCGGTGCTTGTGGCATGTATGGTCACTATACTAAAGCTTGTAGGAGAAAAACTAAAGCAGTGAAATGTATCCAGGTTGATACTGATTCAAATGACAGTGAGAATAGTAGTGATGAGCAAATTCCCGAAAGCTCGATTGCTCTTAAAAAGAAACTGTTGATTAATATTAGGGATGGTTGTTTGCTTATTGATAACAAACCAGAGTGTTGGGTTCACATTGGTGGTGTGCGTGCAAAGGTGTATGCTGATTCAGGATCACCTTACTCCATAATTAACAAGGACGTGTGGGAAAAGAACTTCGTTGGGAAAGTTGGTCCGAAGCTTTTTCCCTCTGACATTGACCCTGAAGGTTATGGTGGTGAGAAAATTGACATTATAGGTTTCCGTTGGTTCAAATTTGAATTTAAAAATCGGAAAGCCTATGGTAAGCTATATATCTCTAAGAAGGGTCCGTCTGTCTTGGGGTGGCAAGACCAAGGGAATTTGCACATCATTTTAGATCCCAATTCAGTTGAGAAAGTACTGGTGATGGATGAGGGCACCAGGGTTGGCGAAAAATTGTTAAACAAATTTCCCTTGGTGTTTCAAAAGAAAATTGGCAAATTAAAAGACTTCGAGCACAGAATTATACTTAAGGATGACGCTGTGTCCAAAATCCACAAGGTTAGGAATATTACCATTGCTTTAAGGAACGATGTTACCACAGAACTCGATAAAATGATAACTTCAGAAATAATTGAACCCATTGAGGCTTCAGCTTGGGTTTCTCCCTTGGTGGTAGTTAAACGCAGCAATGGGAAATTGAGACTCTGTGTGTATCTGCGCCACCTTAATGATAATATTGTCGTAGACCAGTTCCCATTGCCAAAGATTAATGAAATGTTGGCTTTACTTGATGGTGCTAAATGGTTTAGCACTATTGATCTATCAGCTGCGTATCACCAGATCCCATTGTCAAAGGACATCAGAAAGTTCACAGTCTTTATTACCCCACAAGGATGTTTCCAATTTAAAAGGATGCCTTTCGGCCTTGCATCCACAGCCGCTGTTTTCCAGCGCTTAATGCATAGGTTATTTGCTAATGTCAAAAACACCAAGTTCTTTCAGGACGATATCCTCATCTTTGGGAAAAACAAGGCGGAACATGACAAAACTTTAGAAACTGTTTTAAGTATTCTTGAATTAAAAGGATTGACGGTTGAACACTCAAAATGTACATTTGCAAGTAATCATGTAACATACCTAGGGCATGTTATTGACTGTAATGGTATCAGACCAAAACCTAACCTTATTGATGCCATTAAATGTGCTCCCGCCCCTAGTGGTAAAGATGATGTTAGATCATTTATCGGCCTTGCTGAATTTTGCTCCAAGTACATTCCCAATGTTGCTGCTAGGACCTACAATATTAGGCAACTCCTGAAGAACAAGGTGAAATTTGTATGGTCATCTGATTGTGAACAAGATTTCATTGATATTAAGGAGTGTATTTCTAAGATTGCTTCTCTAAAAAGTTTTAACCCAGAGGCGGAGACTTTAATAACTACTGATGCTAGTATTAAAGGATTAGGAGCGGTTCTAGCACAAATAGATTCTAATGGTAAGGAACTTATAATAGCTTATGCTTCCAGATCTCTTTCACCTACAGAAGAGAAGTACTCTACTATAGAGAAAGAGACTTTGGCATGTGTCTGGGCGGTTGACCATTTCCGTGCATTTGTATGGGGGAAGCAGTTTACTTTACGTTGTGACCATAAGCCTTTACTTAAGGTTTTGACCACAGAAGGCACAATAAACACTTCAGCTAGAGTCGCCAGACTTGCTATTAGACTACAAGATTATTGTTATAAAGTTATGTATGTGCCAGGGAAGGAGAACTGCATTGCTGATTTTCTGTCTAGAATGCCCAAACAAATGGAAAAATGTGAGGATGAAATTTGGAATGCGTTTCAGATTGCGTTTGTACATGATTTGGGTGATGCTGGTATCAAAAAAGATAAATGGGAAGAAGAATATCGTAAGGATGAAGAGCTATCTCTGGTTAAATCACATCTAGCAGAATCTTGACCGAGAGTGGTGGACAATTGTAATCCCTTAAAACCCTTTTGGGAAGTAAGGTTTGATCTGGCTGTTCGTGGTGAAAACATTTGGCGGGGTGAAAGGGTTGTTCCCCCCAAAACCTTACGTTCTTCTATTATAGCTCTGTGTCATGAAGGACACTTTGGCATTGTTCATTCCAAGCGGACTGTGAAAGCTTCTTTTTGGTGGCCAGGTGTTGATGCAGATGTTGAGAAGTTTGTAAGGAGTTGTAAACTGTGTCAGACGGCAGATAAATCTCTTGTCACTTTCAGGCCTCCTTTGGGTAAAGTTGTCAGACCTAGTTCACCTTGGGAACACACTGCGATTGACATCATGGGCCCAATAGGGAGAGAGCAAAAGTACATTTTGGTGTTAATTGATTTATATTCCAGATGGCCTTTCGTCAAAATTGTTGATAAGGCTGACACAGATTCTGTATTACTTTTTCTGGATCAATCATTTATCATGGAAGGTATTCCTTCCTTATTATTGAGTGATAACGGTGTACAGTTCTTATCTACAAAGGCGATAGATTACTTCAATAGACTTGGCATTAGACACAAAACAACATCCTTATATAATCCAAACAATAATGGTATGGTCGAACGCTTTAACCGCGTTATTAAGAACATTATACAAATGACTGCCAATGATGACAATTGGGAAACCCAGGTTCTTAAAATTGTTTGGGCTTACAGGGTTTCTATTTGCGATGCCACTGGATATCCTCCTTTTGTTCTCATGCGTGGGAGGAACCCCTGAACAAAGTTCAGGAGTGAACTTTGTTCTGGGGTTCCTTTTCATCAACGCTTGCCTCGTTTACTAGAAGGAATTCATTAGCGCTTCTGGATTTCTCTTTCCAGGTGATTAGTTAATTGATTTTTTTTGCATTTTTCTGGTTTTGTATTTTCTTTCAAGTGGTGAAGAATGGACAGTAGTCATAGCGACTGAATTATACTGAACAATTCCACTTATCGCTTCATTCTTGTTTTGTTTTGATACTTTTCTGTGTTTTAATACTAACTTAATATGAGTCAGCAAACCTTCACTTTGAGCCCTCCTCAGGATTTTTGGTCAAAAGGCTCTGAACCAATTTTGAAATGGACGGAATGGAAGGAATATTTCTTAAATTACATAAAAACTGTAGATTCCGAAGCAAAGATGTCACCTGAACAAAAGACTGGAATTCTTCTACATTCCTTAGGTCCACAGGGACAAAGGTCTTATAATCAGATGAATAAGTCTGTAGTTGGCGACGGTGATGGCAATATGTTCACAAATGCTTTATCTAACCTTGATAGATACTTTGCACCTAAGGTTTGTATGGGCATTACGCGATACAAATTCTTCCAAAGGAAACAACTTAAAAGTGAATCTGTGGATGATTATGTTAGTGAATTGAAAAAGTTAGCCATAGACTGTGCTTTTGGTGGGTTGTTAGAAGATCTTGTACGTGATCAAGTTGTGATGCATGCCAACAATCCTGCCATTCAAGAAAGACTCTGGATGAATGGTGATGCTTGTTTAGATGATATTCTTGTTGTTGTTCGAAAGGCTGAAACATCCAGCAGATGCGCTAGCGCTTTGAAAACTGAAGGAGTTACTAAGGAAACAATTGCTAAAGTTAGTACTAATTACAAGAAAAGTCAAAACTACAAGCAGAAAAATGAGAGTTGGAGTAAATCTAAGACATATAATGAACCACCTAAATGTTATAGGTGTGGCAGCCTAGAACATTTAGCCTTTGCCAAATCCTGCCCTGCTAGAAAGAGTAAATGCGGTGCTTGTGGCATGTATGGTCACTATACTAAAGCTTGTAGGAGAAAAACTAAAGCAGTGAAATGTATCCAGGTTGATACTGATTCAAATGACAGTGAGAATAGTAGTGATGAGCAAATTCCCGAAAGCTCGATTGCTCTTAAAAAGAAACTGTTGATTAATATTAGGGATGGTTGTTTGCTTATTGATAACAAACCAGAGTGTTGGGTTCACATTGGTGGTGTGCGTGCAAAGGTGTATGCTGATTCAGGATCACCTTACTCCATAATTAACAAGGACGTGTGGGAAAAGAACTTCGTTGGGAAAGTTGGTCCGAAGCTTTTTCCCTCTGACATTGACCCTGAAGGTTATGGTGGTGAGAAAATTGACATTATAGGTTTCCGTTGGTTCAAATTTGAATTTAAAAATCGGAAAGCCTATGGTAAGCTATATATCTCTAAGAAGGGTCCGTCTGTCTTGGGGTGGCAAGACCGAGGGAATTTGCACATCATTTTAGATCCCAATTCAGTTGAGAAAGTACTGGTGATGGATGAGGGCACCAGGGTTGGCGAAAAATTGTTAAACAAATTTCCCTTGGTGTTTCAAAAGAAAATTGGCAAATTAAAAGACTTCGAGCACAGAATTATACTTAAGGATGACGCTGTGTCCAAAATCCACAAGGTTAGGAATATTACCATTGCTTTAAGGAACGATGTTACCACAGAACTCGATAAAATGATAACTTCAGAAATAATTGAACCCATTGAGGCTTCAGCTTGGGTTTCTCCCTTGGTGGTAGTTAAACGCAGCAATGGGAAATTGAGACTCTGTGTGTATCTGCGCCACCTTAATGATAATATTGTCGTAGACCAGTTCCCATTGCCAAAGATTAATGAAATGTTGGCTTTACTTGATGGTGCTAAATGGTTTAGCACTATTGATCTATCAGCTGCGTATCACCAGATCCCATTGTCAAAGGACATCAGAAAGTTCACAGTCTTTATTACCCCACAAGGATGTTTCCAATTTAAAAGGATGCCTTTCGGCCTTGCATCCACAGCCGCTGTTTTCCAGCGCTTAATGCATAGGTTATTTGCTAATGTCAAAAACACCAAGTTCTTTCAGGACGATATCCTCATCTTTGGGAAAAACAAGGCGGAACATGACAAAACTTTAGAAACTGTTTTAAGTATTCTTGAATTAAAAGGATTGACGGTTGAACACTCAAAATGTACATTTGCAAGTAATCATGTAACATACCTAGGGCATGTTATTGACTGTAATGGTATCAGACCAAAACCTAACCTTATTGATGCCATTAAATGTGCTCCCGCCCCTAGTGGTAAAGATGATGTTAGATCATTTATCGGCCTTGCTGAATTTTGCTCCAAGTACATTCCCAATTTTGCTGCTAGGACCTACAATATTAGGCAACTCCTGAAGAACAAGGTGAAATTTGTATGGTCATCTGATTGTGAACAAGATTTCATTGATATTAAGGAGTGTATTTCTAAGATTGCTTCTCTAAAAAGTTTTAACCCAGAGGCGGAGACTTTAATAACTACTGATGCTAGTATTAAAGGATTAGGAGCGGTTCTAGCACAAATAGATTCTAATGGTAAGGAACTTATAATAGCTTATGCTTCCAGATCTCTTTCACCTACAGAAGAGAAGTACTCTACTATAGAGAAAGAGACTTTGGCATGTGTCTGGGCGGTTGACCATTTCCGTGCATTTGTATGGGGGAAGCAGTTTACTTTACGTTGTGACCATAAGCCTTTACTTAAGGTTTTGACCACAGAAGGCACAATAAACACTTCAGCTAGAGTCGCCAGACTTGCTATTAGACTACAAGATTATTGTTATAAAGTTATGTATGTGCCAGGGAAGGAGAACTGCATTGCTGATTTTCTGTCTAGAATGCCCAAACAAATGGAAAAATGTGAGGATGAAATTTGGAATGCGTTTCAGATTGCGTTTGTACATGATTTGGGTGATGCTGGTATCAAAAAAGATAAATGGGAAGAAGAATATCGTAAGGATGAAGAGCTATCTCTGGTTAAATCACATCTAGCAGAATCTTGACCGAGAGTGGTGGACAATTGTAATCCCTTAAAACCCTTTTGGGAAGTAAGGTTTGATCTGGCTGTTCGTGGTGAAAACATTTGGCGGGGTGAAAGGGTTGTTCCCCCCAAAACCTTACGTTCTTCTATTATAGCTCTGTGTCATGAAGGACACTTTGGCATTGTTCATTCCAAGCGGACTGTGAAAGCTTCTTTTTGGTGGCCAGGTGTTGATGCAGATGTTGAGAAGTTTGTAAGGAGTTGTAAACTGTGTCAGACGGCAGATAAATCTCTTGTCACTTTCAGGCCTCCTTTGGTTAAAGTTGTCAGACCTAGTTCACCTTGGGAACACACTGCGATTGACATCATGGGCCCAATAGGGAGAGAGCAAAAGTACATTTTGGTGTTAATTGATTTATATTCCAGATGGCGTTTCGTCAAAATTGTTGATAAGGCTGACACAGATTCTGTATTACTTTTTCTGGATCAATCATTTATCAGGGAAGGTATTCCTTCCTTATTATTGAGTGATAACGGTGTACAGTTCTTATCTACCAAGGCGATAGATTACTTCAATAGACTTGGCATTAGACACAAAACAACATCCTTATATAATCCAAACAATAATGGTATGGTCGAACTCTTTAACCGCGTTATTAAGAACATTATACAAATGACTGCCAATGATGACAATTGGGAAACCCAGGTTCTTAAAATGGTTTGGGCTTACAGGGTTTCTATTTGCGATGCCACTGGATATCCTCCTTTTGTTCTCATGCGTGGGAGGAACCCCAGAACAAAGTTCAGGAGTGAACTTTGTTCTGGGGTTCCTTTTCATCAACGCTTGCCTCGTTTACTAGAAGGAATTCATTAGCGCTTCTGGATTTCTCTTTCCAGGTGATTAGTTAATTGATTTTTTTTGCATTTTTCTGGTTTTGTATTTTCTTTCAAGTGGTGAAGAATGGACAGTAGTCATAGCGACTGAATTATACTGAACAATTCCACTTATCGCTTCATTCTTGTTTTGTTTTGATACTTTTCTGTGTTTTAATACTAACTTAATATGAGTCAGCAAACCTTCACTTGAGCCCTCCTCAGGATTTTTGGTCAAAAGGCTCTGAACCAATTTTGAAATGGACGGAATGGAAGGAATATTTCTTAAATTACATCAAAACTGTAGATTCCGAAGCAAAGATGTCACCTGAACAAAAGACTGGAATTCTTCTACATTCCTTAGGTCCACAGGGACATAGGTCTTATAATCAGATGAATAAGTCTGTAGTTGGCGAAGGTGATGGCAATATGTTCACAAATGCTTTATCTAACCTTGATAGATACTTTGCACCTAAGGTTTGTATGGGCATTACGCGATACAAATTCTTCCAAAGGAAACAACTTAAAAGTGAATCTGTGGATGATTATGTTAGTGAATTGAAGAAGTTAGCCATAGACTGTGCTTTTGGTGGGTTGTTAGAAGATCTTGTACGTGATCAAGTTGTGATGCATGCCAACAATCCTGCCATTCAAGAAAGACTCTGGATGAATGGTGATGCTTGTTTAGATGATATTCTTGCTGTTGTTCGAAAGGCTGAAACATCCAGCAGATGCGCTAGCGCTTTGAAAACTGAAGGAGTTACTAAGTAAACAATTGCTAAAGTTAGTACTAATTACAAGAAAAGTCAAAACTACAAGCAGAAAAATGAGAGTTGGAGTAAATCTAAGACATATAATGAACCACCTAAATGTTATAGGTGTGGCAGCCTAGAACATTTAGCCTTTGCCAAATCCTGCCCTGCTAGAAAGAGTAAATGCGGGGCTTGTGGCATGTATGGTCACTATACTAAAGCTTGTAGGAGAAAAACTAAAGCAGTGAAATGTATCCAGGTTGATACTGATTCAAATGACAGTGAGAATAGTAGTGATGAGCAAATTCCCGAAAGCTCGATTGCTCTTAAAAAGAAACTGTTGCTTAATATTAGGGATGGTTGTTTGCTTATTGATAACAAACCAGAGTGTTGGGTTCACATTGGTGGTGTGCGTGCAAAGGTGTATGCTGATTCAGGATCACCTTACTCCATAATTAACAAGGACGTGTGGGAAAAGAACTTTGTTGGGAAAGTTGGTCCGAAGCTTTTTCCCTCTGACATTGACCCTGAAGGATATGGTGGTGAGAAAATTGACATTATAGGTTTCCGTTGGTTCAAATTTGAATTTAAAAATCGGAAAGCCTATGGTAAGCTGTATATCTCTAAGAAGGGTCCGTCTGTCTTGGGGTGGCAAGACCAAGGGAATTTGCACATCATTTTAGATCCCAATTCAGTTGAGAAAGTACTGGTGATGGATGAGGGCACCAGGGTTGGCGAAAAATTGTTAAACAAATTTCCCTTGGTGTTTCAAAAGAAAATTGGCAAATTAAAAGACTTCGAGCACAGAATTATACTTAAGGATGACGCTGTGTCCAAAATCCACAAGGTTAGGAATATTACCATTGCTTTAAGGAACGATGTTACCACAGAACTCGATAAAATGATAACTTCAGAAATAATTGAACCCATTGAGGCTTCAGCTTGGGTTTCTCCCTTGGTGGTAGTTAAATGCAGCAATGGGAAATTGAGACTCTGTGTGTATCTGCGCCACCTTAATGATAATATTGTCGTAGACCAGTTCCCATTGCCAAAGATTAATGAAATGTTGGCTTTACTTGATGGTGCTAAATGGTTTAGCACTATTGATCTATCAGCTGCGTATCACCAGATCCCATTGTCAAAGGACAGCAGAAAGTTCACAGCCTTTATTACCCCACAAGGATGTTTCCAATTTAAAAGGATGCCTTTCGGCCTTGCATCCACAGCCGCTGTTTTCCAGCGCTTAATGCATAGGTTATTTGCTAATGTCAAAAACACCAAGTTCTTTCAGGACGATATCCTCATCTTTGGGAAAAACAAGGCAGAACATGACAAAACTTTAGAAACTGTTTTAAGTATTCTTGAATTAAAAGGATTGACGGTTGAACACTCAAAATGTACATTTGCAAGTAATCATGTAACATACCTAGGGCATGTTATTGACTGTAATGGTATCAGACCAAAACCTAACCTTATTGATGCCATTAAATGTGCTCCCGCCCCTAGTGGTAAAGATGATGTTAGATCATTTATCGGCCTTGCTGAATTTTGCTCCAAGTACATTCCCAATTTTGCTGCTAGGACCTACAATATTAGGCAACTCCTGAAGAACAAGGTGAAATTTGTATGGTCATTTGATTGTGAACAAGATTTCATTGATATTAAGGAGTGTATTTCTAAGATTGCTTCTCTAAAAAGTTTTAACCCAGAGGCGGAGACTTTAATAACCACTGATGCTAGTATTAAAGGATTAGGAGCGGTTCTAGCACAAATAGATTCTAATGGTAAGGAACTTATAATAGCTTATGCTTCCAGATCTCTTTCACCTACAGAAGAGAAGTACTCTACTATAGAGAAAGAGACTTTGGCATGTGTCTGGGCGGTTGACCATTTCCGTGCATTTGTATGGGGGAAGCAGTTTACTTTACGTTGTGACCATAAGCCTTTACTTAAGGTTTTGACCACAGAAGGCACAATAAACACTTCAGCTAGAGTCGCCAGACTTGCTATTAGACTACAAGATTATTGTTATAAAGTTATGTATGTGCCAGGGAAGGAGAACTGCATTGCTGATTTTCTGTCTAGAATGCCCAAACAAATGGAAAAATGTGAGGATGAAATTTGGAATGCGTTTCAGATTGCGTTTGTACATGATTTGGGTGATGCTGGTATCAAAAAAGATAAATGGGAAGAAGAATATCGTAAGGATGAAGAGCTATCTCTGGTTAAATCACATCTAGCAGAATCTTGGCCGAGAGTGGTGGACAATTGTAATCCCTTAAAACCCTTTTGGGAAGTAAGGTTTGATCTGGCTGTTCGTGGTGAAAACATTTGGCGGGGTGAAAGGGTTGTTCCCCCCAAAACCTTACGTTCTTCTATTATAGCTCTGTGTCATGAAGGACACTTTGGCATTGTTCGTTCCAAGCGGACTGTGAAAGCTTCTTTTTGGTGGCCAGGTGTTGATGCAGATGTTGAGAAGTTTGTAAGGAGTTGTAAACTGTGTCAGACGGCAGATAAATCTCTTGTCACTTTCAGGCCTCCTTTGGGTAAAGTTGTCAGACCTAGTTCACCTTGGGAACACACTGCGATTGACATCATGGGCCCAATAGGGAGAGAGCAAAAGTACATTTTGGTGTTAATTGATTTATATTCCAGATGGCCTTTCGTCAAAATTGTTGATAAGGCTGACACAGATTCTGTATTACTTTTTCTGGATCAATCATTTATCATGGAAGGTATTCCTTCCTTATTATTGAGTGATAACGGTGTACAGTTCTTATCTACCAAGGCGATAGATTACTTCAATAGACTTGGCATTAGACACAAAACAACATCCTTATATAATCCAAACAGTAATGGTATGGTCGAACGCTTTAACCGCGTTATTAAGAACATTATACAAATGACTGCCAATGATGACAATTGGAAAACCCAGGTTCTTAAAATGGTTTGGGCTTACAGGGTTTCTATTTGCGATGCCACTGGATATCCTCCTTTTGTTCTCATGCGTGGGAGGAACCCCAGAACAAAGTTCACTCCTGATTGGTTATTTAAGTCTAATGTGGTGAATTGGTCGAAAGATTTAGTTAAAGATAGAGCTGAGACTGTTTTTGCTAACAGCAAAGAAAGGTATGATCGAAAACATAATGTTGGAAATGTTGAAATTGATATAGGACAATGGGTTAGAGTCAAAAAACCTGGTAACGTTTCCAAAGAAGTCAGCCGTTTTTATGACCCTTTACAAGTTATTGAAGTTATGAATAATGCTGTAAGACTATCTGATGGGAAAGTTTGGAATCTGAAGAGAATTGCTAAGTGCTCTACTCCTTTAGAATTGCCTGATAGAGTTCCACACTGTTTTGATCTTGATGATCTTTTTGAGAATGATACCTCCTCCAGTTCCGGTCAGGCTGTGCAAGACTGTTCAATTACTTTAGCTCCTGATACCATTCAGGACAATGAACCTTCTTATTCACAAGTTGATGACTCTGTTATTGATAATTCGTGTGTTAGCAATCAGAATAATTTTAACAAGATGTCCAGGAATTCCAAACGTGAAAAGAGACCTCCTGTCTGGCTTGCAGATTATATCTCAGAGAGTTTTCCTTTGTAATGAAAAATGATATATACATTTTAATTGTCATATTTTTACTTTCCTAAATTAATTTTTTTATTTTGCATTTTATTAAAGACGGGGGATGGTGTGTATTCTTTATATTATATTTACATTTTGCATTTTATTAAAGACGGGGGATGGTGTGTATTCTTTATATTATATTTACATTTTTCATTATATTGAAAGGGGGATGTGTTATGTTATGTATATTTCAATTATACTGAGCACGCTCTGTCCTTCACTACACATTGTATTCTTTTGAATATGTGCATACCCGCTCTGTATTCACGTTCCATAGAACATGGAACGTGGAGCCAGAGTTAAGGGTCAGTTGCATTAGGACATTGGAGCTGACTAGTCCTACATTGGCGAAAGCGGCAAATTCCGAGCGGACGAAAAAGATGTGACCTGGGATTACACCTTGAGAAATTGAAACTTCAAAAATAATCGGAGATTTTGAAAATAATTCCATATTTCGAAGATATGTAAAATGAACACATGATACTGTAAATAGCCTTGAAAAAGCCCCGCGCGCAATTCGCCACAGGGGGCGAAACACGTGTCGGCTGTTCATGTTTTAACCTAATTCAATAAAAAGTAATTTTTCTACATTATATGGACTTCTGACTCTGATTACATGAGCAAGGATTCAGCCTAAGGACATCAACAATTTGGTTAAACACACTCATCATTCCCTTCAAAGACTTATTTGCTACAAAACTCAAGCGGTCCAGAGTTTTTTGAGTGTGTTCCCTTCAATATATGAAACGTGAAAACTGATATAGACTTGGCATTTCCTGTGGACCACTCCCTTTCCCTAGAAAGACTAGTCCTACATTGGTACCTGCTTGTATTTCTTCAATAAATTAATCTTAACTACTGAACAGGCTCCTTCGTGATTCAACACAACACACAGACTTATTGTTTGCTGATATAGTGCTAGATCGTTGTCTGTTGTGCCCGATCGAAACATCGTTTGACCTTTGGTTCGTTAGCTTATTAATTAGTTCATCGGCAATTAAATTTAACTTTATCGTGGTATCACCGGACTGTTCCAACGACACTCTAAGATGGCACCCGTTTTTTACCCGCCGCGAGTCCTTTGTCTCTGTTCACGTATCCCTTAGTGCAGTCGGGTTTATTATGTGCTACGCATAGACCGGTAGTGGTTTTCAAACAGGCGGCATCAGCGTTGTTTTTCTCCCTGCTGTTTGGAACCGGTGAGTTTTGGCTCTATATCCAGGATATTCTTCCCCCTTCAATTTTTATTTTCGAGATATGCATTTTATCGGAAGGTCTGAGAGTGACGGTTATTCCCTTTTTACAGGGGACTTGTGCAAACCACAGAACTAGAAAATATCGTGGTGTTTGGAGCCGAATATTTTTCATTAGGTGAGTGTATTACCTGTCCTGAGTAGGAACAACGAGTTTACAAGTCCTGTCCTTTACTCATATTTTATCGTAATCTGCTACTTTCATGCTCCCTTCAGCACCATACCAGCACATTCACCTGATGCTAGAGGCTTTGGAAGTTTCATCTCACAGCCGTTCTGGAGTTTGTTTAGGTGGGTTCCTTTGACATTGATTCGCAGTTGGTGTCTATGACTTGTTTTTCAAACTCACTTGTTGTCATTTGTATCGTGCTGTTAATTTACGATTGGTGGTATCTGCATTTGCGCTACAGAAGATTACATTTCTGGAAAGTCAGGTACGCTTTTTTGCACAGGGTTCATATTGGAGTTCATTTTGGGCTTCAGATACATACGTGTTGCGGCTTCTTGCTTCTTTCTTGTGACACTTCAGGTGAGAGGTTCTATTGCCTTTCTTTCTGTTGATTCTCATTACCAGTGTCTCGGACACGCTGAGCTGACTGGCTTTACCTATTAGGGGATCACGTGGCAGTTTGACTCCATCTGCAGCTATTGTTAATAATATCACCATCTCGTTATGGTAATTTGTTCTTCTTCGTGTAACTTCTTGCTGTTTTTTATACGCTATTTTCTTAAGTGATATTTGCTGAATACTTTCCTTTACAGATTGGCCCCTGAAGAAGGGACTCCTTGGTCCCGAAATGCATCGGGCACCTACAAGATTTATTGTGAAAATATGATCAATTGTACATATGTGAATTTTCTGAAGATAACTGTGTCATGAATCTGACTTTGTTCTATATGTCAACACAATCAAAAAGTGATGTTAATTAACTTTTGATTCAAAAATTACATGTAAAGATTTGCATTTATAAACATAATTGCATTTATGTGGTTCATATTTTTGATGAATTGTATTTGAATTGCATTTAATTATTTGGAGGGTCATTTAGTGACCACTTGTGAACAATGCGCAGTGCTGCTACCACACTGGTAGCATTCAAACTCTTTTTGTTTATGGCTCTTGACAGACAGCGAGGGTCTCACTGCAGCACCATCGTGTTGAAATTGTTCTATTTGTTGTAAATAATTGATTACTTCTGCACACAAGGTGTGCACTTTCAACCCCATTACATTTTTCTAATATTCTGTGACTGCCACAAAATTCCATGAAAATAACAACATTGGAGATTGCCAAAGTATGAAAACAAATCACCAAATCCATGCACTCAATGAAGTTAATTCTACTTCATTGTTTATTTTTGTGGTTTTATGAAGTAAAAATTAGGTGCCACAGCAAAGGAAGCAAAATTGTACTCTTCTTTGGGCAAGTGACAAAGTAACTGAAAAGCACTCTGGAGTTTTGTAATATTCATCCAGGTCTACAATACACTCTCAAGCCTTATGTCCATAGTGCACAGTTAATACGCTAAGACATGTACCTCACACAAATCAATAGATATTTTTGTACTTTGTCTAGGCATGTCCAAGAAGTGATATTTATGGAATCAGTGTAATTTACTAATAAAACTCTTGAATATAGAACAATATTGCAAGCACTGTTGAGGCACAGGGTCAAGACTGATTTGCATAAGGCCAGGTCTAAACTGGGGTGGCATGGTGAGCAAAAGAATGATGGATTTAACCCAGATCTCTTGACCGGGGTGAATGTTTTGATTTGTTCTGCATTCCATCCATCAATTGTGTGTCTTTTGAATATTGCAAGCACAGCACGTACCCGTTCTTGGCCAGTTCTTCTGTAATGTGCTTTCAAGATCTCACTTCTGCACAGAGACAGTGTCAGAGATGTATGCTGAAGCAGCACTTTATAGGTCCAGCCTGTAGTATTTAGAGCTGCCAATGAAAATACTTTTAGCAGTTTCTAAATTTGGGAAAGGATGGGAGCTGGCAGAATTCATTTATCTCTCAGATGGGTGTCCAGACAGTGGAATGCCCATCTATAATACATCTCCCCATTAAATGATCAGCATCCAGATCCCCTTCAATTCAGAAAGCTAGAAACCTAGAAAGCACATTTGACTCAGCCCACTCCTTCGAACTACAGCGGAAAACAGTTGTCAAATATTCCTTTTACAAACATTTCCTCCTAATAGAACACCCTCATTCAATTGAAAACGTATTCATTAAATCACATTTTGTTTTACAATTGTTAATATCTGATTGTATAAAGTATTTATCTACAGTACTATTTCAAGACTCTGAGCCCAATTCCATCACCCAGTTGGGTTTCAGCCTGTGGCAAAATCCAAGTCATATTCTCTTGTGAAAGAAAATGCTTTGACCTTCCATCTAGCAATATATTTACATCAATGTGTCCTGTTTGGTGCAAAGGACAAGGCTTGGCACGGTCTCTGGCTCCTTCTCCAAACTGTACCATTCCTCTAAGCCAAACTAGAAATTCTGCATCCCACAGGAATTTTTTCCTAACAATGGAAAGCATGCACATTTCAGTGGAGGCCCTTGCACATGAACGACCCTAAACTTTGAAAATACCACACCTTAGTCCTTGTGACTATAACAAGGCTTCTTAAACTAACATAAAGTACATGAAAATGACTAGTTCTGGATTGTGTATGGATTCAAACACTCACTTAAGGAGCCAGACGTCTAAAGTCACACTTTCAGTGCACCTCCTAAAGGCAGCCAAGGGGTCCTATGGATTCCCCTGGACATCCCAATGCAGGAGGGTGCAGTAATTCACTGCAACTGCCTTCAAAGGGATCTCCGTTTCCTCTGCAAAGTGCAGGCAGCAAGCTGCCTACACTGTGAAACACAGAGTGACTTTGAAGCAGGTATTCCATATTTCACCTGAATGCACAGCCCCGGAGCAGTGTGAGATCATGGCTGCCCTGGGGGCAGCACATTCTTTGCAATAGTGCACTTTGTTCCAGTATGCCCCTGGTGCATCTTTTGAAAAGTGCACTATGGCACAAACAGGGAAAGTGCACTGTATGCATTATACAGCCCCAGGTGCTCACTTGTTGATTAAAAACATCATTAAAACATGTTTTCTTATTTACTCTCTAAATCTCATACTGTTTCTTACTAAGTTTCTAAACTCTGGATCAATTATGTGGTGTCATTGACACTTAAAATTGAACACTTAGCTTTTGACAACGTTTGTTCATTTCATCTTAAAATTTGCAAACAAGACAACATATTTTCACATTTGCATTCAATTACACATAAAGAGGATACATCATAATTCAGGAGTAAGATAGGAGTTCTACAAGAGCAAGTCACTTCTTCTATCAGGAAAATCTTTGTGAAGTCATCAATTTTCATTGAAAGTATCAAAATCCATCAGTTTATTCCTAACTTTTGAATGTTAGTATTTCTGCACCTTACATTTTTGACTCCAAAAGAGTTCAGAGCCCTTTATATGAGCTGCAGCTGTTGTGCTTGTGAACAAATTGAAAGCAAAGCACTCACTTCATGTGCAAAGACCACTTGTAACAAAATGTCACTCATTCATTCACTCACTCACTCTTAACCAGGCACTCATAGCTTGTCCAGTTAACAGGGACCAATGCAAAGTTCAAGTCTTTCAGTAATGATATATGTGCAGTAAATTTAAAACTCATGATGCTCACCTCTTCGCATTCAAAGTTGTAACTGCAGCAATTGTGATAAAGGAAGAAAGAGGACTAGGGATCGCTGATAAGAATGAATTCTTGCAGTCACAACTCTAACCCAGCCCAAGGTAACACCCCCAATTGATCACAGCTATCTCAAACAGTTATTGTCGCACTTGCAAACAGACCAAACTCAAGCCAATAGTGTATGCATTCAGAGGACCCTCAGACCAAAGCTCACATTTATTTAAATGAATCCCAAGTTGCATGCTGTACCCACTCGCATTCAATCTGTTAATGATCTCTCAGGGGGATTACTGCTAAGTGCATATCAGCATGGTGCTCACTCTTCTCGATGTGTCAGTGACTCTCTGGATACCATTATATTTTGATATTTCTGTATACTTTCACTATCTCAGAGTACGAGTAAGTGTTTAAAAAAGTTCATGTTATTACTGTGCTCAAACTTGAGTAAACAAAACAGCACTAGAGAAAGATCCAATTCCTCTTCTAGTAGACATTTTTTTCAGATGTGTTGGTCCTTGACAAAAACAGTCACAGATTGAAGGTGTTCTCTCTCTATGAAATCTAACCTCTTTGAACTAAGACCCTACAATCATTACCTCTAAATGGTGACATTAAGATGCTTAAAACCACAGTAATATACTTCAAAGTCATCATTCTGTGGTAGAAATCTCACAAGTATAGGGAAAAGTAAAAAATAAAATATATTAAACTGGAAAAAAATTAGTAAAAAATGTTCATGGTAAATATTAAAGTAAATGTAATTTTGATATTTATTTTAAATGTAGAACAAAATAAAAAATTCATCAGGACCATTAACTTAATTTTAATTTGAATTGTAAATACGTTGCAAATATTAAATTAAATTAACATCATTTTTCTGAAGTTTACATTTGAAAAGCACCGTCAGTAAAAAATGCATACCTTTATTTTGTATTAAAACTATTAAATGTGATGTAGAGAATAAAATGGAAAGTAGTGTAATTTTAGTTACAATGTTACATTGCATTTTTAAGTAAAAACAGAATATTCATATATTTAATAAGAACAATAAATTACATGCATGTTTATTTTTACTAGATTAAATCATTCCATTATTGTCTATAGGAGGGTGTTGCAGTAACAGTGGTTGACCATATGCGGTGTTGGACAGCCTAAAGCTTCGAACTAGAGTACATTCACTACTGTTTTGAGTGCTTTCTGGCAGTAGTAACTTTAGAATTGCAGTTTGTGAATAGCAATGAGTTTACTCGTTTGTGGGTGGGGCATGTATGCATTAAATGTCAACAACCCAGCTTTCTCTCCTCTTACTCATTGACTAAATGCTTGACTGACCAAGTACAGTGCTCTGCTGCCCTTTGGCTAAGTTTGCGTTATCAAAATACCATTTACATACTTATATACATACATACATAAATGTTCCTACCAAAACAGCTCCCTAGACTTCCCTATACCCCTCATTACTCTTCCCTAAAAAACTCCAATTTAGAAGTCAGTAGATCCCTTTTTCTAACCAGTCTCTCTGGTTCTTTTTATAGCCACTTCCCTTGGGTCACTAAGTAGTGAAGATAGTAGAGGTGTAGATTAACACTTGTACATTTGTGAATTACATCATAATTAGTATTACTGTAGTACGCCTTACATCCTACAAAATGCAGTTTGTGAATTGGGCCTTTTGGCCACTACTCTAATGTGAAAAAGCAAGGAAGGATTAGTGGTTTACAGCAGACAATAAAAATCACTATTTGTGGCAGCATTTGTGTCTGTCATCATACTTGCGGACCAAGAGTTGGATGGTGGAACGTAGACAACGGGCATCCTGACCCATGACATGCACCACCCAAAAGAGACCAGCATAAGGAGGAAACAAGTATATATATATAATTGAACAAATTCTCCCTAGTGAGCTTCATGACGATCAATAGGTGTTCTTATTAACATGATAGAGTTGTAATATGACCGTTTTGATACTGCCAATTAAAGTCAATTTTGACCCAGTGGGCTTCGAGACATTTCCCGCTATTATCATTTGTATTCCAACTTACAATATAATCGTAACCCCCATTATTTTGCCATATTGGGCTACGTTGATGCAAGGTCAATTTTAACATATTGTTAACCAGAGCAGTTCCTACCTTCTCCTCTCAATTGCACACAACTCTCATGACATTTTCAATTGCTCAAAGTCCAGCCCCAGTGGGCATAACAAAATACTGATATTGTACTCAGCCAAGCATCATCGTTTCAACAGGAATAATCTACTGCACAGCAGTAGTAAGATATAATGCCTCCCAGGGGCAAATAGTTTTAAAACGTGGGAGGGATACAACGTGGCCCCCTCCCGGGCCATGTACAGTCCCAGGGACCACCACCACCCTGGGGCTGGCCCATGCACAGCAAAGGAGGGGGGCAGTGTAGAACATAGCTATTTGCTTTTGCTTGTTGGGAGATTTTACTGCTCCCGCCAAGCAAAAGCAAACACTCTGGTTCCAGTGGGTGGGGGCTGTCAATGTGCTTCCACCCACTGGAAGCAAAGGTTTCATATCTTTCCCAGCCTGAAGACATGCGGGCAGGTAAAGAGATGAACCGATTGCTTCTGCACCGTGAAGCTGACTTTTCAGCAGCTCACTCCATGTAGCAGCAATGCTGGCTCCCACAGGAGGCGGGGGCTAGCTGGGACCAAGGAGGACCTGAGGCTCCCTGCATCCCTATACTGCACACTGGGTGCCAAAAGGCACCCAGGAGACATGGGCAGTCCCGTGGGGATGGAGTTGCTGGGGCTTAAATCAGCCCAGGGAGGAGGACTGCATGGCCCCCCTGCCCTATATGTTTATGGCCATGCACCTGGGTATGGTGTCCCAGGGCCCAAAATATGCTTGAGAAGGGAGGCTACACCCCTATTCAATGAAGGTCGGGCCCCAGTGGATGGGGTCCCCAGGGCTCCCCTCCCCTATTAAGTGTGTTTTCTGGGCAATTCCATGGATGTCACTCACAGACTTAATGAGACACTCATGCACCTACTCACAGACCCACTCAGACACTCATGCACCCACTCACAGGCCCACTCAGAGTCTTTGGCATCCACTCATAGACCCACTCTAAGACTCACACACCCACTCACAGACCCACTCAGAGACTCACACATGCATTCACAGACCTACTCAGCAAGTAATGCACCCATTCACAGACCCAGTCAAACATTCATGCACTCACTTAAAAACGGACTCACACTCATGGAGGCACTCGCAAACCCACTCAGATACTCTCATACCCCCTCACAGACCCACTCAGACACTGACGCACCCATTCAAAGGCCCACTCACCCACCCAGTGAGACACTCACACATACCCTCACACACCCACTGAGACACTTATACAGTCACTCCCAGACCCATAAAGACACTCACACACCCACTCACATACCCATTGAGACACTCACACATACCCTCACACACCCACTGAGACACTGGAGTACTTACCTACACACTCACTCTCAAAGATTACAGGTTACAGTTAGGAAAAAAAATGTAAAAAAAACTTTAGAAATTCACTTAAAAAAACGAAGGTTTCAGGGATGTTAAAGTTAGGAAACATCGTTAAAAAACCTTAGAAATTCACTGAAAAAACTAAGGTTACATGGACGTTATAGTTAGGCTCACATTTCATTCATACAAAACCAATGAAATTTAGGAGTTATAGTTAACTTAGCTAGCTATAATGTATGCCCCAGAAATTCACTTCTTATGACTTCACATATTACATCACTCATGACATGGTCAGTGACATCACTCATGACATCTCAAATGACATCACTGATTATATCAATGATGACATCATCCACGGAAGCACTCACACACTCACTCACACCCCTATACAGCCTCTCATACACCCACTCACACACCCACACAACCACTCACACATCCATTCACAGACCCATACAAGTATTCACACAACCACTCACTTATCGATAGAGCCACTCATACACCCAGTAACTCACTCATACAGCCACTCACATAACCACTCACTCACCTATACAGCCACTTACACAGCCACTCACTCACCCATGCAGCTACTCACACACCCACTCATTCACCTATACAGTCACTTACACACACACTCACTAACCCATACAGTCTCTCAACACAGCTACTCACTCACCCATACAAGCAATAACACACTCACTCACACACCCACACAACAACTTACATACCCATTCATACACCCATGCAAGCACTCACACATCTGCTCACTCCCACATGCAACCATTCACACAGATGCTTATTTTACAATACAGCCACTCACATACCAACTCACTTAACTAAACACCCACTCACACAACCACTCACTCACCCATACAGCCACTTACACAGCCAGTCACTCAGTCATATAGACACCCACTCATTCACCCATACAGTAATTTACATACCCAGTCACCCATCCTTACAGCTACCCAATCACTAATACAGTCACTCACAAAGCCATTCACTCACCCACAACGCTACTCACACACCTACTCCCACACCCATACAGGCACTCAGACACCCACTCACACATGGATACACATGGTCAAACAGCCACTCACATAATATATTTTAGAAATAGTATCACTCATTTGTAGAACACAAAATATACAAATGTAACTTTTGCAGTAGCTTAGCATACATGTTTAGCACTCATAAAAGTTTAGAAAACACTTACACTCACTGGATGATGTAATCAGAGCTGTCATCAGTGATGTCATTTGAGATGTTATTAGTGAAGTCACTGACCATGTCATGAATTATGTAATATGTGAGGTCATAAGCAGTGCATTGCTGGGGC
The DNA here is from genome assembly GCF_964261635.1 of Lissotriton helveticus. Taxonomy (NCBI): domain Eukaryota; kingdom Metazoa; phylum Chordata; class Amphibia; order Caudata; family Salamandridae; genus Lissotriton; species Lissotriton helveticus. The sequence goes on from NC_136072.1 coordinate 192,795,230, forward strand.
ATCAGTTATAGATGGCTCATCTAACTATAATTGATGAATTTCACTGGTTTTCAGTGAAATATATATATATTTTAAATGAAGGGAAGCACAACCCCATTCCTGAGAAATACAGAGAACCTGGGAACCCCATCTCCTGGGGCCTGCTTAGTGATGGTGTCCATAACGACACCGTCTGTTTTCCTTACTGCAGGCAGGAAAAGTGCACCTGTTCTCCCACAAAGCTGCTCCAGCCCACTGGGAGCACAAAACAGTTTCCTGCCTGTGCCCTTGGGCAGGAAAATGGACCGAATTGCTCCCACCTAGCATGAACAAAAGACAAATGGTCCCACTGGGTTGGAGCAATGCCTGCTCTCCCTGCACCCACAATGGGTGCAAGCAGGGGTGCCAGTAGGGCTGCGGGGTGCTGATCTCATACGCTTAATGCCTGCTCTGAGCAGGTAGTAAATGTATTTTCAGATTCATGGGCAAGTTGGGGGAAGGGTGTGGGGAGAGGTATGGCATCATTAGAGGAGCCAAGGGAAACTTTGTGGAGGGACATTTTGTGGGAGACTGTAGCATTGCATGATTCCAATGTCAAAAAAATATGGAATGGGACTTGGCTGCTGCTGCAGCCAAAAACTCATGCAAGTTTTGGCTAGAAATATTGAGCCAGGTTCTCCCACACCCAGAAAAGCTGTGTGTGGAAAACCCTAAAAAATCAATTGGGGAAGTGTAGAAGAGATGATAGAATCACCCTCCTGAACTAGACTTGTAAACAATGGGATTCTATCAATGTGAGTGGTGACTAATTTTATATGATATTCTCTAAACTTGTGAAAAACTACAATGTGAAAATTAGGCCTCTCTGCGGGTGGCAGAATGAGGGCACTGTGTGTTTTTAAAATACCCCTCACACACTATGAATCCCATAGTGTCATTCTCCCATCATTGGGGTCTTCCCGTCCCTCTACGGGGCGGGGCGTGCTTCAACCTACGAGTGACGCGGGAGCACTTCTATTTTTTGACAATAGGCTATGTGATGTGATAAGGATAGTGATATGTGTTAAGGAGTGTAGGGACCTGTTTACGTGAATGGTGGTTAAAAAAGGGTAAAATATCCCTGGCTAGTAGAAAAAATTAATTTTAATGGCTTCGCAAGCTGGGAACATTAAAAAGGGGTTAGTAAGTAGAATCACAAGTGTAGTCTACTTTGTCGACATGACATGTTTCATAGGCAGACCCCTCCTGCCTACTCATCAGGACCTCTGTTGATCCCTACAAAAATGCTCAATTCTAAACTAAATGTAAAATGCCTATGGTCCTAAAACTTAACAGCAAAAATCGGCTGCTAGGTTTTGCCTCTGGGATTGAGTTGGCCCTTAGCAAGGCGTTATCATGAAAAATTGTCATGAAAAATGACCTACTATGGTCTACTTGAAGCGTGGTGATAGGACCTCATGAGCCTGCGTCTCAGGGTGATTAGTTGACTGGTTAGTGACCGCATGCCTAATCTGGCTTCATTCCATACCCTTCAGCAGCTCCGTGGATGTGGAAAACCCTAACAGGTGGAGCAGAATCACATGAAGTAATTGCACTACGCCTGACTCATAATCAGGTCTTTTACGTTTTGTGTTTGCCAGCCAAGCTTGTAATTTCGCGAATAACAGGCTTTGCAACTGCAACACTCTTTGAGGCATCAGGTCATTATGCTCTACATATATCTTATTCAAAAAGCACTGCATGTATTGTTTTTATGGTCTTTTTTAGAGAAATAACTGAAAACAGCCATGACTACTTTCCTGTCATATAGCAGAATGTTCAATAAAACCAGTAATGTAGCATGGGACCTGAATGAATAAAAGATGCTGGTGCATAAATCATGGAAATTGAAATGCGTGTATGGTAACATGCACATTTCTTCTCTTATAAAATAAACCTTGGTACGAAGGAAAAGAGAATGGCTATGGAGCCTACAGTAAAAAGGCTTCTCACTGAATAATTGAAGGGAACAAGAGCACATTCACTCAAGTATTTTGCAGTTGCACAGGGATAGAAGCATCTCCCTGCCAATTAAACAGTGACCCTCTCCAGCTTTCTAGTGGCTGTTCTACTTTTAGAAAGAAGCTGATATGCAGTATTACTTCATATTGCAAAAATTTGTGTAATGATTTTAGTATCAAGCAAAAGAACATAATGACTCACGGGTCTGAGTCATGAATGCGTCCACTTGCAGTAAGCATAGCAGTGCGCCTGTTTTTAAGACGGTGCACGATATAAAGAAAATACACTCAGACATTTAGGAGTTTCGCTTTGGTGATGCATTGCACGCAACGAAATTCGTTTTATTTATTTATATGTTTACATACCTGTTAAACTCCGTAATCCATACATTACTATCCCCCACCCTGCCCCTCCCTCTCCCCACGTCACCGCCCTGCAGGAACTCCTACTACCGACCGCGGCTGTTAGTGAATGAGCTTTAGACAGCATATCTCAGAAATAGGGAACATTAGTTGCTGCTCTCTGTTTCTGCTCTGTGCTGTCTGCAGCTCATGCACCAATTCAATAGAATTTCCGAGTTAGGTTTATACGTTTTAAACACAGCTCTGTTATGATGCTGCTCACCTGTTCATTATGTAGCACTGTACCTTGACCCCATCCTCCAGATGCACAAGCATAAAGGGGGTAGTGATTACCTTGTTTCTTGTTGCTTAGAGGAGTAAGCCAAGTGGAAGCCACTGTTGGAATTCAAAAGTAAACCAGGAGTGCTACAAGAGTAAGTCACACCAACTCATAACAGCATGTTTGTGAATTTGGTCTGTAGTGCCTACAACACACACACTATGGGGTTGATTCACAAAAGCATTTATGAGCATGGAACGTAGTTAACAGCAGTTATTGTACTCTTATATGTTTTTGTAAATCAGCCCCAAAATGTTCAACTGCCTATTAGTAAAAGTGCAAACATTACAGCCAGATAAAGTAGGTTTATTCGACAATTAAGTCATCAAAGCAGAAACACAAATACATGACCCATAAATATTAATCATACAAGTTTTCCAGCTAAAATAGTAAAAACGTGTTAAAAATGTAAAAACAACTTCATTTCTACCATCAAACAGTTTTAAAACCATATAATAATCCTTCGTAGGTACTGACACTTATCAAGAACATTCAAAGCTATCAAGCCCAGGCCTATCTTTTGCATTCTGAACCATTTAGAGACATTTTTTCCAAATTCAATAGCAACATAATGACAGCAGTGAAAAAGATGTACATTCATAAAACAGGTAAATAATGCTATGTTTCCATAACTGCCTCAGATCTTATGGACCATGCACATCCCAGAAATGTTGCCAAGGCTATGACAATAGATGCCTTAGTATCTGAACGCAGTAGTCTTAGTGCTGTGGAATTTTGTCTGGTACCCAAAGAACGACAAATTGGGGACAGCCATATATGACGTGGGGCTCTATAAGCTGGACATACGAATAACATGTGGGCCAAGGATTCAGAGTGTACAAAACAAGTGGGGCACAGAGTATCATTTGACTTGTTCCATTTGGCCGAAAAAGTCCTTATTGGTAGGGAGCCGATCCTAAATTGAAAATAAAGTTTTGTGTTGTGAGGCTTGGTTATAATGTCCTAGTATGGTTCCAGCTCATGTAATGGCTTTACGTCCAGAAAGCGCCCTGTTAGTGTTGAGGGGATGCTACTCCTAACAATGTTGTCACTCACCCAGCCCCAATATCTTTCCTTTAATAAAGTTTTTTGAAGGAAATGGAATGCTTTCTGGGTTCTCCCATAGTGTTGCCATACCTATACTCAGGAGAATCAATTTAACTTCCTGCAGCCATTTGATTTTTTTTTGATGGTCTGACCTCATTAGATCTTTAAGGCCAGCAGCGTAAGATGATAATTCCAGAGTAGACCAGATTCTTCTCCCGTAAAGCAGAGGGCGCAATCTGGCTATATCGCCCAGTGCCTTCCTACCTAGATCCCGAAGTAATGGGCGAACAGGGGTACTTGCGGAAGAATGGTTATCTTCCGAAACAACCAATTTTCTGCTATGGTTAGGTTGGTGAGAGTATTGAAGCCCCAGAGCTCCGCCCCATACAACACAGAATTAACAATTGTTGTGTTGTATATTTCCAAGACTGGGCTACATTACATATGTCAATGTATTTCTACTAATCGTATATGAATATTTCCTGGATAGTCCCATTTTATTCCTATTTTAAATGTTTTGGGGCCAATTCACTTATGCATGTGAGAGTATTTAAAAGAGTACTACAGGAATACTACTTCACAAACTGCAAAATACCTATGGGAATAGACCCCTAAGTCAATAACTCTACAAGTTAGTGGGTGCTATACAGACAGGATAGCTTAGAAACATTGAGGAGAGGTTGCCACTCTATGCCTGTGAGCTGCAATATCCAACAAGTACATCCAACAACAGTACCAGGCTGTCACTTGATTCTTTATTGTTCCACTGTAGCTTCACCATAGAGATCTAATTAATAACTAGAATCCTAACATTCTATATACCTGATAAATATGAGGGACTCATTGAACACCATGTTGCTGAAATAGCTGTAGATTTTCTTATTTAAAAAGTTTTTTATTGAGAAGATTTTTAACAGTACAATAGATTTTAAAGCCTTTCTTGTGAAGCAGGCTGAAGTACATGAGCATTGAGCGGTTACTGCATTCATGAAATCTGCCCTTTCAAAAACTGAGGGAAAGTATGGGTTTTTGTTCATTTATGGCATAATAAAGTTATAGGGGTAAAAATAGCTATTGAGATAGATCCCTAACCCAGTCCAGCAGCCCCATTTAAAATCAGATTTCTCACACTTTGCATCCTCTCTGTCGCTTAATACCTCCTTAATTAATATTTTTATTGACATAGAGTATATTATCCCATTTTGATAATGAAAAGGTCTGTGCTTTTATGAGCAGTGAGACCCTCCAAATGAGTCGATATCTATTTTTTTCTTATAACTTACCCCACTTCCTTTTACCAGTAGTTGCAAATCTCTGCATGAATTTGCCCAGCTTTCAAATCATAAAGAAATAATACAAATCATTTAAATGTATATTTACTGTTGATAAAAAAATGTCTACCTTATAAACAAATACATTTAAGCATAACCCTGGGCAAAGCACTACGCTATGCTTGCGTAGTTTGTGAAGTTTGCGCTACTTCGCACTACGCGAACTCCATGTAGCACAGTGCAAACACGCGTAGCGTAGCATAGTGCAGCGGTAATTTTTTGGTTGCTCGCGGTCCTCAACGTCAACTTGGCATCAGCGAGCAAGCAAAATGACATCCCTGCGAGACTTTTTCCTCGTTCGTGATCAGCAACATCAAGTTGCCGATCGCAAGCAAGGAAAATAAACCTCCCGGCGAGATTCTCAACGCGGGGAGGTCAGGTTTCTCATTGCGAGTGGTTGCATATGCTCGCGACCGCTCGCGATGAGAAACTACCAGTCCTCGTTGAGAAAGCTGCCGCTCGAGTAAAAAACTACTTGAGCTGCAGAAAACTACAGCTCGCACGGTGCAAGATGCAGTTTTCAAAGATTGCACAGTGCCGGATGCTTGTCCGCACTGTGCAATCATTGAAAACGGCATCTTGCACAGTGCGCACAGGGGACTACACTGTTCGCGAAGTGCTACGCATAGCTCAAGTAGTGCGAAGTGCACTTTGCGTAGCTACACGTAGTGCTACTTCGCGAACTACGCCCAGGGTTATGCATTGTTTATTAATAAATATTTTAAAACAAGATTAATGAATTCGAAAGTACAATAAGGCTTTGGGACTTATTACGTGTCCGACCATGTATGCCCCCAGCAGTATGCCATGGTGCTGATGGTCCAAAAGACTGCCATATTATGAGTTGACCACTAGGCCAGCAGTGTGGAGATGGAGATCCTGCAGTGGGGGTGAGTTTTTTTACACAAATACATCGATGCCTATGCGTGCATTTCTACTGCGGATGTTTCGGATGCACACGTATGCATGATATGTGTGGAAAAATACCATGCATCCATTATTGGGGTTCAGCCCAAATGTGGGAAATCCTGGCAATGGTTATATGGTTTGATACAGACTCACCAGAAGATCACCGCAAACAGGGTCATAATCCTCGGGGTAAAGATCCTGCTGTGAAGGGGGGACCTAGAGAAAATGAAGATCACCGCAAACAGGGTCGTATTTATTTTAATTTCTTCTATAGCGCTGGAATCAATCCCGTAAGGGTATCTCCGCGCTGAGCCAGCTATAGAATTCTCAGTCAGTGCATCTAGGGGAATTAAGTGGACAGGAATGCTTCTTGATAAAGAAGGGTTTTTAATGTTTTCCTAAAAGATAGGTAGTTAGTAGTAGATCTAACATCAGGTGGCAATTTGTTCCATAAGGCAGGTCCAACCGAGGAGAAGGCGCGGTCTCCTTGTCTGGATTTCTTTGTGGCCGGAGGTTTTAAAAGGGATTGGTTGCTTGAACGAAGGGACCTGCTGGGCTGATATAGCACCAGGGATTGAGACAGGTATTTAGGACCTACACCATAGATGCATCTATGGACCGTGCAGCAGATCTTAAAATCAATGCGCTGTCGTATAGGGAGCCAATGTAGTTCCCTCAGTAAGGGTTTAGAGGGGGTCCTAGCTGGTGCGCCCATGACCAGTCTTGCTGCCGTGTTCTGGACCACCTGCAAACGACCTACTGCATCAGCATTCGCTAGTGTCAGCAGGCCGTTGCAGTAGTCCAGACGACTGGTCACTAGTGCCTGCACAAGTGTCTTTCTGTAGGTGGCAGGGAGATACGGGAAGACACGCCTAAGTAGGCCAATAGTATAAAAGCACAATCCTGCAATGTAATTGGTGTGCTCCTTCAGGGTTAGCTTTTGGTCCAACTTCACCCCAAGATTCTTTACATGATGTTTAGATGTAGGTGCAGGGCCAAGATCTATTGGCCACCAGTCAGGGGACCAGAGGATGCTTGCTTTACCAAAGAGCATGACCTCAGTTTTTGTGACATTGCATTGGAGGCAGTTCGTTGCCATCCAACGTGACACCGCCCTCATACCCTCAGCAAAATTCTCCTTGACTTTAGAGTCAAGGGAGTTGAAAGGGTAGAGGAGCTGGGTGTCGTCAGCGTAGGAGATCGGTGTGAACCCATACTTCCGCACAATCTCAGCAAGGGGGGCCACATATACATTGAACAATGTGGGGCTAAGACATGAGCCCTGTGGCACCCCCTTTGTGAGCCCCCTAGAAGTGGAACAGAAGGGGCCCAGGCTGACAGATTGTGATCTTCCGGAAAGGAAACTCTCCAACCATGATAGTGCTGAGCCTCCGATTCCTACTCCTTGCAAACGGCTGAGAAGGATGTTATGAGCCACGGTATCGAAGGCTGCAGACAGGTCCAGCAGCACTAGAATCATGGAGCCACCTCTATCCTGTGACATTTTGATCTGATCCGTCACAGAAAGGAGGGCTGATTCAGTGCTGTGGTTGGGCCTGAACCCAGATTGTGATTGGTCCAGGCCCCCTGTCGCTTCGATAAAGCTGGAAAGAGTGGTGTTTACATGCTTCTCTGCCAGTTTGCTGATGTAAGGAAGGAGAGAAATCGGATGGAGGTTGGAGAGTTCAGACCAGGGCAAGGTGGAATTTTTGCGTATGGGATTCACCACCGCTTCCTTCCAGGCTGATGGGAGCAAGCCCTCAGCATAGGAGAGATTAAGTAGTTTCTGGATGGGAGGTCCTACTATGTCAATAAGAGGGGAAATGAATTTGGCAGGTAGCAAGTCAGTGGGGGAGCCAGTCTTTACTTGGTTAATAAGTATGGTCAAGCCCTCAAAAGTTATTTCTGGGATTGCCTGAAGAGTCGTTACAGAGGTCAGCATAGGGGACATTTCAGGGACCTCGTTTCCCAAAGGATCTGAGACTGCAGTAATTTTTTTGTATATCCCTTCAATTTTGTCCTCAAAAAACTCCGCATTTGAAAATCCGCATTTAAGGCATGAAAAAGGACCCTCTGGGCAACGTAAAGTTTTAGCGGTACAGGTATATTTCTCCTGGGGTTGTAATGCTTTGAGAGTGTGTGAGGCATACCTGATTGCGGGGGTTGGCCTGGAGCAGTCCATAGTGGCAAGGACAGGGTGGGTGGCCCCTAGCCCCGTACAGTCGCGGACGGGCGCAGACGGGCCACTCTTTGGCTACTCTTCGGCGTTATCTTCGGCTCCCCTGCGCGCGAACGCTGCACGCTCAGAAGGGGCGAGAGCTAAATAGCCCCGTCAGCCCTGTCCGCTAGAGCGCTAACCGCTCAGCAAACCCGGAAGTGGTGTTCTCCCTCCCCGGTACACAATCACGGGGAGGCGGGGAAGCGATCGAGTGCTCAGGTAATGATATGATATCAGCGTGTATGTGTGCAAGTGTGTGCACTATTTTAATCTAGTGTCACAGATGAAGAAAATTCGTAAAATCTATTCTCACAGGCTTTAAAATATCACAATATTATTCATGCGCAACACGCTATTATTAAAACGAAAGAACGGACTGAGCGTCCAAGCCGGCCAGCGGGTCCGGGAAACACTCACACTGTCCCCCCTGTCGTAATCCTCGGGGTAAAGATCCTGCAGTGAAGGGGGGGGCCTGGAGAAAGTGGGCCACTTCTGTATCTGCCTGGATAGAAGAATCCTTCATCACCACCGGAATGAAGCATGTGGTCGGATCACTGTGGTACACTCGTGAATCAGGCAACTCGTAATATGCACGGGGGTGCAGCTACCCTGTAATGCCCGATGGTGACTGCCTTTCAACAATCGCGATCCCGGCAGTCGGCGGTCCACCAGCTGTATTCACTAGGCTGATCCGCCCATCTCACAATACGGCAGTCGGACCACACAGCTCACAGCACTCAAACTGTCACCGTCAATACAGTGGTACATGGGACGGCCAAAATCGTAATAAGGCCCTTTGTTTCTTCTTTTTTGATACTGTAATGAGACTTGGCTCAGGTTTCAGCTATGATTGTGTAATAAAGAGAAGAAATGGGAGAGTAGGAGCAGGTAAGGGTCCAATACCCATGCTCTGGACCTTACGACCAATTCAACGGGGGTAATGTTCCTATAGATAAAGAGAACTAAGTTGTGGATAGGACCCAGATTGTCTTTAGTTTCCCTCACACATCCCTAGGGATGTCATGCTTCATCATTGCCCTGGGCAAGCAGAGTAGGGTAGATCTTCCGCACTCTTCACGTGCAAGCCACCTAGCAGCTGTGCGCTAACCTCTGATGGGGCAGTAAGTGATCGATCTATGGGGTTGGACAATCATTTTGAAAAAGTAGGTAACTCCCTTTTAGAGGGGACCCTTTTTCAACATATTATAGATGTGGAGTAGGCCCATTTCCCTTTCTGGTCTTGAAGAAGCACCACAGATCATTTTCAGAACACTGTGGTGCGAAACGTTGATCCAGCTATACCTTACCTAAAAATATTGAGCTACTTAGGCACATTACACCCTTATAGTAGCCTTAACCATTTGTGTTTTTTAATTCTTTCAGGTGAATCTTTATATTAAAGAATGATTTGTTATACCCTAGACAGTTTTCGCGGCAGTGCGGCTGTTCTGCGAAATGGGGGGGGCCGCGTCGGCCGTTGGACGTTCGCAGCCCCAGCGAGGTAGTATTTGCGACGGCCAACGGCCGACGGCAGCAGGGACGGGGTTAATTCACCTTTTCTCACAATCACTGCCGCCCCACCTTTTGGACACCCTCACACACATCATATGGTATTACCAAAAAAGAGATCCTTCGGCGGACCGATAGAGCATTGCAGCACCGGCCTGACGAGGAACACCCATCCGATGATGAAGCATGACATCCCTTGGGGTGTGTGAGGGAAACAAGAGGCAATCCTGATGATTCCCCTCTGCACCATGTCCACAGCCTAGTTCTTTTAATCTATAGGAACAGTACTCCTCCTGTTGTATTGAGCAACTATGAATCTCCTGAGTAGCTCTCGACCGCTAGGAGTCATTCAAAATGCAGTATCTTGGTAGTGTTCAGCTGTTATTTACTGTGGTTTGTAGGGCCCTTTTGATTCATTGTTTTTATTTCTGTTGAATTTAGACATTTTTTATCCTCAATTAGTATTAGCATTATAGCCCTTCTAGCCCAGACTATATTTGTTGTTACAAGCTCTCTTCTTCGTTATAATTCTGGCACAGCTCCTTTAACAATCTATTATTTTCATCGAGCACTCAGAGTCCAACATTGTTTTTCAAATAAGGTAATTTAGATTTTTAATCTTGATATGTTCCAATTCTCATCTTCATTGAAAACAATCTTCAATACAATCTTCAGCCCAAATGCAGCCAACACGTGTTTCGTCTGGTCAAATTAGACGAAAGACTTCCTCAGGGCTGCAACCCAAACAAAGTGTAATAGTACCATTATATTCATGATTTGCCATCAATATGACAACAGCAGTTTAAAAGCTTTTTTCTAATACCAAGGGGATACATCCCAAAACATACATGTGCTCAAAAGTAATGATATAGATCATTGTTTTTTGCTCACCACCAAGTATAAGCTAGAAACACCCAAGTATAATGTTGTTATTATTAGGTGGGAAATGTAGCCTCCATCTAATTTAATAGTTATTTATCCGTTAAATAAAGTAACTTATAGTGGGTTAGTATAAAGTAAAGATGCTACCATGATGCAAGGCTTCATACCTATATTCGTCAACGTTGCTCAGTTTTAATTTACTTTTATTCCAAATTCGTGTCACATTTCAACCTGTATGTGAGCACCACACCTATACTTTGTAATTTGACATTCCTTTACCTGCTGTGCGCTAAAATCTAAACAGTTACCGTGCCTTTATTGTAGAATCCTTTAACAATCTGTATGCCGCAGTAGACAAAAATGCTAATTTAGACCACAGAGATACAGAATTTATTGGTAATGGGAAATAACCTTCTGTAAATGGTTCCCTTCAGCTCAGAAGAAACTATAACATTATGCATCACTATGAGAAAGTAGTGCTTAGATCTTAAATTTTTACATATCCGATTGCCTTTATCGAAAAGAAGGAAGAAATACTATAGCATTATAGTTTGTTGCTGAAAACTATAGTGGCCATTAAGGGATATATTAACCTGAATTATAGGGCCGAGCCACTGAGAAGATATTGTAACGAAGGTGAGGCCCTTTCAAATCATGTATAGCCCAAGTCAGAAGGGCTACATTAGAACAGTCCACCCACTAAAGATAGAAGGTTCTAAACTGACAAAGATGGAATCTGCGAACAAAGGGGCATATTATCAAGGGCGGGCGATACATTATCGGCGCTTTTATCGGCAGAAAACTGCTGATAAAACTGAGATAATGGGCTTGATAATATGCTCTATAGAATTACTATCGAAGCCCATGTTAGATGTGAAGACATCTAACAAGGGCTTCGATAGGAATTCTATAGAGCATATTATCAAGCCCATTATCGCCGTTTTATCGGCAGTTTCCTGCCGATAAAAGCAGCAATAATGTATCGCCCGTCCTTGATAATATGCCCCAAAATGCTTATACCGATCATCAAGTTGGCCTTGAGCCACTTCATTGTCTTCATTGGAGCTCTCAATTTTCAAATATTCTAATACTCCTCGAAGTACATTATCATTTGAATTATTTCTTCTGAATGTTCCAAATTCTTTTTTCTCTACGTCCAAAAACAGGTCCTGCTGTCATTTAGCACCAAGAAAACAATTTATTAAGCTGGAAATTAAAGTAAATTCGTTTTAAGATACTGCTTCTTTACTTCAGCGTGAACAAATTCTAAGCACTGTTTAAACAGTGGGCGTCAGGTTTACCCTATGTTACTCATTTTACCGACCTGGGAAGGATGGGAGTCTGAGTTGGCCTTACCAGTTGTCAAATTCATCTGCTGCAAGCCTACGTTGGGACCAAGCTCGTCAACTTACATCAGAAAGAAAAAACGTGAACAAGCCAACACAAGATAATATTGTTAGCTTGTAATAATGTCGGTTGAGTTAGTGTCACAAATACTCTGTCAATTTAAGATAAACCATGCGGACAGGCCATTTAGAAAATTATGCAACATAATTGAGCTTCACTGAAAATTGGATAATGTATCTAGTACTTTATAAGCCTTGATGAGAATTAATCAATATTCTTTCCCTATCTAGATGATTTGTGAGTCTGTATTCTCGCTCGACTGTGAAACACGGCATCAGAGCTTTTATGCTGCTGTTTCCAGAATCACATTAAGTATATTACTGCAATACAAAATATTTCTCTTTGAAAGCAGCTGAAATTCATCATCACTGCATTAGCCTTTCCTACAAGCGCTGAGAAGATATTTTTACAAACATGTTAAGACTATTTTTTTTAGTTAAAGTGAATGTTTATTCGATATAATGTTCAAACCATTAGAGAACAAGTGTAAAATGAATGTTGATGCCCGACGTATGGAAATAAAACACAATATCACTCAAGATTAAAAAAAAAAAAGTGTTTATTCATTCTGTAAGCATAAGGCACTTTGAAATTAAAAAGTGAATCTGTTTAGTCATTACCTTGACTCCAATACCTATATTTCTTGCATACAAATGACCAGATAACCATCACGCCTCCAACCATTTCAAGGGATAATTCCCTGGTTGGAAAAGAGGATCGCTCTATTAACCCAACCAGTCATTAATTTCATATTAAACGCCCAGGGGCTCAGTTGTTAATTCTGGCAATTCATTCAAATAATTGAACTGCCGCAATTTCCGTCTTTTGCAGCATCCTGGGTGAAAAGGTGGTTTACGGCTGGCCTGCTGTACACCTCGCACAGCTGCTAGGCTGCTGACAGGAAGTTACGTGCCCCTGAATATCAATGCAGAGTCGCCCGTGATGTCCTATTCCGGGTTTTTATAAGGGTTGAAAACCTGCCGCCTGGTACCTCATAATTCCCGAGCATCTTAAATCTCGCAGATGGTTCCAAATTGCCTCAGACTATATGCTCTAATTGAAAACTCGTTGCAATCCATCAGCAAATATAAATCTATTGAGCTCGGAATGTCAAAATTAGTACAATAGTAATTAGAAACACTAGGGATGATTTGCTGCCAGTAAATCCCTCCCATGCCTGGATGTGCCCCATCTGTGATTAGGGTTTATTGCTTAATTAATGTCCTATTCTGCAATCACTACGATTCCCCAGAGTGATTATGTATCTCAAGTGATGTGATATTTTCCAAAAATATTCCTCTCAAAATATACGTGTATTATGAATGGGTAAGAGATAACACCGTATGGCTGGAGATTGGTGGCATCTGATTTCATGATTATTTTGCTAATGGTAAGAGCACTGGTTCAAAGACTATTTGGCTGGAAGGCCCGCCTTCTTCTGTGACTCCCAGCACACCCACAGCCAGGCCACCATCATAAATTGAGACAAACGAGAATAAAAAATGGCAGCTTGCACCCAGGATCTGGGACGACTTCTCCATATGCTAGGACCGCCCCAGCCCTGTTCAAATTTTGCAAAGAGCAAAAGACACGCCCCTTTAAAGAACAATACGTCGCAATGATGTGACATTACACATCCGCACTCAGAACCCTGGTACCTCTCAAAACACTTTTCTTTCAGGTGTATTTACCTTTGAACCTGTACAAGGCTCCACTGCCTTTTGTGCAGGTTTGCACTATGCAAATATCAGAAAAATGTACGGAAATGGCTTATCTGACCAGCTTATCCTTCATGACAGCATTACACATCCTAGTTTCTTCAACCCCATGATTGACAAGGCAGTCAAAAGATGGATCACATGTGTCTAGATAAATGTCTGACAATCATCCACAATTGTGATCTTTGTGTCAGGTGGAAGATGTGAGTTCCTTCTACTGCATTGTTGATTTTGTCTTCTTGGGCCATGGTGCTGTCCATAGACTTTCTACCATTGTATTTGGAATTTTGGTTGCTGTCTGTGTCTAGAGCTGTACATTCCTAACACCCAGGTCTCTTCATAGTAGTTCTTTAGGGGACTTAGTGGCTGATTAATAGTTTGGTGGACACACCGTCAGCCCGCTAAAGTGGCATTCGAGAAAATGCCCACAAGCTGGCGGCATCCCAACCGCCACACTCCGAGGTTCCCACGTGCCTGGCAGTGTGTGGGCGGTGCAATCATGGCGGCGGCAAGCTTTGGCTCTGAGAAAGAGCCAGAAGCCAGAAGCCAATACCGGCCATACAGGTATCTCCAGCCAGTTGGGCACAGCGCATGCATGAAGATTGTTGGCATTGGAGGGTACAACAACGCACCAGCCACATTACACACAGGCTTTTTTTGCCCTAGACCCATTTTGTGGGCTCATTACTGCCTATCAGCCCAGTTTCTCATGGCAGTGTCACCGCCATGAAAATTTTGGCAGAAAGGCAGGTTGTAATGTGGTCGGCGGTGCAGGAGCAGGGACTGCCTCCATTTTCTGCCTCTCTTTCCACAGCTGCGGTTTGCTGGAAGAGGTGGCAGCCCTGAGGCTGTTACTCGCCCTGCTCGTAATTCACCAGTCAGACTGCCAGGTATATTGGCGATCATACTGCTAGAAAGCGACAGTGGATCATAGACTGCCAGGGTGGTAAATAAGACTTTAGTTTATGCTCGTTTTGCTGGTTAAACAGATTTTGTATAAGTAAATTGTAGTGATTAGTTCCCTCTGTAACAGAGACGTGGGCTAGTGCAATCATTATTATTTTTTATTTCAAAGGAAAATAGGGTGTTCGTTGAATATTCTACACGTTTGCTAAAGGTGTTTCTAAATGTTTTGGTTAAAATGTTAGTAACAACATTATATGACAGTATTTGGGCATAGTTTAAGTATTGTTTGTATCATGGCTTGTTCAAAGTCAATTATTATTTTATGCGGAGAGTAGTTTTAGTTTAGTAGTTCGTAATAAGTGCTACTTTGTTTATTGGGTAACAAGGTATATATGAATGGTATATTAGTGTTTTGATTTCACCGTGGATGGTGTATATCTGAGTGAATGGCTTGGGGCACATTTTGAATGTTCCATTCGTGATCCACTTTAGATATTGGTTTAGTTTTATTATGTCATCTGATGTAGGAAATATAATGATGCATTTCTAAAATGTAAGGTTGTCATGTAGGAGGAAGGGTTCTTTATTATGTATGTTGATTCAGTGTTAGGGAATGTGGATATCTTGGTATCTTCAATGGGAAGGAAAGGTATCACTGCTGGCTTTTTTAGTTCATGGTATTAAATGCTACAAGAAGGGCATAGCTAGTAAAAGAACTGTGATGTGTTCAGGTACTTTAGGGAGTTGGGGCCTGATTCCCATAGGTAAACTCAAACTTTTGTGTAAGTTTACATTTGTTTTGGAGTTCACAAAACTGTATTTTAATATTAAAGAACACATGCTGAGACTCCGGATTCGGGGCAGAGAACTCTGCACATCAAAATATAGAAAATGCCTATCTTTTTGCAAAGTTATTCAGCCCGGTTGCAGAGTCTTTATACTTGTAAACCTACTATTAAAATGCAGTTTTCTGAATTCTAAAACAAACGTAAACTTACACAAAAGTGTACATTTACCATTGTGAATCAGGCCCTCTAGATTTTAGTACTGGACTCTAGGGAACTAGTGCTTGCCTTTCTTAAATCTTGTAGTACACACTTTACTTTGATTTCAGTGACATTTGTGGGCTGGCTGTGTTCTCCCACATTAATAACAACATATTTTGTAGTAGCTCTCCAATATCAAACATTAGTTTAATATTTTGTGCGATTTCATTTAACATTTTGGGTACTTGTACTTTGTTATCTGTAAGTGTAGAGAGAGTAATTGGTTCACTTTCTGTGATGTGAAGTATCTTTTTCTTTCTGTCATTATATCTGAAAATAGTTTAATAATATGATTAATTCAATGGTAATTCTTTTACTTTACATTTATAGTGTATATACAAAATTATGGTGATTGCTTTCTATTTTATATTTATGTAGTGTTCCTGATGATAAATTAAGTCCTTTTTTTCTATTTTCCATTGGGATGTTATAATGTGGATTAGGTGTCTTCTTATCTGTTGAGGCAAAACAGTTGTTATTGGTTTATTTTTAATGTTTGTCTGTTGGTAGCTAGTAGGGCTGAAAGGATTTTATTTTTATTTTTAGCCTTTAACATTTAGAAGTATTATTTATATTCTTACTTTTTATGTGCCTTTTTTCAGGTATTTGATTGCTGGAGTTTATGCTACAATTTATTTTAATGTTTAGTTAGTTATTGATAATTTAAAGTTTGTATTTTAATTCTGTTATTTTTAAGTTTACTTACATAAATGTTTTACTTACTTGGATGTTGTATGTATTCTTCCACATCTGTTTTCTGATGTGCCGTAGTAAGAATTGTCACCTTGCAGATTTTGTGGTTTTTGGTGTTGTAAGCTATCACATTTTATATTCATTTTATATTCATTTTGTTTTGTTAGTTTAATTAATTATATTGATTTATTGGTTAGTTTGCTTCACAATTGTTTTTATTGGTCAGTGTTCATTTAGTTTGAATTCCTTTTTGAGTTATTGCCTTTTATGGTGGGGACTAATTAGTGTTGATTTTATACTGTTAAATATCTATTTCTGGTTTTAGTGTTATTTTGGGTGAATTTTTTATGTAGTTATATTATTTATTTTTGTTCAATGTTTATATTTTATTAGTTCCTGTAAAAAAATATATTATAATTGTATGTCCTGAAGTTCATTATTTCTGGGAGAGGGTAAGTTTATTTTATTTATATAAAATAGTTTTATATGTTTTTTAGAGTTTATTTTTATTTTTTGGTTGATGTAAAATACAGTTATTGTATTTTTTTTGCAATTAAATGCATTTATTTTTTGTGGTATTAATGTAGTCAATATTGTGTGTTGCTATATTTTTGACAATTTATATTTGTATTTAATGGTAGCAATTTTTTTGTTGAAGTATTTGTGTTATTGCTATAAATAAAACTTGATATTTTTGGTTATCAATATTTGTGTTTTTATTAGTTAAGTATGAGAAGGTGATATTTATTTAGAACAATATTTATATTCTGATATTTTTGTGCATTGATGGTGTTATCATCAATATTATGTAATGTATCAATGCATATTAACATCAAGGTCAATAATCACAATAACAAATGCAACATTTAAAACAGGATCATTTATAAGTTGTGCCGGCCGACTATAACCAATTACTATGTGATCCATCATTAAAATTGGAGTTAGCACTCTATTCATAATATGTCCTGTCACAAAAAATTAAAAATTAAAGCTGTGCACATTTTAATCTTGTGTTGGGACTGAATCTGTTTATTTTACCTATATTAAGTACATCATTCTAAAGTGGGACAAACTCTATACAAAGATAATTGTTTTCCAGATATTTAGTATGAATTAGAAATAAGAGATAATACCAGCAGGCCCCATCATTTGAAATTTAACCTAAAGCATAATGAATCAACGCCTCTTTAAGTCAACCCATGGTGGCAATTGACACACGTTTTGTTCAAAAGAGAACTTCCTCAAGCTGCAATAGAGAATATAAAACATATATAATAACCATTGATACATAATTTCATACATATTATAAGTAACAATACAGCATGGACATGGTATTGTTATTTATAATATGTTTTATACATTGTATTGCAGCCCAAAGAAGTTATCTTTTAAACAAAACTCGTTGGCTGTGGCTGTAATTGATTTAACATGTCAAAAAGAGAAACATTTTCAGGGAAGTAAAATAAAGAAGATACAAGAACTTTCAGTAATCCTATACGTAATTTTTGCTTCATCGTTTTGGGTGTACCACTATGTTTCTCATGATATTGTTGACTGCTGAGCAGGAGTATAATCAAACAGCTGATACGTGTGGGGTGTGCATTAAATTCAATGCTATGTTACAGTGTGGGATGTGCGCTTTATGACCTAGTTGTTGTGTCAAGTTGTTTGAAGGAATCAAAAAGAAGGTTGTCAAAATACACTCCCCTCCCACCAGGATCTAACCCTGAATTGATTGGTTGCCTTCTTTGAAAACCATTCAGGACCCTTATCTTTTACAGTCCTCCCATCTCTTTATTTTGATAATAACCAGAATGTTAAAGGGCATGTCAATGTACTACTCATTCAACAAAACTGTGAGTGCACTCTTTCCATTTTTCTCTCTTCCTCTGCATCTTTTGTGTTACTCACCTAGCACCTTGCTTGGGTAAGTGAAAACATGTCCACTACTGTAAGATGTGCAGTGCTGCTCGATTCAGTACAAAGTGACTTTAGTGTCTTTTGGAAATCTGCATGGACTTTTAAAATATCCATTGAGAACCAAAAAGTGCTTTAACATTTGTGCAAGACGCCAGATGGCAGTGCACATTTGTGGAGCGGCTGGCCAAGAAAACGGATGGATTTGAATTACACACACCACACCCAGTGGCAGCTGGCATGTCCTGAGGGTGGAGGGCGGGTGGAACAATAAAAACAAAATGCAATTAAAATAACTTACCTATGAGTGCGAAGTGACGTCCTCCTCCTCCTCTATGGTCTTCTCTCTTTGAGTCAGGCTCCAAACTGCCAATCCTAGTGCTGCTTTCACCAGCATGAGATATGTGCTAGGATTGGTGGGGGCGGCCTTACTCAGCACTCTGGAGTCTTTGGCTTTCTCTAACCTAGCTGTCTTAAGACACCTGAGTTAGAGAGGTGTAAAGTATGCACATGTGCCTGGCCATCACAAGATGACAGGTCAAAAAGACATGCACACTTTAAACTAAAAGTACCCTGCTCTCTCTGCTGCTGTCATTTAGCAGCAACCCCACCCCAATCCTGATGCTCCATTCAGGATGGGGTGAAGAAAAATAAAATGTTAATGAATTAACTTAATTACCATTTTTTTTCTCTCTGGGGGCATTTGTGTGGGGCGATGCTCTTTTGCTCAAACTGAGAAGCCGTCCCTGGCCACTCCTGGTGTAATGCCAGTGCAAGCACTATGTGTATAGGTGCCCTGGACCAACAAAAAAAGATCAGCTATGTCCACTTCATTTGATGGTCATATGGCTGTGTTGACTTATATTACTGAAATGTCCTTGCAAGTAATACGTTCCCATTGATTATTTTGTGATTATTAATCACATCACAATTAATTTCAGGTTCATTAATCTATAAGTAATTAATAGCAAGGTACTATTTCTCACTGTTTATCTGAAAGACTCTCTATCTGATGGCAATCTCTTGTTTTCCTCTATTTTCTTCCTTGTTATGGGTGAAACTCTCACATTCTCCCAATTTTAAATATTGTTTTCTCTTTTTTTAGAAACCTTTTAGTTTTTCTTTTTTCTTTGCACCATTCCAAGTTTATAATCCCTGTACCAACTTAAGTTTTTCTCCCATAACGTTACTGTCCCTTTTCCCTTATTTATAGATTCTCAATTTTATTAGCCCATTTTTTGTATCTTAAGGTGATTAAACCAAGATAAATGCATATCACCAATTAATGAAGCGCTTGATGTACTAGATATCCGATCAAAACTGAAGCATGCAGACACCACAACCTGAAATGTGTGCTTCCACAATGCATGCAGTTCCCCATCTCCGCAGTGGTTACTAACTTTCAGGACATGTGGTTGCACTTCATGAGACAGAAATCGTTTGTGGTGACAGTCGGACCCCCAAAATCTCCATAGTGGTTCTTGACACTCCATTAGATTTATGACAGACCACATGCAGCATTAAGACATCATTAAAGATCTCTCCTGTTCAATGTGGGATGGGTGATTAAAACACACTGAATCAGACTGACACCACATGCATATATGGATGACTCTCTAGGAGGGAGTGAAGCACTCTGTAAAGCCAGATCCTATAAGGACAAATGATTGATGCAGAACCAGTGACTCAGCACCAAGATGAAAAGAAGTAATTTCTCTGCCATCTATCATAGCAAGCTGAAGGTAAAATGATTTTTGCTCACATTTCATTACTACATGTATACCAGGTTAGTACAAAAAGCAATTTTCAGATCTAGTTTTTTTTAATACACCTGAGCTGTACGGAGAGAACTTTTTTTCTTCTCAGTGTATAAAGCCTGAAACTTGCAGCTGATATAATGGTACCACTTAAGTTTATTTTGCTGAGCCATTTTCTTCCACCAAAACGTCTCTCAGCCTTCGTCCTCTATTAGGTATTGACTCCGTCCTTCATATTATGCAAAGCAAATTCCCTGGACGGAGACTTGGCGGCCCCATAAAAGCTTCTACCAAGAAATTAACTCACCAGACTCGAGAATCGCCTCTCGGAGGTCTCGCGGGCCACTTCCTGCATAACTTAGGGTCAACAAAAAACTCTGAATCAGGCCTTTGGCACGAATTTTGACTGTTACAAGAAGTAAAAGGCAATCAATTAAACTGGTGTATTTCTCATCACCCTTTCCAGTGTGGTAATGATAAGGATTGTAGCGCATGCGCATTACATTCATATCATTGGCAAGTTAAAGTTGGCACAATTATGAACAAAACTACTGAAGTAGCAACATGGCCCTGATGAAAGAAAAGGAAGGTTGCTAACAGTGTGTTCAGATTATGCAGGGTTGGCTTTAGGGCAGTGCGACCTGTGCGGCCGCACTGGGCGCTGACCTGTGGAGGGGGCGCTGACCTCAGAGAGAGGGCACTGTGTTTATAAATCACTTATTGTTGGAGAGGTGAGGGGTACCTTTGTCCAGTGGTAGTGAGAGAGTCTGAGGAGCCAGTCATGGGGTGTGAGAACGCCAAAAAACAATTGTCGCACCGGGCGACCAAACCAGCGCTAAATGTTATGTTAGTAGCAGATAACAGATAATCAGGCTCTGAGATTATGCAGTAACATTTTGCATCATTCCTTTCATTTTGTGATACAATCAGTATACTTTGTCACATAATGTCCAGTTGCAGGGGGTTGCATAATGACCTGTCTAATGAGTACTGGACAGGCAGTTAGTATGAACTGCAGGCCAAGATCCCCGGACTCGTATTCCCAAATGGGAAATTCGGGGATTTTAAAGCAACCTGCTTTAAAAATAAAAGTTATTTGAGATAACCCTAAAACAGATGATTTCAACACAGATTGAGATGCATCAGTTGACAGGTCAGAAAATTGCACTCGGTTGACCACAGTATTTTCGAAAAAGTTGAAAGCTACACTGTAAAACATAGGTCTTAAGGATAGATGGAGGGAACGTAACCTAGGCGATAAGACCTATACTTACTTCTCACATGCTCAAAGGTCTTATTCGCACATGTTTTGGGTAGTTACACCTAGGTAGACTCTATCACATTATTGGATCAGGCCCTGAGTTCATATCCCTGAACTTAGGTTGATATAGTCTTTAAATTCTGGGCAACTTCAGCCTGCTTCTTAGGAAACCATTCCTAAGGAAAGAAATAGATTGCTACAAAAAAGTCTTTTGAATTAAATGACAATGGCGCAGTCTCACTTCTGACAATTTGGAACTTTAGGAACCCATAGGGCAGTTCTGAAGGGCTATTATTAACCTCTTTGCCAGAATATTAAAAACACAATAGCTTGAGAAGGCTGAGAGTACTCACTCAGGACTGCAATCAAATAAGAACCTGAGACAAAGAACGGGTCTCAGGGGCCAAATTAAGTGGATTTATACAAGCAAATCAAGATTACACTTTTCCATCTCCATTTTCCATGAACAATAATAGCAAAATGAGAACTCAATTGCGTCCAATTAATTGAAAAAAATGTTTTAATCTTCAAAGAGTTGCAATTTAAGGAAGACATTTAATTAAAGGGTGAATCTGAAAATATGCAGGAATTTTGACCAATCTAACGAAAATTGTACACAAATGGTGAATTTGGCAGCTGCAAAAATTAAAAGGAGGGACAAGATGGCTGAACGGACTTAGACCGTATCGGCTCCCGGTTCACGCGGCATCTCCAGGCAAGTTCTGGCGGCTCCCGTGGGCTGAATCACTTGAAAAGGGGTGTACTTACGGTGGAAGGTATGCGAATTAGGTGAAGCTGGGTCTGCTTTGCCCGGAGTACTAGCAACGGTCCTTTCCTGTGGCAATCTCCCCTGGAGGGAATTTGGAGATTGCTAAGATGGCGGCAGGGGCTCGGAGTGAATGGAGATCGGCACGACTTGCATGAGCAGCACAGCGCGGTCTGGCCCCAAGCGGACTCCCCGGACTTCGGCAGACGGTGGCGGTAAGCCCCAGGGATCGCTCAGAGGGGTGTCCGAGAACGGAGGGACCTGCGGCACACATTCCATGGCATGCCTGACCTTAAGATGGCGGCGCCCTGCTTTCAAATGGCGGCGACCGCTAAGGAATGACCCCCTGCCACTACAGAGGACTGCTCACTTTGCCGGGAGAGTACACCTGGAGGGATGAATGGCGGAGCCTCCTCTTCCTGTACTGCGGATCTGTGAGTGTCATTACACCGGAGTGAGGGGATGGACCCCAGGTGCACCACTACCTCAGGGGTGGTCTTATGCCGCATTCACATGGAACCCCTCATACTGTGATCCAAGGCGAAAGTCTCTACTCTAGCCCCCTTCTTGGTTTGCGGCGACATACTGGGCAAGGGGGCGCGTATCCAACTTCTTGCTGCCTCCCCGGTCTATTCTGTATACCACACGCGGCTCCTCCAGTCTCACAACATCGCGTCAAGGCGTGGCTCCTTCTTCTAGTCGGGGCATTTTTGGTGACACCACAACACCTTCCGCTAATACCGACAGTGGCCGGAGGCGGGGGCGCAGCTGTGCTGGGGGAGCCCCGGTGACAGAGGGGTCTGCTGACACTTCTCCATTTGCAACGAGGTGGGGGCTGGGCCTGGAGTCCCTATAATAAAATGCAGGAGCTGCAGAGATCTATGAGGCCTCATCCCTATGACGACAAAGAAAGGGACAAGCAAGACGCCCAGCAAACTTTCAGACTTTTTTCGCGACCGTCAACAAGCGCCCAACGCTCCAAGGTGACCCGGAAGGGGCAACCATGGCTATAACAGACCTGCTGACCATGCTTAAAGACTTTAAATCTGAATTGCACACAGAACTCTGTCAGGACATCAAATCTTCCACAGACCAACTGGGGTCTGACGTGACTGACCGTGTGACCTCTCTCCAACATGATGTGGACCCTGTGGGCAGTAGAGTGCTGGACCTGGATGCGTAATATCAGGAACAGGGGCAGCACACCACCGAGATCCGAGACGAGGTCCGGGTACTTAAGGAGCAGTTACACCTGACACAAATAAAGGCCGAAGACTTGAAGAACCGAGCACGGAGGGAGAACATACGGGTCAGGGACCTGGAGGAAGGGGCGGAAGGGCCAGAATTAGAGGCTTTTATGGAGGGCCTCTTCGCTGAGATTCTAAGCCCCCAGTCTCTCAAGGTTAAGCTTGACAAGGTTCATCAAGTGGGTCCAGCACAGAGCGGAGACAGTAGGAGACCCCGTGACATTTTGGCTAAGTTCCACTCCTATAAAGTCAAAGAAGCGGTTCTACAGGCGGCCAGATTGAAGTCCTCCATCTCCTTTCAGGGCCATTCCTGTACCATACATAAGGACGTTGCACCGTCTACATTAACGCGACGGCACCTACTCAGGCCGGTTACTGCTAAGCTGCAAGCTGATAAAATCAAATACCGGTGAACGTATCCGTTTGGGCTCAGCTTTGAATTCCAAAACAAACGACGCCACATTACTGAGTTGAAGGAGGGATTGGAGCTCCTGGGCCTCCCCCTGAGGATGACGGCCCCACTCAAGGCAAGTCGGGGGTTCCCCCCCATAACTCGCAATCACTCTCCACCTGGGCAACGAGAACGCGTAGTGGACGTCGTTGATGGATATTACTCTTTCCGAGGCGGAAGTGAGCCCTTCCGAATGCACCAATGGTGGGCTGTGCAGTTCTGCGGACATTCGCTAAAGCAGTTGCTGGCACAGTTGATTCCGATGGCTGCAGCGATGTTGCTACGGTCCGCCAGTAATCATGAGTCTTTTACCCTTGCACTCCTTCTTGGCACCTATCTGGGGGGTTCTGGCCCTTTCATGGAGTCGTGGACTAGTCATTGACTAAGAGGACACCATGCGTGAAGATAATGCTGTATCCTTTGTTCAAAGTGAGAGGGAGAGCCAATAGCTTGCTTAACTTTAATGTCGCCCTGTTATACATTTCATGGCTAATTGTCTTACTCCTGGTCACAAGGGACCTGTTGCACTAGCTCTCCTAGGTAAGGTCCTATGGGTCGACCTGACCTTCCATATTATGAAAATGATCCGCAAATGAGAGACTTGCCGGGATGGGTGTGGACTGGGACCTTGGGCCTGTTTTTTCCCCTGGTCCATGTGGGGGCGTTATAGCCCCACGAGAAGACCTGGCAATGGCTCTAGAATTGTTTATTTGTTCAGATTGTTTTTTGTTCTTTTGGGGGTCTTTGGGGAAGGGTGGGTGGGACATGGTGGCAGCTTTTTACCTACTTGGTATGAGGGGTTCTTTGTTACTTCTCTAGGCGACAGCAACATTTATAGGCGCAGCGCGGTCCTGTGGGAACGGCTACGGAGCACGGTCAGGCTGGGGTTTCCAGAGCCCTTAGAGAGGGATAGTTTCTTCTCCTAGCCCAATGCCAATCACTATAGGGACCTGGAATGTTAAAGGCCTCAACTCCCCTCAAAAACGTCAAAAAGTATGGAAGTACATACTTGATCACCACTTAGATATAGTAGCCCTGCAAGAAACCCACTTAGCTTGAGCAGAAGACACACGCCTTCGACACAAACAATTCCCGCTCATTTACAGATCCTCAGCTCCTACGAAACACAGGGGGGTGGCGCTTATGTTCCGTTCCTCCATACAATTTGAACCCATGGGAGTCCAAGGTGACAGGGATGGGCGATGGGTCATCGCACACAACGACCGCAGCAACGCCGCCCACCACCACCCTCCGCGCCTGGACTCCGATCAGCACCGATGACACCGTCCGCATGATGAACTCCATCCACTCCGGATCTCCGACCGACCCCTGCCCTCACCACGTCTTCAACAAAGCCGACGCTGTCATCGCACCCCACCTGCGGGACATCGTCAACACCTCCTTCGACACCGCCACCTTCCCGGAGAGCTGGAAGCATGCCGAACTCAGCGCTCTACTAAAGAAACCAACAGCGGACCCCACCGAACTCAAGAACTACCGCCCCATCTCGCTCCTCCCGTTTCCAGCCAAAGTCATCGAGAAGACCGTCAACAAACAGCTGGCCGCCTTCCTCGAGACAAATGGATCCCTCGACCCCTCACAGTCTGGCTTCCGAGCCAACCACAGCACCGAGACCGCCCTCATCGCTGCCACCGATGACATCCGAGCCCTGATGGACAACGGAGAAACAGCGGCCCTCATCCTCCTAGACCTCTCCGCGGCATTCGACACTGTCTGCCACCGCACCCTAGTGCAGCGCCTCAGCAACGTCGGAATTCAGGAGAAGGCACTGGAATGGATCGTCTCCTTCCTCGACGGAAGAACACAGAGAGTCCGTCTACCACCGTACAAGTCAGAGGCCACCGAAGTCATCTGCGGCGTCCCTCAAGGATCCTTGCTGAGCCCCACCCTCTTCAACGTCTACATGAGCCCCCTCGCGCCCATCGCACGCCAACACAACCTGAACATCATCTCCTACGCCGATGACACCCAGCTGATCCTCTCACTGACCAACGACCCCGCCGCTTCCAGAGCCAACCTTCACGAAGGGATGAAAGATGTAGCCGAGTGGATGACGACCAGCCGCCTGAAACTGAACTCAGACAAGACGGAAGTCCTCATCCTGGGCTCCTCACCCTCCGCCTGGGATGACTCCTGGTGGCCCCCCGCCCTGGGCACCGCACCCACACCGACAGACCACGCACGCAACCTGGGCTTCATCCTGGACTCCTCCCTCTCCATGACCAGACAAGTCAACGCCGTCTCCTCGTCATGCTTCAACATCCTGCGCATGCTACTGAAGATCTTCCGGTGGATCCCCACCGAGACCAGGAAGACGGTCACCCAGGCCCTCGTCACCAGCCGACTGGACTACGGCAACGCCCTCTACGCCGGAACCACCGCCAAGCTCCAGAAGAGACTCCAGCGGATCCAGAACGCCTCAGCCAGACTCATCCTCGACATCCCCCGACGCAGCCACATCTCCGGACATCTGAGAGACCTGCACTGGCTCCCCGTCAACAAGAGAATCACCTTCCGTCTCCTCACCCACGCACACAAAGCCCTACACGATCAAGGCCCGAGCTACCTCAACAACCGCATCAACTTCTACGCTCCCAAACGCCACCTCCGATCAGCCAGTCACGCCCTCGCTGCCGTCCCCCGCAGGTCCTTCTCCCACCTGGCCGCCAAGACCTGGAACTCCCTCCCGACCGACCTGCGCCTGACCCAAGAACACCTCTCCTTCAGGAAGAAGCTCAAGACCTGGCTGTTCGAGCAGTAGCAGCACCCCCCCCCCCAAGCGCCTTGAGACCCTCCGGGTAAGTAGTGCGCTCTATAAATGTCCTTGATTGATTGATTGATTGATTAAGGGGCGCTTGAGAGGGAAACTGTGTACTTTTGTGGCAGTATATGCCCCCAATAATGGCCAGACAATCTTCCTACACACACTCTTGGGGAAGTTGACGGACTTCGCGGAGGGTCCGATTTTCCTTATGGGTGACTTCAACTTGATTTAGCAGAAAGACTTAGATAGTACACATATGCATCGCTCGGATATTGGCTACTTTACCCCGGACACCCAACAACGTATACAGGATTTGGGCCTCCTGGATACCTGGTGCACTCTTTATCCGCAGACCCGAGACTTCACGTTTTATTCACATGCAAATCATTCATATTCCAGGTTAGATTACATTTTTTTAGCCAATCATTAAGGGGTGACCTGCGGGATGCTAAGATATTTCCCCTGTCAGTATCAGATCATAGCTTATTCTCTATTTGCCTCACTTGGTCAGAGAATCCCCAGCTGCTCCCAGATGGTATTTTCCGGCGTCGCTGGTCCGGGACAAGGAATCTTGTACCAAACTGAGGGAAACCATTACTGAATTCTTTACTATCAATAAACCGGAGGATACGTCGGAGTATATCAACTGGGACACATTTAAGGCAGTCTTTAGAGGAAAGTGTATTGCTCTCAATGCGGCACTAAATGTGCAGCGCTCTAAAGAAAGGGAACAATTGGAAAGGGAATTGGCTACTCTTGAAAGCGCTCACAAGCTGAACTCCACAAGACACTCCTTGCGTACACTGACAGTGACACAAGGCAAACTCCGGGCTATTTACAACAACAGGGCGGAGTTTACGCTTCTTAAACTGCGGCATCTTTCATACTCCCAGGGCAACAAAATTGGTAAACACCTTGCCAGACAGTTGAAGGATAAACGGGAGAGGAAATACATAGGGGGCATTTGGGGTCCCTCCGGGGATATTGTGCATAAAGATGAAGACAAGGCAGAGATATTTGGCTCCTTTTACCAAATTCTCTATTCCAGGGAAACTTTAGACTCAGAAAAGCAGTGAGAATATCTCCGGACGTTGTCTTTACCCCAGGTATCCCCTGAATGGAACAAACTCCTCACAGCTCCTATTACTATCGATGAGGTTACCAGTGCCATTACAGCTTTGAAGCCCCACGAAGCTCCCGGAACGGACGGTTACACCGCCATCTTCTATAAGACATACATTCTCTCCTGACATTGGCCCCCATCTTGTACAACTATTTAATAGGATGGCGGAGGACGGCGAGACCTCTCAATCATGTCCGAGGCTCTGATCTCAGTAATACCTATGCCTGGAAAAGATCCACAGCGATGCGTCTCCTATAGGCCCATTGCCTTGTTGAACCTTGATGCGGAACTGTACTCCTCCATCATCGCCAAACGACTGAATGACCTCATGCCTGCCCTCATACACCCTGACCAGTCCGGGTTTATTAAGGATCGCCAAACACATGACAACACCCGTCGAATTATACACATGATAGGGAAGGCCAACAGATCCCAGCGGTTTTGGTAGGGTTAGATGCTGAGAAGGCGTTCAAAAGGGTTGATTGGGTCTTTTTATTCCACACACTAACAGCATTCGGCTTTTCCCCTAAATTTCTGAATATGATTCGAGCTAATTATCTTCAGCCACGCTCTAAGGTAACAGTCAATGGGGTACAATCCTCCTCCTTCGTTCACTCTAGAGGCACTAGGCAGGGATGCCCCCTATCGCCCTTGCTCTTTGCTCTTAGCATTGAACCTTTAGCTCAGGCGGTGAGGGCTAATCCGGGATTCCAGGGCTTGCCATTTACGGGGGAGTCGCACAAAATTTCCCTATTTGGGGACGGCGTCCTCCGGTCCCTCTCCGAACCGGATACGTCCCTCCCTCATCTGCAAGCAGAACTTCAGGGCTTTGAGGCGGTAGCGGGCTTTAAAATTAACTTAGATACATCGTATATTCTCAACCTCACTCTCTCGTAATCTGAAATCCAGCAGCTCTGGTCCCTAACACCCTTGCCATGGGCTGGCTCCTCCATTCAATACTTGGGGGTCCAGCTGATCTCAAGAGTGGAGAAATTGTATGCTGCCAACTTCCCCCCATCCTGACCTGAATCCTATCAGACCTCACAAGATGGAAACCTCTTTTTCTCTCCTGGCTTGGCCGGATACACGCAGTGAAAATGACCCTCCTTCCTAAGCTCCTATATTTATTTCAGGCATTACCCACAGAATTGGAGGGGGACTTTTTTCAGCGAGTGAAGGCCATGATCCTGCGCTTTGTCTGGCAAGGGGGACGCGCTCGCTTCTCCTTCTCCTTATTACGCCGCCCAGGCAGAGAGGGGGGTGTAGGGCTCCCAAACATTCACTTATATTACAAAGCGGCACAGCTATGAGTCCTGGTAGAATGGTCACAGCAGGAATCTGAAAAACACTGGTTACATATGGACCGCAGTGTGACTGGAAGGACCATATGGGACGTAGTCTGGCGACCCAAAAGCGATAGGCCTAAAACACATACATCAGCACCTCCATGCGCACCATTTTAAAGGTTTGGGACTCAGTTTCAGGAGACAACAGGTGGACTACATTTCCCTCCCCATCTACACCTCTTCACTTCAACCCGGCATTTCCCCCAGCCTTATGTGAGGGACCCTTTGACGCCTGGAGGGAGGGAGGATGCCTTGCCTTGACACACCTATTCCATAACTTTGTCCCTCTCACTTTTGATAATTGCAAGCGTGATTATGGAATAGGGAGCACAGAAGGATACCATTATACCCAACTACTACACTGGGCACTGACACCTCAGGTACGCGAGGCAGCCACGCGTCCCCTCACAAAATTTGAGTCTTTTCTCACCAAGACATCCTCTATGAAGGGGGTAATTTCCTTTATATACAACTACCTACTCACCACCACACTCTCCCCATGCCCAAGGTATATGTATATGTGGGAAGAGCTCCTCCGGTCCACTATTACTGACGAAAAATGGGTGCACTTATGGTCCGACATCATGCGATTCAACCACTCCACAGAACTTCGCGAAGCTCACTTGAAGACCATGATGGACTGGTACCTACACCCGTCCAAGCTTCGGCGAATCTTTCCCAATACCTCTGACAGATGCTGGAGGGGGTGCGGTCTGCTTGGGGACTTTCAGGATATCTGGTGGGACTGCCCAACTATCCGCCCCTTCTGGGAAGAGATTTTGGCACACATAAAGGACATGCTAGGATACCCCATTCCCACAACTATGGCGGGGGTTCTGCTGGGGCTTTGTGACCCTGCCCTAGAACACCAGACTAGAGCAGATAAAATGGTTATGTGGCTCTGTATAGGAGCAGCTATGGTCACTTTAGCAGCCTCCTGGAAGAGGAAAGAAGCGCCAGCTATCTCTTTCTGGCACTCTCGTCTATGGAAATTGCTTAGCCTGAAACGTATGTCTGACATTTTTAGAGACGATTATAAGAATTTTGAGTTCAGGTGGGGTCCCCTGGTCTCCTTTCTATCCCAAGGTCTGCTATCGGCTGTGTGCCCTTCCTCCGTTAGGGCCATTCACCTATTTACATTTTAAGTAGAACTCTTGTATTATAGGTTAATTCAATTATAGGAATGCTGCTGCCACCACGGTAGGGGAGGGGGGTGGAATCAGGGAAGGGTTTTTAAAAAATGTTTTTTTATCTTTTTGGTTCTGGTTATGTTCACTCTCGGGGGAGATTGTTGAGCTTGGATTATGCGTCCATTATGTGTAATGATTCCTCTTGGGAAGCTCGGGACGCTCATTGGCAGACAGATCCTGGAACACGTCCAGAGTTGCTGTTCGGACTTGATGCTTGGAAGGCTATGCCCTGGGTTCCTTTCATGTTAGAAACTGAACACTCCATTTCGCCCAATCTCTGAGAAAGGAGTCAGAAGTGGGCTGGGCAACGTACCTTGTCGACATATTTGTGTGCTCTTTGGGAAAGTTACTCCCCTACGAGGGACATTTTGTTAGTGTTGTTCAGACTAATGGCTGGAAAATTCAATAAAAATATTTTTGACAAAAAAAAAATGAAAAGGAAAAACAAAGCAGACTTACTATATGCCCCAGTATCAGAGGATGAAATTAAACAGGGCATTGACATGATCATACTGTCAACTAGGTGATGCACCGCATATCTCCTAGGACTTGGGAGTTGTAACTTTGGTCAATGTTCCCTGAGATGAGTGGTTACATCTGTGTTGCTTTTTGCTTTATTTGGGTGTTAAACTGGAATAATTAGATTAAAACATTGCCCATATAGTGTTAAAATGACAAAATAATGACCTAATTATATCATAAAATGTGCTACATTATGCTGCATAATTTTCCTTTCCTTGCTGCATAATTTAGACGACCCTGCTGCATAATTTGGTTCTTCCCTGCTGCATGCCAGGGGCCCTGTATCTTATAGGTAATGAGATTTTGTTACAAGGAAACATATTTTGCATAAGAAGAACTTGAACAATGTGGCACAATTACCATTCTGGGACACTCAGCTGTTGACAATAATTGGCATAAGTTGTTAGTTTGGATAATCCCAGAATTAAAACATCTGTCCATATTGTATGCACATGCCTAAACCAGTGGGAGTTTACTTATTTTGCACTATTGCCAAACCCCTCCGCCAATCACTATGATATGAAGACAAACTAATCTGGGAAGCAGCACCATTTATTATGGTGGTGGCATAATGTGCACTGAAGCAAAGGGCTAGTTTTTATTAAAAAAACGATGCTGCATCATTAGTACTTAGAATATGAGGGCCACATTTTGACCTGGTTTGTGTCACTCTTGCACCATGCAACGTGGTGCAAGAGTGACACAAACCTAAAGTCATATTTTGAAGCCATGCAAAGCCACTTTGCGTGGCTTTGTGTGGCTTAAAAAATATGGAGTAATGTAATGCAGCACAAATTGCGTTGTTGCGTTACTCTGCCCTGTGTATGTGTTCCATGGGTGTTTTGTGGGTGCACAACTCCCAGGGTTTTGATGTATTCCCAGATTTACACCACCTTGTAAAACTGGGAATGCTTAAAAAAGATTCTCCCCCGTAGGTGAGGCGAAACGAGCAGAAATATCTTTATTTTTCCCTGTTTTTCCTCTTTCTATGAGTGTTGATTCTGCATCACACATAGTAAAAGAAAACAGCCTCTCAGGATTGTTTTGTGCAGGAAGGGGTACCTTCAACATAAGAACCTACAACATAAGAACCCTTGCACCATGGTGCAATGGCGCCTGCATTGGCACTAGGCTGATAAAACGACACCGATGCAAGAGAAAAAAACAGCAATGCTCCGGTTTGGATAAATAAGGCACATTTCTGCCCTTTCCCAGTGACGAAGGACAGCACAGCAAGGTGACTTGCTGCGCTGCACCCCAAAACTCATAAATATGCCCCTCTGTCTATTTTACTAACATATAAAAATACTGTGCTTCACGAATTTGATCAAACTAAAATAGCAGAGCAATAATTATCATGTCTGATGCATACAGCCCATATAGTAACGCCAACATTAAAATAAACAATCAGCACACCCTGAATCAAAATTAATAAAGTAATTGAATTAAGAAGTACATGATTATAAACAAATGCAATTAAGAAATAAATGAGCTTAGGGTTTGACAGCATTCAAAACAGTGTTTTGTTGCTGGGTGATGTGATGATTTTGAGAACATCTGCTCTAGTGTCAGCCATGACACCAGGCTGCGTTACAGAACAGTGAACATTAAGACACATCTGTTCTCGGTCATATATATGGGTTTTATTTACAGCACAGATCGCTGGAGAAAGTATCAACGTGAGACACTTTGAACATCTGTCCCCTATTATTAGTTCAATTCAAATGTATTCATTATTTCGTGATTAATTAAAACCATGGCAATACATATATCTTAATGCAGCTAAAATACATTACACAAATCAAATACAAGACATTAAAACAGTAGGTTTCGGACCCTTAAACATAATGTAAACCGTTACAATATATACGTGATCAAGCTCCTTCGCGGAGCGAAACGCGTCAGGAAGGGCACTTGCTCTGACACTTTTGCGAAAATAAATATGCACTGCTGGCACTTTGATTAGTGTGATGGCTTGTCTGGTGTTTTAATATCTAAAACATCGATCATTTGGAGAGGAGGTCTGCGCCTGCTTAAACCGCTACCAGAGGCGGTTGGGACCCTTTGTTTCATATATATATATATATATATATATATATATATATATATATATATATATATATATATATATATATATATATATATATTCACTGAAAAAACCATAGGTTTTACACCAGTTATAGTTAGCTGGGAATTTTACTCGCATAAAACCATTGAAATTCCCACGTTATAGTTAGTTGGACTCACTATAACTTGCGCGTGCAATGCACTGCTGATGACGTCACATATTACATCACTCATGACATGGTCAGTGACATCACTCATGACATCACTGATGACACCATCATTGTGACAGAGTGACAGACCTCTTTTCACTGTAATGTAACCCTCGAAACACATATTCAAAAATAGAAACTAAAATTTTCTAAAAAATGGAGATACCCATACCAGTTACAACAGCCAATTCAGTAATTCCACCATCTATATACACATCCACTCATTCACCAACAGTTCTATGCAGTCAGTCATACATATACTCACTCATCATATGTAGTGATACACCTATACATCCTGTTACACACCGACAGTCATCCAAAAGATACTGTCACACATACTCACACATGCAAATAAACTACTAAACATCCATTTATTTGCATATACAGTTTTACAGTTATACACACACTACCACTTTACTTTTAAGGAAACTTACACATACTTACTCTCTTAAACAATCACTTATAGAAACACATACTAATTTAAAAAGGAACTCTTACAATCCCTCACTCTCACATATACTCACTTATATACATCAATATTCACATATACTACATTAAAACATATGTAGTTACTGATAAAGTCACTAGTGAGACAGTCATTCACTCACTAACATACACATATACACACTCATCCACCCATACAGTCCTGCACATGTGCTGTATTGAAAACACATACAAACAGAGAGTCAGTCATTCATGCATCTGTGCTAAGTAATACTCCCACCAAACCATACAAACACTTATACTGATACTAAGAAAAACATCTAATGACCCATATACCTACACATGTAACTACACACCAACCCATGCAGCCACTTATACACAAAGTGTTACATTAATACATATATTTAAATATTTAAACATTACTCACTATTATTTATTTTTCAGAAAGACACACATTCACTGGATGGTGTCATCAGTGATGTCATGAGTGATGTCACTGACCATGTCATGAATGATGTAATATGTGACGTCATCAGCAGTGCATTGCACGCGCAAGTTATAGTGAGTCCAACTAACTATAACGTGGGAATTTCAATGGTTTTATGCGAGTAAAATTCCCAGCTAACTATAACTGGTGTAAAACCTATGGTTTTTTCAGTGAATTTAATAGGTTTTTTAAATGCTAATTCCTAACTATAACTGGTGTGAAACCTATGGGTTTTTTCAGTGAATTTCATAGGTTTTTTAATAGCAAATCTCTATAGGTATGAAATAATATTTTTATAATGAATTTTATATTGTATAAATATGTAATTTAAAAAAAAATATTTTTTACCCGGAGCGCTGCCGGGGCGCGTACCGGTGAACGCACGGGTAAGCGCAATGTTACGGCGCGCCCCGGGGCGCGTACCGGTGAGCGTCCCGTTAGCGCTATTCCCACGAACGAAAACAACATCATGACGTATCGCGTAGCCGCGTGATGCTTCATATGACGCACTGCGTAAGCGCACCCGGAAGCACGTGATCGCATATGATCGCGCAACGTAAGCGCCCCAACGCGCTTACGCTAAGCGCCCCGGGACGCGCCCCAGGGCGAGTAGCGTAAGCGCATCATGCCATGTGACTTCAAAATAACACTTTTCATTGGTTCAGAACTTTTTTTTTCCAAATTGTGTGAAACCCACCCATTTCTCTCACTATTGCTTTGTACTTGGAGAGAGCAAGAGCTGTTCTGTGTACTGTCTTCATCTCCTACTTTCCTGATCCACAGCAATGGCTGCAAGGGAGTCATCCAGCAGTGATTCCGACGATTTTTTGGATGAGGACCCTCCTCACCAGAAGAATAAGGACCATTTCATCTGGAAATTCTATGACATCCCTGAAGGACAAAAAAAAGTCAATGCTCCAAAAGTAACCTGCAAAATATGTGGCAGTACTTTATCCAGAGGCAATCCTCTAAAAAAATATAGCTTTGGAAATGCCAATTTAATCAGGCATGTCAAAAGAAGACACCCAAAAAACTTTGCCAGGGAGAGTGTCAGGGAGCTGGCACGGAATTTACCCACAGACGGCGGCAGCACCTCCACTGGTGGAGCAACACCTTCGGGACCACCTCGTAGAAGAATGGTCCCTAACATACAGCCGGTGTTTACAGGCATCAAATTTCTGTGCACGCAGTGTGACGAACTGCTCTGCTATAGGGAGCAGAGTGTTGAACTCATTGCCATAAAGAAACAGGAACACCGCTGCCCTGCCAGTCCCTAAATTTTCAAATTTTTTTGCTCCTGTTGAGCAGTTTTGGAATCCCTGTTTTTGTTTTTCCCCTAAAAAAAATCCCAAAAAAAAATAAAATCATTTTAAAAAGTCTAAAAAAATATAAAACAACAAAAACAAAAAAAAGTTATTTTCAGAACTACCTCCAATATATAAAAAAATGCTATTTTTAAAAAAAAAAATCTGTCATTTTTTATCTCCATGGTACGCTCCCCGGTACGCTCCCCGGTGCGCGTACCGGGCGCTCCCCACCCCCCCCCCCCCCCCGCGAAAATCGGATTTTTTTTTTTTTTTACCCGCGGGACCCTTTTATGGCCCCCACATCAAACCTAGGGGGTCAGGGGGGGTGTACCCTGCCCCCTTTTGCTCATTTCCCCCTTTGATTTTTGCCACCTCTTGTGTCTCAATCCTACCGAGACACAAGATGGCGGCCGCTGCGGACTGTTTCGAATGTTTACAGACACACGAGAACCAATCAGCTTGCCGTGCGCAAGTCGCGTGGCGCGCCCGGAGCGCTTCCTGGTACGCGTACCGGGGCGCGGCTCTAGATATATACATTTTTTTGAACCTAAATTACTCAAAATCCTCTGGAGCACATATCTTGAGACATAGCAAAGGCACATCGGGCTACCAGTCCCTACAATTTTGCCAAGTTTGGTGAAAATCCATTCAGCCGTTCGAGCTAAAAGTGCGACAGACCGCCCTATGGAAATTAACATGGGGAAAACATGTTTTGGGACCCCCCTTTTATCTTGGCCCCCGCTTGACAAATGCCCCCCAAATTTTCAGGGAAGGAGCGGAGCGCCGCGAGGCAAAGTTGCTAAAAAATTCAGGCTGATTCCTCAACCGGCGCCAAAGTTATTCCAAATAGAATGTTGCGATTTCCCTATGGAAATCGATCCTAACTATAACTACCTACTGGCGACCGCCAGTAGGTAATATATATATATATATATTAATACGAAACTGAAAACACAAGAGGGGCAATTTGACAATGAAGCAACCAGTACAACAGATGCCCTTAACATAGCAGACATGTCATTTGTGAGAGAAGTGGCGGAATTAGACATTGAAAGTGAGACTGTAAGTTTAAACATTGAGCAAGCAGCAGCGCAAGCAGGAATTAATTTGTTCTTAAAAACTCCAACCCCTTTCAAGCCTAAATCAGTCTTCAGTCCAATTATGCCCAAAGACAATATAGACATTTTTTCAGACAAGGTAATCAGAGATCTTTAAGGAGCTCGCTATCACTAGCAGCAAAGATTTCACGAAACTAAAGCATAATCAAAGGATGGAATATTCAACGGTCATGAAGAAAATTAAGGATCGCACTGACATAGTGGTGAGGTGGTGAGACAAGGGTGGCAATGTGGTCCTCTGGCCAATAGACATGTACCACAATGAAGCAATGACCCAATTGCAGGACAGGAATTGCTATGCCCGCATCAGCACCACGAACATTGTCAGTATAAAAGAAAAATTCCATAGATGATTATATGACTGGAGAATTTAAGGATTACTCTCTAAGAATGAGTTTGAGTTTTTGAAAAACAACTACCCAGTCACCCCTCAACTTTACTTGATTCCCAAAGTACACAAAAACTCACAGTGTCCCCCAGGAAGGCCCATCATATCGGCCATAGGTGGACTGTTTGAGAATACGAGCAAGTATATAGCCTTCTTTTTGCAGCCAATTGTTAAATCCTTACCTGCTTATATAAGAGACACAGGAGATTTCCTGACCAAGATCTATGATTGCGCTTGGTCTGATGCTTATGTGTTCATGACACTTGATGTACAAAGTCTGTACACCAGTATAAGGCATTCTGATGGCCTCAAAGCAATGACGCGTTTTCTAAGTACACGTGAGATAGGCCTGTACCAACACACCATCATGTTGCTTCAGTTGACCGAATGGTGCCTAGACAATAACATTTTCACATTTGACAGACTGTTATACAAACAGACACAGGGCACAGCCATGGGTACTTGCTTTGCCCCCAGCTATGCTAATTTGCATATGGGCTGGTTGGAGGAGCAAGTACTCATGAGGACACACCACACCAAAATGTCAGAGAATGTCATTCTTTACTACCGCTACATAGATGATATTTTTATCTTGTGGAAAGGCAGAGAGCAGAGCGCACTAGACTTTGCCCAAGAGATAAATGACAACTCACTCAACCTACAATTTACATGTACAACAAGCAAAACTTCCATTCTCTTCTTAGATCTTGAACTTTACATCAGTAACAATAAGGTACAAAGCAAACATACAGGAAGCCGACATCAGGTAATGCGATCTTGCACGCTGAAAGCTTTCACCCACAAAGCCTCATATTAAGCATACCTTAATAGGAATGCTTAAGAATGAAGTGTAAACGCAGCACTCAAGAGGGTTTCATTAAATCTAAAGAAAACCTTTTTAACAGACTGAGTGAGAGAGGATACAAGAAGCATATACTAGAAACAGCCGAACAGAAATGCTCAGGAAAGAACAGGAAAGATCTCATTCAAACGAATAAGACCTCACAATCCAAAGCAGAAAAATACACTGACGGAACGCCTAGAATGATCACTGGCTACAACACATACCATTCTAACTTGTGTAGGACCCTCTACAAACATTGGCCAATAGTGCGCACTGACCCCACCATAGGAGAAGCCTGGGCCAAACTCCCCAAATTAACATTCAGAAGGGCCAAATCTATGAAACAGGAATTAGTTGTAACAGCACCTTTGCAGACTGGTGTTCAGAGGCCACGCCCCTTTTACCCCTCTCTGCAATGCAGCTCTGTGGTGCTTACTGGAGGTACCTAGTGGGCTAGTTTGACCCTAGGGATCCTTAGGATTGAAGGGGATTTAGTCCCTCAACTTAGAGCGGTGACAGGGCACGTTTAGACAGTGGTGAAGGGAGGGGACGGGGCCTGACGTAATGTGTGCAAACTCGCCCTGTGGCGCGTTTTAAGCTGGGGAAAAAATTCAACTTCAAACCTGAGGGACCATGGGGGCAAAGTAGTCCACCAGGTGCTTCCAGGAAGTGCCACTGCGCTGCGTTGCAGAGAGGTGGTGCATGCCGTGCCCCTTTTTACATCTCTCTGCTATGCAGCTCTGTGGCGCTTACTGGATGTAGTACAAATTCCGATTTACTCACCTGTTATCAGGAGAGACCTCAGTGCTGCATCTTTGAGCCCAGTACTGATCCTCAAAAGTAATTCTAACCATACTCACCAGTAACTTGAATTTCGTTCCATAGGTTAACATTGACTGGTTTCACTTGGAAATTCTACTAAGTGTGGAGTTTTGGAACTTTAAAAAATTCCTCTAAAATCAGCCGAACTACGAATTCCGATTTACTCACCTGTTATCAGGAGAGACCTCAGTGCTGCATCTTTCAGCCCACTACTGATCTTGAAAAGTAATTCTAACCGTACTTACAGTAACTTTAATTTCCTTCCATAGGATATCATTGCCTGCTATATAAAATATATATAAATAAAAAAATATATAAAATAAAATATATATATATTAAAATATGTAATGTAATTTAAAAAATAAAATATCTAAAAATAAATAGTTTAAAACAATGTAGTAAATCAGTATAAAAAAATATAACAATTAATACATTTAAAAATTATCATTTACAAAACCTAGGTTTCAGCCACGTTATAGTTAGGAATTAACATTTAAAAAACCTTAGAAATTCACTGAAAAAAACATAGGTTTCACACATGTTATAGTTAGCTGGACATTTCAATCATACAAAACCATTGAAATTTCCCCGTTATAGTTAACTCAGCTAACTATAACTTGCGCGCCCGCAATCCACTGCTGATGACATCACATAGTACATCACTCATGACATGGTCAGTGACATCACTCATGACTAAAAGCTACTACAACCCCACCTTGGTCCTGTTCACTAGAACTAGGTCGTCTGCACAGAGTAGATTGGAAGCTGGAATTTCACCTTGATCTGGAGTATGACAGTTTAATTATTTAGGGTCCTCTATTGTTAGAACAAGCCTGGCACAGAACATACTGGGTCTGGGTACCGACAGAGCCACCTTGTTGAACAGGTTATTGTCCTTCGCCTTTCTGGGATTCGTCCAATCCCTAAATTATCATATGTCTAGATGATAATAAGTAGGTTTGTTATATGATTGCTAATTTATGATTTTGTATTGCCTTTGAGTGTTCAGAAATGATGTACACGGGCTGTTTTCACATAGCGCCCATGGAAACAAAGGGGCCCATTATAATGGCCGGCAGACTTTGTCTCCCCGCCATCCTGACGTAAAACGGGACCGCCCGCCATAAGGGTGGCAGTCCCGTGGGGGCCATTAGGATGCACCCGCCACACTGGTGGGTGCATCCCGCATTTTTACATTGCGGCGGGCGGTGCTGAAAGCACCCCCGTCGCAATGCTAAAAATGCACATTGTGCACTTCATTGCACAACGTTACAAGCACCGTGCGGTGCCTGTCATGTTGTACAGTGAAGTGCAGGGGGGTACCATAGGTACCCCCATGTGCACCCCCCATCCCCCGGGAGTCCCTGGGGGCCCGCAATGAGCCCCCACAAGACATTCCTGCATGCCTTTCTGTGGCGGCAATGCCTTCACCCTAATATGGATGGCGGTGTCTAACAGACACCGCCACCATATGAAACCCTTTTCCGCCCAGTCAACTCCTTGACCTTGGTGGAAAAGCGGCGGACGGTCTTTCCGTCCGCCGCAGTCCCCCCACCATAGTAATATGGTGGGGGAAATGGGTGGCGGGCGGGGAAGGATGACGGGCGGATCTCCACCGCCCGCATGGCGGTGGCGATCCGCCCCGATGTCCTAATGGGGCCCAAAGAGTGAGTGCACCCGGGGCTCTGTGGTATTTCAAAAAAGGCCTCAGGTGATTGTGCAGCCCCCTTCCTTAATTTCTGTAATAGCTAGCACACATATAGCTCGGGTGCTACCTTAAGGGGATGTTACCTCATTTGCTTGGGGGGGGACTCTGTGTCAGCGCTATATGATGGATGCACGTGCAGAAGCAAAGAGGACATGAGGTGCTGCACTGACTGTGTGCCACAAAGAGATGGCTCACAGTCAGTGTACCCCTCAGGGTAGCCTTTGAAAGGAGATAAAGGAATACTATGGACCCCCAGATACCCTCCTGCAGACCGGTGCAGTCATTTAATGCACCCACCTGCTAGGACATCTATGCCCCCACCTTTGAAGTGCAGGCCAGATGCCTCCTACACTGGGAAAGACAGAGTGGCTACTTCAGATAGCCGCTCTGCCATTCACTAATGTTCTTTCCCCAGGGCATTATATGTAATAGGGCGCACTGCTATTGGTTACACCTGCACACTTTGTTAACTGTGAGCTATGGTACAAACAGAGACAGTGCCCTAAGAATAATATGGTCCCAGCTAGCATAAATGCATCCTCTGCCTGGATGGAATCATGTGGCAAGTGCAGTTTTCATGGCTGCATGCTGGTTGACCGGTCCATGATTGATGACTTGTGACTTCATGGTTTTTATGACTTGGCAAATGCCAATACATTTTCAAGATTCTTGAGACAGTTTCCAGTATCGACAGTCAGTAATTCCTGAGTTGTTTCAAATAGTGTCATATAAGCCACATGCTATTTCTAAACATTCTGATAAAAGGCATCCACAGTTCAGTGGTTATTATTTTCATTTGTTAGTTTAGAGTGATGAAGAGCGTTGTTACCCCACTTGCTGCAGAGATTTATATATATCTTTGCATGGCATGGTTTCTGTCTTGCATAGTCTATGTGATGGTTCAAATCTACCTTCCTTCATGACCTCATTTGTGGGACAAGGATAACCTTGTAGCTCACCAAAGAAGGAAGAGATATATTTGATGAGAGACTATGCCCCAAGTAGGTGTTTATGAAGTACAAAAAACGATAGCATCCCGGTATGCAACTAGCAGTAGCTCGGACACGGCTTAACTTTTGACTTGCACTCAGTCCAATGTGCCCAGATAACCGTGATTGGCGCTTTGTGCTTTTAGGTACTATTTTGACTTTAACATTTAAAAATCATATCTCCGGTTCCCTTCATTTTTGGTGGTTTAGCGTCTATTTGTTCATTACATTTTGCTCTATTTTTAGATATTGGAGACAGATCTTTTTATTGTGACATGATTTCTACTTTTTAACTGTTTGGTACTGATCAAAGATTATACATTTCTCCTAAATTAAGCCTGTAAGCCCCGGAATAATCCAAGTTCTCACATTAGATGTTTCAAATGTTGGTGGGAACCCAACAGGTGACAACAGTTGGCCTGATTATGGCAGGTCTTAGCCAATACCTCAAAATACAGTGCAGTAACATCTTGGAAAGGCATGTTACTTCAATTTATCCTGGTTATTAGAGTCTAACAACTTGCTTCACTCTTCACAGATGGGTTTTCGGCCCCAAAACGGGATGGAGACAGCTCTTTTAGAGATGGCTGAGGAATTGAGGAGGATTTTGGACCAGGGTGGCGTAGCAGCTATTATTTTCCTGGACCTCAGCGCCGCATTCAACACCGTTACTTGGACTGTCTGGGGGTGTTATCACCTGGTTGCAGTCCTTTTTAGAGGACAGATCCTTTCAGGTCTTCAAAGCAGATCTCGTTTCTAAGCATATGTCTCTTAGTTGTGGTGTGCCTCAGAGATCCTCCTTGAGCCCTACGCTGTTCAATGTATACATGAGGACGCTGGCCGAGATAGTTAATCCATTTGGCATAAAAGTAGTTACTTACGCTAATGACACACAACTTGTTGTGGCCTTAAACCACCCAGAAAATTAATCTTCCAGCTTAGGCACCTGGAGAAGGTAGCCGAATAGATGGAGCTCTCCTGCTTAAAACTGAATGGAGATGAGACAGAGCTCATGCTCCTAAGCAACACTCCAATTTTTAATTCAGGGTTACTGTGGCCAAACTGTTTTGGCCCTGCTCCAGCACTAAAGAATCAGATCAAAAGTTTTGGCATATGGCTTGATCGCTCCCTGTCTTTTGACCATCAATCAGCGAAACTGTTTTCCACATGCTATGGCATCTTGAGGATGCTTCGAAAAATTCTCCCTCTTTTCCCATTCCTTGCTAGAAGGATAATGGTCAAGGCTTTGATTCTCTCACACCTGGACTATGGGAATGCGCTCTATCTGGAAGTGCCTCATGCCACCACCGCTGAACTACAGATTACTCAAAATTGCGCAGCCCGCCTGCTCCTAGATATCCCTTATTGGCAATCTGCCAAGTCAGCGCTGAAGACTCTTCATTGGCTGCCAATATTGGAGAGAATCAAATTTAAGGCTCTTTGAATCACCCACAAGTCTTTCTGGGGGAAAGGACTGATGATTAATCAATCTATCATCACCCCTTATTACCCTAACAGAAGTCTCCGCTCGGTGAACCTCTTGCCCACCATTGTTCCAAAAATAAAGAGAGGAACAAGTGGCAGCTGCTCTTTCTCTTATAAGGCTGCTAGGCTTTTGACTACTGTCCCTCCCTACATATGTCGGGAATCCAACCATTTGCCTTTCTGAAATCTCCTTAAAACTTGGCTTTTCAAAGTCACTGTCCAGTAAAGATGTCTTCTCGGTCTGCTGCTGCTGATCGTGCTGGGATGCCTTAGGGTAGCTACGCGCTTTATAAATGTTTTTTGTTTCATTGACTCATTCATTCCTTCAAAGTCAAGACAGCTGTAACACTGACAGAAGGCAAAATTGGTACTAGGCAACGCATCTAAATGTGTTTTCGTGTAAAAT
Source organism: Lissotriton helveticus (assembly GCF_964261635.1). Classification (NCBI taxonomy): domain Eukaryota; kingdom Metazoa; phylum Chordata; class Amphibia; order Caudata; family Salamandridae; genus Lissotriton; species Lissotriton helveticus. The sequence continues at coordinate 192,838,196 of NC_136072.1, forward strand.
GTCAATCATATATCTTACTGTCCCTAGTGAAATTACAGTTGTTACCATGGGTCAGTGTGTAGACAAAGACCCTATTATTGTACATGAATATCCCTCATAGAAATGGCTGCTGAACGCATGCATGTTTCTATATTGGTGGGTGACTGTACACTTGGGCACATAGGGGCTGACTACGATATTCAACGGTAGGTCCGCTGGCGGTCGGGGAAGTGCTCTTTTATATTGTGACTTGTGCTGTGGCCCAGGAAAAGGGCTGCAGCACAAGCAGCAGTGTAAAAGGGCACTTTATACACATCTATGCAGCATGTGCCAAGCACCATGTGGTGCCTGGCACACTGTGCATGGATGTGGGTGAGGGCACTACATGTGCATCCAGGGCCACTTAACATTGGTCCCGCGTTGACAGCATCCTGGTTTGGCACCCCCAGGGTCCGTTGCTGACTGCCTTTTCATGGCAGTCAGATGCCATGAAAAGGCAGTCAGAAAGGGGCATCCTAATGCCTATGGCTGTGCCTGCTCAGGCACCGCCTCAATGGAAGGGATAGGATACTGACCTGCGGCCTGAAGGGATCTTGGATCCTGTGGGATGCGGCGGTCTTTCCCCCTAACCTCTGCTGCCCAGCCAGTTGGACTGATGGCCGGCCTGTCGGTGACGGTCAGCCCGACTTAGTAATCAGACCCATAAGTACAGAACAGTACAAATTGGACTGGCTTTCTACACTGGCGCATCTGCAGCACTTTGGAACCCTTCTCTTCACTGATGAGTGAAATAAACTTTGCAGTAGCTATGGAAAGTAAATGTCTCTCAATGCGAGAAATTGGGTTGCTGGTTGAGACGGGTGAGCCCTTCTCAAGTAACAGCCACAATCCTTGTCAGGGTGAACTACAACAATCACTAAATTAACCAGTGCTTAACTCCCTGGTAGACTGGAACTAAAGCAGTCACACTTAGGGCCCGATTCCGATGTCATTCAGAAGGCCACAGAATCGGATTTGGATTTTTCTAATCCGATTCGTAGCCCTTGTTTCTAATCGAATAGTACACAGGTCTGAACGACCAAGTGTTAGGCGAAGATCGCGTATGCGTCAACCAAATATTTTCCGGAACCCGAACTTTTCCGTGCCACTCGTTCGTAGCCGAATCATGCTGCGCAATGGAGCCGAATTCTGACCGAGTATGTACGATGCACAATTCAGACAGCCGCTTCGCCTCAGTCTCAGTGAGATGATTAGGCTGTCGGAATCGTACTTTGTGGGGTTGTTGCAGGCCCCTCTTCACCTGGGGCACTCCAAATCTGTCACGGGGGTGTGCCCATGGGTCCCTCCGATCCAGGCATGCACAGTTTAGCGGGCGGGGAACCATGGGGTGCCCGCCATACGGTGTACCCTTTTCCCCACCCACCGATTTCTGCTATGGGAGCCTTTGTACGCATCTGTGTACAGGCTGCCGTAGAGTTCAATGGGAGTCCGAGCGAACCAAGCCCGTAAGCATACGGCTGCATCCTACTTGCTAGTTCAGACTCCCGGAGCATGTTTCGCTTGGAAAGCCCTCCGGATCCGAGTCATATGGAGGACTTTTCTAGCAAGATATGAACCGGGCCCTTAATGTGTAAGTATTTATGCAGCACTTAAACATGAATACAGTTAAAATGCAACACAATAAAAATCACAAACCACTTTAGAAAACTAGAGTAAAATGTAATGAATTATTTGGCACCAGAATGACAAACATGCAATCAGAAGAACTGGAGATATGCAGTTTCAAAGACTAAAGGTAAGTATAGCGCCTAAAAGCACAAAGCACCACTCGCAGTTATCTGGTTGTGTGGCACCAGGTGTCAGTCAAAGGTTCAGGCTGACCACGATGTAGCATGGCCTGGATACAGAGGCCTAGTTAATTCTGCTGAAAAAGTTGCCTGCTCAAGGTACGGCATGAAGAGACCAGGGAGCGGTGGAGGAGGCTGCGAGGAGCAGGGATTGCATCGCAGATGGCCAATGCTGTTTCATGTAGATCAGGTGCACTTCACTCACGATTTTCACTGTAGTGCAAAGATTCTGTTGGGCATTTCCAGGGCCGGCTTTAGTGCAGGTGGCACCCTGTGCGACAATGTTTGTTGGCGCCCCCCCCCAGACTCCCAGACTACTACCCTTTAACAGTACCCATTGAAGTCTCCATAACCACTCTCTCTCAGATGTATTTAATAGCGCCACCTATACCAGTGTAGGGTGTCAGAGCACTTTACATCACAAACACTACACAGAGACAATCAATCACAGGTGTGTAAATCACTGTATAGGAAATGTTACATAATACAAAGGACTACACGATGTAGGAGTTGCATGTGTCATCCATACTGGTACACAGTATAGTTTAAGAGTGCTTGGTCTTGAGAAGCACAGACTCAGAATATAAAACATATCCCCATGGTTGAGGGTTACATTTAATAATAATGATTTTTTTCCCCGAAATGAACCTTTTTTTTAAACATTAGAATAATGAAAGACGTAGGAAAACATCATAAGGCTCTAATCTATACCTTGCAGTTTGCATACAGCTCTTGATGACAGTTATTAGCTCACTGTTCCATGTTAGGACTTTAACACCTACACTGCTAGTAACAAAATGATCTCTCTGACAAAAGCACTGACCTATTTAAACTATATGCACTTTGTTATCTGCATGGTACACATTCGTTGCAGCAGACACATTAACCCTCTGTGCTACCATAAAATGAGTTTAAACTTCCACTTGACAAAACTCTTTCTCTCTCCAGGAAGAACATTAATCACCGAGTTATCTTGATATTTCTATGTTTGTAGGAAAATTGTGGAGGCCAGCAATGAAGCAGCAGGTGCTTTCAAAACTATAAAACACTTCCAAACAGGCGCCCCTGGAAGAGTCAGCACCCGGTGCGGTGGCACCACTCGTACCACCCTAGAGCCGGTCTTGGGCATTTTCGGCAGTCGTTGGTGGTCACCGCGTGTTGTCCATGCTGTAGCATGAAGTGCAGATCTTGCGTTGCTGGTTGTCGCTGGTTGCCGCTGCAGCACAAAGAGTAGGGTTCGCTCAAGTCTCACAATGGCAGTCTGTGTGGGTGGCAAGGTCTTGGTGTGAACTGGCCCGTTCGCGGTTGCAAAAAGTCTAAAGTGTTAGGATGTCTCTTTTTCTTCCAGGAGAGGCTCAAATGTGCCACACCAAGTGCCCAGGACCAGGTAGGCACCTCTTAAGGCTCACAAAATTACTCCAGCAGAGGTCAGCAAGGCAGACCCAGTTGTGGTCTTCTCTTGTAGTCTGTGGTTTGGACCACAACTGCAACCTCCACAGGGAAGTGTCAATACATTTTAAGAAAAGTTCCTAGTTTCCCCCAAAATATCCTCGTTTAATTATAAAAAATCATAAAGTAGATAAAAAAATGATAATTTGATGACTGTAAATTTTGAAAACTGTGTGTTTGTTCTCCTGAATAGGCAATTAATGATTTTAGCTAGCTCAGGTGTGGCACATTCAACATGCACACTTGCTGGAATTCACTGTTCTTCCCAATTTGGCATTCAAACGTTTCACACTCTGTGCTATTTTAAAACACTTGTTCTTTTCATAATCTGAAGGCATGTCCTCTCATTATTACTGTTCTGAAATATTTAGGAGCCCATTCTCTGTAGACTGCATTGTGTAGTGATTTGGCCCTGTAATTGAAAACATTGGGAAACACCTGCACACATGACTATTGTTCCTACACCGTCCTTTATTATCAACCACTTACAGACTTTATTTTAACTAGATGTGACAGATGTTTGGAATATGATTCGAAATGCATTTGAAACCCGTCCAATTTTCTTCAACTTGAATTATTTATGGAGGGCCTAATTTTGCAGCTCTAATTGTGTCCAATTTTAATATTAAATGTTTATAACACAGCTACATTCTCGAGAGATTGTCTTTTGTTTTTACATGAAAGCGCTCCCGAAGAATAATCCCCCGCAGTGATGTTTCTTCATTGCTAAAATTAGTAACACATCATTTCAGTCAAAGAATTTCATATACAGGTTTAATAAAAAAGAATCTGATGTACTCAGTGCACAATGTGGTGCTTAATAATCTAGAGTTGTTGTTCATAGTGATCTTACTAAGGAAACAACTAAGACATCAGGACCACTACAAAAATGTCTGGAAATTATGTTATGTTTTTCAATGCCATTTTATGTTATTGTAATGAAGTTCCACTTTTTGCATATTCATCCCCATTTTTGGACTGATGCTGCTGATTTTTTGACTCCTAAAGTGCACAGAGGCCTCCTAACCAGACCTCAGTGCCAGTTTTCTAACTCCTTACAACATGTATGTTGAGATGGATGTCCCCAAATTGTCAATTACTGACTTACTTATATGCTCCTTGTACATGGCACCTAGGGTACCACGGGCACGTAAGTCAGAATGTCCAACCTGGGCTGCAGCACTGTTTGTGCCACCAAGTGTGTGACAAAGTACAGAATGACTCCCAGCCTGACACTGCAAATGTGAAAGGTACTTGTTGCACTGCCAGTTTGACTTTGCCAGCACAACCAATGGCAAAGTCACCACTTCCCTTAATAGTATATATAAGCCTCCCCTAAGGAAAGTCTATAGAGCCCTATGGCAGGCAGCTGGTATATTATAAAGTAGGGCATATAGTTTCATGAGTGTTAACAGCAACACTTCAAAATTGTCAATTTGCAGTGGAAATGTTAGTAGCCCCATTGCCTAACACAGGATTGCAGGATGGCACCCAACCCTGACTAATTTCTGAATGGGACTACCTAACGGGGTACTGTAAGGTATCAAAGTAATCATGACACTGAACCCAACCTGATACTCAGGTTGAATTAAATGTCACAATTAAAGTTCTGCATATGTTAGAAATATGTCATACTGTGCTCCTTCTTTTCCAGTGGCCCTACAAAAGCCCTTACACACAAACAGCTTTCTGCCCACTTGGGGAGATATGTGAATGACTCCCAGGGTTAGGAACAAAGGCAGTTTCTGCAGAACGAGGTGTTACCTCCTCTCCCATGAAAGCCACACTGGGTGTTAGACCAAAAGGGAGACAATTTGGAGACAGAGAGGGAAATCCAGTGCTCAAACTGGTTTTCCCATGGGCATGTAGACATCAAGCAGCCACACCTCTAGGGTGGACTTCCAGGCCCCTGATGACCGAAGGGGGTTTCAGACATCTTGAGAGTGACAATAATGTTGCACTCTGAGAAATCCAGATGCCAATCATTACTGGAAACACATCCCGAGAAGGCAGGTGACCCGGTAGCCCATTGGCTAGTGACCATGTGGTCCCCTCATTGCACCTTCCTGGGATAAATATGGCACCTATGACCCTTAGATCACGTTGGACTTGGAAAAAGGACCAAAAAAGGACTGCCCTGCTGCCATTGAAATTGCTAGAAGAGAGGCAGCACTGTGGTAAGGACTGCACCAGCTACACTTTGGGCTAGTGAAGTTTGGATTCTGTCTGTGACACAGTGGCTCAGGGAAAAGTTGGTTCCCACGCTCAAATCAAATGAGTGACTCCAAGGATCAGTTGGCTGATCCCCTGGGACCCAAGAGCTGAAGAAGCCGAAACTGGCAAAGTAGTAGCCACTTCAAAGGAATTGCCACTGGGCTCACCCAAAGACAAATTTGAGCTAGCCAAAAGTTGCACCAGAGTCAGCTAAACCTGGGGGTGCTACTAAAGTTGCACAAGAGGGACACTAGCCCCACCAGAAATCTCGTTCTGACAGCGGTACTGTGAGCAACATGTGGCATTCTACTGTCACAAAGAGGCCGTCGTGGGACCTGAGTTTTTGGGTAAAGATGCCCCACCTCACCTGTGGACTGAGGAGTCACCCGCAACTCATCCCCATCGACCGCATGGCATCAGGAGCATCTTTCAGCACCTCTCCTGCCTGCATCCCCAGCATCAGGACCACTCAGTTGTAGTCTATGACGGTCATTCTCTAAAGGCTGGAACTCAACTGAAATGGCTCTGGTGGCCAGGTAACTGTACAAAGTATTGTTAGGGGCCCCCTAGACCCCAACTGTATCAGTTTTGGTCACCCAAGTTGGACCAGAGTAGTCAAACTAACTCTTTCAAACTTTTACAAAACTTGACAAACTTTTTTGTTCACCAGTGATTCTTTGTAGTTGCATTTCAAAGTGATAAAAGCTTCAGAAATATGTATCCCTGGAACTTTCGGGTGGATTTTGATCATCAAAGTCTCTAAAAATGTATTAAAATATAATCTACAATCTATTTTTATAAATTGGTGTCCGATTTTGTACGTGTTCTGTGACTTTCTTATTTCATAGTTTGATAGTGTTAAATGCTTTACATTAAGTTACTTTGTTAAGCTTTACTTCTCGAAGCCACAGGTACCAGGGGTTGAGCTAACGGTTGTACAAACAAGCCTGACCAGACCCAAGACAGTATTTTTGTGAGTGTATTTCATGATAAGGCCCCACTTCCATATCATATAATACAACCAAATCCTCACATTTATGTTATGTTATATTATATGGTGTATGTACTGGGTAATTGAAGGCATAGTGACACAGTATAACATGTATTGGCTCATACTTGTTATTATACTTACTATACAATCACAAGGAGATGATGGATGGAGCACAGAAGCATTCCGGACACTCACCCCCAGTCACAGATCTGGGTTGAATCCTTCATCATTCTTTAGCTCATTTCACCATCCCAGTTCAGACCCAGTCATATTCAAACAGTCTTGACCCTGTCCCTCATGGGAACAGTCTACCCCGAACTGCCAAGGTAGGTCTTCCCTGGGCCAGAAACAACCTTCCTGGGAACAGTTTCAGGGTAACAGCCCTAATCAGCCAGGCTAGCTTGAATCCAAAGTGTCTGAGTATACTCTGCCAACTTAGGGTGAACAAAGCAAACACAAGGAGATGATGGCTAAAGCGCTGATACTTTTCAGACACTCACCCACAGTCACAGATCTGTGTTGAATCCTTCATCATTCTTTAGCTCACTTTGCCAACCCAGTTCTGAACCAACCAGGTGCAAATCAGTCTTGATCCTGTCCCTCATGGAAACAGTCCAGCCTGAACTGTCAAGCCAGGTCTTCCCTGGACCTGAAACGAGCATCCTGGGACTGGTTTCGGAGTAACATCCCTCATCAGCCATGCTAGCGAATTCAGTGGACTTGCCCACACCAGTTACCTGCATAGGTCTTCTGTTTTTTGACAAAATGGAAGCTAACGAACTGTGGTGCAAACTAGTGTAAAGAGAATTTAGCAGCCATATGAGCTATTTTCCACACAAGGGCAGGGTTAGAGCATTGTGCTTGTGGACAGCGATAACAAGACAAAATATCGAATTCAAAATATAGAATTACCAAAATATCAAAGTCAAAATATAGAATGGACAAAATATCGAATGGACAGAATATAGTGGTGAAAAATATCGAATTGAAGGTAAGTAATTTAATATCGAATAGTAATTTTTACCCCTACACTATCCAACTCTTTCCCTACTGTTGCACTCTCTGGAGTGGGAATAGTAATTTTTACCCCTACGCTATCCAACGCTTTCCCTACTGTTGCACTCTCTGGAGTGGGATTAGTAATTTTTACCCTTACGCTATCCAACACTTTCCCTACTGTTGCACTCTCTGGAGTGGGAATAGTAATTTTTACCCCTACGCAATCCAACGCTTTCCCTACTGTTGCACTCACTGGAGTGGTAATAGTAAATGTTATATTTATTATTTCATTAATTTTCAAATACTTTTGAGACATTTAAAAAAATTCAATATTTTTACTAACTATATTTTTTAAAACTATATTTTTGTACTTACCTGTTTGTAGATAGGAATTCGATATTTTTGCATTCTATATTTTTTCTTCGATATTTTGGTAATTCTATATTTGTGAATTCGATATTCTGTCAGTGATCCATGGCCTGCATCGATTTCTAAGGAAAGCGCTCCCTTGCTTTTTGTTAACCCCATTGTAAATTGATACTTGTATAGCGCACTACTCACCCGCAAGGGTCTCAAGGCGCTTGTAGGAATACCGCTGTGGAACCCATCCTGGCTTTCCCTGTGAGGTGTCCACTCCTGGGCACCCCCAAGGTGGAGGCCAGGCATCCTTAGCATTGTGGGGGCCGTTGTGGAGATTAAGCAAGCTATTGCCCAGAGTTGCAGAGTGGGACTCCATGATTGGAATAGGCACCGAGGCGAGAATGATCAGGTCCGTGGAATTTTTGAGCTCAAGACCCGCCGAGGCGGGGAATTGAACCCTGGTCCCGGGCTAGACCTCTGCATCAGGGTCTGCCGCTCTAACCATTGAGCCACACTTCTCCATTCCTGTGGATCCACGAGTATTTTTGGTGGGTATGTGATTTGTGGTTGCTTGTTTTTGGCAGGGGCATGCTAACTAAATACGATTTGAAAACCAGAATCTTAGAGTTATGTCTTTCATGCACCTGTTTCCTTTGATGAGGTGTGCAGCAGCAGGTAGAGGGGCTTCCAGTGAAAGCAGTGTGAATTCCTACACTTATTTCATGAGAGCAAGAGTGTTTGCACAATGGTTCTTTGATTAGGAGGTTGGATGAGCAGTTTTATCTTTGGTTGATTTATAGCAGAATTAACACTGTGTGTGATGTTCGGTTTGATGAATAGGATTCAGAGGAGCAGTTCCTAGGGGGTTTTGTGTGGCATAGATTCAAGGAAGCTTAAGGCTTTTGTATTGACATCTCTGGGCTGACTGTGTTCCTTCAGCAATGCAGGATTGATGTTCAGCGGCGACTGAAGGCAGCTTTGACGAATGCTCTTGCGATTATTAGGGCTTAGCACAAAAATCAAGTTGTGTCGATTAAAACGCTGGGAAAACGTACACATTGAATACTACACATTAGATGTTATAACAAAAAATTCACACTATGATCAGACATCATTCTCTGTTCTGCCATCTACTGTTAAATTCACCTTAACACAAAGGCGCACAAATGAGTATGTAAATAATAATTGACGAACAGCCACTTTGTCAGTGCAGGAGCTCTTAGCAGGGAATTCTAATTTTCAGAGCAGCAGAATGTGCAACTAGGTTTGTTTCAGTCAGAAAACACATATTTCTCTAAAGCAAATAAAAAAAATCAAAAGAAAATTCTTATTCTCCTATTAGTAACTCACTCAATAAATCTTCAAATACTACTTCTGACCTATGTAAATCTCTGACTGAATCCACTTTTTCAGCATAGTCCAAACTCAGCCTTCAATAATTTAACTGACCACCACCGACATTGCGGTTTTCCATAACTGGCTAGAACATGCATATCTCGACCACCAGTTCGATCAATATCAGTCAATATTAGTGACAAGGATTTCCCTCAGATTTTTTCAGTTATACATAATTGTATCTCTCGCTCTTCATTCTGAATGCTTCCTGCAGAGCTCTAACAAGGGATTGTCAAACCTCTTCCCAAGAAGCCCATACATGACCTTGACATAACATCCGACTCCCCTCCTATTACACTTCTACCTGCCATTGCCAAAATCTCAGAAAGCATGGTGGCTATACAACTTCCGCTCCTATCATGAAGGTAATGGTCGATTATACTATTCTCATGTTGGTTGTCGTCCTAATCATAGCCCGTCATCTACTCTGGATCATCTTTGCTTTCCTGCTGACTTCAACTCTACTAGTATTTTTAATGTCTTGGCTTGGTCAGCAGCCATTGATACAGTTGACCATAATCTTGATTCTCCAGATGAATTGAAGGTAGTTTTAGAGGTACAGCCCAGCCTTGATTAGACCAGTCTCAAAAGGTCATGCTCAATTTTAGTTTGTCTTCGTCCATGGAAATGGTAGTAGTGCAAGGCTAGATCGTGTCATATGTAGACAATACACAACTCATCCTTAGTTTTTCTGGTGTCTCTTGCTTTGAAAAGTCTTTCTAAATATGTTACCAATGTAAATAACTGGATGAACACCAACTGGCTATCAACAAACATAATCCCAGAAATTATCTTAATTGTTGGAAAGGATCTTTCCTGCTGCTACTCAATCAATGGCCCACTGTCTCTTGGCAACTATCCAGAGCCAAAGTCTTATGAGAAATGTTTAGGTTTAAAATTGGATACTAATTAAAGATGCACTCTAAGGTATATCCTCAGTTGCATCGTCTTGCTCTCATACGTTATGTGAACTCAATTCCATTCTCTGTCTTCTTATGCAAGACTTCCAGAAGACTCATCATCTCTGCAATTGTCAGTTCCCACTTTGGTAATTGTAATTCCTTTTATTTAGGTAGCACAAAAATAGTTGCACAGCCTTCAGATAATTCAAAAGTAAGTGGCCAGGCTAGTTACATTAGCACCACGATATGCCTCAGGAAAAACCTCTTTTAAATAAGCTCCATTGGATGTCTATCCATAAAAGAGTTATTTCTAAAACTTGTTGTCTTGTCCGGAAATGCTTGTACGGCTGTTCTTCTTGCTTTCTATGTGCTAAAGTTATTACAAATAAACCTGCTTCCACACTATGATCCTTTTCTGCTAATACTCTTATGATACCTTGCTTCAATAGTGTCTGTGTAGGTGACTACTGTTTTTCCTGTTCTGACATTTAAAACTTGGAGTAATATTCCTTCAGAACTGAAATCTCATCATCTGTTCAGGAAACACCTTAAACCTTTTTCAAAAATCTTAATTCACTTTCTCTGGTGCTACTTTATTCCATAGCACATTCGTCACTCTTTATAAATTCACTACATAAAATAGCAGAACAATAACGCATGCACTTTTTTTGTTATTTCATCTTGTTCATTGTGATAGTTTGAGGACTTTTAAGGTCAGAAAATTGTGACATTACCAATATAGCTTCAAGGGGATCAAAGAAGGGAGGAGTCCTTTCTACTATGTACTACATGAGAGAAATTGAAAAAACACTCCCTGTGAGCATTCCTATTGCTATACATGAGGTACATGTATTTGGTATCACATGGAAGATTTGAATTCTTCTCTAGATTCCCTGTTAACTAGTAACAAATAGATGTTTTGCAGTCATTTGCCACAAATGTGTCTGTGAGCTACTGCATGACAGGGGCTGGACTTACGTATGGTAATTAAATATTACTTCATGTTAAGAAACCCTAGAAATTCACTGAAAAAAACAAAGATTAAAGTAACGTTATAGTTAAGTGAAATGTTCAGTAACAACATAACATTTTAAACTCTAAAAACCACTGAAAATCGCCAGTTATAGTTATCTCAAGTAGCTGTCACTCGTGCCCTCACCATGCATTGCTAATTATCCCACATAATACATCACTCATGACATCCTCTATGACGTCATTGCTAATATCACTGCAACATTTGCAGGGAACTAATTGATGAGAAAACTGTGCAAGACATGAGTTATTTTTACTGGGTGGTGGAACTGAACAATATTGCTGAATACACTGTTGCAAGTTTGGCTGGGTAATCAACGGAGTCAGAACTTAGTGATCAGTTTTGATTTAATTGTTAGGACTAGGAACACTCACTGGGGAAGGTTTGACAAATGGTTCAAATGTAAAATCCTTTTCCATTCTCGTTTTCCCAACTGAGTTAGTTTTTTTTTCGTTTCATAGCAGTCTGGTGTCTATTCAGTTTCATATCTTCTTTTCTTTCATGCTAGGTCAAGCGAACATGCCACTGGTGGTCTTCACCCATGGAGAAACAAGTAGGAACTTGCAAGTAAGTAGGCTTAATTCTTTCATCCTTCTCTTTCTATATCTATCTCTCTTTTGGAACTTTTCCTCCTTTTCTTGTGCTTCATGAGGCAAAATACTATGGCCCTTTCAGTTCCTTCTTGAAATTTGAATTGTATCTTTTTCGTTCCCATTTTAGGCTTCCTTTAAGGATGTTCTGTTTTCCCCCTCTCCCCATTGTTTGAAGGGTCTTCCTGTTCTCCTTACAGGGCTCGTTTGTCATCAGCCATCCCTTCTTCGGTTAGTCTGGCCTGCGCTATGCATTGCAACCCCCCTTGTACTCGCTCATACCTGGGTAAGCCCAGTTTATCAAAAATATAGTGGGAGCGGTATAGAGATCCAGGTATTTGCTTCCCACTGCTTTGGTCTCCTTTACCCATCTCTGCATGCTCATTATATTTCTAAAGCTGCTCCTTTTGTGGTGACTCTCCTCAACAGTTGCTGCTGCCTACCAGGAGATCTTCTTCCCTCAACCGTCTCTCTGCATTCTCCTTGGTCCTTGTTAAGTCAGGCCCTCTCTGTAGGGTTACTCCCAAACCTTTTGCCTTCACCCCCCACTCTTTCTGAAACCATTTGTTCTTTGGCTTTCAAGACTCTGTGCACTTTATCACTGTTTACCATTGCTGACGTGCTTGTGATCTCTCCTTTACACATGGAAGATTGGCTTACACCCAAATGGCACATTCAATTTACTTCTAAGTTCCTAGTAAAGTTGTACTACATGTACCCAGAACATTTATATTAAGTGCTACTGGGGGGCTGCTGCACTTATTGTGCTACCCACTTACAAACATGTATCCAGTCTGCCTTTGCAGTGTGTGTGCAGTTTTAAACTGCCATTTCAATCAGGCAAAAAAAACTTTTGCTTGACTTAACCCTTTTTAATACATACAAGTCACCCCTAGGCTAGGCCCTAAACAGTCCAGAGGGCAGGGCGTAGTATATTTAAAAAGTTGGACTTGTATTTTTAAGTTTTACATGTCCTTGTTGAAAAAACTCACAAATTCATTTTTCACTACTGTTAGGCCTACTTTTCCTACAGGATATCAGTGTTTTACCTTAATACATTTATTAAATGATAAGTTTTGCTTGAGAGCAGGTGGGAATACCGTGTTTGGTGTCTGAGCAATTGTTATTTAAAACCCTCTGTTATAATAAAGTCAGATTTGAAGTCACAATTCTGTAAATTGCAAAATTACAATTACGGAGGTAATTTGGAGTAGCAGTCGGGGAATCGAGCCACATTATGTCAGGTTGTTAAAAGGGTCACATAGCTGATAATTTAGATAAAAGATTGGCAGAAGCAACGTGTTAATCAAGCATAACAAGAGGGGCCAGAGTTCCGAGGATGACTGTTTTTTGAAAGGTATAAATCTGGATGGGAGTACAAGAGGGGAGGACTCATGAGTAGGATAATGTGCTTTATGGTGAAAAAGATGGCATGAAGTTTTACAAGTGTATAGGCACTGGGCAATTACAGTTGTGGGTGACACTGGGCGATACATTGAGTAATAATCAAGAGTATTTAAATCACATTCAATTAGGATATGAACTGGTTAATGGGTTCGCTGTATATAGCTGGTGTTTTTTACATCCAAACATTAATTACAAGTGTATTTAAACTGCTTATCATATTTGTTCTAGTAAACCCTGACGAAGAGCCAAGAAGGCTTGAAATGCATTGGGTATTTATAAAGCGTGTCAACTTCATATTGTGATTAATATGGACGTACCTCTGTATTAAGCCTGGATTGGCGTACAACTGGAATTTGAAGATGTTAATAAATATTACATACTCGATCATACTGTCTCCGTTGTGATGAAAAGATAATAGTATATTGTTTCAATATTGGATAACATAATAGTTACGAATACAACGAGTTTACATTGGAGTACCTGGATTAATGGAATACATTGGTGGGATAAATTCCCTCTTTTCACAGTGGGATAGTGGGAGCGCAAGAGGAGTGCTCTTTTTCTTAATACATATGTATTTTCTGTGGTTGGCGATCCACGGACACTGCATGCACGCAATCACAAATAAGTCTTGAAATTTGGAGTAATTTAAAGCGAAGGAGTGCAAGCACTTACATACATGTTTCCTACTTTTAGAACGTTGGCATTTTCTTGTCCTAAATATTTGGTGCCTGCAGCCTGTTTCCTGGGTAACATGACTAGGTGTAGTTTGCAGTTGGCCATTGTGTATTCTTCCCAGAAAGCCACACAATAGAGGACCTGTGTACTGTCAGGATGGGACAGTCAAGATTTGAAGGGAGGGGCGGAGCTGTCATCTGCCACACTTGCACTTTAAAGACACTACTTCAGCTCACACACAAAGAACTTCTCAATAGCCTATTGTAAACTGCAGACAGATTAGAGGCAGAACAGTGAGGCAGGAAATATCAAAAATGTTTGTGGGGGAACTCCAGTAGCTTCTCCCATTTCAAAGCTAACACCAGGTATAACACGCATTGGCATAGCCAATAAGTCTCAACTTTTGGCCTTTGTAAGTGTTTAGCCATGAAGCACATTATCCTGAGTGCAAAGCCAATAATCCTTGGCAACCCAAGAGCTATTGGCATTATCTATGGCAATGAATTGGGTCTGAATTTTAGGCGATACAAATCTTAGTTGCAAACACATTGATTGCACAACAGTCAATAATTTAGGATCTACAACAATACAGGTAATGAGTAAGTGAATATCCTGGTATTGGTTGCCCTATTTTTGATCACAGTCCATCTGATGAAACGAGACCCAAGATTATGACCAAACACACCAGCCCTTCATAAGTGAAGTAGCTCTGTGCTACCTCCTTTTTCTCCGGTGTCGCAAATGTGAGCATGAAGACACGCTGGCAAATGGGGGCTGGTATGAAAAGCTACACACATGGAGTGTAAAGACATAGGCTCCCTGTAACTCAACAACAGGGCAACACAAGAGTAATCAAAGGGCAACTTATAGGCTTCAACAGATGGGTAATGAAGCCTCCTATCTGTCCTCCTGTGAGAGGTGCTATTAGGTAATCATGATCAACAGCTTTGTAGAATATTACTTTTAATCACAGAATGTGAGGCTTGTAAAGCCCTTCATTTAAGGGCTAGTACTTCATCCTAAAACCATTTAGCGTACTCCAACACCCTCCGGGGCATAGTTCACACTCTAGAAAACCTCCCCAAAAAATTGGAATACATACATAAATCCAGATGATGCTTCCTGATGATCCTAGCCAGAAGTTGCATGAGCAGTCCCCGCCCCTGAAATATTTACCACAGTTTACAAGGGTGCTGATAAATTTGAAACCCACTATATCTAAAGCCCTTGCCATTCTCTGTCGCAAGGCATTAGAAGCCCTTCTGATGTTACAGGGCTTTACCTGTCATATGGAAAACTTGCTGATAGTCAGGAGAATAGTGAGGGACATTCTTTAGAAGTTAGACAGTAGGGGAGCGCTGTAATGCCTGAATAAAGGATATGAAACAACCTGGCATGCAAACAAAATGTTCCTACAGCTATTTGTGTTTGCATAGCATTCAAGTGCATGGCTCTGTTGTGTACATTGCCAATATAAATGATATGCATTAAAACCTTTGGTGTTTTGCTGCCTCTGGTTACATGTCTGCAGCAGTCTGTGTGATCCAGCACAGTTACTGTAAATTGCCCAATGCACAGCAGCTGAAAACACAAACAAAAACCTACTCTCGCTTCGGGAGGGGAGATTCAGGGGTTTGAGGTGGGGAAAGGTGCAGCCCAAGCCACTTCTGTCAAGAAATCAAGACTATATGCCTGTTCTACTACCTCGCCAACCTGACGCTGTTGCAAAGTAACATCACACCACAAACTTATTCCAGCTGGTCTATACTCCCAATTCTCAGGTTTTTATGTATGGACATCCTATTTCTTACACCATTTTTTTTAATTCTGGCAGAAGGGAACGGCATAAACTGCAAAAATAAAGTTCCTACCAGAATTTCAAATCAGAAGGCACCCACTGTCAAGATATAATGCTGACAAACACTTGGCACCTGGTGACATGGTTTAGTATGTTTAAATACGGAAAATCTAGCAGCTGGATATGTGACGTTTGATGGCATTAGAAATCACCTAAATGTCACATATAAAGCAACAGGTTAACCTGGCAGCAGCTTATGAAGTAGTATAGGGCATCAAAAGTATGCGAGAGAAAAGTACAATATATGTAGCAGCCCAGGAATACTTTAAGTCACCATAACAAAAGAGATGAAGGACCTGCGAGGTCTGTGGAAGGTGTTGAGCCATAGAAATCCTGGTCCGTGAGTGGACTTGCAACCTGCGTTTGGAATTTTGGGATAGTTGGGGTCTTGGGGAGTGGCAAGATATATGAAGCCGACCCCCTCTGGACTTGACAGGGGCAGAGGGGAAGAAATGTGGCCAACCGATTTTCTTTCAAGTTCTCACCGGTCCACATGGGTAGCAGTGAGGGTGGCCGCGGACTTCTTACCCTGCCGTGAGGACTCAAAACATTAGGAATAGAAACACCCACAACAACCCTGTCCTGCTCGTCAAGGAACTCCTCCTGCTGTCAGCCCGCATCCCAGTTCGTACAGTCTGGGCAGCACCACGCGACCGGAGATCCGGTTACAGTCAGGGGACCTGATCCTAGACTGAAAAAAAGGACTGCAGATGAGTGACAGCTGTGGTATGACAGGAGTATTAGTGTCCCAACAAGACTGACTTCAGTTCATAAATGGTACAAGACAATGCAGGCCGAGACCGGGCCATGCAGGAATGTTTGACTTTTAAGGGCCCAGTCTCTTGATGAAGCCAGCCATATGAGGCATCACTGGCTGCAGCTGGAAATTGAACAAAGCAGCTGCTGTGCTGGCAGGCTCAGGCCAGCCCGCGAGTGAAGTAAGCCACCCTTGTAATCTGCCTCGGTGAGGTCCTGCTGGCTGACCAGGTGCCGGCTGCCCTCAGAGACCTGGCGGCCGGTGCAAATGATGGCCAGTCACTTGACTGACGATGTCACTGCACTGACTTTCCCACTTGGGCTTGGTGGGTTTGGAAATCAATTAATATTCGCAGATGGGCGGTGGGCAGCAGTTACCTTATAGCCCCCACAACACGGATGGCCCAGCCGTCGGTGTGAGGAGAGGTGTGGTGGACCCAGTGCCATGAAACAAGAGATTGTAACCAGAGCCGATGGTTGTTGGCATGAAGCAGCCAGCGGGAGGTAGCGGGTCTTTGGCTGATGGGAAATTCCAAGATGGGAGGAGGGGCCATCTCGCGCTGGGCCCGTAGGAACAGTAAACATTGCATGGCCAAAAAATAAATAAACAATGAGTGAAATCTCAGTGGAGTGGGGTAAGCTGTTAGGTTTTTCATCTTGAAATTGCGGGCTAACTGATCTTAGGGATTTTTACCTCCATCTTCGGTGGAATGAGTTGACTTTGCTGTGTTATATATTTTCTTTTATTGAATATGTAAGTTTGTTTGTACGTTTTTTTTGTTATTTTTTCTACCGTTATTGGATTTCGCCTAATCACTAATGTCCTTGTTTTGACTTCATCATCTCTCTTGACCTGCTCTCCCTCTTGAGAGTTCAAAATTCCTTTTTTTCCCCCTTTTCCTTTGAAGTCTTTGTAGGTGTTCAGAGTCTTGAGAAATGTTAACTTTCTTCATTAGGAAGGTGGAATAACACATGTTTACAGTACGATGAACCTAACAACATTGTTGTCCAATTCATTTTTCTATGTCACGATCATAGATGGATGTGCTATGTGCTGTTTTTGTCTCTTTAGTTAGTACTTTGCCCAACTTAAGGTACCATTTAGATGTTTTTGATAACCCTTTGCTTATTTTGTAATGTTTTTTCCCTTTGTGCTGTTTTTCTGTGTCTTTGTATATATATTTTTTTCTGCACATTATACTTGATGCTTTTTTATACTTACCATTTATATATTTATATATTTGTATGCTTGTTTTCAGCCCTGAGGAAGCTCTCAGTGTGGGAGCGAAATGCGTTGGCTGATTTTTAATTGAAACTTGCCAAAATAAAGAAGAAATATTTTCATATACTTCCTGCCTTTTGGACTTTTTAATTAGTGCACCCCCATTGATATTCGAGTCATCTAGTGATCTGGAGTACAGTGACGTCATTCAGCAGCTGACGTAGGAGTTGCTTGCACGACTGTTTTTTAAAACACTATTGGAACTGGTGTTGAGGTGCTGCATCAAAGGCCCGCTGTTGCTCTTTAAAGAGGGAAATCTCCTTGACGTCAACCAAGCACTCAAAGGCAGGACAATTGAAAGCAATAGACCAATAGAAAGCCAGCATTTCAAACAGGCATAACAAAGAACCAACGGCAAGTGATGGGCTTTGTTAAAGCCCATGTTGTATATACATCATGTCTCACAGAGCAGCGCATGCATGCGGACTCTTCGCTCAACCTAAATATGGGACCCTCAGACCCACTCTTCAGATCCCTTCTGGACCTCTGGAAGACGGACTGGCCTGCTGCCATGCTGCCTGAGGAGGGAGGACTGGACCTGCTTTTTGAACCCAGAACCACTAGAGTGACTACAAGGGCTAGCTAGCTGGCCTCCAGTTCTCAGCTACAGGGACGTAACATGCTCCAGAGACCCACCCTGCATCTGCCCGAATACCTAAATTGAACTGTACTTGCCTGTGCTATGCTGCTGGTCTGTGCTGGAGTGAGTCCTGATCCCTGGGAGGTGCCCCCCCCCCAGGCCCTAAACCCTTGGCTGGCATCAGAGTGTATTACTCCTGATCCAACTGTGAGTTTCCTAAAAACTGATGAAGCATGACATAACTCGACGCAGATTGATGCTGCACCTCACACCACAAAACCTCGCCCTAATCGGTGACCTCATCGTAACCGTCTCAGTGGTGATGCAAATCAATGTAGAACCTCTCATCACAACCCTTGCGACTTCCCATCAGAACTGAAACAACGCAACGCAACACGCTGCATCAAGGACATAATATACAATGCTCAGTGGGAATAGCTTGGTCCTTGTATCAAGCCTGCATTCCATTGTGGTTGGCCTGAACTTGGGACTTTGTCCTAGTCAGAAGCCGCCAGACAACCACAGTTGGTGCTTTGCACTTTTTGATGCTACTTCTATCCAAACCCTTTAAAATTCAATATCTCCAGTTCTACTGATTGGATTTATGTTGTTTTGGTGACAAATGGTTTATTAATGTTCCTCTATATTTCTAAATTGGTGAGGGATATTTCCTTGTATTGTGTTTACACTTTGTTATGGTTTAAAGTGCTGCATACTTTGCACATTGCCTCTAGGTTAAGCTAGACTATTTTGTATCAAGCTACCAGAGGGTTAAGCACAAAGTAATTCTACCAAAGAAGGGTGCCCTGCTGCATAGACCAGAACAATGCACCGGATCTATAATTCAGCAATATTCGCATTAAACGTGTTTCTCTGTCTCCCTTTCATTTCCAAAGGATGACATTTCTGAGCCTAATAAAAACTTTAACTTTAATTCATTTTTTTATTTTTAACACCAAAGCCATTATATTGTTTGAGCCAACAAAACCGAGTTCCTCCAAAATGTGAATCCAAAAATTAGCATTTCAGACTCCTGCTATATGCTTTAATATCCATCTCAGTGTCACTCCTTTGAACCAGTGTTCTAATATAATGCAGCAATCCTAAAAAAGATATCACATTAAAAACGCTCGTCTTCCCTGTGGCTTTCCATTATGTGTTCAGCTGAAGCTTTTTTTTGCCTTTGCTGTCTGATCATATCAGCAAAGACACACACTTATGATGTCTTTATCATGCAAACAGGAATGATCTGCTTTTCTGCTGCCTTGCTCTGTTGGCGGGCTGGGAGTTTGCTTCAGTAATTTTACTTCTCTCGAAAATTGAGTCATATTACTGTATGAAAAATGATCATTTATTCATCAGATCTGGGAATGTGCATAAAGCCCAGCTCTAAAAGTGGCTCAATCAATTAAGAATTCAAGAGGGAAAAAATACAGCGTAGTTGACATGAGAGAGCAGATGTTTTCAATAACTCACTTATTGTACATACAAATAAATATGTTCATTCAGTACCAGCAACTAAATGCTTCAGATACGAGGAATTGCTTTGTTAGTGTCAATTTATTATTGTATGTTATTGTTTGGGTGAGTAGTGCAGACACCCTTATTTTTCGAGAGCATGCATTGCACCAAGATGTGAGGATGTACTTTCATAATCATGAAGAATTAATGATGTGAAATGTATGCACAGCAGAACCCTTTTAACAAAATATTAAAAATACATTGCAGGAATGTGTGTCATGGACAGAAAACCTGTGGAGCATATAACAAGCTTTACCGTAGGGAGGGAGTCACTGCACTTTTTTGTGTATATTACTTTGGTAGTGCAGAAGTAGTGTTTTTGTAAATATTGTTTGGTGATGCAGAAATAGTATTTTTGTAAATTTTACTTTGGGAATGCAGAAGTAGTATTTTTTGTAAATATTGCTTTTCCACTGCAGTAGTAGCTATGACGTGCTCAGGCCTTCCCTACCTGCTAGTGATGACATCAGAAAAAGGAGCCTTGCAGGATTTGATTGGTCCAAGCTGATCTTGTATAAGGTACATAATAAGCAGTGAAGGGGTGGACAGCTTCTGGTCAGGTATGGTGTGAATCTTGAACAAATTCATCAAGGCCGACCAAGACAAATTGATACTGCCTTATGCCTAGTAGCCCCTTTCTTTTGATACGTGTTGAGTGAAGCTGTTAGTTGATGGGACTGGGAGACATTTTGTGATTTTATTTTTGTCTAGCTAAAGGCGAATTTTAAATTCTCCTGAGTTATCTGAGAACGGTGAAATGCTCACCTGGGTTTCCCTCTAATTTGCTGCTCATTTCTTCTGTTGAGTTGCACTAACCTTTTTTCCAGTGGCGGCCGTATGGTACGGGGTGGCGTGGTGGGACGGGGTTGGTTGAGAGGAGGGTGGTGGGTGATAGGTTTTAAAAAAAAACTCACTTACCTGATTGCCGTGTCTCTTCTCCCTCTCTCCCACATAGTCCCTCCGCCCCAGCTGGAAGAAGAAAGCACCCAGGCTCTCCTCAATCAATCACAAAGCTGCAATGCAGAGTTGTGATTGGTCGAAGTGCTGTGGTTCGGCGCTGAGATGGGGAATAGAAGACTGGGCATGTTCTTCACCCAGGCTGTAATGCAGCCTGGGTGAAGAACATGCAAAGTGCGCATGACGGTTTGGCTAGGCCAAGACGGCCGGCCAAACCATCATGCGCACTTTAAAGTACAGCAACCACTCCTAGTCCCTCATCACAGGAGCCCAGTCCCGCCAAAACCTGGCGGATACTAAAAATAAAATGATAATAACATGTTATTATCATTTTATTTTTTATTTTACACTGATCAACGAGCAGAGGGGTGACGCCCCTCCGCCTTAGCCGAGGTAGCACTACTGCCTTTTTCTGAACACAAAGATGCACCATAGTGTTTACAATAGGAAGGAATAATATCAGCCTTAAGCCAGCAGTACTGAGTGGAAAATTGGAGTTCCTTCTTTATCATCTACATATGATTTCTTCATCCTAACGGCTAGAGCGGTCACCCTTGTAGCTGGGGAACCAGGTTCGAGTCTCTGCAACGACGCTCAACATCCTATGATTCTGGGCAAATCATTAAATCTCCCCGTGCCTAAAAATTAATGTGTCTGTCTGAGACGCAACTGATGCTCATGTAAAGAGCTCTGATACCTGATGCCTTCGGGCCGAATTTGAATTATATAAAACTACAAAAAGAAAAAAAGACCTCCTTTTTTCCAGCTCCATGGAATATAGTTTGCTTAATCTGTGGTGAAAATGCCAATGCCCATGCAGATTAAGGAGTGGGATTCATGATACAATTTGAAATAGAATTAGCATTTACTTTAACAATGGACCAACCACAGCCATTTTACCTTCTGAAATGTCAGATTGGTGGTAGTCACACTTTCAAAACATATATTCCAGTTTCTAATTCACCTTCTGCACCTACCTGGAGAACTTCATTTGATGTTTGAAATGGACATTTAAGAAGGTGATTTTACTAACGCATGTGATTATTCATTCATATGGATGATTTTCTCTGCTTTAGGAAGAGCATGGCCACTCTAGTTTATAGATTTGGCTCCTAAAAAAAGAATTTGTTTGTTAGAGAAAGAGGTCCAGAGTGTAAGAACAGCCTTGATTTGCCTGTTTTTGTCTGTTTCTGTTTATATTACTGAGTCGCCCAAAGGGTCACATGATTGTGGCTTGTCTTCTTTCTTAAAGACATACGCATCCATCAATGATGCAAGTATGTCATTGAAACCAACTTGCTGTGTTGCCCTACGTCAAAAAAAAGAAAAGGGAAGGAATGTGCTGTATCTACAAGATAAGGCACATTCCTGACCTTTCTGGCTGCATCGGAGCACAAACTGCAGTTGTGCGCCAATGCAAGCACCACGGTGCTATGGTGTCTGTGTTGTTGCCATGATTGTTTTCAAAGGAGGCATTTTCCTTGTTCTATGTGTGCTGCAGAATGCAACACACTTGAAAAAATGAAAAGACAAGGAAAATGTCAACGTTTCTCGTCTTTACTCTTGCATTGGAAGGAATCCGTTTTGGTGCTGCCCCAGATTTACACTATGTTGTAAATTTGGGGCAGTGCCAAAAACCATTAGTATTGCATGGGAACACGTACAGCAACACCCATGGAATGCCAATTCCATGCAGAGTGAGGCATTGCCTTACTCCATATTGATAAGATCATGAAAAGTCAAACAGAGCCTGCACACTGCGCCTCCAAGCGTCACAAAAGTGACACTCTTGCGGCGTAAAAGTGCTGCTGGGGCGTTGTAAATATGGCCCCAAGTATATCATTTAATATGATGTAAGTGGGTCAGTCAGATGGTAAATGTGTTGAGAAAGCATCATCCATTAGACACATTGCATCATCCTGCCATGCAACCCTTGAAGCACTGGAAATGCAAAATCCCTGTAATAATACAAATGGTTTGTTGCAGTAATTGTAACCTAAATTCATAACCAAAGCATGCTCTAACATTTGTTTATGATTGGCAGGCTGAGGTACCCGCTGCATGGTGAAGAAATAGGAATTTGTTTTTAGGCTTGCCCAACGTGCATTCCTCGCCAAGGGCGAGATGTAGGAAGCCTAATACCGGTGGGTTACGGACAAAATGACCGAATTTCGGCCGTTACCGACTGGTATTAGGCTTTTTTGATGTAGGAGCCTAATCTAAGGATTCGGTAATTTACCAAATCGGTAATTTAAGGAATTGGTAAATTACCGAATTCTTAAATTCTGATTCGATAAATTACCGAATTCATAATGTAGGGAGCACTTAAATGAGTGCTTTCTCAATATAGGATTAGGGCATGTATGTGTGCCAAATGTGCACCCATACACAATTGAGGGGTGCAACAGGCTGCCAAAGTGACACCCTGCCACCTTTCAATGTTTTCCCCCTTTTACCGAATCGGTATTTACCGATTCGGTTATTTCCATTCATTCCTATGGGCCTCCAGGCCCATAGGAATGAATGGGGAATACAGAATCGGTAAATACCGATTCGGTAATAACGAATCTTAACGATTCGGTAATACTTACCGATTTTTCCCTACATAGCATTTACCGATTCTAAAATACTGAATCGGTAAAATTCGGAATTTTAGAATCAGTAAATGTCCCTCGCCTACATCTGGCCCCTAATCTGAATATAGTGTGTGGCTGCATCTTGTCAATGATCTAGTTCAGGAGATAGGATGAATGCTAATGTACATGCATGCAACTGATAAGTAATGGCATTGAAAGAAGTGAGACACCAGCCCTAATTGAATTTACAGCACTCAAATGCCAATGTGCTGACTGTTATTGTTTCCATATCTTTCTATAACACCTGAGTGTATTCTGTGGCTCAGAAGCACCTGTTTTAAACTGCACAATGCTAGTTCACATTCATATGCCTTGTTCTACTGGATGGACTGGACTATGACCCAGATTAATTACCAGTGGATGGGATTAATTCAAACATTCCACCAATCAGCTTTTTGTTTGCTTCAGTGTGATGCCATACATGTGGTGGATATGCCCATGCCTACTCGGCCACAGAAATAAGATTAGGAGTTGGCCTAACGGCTAGGGCGCTCGACCTCGGACCTGGGGATCTGGGTTGGAGTCTCAGTAAGGACGCCAAACATCCTGTGATTCTGGGCAAACCACTTAATCTCCCCATGCCTAACAAAAATGAATGTGTGTCCTCATGTAACGTAACTGGTGCTATGTAAAGCGCTCTGATACCCTATTCGGTTCGGGTCAAGTTTGCGCTATATAAAACTCTACAAAAAAAGACTATACCTTGCTGATGAGGTCTAAATAAGCTGGAACTAGTCTAAAGTTGCTTGTGTTCAAATATGAAGGATGCCAGGCCTGACTGCTTGGGCTGGACTGTTTCTATTGGACCAAGGCTAATTAACACATTGACGTTCTCTGTCTGGAATAGTGTAATAGGCAGAAAAATGATGGAATGAAATCTGGCCCAGAGTAATTACTAGTAGCTAAGATTTGTTTAATAATTCTACCTATAACCTTTTTATTATCTTTATTGCTTTCTGCATTGGGGGTTTTTTGTCAGTACAGAATGAGCCACAGATGCTTGGGCAGTCTCCCTAACTACATATTTTCCTATTTCTCCCATACAACCTTCACCAGGAGTTACCTGGTAAAATGTGCATGCGGGAAAACTCAGATGTGCAATAATTGAAACCAACCAACAGTGACGTGAAAGGGTGCCAACAAAGTTTTTGACTGATTCCAGCATCTCTGTATGACTTTTTAGTGAGGGCTCAAGCTGTTTACTCTAGGAAGGCACAGTTCACAAGACATGACTCCAGAGGGTGGCATTAATAAAAGCCTTTGAGAGGTTAAGGAATTCGAAAAAGGTTGAAAGGTGGAGCTGGCCTTCCCAGACCACAAGAGGTGCAAGTACCACACTTAGCAGCCAGCACTTAACTCATTCAGCCGTAACACATGTTTCCTATTTTCTCGGGTTTCCCTCTATTTTTCTCTCCTTTTGTCTTCATTCACACCCACTCTCTTCTTTAGCCTGTCACCTTTTTTTTGGGAAAGCGAAGGCTGGGACAGATTTGATAGCAGCTCATTCTAAAAGACTGGCTGCCAATGGAAGGGGGCTAGCTTTTTCTCTTTAAACAAAGCAATGTTCCCTGCACCTCAAGGGCCCACCCATCTGAAGGTATTCATGAAATACATTCATTCTGAAAAGGCATGTCATTGTTTTAAGTTCATAGCCCCGTGTTCCCATCCTTCACGGAAGGAGCCACCTGAGAATGTTAAAAGGTAGAGCTTTACTTACCGTGATAAAATTATTTATGACTACAAATTATGTATTATAGGGGGCTCGCTCCAAATCCATGGGGAAGCTGTTTAGCTGACAGCCATTGCCAAATTGCATATAAAATATTCTTGCCTTTCGCGATAGCTCATTAAATGTAAAGAAGACATATAGAAATCCGTCTGTGAATGTAAGCTTCTTCCCCCAGTTCTCTGATTCAGAAGCTTTAGATGTGGTTCACATCATCAGTACCTTCTTATTCCTGAATAACTCAAAATTTGCTTTTATACTCCTAGACAAATGCGCGGATTGAAGGTGTTATACAGAAAATTGAGCCAATGGATTTACTTTAAAAAAAAGAACGGGCTGCATTGGTTTATCTGAGCTCCTTTGAAAATATGTTTGCAGTTAAGAAGCAGTGTTAGGCCTTTCCAGTGCAACTGCTACTTACCTTTAAAAAAAAATCTTCTGTTTCTGAGTTAAGACAGTCAAGATTATCAGTCACCAGCAATACACTGATTAATGTAAATACACGTTCTCGGATAGATAATATATCAGTGCAGAACATGTAGACAGCAGGAGAAATGTAATCCTAGACACAAAATGAAATGGATTTACTCCATCAATCCAATGTCAATTGAATTCCCAAAGCAGTAACTTTATACCTGAAATTACCATTAACGTGAGGATCAGTCATTTTGGGATACAGAGGAAGAGGAATTTCATATTATATCCCAAGTAATGGGGAGCTATCAGTTAAATCAGTGTGGCCCTATTGATTACTGTGGGCGATGCCCCATTACCATGCTATTTTCCAGGGTCACATTTTGCAAAATTTGACCACGCAAATGTATCGTGGAAAACACCTGCTGTAATTCCCCATGTGGTACAAAAGGGAGTGGTGATGGACGGAGCATCTGAACCAATCAAAATCTCACACCCAGTCAAAAGATATGGGTCTGATCCATCACTGTTCTTTAGCCCACTCTGCCACCCCAGTTCAGACATGGCTATATGCAAATCAGTCTGACCCTGTGCCTCATGGGAACAGTCTAGCCCGAACTGCCAAGCCATGCCTTCCTGGACCGGAAACAAGCTTCCGAGGACCGGTTTCTGGCATTACAGCCGTCTTCAGCCCGGCTTGCTTGAATCCAGTGGCAAAGTGAGCAAGGGACTCACGTCTGAGCATACCCTGCCACACTTATGGCGGCCAAAGCTGTACAAAAGGGGGTGGTGATGGACGGAGCATCTGAACCAATCAAACACTCACACCCAGTCAAAAGATCTGGGTCTGACCCATCACCGTTCTTTAGCCCACTCTGCCACCCCAGTTCAGACATGGCTATATGCAAATCAGTCTGACCCTGTGCCTCATGGGAACAGTCCAGCCCGAACTGCCAAGCCATGCCTTCCCTGGACCGGAAACAAGCTTCTGAGGACCGATTTCTGGCATTACAGCCGTCTTCAGCCCGGCTTGCTTGAATCTGGGGTGGCAGAGTGGGCTAAAGAACGGTGATGGATTAAACCCAGATCCTTTGACTGGGTGTGAGTGTTTGATTGATTCAGATGCTCCGTCCATCACCACCCCCTTTTGTACCGTAATTCCCCATGTGTCAACACCTAATGCGAAATTCACATATTACTCAGCACTCTGGTTTCTTAAAGGATAAGCGACCCAGAACAAGGGCCTCAGTGTGTAATGTTTCAAGTTGGGAAGAGGAGTTGGTCTAACGGCTAGGGCAGTTGACCTCGAATTTGGGGAACTGGGTTCGAGTCTCAGCAATGACACTGAACATCCTGTGAATCTGGGCAAATAACTTAATCTCCCCGTGCCTAACAAAAAAATGAATGTGTCCTTATGTAATGCAACTGGTGCTATGTAAAGCACTCTGATACCCGATTCAGGTCAAGTTCGGCTATATAAAACTCAGCAAAAAAAAAAAAAGTTACAGGGGAGCGGTGCTAGGTGGTCAGTGCTCAGAAGAAAGTCAAGTGAGCACGCGTGTGAGAAATACTAAGTTATCTACAAAAAGGAGGCCACTTAGAGCTCTGTAATTGGCCATTGCCTCTGCAGCACTGCACTTCAGCAATATCAAAAGAAACACCCACCTTCCTGGTCATTGGCTGCTGAAAATCTTTTGTGTGGCTATGGTTCAAAAGTCAGATAAGACTGCTGAGTGGACACCATGTTATTTCAGCCCCTCTTGGCAACTTTTCTGTCTCTCACAAACAATTTCCTGCACTGGAACGTTCCTGCCATCGTGCACAGAACGCGAGGATCAAACTGATGCTAATTCCCACTGAGACTCTTCTGAGCTTGCGCTGAAACTCCATCCGACGCCTGACAAGGTGTCGCTTACCATACCGAGCCGGTATCCGCAATTAATTGTGATCAGCAGACGTTGGAACGCAATTTTCCCTGTTTTAGACATCATCACTAACTGACTCCACCGCGGAAAAGGCGGCAGTCATGAAACACCAGGCAATTGCATTTACAGTCCTGATGATGATCCCTTTGCATTAGGAGCTTGGGATCGAAACGTCGACTTTTTCTTTAACAAAGCCATAAGTTGACCATTGAGTATATTGTTTTGTGGCCTTTGTTAGGCAGAGCTTGCTGTATCAATTTAAACCAAGTGCAAGCCACCGTTGCTCCAAGTTATTGCCTGTCTATTGTTTGTCTCACTACAAAATTCTCCCCCCTCACTACCCTTCCCTGATTTTAGGTACAGGATTGTGCCTTGATATAATCTGTATGTATATTGTTGCTCTTATTTCTGCATTGGATTATTAAATTTCCATGCCCGGCTGGGCATGCAAATACATATATAGCACTTATCTAAGTCTATATCATTTCTTTTCTGATCTCTTCTATGCTCAGGACCCTTGTTCTTTGTAATACAATCAAAAACAAGGGCATGCAAATCATCATTTGAGACCAGGCATGTAACTCTTTTTATGGGTCAATCTTGTTGTTCGTCCATTCATGCATTTGCGTACCCCTCGTTTAAACACCAAGATTCGGCCTGACGAACATCCTTGAAGCAGCTTCTGACCTTACAGCATGGCATGGACAGGTGGTAGCTTCCTTTCACCTCCTTCTGGCATAGACTCACCACCCTAGAAATCATATAGATTTGCTGGGCACTACATTTTGGGTAACTAGATAATTCTCTCTCTCTGTACACCAGTTCACATATACTAATATTGAAGTGTATGGAAGAAAACTGAAAGGTCATTTGGAAGCTGGTTTGACTGGCAAACCTTAAGACCCACCTCTGCTGGTCTCCTGCAACCTGTCTGCCATATCTATTGATGGTTGCCTCATGAGTAGGGATTTTTAATTTCAAATGTTTCTATTGAAGTCCCATTACTATCCAACTCTAAACAAGACCCTGAATGTTGCATGGGTTTAATGCTATCATCTGGCTTCAGAGCACTCCATATCACAGAGTCAGCTTTACTCCTGGCTTCAGAGGCGCTAAAAATAGCAACAGATGAGGGAAGGACAGCAGCACTTTATTATTAGATCTGAGTGCGGTGTTCAATACTGTCTCCCATGGCCTTCTGCTGGAGCAGCTCTGGGAGGTCGGTGTCAGAGGGAGCACATGAGAGTGGATCAAAGGCTTCCTACAGAACAGATCCTTTCAGGTTCTACAACGTCCCTTTGAGTCCGAGATTTGTCCTCTGGCTCGAGGGGTACCACAGGGTTCTGCCATCAGTCCAACATTTTTTAATATGTATACGGGCCTACTGGCGGATATTGTATTGAACGAGGGGTGAAACTGGTGTCATATGCTGATGACACTCTATTGATTGTCACATTAGAGCAAAAGGATGTAGAGGCAGCACCAACATTTAAAGCCTTCCTGAGTGATCTGGTGAGCTGGATGAAGTTCAGTTGCCTGCAATTAAATGCAGGCAAAACGGAGGTTATGGTTATTGGCCACCTACCCTCCATCTGGTCCCATATGTGTTGGCCGGAAGAACTAGGACCAACCCCAAATCCCAAACCGAAGATTAAAAATTTAGGAGTCTGATTTAACAACACCTTATCGTTCACAGGTCAAATATCAGCTCTGGAATGCACTTGCTTTGGCATTCTAAGACTGATACGTAAATTCTTAGATATTCTACCTTTAGATGCCAAAAGGACTATTGTGCAGGCCCTGGTTACATCCAGTTTGGATTATTGCAGCATCCTACATTTAGAGGTTACAAAAGACAATCTGAATATACTGCAGATGGTCCAAAATGGACCGGCCCGCATGATACTGAATATTCCGAGGCATGCCTCGGTGGGAGCTGCCTTAAGGGAGCTACACTGGCTACCAGTACATGCAAGAGTAATTTTTAAAGCCCTATGCTTCTGCCACATGATTTACAATGAGAAAGGGCCTAGGTTTCTGCACCTATAGACCTACCCGGAATCTCATGTCCATGGGAACTGCTAAGCTGGGGGTGCTAAACGATCAAAAAGTAAGTTTGGGAGGCAGTTTCTTAGCAGCCAAAGCATGGAACAAGCTACCTTTGCAATTGAGGATGCATCCTTCTAAAAACCTAAGACTTGGTTCTTCCAGTCATCACCAGGGGACTGGTGTTAAGCGTTGTTGCTGCGTATAGACTGTCTATGCTGGGATCTGGGGTTTTCTGGGGGTGATAGAGCTCTGTTGTTAGGCTGTGATGTCTCAGCGCGGGGACACTCCGTTGGAGTAACCAAGCGCTTTATAAGCTTTAATTTAATCTATTCATGAATATTTACAGCTGCCCCGACCGACACTTTTCTAATTCCATTTGGATATACACTAGCATTTATTAATATTGTTACATGTTGGAAGGCGACATAACATAATGGAAAGCTAAAGACATTCCTTGAGTCCAAATTTAAGGCATTATTTTTAAACAAGCTTTTCTCAAAAGCTTAATAAAGTCAAATAAGCATTTATAAATAAAAACCTAATTTACTGGACGATTGCAATATTTTGTGAGCAATTATATTATCTATTGTTGCATTATCACTAAGGAGTTACTATCTCGAGTGGTACAGGTAATGCAATATGCCATCTTTCACATTATTACACACTGTTTAAATAGGGCACATTTCCCTTTTTATTAAAACTTCATAAGACAGTTTTCTTATAAATAACAAATGTATTAGGGATATGCCAACTGTTAAGAAAGATAGCTCCTTTGCACTTTGTTGCATTTATGAAAAAATGAAAACGTCAGACACTAGTTTTTTTCTATATTGTCTATATCAGAAATTGGATCTATTTACCATACACATTTGGTGCTCTATATCAACATTCTGGAAATATACTGGCCATCAATGTTAACAATTTTAAACTGGAAAATGTTTTTTATTTTTTATCATAAAGGAAAGCATTGCTGTCGTCTATTTGTACCTTAACTGGGATCCGTTTTACTTCTGAAACACATCTTTCTACTACACCAGGGGGTATACTTATCTAAATGTGTACAATATGCAACCGAGATAGCAACATAGAGCTGTGATTGATATATCAATTTGCTTTCAAATGTGTTGCTGCACTAATTATTTTCAATGCACTAAAAGCAGCCTCTATTCTTGTTCATGCATATGTAGTAAGCCTACATTTTACCCTTCAGAAAATAGAATCACTTAAATGCAAATCTGAAACCAAGTTGAAATTTCCATGCCAGAAATATGGGCCATGAGATTAACTTTCATATCCTTTCATATTTATCATCACCTGCAAGTTATTTTGTCTGCATTGATTTACAACAATATAAAATACCATTAAAAGAGATATAGGCACGCTGTCGGCTGTGATAAAAACATTGTGTGTCACTTTCACGAAGGTGTTTTTGGGCATAAGTGTGTGTTTAGGGCTAAAAAAAATACCCATTTATGTCTGACTGGAATTTGCAAAAGGATTCATGGCAGGTATAAATGGATTCCCTCCAGGGTAGATGCAGAGAAATCAGCAGTGGTACATCTCAAGGAGGTGGGGAGGGGGGAGAAGCTTGTTTGCTGCAAGGCTTGGTTTGACTTTAAAGTTTGTGAACATTTGTGGGCCTTCACAAACTTAAATCTGACATCTTCTCTCCATGGAAAAGGTTGGAAATTTACTTGAGTCAGTGGTTGGAGTAATTCCCCTTCCAGGGCCCGTATTACAGGTAGAGCACACTTTCCTTGTTTGCCCCACAGCACACCTTTAAACAGGTGTTTCACTGCCTTCATTGTTTTTTATATTCTGCACATTGTTGTAATTATTTTCTCCTAATAAACTTCTTCTGAACTTAAACAGGTGTTTCAGGAGCGCACACGGAACACAACCCTTTCACTATGCATGTCCGGCCCCTAAGGCAGCTGCATACTTGCAATTGCCCGCGGGGCAGTGCATTCAGTGAAAAAGTGAGCGGCTTCTTCAAAGCGGCCCCAAGTTTTGCAGTGCAAGTGGCAACCCACCTGCACTTTAAAGAAAGGACAGAGATGTACCTGCAGGTGGGTGCAGCGAGTGACGGAACCTGCATGCAGGGGGATGTGTGGGGGTACTCAATGGAACATCCTTTCTCTTCTCTAAAAGGCTGCCCTAAATTTTGGCACTGACTTTCAATCCACCTCTTAAAGACCTATTTGACTCTGTATCTTTGTCTATAATACAGCTTGAGCACAGAGGCACAATGATTCCGTCATTTGCATGGAGTCACGCCCTCTTGCAAATGAGGGAACACCCTTTTATGATAGCGCTGGCGCTATATGTAAATGTGTGTGTTTGTATTTATATAGCGCACTTCTACCCAGAGGTCTCGTAGCACTGTATTCATACCGCTGTGGAACCCTTCCTGGCTTGCCTGTGAGATGTCCACTCCTGGGCTCGCCCAAGGGGAAGCCAGGCATCCAAGCGCTGCTGGGGCCGTTGTGGAGATTAAGCAAGCTATTGCCCAGAGTCACAGAGTGGGGCCCATGATTAGACTAGGCACCGAGGTGAGAATTATCAGGTCCTGGGAGATTGAGTCCAAGAGCCACCGAGGCAGGAATTGAACCCTGGTCCCGGGTCAGACCTCTGCATCAGGGACTGCCGCTCTTACCATTGAGCCACGCTTCTCCACGATGTGTGTCAGCGCTACCAGTATTATAGAAGTGGCCACACAAGAGTCTCTGACCCCTTCTGTAATACCAAAGAGCCCCAGGGGCGCACAAAGTGCATGGACATCGATTCACCAAATTGCCAGGGGTAGCGGAAGCACCACCACTGGTGCATCATATGACAGTAAGTGACACCACGTGACCTTTGACTCTGATGACCCTATGATAAAAAGAAATGTCACAGGAAGAGACATTATTGAAGTAAAACTAACAGGTACAGGACTAATAAAAACACAAAAAGACTACTAAAGCTGATTGCTGTCTAATTTTGTTACAAACTACGTGATAACTAGTGTACTGCAATGATGTGCTAGAAGCAAATTCTTGATATGCCAGGGCTAAGTTGTCATAGATACAATCGTCATAAGTTTAAAATAGTCATAGGCAATTAGAAACTAAAATACACATGAATGCCCCAAATGCCCATGCAACCCTTAAATAGCCATGCATAAACATCATATGGCTAACCACACCCAACATATCCTGAATTTTAGCCTCATAATATCAAACGTAGCTGCATATGCCATGTGCAAGTTTTAGGATGACTATGTCAGTCAAAGTCATTATGAGCACAGTCTCTAGTCCTGAACATATGACCTTTGGGTATGCTGGTGCAATTGGCTCAACTGAAGCGAGCCAAGACTACAACTCCCAGAGTACACTTATTAGTTATATGAAGGCCCAGGACTGGAAACATGTTGTCCTGCCAACTTGAAATGATTTGGCAAGTCCTAGGAATTTTTAATCTCACGAGGTGCCAGGTAATAAAGGCTAGAAGAAGAAAAAGCACCAGAATGTCCCAGGTGAAAATGGGAAAATTCATGAAAATTGCCAGATTATGGCCATGACAATGCAATGAGGACACATCTTTAAACTCCTTTTGGTTAGAGAGAGCATTCTGAGAAACTGGCCACTGCAACTTTACATGTAGCATAAAAAACTATATAGAAGTGGGTGGACAACCATTATTATTCTTTGCCCGCTGCACCCTTTTCCACCCTAATGTGGTTGCTGATGGAATCATGAATGAGGTTCTGCATTGTTCTCATAAATCCATGTTCCACTGGGGGTAGATGTTTATAAAGGCTAAGATCTTCATCAATGTTCACTCCCCACAACAGACGTTCTACTATTTCAATTCAATTCGAATACTTTATTGCGGTCATTAGACCATAAAAGTGCAAGTGCAATAAACTGGCGATACATAAAGTCATCCTCCAGTACATAGAGTCAAGGCCCCAGATTCCTATGTTACAATTGCAGACTGTTATCCCACACCCCAATAAATAAGCAAAATATACAGTAGCACAAACAGCATACTTCTATTTGCATTAAATATTAAGCTATGCATAATGTTGCTATACTAGGCTGTAAACCCTATTCAGCCCATGCAAAATCATGCCTGTATTCGGCTGTGAAAAACGAGCAGGGCCCTTTCTTTCTAGTGCATAATCTGCATCAAAAAAACTGCATGCTATCTGCAGGTCCAGGTTTGCGACACATCTTTTGCCCCAATTCTGCCCTCCCCAATCCTATCTCACATATAGATGCACAGGGACAGTCGTTGTTATATTTGAGTTTTATATAGTGCTGACTATAAGGAAACAGCGTGTTACAAGTTGCAAAATGTTCATAATAGTTACAGAATGAATAAATATACAATACAAGAGTAATTTAACGAAAACAAAAATCAGGAGCAGAAAGACCAGGAAAAGCTGGTAAACCTCAGGAAGGAGACAGCAGCGGGGAAGAAAACGAGACAAATGTCTGGAGTCCGGCTGGGTAGGTGATGTCCATAGCGGTGTGCCAGAGCCAATCTCCCCTATAACTGTCAGAGCAGCTCCACCGGGAATCGGCATGTATGCGTTGACTGCAGCTACCCTGAATCATCTCACTTCTGCGCCCCTGGCTCCTTTGAGCTACAGGCAGCAGCGGCTGGCATCTCTCTACCCCCATTGGTTGTACGGCATTACAACGCGGGCTTTTACCCCGCATGCCATTACAACGCAAGTCGTTACAATGACTTGCGTTGGGGGCGCTGGATAGAGGAATAGTTTAATTTTCTATTCCAACTCCAGCCCACGTTGACAGTAGGGAAGGTGTTGGATAGAAAATTAAACTATTCCCTATCCTACAGTGCCCTCCTGCGCAAGTCGTTGTAACGACTTGCGTTGTAATAGCAGCGTTGTAATAGCAGTGCCGGGTAATGCCCGCGTTGTTATGGATGTCCCCCCCCCCCCCTCCCACCCCCATTGAACACCTCAGACCATCCTGGGGTTATTTTAAACACCATGTACAGAAACTGAAGTAAGTCCACCTCTCTCCCACAATGTTGCATCTTTTGGCTACACCTTCCCGCCTCACCTGATGCTGCAGACTGGAAGGCTTAGATCTGTTTCAGAGTTCCAGTATTTGAAGTGCAACTTGACTTCAATTGTCTTTTTAGTGTCACAGAGACATAAACTGTGATGTGAGTTACTGCAATGAATTATCATAATTTATGCAGTTAATTAGTAGAAGAAAGGTAAAAGGCTGCAATGACTCAGAGTCCCTTGCAGTGTTAGAAACAAACCTTCAACCATGGCCAGCCATGCCTATAATTCTCTATGGCCTGGACATGACAGACTGTGTCATATGATGCGCTTAAAAACACTGTGACAGCCCAAGGGCAGCCTGGTCTTGCTGGGGACCCGTGGGAGCTATGGAAATGGGCTGATAGGTGATCAGAAAAATTGCAGCAGTTTCCAAGTGCACGTGTTTATATGGAGCCCAGCCACATGCAGTTTCGTTTTAAAAGAGCTAAAAGGAAAATGACAACCAGATCCACTTTTATTCACTGCCTTTGTGACTACAGGGGCCAGGGATAGCAAAGGCAGTGTCAGGGGTTGCTTGGGACAAGCCAGGGGTCACAGTTGCAACCCCTGGTGGTCCCTGAATGATGTCCATGAAGAAGTGGATGCAAATGCCTGTTGCACCCCCAGGGCACTATGTGTAATGCAGCCCCAAAATGGCAAAACATTTAGAACAGATCATTACCACGTTTGGTGAGGAAGCATGGGAAAGGCTTTCTATACAAGGACAACGCTTTCCCCACAGAGGACCAAGAAAGAATAATATATACAAACATTTGTACAATGGGCAATCTATGCTATGTAGATTTCTTCCAGGTAGGAAGAGGAGCCTGCAGGAGATGACAAATAGCATATCCAGAAGAATACCTAGAATAAAAAAGTTGCACCTGAAGAAGGTTTACAGGTGTCCTTGTGAGACCTGAAAAAATTATAAGAGTGCATTCATGTGGAGCTCTAAATCTCCTTCCATACTTTTCCTTTTTTATGAATCTGCCTTGCATGATTTTTGTAATTTCTTATTCATGCATATATTTAACTATATTGAAAAATCTTTGCTTGCAACCTTTTGGCCATTACACGTATATTTTCATATGTACAGCATTTCTTCTATTTTAATCCACAGTACAGTAATCAACATATTTAAAAAATTGCTAGTTAAACTAATTGGCTAAGTTACTGTGTTGACAACTTCCTCTTATCAATATTTCCAGAAACAGTCAGGTTTTGATGGATGTCATTGCATTTCAGAAACCCCTTTGATGCTTCACAAACTGTATGCTTCTGGAAAAGGACATTTCAATGGAAATCTTTCTCTGTGCTTTAAACTGGGTAATCCCAATGTCGTATTCTTTGTCGAAGCCATGTAAATAGCAGGCAAAGCCCTCGCGCAAACACACACACACACACACACATACACACACACACACACACACACACACACACACAGACACACACACACACACACACACACACGCACACACACCCACACACACACACATAGGCTTGCAGATGAAGGATCACAATAAAACAACAGCCAGCCTGGGCAAACATCTGGATCCCACAATCATAGAAGTGACAAACAGGTGGAATCACCAAAGAATACAAATATATTTCCACTGCAATGTGTCAGCTACCGCCTTCCTGGTAGTAGAAGATTGTTTGCTCAGTTGCTGCACAGCTGACACTGCTGGATTTTCAAAATAGCACCATGAGTGATGATTGTATTTGGAATATGGAGCCAATGCAGTCCTGAGCTCTCTTGAGATATGCAGTAATCAGGTGGTATTGTTGGTGATGTTCAGCTCATCTGGATGCAATGATTTTAAAAAGTACATTCAGAGGTTTTCTCTGGAGTTCAGTAGTTCTTCCTTTAAAACATGTTCCACAATAGGTTAAAATTATGAGCTGCAGGCTGGTCGAGGGTCGTATTAATTTGTCAGAAAATCACCAATTAGTTTACAAATACACACATTGCAATGTTTAATAATACATATTTCACAAATTATTTTAAATAAAACATTTGAAATAAGCATAAACATGTCTTTGAGCAGTTTAAAAAAAAACTTTAACGGATGCAAAATGCAGCCATAGAACCAACAACAAGGGTTCTCTGAACTCCAGCTGAAGAGCAGACTGTTCCAAATGGGAGTGCTTTAAATATAACTGAAAGCCCTTCTGGGATCAAAGATTCAATGACCCAAGAGACTTACTATGTTTTTTAAAGGGTGCTGGCGGCTGCTGTGCGCTCTGCAGTCCACCACTACATACAACATGCTTGGTGGTGTCCCTGCCGCTTCAGAGGACATCAACAGGATCAACAAATATAATTTAAAAGCCCTCGCGGGGCAATATGAGGCACTCCTTGCATGGAGCCATACATATTGAGACCTGTCACTCTTTCATCAGTTATTTAATTTTTTTGTTTGTTTGTGCATGTCCTGGTCCTAACCGAAGCGCCCACATTTGCTGCACACTGTGTGGCCACAAGGGGGGACCTAGGCCTTGACGGCCCCTGCTGTCTCGTCAGCAGGCATCCATTCTGAATGCCGGAAGGAGCAGCCCAATTTTACTTTACGGTGGGTACCCACCCGGAGCACCAACACTGTGGTGGGCGGAGCTCCAAGGCCATCGTGGTCCCTGCCAGCTCCTGAGTCAGCACCAATCCTGGGTGCAGACAGGAGTCAGCCATTTTATTTTTACTATGGGTGCCCCGGAGGGTCCTCATACCTAAACCCATTCTGCTACACCCCTGCCAATGTATGGGTGTCCCCATTCCATTCTCATTTGTACAAAGTTCTTTTTGCATTCAAGAGGAGTATATCTCCAACCACATCTAGGGAGACAAGATTCCAGTACAATAATTGTGTCGCCCACAATCGTGCAACTTTCTTGATGTTACCTAGAGGACTCGTTTTCCATTTCTGCGAGCAGATATGGTCATGCATAAAAAAACATTCACTGTACTGTTGTCATTTTAAATGTTAGTGCATCCATTTACTAACGGTAAATTCATGTTGTTTAATAAACAAAGAAGAGTTTGTAATCTTAAATGAAATTGTCTGCTCACCTATGTTCAACTTGGGTGTGCAAACATCTTTAAGAGTTAGACCCGATATGCTCAGGATTCCATCTTTCTTTTGTGCCTAATTTAGACAATGCTGCACAAATGTATCATTTTCAAAATGTCATCATCCAAAACATAGAAACAAAAAAATTATATTCATGATGAAGTCCTTGTGCAGCAGACTTGATGTGTCTCTCCTGTTAGCTTAAGAATTGTTATTGTATAGCCCACTGTTGCCATAACTGGAGACAATTTGTGTCTATAAGTTCTCAACATTCCAAATCAACCCACAAACTTAGGAAACCTTGACAGATCCCCACAAATCCAACTGATTATCACATAGTTTATAACCATTAGTTCCCTTCCTTGACCCCATTGCTATTTGTGCTGTTTCCCCCTTAGCCCTGCTAGCCCATTGCTTCCCTGACCCCTCCCCAACTTCCTTGTTTTTCTTTTATTTCACTCCCCAAACCCCACTCATCTGATGACCCCCCCCCCGCCCACTTAGCGCCCCTTTCCCCACCACTCTACACCTAATTTTGTAAACCCAATCATTGTACCTCTAAGCACTCGCCAATTGGCCTTCTTTTCAGATTATTCTGACATACGTTTTATTAAACCCAGTCCCAGCACCGCTCTGACTCCGCCATCCCAGATGAAGCTCTACGGCCTCTCGAATCTACCCAGGCTTGATCAGAGTCAATTGCAGAATACATTGATGGGTTTTGTGGAAGGCATCTTAGAATATTTCTTTATTGCCCATGTCAAGTCTTGTGACATTAGAGTCTTCTGCCAGCAGTATGGAACTCCTTTACCAATGATGTCAGTAGCCTAGGATTGGCTTAGCCCAAATGCTAGAATGATTACCCTTGATTTAATTTCTCACTTTGTATTGTATGAATTTGTGTGACTACTGTAATCTATTTCAATGTGAGCAGACTGAGATAATTACTTTCAAGCCATCATGACTCTTATTTTTCAAGCTACTTCTTGAGTGTGACATGCATATTATTTCACTTAAACAAAACAAGAGATTGTACTGCCTTAAAATTAAATGAATCTAAAAATATCTGCATGCATTAGCTCACAGCAGGGGTTCTTCTCATATCAGCCATATGGCATTGTCTTCTAGTTAGATGATCAGATGAAAATCTTTTCATTAGTGTGGCTATTACATTATTCGCCTTCATCAAGAGGCTTTTTTTGTTCATTTTTTTTCTATTAGATAGGATATCGCAAATATCAGATGATGTCATTTATTTGATGTGGTGCCTCGTATCATCCTCAAAGGCTTTTCAAATCTACCTGTTCGTTGTGAAACCGCATGATTATTTTGAATATAAACTGCCAGTAAACTGGCTAAAAATAGGAAAGCTTGCAAAGTAGACAGCAACATAATTATGTTAGCTGCTCATTCAATGATTTAATGTTAGTTTAATTACAGAAAATGCAATATTAATCAAGCTAGATGCCAAGGTGAATTTGACATAGTCTGGTTATTTTAGAATTTTTATTAAAATAGAGAAGGCCAGTAAATTCACAAGATGCAGTTGAAACACTCTGCTTGCAAGGCACATCTGCTACTTGCAGAAGACACTTAAGAACAGCTACACTGAAAATCTTCATTAACATATTAATATACCCATAGATAGCCCTTTTCTAAGAATCACCAAATAATTAAAGATCCTCTTCAGCAACATATTGAAAAATGACGAAGTGTCTGAAAAGTATATGGTGTTCTTTAAGAGCCCATGCATTGTTCTGACTCTTAAGGATACAGACACCAAAAGCATTATTACATCTTTAGAAATGATCCATTTCTCAACACTCAAGTTTTCAAACAATAATACAGTTAGTTTTATTGCCTATATTTGAAAATAATGTGCTTGAATTATTAAATATATGAATGTGTGTGTCTGTTTGCTTCAGTGTGCATGTCTGTGTATGTAACGAGTGGAGCAGAATGTGTAATGAATTTCTTTGTAATATAGAATTCTGGGTACAGAAAAAAAATGTGAATGACTACGTTTGTTAATGTCACCAGAACTTCGAGGTTACTTTGTTGGACCAAACTGTGTATTTTCTGTTATGTATTTTTAATCTTGTAATGCTTTTTTTCTTCAAAAGGAAGAATTTTATTGTAGGAAATATGTCTTTTCTATGAGGTCACCCCTGATGTTTTCCTTTTTACTGTACTCATCTTTGCTGGTACATTGTCTGTGACATTACAACTCAGTGCACAGTGTGCATGTTCTGCCACTAAAACTGTAATGCAAAAGTTGTTTACACCAAATAGTTCCTTTAACTTTCTAGCAAGAACCTCATAGATGACCCATAAAATACAACTGCAGTTTGAAAGTTAAATGTTGTAGTAGGTGAGATGCAGTGTATATTTGCATCATCCACATAAGTGACACAAATGTATGGCTGCAGAAAGCATTACTGTGTTATGGATGAGCTTCAGTGTAAAAGCACTATTGATAGATGGCAAGGAAAGGAATCTTTTCCAGGTAAAAAAATTATTTGTATATATTAAGTAAATTGCCTCTAAAGTGGGCTTTTTAAGTCCACTGGCCTGGGTGCTTAACACATAAAAATGGGCCATATTAGGTGTTGTGGAATGTATACCCCCACAATGAACAATCACAAAAAGCGTTTTTTCCTAAACAGGTAAAATGGAATATTCCTGGAATTGTGCTAGTTATAAAAACATCTATTTATGATGGCGGTGAATCCGGGGAGAAGGCAGCAACAACAACCTACGATATGCAAGTGTATACACATTAGTTGTATAATGAGCTTGTGGCAGCCCAATGTAGCGCGCAGGGTGTATTAAGGGTTTGCCCCTAATAATCAGTCGCTCAACTCCATTGGTGGGAGAAAGAAGCGAAAAATACTGGCTTTTAGACCTAATGGCTACATGCCGTTTTCGTCATCTTCGGTCTGTTGGGCATATCGGACGCTGGCCTCCTAAACCCGTACTGTCCGAAAAAAGACAGATGGCTGTTGATGGCCATCTGGAAGTAGTCAGGCTACACGCTGTAAAATAGACTAACAGTGCAGCCATTGGGGTTTCTGTTTACACCCAGCTCACGCTGGCTACAACTATGGGACTTACGAGCACTAGCCATCGAGCCCAAGTAATACTTAATAGATGCACGTGATTAAGAATCCATTCACATCAGCGCACCTACTCAACTTATACGTAATATAAGAGATATATAACTGTCCGCATCCCACTACCACTCGAATGAATGCGTGGGAACGATCACAAGAGTTTCTTTCCAATAAATACAAGTGGCATCACATTCCTAATATAAAGCTGGGTACATCTTGAAATTGTTCTGGACTGGATAGCTGTGGTTTGAATGAAGTGATACCTCTATGTGTCCTAACTTTCTTTTTATCTACTTTCGCTACATAGAGCGGTGCCCCGTTTTACCTGCGCTGCAGCCAGGTGAGGTGGGACTTTTCTCTCCTGCCAAATTGGTAAGTAAGCAGTTACAATCTATGTGCTGTAGACTGATGTGAACTGTATATGTATTGAAGATACGACACATCAGTTACTAATCAGATCACTTTTGTATGAAAGATTTGCTTCAATACAATGATCTACATTTAATTTCTATGCACTTTGCTTCTTTTCTATGTGTGTGTTTCGTTGGAAATGGATCTGTTGAACTATGAAGTCAGGAGAAGGATGTTGTCACTATATCTCAGGTGATATTTTATCTTTTTCATAAATTCTTCACAAGCAGTAGCGTTAATGGTCCTGAGGAAGCAGCTAGATACCAGCTGGATCTAATTAGTCTGCAGAAACATGTCGACCTTTCATCTTTATTAGTGGTTATTTGTTTAGACCACTACGCACTTTTTTACTTTGGGATTGAAGAGAAGCCTATTAAAATCCTTTTCTCTTCTCTACCTAATTTTATCGTTATTCACATTCACATGACTTCACTTTGTATTTCACATTTAGAGCACTGCTTCCAGTCACCCTATAATATACTACTTGAATTCCACTCACTGGGTACCACATGTAGGTCTAGGCTTGAATAACTGCCAGTCCGCAGTGGGTCTGACAATCTACCTTCAACGGTGAAGGATCCCAGATGATGAAGGGCGGATCCGAGTGGTGACTGATGGGAATCTTTTCACAGAGAAGAGAGACCCTATGCATGACTTCAACAATAAATCGTTAGTTTAACTTCACTTTCCTTTCATCACCACATAGTAATTAGTCTTGGTATGCATATGAGCTGACCCCTTGCTATTTGTTGTTGTTGTGACTAATCTTAGTAAACCTCATGGGGCAAATTCCATGCCAAATATGGTTGCGGTCTTTTATAGTAGAGGATTTTACTAAAACGTCATATCTCTTTTTTTGACTAAACAAATTAATATCAAGGCATTGA
This sequence comes from Lissotriton helveticus, assembly GCF_964261635.1. Taxonomy (NCBI): domain Eukaryota; kingdom Metazoa; phylum Chordata; class Amphibia; order Caudata; family Salamandridae; genus Lissotriton; species Lissotriton helveticus. The sequence goes on from NC_136072.1 coordinate 192,880,288, forward strand.
CTTTTTTTTTTAACTTTATTTATTGAGTTTTTCAAATTGTTATACAGTTGCATTTTCACAGGTACCAGTCCCGACCAAGCATACACAGCATTACTCCACAATAGCAATATAGATGAAGATAAGAGGCATGAACTCTCAGCACCATTGTCCAATATATCAGTCTATCTAGCCGGTTGTCTTTGTCATCCACCTGCGAGACCATTCAGTGATTCAGACCCACATGTATTTTCTCTCCATATCAGCGACATACAATCAATGAGCCTTTAATGATACATAAGCATATACCCAGACGTTCTTCTGCGTTGTTCTTACAGTATTTCAACATTTGCATCATAAGACTGCAATATCTGTAACCCAAAGTGCTGGGACCATATGTTTATACCTCTGTAGTGGAACCCGCATCTTCCTGATCCTCAGCATCAGTTGCAATGGAATGATTTAAAAGATAGCACCTCAGGGGATCCCATATATCCCTAGGTCTAGTTCGCATTGGCAATGTTTCTGCATATATCTTATTCTGGTCTTGGGAATAAATAATATCAGTCAACCATTCCTTAAATTTAGGGGCTCTCCCCCTCCCCCATCGGCATGCAACCCTACGTTTTGCAAGCAATAGGGCAACGTCAACACATTTCCTAACAGGTTTAGGTATCTTGGGTGTGTATCCTAACAGCATAATTAGGGGATTTCTATCTAGTACCCCACCGACCATCCCCTGCAAAGCTGTATGAACCTGGATCCAGTAGTTATAGACCTCTGGGCATTCCCACGCAAGATGCAGAAATCCCGCACCCTCTGCCCTGCATCGGTCACATCTGTCATTGTCTGTCAATTGGAAACTCAATTTTTTGACAGGTGTATAATATATCCTCTGCAGGAATTTAAAGTGTATAATCTTGAGCCTACAGCTAGAGGATATATTAGCTGTAATCCCACAGCAGTAGGCCCATTGCTGATCATCTATTTCGATGCCTATGTCATCATCCCACTGCCTGCGAGCTTTACACTCCTTACTCTCGCATTGCGTCCTGATGCTCCTATATATGTGGAAACCATATGGCGCCCATCTGCAGATGTTAACACTACATGTAGTGGCAGTACTGTATCTGGCTCATCAGGAAACTGTGGTAGTATATCCTTCATTCCTTGCCGCAGTCTGACATAATAGAAGATGTCGAGAGGCGTGAGTGGATTCCTCTGAAATAGTTGATCCCTACTTTTAAACTGGCCATTCAGGAATATATCCCCCCATTTACCAATACTTAGTCGCTGACACATTTTTTGAAACCCACCTTCCTGCAGTAGCGTCAGTCGAGGATGATAAACAAGGGGCAGGTCTGGCGCATATAGCAATGGGAAGTTTATTATATTAAGGATCCGCCGCCAAGCGTCTATCGTACCGGTCACTGTAGTGTACGGTGTTTCCACAGCCCCAACAGGGCCATGTATGATTCCTTTCAAGGGTAGGGGCTTCGCTATTCAATCTTCTGCAGCCATCTGTGGCATGTAAGGAGTCGGTGCAAACCAGTGATACGCGTATTGTGTCTGCGCACTCAGATAATATACCACAAAATCAGGGACATCAAATCCTCCATTAGCATATGGCTGTGTAATGATAGACCATGCCAGTCATGGCTGCTTGCCTCCCCAGAACAACCTCAGCAATTCCGATCTCAATGTTTTAAAAAAATAGGCGCCCGGGTAGTATGGAATATTTTGAAAAAGGTACAAAAACCTAGGCAGTACTACCATTTTAATAAGCGAAGCTCTACCCGCCATGGATAGTGGTAATGACAGCCAGCGAGTGACATCGTCGGTTAAGTTTGTGATTGCAGTGCCATAATTCAACCTTATTGTTTCTTCCTTTTCTATGGCCACCTGGATACCTAAATAGCGGAGGTCTGAGCTACACCATTCCAGAGGGTAGTCTAGTGGAAAGCGGGACTGTGATTTTTTCCAATTAATTTGTATGCCCGACAGGTGTCCGAATAATATAAATTCTCGCAACAAAGGATTGAGGTTAGACTGAGGATCGGCAACATACAGTGTTAGATCATCAGCATATAAGGACACATCAATTTGCCCTTGGAAGCATTTAAATGCGCTTTGTTTGTGCAGTTGCCTAATGCGACAGGCTAAGGGCTCAATCGCAATTGCGAAGAGCAATGGGGAAAGCGGACATCCCTGCCTGGTACCCCTGGTGATATAGATTGGATCGGATAACCCGCCGTTAATAAGCACTCTGGCCGCGGGGTTCGTGTAAAGCAATTTGATCCAGGCAATAAATATCTTGAGGAACCCCATTCTGTTCAAGACAGCAAATAGGTAATCCCACTCCACTGAATCAAATGCTTTTGTTGCATCCAAAAACACGGCCGCTACTGGTATCTCCGGCGCTATGGTGCGAATCAGAGAGAAAAGGGTACGCAAATTATGATTTGTGGATCTGCCAGGGACAAAACCAGCCTGATCTGGAAGCACTAACATGGTCATTAGGAGGGATAGTCGGGACGCCAGTATTTTTGCTAGAATTTTTGCATCACAATTTATGAGGGACAGTGGTCGGTACGAATCACACTCTGCGGGATCTTACCCAGGTTTTAAAAGGGAAGTGATCACCACCTCGCGCATCGATCTTGGCAGTATTCCTACATCTAACGCATCTTCAAAGATCTCCTTCAGCACGGGAGCCATTATATCTATATAACATTTGTAAAATGCGGCCGGAAGCCCATCCAGCCCAGGAGCCTTACCATTTTTTAAAGACATTATAGCATCTCGTACTTCATCGAGCTCCAGAGGGGCTCCCAGAAATTTTCTATGTGTATCACTCAACCAGCACAGCGCCACATCGTCTAGGAAGTCGTCAAACCTCATCTCTCCCTCTCGCTGCGTAGTGTACAAGCTGCCATAATGTGACGTGAATATATGTAAAATACCCTTAGTATCTTGGCATTTCCCACCCTCTGGTGTAACAAGCTCAAGTATGTGTGTGTTGTAGCGAGGGTTACGCGTAATTTCTGCAAGCGCTCGCCCTGGTCTCTCTCCCTCACAGTATCGTCTAGCGCTCCAGTGCTTACCTCTGAATTTTACCTCTCTAGCTGCCTCATCTTCATATTGTGTGAGCTTGTCCCTAAATTCCTTATGCAACCGCCCCACTTTTCCCTGTGCCATCTTCGCCTCTAACTCTTTCAGTTCCTGCTCAAGTTTCTTTATAGTACCTTGAATGTCCCGCAGCACCCCGAAGCTCTTGGAGATGCAGTACCCCCTGACCGTTACTTTAAAAGCTTCCCAAATCGTTTCCATGTCATCCACCGACCCCTTATTCCTAGGAAAAAATTCTGCAATCTCCTCACCCAATTCCAATTTAAAAACCTCATCCATTAATGCTGAGGGCTGAAGGCGCCATGAGGGTTTCGTCTTGTCGTATCCGGGTATACAAATTTGTACCAGTACTGGGCAATGGTCCGAATATGACCTCGGCAGATGAACCACCCTACCCAGATCCACACTCAGTCCACGAGTTAACAGGCAATAATCTAGTCGAGCCCATGTGTTAGAGTATGTGGTGAAATGTGTCCCTTCTCTAAGTGTAGGGTGAACAAACCTCCAGCTATCGAGCAACCCCCCTTCTTCCATTATGCCTTTCAACATATCCCTGGCACGTTTATTATATTGGGCACAACGATCCGATCTGTCCAACCCCGGGACCAGCGCTACATTGAAATCACCTCCCCATATAACATGCATGGAGCCTATGTTAACCACCTTGCCCCACAACCGCGTAAAAAAGTCAGGTGTATCTACATTAGGGGCATAACAGTTCACTATCGTAACTGTATCAGTGCCAAGCCTGCCCCATATTAAGACAAATCGTCCCTCCAAATCCAACAGTTCCCCAAGCATCATAAATGGCACTGATTTTTTGATTAATATAGCAGCACCTCTTGCATACGCAGAGTATGAAGAGAAACGTCTGACTGCCACCCACTTACTAGCAAATGTGTAATTGGATCGTGGACTTAAGTGTGTTTCTTGCAATAGCGCAATTTGTATTCGATACCGGTCTAAGTACGCCAGTACATTCCTGCCTTTCCTGGCATCGTTCAGGCCTCTTATATTCCAAGATAATACAGATATCTTCGACGTCAATCCATCAGTTGCCATCATGATGCCGAGTGTCACAACATGCCGGTAGGATATAACCAAATACTGCTCCCTCTGCCGGGACCTGCACCTGTCTAGTTAACAGCACCTGCACCTGAGTCAAACTTACACAAGAACGTACCCCTATCAGCCGTGTCTCCTCCCAATTAAATCTGGGAGCAATGCAAGGGCATCCAACCAGTGTCAAATCCGTCAAACCCCAAATTTTCCCCCCTCCCCCCACCTCTTCCCAACAAACAACAGTATTACCTAGTGGCAAACAATCAACATATGACTTTGCAAAAGCACTTTCCCGCAACCCCTCCTTCCTCCCTCCCCCCACCCACTGAAGCATCCCCAACTCGCCAGCATCCTTTTCCCCTCCCCCTCCCCAAATTTCCATCCACAACATGTCTGTCAACATACCAACAGTATTGAACATAGGGGAACACCCGTTGGGGGACAGTTCTAGGTGGTCACACGTTCACTCTCCCCCCCCCCCGAGCCCCTCGACCAAAGTGACTGCTGGGCTTCGGTTAAGGAGGGGTAGTGGGGCCTGGAATACATTACCACCGGAACTCTCGATACCAGTTGGCTGAATAGTCATCAAGTGTCCCCAGTCTCGGTGTCCTAGGTGGGATATCAACAGTTACCAGCAAAGCTCTATAGGTCCATAACAAGTCCTCAACGGGAACGTTTCATGGTTCCTCATCCGTCTCATGTGGGTTGTCTTGGTTCGCTGGCCTCCGTCCAGTCGCTCTATGTTGCTCTTTCTTCATTGTTCGCAGGTACTCTTCCACCTGCTGTGGCTTAGTAAAGAAACACTGCTTCCCCTGGTGCGTCACCCGCAACCGGGCCGGGTATAACAAGGCGTAGTCCATTTGCGCTTCACGTAGCTTCTTTTTTACTGCAATGAACTTGCGTCGTTCCTCCTGGACCATCGGGGTGAAGTCCGGGTATATGGAGAAGGATACGCCCTCGTAGGTCAGGGTCTGTTTGGAGCGAGCGACTCGCAGGGCCACATCACGATCCCGATAGTTCAGTAGGCGAGCAATTATGGGTCGAGGTGGGGTTCCGGGCTTGGGTGGAGGTCCAAGAGACCGATGTGCTCGCTCCACTATGAACTGTGTGGAGAAGGCGTCCACCCCGATGGTGGCCAGCAGCAGCTTTTCTATATAGTCCTCCATGCGTCCCGAGTTTGTAGACTCCGAAACACCTGTGACGCGTATATTATTGCGCCTGCTGCGGGCTTCCAACTCTTCGTTTTTCGCAGCGATGACCCGCAGTAAGTTGTCCATTCTTGTAAGCTGCGCTGTGTGTCCCGCCGTGATGTCATCATTTTCGGAAATGCGCCGCTCCGCTTCCCCAAGTCTTTCATCATGTTGGTCCATTTTGTGCACAATTGCATCCATTCTCGTCGACATCTTGTCAACCTTATCTACTACCGTGGCGAACCCTTGCCGTATTTCCTGCATAATCTGTTGGACATTGATTTCGTTGGTTGCCGAACCGCCTGCTGCCTGATCCGTTCCATTCATCACTACGCTCTCCGTGGAGGTGTTTGATACCTTTTTAGCAGCGTCAAAAGTGAGTTTAGACTGATGGGAGTCCGGCTTCCCCATCCTTGCCCAAAGCCAGTCACTCCTATCGCCTGTTCCTCCTGAATTGACAGTTACTCTGAACGCCTTCCGAATCACCTTCAGGGGGAAGTTGCACCCTCGAGTGGCCCGCTGGCAGGCAATCGCAGTCGTCTCCGTATTCGTCCCAACTAGAGGCAGTATAAGCAGCAGTGACTGTAGTCCCGCTTATTTCAGCACAACTGTACCAGGCAATGAGGCTGTAAGTCTCTTGGAGCCTAGAATAGTAAGTTCATGGAAAGCCTGGGGCTATAGCCTGTCAAGGGGTCCACCTTTCTACTTTGAGTTCGTGTGGTAATCCGTTTAGTAGTTTAGAGCACTGGTGTCAGAATCAGGATGTGGGGGTCACATCAGACAATTCCTATTGCCCCCTCACAGATGTCAGCAGTGTGCTGTGCTGCGCACCACTCCCGCAATGGTTGGGACCCACTGCTCACTCTAGCTCCTCCCGCCCATAGTGCATTGCCAAGGAGTTCTCCGCCGTCCGCTTCTAATTATCGTTAATGGCCGTCCCCCGTCCCGTCAATGACTCGCATGTGGAGTCTCCGGCCCCGCTTGCTCACCTACCGCGTCTGGCCGCCACTATGCTGTCTTCACGTTCACATGCATCACAGGTGCGGTCCTGGGGCCATCCGTATAAAATTTCGCCTCAGCCGCTACTCCTGTTCGTAACCGCCATCTGAGCAGGCGGCAAGCTCCTGTCGGCCGGGGGAGTGTTCCGACGAAGATTGTGTGCACTTGGCCGCAGCTATTATTCATGGATGTACGCCCGCATTCTGTTACCTCGGCCTGGTCCCCTCGTGTGCAGCCGCGGTCTGTGCCAGTCTCTGCTGCCGCCTTTGTCGCACCCCGACAGGTCAGTGAGTCACCGGGGGAAAGTTTCAGGGCTCCGTAACTCCTGTTCCAGACGTCCAATCTCCAGCAAAATTTCACCGAGGTTGGGGATGCATATTATTTAGCACGTAGTGGTTTTTCAGCCAGATCTTGAGCCGGTATACCAGGATAAATGTCGGATATTTAACCAGGCTACAGGAGCCTCACCCAAGGGCGGCCATTCTGTCATGCGCCCTCTAGCGCCCCCCAATATCAAGGCATTGACTTAAATGTACTCTCCTACACTCACTGGATGATGTCATCAGTGATGTCATTTGAGATAAGATCAGTTTTGTTATCAGTGATGTCATTGACCATGTCATGAGTGATGTAATATGTGAGGTCATAATCAGTGCATTGCTTGGGCGTCATGTATAGTTAGATCAGGTAACTTTACCTGCTGGATTTCTAATTACGAGAGAAATCTGAACCTAACTATAATGTTCCTGTAACCTTTGGTGTTTTCGGTAAATTTCTAAGGTTTTTTAAATTCCATTCCTACTCATAACGTCCCTGTGAACTTTGATTTTTAAGTGAATTTCAAAAAATTATAATTCTATTTTCTAACTATAACATGTAACCTTTAAGAGTGAATGTGTGACTGAGTGCATGAGTGTCTCAGTGGGAGTGGGAGTGAATGTGTGAGTCTCTCAATGTGTTTGAGTGGGTGTGTGAGTGTCTGAAAGGACCTGGGAGTGACTGCATAAGTGTCTCACTGGAAGTGTGAGTAGGTGTGTGAGTGTCTGAGTGGGTGCATGAGTGTCTGAGTGAGTATCTCACTGGGTGTGTGACTGGGTGTGTGAGTGTCTGAATGGATGTATGAGTGTCTGAGTGGGTCTGTGAGTGGGTGTGAGAGGGTCTGAGCAGGTTTACGAGTACCTCCGTGTGTGTGTGTGTCAGTCTGTGAGTGAGTCCTTGAGTGCCTTAATGGGTCTGTGAGTAGGTGTGTGAGTATTTCACTGGGTCTGTGTCTGGGAGTTTGGAGTTCCTTCTGCCTGTGTCTCCTGTGGTCCTCCCGACTCTTCTTTGGTGGTCGACCAGGTTGCATCTGTCTCAGGGTCTCCCTCTGCAGCCTTCCCCGTCTCTGGTTTTGACTACGGATGCGAGCTCCCTGGGGTGGGGGGCGACCTTGGGGTCTCGGTCCCTTCAGGGTCGCTGGTCCGTCCTGGAGTTTCGCCGTTCCTCCAACTGGCGGGAACTGACAGTGGTTTGTCGGGCTGTGATGGGGTTTCGTGCCATGCTCCTGGGTCGGAACGTTCTGGTGCGTTCCGACAATGTGGTGGCTGTGGCGTATCTGAACCATCAAGGGGGAGTCAGTTCGGCCTCTCTGAACGCTGTGGTTGTTCCCCTGTTCTGTTGGGCGGAGGGTCACCTTCTGTCTCTGACGGCGATTCACATTCGGGGAGTGGACAACTTTGTGGCGGATGCCCTGAGTCGTTGCTTTCCGGGGTCGTTGGAGTTGTCTCTCACCCGGGTTGCGTTTCAGCTTGTGTGCGTGAGGTTTGGGCGTCCCTTTCTGGACCTCTTTGCCTCCTGGCAGAATGAGCAGCTGTCTCGCTTCTGCTCCCGATTCCTGCAGGAAGGTTGTTGGGGGGTGGTTGCCCTGTCGGTTCCTTGGCCTCCGCGCCTGCTTTATGCCTTTCCTCCCCTGGCGCTGATTCCTCGGTTTCTGCGCGCTTGTGTCTGGAGTCTCAGGATGTGGTTGTGGTCCTGCCCTTTTGGCCTCGGAGGTCTTGGTTTCCGACGGTTCATCTGTTGGCGATCCAGGGCCCTTGGTTTCTCCCCCTGTCCCCATCTCCCCTGCGTTCGTTCCCGTCCCTGTCTCTTCTCCGGTTGCGGCTGTCGGTGTGGAGGTTGAGAGGCAGGGGTGGCGGCGACGTGGCTTCCCTTAGCATTTAGCTGTGGCTCTTCAGGGTTCCCGTAGACCTTCTACCCTCCAATCTTATGATCGTCATTGGAGTAATTTCAGTCGTTGGTGTGCGGGGTTGGGCCTTTCCCCTTTGCTGTGTTCCTTGCAGACTGTACTTCAGTTTTTGTGGGAAGGTTTCTAGAGGGGTTGGGCTGTGTCCACTTTCTGTGTTTCCAATAAATCTCTGGGTTTCGGTGCTGTCCTGGTGGTTTGTTGTGTTTTTTTCTTGTGGATGAATGCCAGGATGCTGCTTGGTATGTCTCACTTGTTGACGAAGGTGTCGAGGACGGAGGGACCTGGGGGTAATGTCCTATTACGTATGGTAATCTTCATTACTCCGTGTCACGTAGTCCTTGACACCTTCGTGACTTTCCTCCCTCCCTCCCTTTGCGTGCTGGCCTTCATCTTGAGCTTGGTATTTCAGAGGGAATGCTTGGACTTGTACCCTTTTGTACTCCCGGCGGGAGGGGGGGTGGGGGTAAGTCCAACATTCCTTCTTTTTTTTTCCTGTCAGAGAGATAGTACATCTCACTTGTTGACGAAGGTGTCGAGGACTACGGGACCCGGAGTAATGAAGATTACCATACGTAATAGGACATTACTCTTCTCAGCACCTTATGTCTAGCACTCTGCCCACCCCAAAACACTTATCACATTTGTTGTAGTGCCATTCTCAGCAAAGGCATTCTCAGTAGTGACTTGTATGTATCATTACTTCAATGCAGTGAATTCTCAATAGTTGGGTTGCACATTTTGATCCTTATTTAACTCCTCCTTGATAAGCATGCATGTTCTTTCTCACTGATTAAAAACATAAATTTCTTAGTTTGCTGACAAAGCAATAATCCGTCCTAATGTTAATGTTTATGACATTACTGTTTTAACCAAATAGAAGTGTAAATCTTTAAACACTGGACTGCTATGGATGAGATGATATCATTCACAGTGCTACCCAGAATGTGCTATGGAAAAAAATATTTTTGCGTATGCACTGTATACCGCTTTTCCCCCACTGTGGTTGTCAGTGGACGATCTTCCATTGCCATTCACGGTCCACACAATATCAGCATCCACAGGGAATGTGCTAATGTCATGAGGACATACTACTTACTGTATGCAAACAGCTCTTCCATGCAGGCTGATCTTTTTCTGCAAAATTGGTGACTGCAGGAGGGACTTATGGCTGGAAGACACATCAGAGGAGAGATACGTGTTTCTATCCTCTTGTGCTTTACTTATGTGGATTCCTTATTGGGTATTTCATTTCACAAAGACTGTAATCCCCCAACAGGAATCCACAATAGCCCACCAGGATATTTTTGGTTGGTGGGAACCCTCCCCTCCCCTCCCACCCCCCCCCCCGCCCCATTGGGACTTCGCTCCAATTAGCTATTTGTGCAAACTGTGAAATGTTGACTCCTTTTGGGGCAGACTGAAGTCACCTGCTCAGACCAGCACAGCTCCCCTCCCCTCCTTGCTGTATCTCTCCATCTATCCATTCTCCCTCTGCTTCTCTTCTCCCTCTCTCTTCTCCTGCTCTGATCACATTCTCTCTCCCCCCTCCATCTCACTCTCTTTCTCTCTCTCTTGCTTTAGAAGTCCTGCTGTGCTTGCTGCAACTAACCTTGGGAACAGGGAAAAGTGACTAAGATACCAGCAATGGCCCTGTGCTTCCAAAACCAGCCTCAAATGGCTCCAACCCACCAGAATACAAATACATTCCAACGAGCCTGCCACACCTGATATTTCCCCCCTAAAAATAAAGCACTGAACAAATGGATTCCTTTTGCGTCAATTTCATAGCTGTTTATGGCAGATGAGTGAGTCCTTTAATCAGATACATTCATGCCACCGGTCACGTGTCTTCACATTGCAGTATCTCATCTTCCCAGGGGCAAATTGGTAAGGGTTCTCTCAAACTGTCTCCCAGGGAATGACTATAGCCCAGAAACCATTGCAATGTTTTTCTTCTACTGATGTTATTTGTGGTTGGCAGGCGAGAATGTCCCCTGTCATGTGCCTTTTTTCTTACATGGAGTGGAAGCACAATAGTTGCTATTGCTATGCCCCATTCGGCTAATTTCCAGGTTTTTGTCCTGATATGTCTCCCATGTAAGTGGAAATGTCCACTAGAGACAAGAGACTTATAGTTTCTACATACCTCTTTTGTTAATGGCAAATTCTCTCTCTCTCTCTCTCTTTTTCTCCTCTCCCCTCTCTTAACTCTCTCATCTCTTTATCTCCACCTCCCTCCATCTTTCTCTTTCTGTCTCTTAAATGTTGCCATTGGCTGCTGAAATAAACTTGGGTGAACTCGAGAAAGTAACAGGTACCTGTGGTGTTCTTGGGCCTTCAATAGCCCAAGCACACAGGAGAAATGCCTGATGGAATAAAAGGCCAGCCCGGCCCTGATGACATGGACTCTCTAAGATAAGATTCTGTTCAATATTAGACTCAAGACTCTGGACCAATGTGTGTGATTAAAAAATACAACAATCATGACAATAATCATAGTCTCTGCATCTTTAAGTATTTACCCAATTCCCAGAAGCTGTTTTGTTACTTTCAACCTTTTCTTCACTGAAACCTGACAGTACTGAGAGTGGTTTGAGAATAACATATCTAGCAATAAGATTGTCTAAAGGTGTAAATTTCATATTCTAAATAACTTAAGCTAAGAAATATGTAACCTTCCTGCAAGGATACTGTGAGGAACAAGGCATGAACTGCCAAGACCGGGACATAGGGAAACCTATTCAGGAGACAAGCACATACAACAGTTACCACTGCGTCACTTCCGTTTAGTATATGTTAGATTACCCAGATATTGTAAAGCATATGTTAAACCAGGCTCAATTGTGCTGAGACTGAAAGGGCCCAATTGTTAAGACAGGGATACCCCAGATTACAAATACATTTTGAGCATAGAGCGCCTTTGAGATTTTTTTTGCAAATGAGGTACGACCAGAAACAGTGCAGCCTGGTGGTATAAACCAATTGTGCAATGTTCACAGTTCTTCACAGCCATTGTGCCAGTTGTGGCTATGGCAACTGAACAAGGGCATCCAAAGCGTGTTTCAGAAGGAAAATGAATCACTGCTACCATTTTAACGTAGATTTGCTCTATTTTGTCTAAACAAGGGCAAGGCAAACATAATCGAGGGACTAACGAGATTGCTTTTATCTTGCGCGTTATGATGTACAGAGTTGATTATTCCACAGCAACATCACAAAAGAGGTGAATCTGTTTTCACTGCTTGTTTGAGTGTCTCATCAGTTGTCTGCCTATTGAGGTTAAATCCCACTTTAGTTATATAGACAGTACTTTTACAACGGATTAGGCAAGTATTGTGCTAACAATCCCAAACTGAACAAAAAACGACAAACCACAAACATCCAGCCTATTGCCAATAATCAGCAATAACACTGCCTAAAATGCACTACTTTTTCTTATGAAGCAAAATAACGTAAGTCAGGAATGAAAAAGGAATTTTTACAACCTAGTGATTTAAAAAAACAAGGGCGGATTTACAAGGAACTTACACATCTGCATAGATGCGTCAGTTTCCTTGCACCAGCGTCAAATATCCTTGCGCCACCATGGATGCTCTGTATTTGCAATACAGTGCTCCATCGCGCAAGGATTAACAGATGCTACAGAAATTCTGACGCATCTGTTGGCCCAAATGTCATGCATTGCAGGAGTTGTGGCGCAAGCAGGACGCATCTCCAGAAATGTATTTTGAGGCCTATACTTACTGTACTGCGTCACTCCTTATGCTTGCTCCAAGCAGGCATAAGGTTTTGACGCAGTGGTGTCCTAAAAATGGCGCAGTGAAATCACTGCTTCACTTTTACGACACCTTCCTGCATGGGAAGGCCCACCCTCCATACATTATACCTGACGCAGGTATAATGTGACACAGGGCTTTACAACGTGACGCATCTTCTTAGATGCGTCACGTTGTAAGTAGGCCACATTGTTTGCGCTGCCGTTGCATCAAACAAATTGACGCAATGGCGGGGCAAGGAGGCGCAAGAGGCTTGTAAATCTGCCCCCTAGTACATAAATGTGGTATGTTTGTATGTCACATTACAGCCACAATAAAATACAAAATCCGACTCACACAGCAGGACATAAGCACAGAAGTAATGGTTCCCACTGAGCCTCCATAAATAGTTTTGGTGCTGCGTCTTTTATACAATTAGACCCTTTTTCTTCTTACAAAGCTCCTGTATTGTGTGCTAGGCTGATATTAGTCAATCAGAAAATCAATGTGCTGTGCAGGGTTCAGTGTGTTTGAGAATTGACTGTATCCTCATCTGACAGCAAGTGTACTTCGGGTTCAACTAAAATAACAATCCATCAAATTATAAATAGATTGGGACATTGGTGGATCCAAGATAATAGGTGTCTATCCTGTTTTCTTTAGCTTCAGGAACTAAAGTTGACAGATGTGATCAAGATGACTGAAAACAATTTAATCTCCAAAGTAATGACTAACCACAAACCATCTCATAGCTGTCACTGAGAATGTATACCTTCTGGTAAATGACAGCCTAGACTTTAGTTCTGTCACTGTTACTGTGTGCTATTCATTCTTCCATTAGCTAATCTGATCAACCATGACTTTAAGCTAATTAAAGCCCCAAAAACCCAGGGTTGCATTACATGCTACCAATACTGAGCAGTGGAACACATCATCTCTCAAACAGTACCTGCATGACAGAATGCGATACAAATTCGTCTTATATTTAATATTTTCCGCGAATCTTAATATTAAACAAATCAGCTTTTTACTCTCCAAGAAAAAAATGCAACAGCAGCTCTGATATTATGTTATTGTTAAGCAAAGACTTTAATGTATTTACGTAAAACTACATGTAATTATTATTTTTAACACTGCTGTAAGTCATTTACAGTGTAAATAAAATGATTTAATTTCATGCTGTTAAACACCACACAAAACAACGCCAGACATCTTGTTTTAACAAATATATAAATAGCAAATAAGTAACTTGATTCAAAATTCTTTCAAGTAAGTTATATTTTAATTGGCAGCCAATGTTGTAAAAATGAAAGTCCGGATGCATAACAGATAAAATACTCATACGAGTAAATAAAGCCTCAGTCGTAGACAAGTCCATTGAGGAATGACTAGATGTGAAAAAAGTATTCTGCAAGTGGCCCCAGATTTACAAAGAGGTTGATGTAGTACAAGATCACACAAAGTCTTACAAGAGTATTTTCCAGCACAAAAAGTATTTTGCGCTGGAAAGGGGCCCTTTTCTCAGTGTAAACTGTACTTCAGTCAAAAAAGCTTTATTCGATTAAAAAAAAATCATAAAAGCACATGATGAAGAAACTTCATCATAAAAGCATATTAAAAATATTTATACAAAGAAAAGAGACAGAGTACATCAGAGAGAATATTATTTAAAAAAAAAAGAAGTAACAGAACCTCCATTGGTTCAATATAACTGAAGGTATCAATAGTAAATCAGCAATATTAACATTGTTAAACCCACCATACAGATTACACCATACCTCCCTAATCCATATTCCTTTCTTATTGCAATCACTCCTCTGATAAAATGTAAAACTACTTAAAGTGTCCATTGAGTTCAAAGAGAGGAGAAACCTATAACCTTCTGTATAAGAACCGGGCCAGAGAGTCTTTAGTCTTGGGAGTAAAAACCTGGGGCGTCATTTATGAAAAGTTACGCATTGCAGCGTTAAAACAGCGGTGCGTCACTTTTCATTTCCCTCATCCAGACATTGAATCTGTGGACTTACCCCCGACCGTGGAGACCTAGTTTTCTGACCGACGCCCGGTGGAGCTACCTGGTAGCTAAAGAGGAGACGGGCTGTGGACCTTCCCCCTCGACCGTCACCTACCTAGCTGGACGTTGGACAGATTTTTTTCCTGCGTCTCCTTGTCATATGCTCCCTCCTACTCCTTTACCCTACCCCATTACCCCTCTACGCTCCAATTATTTTGCCCTCTATGTTCTTTAAATGTTTCCCATTGAGACCTAGCTATTTGGCCAATGCCCGGTGGAGCTACCTGATAGCTATAGAGGAGATGGGTTTTTGGGACTTCCCCCTCAACCGTCACCTACCCAGCCGGACTTTGGGCAGACCTTCCTTCGTCTCTCTGCCGTTTCTCCCTCATACCCCTTTACCCTGGCCCCCTTCCCCTCTACCCTTCACGTATCTCGCCTTTTATGCTCTTGTAATGTTTGTCTAGCAACTGATGTAAAATGGAACTGATGTAATCTTGTAATTTTTGTGGAACCTCATGTAAAGCGCTCTGATACCTCCGGGTCTAGCCAGCACTATATACTATATAAAACTCTTTAAAATAAAAAAAAATACAAAATAAAAATATCATTATTTCCCCCCCCAAAAAATAAGTGCCCATATTATGAGAATCTTATTGTCCAACGTCCCTCATCGATGCAGGTGCAAAAGAACACCTCAATATAAGGTTGGGAGAGGAATGAAGCTCTGTGAAAGAGCAGGGGGTGGGAACCATAGGACTCCTGTTCCATGATAGGGTCCTCATTTGAAGAACTGGTAGAGCACATAGAACTCCCATTGGGTTGATTCCTAGCATACAGACACCTCGGGGGAGAACTGGAGCAGCTCTGGGGCATAGTAGACACCCACTGACACATGCACTGCACATATTATGTACCGGCCAACGGTTGATCACGTAGTTTACCAGGTTCCTTGCTCACAAAATCCAGGACCCGCTAACGCCCCTCCCATGGGTTTGGGAGAACAACATCGGCAGAGAGCTGACTCACAAGGAATGGGACAAAATACTAGTGCACCAACTAAAAGCCTCCCATAACGCCCACTTCCAGTACATACGACATTGAGTTCTACAATAGGTGTACCTCACCCTGGCTAAGCTACACAAAATATACCCAGTGACACCTCCCAGCTGGCCGCACGGCTACGCTCCTGAGGCGGGCATATTACACATGTTCTGAAGTTACCCTGCTGTGCACGCCCTCTGGGTGGTGGTAACCGGCGTCCTCGCCAGAGTCACCGGCTGAATGGACTTAGATAGCACAGCCAGCAGCCTCCTTGGCCTGTACAAGCATTGTGAAGCAGGTGGTACTATTACCTGATTCATTGATTTGTTGTTGCTGGTGGCAAAAGAATAATCACAATGCATTGGAAGGGAAGTGTGCTCCCAGGGCCTCATTTATGAGGCTGTGCGTCACTTTTACGCCGCTGGTGTGTCACTTTTCGTGACACACCAGTGGCGAAAAAAATGCGCCTTGTTGCGCCATATTTACAAAGTGACGCATCTAGGTAGTCACTTTGTAAACCCCTGCGCCACATTATACCAGTGCCAGGCATAATGTATGCAAGGGGGGGCGTTTTGACGCAAGAAAGGGTCATGGAAGTGACGCAGTGAAATCTATAAGATTTCACTGCGCCATTTCTTGGCCGCTAATGCGCCAAAATCTTACGCTTGCTTCATGGCAGGCTTAAGACTGACGCAGGCACTAACAACATGGGACTTGCCCATGTGAAATTACACATTGCTGGAGTTGCGTCACTTTTGTGACACACTCCAGCAATGCGTCACTTTTGCGCCTACAGATAAGTCAGAAATACTGACGTATCTGTAACTCCTTGCGACATGATGCGTCATACTGGAAATATGCATCAATTGTGACGCAAGTAGTGCTCACTGAGAAGTGACGCATCGCTGCTTTTACGCAGCGATGCGTCATTTCTCATAAATGAGGCCCCCAGTGCGGGAAGTTAGGCAAAAGCAGAGTGTCTACTTCGTCCATTTTTATTTGAACTCTTTTTGTGTCGTCTCGAAAAGTCGAAGGATATTACCCTTGTAATTCTTAATAAATGTCAGAGAAAGAATTGTGCATATAAGGGATAAGACAGATTTATTTACTTCTCAGATCCCAATATAGATGTACTGTAGAGTCTGATGCCTGGTCATTTGAGACAATTCTGGGCTATTCACTAAATTCAAACACGCCACAACATTTAATTATTTATTTACTGTCAATATACACAAGGAAAATAGAAACATTTTGGAAAATAGTGCAGTAGATTTTTGGTTAAATAAATGGTGGGACTAAGAGCAGCGATCATTCGTTGGAGTGGGCCAGTGGTGTGTGATATTTTTGTATTACGGCACATTAATCAATCCAAGCATTCTGTCCTCACTGCAGGCTTTTTAATGTCTATTTTGTGACACTCTCTCACGTTATCAAACGGCTAATCCATAATTGGTGCACTAAATCCTAGAAATTCCGTTACAAACTGTTGATGCTGTATTAGACAAGTAACATATGGCCAAGAATTGTCGGGTATTGGTTGTGCAAAGTAAATTTGAAAGCAGTATGACACAACACAGTTGGGCGATTAATATTCAATAACAAATGTGGGGACGTTTGTGGAGGGTTGTGCAAAATTCACTTTTCAGTGTCAAGTATGACATTTGCCCTCTACAGTTATGATAGATACAGGCAACGTAATTGGTCGAGCAGAAAATGTCTCCCGCTGCAACAACATTCACAGAATTTGACATAATTCCAATTACTTGAAAGCTGGAAATTTCTTGAATTTAACAGGAGTAATAAAAAGTTCGCCCAGGCCTACTATTGAAATATTCTACTGTGATGCTCAAATATTTTCATATTTACTTCTCCACCTTTCCTTACACTATATCCATTATGACGTTGTTCACTGGATTACAACTTCTTTTGTCATTGCTACTGCTTCACTGAATGTAGCTTAAGTAATATGTTTCAACTCACCTGAATAATTTACTACAACAAAACCTGCATCTGCTTACTGTTTTCTCCTCTAATATATGTCTTCTTTTAGCCTGGCAGATATTGTGCTTAGATGGTAAATAATGTTCAACAGTGTAACTTTCTTTGTGGAACACAAATATTCATATATCCAAGCCTTTCACTGCATTTTAAATAGTGTTCATTGCCTCCAGGTGGCAAGCACTGAACACTATCAAATGATTCTATATTTTACACATTCACATTTATTTCAGATATACAGTCAATTGGATTGCCTAATTTTGTTTTTTAGGATCTCAGGCACCAGGACACTGATTCCTTATTCATTTACACACTTTTTACTTTGCTAAAATAATGGGTTTGGGAGCTCTCAAACAGTTAAACATCACTGGTAGATATTCTTTATCTCCAAGAAACTGTGTTCATCTATAAAATTCTGTTAATATGATTCATGTCTTCTGCTTGCCCATAGGGCATAGAGCATGGAGGTACCCTTCATATTGCTTAGAAAGTGGCGAACAGTCATACTTTAGTGATAACCTATCAATCGACTCATCTATTGGCCCATCTGCAAAATCTCTATCTGTCTGTCTGTCTGTCTGTGTGTCTGTCTGTCCGTACGTCCGTCCCTCCCTCCCTCTGTCCGTCCGTCCATCCATCCATCCATCCTTCCATCCATCCATCCTTCCATCTATCTCCTTTGGATTATGGGTGTTTGAGTCACAAGCTAGTAACAGCCATGTGCATGTTCGGATACATTTAGCATGTTAAATTCACCTCCCACTTGCCTTGTTGAACAGTATTTAAAATGACCTGGAGGTTCTTGTTGGTCCCCAGTCAATTTTCCCCGATCAAGCAAAGGGTCCAATAGCGACCAAGACGCAGCACACATGAGCCCTGGCAAAAACAGGTCCCGAGCTGCAACGTACTCGCGATAATGACACAGAGGTGAATCGTCAGACACACAACCCCATGAATACACCCAAATCCAACAAGCTCCTACAAGAATCAAACTATTAACTCCATTAGGTGAGGTTGTGGACTTCGAGGAAATTGAACCCCTATTTGGATAAACCCAGAGATCAGAAGCCCCTTTCTGCATTGCCTGGTGGCAGGATGGGTCGTTCTAACATCCATCAAGCACAATACAAACATTGCTTCAGACATACAATTAAAATATTGATAAAAAATAAGTGAAAAAATAAAACTATACCAAGCAGGAGTACGATGGACCAATCCCATAAGTACACGCAAGAGGCAGATGTCGGTGTCACACTATGGCCAAGGTGACAGTTGCCTAATTGCATAGCAAGGATGTGCAACAGCTCCCAATATTATAATATGCAATTATCTATACACATAATGATAACCACAAATATGCAAGTGAAAATGCATACATTTCACAAAATATGTACCATTGCTACGTCATGCTTTAGAGTGTAAATCAGACCTCAGCGCCCAAAGCTGCAGTGGTACATTTAGGTTTTCCGGTATGGTTTTGGGTGTTTCTATTACACATAGTGCTACCTGTAGGAACAGAGAGTAGAGCAGAATTGATTTTGTCAGGAACACACCCAACTGAGACAACAGAGTATGCATGGCAGGTGGGCTTCGTGTGATGATACTTGGAATAGAACAGCATTGACCCAGGCAGTTAATGAACAGCAAAAAGCACTGCCCTAAACAGATAACTACAGCAGGAATTAGACTCAAAAGCCCTGATTATGATTGTAGGCGCTATTTAGCACACCTGGTGAATAGCAATACCACTGGGTATGTTATTTATCAGGTCCGATAAACAACACCTATCATGACTTTAAAAGTAATACCATGCACATTTAGTTGTTTAACGCACCAAAATCCACATGATACGGTAAATACCATAGGCTTTTCCACTATTAAAGCTTGGACGCTCCTACTGAAATTTAACAAGCCTTGAGGTATTTAGTGCATCTGATAATTATCGGATAAGTTAAATATCTTTCTACTTGCAATTTGAAACCGTGCGTAAAACAGGGGTATATGCACGAGTCGGAATACACAGACCACATCATAATCACCCCCAAGACCATTTGACACAACGAAATTCCACCAGGCCCAGACCTACAAAGATTAAAAAAGCAAGAAAGATAAATTTTCACCCTTCTCCCAAGCAACTTGAATTTACATAAAAGGGTGGTAAGAAGGTAGACCTGGTAACACAAGTGAGTCCACCAATCATTGCCCCAGGAAATGGAGCACGATGATGAACTTTGACAGTATGTCACCAACCGAGAAAAAAATGATGTTTTACCAGAAATCAGTCAGCATACTTAATATGAATGTATTTCAGTCATCATAGTAGGGTCAGCATTGGGTTTCCAAATGACTTTATCACTCTTATAGGACATACACTATTTGATGTTATACTTCCCAGATAGTTGCATTTAGGAGAAGCTGGCAAGGGTCCACATGGATACTAGTAATTAGTCAGGAACTTGCTTTGGGAGGAACACATTCCGTGGAGTCTGTTAGTGAGTTAGGTAGTTTAAGCAACAACAGTAGCGGCTGGCATCTACGAGGAGAGAGGGCAAGGCACACGTGCAAAATACATGAATAAATCAATAAATAAAAAAACGTATCAGGCGAACGCAACGTCCTACACTGTGGAACTCCACTGGAACTGGAAGCTGGAGTCTGGAACTCCCTTGACCTATCAGGGCGCTGTTCTCATGCTGTGATTGGAGGAAGCGGCCTCACTCAACACTTCCCAGTGCCCTGGAGGCCTGCACTGACTCTAACCCAGCTGTCTTAAAACAGCTGGGTTAGAGACGTTTAAAGTGCGCATGTGTGGCTGGCCATCTCAAGACTGCCGGCCAAAAAGACCGGTGCACTTTAAACATAGGTGCACAGACAGCCCACCCTCCTCCTTGCTGCTGTCACTCAGCGGCGACCCCACCCCGTGTTAACGCTTTGCTCAGGACTGGGATGAAAAATAAAATGGTAATAAATTGCAATTTTATTTTTCAGCGAGTTTTGGGGGGGTTTAAGTAGGGCGATGCTCCTTTGCTCTAACGGAGGAGCCCCCCTGTGCATCAAACATTTTCATGAGGAAAAGGTGGACTACAGCGGCTAGTTGCTGTGTAGATGAAAATGCTAAACATTGGATAAAAATGTAAAAATTAGGAGTCTAAATAGAGCCTACTAAAGGGTGGCAGCACATTAACAACTATGCTACCTAAATGAGAAGAGGGGAAAAATACCCCTAATCGCCATCGATAAGTGAAAGACTCCTTCATTGCTTCCAACTGGCATAAGGGTTGAGTTATGACTTACTTTCACTCACTGACACAGTAGATGCATTTATGTGTGTTGAATGGTTTCTGATCAAGGACTTCAGACCCTTCAAAGCTGCTCAGGGATGTACAAACCCCAATGACAATTTTGAGGCAAATGCCCACAGGGATCAAAAACCCGAGCACTTGGGGCCTCATTCTGTCTGTAAAGGTAGTCACCAGCCTCTTTGGATTACAGCTCCCAATTATTTGTAGGTTCCTTCTGCTAAATGCTCTTTTTTCTATTGAGTGCGAATACCCCCATAAGTCTCTATGACGATAATTACGAACAGCCCAGGTAATTGCGATGCGCGTAGTAATTGCAGTTACAGCACATGGCAGCATTATGAGTTTTGAGATGAATACCAGCAGGTCAAACCTGGCAATATTTAACTGAGAAGAAATGTCCTGCAATTGCCGGATGATGCAGATTTTTATTGCGGTAAGCATCAGCGCCGGACTGGGAACGCAAACCAGCCCTGGCAACTAAGTGGGACCGGCCTAGGGGGAAGGGGTGCTGGTAGGAAACACTGCTGCTACTATTGATACCGGGGGCCGATATTGCAGCACTGCTGCAAGACTAACACCCAGCAACAAAAACAGCTCACACCGGTCCAAAACCATCCCCCACCCTTCCAGACCACCGGGAAAAGGCCCAGTGCCCGCTATGGCCAGTCCGGCCCTGGTATTCATCTATAAACACATGATAGCCACTGAAAACTACTGATTGGGTAATATTCATGGCACCAACAAATTTCGACTGGGCACAGTCTGATTTTATCAGGTGCGATAAATAACACATCGATTACAGGGCTGTAACGAGGGCCATTGTGCCTTTGGTCTGAAACTTTGATCATTTCAGTTAGTGCCTCGGTATATACAGAAATATATAATGAAGAAATGCTTCCAAATGGAAGAAACTGCAGTACTTTGCAAATTCATCTTATGCAAGTATTTACCGAAAAACTGCTCAACATGGCACCTTTGAGACTGAATAGCACAGGCTTTTATATTTCCAAATTTTATTGGTGGGCGAGGAAGGCACGTCCAACATAATTGAACCATTTAAATGCATAACTGCTGCAACATAAACTGCTTAAACTATTCCCTGCATATCTTATCATTCATCACTTCGACTAGCAGGGCATCAAACTTTCATAAACCACTGTGCAGCTGAACAGGAGACAATTCAAGTAGGACAAATGAATGGGTTGCTTCACAATGGTCTATAAAAGTACTGTATTTAAAAGTGTGAAAAAGAAATAAGAAATGGAAAAGGGCATTGTCACTGAAGACACTTATTATAGCAAATCTTGTCTCAGACATTTCCCTGGTATAAATTCAGACATCTGTTGAATGTGAGAGTGATGGCTGGTCTGGTACAGAACTGCCAAATAAAACCACTTGAAATACAATGTTTTCACGTTTTATGGGCATCTATAAAAATCTCCCTCAAGGCCCTTTTGGTCCTTAAAGGTCAGACAAATGCAAAAGACTCACATAAAAGGAGAAATTGTTCACACAAAGGTTGACTTTTTTGGCACGTGAAGAAAATCAAGTAAAGGCAATTTTAGTTTACTGTGTGTTTTTCTGTCTTTTCACGTCTGTGTCCATCATGTCCAAGTACTGCAGGAAATCTAGAGGGTGTCCCTGCCAAGCAGGCAAAGGTTTCAAACTATTTAAAGTAACGTTTCACTTAACAGGAGATTTTTCCAGTGGGCAGCAGGTTTCCTGTCTTGTAGAACAGTTCAGAGCCATGTACTTTTAGGCAGGCTCGAGAGGTAGTCTCCACAGGGGGTGCACCCTCCCACAACATACTACATGTACATTTCAATCTGAACAGTAAAATTGGGCAAACTCACCCTGGAATAAATGACATTTTCTGTGTTTCCTATGTTTTTGCAATTGATTTAAATGGATTCCAAACACCAGTATATAACCCACAACACACTGCCTTATACACAATATTGCATAAATGCATGAGCTGGTACCAGTTCTCTGCACAAGTCAGGGAATCTACACACTTCCTGCTAATCTCCTAATAGGTACTTGCATAAAACAGGCATTGATACTGTTTGTGAACAATTTATAATTACGGTAGGTGTCTAAATTATCTATCAAATCCACGCTGTCCCTTGATGACTTTTACAAAGGTTGTCTAAGGTAATGGGACCTTTAGAGGTAAGAGCATCTCTTTTTCATTTACTTTAAACATATTATAATTTGTGAAAGCCATGATCTATCTCCACCTCCTTAACTAGTTCCACATTGCGCCTCTAGTGGCCAGATCCACATTGAGATTAAAAGTGCTATTGGACCAAGTTATGGTGCCACCTGCTCACCCTTATGTTTGTACATGTGACCGGTTTTCCCATGGGTGCAAATCTTTTAATTGCAGACTCCTTACCCTTAGGCCACACAAGGCTTACAAAAATGTTTTTTCGCCGGGTTGTTAAAAGAATGAGGGGAGAGGACTGCACACATTGTTTTCTAAGAGTATCAATTGCCGACCATAAAACCAAAGCAATATATTGTTCAATATCCAGGACAGTGTCATTTATAGTTTCTTCTTGTATACCTCCCTGCTGTACCAGTTGCTTCATTTTCTGACTTTATATTGGATGTGGAAAACAAGGGTTGGCGTTTAAGTTTGAGGAAGTTTTTAATGTTCATACCTCATTTCTGTATCACTGTAAATTATTTGGCAATTTCATTTCAATTAATTTTACTCAGTGTTTCCTGCGTGAGTCTATGGCATGTGGTGATTTTTTTCTATTGCCCTAATGTGACTGGAAATGATCTTTATGTCTAATAATCTTGTGTTCTACTTTTTTAACAATTTGTCTCTAAAGAGAGCATCGCTGAACTGATTGAAAGAAAACAGTCCTTTTGCAGGTGGAAACATCTGTATCTTTACAAAGCTTGGAAATCTGGGGCCAAATGAACTAATAAACAGGTCACAACAAGTGGTTGCATTATGCACACTGATCTTTAATGACCAGTATCTGATTGTGTCTTAACCATCCTATGCACTAATAGGTCCATTGCGAAAATCATCATTGCAGGGGGAATTAACATGACCTGCCTCTGCGAAGGAGAGCAGACCACGAGCCCTGTGTTTGCTTTTCCAATTGGAAAACCTTTTTTTTTTAAACCCGTGTCCTTTAAAGGAGTCCATTTTGCTTTAACAAAATAATAATATTCTGATTGTAAGAACATCCGGGTGAGTAGGCAGTGGTCCCCTTAACCACTGGCTATTCTGTTTGAGGCTGCCACTATGATTCCCTTTGAGGTGCTGATGAGTGCACCAAGGTTTTTTTTAACCAGAATTGTGGTTGCAAACCATTGATACATTCCATAACGAATTGTAATTAATTTGTAAGGACCGTCCCCTTTATGTCCCTTTCAAATTGCGATTCAGTATGGATGGCAAAACCCATTTTACGAGTCAGAATTGCTTTTCTGACTTGCAATATGTTTTGCATATTACAAAAAGGAATTTTGCCTTGAAAACCCCAGTGGTTTTACGAATTGCAGGGCTTGCAATCACAAAATCCTTTACTACCTCCAAACCACGCGGTCCGAGACAATATGCCATTGTAAACCGGACTCCACGCTTAGTAATGTACGTGAGCAACTGTCATATGAACTGAGTTTGATCTTCTCCTCTCCAAGGCCATTCAAGGAAAGACAACATCCATCTAGTAGTTTTCACAAGATTTCAAGAAAGCAAAGCATATGCCTCACCTCTGTGAAAGAAGTGGAGCATAAGCTCTAGGACATCTTTGACACCTTAAAACTTGCATCAAAAGTCTAAACGGGATGAAAGATGATTTTAATATGGTCATCAACTTACTGATCCAGTCAAGCTTGAAAATTATGTTTTTTTTATTATAAATAAATATTAGCAATCCCTAACAATGTCCCAAATGATCCAATCGTCACTGTAACTACTTGCCAACTTATTTTATTTCTAAAATGTAAGATACCTTCTAGCCTTATGACCAAGCGGAACACTCTTACCTTTGCAGGAGTAGTCCCTCACTAGAGGGACTCTTTTATTATCAAAGTGCCTGGTGTCTTTTTCATATCCAAATCCCTCTGAATAGAATGGCTTTCAGCTATCTACCGTACCACTGAGACCTCAAAAAAGTTTCTTTTATAAATTTGTATTCTTGTATGTCTTCTATATCGGTACGACTAGCACCACTTTATAGGGTTTCAATATGTAAGACACATTTTTTGTGAATGTGTGGATATGATGTGGTATATATATAGTCTGACAGGTAGATTTGTATTCAGTAGTCACATGTTTCACTGCTAAGCATGCTTTTAGCGGGATGAAAAATATAGTGGGGTCTTAAAATGGGTGTGGCTTGAGAAGCCTTTTAACAGGTCATATACTATGTAATTAATGCCTATAAAATAGCATCCATGTTTGACAAATTATAAATGGGATCTAACTGGACAAAGCATAATTAAAATCAGCAGGCTATTTTAATCAACCTTTTATACTGTGCCTTTATCCAGGCCCTACAAACAATACGATTTTTTGGGGAGTTTAATAAGCTTCATTGAATCATACAAATCAATACCATACAATAATGGACTAAAGAATAACAATGTAAAGGATAATTTGTAAGCAAAATAGAGTAGGCAACAGAATCATAGTAGAAAGCTGTTTACATTTTTAGGGAAAATAAGGGAAAATTTTTTATATGGTAAGTTTAACAGAAAGTGTCAATACATTAGTTGTTCAGTTGGGATGAAATAATGGTTTAGGCCGTTAGACCCTAAATGGTATACAACAGTATCCACCTGGCACGCAGTCCTTGGTTAGATTGCATTGCAGCATTATCAAGTGACCAGCAGGGAGAAAGGCTTTTGTTTCTTCAGCGTGAATGAAGGAAATATAGGGCCCATGGGGCCCTGGCCCAGTGTTCCATTTTTGGCTTTCACAGGGCACAGCCCTGGATCACTTGCAGTACTGCCATTAAGCAAGACTTAATGTCTGATTGCTTTTTGATCTAACTGTCCCTTGTATCCGTCAATGTAAGAATCTTCCCAATCAGGCTTTAATATTCAGCAAAAGAAGTTAATAGTCTATTTAAATCTGGAATTCAGTGAATGTAATCCACACTTAATAATCAGCCATAGGAGTTCATCTAGAATGCCATATATAATTTCTGTAACCCATTCTCTTGCTTCCCGGAATCATTAAAATATATAACTGCGTGTGGTGCATGAAGAATTACCCATTCAACTGTGGTTTTATTTTAATATGTCTCTCTGTTCACTGTTATTTTTTCTCTTTTAACAGTGAATCCTCCCACTTAAGGCCTAATTATTTATGAGTCTGGCAGTCCGAGGACCACCAGACTCTTGGTGGGGCTATGGTGGTGGTCCACCCACCACTGTGCTGGAAGTCTGACCGCTGCATTTCAAGTTTGGCGGTTGGACATCCCAGGGACTGCGGATGCCGCCAGGGAACCGTTGTTCCCAGGAGGTGGCATGGCGATCAGGAGGTCTCAATATTACTATTGCTGCTGTCCCACTAAGCATATGTTTTGAGTTTTCTCTCAGCCGGTGGTGACATGTCAACCCAAGTGGAGAGAAAATAAAGGGTGCCCTGGAGGGCCCCCCATGCCTACTTACTCCACTTGTGCATTCACACTGAGGGGCATAACAGATGCTCCCAGTGTACATGCACAAGAGTTCCTACATGGCATGGACTTTTCAGTTCATGCTATGCAGGAACTCGTGAGGTGTTCCCATTGCAGTGCCTTTTTCAAAGACACCGGTGCCTTTAACCCCTTCCGGGCTGATGACGAGCTCAGCTTGTCATGAGCGTAACCTGCCGTACGCTCATGACGAGCTGAGCTCGTCATGTAACGTGGTAATTTTCAAATTGCCGCGTACAGCGGGGAAAATGCACTGCATCGATGCGGTTAAAAGAGACACCGCCCTGAGAATCCCACACTGCCCACCCGCCCACCAGAATACAAATAACTTGTAATCTGGCAGAGAGGTGGGCGGAGTCGAGTATCGGCGGGGTGGGGGTGCGGCGGTCGAGCACCATCCGCCCGCGCACCGCGGAAACTAATAACCGGGCCCTCAGTGTTTCACGATTTATGAAATAGTTTTGGGTTACTTGCAATTTGCACAAATTCTTTAATTTTCCTAACACAGTTGCATTACATTGTACATTTCAATTTCACTTTTTCTTGCCAATTTGGTATTTCATCTGTGTGAAGCACTTGAAACAGCATCACAAACTGTCACAGTGTTTTTTTCATTCCATTTTCCTTTTTTAACGTAACATGGTTTCGATTTTTTTAATATAAATCCTCACATCGGAATAAAACAATAGCTTTCTGCATGCATGGCTTGCCATCTCTCGAATTCCTCATTTTAGCCTTCAGACCTAAAATATCTCATCTGGTGCTTTCTTGATTACATACTGCTAATGGGCTTTATGCAAATATTCCTCATTTTTTCTTTCACAATACTTTATAATCATAATCATTCTCCCTTAGTAGGCACATTTAATAATGACAGAACACAGAAAAGTCATTTCAGCCCTTCTGTTTTAAGCATCAGGGTGGACGCATCGGCAACTAATGTTTGGAATGATAAGCAGTGAGTAATGAAAAGTTCATTTCCATGCACAATGTCATATTTTCCCATTGTCTCTCACATCTCATTAATTCAATCATCACATCATGGAGCCATACTTATGTTCTCCAACGAAATATATAAATTGCCCAGTGATTCCATGGCGAATAAATAATGCATGATTATGAATTAATATTTTCCATTGCATATGCACAGCTGGGTTCAGATAGAATTTCATATCATCAGGGGACTCATTGTGAGACATAGCACGATTTTTTCGAAGTATGCCTGCAGTAAAATATCAAGTCAATATCTTAATTCACAGCTCGCTGCATTTCTGTTTGGTTCACCCTCAGCAACACTTTAGAGCTGTGCAAATATTTTATTATATGTGTGTAGGTTTGCGATTAGCGGCCTTTGTGTAGTGTGTAGATTTTACTGTTTTTCCTCCCCTTGGGGCAACATTTAAACAATGGAGTAGCAAAGGCACCATGGGCCCTAATGAAAATGAAGAAAATGGACCCCCCAACCCCTGGTTTCGTAGTACAAAGAAAATACAATTTTTGGGGTGCACCTGCTACCGTATTGATAGCTATGCTCCCGCACCAGTTTTGTAGCTAGGCCTTAGGCCGCCAGTGGCGGCCCCTGCGTTTGCCCCCCGCGTTGGCATGATTGAAGAGCGGGGGGTGGTGCTGCCAATTTATGCAGGTAAGAGCAGGGGGGGAGTTTTTTGGGAGCTGCCGATTTTTACGCCCGCAGGTAAGAGCGGGGGAGGGGGTGCAGCCGCCACCCAAACCCCCCCCCCCCATAGCTACACCACTGACCTGCATCAAATAACAAAATAACTTAGGTTGTCACTGTTTCTCTGCTCCAGCTCTGAAAAGATGAACATGGTAGCTTCAAGGTTAGCATTTTGTAGACCAGCGCACCCCTAGTATAAATCTTTCCTTGCTGAAGATAAAGTTTGACAAATTACACTCTTGTACAAAATGGTGAAAATGCCAAGTATGCAGCATTAAAGAAATCTTGAAAGTCATAATTTAAATTTGATAATCTAGTCACATATAAATTCATGACCTTTGCATATTTTCATAGTTCATGCGAGGTTTACGATAGAGCCACATGAAAAAACAATCTCTGCAAATTTGCCCACCCCTACTACACTCATGTCTGGGTTGAGGCTGTTACAAGCCACTGTTGCTCCAGGTATTTTCAATTAATATGACACCTTGTCAAATAGTCATATAAAATCAGCTGCAATCATGCAGTTCCGATTTCACAAGCTTGAAATACTGCCACGTAAAAAGAGTGGTTTTTATGAGAATTTTATGAGTAGCAAATATCAGCTGCACACAGCAAGAAGCAAAAGCGAGACTTGGAAAAAATATGCAAACTTTCTGACCTTGCTTTTCCTAGTGCAATACTCTTCCATCATTGATTCAATGCTTCCTGTTAGAATTGTGCTTCCTGTCAGACTTGGAATCTTTGGCATGTTTTCCCCTGACGTTTTGCCTCTACCTCCTGTATTTTTGATGCTGTGCTGGATTCCATTTTTGCTGGCTTAGATGCTTTTGGCACTTTGCCGCAGCTGATCAATCGCAAAGTGCAAGTGCTCCCTGTGTAAATTGTTATTACAATTGGTTGTCCTTATTGGCATATTTGATTTACTGATAGGGTCTGTAAATCAAATGCTACTAGTGGGCCTGCAGCATTGATTGGGCCACCCACATGAGTAGCCATTAAAAGGTTTATCAGCCTTGCCACTGCAGTGTCTGTGTGCAGTTATAAACTGCCATGTCGACCTGGCAAGTGCACCCACTTGCCAGGGCCTAACCTTCTATTTTCTTACATGTAAGGTATCCCTATGGTAGGCCCAGGGTACCCCCATGGCCAGGGTGCAGTGTATGTGAAAGGGAGGAAATGTACTGGCTTGTGTGACATGTCCTGATAGTGAAATACTGCTAGTCTTGTTTTTCACTATTGAAAGGGCATCTGCCCCATAGGATTGAATGGGAGCTCCTTTGTAACATCATATAAGTATAACTTCCCATTGGGACAAGATGGAGAAATCAAGTTTACGCTCTTTAAACTCAGAATTTAATGACACATCTTTTAGTAAGGATGTTTTTTAAACTGTGTGTTTGAAAATGCCACTTTTCGAAAGTAGGCATGTTTTTGTTTAACCTTCTGTGTTCCTCTGCTTGGTTGTGGATTGACTGTCCGGTTTTGGAGTGACAGGGGCTGGGGATGTGCATTCACTGTAGACAACCACTGGGGTGTTAGGGTGCGCTTGTCCCTTCCTGGATGACTCAGAGCTGAGGTGGATGGGGCTTGGCTGCATTTAGAGTAGTGGGAGGAGGTTTCCTTGCACCTCACTATGGCCTGTCTCCCTGCACAATGCTGTCTCTACCCCTTGCAGTCATACTGCACCAGTGAAGATAGAACTGGTTTGGACTGGGCTCTGAGACCCTCGCACAAAGAGAACAAAGACACAATGGGGTATACGTAGTAGACCTAAAACCCTAGAACTTTAGATCACTTCTGGACTCAAGAGGAACCTTTGTCAAGGAGAAGAGCTGGAAAGCTGTGAGGAGGAGTACTGCCCCTTTGCTGTGTGCTGTCTGGTGTTGGCCTGCAGTTGCTGTTTTTGCCAAGGAAATGACAAATGACTGAAACTTTGCTGTGAACCTGCTTGAAGAATAATCTCCAAGGGCCTGTGTGTGCTGGCCTCCTGTTCTGAAGTCTCAGGGACAGAAATACTTCTCCCCAGCTCCCCTGAACTCTGCTGGTGAGAGTTTTGACCTGCCAGGAGGTGTCTATTCCAGTTCTGGGCCTCTGGAGGTTGTTCCTGTTATTGGGATCTGGAAGAAAGCTGAAGAACTGAATACATTGACGCAATTGCCTTTTTGTGGTTGATTCCCGACGCTGCACCACAGTGCAAAAAGAATCTCCATGCACCGCAGCGCCACTGCAGACTCGCTACAGCACCTGTGATGGCTGCAAAAACCGGTGCATCGTGGGATTGCGGCTGAAGAAACTGACACAGCACCGCTTGCCTCATTGATCGTCAACGCATCCCGGATTTTCACACATCGCAACTGTATGGTGAGTTTTCACGATGCATAACTCGCAGACCAGAACCATCTTGGAGTCAACGCATCACTTCCCCCTACAGTCCATATTCGAAGCATCACTTCTGCGTGCAGCAGAACTGTTGCATTGCCTCCCAAAGGACTCAGGAACTGACTCACTTTGTTTCTTGACGCTTCCTTTCTCTGCGGCTGTTTGTCCTTATGAATTTTGATGCATCTACATGTACTTTGTGAAGAATTACACACCCATAGTTTTCTATAGACCCAGTTGCTTGAAACATTTGAAAAGTCATATTCTTATTATATGTATGTTGGATTTTTGTTGTTTTGGTATTGTTGAGTTTAGATAAAGATACTTTAGTTTGTTTTCTAAGCTGTTGTGGTGTCCATTTGTGGTGTTATCACTGTATTACTGTGTGTTTTGAGTACAAATACTTGACACATTGCCTTTAGGATGAGTCTGTCTGCTTGTGCCAAGCACCCAGGGGGTGAGCAGGGGTTATCGAAAGTGTGTAACCCCCTTACCCTGACTAGAAGCAAGGGTCCCTATACAAAGGTACCTACCTCTGCCAACTACAGACCCCCATTTCTAACACTTCCCCTTATTAAAATCTCTTACCTAAAGTATTTATAATCAGGTAGTATTTACAATTGGCTTTTCTACTACTTGTTCACCACCCTTCATTCTAATTGTTGGTGCTCTCTTCTGTGGATCGAGTGCTTACATGTACCAGTTAATCTATTGGCTCAATAGAAGTTATGTGGTAGTAACAGGTGCAAAACACCATGGTACAAACACAATTTGATCACTAGTAGCTCAGCTTTGAACCTAAATATTACTGTTACGGAGTACAATAGCAAATAACATGCAAACAGGTGTTTGCTTAGTATTGCTGGTACTGCACTGTGTAGCATACTGAGTTTCGTTGAGGTAGGAATTTAGCTACAAAATGTGATAATGTACAGTATTTAAGCCTCTCTTGTAATTGGTGCAAAGTAAAAAAAAAAGTTTACAATTATCTAGATGGGTGCATGTGTTCCAGCTATTGGTATACTGTATTGGTCATTGTGACTATCCTATATGATATTCTGCTTCTGCTTTTATTTTGCTTCAATGGCTTCGAGTGGAAGTAAGAATTGTTGTTAAGTCCTTGTGTCATGGTTTCAAACCGTTCATCATATAGGGCATCGTTATTTGAGGAAGACATTTACCAACAATGTACCTGCACATGGGCTTTTACCTTTAGAGGCTTTGTTACTTATCATAGCATAAATAAGACAGTCTCTTCGGGCTGGACTGTCCCCATGTGGCAAAGGGTAAAAACTGATTTGCATATGGCTGGGTTCAAACTGGAATGGCATGGTGAGCAAAAAAACAATGGATTTAGGCCTAGATCTCTGTGCTATGGTGAATGTATGACAATTTTCTGCATTCTGTCCATCAACTGTTGTTTTTGCACTTGTCACCCCGAGTGGGACGGGTGTGCTCAGACGTAGGTCCCGTGCTCACTATGCCACTGGAGTCAAGCTATCCTGGCTGATGACGGCTGATAGCCAGAAACCGGTTCCAGGATGCTTGATTCCAGTCCAGGGAAGACATGGCTTTGCAGTTCGGGCTGGACTGTTCCCATGAGGCACAGGGTCAAGACTGATTTGCATATGTTTGCAATGGGGTGGCGTGGTGAGCAAAATAACGATGGATTAAACCCAGATCTGTGACTGGGGTGAATGTTTTGCCAATGTGCAACATTCTGTCCATCATCTTGTGTTTTTGCTGGTCGCCCTATGTGGGAAGGGTATGCCCAGACGTGGGTCCCGTGCTCACTATGCCACTGGAGTAAAGCTATCCTGGCTGATGACGGCTGATAGCCAGAAACCGGTCCTAGGATGCTTGATTCCGGTCCAGGGAAGTCATGGCTTGGCAGTTCGGGCTGGACTGTTCCCATGAGGCAAAGGGTCGAGACTGATTTGCATATGGCCATGTCTGAACTGGGGTGGTGTGGTGGGCAAAATAACGATGGATTAAACCCAGATCTGTGACTGTGGGTGAATGTTTTGCCAATGTGCCACATTCCGTCCATCATCTTGTGTGTTTTGTAAGTTGTAAGAGGGCGGGTGGACGGGCACACTGGCGATCCACGGACTGTCACCGGGAATATGGTGGTTCTATGGACCGCCATAGTCATAATAAGGCCCAAAGTCTTCCTTTGACACTTATCTGGTTTCTGAGGCCCTGTAAGTGCCAGGACACCTTCATAAGTATTTTTTCCCACTCTAGAAATATTAAAACATACCATATTTAGCATCTGCATTTTGTGGATGACAATGCAGCACCACTGTCTCAGCCTGGTGGGACTTGATGGAAGAAGTTGACATCACTGACCATGACCATGATGTTGCTGTAGAGTGCATACATACTTAATTTATTATTTTCCTTTTTCAAGCAATGTCTCCTGTACCTCAGTTAGTCTCAGAGCCTTGAACAATGGCAGATGAATCTGATACAGGGATCTTCAAAAACTTAACCAAAGGACAAGTGGATTTCAAGGATTGGTTGGAGAGCCTTTGGGTCAAATTCAACACTTGAAAGACTGTTGTAATAATTTTACACAGTTTTAGAGTTGATGGTGTGGCAGTGTGAATGTCCTCTATTCACTATCAAAAGAAGCTATGCATGACTCTTCAGGGGCATTGAAGATGATTTGACTCTTGTCCTGTGTGTCTCGGGTGAAGTAAAATGTAGCGAGTTGAGGGTAACTAAAGAATCTGAAAGATGGAAGAGGTCAATTTGATGATGATGTCTTTTTGATGCGGAGGACTTTTGACGAGAAGTAGTTCAGAAAGTCAGGGAGGATCTAGATTGGGAGCAGATCTGTGTTTTGTTGCATAATGTTAGACCATTGGCGTGGGTCTCCCTTCCCTTTTTCGCTTTTATCTCCTCCGTGTTTGCTGGTGTTGGATGCTCTGGGCTCTGTGCCACTGCCATTCAGTGCCACAGCGCGAATGCTCCCTATTGTAAATTGACTGTATGAATTAGTATAATCTGAATTGACCCAAGGAACATCATAGGAAAGTCGAATTTAGTATGCCTGAGCTCCGAATATTAAAGTGCATCTTTTAGTGACGATTATTTTTATATTCTGTGATTGAAAATACCACTTTTAGGAAGTATGTATTTTCTTGCCTAAACCTTTCAGTGTGCTCTGCTGTTATGTGTATTGGCTGTCTTGGTTTGGAGGGTCAGGGCAGGCTGAGCCCGACCTGGATTGAATAGAGAGATCTGCAGTTGGCATATGGGGAGGGATGACCCTTTGATCTGATCAGGGCCGTGCCTGGCAAGGTAAATGATGGCTCCACCTCCCACTGTGCGTCTGATGGCAGACCCCCTCTTCCTGAAAGACAGGATACAGCCTTGTAAAGAAAGTGCTCCAGGATGACACCAAACTGGTTCTGGCTGGGTTCAGTGATTTGTGACTTTTTGAGAACAACGACTTTTGGGGCGCAAACCCCTACACGGTGTGTTACTTCTGGATGTCAAGACAAACCTCTGTCCATGTAACTAGAGGGAAAGGACTCTGAAACTTTCATCCTTCTTGCTGAAGCAACTACCGAAGGGCCTGATTTGAGCTTGCCTCCTGCCGAAGTCTCAGGGAAATTAGACTTCAACCATCAGCCTTCTGAATTCCTATTTGAGGGGGATTCTACCCGCAGGTGAGGCCTCTGTTGAGAAATCCAGAGCCTTTGGTTCTACTGTGGGGAATGCGGGCTGAAAGTAATCGTTATCGCTATTGTGGGCCGCCGCAGCTGGCTGAGGAGCTTTTGCCGTTGAGAGCCTGCACTTGCCTGTGTTACCAAAGTCATTGTTATCGCTATTGTGTACCACCACAGCTGAGGAGCTGTTGCTGTTGAGAACCCGCATTTGCCTGTGTTACCAAAGTCATCGTTACCGATATTGTGGGCCGAAGCTGCTGAGGAGCTGTTGCCGCTGAGAGCCTGCATTTGCCTGTGCTACCAAAGTCATCGTTATCGCTATTGTGGGACGCCGCAGCTGAGGAGCTGTTGCCACGGAGAGCCCGCAGTTGCCTGTGTTACCTCAGTCATCGTGATCGCTATTGTGGCCCGCCGCTGCTGAGGAGCTGTTGCCACTGAGAGACCGCATTTGCCTGTGTTACCAAAATCCTCGCTATCGCTATTGTGGGCTGCTGCAGCTGAGGAGCTGTGCAGCTGAGTGCCCGCATTTGCCATCCTACGAGAATCATCGCTATCGCTATTGTGGGCTGCTGCAGCTGAGGAGCTGTGCCCGCATTTGCCCTCCTACGAGAATCATCGCAATCGCTATTGTGCGCCGCTGCAGCTGAGGAGCTGTGCCGCTGAGTGCCCGTACTAGTCCCCACTTCGAGGATCTTGTTACCACCTGCGTGTGCCGCTGGGTGCCCGCCTTTAAGCCCCGTCCCAGGATTATCATGAGTGCACGCCGCGGACCGCTACAGCTGGGAGCTGTGGCCGCTGTGCGTCTGCCTGTCATCACGGCGACTTCCTTGTGAGGCTGCGTGCCATGCCCCCTTTAAATCTCAGGTACATTGTGCACCACCGGGTCGCGTGGACCCCGGCCTTGAACTAAGTTCGTACCACACGCTTTTTGAGTGCCTTTATTGCTTTTGAAATTAATCTGTAATTAAGTGCATTGTGGCTCCTCGAGCGCTTTTAAGCCTCGTGTTCAGTCTATATAAAGATAACTATTTTTCTAAACCTGCTTGTGGTGTCCGTTTGTAGTGTCTTCCCTGCGCTATTGTGTATGGTCATAAATGCTTCACACTCAGCCTCTGAGATTGGCCTGTCAGCTTGTGCTACGTTACTACAGGGTTGAGCAGGGGTTATCAAAGTGTGTAGCCCCCTTACTCTGACTTAGGAAGAAGGATCCCTATTTGGAGGTCTACTGAGTTTAATGAACGGACACGGCGTTTGGTTGAATTATTTGGAAATGCTGTCAACTAGCGAGGCAGTCAAGCACTTTCGGAATGAAGTGGTGAGTCTGAATTACGACCTCACCTTGACGCTTGACCCGCCATGCATCTTTACAATTAGTGACCCCCTTGCTCACTCAATCTACAGGGAGCTATTCTGACCTGATCGAAGCTAGTGTATGTTGCCACACAGATTGATAGGCAACCTCCGGGCCGGCTTGAACTCCAATCGGTAGAAGCACTGGAGCATTAATTACGCCAGCCACATCTAAATTGAAGGTATTAATCATACCACCAGTGGAACAGTAATCAATAGCCTAAGTGTTCCCCTGTCAACCATTACCAGTGGGGCTCTACACTGCTCCCCTGGGTTGCCCATAACTGTAGTCCTGATGAAGACTCGCATGGCCACGGCTTAAACTACCCTAAGCCCACAAGACGAGTCGAAACATCGACGCCTTAAATTTGTCCTGGATGATGTTGTTAAAATATTTGGTGCAATATTAGCTTGGAAGTAATATCTCCAATTAAGATAAACTGTGTTTAAATTACTCAATAACACACCGGGCTTCGAAAGAATTGTATATTGTATAAATTTACCACTTGTTTATATGAATTTGTAAATATAATCTCTTTTTCCTGTGTCTTTCTCTAAATCGTATCTTTCCAGCACTCTATAACTCTATTTTCCTGCACGCTCCTCCTTGGGCAACTACAAATATGGTTTTATTGAGACAGTTAGATATGCAATGAATTGAATTAAATTGCCCCACGTAAAAAGATTGTTCTGTTGTTGCTTTTGGTTGTGTTTTTTGTGGATAAAAATTGACATTGATTGATCCGGGTAATTTGTTATATATGCCCTTTAAAGAAGAGAAACCTCAAATGTTTGACTAATTTTGTTTTTTGTTGAAAATTATAGTTAGAGACCACTGTTTTTGAATGATATTGACTACCCAGGTCTGCTGGCTAATTGGGTTACCCCATTTTTTTTATGGCTACCTATTTGGACCTCGGCGCCAGCCGCTGCCAACTAGAGATCCCCATTTCTAACACATAAGAATAGTAAAGAGATCATTTATCTACTGAGGGTCTTTTTTCCCTTGTATAGAAAATTTGTGATAGGTAGATTTGACAGTTTCTTTTGTAATGTGATTCAAGGTTTTTTTCTGACGTAACCTTGCAGTATTGACAGATCTGTTAACTGGGCTCAGTCATAAACCAACAAGGGTTGGAAATGCTGCATTCAGTAATACATTACAGGTCTACTTTATCAGCTGCCTCGTTCAGAAGGAAAGACAGGATGTTGAAGGTGAGACTGCAGGAGACACTGGAGGCATGATTTGAAGTAGTCAGAAAACACCATGACTTTTGTGTAGCAGGCCGGAAAATGTGTTGCTTCACATTCTTTTTAGTTGTGAGTGTGAGTAGCAGTGGGCAACAAAGGGAAACGCAAGCGCTTCCAGGATGGGGTGAATCCAGAAGAGTTATTGAAATGTCTCAGCATATTACTCAGTGTAAGAAGTGAATCTGGAGTCTGGGAATATGAGGACAGTGAGCAAAAGACACAGGATGTTTGGGAATTACAAAATTCAGAGGCAGGTTGGTTGTTAGTCTAAGCAGAAGCCAGTCACCATCAGGCTTTGGTAAGTATTGATAAATTGTCAGCCTGGAACCTCAGGGAATGTTGTGAGAAATACTCACAAGGCACGTGTAGGAAGGAGGCCAGCCTAGGTTATGTGCAAGTGACTTGGAAGGTGTTCGTTTTGAAAAAGAGGTTTTCTGCATTTATAAATGTGGATCGGAGGCACAGGTGTTGCTACTGCATGATGCATTATAAGTGTCTGCTTACGCCTTAAAATGGTTGCTAGTGTTTGGTTTGATGAGGCGTAGTAGGGTGGTGCAAGTTGGATGAATATTAGTTAATACCATAGATTAGCAAGATTGTGACCAAAAAAGAGGATTTCAAAATCAAAGTATGTCATTAAGTCATTAATGAATGGTGCTTGAATCACCACAAATCTTAGGTTGAATGATTGCATCTGAAGGCTTTGATGGGGATTCTTGAGGAAGGTGCAGATGCATGGAGATGGGTGAGGGGAGGAGAAAGTTAGGGGTGTCAGTGCTCATGGGGCTGTAGATTTGAGAATGTTTGATGGGTGAACATAGGCACAATTCCAGAGAGGGTTGATCCCTGAGAAATGAAGCTCACTATGGACACTTACAGGATGGCATGAGCGGTAGCGGCACAGGTAGGTGGTGAGATGACTAGTGAAAGGACAGTCATCAAGAGCCTTATTTTTAATGTCAATCACTAGTATTCACTGTGAACCTTGCACAGTGAAGAGGAAAGTGTCCAGCAAGATTTGACCATTAACCAGGGGCACTCAAAAGCCAACACTCCTACTAGCAAAGCATTTATTCCACTTTCACGATATTGTGTGTTCTACTACTGCAGTGGTGCAGGAGCCACATAACACTTGAGAAGGACAATACCAAACAATAGCCACTCAGAAAATCATCTGAAACAATTCAAAGACCAAGATGACTATCAGGCTGAGATTAGATCAGGCTGAAGTTGGTGGTGGGGGGGGCTTGCCACCTGATGGGACAGGCGGGCTGATCTCCATCACGTATTCTACATTGTTGCTCAATGTCAATATAACTTCTTTACTTTACAGTCAAAGGC
Source organism: Lissotriton helveticus (assembly GCF_964261635.1). NCBI lineage: Eukaryota > Metazoa > Chordata > Amphibia > Caudata > Salamandridae > Lissotriton > Lissotriton helveticus. The sequence continues at coordinate 192,918,332 of NC_136072.1, forward strand.
TTAAAATAAATATGTTTCGATTTCCCGACGAACATTATAAATTGCTTATTGGACTGTGTTAGACCTTTCAGACTTAGGGTGGTCTTCTCCTAACTGTTTCCTCCTTATCTACACATTTTGCTGTATATTTTTGCTGGCCTTAGAACTCTGAGCACTTTACCACTGCTGACCAGTGTGAAAGTGCATGTGCTTCTTCCCTGAACATGGTGACATTGGTGTATAAATGATTGGCATATTTTGTTTACTTATATAAGTCCCTTGTAAAGTGGTATATCATATACTCAGAGACCGTAATCTAAATGCTTCTAGTAGGCCTGCAGCACTGATCATGCCACCCACACAAGTAGCCTTTGAAACATGTCTCAGGCCTGCCATTGCAAGGTCTGTGTAAGCAGTTTACTGCCACTTTGACATGGTATTTAAAACCACTTGTAGGTGTATCAAGAGAGAGAGAGAGGACTGGTTAGCTAGTCCGAGTCCCCGTGGGATTATATGTATCATCAAAAGAGACTAGCTACATATGACTTTATGGGTTGGATTCTGACTTGTATTGTCAGTTGGCACCTTGTCGGTGTGATCATGAAGCCCTCACCCACCAACCTGGTTGGTGGCATGCTTCATCATCGGGCCCACCCAGTGACACCTAATGTGTCCCGGGTGTGCTACGACGCCTGATTACAGCGGAGCTGGTATTTTTCTGAGAGTGCAGTGTTGGGGGTTAGTGAAGTGAAAATTAAAACGGCTTGGCGGGGGTCCCAGTACCCGAGGGTAAATTAAATTTTAATAACTGGGCCACCGTCAGCGGTTAAAACAAGGCAGAGGGATGTTTGGTGGTTAGTTACGACCTCCTACATACATTATGGGTCGACTTGTTTCAGCCAGTGCCTTAGCATTAAATCTGGCTTTCCTCAGGACCTTTATAAAAACGTGCTGGTGCAAATTAAAAAAGTGGAGTGTTATACAGACTATGTGTTACACTCGTTAAGGTGTTTTTCTAGGTGTGAGAGGGGGATTCCCTTCTCGTGCATACGCTGGAGATTAGTAGCCGATGCTTCCTGGAGTGAATCGGCAAGGGATTGACCAGCCGTTCTGGTCAAAGCCTGCGGTGTACCTGTGGCGCCGCCTTCACACTCCGGTCACCTCACCTTAGCAAGTGTAACACATAGTCTGCATGAATCAGAAACTACACATTGTGCTCTCAACATCAATGCTTTGCTTTATCCAATGTGCTTTTTCAGAAGGACCTGCGTGAGTCTCACAGCTGGCCTGCCCTCCGTTGTGGTTGGCCTGAACTTTGGTTTTACCCCAGTACCTAGCGACCTCAAGTAATCGTTTAGTGCTATTGACTTCTAATCAGTGAATGAATGAATTAGTCTTTATTGATCTGTTAAGTAAAACTTACAATTAGAAATGCACAGTGCAATAACAACGCAGTTAAAAAGCCATTTGGTCATATATTAAGATCACATAGCAAACATTGTTCCTGGTTTAAAACCCAGACTAGTTGAGCAGTATTGTTGCTGAAACTATGCTAAATCAGGAGAAAAGTGCTAGGTGCTGAGCGTGTTATACCATTCAAATAAGAACATGAAACAGAATGCAGAAAAACTGCATGGTGCATACATTAAAATGAGCAGAATGGTGCCAGGGCAGGAGCATGGCAACTGGTCATCAGATAGGGCTCAAAGAGGATAAAAAATAAATGTTATATTTTATGAAACCAGAGGTTAAACATGTGGAAGGTGTTACACTGTGGCAACAGGTAGTTAGTTGGACAGAAACAGAAAATGGAAATTTCTAGTTAACTGAGTACATGTTTGAGGAAAGGTATGAGAAAAAGGAGAGGAAACTGAGTCACTGGCATGACTGCCCAAGAACTGTTTCGCAAATGGAATACAGCAACAGTGGGCAATTAGTTGGCACCTGTGCTCTGTGGTGCTGGCGCAGTCCCACATAGAATAGAATCTTTTCCTTGTAGGCAGGCCACAATTGCCTGTTTGCATGTGCAGTATCCTGCCATTAAGCAGTGCTGTTTCAACAACCCTCTTCATTCATACATGAAGGCAGGGCAAGTGCAGATGATATGGCAAATGCCTTCCTTTGGACAAGTGGTCTCGTTGGAATTCCTTCTCCAGACTGAGAGATTGCTACATGCGAAAAAGCTGCCAACCTGAATATTTAAGAGTCTGAATTTTGCCTTTAGACCATACAGTTCCCCGATGTACGGTTGAGGCTTTAGGAGACCGTAAGACCCTATAGTCATCCAGGCTTGTAACCTTTTTGATAGCAGCGCTTTGCTATCACAAGAGGAGAGCTTCTTCGCTGTTGAGTTTATAGCTCTATTGAAGGTTGGCTGTGTAATAGTTAATTACCAAAGAGCCACTGCCTAAACACTGTCAATGCTTGATTAAAATAGTTGTGTGTCTGTGTGTTACTTGGGTCAGAGATGGCTTTCCACACAATGCAGCTCAGTGTGTTCCTCTGCTCCTTTTTCAACTTATAGCAAGTTTTCAATAATGCACCAAGGTCAGTTCTTAATTTGAGCAGGTACTTTCCAGGGCTCTGCCCCAGCACTTAAATGCGGGCACCGGCACTTAGGACAGCAGCTTATTTAAAAATGAGCAGAAAATGAGTTATTTAATCATTCAATACATGTTCAAAACAATTAATACCTACCACCCAAACAGTTCTTAAAGCTTGGAGATCTCGACCAGTCTGAATTGTTACACTTGTAGCAGTGTGATGGTTAGTAGTTGGCTAAGCTATGACATTGCAAGTGCTGGCAGTGGCAATGTGTGGTGCAAACTGCGGTGGCCTCATCACAAGGGCTCAGGCACTTATTTCTTTACAAATTATGCACTGACCAAGGCTGTTTACTTTCTGTCTCTGGAGGCAAGACTCTAAGTGTAATTGAGCAAGAGAGGTATGACGTGGGAGGTTGAACACTCTCCGGTATGCGTAAAATATGGCATTGTCTATTAATTTATCACCTCTCCCTCTGAGAGCCTCCACACCATATGATATGAAAGGGACATGTTTGGCTGCCAATGAGTCATTCAGGCCTACCTTTGTGTGGCTGATCAAGACAACATCATCCTACAAAATGTGAAACTGAAGCACCAGGTCCCAACCTCACTCTGGTACAGGTGTTAGTAAAGAGTAGTTGAACACAACTGAGGAGTATTGAGGAGATTCCCCAATTTAGTAGTTTGGTCCACAAGATGTTACGCTGGACTGCATCTAAAGCGCAGCAGAAGTCCGCAAAGCCCAAGTGTAAGTTCACAGAAAGGCATCTGGCTTGATCTATTAGCAGAGAGAGCATTATAATATTGGTTGTTGTACCTGTGTTCTTGATGAATCCAGTTTGGTTTATCTGAATCAGTGGGGCATCCTCGGCCCAAGGTGCTAGATCAGCCAGAAGGAGCCGGTAATTTGAGGGTCCAGAATTATTCTCAGCTTTGTAGATCGGGGCTATAATTGACCCTTCCAACTTTTAGGTATAACTTGGCTGAGAACAACATGGTTATACAGTGAGTATAGATGAGTGGCCCAATATTGAGAATTCTCTTTCAAGATGGCTTGATGGAACCCATTAGGGCACAGAGTGCCATCCTGTCACCCATTGACAGCCAGCAAAGTTGATTTCTTAATTTTTTGAGACCCCAGTCTTCTCGTTGGGACCCCATACATCTTCTGTATGTGTGATAACCAACAGGCTTCCGAGATATTGGAGGTTGGGGAGACGGTTGATGTCCTGAGGCAAGGTTCACTAGCCTCTAAAGCTCCTGAGAATCTTTTCTTCTTGTGGCCGCATGTATTTTTTGCCAGTACTGGTCTGATTCCACTTTAGCGGACTCCCACATGGCGCTCTGTATAAAGTACTCAATGTAGGCAAGGCTGCCTTCCGCAAGGTCAGGTTTGAGCAGCTTTAGGACAGCGGCATGCTTGATTCAACTTTTCTTTAGCTGTGAGAAGTAGGGAATAGGGCCACCTGTAATGGGTCGCTACTAATGCCTTTAGCTTCCCATGAGGAAGGCAGTATTCAGCCAAAAGAAGTGATGGAAACTGGATCCATTGTGCCAGAGGGTCTGCATTCTGTTTACAAACTAACTCCCATTTGCACCTTGCATTGACCTCAATCTGCACGATAGTTCCTATTGACCAGTGCAGCCTCCTGTAATTGGTTGTAGAGACTGAGCAACCGAGCAGCTGAACCTGATCGTGAGCCTGGCAGAATAGATTTAGCAAAATCTTCTGGAGTTGGCGGTTACTTTCCAGATGAGCTCCGATATCACAGAGGTTGATTTTAGAGAACAAGGCCAGAGAAACACATGTGAAGTCAATGATGGAGCTTGTCATTGCCTTGTGGAATAAAGGCTGCTCTGGAATATCCGGATATATGTGACCATTTAAAGATCTCAGCCCAAGATTCTCAATCTCATTGGCAAAGGATCACCCCCTGCTATCTTTCGTCTGTGTGCACGGCTGAAACGAGGGAACATGTCCGATTGGCCGTAAATTTACTGAGTTTGGTGGCATGTTACTAGCAGGTTCATCTCGAAGTCACCTATCATCAGGATAAGTGGAGTAGGTTTTAGAGATGTTTGGGTGGAGATGAAGGCCAATATAATGCCAATTGTTTGTTAGGCGGCACAGGGTGAATGTAGACATTAATAATCAGCAGAGGTTGGGTGTTGTCTAAGAAACATGACAAGAGTTTGACAGCTTTCACATTTGGGTGGTCGATGAGGATTTTTCACTTTTGATATCCAGTGCAGTCACTATGTAGATTGCAAGACCCCCGACGGGATGGCCTAGTAACTGTGTTTTATGAGCCAGTTTACTAAAACAGAAATCTTGGCATATCTGAAGCCTCAAGGGCCCAGGTTTCCTGGATAATTACCAAATGATAGAGCTTAATGTATTCTAAAAAGTGTGGGTCTTCGGTTTTGCATTGGAGGTCCTCAATGTTCCATGATGAAAGTGCAAAGCGATCTTTAAATTGGCTGTCAGCGGGGTAATTATTTTATCAATGATTCATGGGCCTGTTGGTGCTTAATTGCAGTGCACCTGGGAGCCATGCCCATCCAGCAGGGGCTTGCTGTGTTTGACCTTGCAGGTGTCTGGCCTCATTAATGCTGTTTGAATGGGAGTCCGGCAGTCTAAAATGGATACCAAGTGGCTCTGAGCCCCCCTTAGTAGTGACAAGGGCTGTGTTCACGTTTTGTGATGAGCAGATGTTTCATGCTTACCCCAAGTGTCTTGTCTGGCTCATTGGAAGGCTGTGTGAACAAGACTAGGAGTAGTTTGAAACTGCGGGTAAGCTTCGGCCCCTTGGCATGAGATAGCAATGACCCATTGAGAAAAAGCTAATTTTTCTGCCCACACCTGCAGGCTGACCCAGGAAAAGCCACAGACTCCTGCATACTGGAGCTTGATGTTCTTAAAAAGGTGACTGAGTGTATATCCATTGACCGAATATGCCTTTAAGAAGGGATTTCCCGATTTGCTTACAGAGGGTAAAGGTTAACTTGCAGAGACTAACAGAGGTGCTGCTGGTCTTCATGACTAGTTGCTTGCTGGTGGATGTAGAGATGACTGTTAAAGACATGCTTCAAATAGGCCGAACGGTTAATCCTTTTATCAAGGTTTGAGGTGAGGGAGGAGTCTTGCAAGAAAGAGTTGTGCGGCAGGTTGAGCTGGAGCTGGTTGTTGTAAATGATGTAGTCCGCGGGGTCTGTGAGTCTGCCTGCTGCTCATCTTGTTCTCCATACATGTTAAGAACAGGTGCCCCATAGCTGGCTACCTTGCCAGGACCTGATGCACTAGACGGGTGCTCAGAAGATGGATTATTGCAAGTGGCAAAGAAGTTTGTCTGCACTAAGGGAAAGACTTTTGAGAGGACAGGGTTGGTGAAGCTTGAAGCTGAGGTTCTTGGTGGGGCCTCTTCCACTGATAATTTATTGACAGAAGTTGAGCTCTTTGGTGTAGGCTTGAAGATGGAGAAAACTTGGTCAAACTGCATAGGAGGGGCTTCTTTTGCATGTTGTTTGTTATGGGTCTTTTCGTCGGTAGTGTGGTTCCAGCTAGGGATGCTAGGTTAAAGACAAGGCCATGAGCTATCAATTCAGTGGAGAGAAGGGGTGTTTTGCTGGACTGTTGGGTGGATTTATTTGCGGCCCCTGTATGTTGTGGCCTGGTAGGAGCTCTGAAGTCATCGCTTAAGGGAGCTGCCTGGCGGGCAGCTGCGGGCAGTGTGTTGGCATTGCTCTATTTAGTGGCATCAGATTTTGGGTTTAATTGAATTTTAATTTTAATGTTAATTTCTGTAAACACAGAAGTTAAAATTTCACAGGGACCAACCAGCTTGTCGAGCAGGGGGCTGCAGGAGCATTTCGGATTGGACATGTTGGACCAGCAAATTTAAAGCACCGATTTGTGAAACAAGTTACCATGACGTAGATTGCCATCGTGATAAGAAGATCAACCTGTAATTCTAATTTGTTGGAAAGGTATGTTAAGGCGTTAACAATTGATTGGAAGGGCCAAAGCAGGTCGACCCAGGTGTTACTTGGCCTGTCTTTTTGCCATGGCATTGGGCTGTCCTCTGGGTAAAATCTTGGTTCATCAAGGATGGGGCTAGGAGATAAATGTAATCCTACTGAGAGTCTCTTCAAACTTAATGCTGCTTGGCACGTGGCTAGGAGTTGGGGAGATGCATCGTAAAGTGTGGGAGTTGATCCTTTGAAAGAGGAAGTTAAGTTTCCTGGCTGGTTGTGCTCCGCTGGCAAATCAGAGGTAGACAGAGTCATGAGCCAAGAGGATTTTCTTGGAGGACCTGGTTGTCGGGGATACAGCTGATTGAGGCATGATATGGTGGGTAATGGATCTTGTCTACAACCGCTTTGGCCTTCCTTTCTTCAGGAAGTTTAACTTGGTCGGGGTATAGCTGGGGCCCTTAGGGTCGGGGACAGCTTGGACTGATGCACCTCTGTCGATTGATGCTGGGGTCATTTAAGCAATTTTTTTGCATTTATGCTATAAAAATTCATTTCTCAACTTCTACTAATTGGATTTTTGTCCTTTTGGTCTTATTTTACTGAAATCCATATTATCTAAACCTGTTTGTGTTTTTTTCATTATGTTACTGTGTGTGTGTTGCACAAATTACTTTACACATTGCCTCTTAAATTAAGCCTGCCTGCTCTTTGCCAAGCTACCAGAGGGTGAGCACAAGTTCATCATCATCATCATCATAACCACTTTATTCGATTTTTTCAAAAATCATAAAAGTATGCTATATACAATAAAAACATTTCAACGATTCATAAAATGCATACAGTACATTCAAAAACATATAAAAGGTTTCCTCATTTGAAATCCATAATTCATGGTCAATCTAATTCAGCTATCCTAAAAAAACCCATAACTACAATGCAAGTCTCTTCTTCCTACTTCGAAAGGCTGCAACAAGAAAACTTGCCACACTATACATAGTTACAGGTGATTCCAATAGTAGCAAAAAAAGTAAAGCAGGTTTAGCCTGTATAAATGCTTTCTCTTTCAACAAAGGAACAATACATTTCCTTCTGGCATCATGATAGAAAGTGCAAAACAGCATAAAGTGCATAGTATCTTGCGATGAATATTCATCGCATTTACAAACGACCGCATCTTCAGGCTTAGTCCACCCAGTTTGTTCACTTAGAACCATATGGATCTGGTTAAACCGAAGCTTTGTTAAGAGCCATCTATGGAATGGATTAGTGACGACTGCTAAATATGGTTGAACGGATAGGCAGGAAATTAACATATAATGGGCCCTGACAGTGGGTTTACTTAGTTGTTTTTCCTCCCGCTCAAGTTCCTTATAATTACGGAAGTTAGTTTTAACCCAAGTCAGGTCTGCCTTTTACAGTCCAGAAGGATTGAAAAAGATCTCTGGGCGCCCAAGTTCTGTTACTGTCTGCTTGATGTATGCTAACCATTGAATATCCTTAGCCTTATCTAGGTTTAAGCAGTCCTTAAGTATTTTATGGTTCAAGGTAAGATTAGTGTTAATCCAAACTCTGATCCAAAGTAGGATGGGTGCCATTGCTATAATGTCGCTAATATATCCCATCCCCAGCTCCTGATGGACCGCAAAGGTAGCGGTCGATTGGGGGAGACCCAGAAGGGAACGAAGAAATTTATTTTCCTCCCTTTGGATAGTGTCTCCTTTTACATATCCCCAAAGGCCCGCACCATACCTAGCTATTGAAAGTGTCTTTGCCTTGTAAATATCTATAAAAGCTTCACATGGCTTCCCCCCCAGTCTTCTCGCAAAACTTAAGATTGCATTAGCGGAGCTTCTTACCGCTTTGATCTTTGATGTAAGTTACGGGGACCAGTGACCCTTGTTGTCAAATACCACCCCAAGGTATGTGAAAACCTTTACACTTGAAATGGCTTCCTTATTGCAATAGAAATTCTTGATGGTGTTTTTGCTGGCCCCAATAGCCATTATATGGGATTTGGAGTTATTCACTACTAAATCAAGCGAATTCATGAAAGCCCCAAAGGAGTCAAGCAATCTTTGCAACCCAAGAGGTGTACGTGCTACCAGAGCAGCGTCATCCGCGTATAAGAGTACAGGTATTGGAGTACCTCCCATACGCGGAATATCGAGGGAGTTTATGTACAACGTGAAGAGCATGGGGGCCAAGATACAGCCTTGGCGTACACCTCTCCCACACCTCTCCCAGATTTAAACCACGCCGTGCATTTGCCCTCCTGTGTCATCCTGATGGTGGCCCTCAAGTCTCTATGTAATTCTGATAAAAAATATACCAGGGAAGCATCAAGCCCCAGGTTCAATAGCATAGTCCACAGCCTTGACCTGTTAACCAGGTCAAAGGCTGTGGACAGGTCCATGAAACCTTGAAAAATGGAACCTTTGGCTGCCCTCATATATTTCGCCATGATCAGATGCAAGTTTTGGCATTGGTCCTCCGTACCTCTCCCTGACCTAAAGCCATATTGGGCGTTGGATTGGATGTCATTATCTGTCGTCCACTGTGTTATTTTGGCTAGGACCACTTTCCCCAGGATCTTGACGGAGGAATCCAATAAAGATATCTGCCTGTAACATCTGGGATCACCCCTTTGGCCCTTCTTGAAAATGGGGATGATAGTTGAACAAGACCATGTTTTTGGGAAACCTAATTCAGAAACAGAATTAAAAACATTTGCAAGTAAAATCGCCCAGAACTTGGTGTTAGACTTATACATGTCGGCGGGAACCCCGTCCGGGCCAGGGGCTTTACGCCCAGCTGTGCCCTCTATCGCATCCTCTATCTCAGCTACTGTAAATCTTAACGGTGGCAGAGGTTGCAAACTAGTTGGTAACAAAAACAGCTCCTGTACTTTATTGCTCCCATAAATTTCCTTAAAATGATTTAGCCAGCCTTCCTCCTCAATATTTGTTTCTAGGGCAGTGTTCATTGTCTCAGCAAATAAGGGATTATTGATTATTGCCCAGAACTTAGAGCTGTCCTTCATAGTGGCTGATTCCATTAATGAGTCCCAAGCCTCTTTCTCAATGGTCTTTTTTCTTTCCCGCAGGGTCAATGTATATTCTTTCCTGCGGTTTGCGATCAACAGCTTGTCCCTGGGCTTATTTTTGAGTGCTTTCATTAGTAAACTATGCGCTTTTGAGCAATTCTGGTCAAACCATCCTAGAACTGGAGCGGCTTTCCGCTTAGTTATAGTTGTCAGTTCCATGGATACCCGTGCACAAATAGCCTCAAATGCTGCTATTACATCGCCCCCAAAATTTGTCTGGTCTTTACAGATGTTTAGTTCCCTAGCCACCTTTTGTTGAATAGTACAAAAAAGGTCTTCAGGGCACACCTTACTCCATTTCAGTCTCCTTCCTTGATCTTTACTCTTTACGTCAGTCACAGTCTTAGTAAAGGCCTTTTTATTCAAGAGGCCAAGTGTCCCATCCAGAACGAGTATAACCGGGTTGTGATCGCGATACCCATTAGGGATGGCATTGTAGGACACAGCGTAATTTAACAGCCCCGGAGACAAGAATATATAGTCAATAATTGACTCACTATCTCGAGCTTTATATGTGACAACTCGATCGCCCTGGTTTAGAAACCCCACCTCAAACAAATCGTTAGATGACAGGAGTTCTTCCATAGCCTCGCCCTTGGAACTATGTTCAAAGTGTTGTGGAGTAGTAAGTTCAGGGCCATCATAATCCTTGTACTGGCAATTAAAAGCACACAAATGAACATTAAAATCCCCCAACATAATGAACTGAACAAAGGTAGATTGTTTATGTTTGTAGTCACTGAGGAATTCAGACAAGGAATAAAGATTAAAAGTTTGGGGCCCCCTTGCATAGAATTGTAACAATTTATGAGGACCAACTTATTATGATCTGGTTACAGGATTTCTAACAGCATAAAGTTTTTTGATAAGCTGTCAAGTTCCTTTACTCTGCCCACAAAATTAACTGAGACTAGGAACATAAGACCGCCTTTATCTCTTCCCATTGGTGATCTTTCGGCTGGGACAAAAAAAGGATGTATAACCATCAAGCCAAAAACCCTTGTCCCTGGCCCAGGTCTCCTGGAGATCAATAATGTTGTATTCTTTTACCATGTTTAACCAAGCTGGATCATCCTTTTTCGAGCGCAACCCTGCAATATTCCAGGTCATCAGTTTTATACCATCATTTAAAGGTGTTAATGTGGATACTCTGGGTTCTGGGAGCATGACAGGTTCTATAGACATGTTAACTCTGTTTTCACCAGGACTAGCCCCCAGGGAGGTTTCACAGTTTAGTTAATCTACTTCCTCTAAATTAACTAAAGGAGTGAATCTGTTAGAGAGGACTAAGTTTTCTCTGGGCTCGTACATGTGTCTATTCCTGGCCGGCACCCGTCCCCAGGATTTCTGGGTAACCCATGGATGCTCATCGATGGCATGGTTTATAGTTCTCCCATCTTGGTGTTCCTTATTTCCTGTCTGCCTGATCCGCCCCCCCGAAAGGCCGGGTCGCCTGCGGGTAGAAAAAACCCAGGGGCATTGCACGGATGCTCACATCATTTGGATCTAAGTTTGAGGCATCCCAAAAAAGGCGACTAGACACGTTGGGACTATTGATGTTCACAATAATGCAATCGCCTTTTAGATGTTTTTTAGTGTAGCCTACCCAGCCCACCCTTCTGCCCATCCTGATGCTATTAGCTATGTCCTTCTCTCCGCTGCAATTCTCATTACACCATTTCCTGATGTTATGTAACAGTGTTTCAGGAGATTCCACCACTCCTGCGTCTAAAGGTGGGATGTTTACCAGGATTGCTACAAAAGGAGTAGCTTCTGGGGGGAGATTAACTGGCGGCACTAAGGCAGGTTGTCCTCCCCCTCCCGTATTCCTGATGGATAATTGTTGCCTAATCTCAGCTAACTTGCCTCGTGTCCCCGATCCACTTAAGGGTGTCCTGGACACATATTCCCCTTGTTCAGTAGACAGGGAGATGGTGGGTCTCTCAGGGTCTAACATTCTCGGGCAAGAAGATAGACCTTTAGTTTCCCTGGCTTCCAATGTCATGGGTGGAATTGCTTGTGGGGCTAATACAGGTGCATCCAGTTGTTTAGTAAGTGAATGATCGTGAATGTGTAAAAAATCATTAATGCGGTCACATTTCTTCATTAGCCCATTTACACATTCTTTGAGGGTTTTAATTATATCAGTAGAAATTCGAATTAAAGTAGATTCGAGTTTTTCGGTGAAAATGTTTTCAATTAGTGTTCTTAAATGCCCCTCTAGGTCACTGGTAAGCAGCAGTCCTTCTTTGTCGGTAGATTTGCTGGTTAGTTTTGCATTTCCATATTGCCTCTTCCCACGATTCTTTAATGATATAGTAGATCTACTCTCCTTTGGGTTGGTCTCATTATTAACAACAATGTCAGGGGGAATAGTAACAATTTCCGTCAACTCCGGGGATGGTAGATTGGTCGGTTCCTGTGCCGGTAGAGGTTTGCAAACATCTATTATAACCCTTGGTTCCAGAGGGATGCAGTTAGTGGGGGGAACAAGTTCGCTCTCTGTACCCACCTGGCCTCCATCTAGACCCAGTTCCCGCTCTGTATCAGCAATCTGAGTAGACAGTTCTCCTACTGCAGAGGTTAGATAGTTGATGATGCTAGAAGTATTTCTAGGTACTTTGGCTTTGCCCCCCCCTATTAGGGATGTTAGTAACTTTCTCTTACCCATGATGTCAGGGAGTGGCCCGTCCCGTCCCTGGTTGTCCCCGGGTGGCCACAGATGGCCCCGCCCTTGTCCTGGGCTTCTCCCACGCGTGACTCGCGGGGCGAGAGGGCACTCTCCCCTTTGTAGCGCCTCCGGGCGCTCTGGTGACGTGTGGGAGGTGCGACGCCCCCGGGGCTGCTGGGAACTGTGGTCGGGAGTCTCCTGGCGCTCCCGGTCTGCCAAAAGTATTACGCCGTTCCCCTCACGGCGCTCGTTGCAGCGCCAGAAGCCGATGCCCCTGCGCTGTGTCAGCAGGTAGGTGTGTGCAAACAAGTTAATTTAAAGTGTGCATCTAGCCTATCCTAATAGGATTGTGGCCCCTACTTGCACAGTGAGCAAACGTCTGCCAACTGGCGATCCAGTTTCTAACAGACTGATTAAGAGAAATTTGGTGCTACAAAAAATCCTATTGAAATGTCTCACCTCATCCCATAAGGGACCTCATTATTAACCGTACAAATTATTGTAAATAAAGTGGCAAAATTCCTAATTCACAGAGCACATTCAGAGGTAGTTGAGAGTGATACAACGACTTCTCAAATTCACAGTTTTGTCCTTTCAAGCACATTTACATTCTGATTATGCAGTTATACATCAAAGTGACTAAATGGGGTTATGTTTCACATTATAAAATAAGTTCCTACTGCATAAAAAGGGCACACTTTCGTAGAGCATGAATTGAAGGAAATCCTTTCAAAAATTCACATTTGACTTGCCTCAAATCTTTAACAAAGCAAAATGAAAGGATCAGATGGGCTGCCAAAACCTTCCAAACGCAAATAATTGCATTCTGAGCATGGAGAGCTCCAGATCATGTCAGGTCACGTGATGAGACTCAAATTGGTCTATAATCATTCATGTCAGTAGCAAGTGGCACGAGCTGCGGAATGGCAGCAGATCATTTGATATATAGTACAGAATTCATAAGCTAGCCAAGTTAAATTAGGTATGCCTTTGTACATTAACTGCGGCTCATGAAGCATTCGCACTCCCATTTTGTACAAATATAGTCTCTGTACAGATTCAGGGTTTTATTAATGATCATTTGCTTCTATTTCACTTAATGGCTCCATCCTGCCAGTTCCAAAGTAAAATGTTACCTTATGGAAACATACTCATCATTGGTGTCACAGGAAGCATAGGGCGATGGAATGGAATGAAAGTGTGGGCGTGACGTAATCTAACCCTGTACAGCATGGGGTGCACTTTTTTTAATTTTTTTAGATATTATTATACTATTATAAAATTAACCTGTACAGCCTATGTTGTAGCTGCTAACTGAATTAGATATATAAACTGTGGGCTTTTTTCACAAATGTATTTTAGGCTGTAGACATAGATAGATTTATGGCCCAAAATACTTTGGAGCCTATTCACAAAGACATCAAAAATAGAAATATTAGGGGAATAATCGTATACAATTAGTACAAATATTAGGACTATGCCATCTTTCCACTTTTACCAATAGAAGCAGGACTCAAAAACATCAATCAAATGTGTACCATCTGTATTTGCTTCTTTGAAAAAAAAAACTGTTGTCTCATTTTCAGAACCGCAACAGAGCTCTTGTTTCACCACCCTTTGTTATGCAAACATACTGCGCTACCAGATACTTTTTTCGCCCTCACAGAATGAGAAAACTTTGAAGTCCCCTTGTGATTGAAATCTAGTTTGGTAATATGCACCTAACCCGCCTCTTGAGCAAGTTTGGGTTTAACACGGGGAATCTTGTCATGATACGCTTTGCTTCTTATTTTCACACCACCCACATTTTTAGGTTTCGCTGGAGGGCGGAGCTCTTAGCTCCGCCTCCAGAGAAATCTCTTGATTTCAGTAAGGACTCTGGAATACGCCCCCCTGTCCCATTGGCTAGCTCCATAAATGGAGGCTAGCCATTGGAACAGAGATCTGTCCGTCAAGGCCGGACCAGATTCGGGGGCGTTCCCGAGATTTTTTCCCTGGGCGTTCCCAGGTGAGTGCTCTGCCTTTTGATTACCCTTTCCCGCCCCCTCCCGTTGTCTGTGCGCCGTTCCCGCCCCTGTAAACACGCCCCCACTCCCAAGCGCTTGAAAGTCCTTTCTTTCCTTTATTTTGCTTTGCAGATGCCACCCTGCTTATGGCTGCCCTAGCGAGTGCCCACCTCACCTCTACGTTTAGTTTTCACTTCGAGGGTGCCACCCCTCAGTTATGCCCAAGTGTTCACCGCCGCCGGCCCGTGGATCTGCTCTGAGGCGCTGTCCCGCCTCCATCCCCCCAGGGCGGCGCTGCCATTGGCGGCCCCGGAGAAGTGATTGCCGCTTGGTGATTGGTCCCCGGCTGCAGGGACTCCCGACGCGTCATCTTGAGGCCGCGCAGGGATTGGCCCAACCTCGAGGGCTTCCCCAAGCGCGACCCGGAAGTGCCCGCGGACACAAGGAAGGAACCGGCTGCATCGGCCAGCAAGACTCTCAAGAGGGAGAGCCCCGGCCGCCGGCGAACAGAGGAGACGCGCTACTCCCTTAGAGCAGCCGAGGGAGCATGCAAAAGAACCCGGTGAGTGGCAGACAGGCTTTTGCGACTCCTTCGTTTTAATGAGCATGCTTTGAATATTCATGCTCGGGTGTTGATTTTCTATTATTAACTCTATTTTTGTAAACCATATTTATGGCACAGTATTTATGTCAGATGATATGTTGACTGCCATATCGGGAGTCACATCCCTTGAAGCTGCGTGGAAGCCTGTATTATTATCAATAAAATGTCTGTTTCTCCTTCTTGAACATGTCTGCCAGGCTGCCAAATGAGCTAACAATGGACGTATTGATGTTGCTAATTAGATTAAACCAGACAAGACGTAAATTCTGATTTAGTGAATATGTAGTCATAGTTATATTTTTTAATTTATTTAATTTTGAGGTGGTTGTGTGACATTCAGACCACTTCACGGAACTTCCATGGGTGGAAGAAAATTAAAGTACAAGACGCTGGGCATCCCTTAGTCTACAGGTCCAGCTATATTCTCTTATGCAGAGTCAGGGTTCTGGGCAGATGACAGTAGATGTATTTGGTGCCCATTTGGTTGCCTGGCAAGTGTTCTTTTAATGAGACATGGATGGAGCGGAGATTCCAGAAAGCAGAGCCTTGTGTGTTTCAGGTTCTACTCCCAAACCCTTGCACTTCGCTGGGAAGAATGGTGACCAGACTGTAGGCCACCATTCAAGGGAGGTCCTGCGATGGAATTCAGTGTCTTTGAGGGGCAGCTAGACCTGCAGCCATGTGTCACCTTCGGACAGTTCAGCTTGCCTTCAACTGTGTTCGTACTCATTCAGGAAGCCACCAAAAAGCGTACAATGTGGTCTGAGCAATTTATCATGAGGACTGCGTAGCCTTGGTCTGGGCCTGTTCAAGTTTGTGCAATGATTATGCATGGAAATTTATGCATCTTGTATTATAATGTTGGAGGCGGGACAATGCTATGGTGAGGGTTTGGGCTGCCTTGTGACATAGAAAGGATAGAATGACTCTTCACCACCTTAGGTAATTGTATGTGTCTTTTGTGACAATGTTGATGTATGGTGACAGTGTTTTCTCAACCTGGAAGATAACCCAAGGCTTTGGCTTCTGCTTTGGTAGAGTCAGGGAACTCAACATGGCTATGAGCTTGACCCGTAGGACTGGCTAGCTAGCCACCGGATCCAGGAGAGTTAAGGCATGGCTAGGTCTTGTGTATCTATACTTAGACATGTTCTTTTTGTAATTCTGTTGGTTTTGTGTTGCTTGTCTATTTTTAGAAGTGAAGTATTATGTTCTCTCTTTTGAGTGGGTTGTGATTTTATATCACATAATGAGAAGAAGATTGCCAAGAAGGAAACCTGGAAGTTTTCATCCCTGATGAGATTTAGTCATTTCTCATGGTTAGATGCCTTCCACGGAAAAGTAATGCATATAGAGACAGTGGCTCCACCTCTATAACTTCAGTATTTATAATGCACATACATTTGAGTACATATCGTTGTTAACATTCCACATGAATATTCAATGAACAGCTTAATTGCAAGAAAAATTAGTGAGCTCTTGATAAAAGAAAAGACACAGAGCATCAAAAAGATTTACATTTTTCTGTTCACAATCAAGTGGTGTGTGTTCTGGTTACATACAAGCTGTAGTGTGTGCTCTGTTTACGTATAAGTGGAAGTGTGCTGTATTAGCGTGTATGTTTTCTATTTGCATGCAAGGGGGGGGGTGTATTTTCTGTTTAAATTGGAGCGTTGGTGTTTTTTTTGTTTACTAGAATTGGTAGTGTCCTCCTCATATATTAGTAGTAGCGAGTTTTCTGTTTAGGTGGTAATGCAACTTTTTTTTTTGTTGATTTTTTTTTATATCGGGAACTTGACCCAAAAGCATTAAAGCCCTTTATATCGTATCAGATTTTTTTTTTTAAACCTGGGGAGCCGGGATGAGCTGGAAACAACCCACACCTTCAGTGTGAGAGACATTGTGTATGAGAGACAGCAGTGTCTGTAAGAAAGACAGCAGTGTGTGTGAGAGAGACAGCAGTGGGTGTGTTCAAGGCAGAGTCAGCAGTGTGAGAGAGACAGCAGTGTGAGACCTTTTATTTATGTTTTGGTTTTTGAAACATAAATAAAACGAATTATTTGCAATGTCAATAGCATAAACTTGCTTAAATACGTGACCTATTGCATTGAAAATGCAATACAAATCGCATTTGCGAGAGATTAAGCTATTGCCATTGTAAATGACAATGCCATTTATTTATCTGTTTTCAAAACCAACACATAAATAAAAAGTTTGTAATTCACAATGCCGATAGCTCAAACTTTTCCAAAGGCGAAACCGTTGCATTGTAAATGCTTGTTCTCTCACTTTTTATGACTTCAACAAAGTCCTCCCTTTCTTCAGTATGCTTGCCATCACTGGGAGTCAGAAAGGCGCGTCCTTCCCTCCCCCTCAGCAGATGATAGGAAGTAACACCAGCGTATTATGGCAACTCCATAGCAATTTTTTTACCAATGCTACAATTTCCTCTTTATTAGCCAAAGCCGATTGCATACCCTCATTTAGGAATATATTGTCCCTTTCCACTTGTCCATTGGATTTAGGGCAATACAGGGGTGACCTTTCTGCCTTAATGCCACAATTCTCCAGGAATTGCAACATTTTAGAGGATACAAACTCTGCAACATTCAAGAGTCACTTTACACCCTTGGGCTAGCCGACCTTTTAGGACCACTGCACCACTACTTGTTTCCTGTCAAAAAACTCACTGGAGGAGCTTTATTGGGCAGCCATAGAGGCCAACGACCTTAGCAGAAAACAAATTGGTCATAATGGCAGGAATGAAAATAATGATACCATATTAATTAACGTATCTTAACACAAATTGATTTATGAGACAGAGAGAGAAAATAAAGCAACAGCACATATAATCTGATAAACAATTCAATTTATAGTTTTTTAAATCAGTAATGCATACATTTATTGAATGCTATAACGGTTGCTCCATATAGTGCATGAAAGCTGCTCAGAGGTTCTCGTGTGTAAAGTGATACCAGAGAGGAAAGAGTACTACATATCAAAAATACAAAAACTAATAAACATAGCAGCCTTAGCCGGTCACTGTGATAAGCCTGTCTGAGAGCACTTTCTAATATTCAAGATATAGCCATGGTAGAAATAGGTGGCCGATGAATCAATGCACGTCCTCCATAAGGATCTGAGTATTCAATCTAGGGTTGTAAATGTATGTCAATGTTTAGACCTGAATAACAGATGAGGTAAAATATAGACCTTAAATAAAGGTCTTCATCTGGAAAAGGAAAAGAAAGGGGGCAAACTTCAGTGGTGAAATGTCAGGATTTGCTACAGAATATGCAAGTGCTACACCCATATAAGGGCCCAGAGGCTCCTAGTCCAGAAATCAATGTTTTAAGAGATCCAACTTCAATGTAGTGTTGAGTATAAATAATCAATGCATGTGGCAGTCATGTCCTCATTAGAAAAGCCTTGACCGAGGGATACTATGTTGCCATTTGTCTAGAGACCCATTTCAATTAACTCAATTTGTGGGCTCTACTACCTCTGCTTTTGGCAGAGGCTTTTTAGCATTTTATTCCGTGCATGCAAGTTGACATTTTAATTAGCTTTTGTACCATTTTGGAATCTACTTACAAGGACTGTGATGGCCACAGGTCAGATTGTAGTGTATTGCACTGTTTATTATTTTATCACTATGCACTGTTTTACTTGAACTTGCACGTTTATGGGTCTGGAGGCCGAAATAAAGTCATTTGAAAGGAGATATGATACAAACAGTAATCAGTTATCTGACATTAAAATTTTGAGACAGCCTTCAATTTGGAACACCCGCCCTAACTATTTTTTCACCACATTTTCGACAAAGGAATAGTTAATCTACTTCGAAAAAGGACTGAAAAATCAATAGAAACCTTTTCGCAAGGATTTCGTAAGATGCTCTGAATTCTTACAGTCTCACAAGACACCTTCCACTGTTTGTCAGACTTCACACAAGCCTGACAAGCATCAATGAAGTTCTCAACAGTGGCGTCCATGCCTGGCCATCAATAATGGTGTTTCAGCACTTCCTTGTTTTCCAGAGAGACCTGAATGCTCACAGTGAGACAGTTTTATCAGCCTGTGTATAATGCTCACCGGTGCTACAAATAAATCATATCTTAACAATATATTGTTCACACAACTTAATTCACTGGAGGCTTGAGAAAAACTTTGTAACACTGAATCCAAATTCCTGTCATATGGCCTACCTTTCATCCCCTACTGCTTAACTCTGAAAAACTGCTGATCTTCCTCCAACATTCTTTCCCTCCCTGATTGTAATACAATGCCCTCACACTTGCCCAGCACATCCTCCGCAGCAACCACACATTTGTGTTGATCCAAGATAGGTTTATCCACCTCCGTCTGCTGGAGCTATCTTCACAAACATTCCACAGGAATGTCTTTTCCACCTGGAATATACCATCTCTCAAAGTTAAACTCCTGCAACCAAGTGATTAATCTTACCAAATTCAAAGATGCTTTGCTAGATCTCACCCAGTCCATCATAAGCAGCTTGGGCCTCATTTACAAGAAACTGATGCATTGGCATTGAGGTGTTAGTTTCCTTGCACCTGCGTCAAATGCCTTTAAAACACTAAGGATGAGCTGTATTTATAATGCAGGTATCCATGGTGCAAGGACTAACAGATGTTTCAGAGCTTCTGATGAATCTGTTGGCGTAATAGTGACGCATTGCCGGCGGTGGTTGTATAACTGACGCAACTCCAGCAATGTGTCAGGACACATAGGCGAGTCCCATTGTAAAAGCCCTGAGTCAATCCTTATGTCTAATCTGAGCAGGCGTCAGGATCTTGAAGCAGTCAAGTCATAGAGTAAAGGAGTGAAACGTTGTAAATTTCACTGCACATCTTCCACGTGGCTTTTTACATGAGAACGCTTACAATGCATACATTATACCTGGCACAGGTATAATGTGACTCAGGGTTCTGCAAACTGACGCATTGGACCCAATGCATCAGTTTGTAGATAAAGAGCAGTGTTGTGCACTGATTGTGCCACTGTTGTATCAAACAAGTGATGCAGCTGTGGTGCAAGATACTTGTAAATGAGGCCCAAAAGGTTTATGTTCAGTGAGCAACACTAATGGTTTACCCCACATACATTCTTAAGCTTCTTGTGGAGGGGAAACGCCACATACCTCCACTGAGCGACCCCCGAGGGAGGGTACCTCGGCCTCTAATCCTCCTGTGTCTCTGACGGCCAGGAGTCCTTTTCGTTTGTTCCCTCTACAGGTACGCGACCAGAGAACCGGACCAAGACCCGTCCCAGAAACGGAGCATCACGAACACCCTGACCCCGGAAGTCCCGACCCGGAAGCAGCCTACCGTGAACCCGGAAGTCCCGCCCGCATCCCAGAACCCGGAACTACAAAAGACGACGACGAAGAGAGGAGAGCGTTCCCGATAGCCGACTCGTGGCAGGAGACAGCGCGCAGAGAACCATCGAGAGAGAGCGGAAGGAGTGCGAGGATCGACGACGGAGAGTTGGAGGACGTCTGGACCGAGGAGTGGTGGAGTCCTCAGGAGGTGGCTGGAGAGCGGCCGTAACTCGAAGGGAGAGTTACGGCGGGGCACGTGAGTACCGCGTTACCGTCTCCGTGTCCCCCCCCCCCTTTGTATAATACCTGTATATATTTGTATATAGCTATAGAGCACCATTAAAGCACCATATCACTGTATATACTAGACCTAGAGGCACGGCACTGATAAGACCTGTATCATACTCCCTACACCCCCCCCCATCACGTGCGCACCTTTCTTCTGCCCTTCCCACACCTCGCTTGACCCCCTCCCGTTTGCATCCCTGTCCGCCCCCTCCTCACGGTCATCTTTTCCCCCTCACGACCTGGTGTTGGTACCGGTGCTCGAGACGTCCATATTGAACGGACTAACCCCGGCTTCTCTGTTTCCCTCCGAGGTCCTCCCAACGCCCGGAAGACGTGAAGACCTCTGGACGATCCACTGGCCGGAATACCCTGGGGAGTCACCAGCAGCCACAACCTTGAACACTGTGTCTACGCCCGTGTACACTTGTCAGACCGAACGTTAATAAAACAGCTACCATAGCCAACTATATACGGCCTCCACGCCTGTTATTCCGGTCCGCAGCCACCCACGATCCACACCTGGTGTCAGAAGTGGGATCCGGAAGCATGGAGGCCGCCGTGAAGCAACTTGCAGAAAGCCAGGAACTCCTTGGGAAAATGATGGAGCGCTTTCTCAAAACAGCCGAGGACGATCGAGGCCAGCTGCACGATGTCCTGAAAGACCAGGGTACCACTCAAGACCGAGCCCTTGGGAAGCTAGTTGAAGTCATGGGACAAACGAGACCCGCGACGGCGTTACCCTCGGTGGTGTTACAGAAGTACGTTCCGGGAGAAGACCCGGACTTCTTTTTTACAAACTTCGAGCGCCTGGCTGAGGCCGCCGCATGGCCAGCAGACCGCTGGAGCCACTATCTTGGGCCTCTGCTAACGGGGGAACTCCAGGCGGCGTTCCAACAGGCCAACATTCAAGGGCAAACCCCGTACCAGGACATCAAAACATCAAAACGTGCATCCTTGAACGGCTTGGGATAGACGATGAGACCTACAGGACAAGACTGCGACAGGCACGTGAAGGACCACAGGAAACCCCCAGGGCCTTGTCGTACCGCATCCAAGACCTCACCAATCGCTGGCTGAAGCCTGCCACCTCCACCAAGGATGAAATATTGGCCAAAATATACCTGGAACAATTCTTGGCCTCCCTACACCCGGCCACTCAGAAGTGGGTCCGGCAACACTCGAGACTCACCCTAGACTCCGCTGTCGAGATAGCGAGTGCCTTCAGCCGTGCGCAAGAAGTCCAGAAGAAGGACGAACATCCTGCACGTCCAACCCATGGGAATCATCCTCGACCCCCGAGGCCGTTTATTCCCCGAAAACCGGAACCTGTCCCTTTTGTTCCCTTTCCGGTGGCCCCGAGACCAACCCTTCCCGGCCCTCAGTGTTATCAGTGTGGGGGTTATGGACATATTGCACGGTTCTGTCCGCAAAAGGAAGAACCGATGGAGGTCGGACTGGCTCGTAACTATGTGTGTCTCACCCAGGAGACCAGTCCTCCTCCCTTCCGGTGTCCGGTACGGATCGATGGTCTTCCTATGATGGCCTTAGCCGATTCGGGTTGTCGGCAAAGTGTGTTAAGGCCGCAAGAGATGCCCAGACCTATGGGACCTATGACCGGCTCCGTGGATATACAATGCGTACACGGGGATACCCGGAGATACCCCACCACCCAGGTACAGGTACAACCGTATTCCGGAGAAAGAAGTCCCCTTACTGTTGGCCTAGTACCCAACCTGCCAGAACAGGTGATCTTGGGCAGTGATTACCACGGACTACCCCGTCTGTTACATGACGCTACGGCCTCTTTGGAGCAATGGTGGTCCGAGGCTCCCTTTTCCCGTGACCCTCCTCCCGTCGAGCCCACAACCAAGGTCCAGAAGACAAGAGGGCAAAAGAAAAAGGAAAAAAGGACACACACCACTGCCTATCCTGTTCAGGTGGAACCCCATCCATGGGAAAACGACCGGGAGTTCCGGGCCGCTCAACAAGAAGACCCAGTATTACAAGACGCCTGGGGAAGAGCCCTGGAAAACGAGGACCCCTTGCACGTATGTCCCTATTTCTTTAAACGAAACGGTCTGTTATATAGGAAAGGCGGACCCCAACAAGAGCCGCAGTTGCTCGTTCCCGGTCCCTTTCGCGAGAAAGTACTGTTCTTGGCGCACAGTCATTTGTTAGGTGGGCATTTCGGGGACAACAAAACCGATCAAATGATACTAGAGAGGTTCTATTGGCCAGGCGTACACAAACAAGTGAGCCAATACTGCAAAGAGTGTCCTGTCTGTCAAAAGAACAGTCGATACCGACCTCCAAGAGTACCCCTTCAGCCGCTCCCCCTCATTGACGTCCCTTTCACCAGGGTTGGGATGGACCTGATAGGCCCCATGTTGCCCTCAAAAAGCGGATGTCGATACGCTCTCGTTTTAGTGGATTACGCCACTCGGTTTCCCGAGGCCGTCCCCCTCAAACATCCCACCACACAGAACATAGCGAGAGCCCTGGTAACCATCTTTACCCGAGTGGGGTTTCCCCGTGAGATATTGACGGACCAGGGCACCCCTTTTGTGTCGTCTCTCATGCGTCAGGTGTGTTCACAACTGGGTATTAGACAAATCAGGACCTCTGCCTACCACCCCCAGACCGACGGACTTGTAGAGCGTTATAACGCTACCTTGAAGAACACTCTCAAGAAATTGCTGGGTCTGGAAAGCCGTCGCTGGGAGGAAATGCTTCCTTTGGCCCTTTTTGCTATCCGCTGCAAGGTCCAGAGCAGCACAGGGTATTCTCCCTATGAACTCCTCTACGGAAGGCCCCCTAGAACCCTCCTGGATATGGCTCGGGAGGCATGGGAAGCCGAACCAGACCGTACCCGACCCCTGCCTGAATATGTTGCCAACCTTAAGACACACCTGGGCCAGATTAGGGAGATAGTGAGGCAAAACCTATTGACCGCCCAGGCTACACAAAAACGGCAATACGACAGGGGAGCCAAACCCAGATCTTTCGTTCCTGGAGACCTTGTTCTGTTGCTCCTACCCTCTTCCGACCACAAACTTTTGGGACAATGGCAAGGACCCTATCCGGTTACGAGACAAATAACCCCTGTTACCTACGAACTCGAGTTAGACCCCACTCGTAACCAGAGACAAATCTACCATATAAATCTGCTTAAGAAATGGGAAGGCCCCCAACCCGTGCTGTCCAACATCCCCAAACCAGGGACTCCACTCTTTTTGACCTGTGTTGACCCGGAACTACCGCCGAGCAAAAGGCAAGACCTCAAGACCATCCTGTCACCCATCCAAAAGGTGTTCTCCACTTCCCCGGGACACACCACGGTTATCGAACACGCGATCCATACAGAACCCGGAACAGTTGTGAGGCAACGCCCCTATCGTGTCCCAGAAGCTCGCCGTAAAGTCATACGAGAGGAAACCCAAGACATGATGAGAATGGGCATTATCGAACCATCAATCAGTTGCTGGAACTCACCCATCGTTCTTGTTCCCAAACCCGATGGCTCCACAAGATTTTGTATTGACTTCCGGGAAGTCAATAAGGTCTCGAGGTTTGACACCTATCCACTGCCCCGAGTGGACGAGATGGTGGAACGCATCGGCCGGGCTCGCTACATCAGCACGCTGGATCTCTGCAAGGGATACTGGCAAATCCCCTTGAAGAATGAGGATAAAATGAAAACAGCGTTCTCTACGCCTGACGGCCTATTTCAGTTCAGAGTCATGCCCTTCGGGCTTCACGGGGCCCCTGCCACCTTTCAACGGGCTATGAACATTGTCCTGCAACCACATGCCCAATACGCAGGCGCTTACCTTGATGATATAATCATTTACAGCAATGACTGGCGTGAACACCTGTCTCACCTGGAACGAGTGGTCACCTCTTTGGGAGAATATGGATTCACCATTAACCCTGCTAAGACCACTCTTGCTGCACAAACAGTAAAATACCTCGGATACCTCCTGGGGAAAGGGGTCATACGACCACAAGACAACAAAATAAAAGCCATCCAGTCAATACCCTTTCCCCAAACCAAAAAGGACCTACGAGCCTTTCTGGGACTGTTAGGTTACTATCGGAGGTTCATCCCCAATTTCTCCCAGATGGCAGTACCCCTGACCGATCTCCTAAAGAAAAGCCTTGGGACCGAATCCCTTCTACGACAACCCTCCCCTCCAATGGTGAAAGCATTTCAGGACCTTAAAGATGCACTGTTGTCTGAGCCGATTCTCATCAGTCCGGACTATACGCAGCCCTTCATTCTCCAAACGGACGCCTCAGAACAGGGACTGGGAGCGGTTCTCTCTCAAAAAGACCAGGCAGGCATAGAAAGGCCTATCCTCTACCTCAGCAGGAAGCTCTTCCCCCGTGAGATGAACTACGCGGTAGTTGAGAAGGAAGCCCTAGCCATTAAATGGGCCATAGAAAGCCTGCGTTATTACCTGGAGGGGCGAGAATTTCTTCTATATACGGACCACGCTCCCCTAGAATGGATGGCACGCAATAGAGGTCACAATGACAGAGTGCTACGCTGGTTCCTGTCCTTACAGCCCTACAGATTCCGTACGCTACATAGAAAAGGGGCCGAGCAGGGCAACGCAGACTACCTGTCTAGACATCCCCCTCAGGCCTCCCCCACAAGAAAGATAGCTAGGGAAAGGGGATGTGGAGGGGAAACGCCACATACCTCCACTGAGCGACCCCCGAGGGAGGGTACCTCGGCCTCTAATCCTCCTGTGTCTCTGACGGCCAGGAGTCCTTTTCGTTTGTTCCCTCTACAGGTACGCGACCAGAGAACCGGACCAAGACCCGTCCCAGAAACGGAGCATCACGAACACCCTGACCCCGGAAGTCCCGACCCGGAAGCAGCCTACCGTGAACCCGGAAGTCCCGCCCCCATCCCAGAACCCGGAACTACAAAAGACGACGACGAAGAGAGGAGAGCGTTCCCGATAGCCGACTCGTGGCAGGAGACAGCGCGCAGAGAACCATCGAGAGAGAGCGGAAGGAGTGCGAGGATCGACGACGGAGAGTTGGAGGACGTCTGGACCGAGGAGTGGTGGAGTCCTCAGGAGGTGGCTGGAGAGCGGCCGTAACTCGAAGGGAGAGTTACGGCGGGGCACGTGAGTACCGCGTTACCGTCTCCGTGTCCCCCCCCCCTTTGTATAATACCTGTATATATTTGTATATAGCTATAGAGCACCATTAAAGCACCATATCACTGTATATACTAGACCTAGAGGCACGGCACTGATAAGACCTGTATCATACTCCCTACACCCCCCCCATCACGTGCGCACCTTTCTTCTGCCCTTCCCACACCTCGCTTGACCCCCTCCCGTTTGCATCCCTGTCCGCCCCCTCCTCACGGTCATCTTTTCCCCCTCACGACCTGGTGTTGGTACCGGTGCTCGAGACGTCCATATTGAACGGACTAACCCCGGCTTCTCTGTTTCCCTCCGAGGTCCTCCCAACGCCCGGAAGACGTGAAGACCTCTGGACGATCCACTGGCCGGAATACCCTGGGGAGTCACCAGCAGCCACAACCTTGAACACTGTGTCTACGCCCGTGTACACTTGTCAGACCGAACGTTAATAAAACAGCTACCATAGCCAACTATATACGGCCTCCACGCCTGTTATTCCGGTCCGCAGCCACCCACGATCCACACTTCTCTATTGCCCACACACAGGCCAAACCTTCCTTCTCTACAGTGCTACACTGCAGCTAAGTGCTCCTGAACTCTCTAGAGATAAAATAAACTACATTCTCCTTGCTATTAACCACTTGACTAAATACTACTTCCACACCAATGGAACTAGCATCAACAGTCACATAACACCCCCCTTTGGGATCCAAAGTAGTAAGAGCTGGAGCTTGAGCAATTAAAGTTTTAATCTTTTCAAAAGCCTCATCCTGTTTCGTTGCCCATACAAACATTACCCCTTTTTTCAAATGCTCTCATAATGGTCCCACAAAAATGGCATACCCCTGTACAGATGTTACATAATACTCTCCTAGTCCCAAAAAGGATGCCAAGGAATCTTTGTCATAAGGTCTAATGGCATTCCTAATAGCACTAACCAAATCTGCTTTCGGAAAGATGCTCTCACTGATAATCCTGTGTCCCAAATTATCAATTTCTTTCACTAAAACCCTGCACTTATCCTTACTTACAGTCATTCCTCTGCCTCTCAAAGTACCAAACACAGAGTCTATCAACTTACTGTTTTCTTCACTAGTTTCCATGAAAATAAGAATGTCATCCTGGAAGGCTTGAACCTGTCTCAGATCTTGAAAAATATTTCAATTAATCTTTGGATAGCAGTCACTGCTGAGGCTAAGCCAAATGGCAACCTTAGAAATCTAAAAACCCCAAATGGAGTTACAAACACTGTAAGGGCTTTGGACTCCTCCTCCAAAGTTATCTGGTGAAATGCTGACTTGAGATCAATTATAGAAAAATACTTAGCTTTATTGACTGCTGCTAGCAAATCCTGAATTCTAGGCAGTGGGATACTGCCCTGCATAATAATTAATATTTACTGATCTCAAGTCAACACATAAGCATAAATCCCCATTTGTCTTCAAAGCTGTCACAACAGCTGAAATCCATTCTGAATTGTCAGTGGATTCAATGATACCCTCAGCACACAAATTGTCAAGGTGTTGCTTGAACTGAGCATGCACTCCCAAAGCACCACACACACTTTGTGCTGCACCGGAACAGCCCCTTTTTAAGTTCAATAAGTCAAACCTTTGTCTTGCCCAACCTTATTTTCAAAGACTGCACCATTCTTGGCAATTACCTCCTCAACATTTGAACGTTGCACCTCAACATGGTTTAGTGAAATGTCCCTTAACTCTGTAGGACAATCAGTACCTGGGCATAGCATCACTCCCAAATTCCCTAAATCGTAACATTCAACAATGTCCTTCCCATTGACTGTCACATATATTTTTATTTAAAAAAGTCACGCCCTTGAAACTCAAGTTTGTCCTCAAACTAGCCTAACATATCAATTTCAAAATTGCCAAATGTTTTTGGATTCACACAGTAGCGGTCGGCAGTAGGAGTTTCTGCAGGTCGGTGACCTGGGCAGGGGAAGGGGCAGGGTGTGGGGTACTAATATATGGAATACGGAGTTTAACAGGTAAGTAAACATTTAAATAAATAAAACGAATTTCGTTGCGCGCACTGCATCATCAAATGTGATGCAGTGTGCGCAACAAAATTCGTTTTATTTATTTAAATGTTTACTTACCTGTTAAACTCCGTAATCCATACATTACTAGCCCCCACCCTGCCCCTCCCCCTGCCCACGTCACGCCCTGCAGAAACTCCTACTGCCGACTGCTACTGGATTCACGGCTGACTTCTTCAACCTTACATTACTTCACCTACTTTTAAATCTATCGTCTGAAAGTATGGAGATAGGGGAACCCAGATCAGCCATGACATCTAAGGCCACTTCACCAATGTGTATCCCCCAATGGTGCTTTAAACCCTACGTTTAATGGCATTAACATTGAAATCAGTATGTTCATCCAATAGTGTAGGAATCATGTTCTGCAAAGCATCACTATTACCATCTGCTGAATTTACACTTATCCTTGTACTACTTCTCATACTCCCACATCCACTCTGAAAATGCCCCACCTTGCTGCACATGTTAAATTTCCTTTTAACCCTGGACACCCTGCAAGTTGATCTCTAATGCAACTATGTACATTAGGACCAAACTCCCAGTTTGCAGCAAGAACCCTTAATGCTGCTATATATTCCTCCATCGACTCACCCGCAAATTACTACCTCACAAAGAAACCATGTTGTTATGTCATTACCAAATTACTACCTCTTAAAGAAACCATGTTGTTATGTCATGACATTAGGTTCTTCCACTAACTGTTTCTCAAGTCTAGCAACTGCCTCTATAAACACATTCCATATCACTCCTTCACCACCAGGAACCGGAATGGGTGGTACATTTTCAAAAATTTCTATTGCTGCGTTACCTAAAAAAGCAAACAATAAAGCTAGTTTTCTTTCTAGTAAAAATGCTATGCCATTAATAGCAATCAAGTAATTTTCAAAAGTTTTAAACCACTTTTTTTACATCAACTGTGGGGAGCTCTGGCGGCCAGCAACAATCTGTTCCGGATACAGTGACGGCGGCGGCAAACCCAGAATCAAAAAAACGCTGCTCAATCAGCACTCCAGCGAGGGGTCTTCCGGGCCTCGGGGTACATAATAAGAACCTTGCAAAATCTGTTCCAGCCCTGTTTAAGGCTCAAGGAGACAAAAATAAAATGACCGTTTCTAAACGAAATGAGAAGGGGAAATCCGACTCGCCTTCAGTGATAACCACTGCTGCGGTTCCGACTCTACAGCAGATAACTCCTCAAAATACAGAGACGCTGCATGATGAGTTACCTGCTCCTGGGGTGATTTTGGAAGCCCTGAAACATGTTAATGGATGACTGATTGCAGCTCGGGGTACTGGGGAACCTGGGCTTGCTGATAGAGACTCCCTATGGGACAATGGTGGAACACTATAGAGGTGAAAGCATCCCTTGATGCACTGCTTTAAAATCCTACTGGGGATTGCCCAGAGTTCCTATATGATTCACTCCACAAAGTTTTATCTGTTCATATTTTTAATTTTTTACACAAAGTTCATTCTTTAGCTGATGGTGTTCATCATTTTAAACATCTTGTAAATACGTTTATGTTCTTATGTCAGTCCAATGCATTTCGGTCGCTATGACCTTCTTCTGGGACCATTTAAGCTGAAACAAGGCATAACATTGCTATATGTCAATGGTAAAATCATATAATGTAAACAATATATAAATATAAACAATATCCATGCATTTTCACAATGCTGTTCGACATAAAGATCAAACATTGTAACCATTTGTATTAACACCCCGGTGTGGGTATGCTCTAGTGCCCTTTTGTAACAAAAAACGCCTATCAGGCACTCACTTTTTTCTGTTAATATAGTTCGCATTGAACACTATATGGAGAATTAACAAGAAAACGAGCGGAATCAAAACTAGGGAAAATACTTGCCCATAACGTTTCTGTCTCTATTTTATCAGATACATCAAATTCATATTGCCATGTTACTCACTTCAATAGCGTAATGAAACAACGTCTTCTCTCTCTTGTGCACTCATTCAACACACGAGGCAAAAGGTTCCGGCATTAGCACGAAGCCGGTCCAATCGTTAATGCTTTAACTACACATGGTCCGCATTTTTCCATATGCTTCGTTCTCATTGGCTTTATGCCCGATCATGTGATCGGAACTCGAGCCAATGGGAAGCGAGTCTGTCCCTTATGGTTCATTATGAACGCTTGAGAAAGGATTCAATAAAGTTATCGCAAGAATAACCTGTAAAAAGTACTGTTCTCAGAAACATACGGTTTGTCACAGGATAAAATGCGCTAATTAACAAATAAGGATCTATGTCTCCTAAAAATTCAAACATGAAATGAATAAAACGGTATCATTAAACAAACTTAATAAAATAAATGAAATCAATGTATGACAGATGGCTCAGGCGTCCATTAACGTAGGTAAGGAAGAGCACTCATGTGCTTATATACATTAGTAGACAATGTCTACAAATAGCAGGTAAATTCCACACGATCATTAAGCCCAAAAGGCTTATGTGAGTTCAGCAAGTACATCCAACTGTTCTCCCTCTGAAGGAGAAATCTGTTATTGTCACGTCCTTCAATTTTGTCAATCACTTCTAGAACTGTGAATTGTAACTGAGACACATTGTGCTTCTCTTCTAAAAAATGAGCAGCTACGGATGACTTGATGTTGCCAAGCCTGATATTTGACTTATGTTCATTTAGTCTTGTTTTTAGTTTACGGGTGGTTTTTCCTACATACACCTTTCCGCAGGGACATTTCAACATATATATTGCATTGGCCGTGTCACAAGTAGCATTTATTTACATGGAGTTTAATGCTGTGCCCTTTCATTGGATGTGTGATTGCACTTCCTCTGATAATGTTATTGCAATGCCCACATTGCAGGCAAGGTCTGGTGCCTCGAAATGTTTCATCTTTCAGTTTTTTTTGTTTTAACAATTCGCCCAGATTTTTGCCTCTGGTGAAGGCAAAGATAGGAAAATGTTCAAAACTCTTATCGAAGTCACTTTCAGCTCGTAAGATATTCCAATGGGTTCGTATTATCTTCTTGAATTTGTGACTCATCGTAGAGTATTTAGAAACTACAGTCATTCTTTCTTGTTTTGTTTTGACTCGTGTCTTCATTAATTCTGATCTAGGAATGCTTTTCACCTTCTCAATTGATTGTTCTATCAAGCTGGATGGATAACCTCTCTTGTGAAATCTTTCACCCATGGTTTCTAGTGTACTTTGTATTTTATTAGAATCCGAGGTAATTCTTTTAGCTCTCATCATCTGAGATGTAGGTAGGTGAGTTTTTAGCGAGTCCTGATGGAAACTTTGAAAATGAACAGTGTTATTTCTGTCAGTGGACTTTCTATGCATTTCCGTTTCTATCTTGCCTTGGTGTAAATTCACTCGAACATCCAGAAATGTGATTGAAGATTTAGAAATTTCCCAGGTGAGTTCTATCCTGTCATTTTTTTAATTCAATGTTGTTAGGGCCTCTTGAAGTGATTCTTCATTGTTCTTCCATATGATGAATATATCATCGATATATCGGACTAGCATTTTCAGATTGTTAATCCAAGTTGCGTTTTTCAATATGTGTTGTTCCTCAAAAGTCTTCATGTACAAATTAGCATATACTGGGGCGGCGCAATTGCCCATTGAAGTTCCGACCAATTGTTGGTACCATTTGTTGTTGAATTTGAAATAGCTGTGATAAAGCATAAATATTATCAGTTCCATCAAGAATATTTGCATGGGTTCTTTGTAGTCTGTTGTCAAGATTGCTTCCTCCATCGCTTCAATTCCAGCTCCGTGGGGTATTGAGGTATATAATGACTTCACGTCAGCTGTACATAACAGTAGTTCTTCATTCTCTCCTATTTCCAAAAGGTTTAGTCTGGTTAAAAAATCTGTGGAATCATTGATATATGTCGTCATGTTTTGTACTGTCGGTTGCATGTATATGTCAATGAATTTACCCGTAGCTTCATGAATGCTGTTTCTCGTTGAGACAATGGGACGCAGTGGAGGATCCCATAGGTTTTTGTGTACCTTTGGTGTCATATAAAACAAGGGGCTGCTAGGGTTCTCTTTGAGCAAGAAGTTTTTTGTTTGTTCATTAATGGTGCCGTTCTCCTTGGCGCGGCCAACCAGTTCTCTCAATTTTTTAGCATATTCATAGGTGGGATTCGAATGTAGCTCTGCATAGGTATTGGAATCAGCTAAATGTTCTACTACCTTTTGTTGGTACATGGTGGTATCCATTATAACTAGCATGGATATTGTTTATATTTATATATTGTTTACATTATATGATTTTACCATTGACATATAGCAATGTTATGCCTTGTTTCAGCTTAAACGGTCCCAGAAGAAGGTCATAGCGACCGAAATGCATTGGACTGACATAAGAACATAAACGTATTTACAAGATGTTTAAAATGATGAACACCATCAGCTAAAGAATGAACTTTGTGTAAAAAATTAAAAATATGAACAGATAAAACTTTGTGGAGTGAATCATATAGGAACTCTGGGCAATCCCCAGTAGGATTTTAAAGCAGTGCATCAAGGGATGCTTTCACCTCTATAGTGGATAGCACGACTTTGGAGTATTTATGGGACGCCCAAGGCAAGAGGTGCCGCTTTGATTGCACGCTTAATGTACAAGAAAAAATTTTGAACTGAAGAAACTCTAATCATACAGAACAGAAGCAGTGCGCTCAGAACCTCTTCCTGTTACAGTACAATGGTGGAACAGACACCACAGCACACCAAACCAGATGCACTATGGGACCTGTAGTCCCCTTTGAAAACTGCTAGATCAGACCATCATCATTGGACCCGTCACTTTCTGTAAACTCAGGTGGACATAAATCTTTAACCTCTAGGGATGAGGAGGCTGTCGATAAGTTCTACTCACTTATTCAAAATCCTCAGGTGATGAACATCCAGTTAATGACTGAGCTGCTGATGAAAGCGATAGTAGCAGCCTACACTGGGAAGAAGAGAATGATAAAACACTGCTGGGCCAAGGCGCGACGGCTAGTCCACACGACCCTGCTGCTTTAGCGAATCAATCTAAGGGGGCGGTGGGCTTAATGACATGGTATTATTCTTTTTCGCCCAGTTTGAATGGCAATGAGATTTCAGCCGAGATCCAACCGATTGGCAACAGCAAGGACATTGATAAAAATCCAGATGAAATTACACTCCCTATTATATACCAAACTATTTTTGCCCTCAGAGAGGAAACCTGATCAGAGAGCACAAGAACACAAGGTGCTTATCGCAAACTCCAAAATTGAATCAGAAGAGTTGCCAAGTCTTGCTCCGACTTTTTCGACTAGAATGGGAAAGCCAAAACTAGAATCTCTCAGCTAGAGGATGAGCTAACCGCCCAAAAAAATCTTACAGAAGCTATAAAAACTATCAAGGATGACACAGTGTGGAAGCTGAATGACATTGAAAACCGTTCGAGGAGAAATAATGTCCGCATTCTGCGTGTCCCTGAGGGGAAAGAAGGTGGAGATGCTCGACAATTCGTGGTGGAGCACTTTGACGAAGCATTTCCTGAACTTCAACACTGGGATTGGATAATACAAATTCAGAGGGCCCATCTCTTCCCCTTTAATATTCGCAAGAAAACTGGTGGACAGACTGAACAAAGACCCCGTGCCATCCTTATATCACTAAATAACTTCCTAGCCAGAGAAGCTCTTTATGATTTGGCTAGACCTGCTAAAAAGCTTATGGCCAAGGGGTGTGATTTTTTTTGTGAGACCTGACTTTTGCCAGGCTACGGTAGAGCAAGATGGCTCTTGCGACAATTGATACCAGCATTCCAAGCTAAGGGGGCTCAGGTTTCCCTTCTTAACCCTGCCAAATTGAAGGTTATTTTCCATGGGCAAACGCACTTTTTTCTTTACGGGATTCAGGCACAGGAATTTTTGTCCTCTATTTAGTTCTGTCAGGGGTATCTATTTGTAGTTAGTTATTCATAGTGGGTGAGGAACCTTATTGATTCAGTTTACGGGGAATTTGCAGGACTTATTTTTAGACACCTATACCTTTCTTCTTTTTGATATGTAACCTGCTAATAACGACAAATGCTTTTGATACCTTTCCTGATATAGTCTTTTTTTAGGGAGGGGAGAAGTTTGGCGTTCGTAGGGGGTGGAGTCTCGCTCGACATCACCGGGGACTGAGCTCCCTTCGCCTCGTGAATTGGGGGGCTGTGGGAGGGCTTCTTGGAAGGGTGGGGCACATGGTCGGGGGTGTGGAGCGGAGAGCACACGGCACGATTAACTTACTTAACCAGTATGTACACCTATATTTGAATAGAGAAATAATCATAATTATGAACTCCGCAATGCTTAAAACTCTTTTTGGAAACCATGCTATAAGTCCAGTGGATATACAGCTACTTAATATTGAGAATGGCTAGAGATAAACTATCTGTGTGTTCCATTATTATTTGTGGGGTTAATGATGATGAAAAAGAAATCTATTATTTGCCAAAATAATTAAGCACTTGAAAAATAGAGGTGATTTGCGTACAAGAAACGCACATCTCTTGGTGCAACCGCAATTGGCTCTGAGATACGGGTCTTGATCTATTAGCCTGCACTCCTCAAGGGACCAACACTCGAGGCTAACAATTTTAGAGAAATATGGGGCTATCGTCTGCAGGCGTAAGAAAGAGGATCAATTGGGATGCTGGGTGATTCTAGAGGTCGATATTAAAGGTTATTTTTTTACAATTTGTTCCATATATGGCTCAAATTTAGATGACCCAGAAATGTTTAATTACATTAATACTGAATTAGCCACCTGGCCATCCCCTCTGGTTATATGTGGCGATTTTAACATTCTCTTAGAGCATAGTTTTAACCTAGCTTGCGACAAGTCTTATCCTGGCCGTAAGAATAAGACTTTCAAGCCACTACAGGAGCTAGTTAGAGAACATGGTTTAGTGGATATATGGCACAGACGTAGATCCAGGGAGCCTGGATACACCTTTATTTGGCACCACATAAGAAACTGGTACGGTTGGATTATTTTTTTTGTTCACAACAGTTAGCAGAAAAAGTTGATATCAATCTATATCCGAGAATTATCGCTGACCATAGTCCGTTAATTATAGGGATTCCACTATAAGGGCTCCCTAGGAATTTAAAAGTATGGACATTTGATAAAAAATTCTTACTAGATGAGGCTTATTGTCAACATATGGTTAAATAGATTTCCGAATTTTTCAATTTTAATAATGGCACCGCCCCCGAAACTACTGTATGGGACGCATTTAAAGCTGCCTTATGCGGTGAGACACTTAGCTTTTCATTATATCATCAGAAGAAAACTAAGGGTATGATTAAACGTTTGATTGATGAACTGGCATCGGTGGGGACAGAGCTTATTAGGAAAATCAGTACTGCTCTAAACACTGACGAATGCATAAACTTAATATCCATGCCACAGGTGCTAATGATGTTGCTTTAAGTGGGTACATCATGGAGGGAGGAGCGTAAGTTAAGTTTACAACGAAGTGGTTGAAAGACACAAAGAGAAATGACTTCGCTCGTGGAGGGAGGGAGTTTGTTTGTATAGAAAGCAGGTAAGCTGGTAAATGCGCTCGAATGTTTCAGAAACGGGAATCATTGTGAAGTTTAAAATTCTGGTGGGAGGGCTCATCATACAGGCATTGATAATACGGTTTAAAAAGCTGTTGGGAGGTAACTGACGGTGGTATAATTCATTAATTACTGGTTATGTGAAGGAGAACTTCCATGCATAAGATGTCTATAGCCTTCTGAAAAATATATTAATGATGCAAACATTGAGAATAATATTGATGTATATGCTACTGTGGTTTATTAGTGACAGATGGTGGGCTAATTTATGCATCTTGTACTTGCAGTCACCCCTGAAGAAAGGCCCCAAGAGGCCTGAAATGCATTGGGTTACAAAAAAACTGCTTCTTATGGATTTTGGTTTTAGCACATGTTTTTGCTAAGAGGTTCGGATGGCCCTGCATTAACATAAGAAACTTGGAAAATTGTGTTTCCTGGCATGTGGATGTAAAGATTGATGAATGTGGAAAAGACAATGAACAGAAATGAAAGTGAAATAATTAAAATAGTGAAGAAGTGAATAAATGGCTGCACAAGCATTTGAACAATGCTGTGCCGCTGGGTGGAGCTTGAAGGAAGTAGATGTTAAACTTAATATCCGCCATCAAATCAAAAATACATTTATATTTTGCTGAAGAGCTCATTGCTAAGTATATACAGCATAGGTCAGATATTTATGAACTTGGGGAAAACACCGGGAAATTTCTGGCCAAACTTATCAAACAAAGAGCTGTGACGAATGGCATCAGCAGGATAAAAGACTTGCAGGGTCAAATTTCAGATATCCCGCAAGGAGTACTTAATGTATTTCCTAATTTTTATAGTCTACTGTATACGGCAGAAGAAGAGGCTACCACCGGTAGCATATGGGATTTTTTTAAATGGAGTAGAAACGCTAAAAGTTACTCCTGAACAGAATGAGGTCCTCAATACCCCAATTACATGGGATGGAATCGAGGTCGCAATTTTATCTCTTGCCCCAGGCAAAGCAGTTGGGCCAGATGGAATTCCCCTAGAGTTTTTTAGGGTATTCTGGCAAACGCTGAAGACTATTTTAATTTCTTTATTTCAGCTTGCTCAGCGGGGACAGACTCCTAAATCTTGGCAAAAGACCACAATCATAGTGCTTTAGAAAAAGGACAAATCGGAACTTAATCCAGGTTCCTATCGGCCGATCACACTTATTACGGCTGATAGCAAGATTTATGCAAAAATAATTGCTTCTAAGCTTTGTACAGTGATAACCCCTCTGGTATCTCTTAGACAGCACGGGTTCACCCCGGGTAGAGATACTACAGACCATGTCAAAATAGCAATTGCCCTCTTTGACTGGGCACAGACCACGGGATCCCCACTTGGGATGATCCTGTTAGACACAGAAAAAGCGTTTGACAGGGTCTCCTGGCGGTTCCTCTGGTCTGTTTTACATTGGAAGGGATTTGCCCCTGAATTTAGCCAAGCCATCCAAGCTCTATATAAATACACAAATGCAGCTATTCGCATAGCTGGACAAAACTCACAAACACTCAATATTACCAGGGGTACCAGACAGGGCTGCCAATGCTCCCCATTACTATTCTCGCTATACATTGACCCCTTTTTAGAAAAACTTGAAGGGGAAATTAACATTGAGCCCGTAACAGTGAATAACATTGCCTATAAAACATTGGCTTATGCTGACGACATTGCGATTTTTACTACTACTACTTTAAGGTTAGCTCTTCCTACTGTGGACATCTGTGCAAAACAGTTTGGCGAAATATCGGGTTATAAACTGAATGTGGACAAAACGCAGTGTCTACATTCAGACAAATCTCGTCCCTATGACATCATAACAATTCCAGAGGCTACCTACTTGGGGGTTAGAATAATATCTGATGTAGAACGCATTCCAGCACTTAACATACTACCTACTATTCAAACTGTTAGTAACTCTTTGGAGAGGCTAGACCATTTGCACTTATCATCATATGGCCGATGGAATGTCATCAAAATGTCTATTTTTCCCAAATTTTTATACTTTTTTTGATCAATTCCACAAATTCTTCCTACTTCTCTCTATTCTAAAATCGAACAGGTTTGTTTTAGGTTTTTATGGGGTTACCGAAAGCCCAGAAGAGCAATTAAATGGATGACCCTCCCAAGATTAAGGGGTGGTTGGGGCATGCCGAACATCTTACTATATCATTTGGCTGCCTTATTGCAGCACATGGATATACTTGTGACTGCTAAAACAGCTAGATCAGAAGCTACTAAACCCTCAATTTATGAAATGCTCTTAGGAGAACATGATCGACAAAGGCTAGTTAAGACTCTGGAAGCAAGCTATTACAAGAAAACTAGATTTAAAACCATACAATCGGCATATTCTGTATGGAAGAAAATTCGGAAAAGATTTAAAATACCAAACATCAATTTATACACTCCCTTTTCTGCATGCAGTCTTTTACCAACAATATTTCAGGATAGGATTACGTTTAGATGGGCTGATACAGGGATCACGGTTCTCGGTGATTTAAGCCAAGGAGGAAGCTTGATGTCATTTGCAACTTTACAGGAGGAATTTGGTCTCCCGTGGAGCGATTTTTTAAAATTCCTACAAGTTCTGAGCTTTCTTGGCCCTAGATTACAAATGGATCAGGGGAATTAAATTAGTATAATTGAAATGCTGTTAAGACAACCACGTATTGGGGCAATCTATCAGACACTATTGGCTGAGTTTCCGGACGATTTAATTTCTCAATCTGCTCGCTGGGAAAGGAAATTTGGGAGAGTGGATATAAATCTGGTTAAATTGCTAGAACTAGGGGCGTGGCCAAGATGGCGAAGGAGTAGGACGTACCTTGCGGTCCCTCCGGCGCCTGCTTTTATCAGCCTTGTAATATCAGCCCCAAAAGTGCCCATCCAGTGATTGGAGGCCAGCGTGGGTGGCCCCTGTTCCCCCTGAAGCGGACGAGTGGTTTTGGGCTGAGTGGTGTGGCCGAGGAGAGTGACAGCTCGGCGCGGCCTCCCTACAGCGGTGCCGGGCGAAGCAGCAAAGCAGGCCGTGGACCGGGGGGCCTTTCCCCACGGCGGAGAGCAGAGGAGAGCAGCGGGCCTGCGGGCGGCCGGCGCTGGGAGCGCTCCCCACCCCCGAGAAGCCCCTATGTGGAGGTGGGCCCGCGCCGGCTCCAGTGTGGAAGACGGAGCGGAGAAGCCTGGAGTGGGAGTGGTGAAGGAGGCGCCCAGCTGATTGCAGCGGCCGCGGTGGTCGAGATCCCCGCATCGTGGGTGAGTGCTCCCATGCGGGTCATGGCGTTGGTGCTGGAGGCGGCGGAGGAGAGGAGGTGAGGCGATGGAAAGCGGCCCAGGGGGCGGTCCGGCGATTCGGTCTGCGCACCGGCGGACGGCGCGTCCCGGCCTAGTTGGGGCCTGGTGGCTGCAGTACAGGAGTGCCTGGGGACTAGGGCCGAGCCCGTGCAGCAGGAGACTTTGGCGCGAGGCCGGGCAGTCCCAAGAGTCTGGCCGAGGAGCCGTGCTGGGCGGGGGGTGCGTTTCTCGGCCCCCCTCCTACTGGTAGCGTGGAGTTGCTCCCTTTGCCCGCATTTCGGCGGGGGGCGCAGATGGAGATGTGAGTGGAGCTGCTGGAGTGCCCCCCCAGGAATAGTGGCCTTTGGGCGCCGCAGAAGAGGCGGTCAGCGCGGGGCCACGGGGATTTGTACCGCTGGCCACGTGGGAGGGCCCGATTGAGAACTGTGGCCTCTGGTGCTCCCCACCCTTGCTGGAGTGCCCGGACTGGCCTGTGGGGCCTGTGCCCGATATTGGCTCCCACGTGGGGGATGGCGTGGGTGACGGCGGTGCTGGGGAGCTGAAGCGAGGAGATGAGGAGAGGCCCAGGGGAGAGACGGTGACTCGGTCCGTGCTCCGGCGGACGGCGCGAAGCGACTAGCTGCGGCATAGCGGTGGAGTGCGGGGGGGCTAGGACTGGGCCTGGTTGGCAGGGGGCTTCTGCACGGGGCTGGGTGGCCCTCGGAGCTGGGCAGTGGAGCTGCGCTGAGTGGGGGATATGTTGCTCGGCACCCCCGCCTACTGGCGGTTGAGGAACTGCCCCCTTCGCCCCCGCATCGGCCGGAGGTGCGGACCGCGGAACTAGAGTAGTGCCCTCCCCGGGGCAGTGACCTTCCGGCGCCGCTGGCTGGCTACGTGCGGGGACCCGCTTATGAACTGTTGTTGCCAGAGCTCCCCCCCCCTTTGTCTAGAGAGCCCGGATTGGTCTGTGGGGCCCTCGAGTCACTGATCTGCGCCCGTCCTGAGCTGTCCAAGACCTTGAAGACGCGATTGACTGCCGCCCAGCAGAGGGGTAGCGTCAGCACCGACTCCGGCTGGGACACGATGGTGGCGAGCAGGGTCAGGAAGGATAAGCCCCCGAAAGAGACGCCTCTATTACCGGCGAGCCAACCCGCCCTGAAAGTGACAGACAAGTCGCCGAGGGCTGGAGATGGCGAGGCCTCGGCTACCAAGGCGTTTATGGTGGAGCTATTTTCAGCTATCAAAGATGATATATCAGAGCTGCGCTCTCAGTTGGCCTCTGACCTGCGAGAAATGCGACGCGACGTGAACGGGATAGGGGAGAGGGTTGCTTCGCTTGAGGAGCATGACCTGGAATCAGCAGGTGCAATCCACCAACTCAAACAGGATGTGATCCGATTGACGGAGAAGAACCTGGACCTCCAGGCCCACGCTGAGGACCTGGAGAACAGATCGCGCCGACACAACATCCGGATTCGGCGGTGCCATGGAAAGGCGAGGGGTCTGACCTTCGGGAATATGTGGAAGCCCTGTTTCGCCAGATTCTAGATGAGGGGGACCTGTCGGAAATACAATTGGACAGAGTGCACCGGGTGGGCCTGCCGCGGGGACCTAAGGCTCCCCCTCCTGACATTTTGGTGTGCGTTCACGATTTCCAAATCAAGGAGTGGATACTGAGGAAGGCCCAAGACCTCAACCCCCTCCAATTCCGGGAGCATCGTCCACAGTTGTTTCAGGACCTTGCGGCATCCACGTTGGTCAAACGAAGAGAGTTCAAACCTGTCACCGCTTACCTGAAGGAACACGACATCCCCTACTCATGGGGACATCCGTTCAGGCTGATCCACCACCGGTCGGCTGACGCAAGATCCCCCGCCAGACGACGCAGGCCTTCGAGGGAATGGCAACAGGTGGGCAAACCAGCGCCTACCGCCAAGCCTGACTTGTCCACCAGCCGACTGGAAAGAGGAGCAGCGGTTGCGACGGTGGCATTGGTGACAGATGCAGACGGGGGCTCGTGAAGAGGCAATACTGAGCTTGGCGCTGAACAGGCCAACGGATGGTGCCGGAGGAGGCCGCCTGCTGGAAGCTGGCTATTGATTTCCTAATGTCCTGGAAGGGAGTAGAGTCCTGCATCAGGAACTGGTTATGTGGACTGTTGGTACCATGCCCCTAGCTCTTGGGGCCTACTTGACGAACTATCGTTTGCTACTCCTTTATTTTGTTGTTGGGGGTTGTCTGACTGGGTTGTGTGAGTGTGGGATTTGGGGTAGGGGAAAGGGAAGGGGATGGGGGCTCTGCTGGTTTTGGGGGTACGGGGGGGCTTGTTTTTGGGGCTCCGCATCAGTCCTCGGGGGGTGGGGGGGTAGGTCGGGGTAGTTGGGAATTTCTGAGATGTTCTCCGAATGTACAGTCGCAGATGCCATGTCTAATGCTTTCTTCCCCTTACAGCGAGTATGGGTAAAGATCTGAAAATTGTTAGCTTGAATGTTCGGGGTCTCAACAGCCTAGTTAAGGGCGCTGCCATTTTATCGCTGTTAGAAGGTGCGG
This sequence comes from Lissotriton helveticus, assembly GCF_964261635.1. Classification (NCBI taxonomy): domain Eukaryota; kingdom Metazoa; phylum Chordata; class Amphibia; order Caudata; family Salamandridae; genus Lissotriton; species Lissotriton helveticus. Next base: position 192,959,499 of record NC_136072.1, read on the forward strand.
AAGGGGACGTGTGCCTGTTGCAAGAGACTCAACTCATCTCCAAGGATACTAGGAGGATGAGAGACAAGCGTTTTCCAGTGCAGTTGTGGTCCTCATGCGCAGCGGAAAAACAGGGGGTGGCTATCCTGATCAGCGCCAAAGCTCATTGTAAGGTCCTGTCCCACGTAGTTGACATCAAGGGGCGTCTTTTGGCAGTTAGGATCCAATGGGGGAACACACATTTCACAGTGGGCTCCCTGTATGCTCCAAATGTCCACCAGGAACCCTTTTTAAAGACGGCGCTTGTGGAGGTGTTGGCTTCCCCGGATGCATGTGTGTTGATGGGGGGAGATCTGAATGTCGTAAAGGATCTGGTGTTAGATAGATCAGTGGCGCGTTAGCATCAGGCGGGGGCTATCTCCCAGGGGGGGAAGCAGTGGTTACAAGAGGGGGGCTACATGACGTGTGGCGTGCCCAACATCCCCTTGAACGCGATTTCACTTATTACTCCGCAGCTCATAAAACTTATGCGTGCTTAGATCATTTCCTAGCCACGATATCTTTCATGCCCCATTTATCTGCTGCAGAGATCTCCCTGTGCTCTCTGTTCGACCATGCCCTTATCTCTGTACAGATTGTGTGTCATGACCAGCGGCCGCTATCATCGGGATGGCGTTTTCGGGATTTCCTCCTCAATTCGGAATCGGTAGTTACCCGCCTGAGAGCCACGATCACTCAATATTTCGTGGATAACGACAAGGACGGTATGTCGCTGGGGTCCGTGTGGGAGGCCCTCAAATTGGTGGCTCGGGGGGACTTGACTGCGGTGTCTGCGCCGCTTGCGCGGATCCGTAAGGAGAAGCGTGAAGAGTTAGACAGGGAGGTAGGAGGCTTAGAGGCGATACATAAGTGGACCGGGGCGCCTCGCATCTGGAGAGAGTTGGAAGCGAAACAACGCATGGTTAAGCATCTCGACTTGGACCATGCGGAATACGCCCTCTTGCGCTTGCGCCATAAGTTTTACCTCAGTGGGGACAAAGGGGGCCGGATGTTGGCACATAGGCTGAGGGCCCGAACGCAGCAAGCCGCCGTTCAGGCCATTAGGGATGCAGATGCGGTGGAGCAGACTGCTGATTCCCTGATCGCGGACTCTTTCCGGCGGTTTTACCACACCTTGTATTGCCGGGAACCCACAGAGTCGGATCGTGTGAAGGCGTACTTGGCTTCATGTGGAGTAACATCCCTCTCACAGACCTTGGCAGCTGCGCTCGACGCGGAAATACATATTGAGGAAGTCATCTCTGCGATCTCGCGGTTGAAGCTGGCCAAATCCCCGGGTCCGGACCGCTTTTCGGCCATTTTTTATAAAAAGTTTTGTGTGGAATTAGCGCCCTTTTTAATTCGCCTTTTTAATTCCTTCCTGGAAACGGGAGAGGTGACCCCTTCTATGTCAAAGGCTGTGATCACAGTCATCCCCAAGGCAGGAAAAGACCCCAGGGAGTGTGGATCATATCGCCCAATCTCCCTACTTAACATTGACGTGAAGCTCTTCGCTAGCATTCTGGCTGCCCGTCTCAGCCCATTCATGGATGGCATCATAGAACCGGATCAGGTGGGGTTCATACCGACGCGACAGGGAGGGGAGAACACGAAGAGGCTTTTGCACCTCGCATACAAGCCCTTTTCTTATCAATAGACACGGAGAAGGCCTTCGACCGCGTCGACTGGACGTACTTGTTCGCGGTCTTGAAGGCTTTCGGACTGGGGGATAACTTCGTAAAATGGGTGCGCTGCCTCTACGCGGCACCGAAGGCGGCGGTCCGGGTGCACGGTTGTTGATCTGCCCCTTTCCCCATCACCCGTGGGACGAGGCAGGGGTGTCTTTTATCACCGTTGCTCTTTGCGCTCTATATGTAGCCCTTCGCTCAGAGAGTGCGGTCCAACGGAGGCATTGAGGGGATTCGGTTTGGCGCTGATGAACACAAAATAAGCCTCTACGCCGATGACGTGATCCTCTCACTTGAGTGTCCTCGCACCTCCTTGCAGGACTTGTCGATGGAATTGCGCGAATTCAGTGGCGTTGCTGGCTTTAAGGTTAACTTTTCCAAGTTCCAGATCCTCAACGTGTCGATCACGGCTTCTGACGCGCAAGACCTTCAAAAGGACTTCGCCTTCCAGTGGGTTCACTCTGACATTCCTTATCTGGGGATCCGCCTTGCCCCCACTATAGCCCAGACAGTCTCTCTTAACTACAAGATCTTAGTTGAGCAAACAACCAAATCGCTGTCTGACTGGTCCCGATTACAGCTTGCCTGGTTTGGTCGACTGGCTGCTGTCAAAGTGACAATCCTTCTGCGCATTTTATACCTTTTCCAAATGTTGCCTCTGGACCCCTCTCCGGGTACCATTCAGAAGCTCCAGGGGCTGCTTACCAAATTTCTATGGAATCGCAAACGTCCAAGGCTTGCCTCCTCGTTGATTACGGCCCCCCGGGCCAGAGGCGTTCTGGGCTTTCCATCATTGTCTGCGTATTATCAGGCGGCTTGACTGCGCTTTATTATAGAGTGGAACAGGCCACAATCCAGGAAGCACTGGTTATTTATGGATCAGGCGGTGACGGGCTGCAATATTTGGCACGAGTTATGGCTCCCTTGAAAACATAGAGTCTGGGGTCTATATTCGTCCCCGTGACTTCGCCAACCATGAAGGCGTGGGATCAATTGACACAGCGTAGGGGCTGGACTACTTTCCCCTCACCCATGACGCCTATTGTTGATAACCCAGACTTTCCGCCCGGCTGCTCGTCCCCGGTCTTCTAGCGATGGCGGGAGAAGGGCTGCAAGAGGGTGGGCCACCTCTTTGACCTGGATGGCTTGATCTCATTCTCCTCGCTCCGCTGGGACCACTTCTCCCTCTCCGAGGCCGATGCCTTTCCCTATTCGCAGATAGCTCATTGGGTCACACAACTCCCTAACATCGCGGATATATCCCGCCCCCTGACGGCGCTCGAACGCTGGGTGGTATGCAAAAAGGATGACCGCAAACTTATATCTGACCTATACGCCCTGATCATCGCGCGACATAAAGCGCCGCTTACTAAAGCGCAGATTCGTTGGGAGACGGAGCTGGGCTGCCCGCTGTCCCCTAAGGAGTGGGAAAAGGTGTTCTATCGCGTGCAGCATACTGCGTCCAATGTGGCAGGCCCTGAATTGGCCTACAAGGCGGTGTCGTACTGGTACCATACCCCAGCGCAGATTAAGGCTTGGGACCCGAAATGCTCAGGTCTATGCTGGCGGGGTTGTGCTGCTCCGGGCACTTTGACGCACCTGCTCTGGCACTGCCCGAAACTAGAGCATTACTGGAAGGCTGTCCTTGATGATATCGATGAGGCCTTTCACATCACATTTACCAGGGCTCCTGAATAGGTACTGCTAGGGCTCCCGCATCCGAAAGCGTTCCCTTTGCGCTCCATGAGGGGTAAACAGATAGCTCTGGCCTTGCTAGTGGCGCGCTTAGTTATCCTTACGCAGTGGAGATCCACTGATTCCCCTGACCCGAGATACTGGATTAGGCGACTGTGGCATTTGTTGGCAATGGAGAGACTCTCGTTGTGTGTGGAAGGCAAGGGAGAGGTTTATGCAGAATTGTGGGAACCATTTATCCATCTTCTTTCCCATGACCTGCGCAAGGTAACGTGCCCCAAGTACCTACAGATCCTGCAACTTATTCCGGTGGTCCCTCAGGGTGCAGTCAAATAGGTTCAGGGGGTCTGTAACGTGCTAGAAGGTGGGCGGTACTTCGTGCGCATAAGGGAAGTTGACGAGGCTGATGCGGAGGAGGGAGGCGGGAGGGTGGGTGGTGAGGGGGCGGAGTGGGGGGGTTCTATGTTGTGTTGCAGTTTCTGTTCTTTTTGTAAATGCAGTGACAGCTAAAAGTCGTGGCTGTTCCTCCTGGCATTGCATGTGTCCTCGCCGGGTCGCCCTCCGGGGTGTAGACCCAAAGGCTGTGTTTAATATTGCTGGACGTGCTCTGCCGGCCGGTGGATGTAGTCAGCCGAGCTGTGTAATGTGTTGACATACTGCTCAATAAAAACGATTGATTCTAAATTGCTAGAACTGGCTAACTCTGCAGTTTTGTCTGGTAGTTTGAAATTGCAACACTTTATGTCGGTTTTTGATTTATATTATTCCCCTGCCAAAACCTCTAAATGGGCCTATTCCCTGGGGACCTCATGCAATAGGTGCGGATTACAATGTACATATATTTTTCTTGTGTCCTGGTTTAGGAACCTTTTTTTCAGGATATAAATCATTTTTTAAATCTAATTTTATCAACACCTGTTACACTTACTCCCGAGCTTGTAATCTTGGGGGTTGAGGGGGATGCGGTAGGAACATTCCATGCGAGGGCAGAAACCAGCTTTCTTTTCATTACTGTGTCTATTACGAGACTATGTAGAACCTCTCAGTGGATTAGCAGGGATGCTCCGTCTTTTATTAACTGGAGATCTAGGTTACTTGGGTTATACAATTTAGAACTCTCTGTTTATAAAAGGCGTGGCCTAAAGAAACAAATCTGGGGAAAAAAATCTGGTCCCCGATCACTAAATGGCTAGAAGGAATTGTATAGATTCAGACTATCATTCTCTTTATTATGTAATCCTTTATCATTTTCTTTCTTTTTTTTCTTTTTTCCAGTCTTTTGTGATGAATGATCTTTTTTCATCTTTTGATATGCATTGCTGATTTGTATTTGTAATTGAAGATGTACATACTGTCTAAATTCTGCATGTGAATACAAATATATATATATTTTTTAAAACAAAAAATTTGAGATTTATGTATCACAATATTTTATTTCTGATATTTCTGTCTACTGATATGGACAACTTGTTATTTTTTTTATGTTCAGAAATGTTTATTAAATATAAGTTTATCTTAAAAGAATAAGGGGCACATGCATCAAAGTAGGGAATTGCAAATCCTTAATATCGATTATTAAGGAATCGCTATTAGGGAGTCGCAATTACCTATCAATGTAGGATTTGAAAAACAAAATTGAGATTCCTACATATTCTTTAATAGCAAATTCCAAATTGTGAATCGCTATTAAGGAATGGCTTCCCATTCATTCCTATGGGCCTAGAGGCCCATAGGAATGAATGGGAATGTGAAGGCATACACAATTTGCGAGTTCCAAATAGGTTCTTGCAAATTGCAAATGCAATTTCAAGGGTGATAGGGGGCCGAAAGGTGACCCTGATGCACCCCTAAAAGTGGTGAGTGTGAACATGTAGTGCACATACATGCCCTAAGGGCATGAGTGTGCCACATGGCACTTAGAAAAATGCAAAAAAGTGCATTTTTCTAATGATTCCTGCATTGCATTTAGGGAATCGCAAATTGCGATTCCCTAAATGCATTAGCAAAATAGGTAATCGCAAAAATTGCGATTCCCTCTTTCGCGATTCGCTTTGGGCTTAATGCATCCCAAATGGCAAAATATCAGTCGCAAAGGGGCCGATTCTGTGAATGGGCCCTTTTGCGACCAGTATTTTGCTTGATGCATGTCTCCCTAAGTATCAGAACAAAGAAAAGAAAAACAAAAAAGTGCTGCAATGAAAGTATAACAGAGAACAAATATTATAGTATATATTTCATATTAATAATAATAATAAGGAGCATTTATGAAGCACACAGCTACCTCCAGCGAGGTGTCCTGGCCCTAGCGTGCCGGACAGCAGAGTAGAGGAACCCTAGCAGCTATTCACATTGCTTAAAGAGCCAGGTTTTCAGCGTCTTTCTGAACTCCTGCTCCGAGTTCAACATGCATAAGTGGGACGGGAAGTTGTTCCATAGTTTGACAGTTCCCAAGGAGAAAGACCTAGCCCCCTGCCCGGCTTTGGAGAAGCGGGGGACAGTAAGGTAATGTTTGAGGTTGGATCTTAAGGTACAGGTGAAGTCTCTTCCTCAGGTAGCCAGGGCCCCTGCCATGGTAGGCATGGACCACAATAATCAGGGCCTTATGTTCAATCCTTCTAGCTACTGGGAGCCACTGAAGTTGTTTGAGGTGCGTGGAGAGGTGCTGGTGCAGTGGAACTTTACAGATTAGCCTAGCTGCAGCATTCTGCACCATTTAGAGCCTTTTAATCAAGAACCCAGGGAGGCCCAGGTAATGGCCATTTGAGTAGTTGAGGTGAGAGGTCACTAGGGCAGGAACTGTGGTCCTTCGGCTTTCTTCCAGCAGGAAGCCAGACATTTCCAGATGGCTCTCATCTTTCCGAAGCAGACTTGCCAGACTTGAGCCAGAGGGTTAAATCCTTGTCCCACCTGGCTTCAAGGTTTTTGACCGAGACTTTTGGTACTGGTGGGGACCGAGTTCCCCAGGCCACCATAGGCCCGAAGGAGGGGGGGAAGCTTGATTAAAAAATACAACCTCTGCCTTATTGGCATTCAGTTTTAAGCAGTTTTCATTCATCCAGCCTGCTATGTCTTGTAAACAGTCTTTGAATGAGTTGAACGCTGCAACAGAGTGATCATTGAAGGAAAACACCAGCAGGGTGTCATCCACGTAGGAGATCACCTTGACCCCTCTACTAGCAATGAGGGCCGCCAGGGGAGTCTTGTAGATATTAAAAAGCAACACACTTAAGGCTGAGCCCTGGGGAACTCTGCATTTGAGTGGTTACACTGAGTAAATTAACAGGTTGAGAAGGACTTATTGGCCTCGGCCGGTGAGATAGGAGGCAACCCACTCAAGTGCCATCCCCTGCACACCTATCTGCTTAAGTCTATCCAGCACGATCACGTACAACACAGTATCGAATGCTGTGGGGAGGTCTAAAAGCACCAGCATAGCCGATGAGCCACGGTCCACAGACAACTGAATCGAGTCTGCACCTTCAAGTAGTGCTGTTTCTGTGCTGTACCCTGTGCAGAAGCCAGATTGTGAGTCATGTAACAGCTCATTGGCTTCCACATAGTTGGCTAACTGTAACTGGGCCTACGTCTCTAGCACCTTGGCATCTGCCGACAACAAGGAAATACTGCTGATGTTAGTGGGTACATCTGGGTCAGCGTTGGCCTTCTTTAGGACAGGTAATAGGTAATCGTGTTTCCACGTGGCACAGTAGATTTCTGTTAGAATCGGAGGTCTCGGGTTGGCACAAGTAGGCACTTGTGACAAGCAAGAACCTTCTCCTCTAGTCAGGGCAAGGGAACTACTCCGTAAGAATAACCCCTGCTCACCCTCTAGGTTGCGTGGCGCGAGCAGACAAGGCTAATCTTCAGGGCGATAGTTAGTTAAGCATTTATGATCACATACAGTAAACCCACTGACCCACCACAAACGGACACCAGTCGTAAGGTTGTATCAAAAATACGTAGACTTTATATAAAAATACTTCATAAGCAGGATTATCACAAGACAATATAATGTTTAGCGATTGAGGGCCACCAGATTTAAATAGGCAATTGTTCTTTAAGCGTTTCTTGGTTAGCAACGTACGATGACAGGGAAAACAAACGTTGTGGACCCTGGATCCGATGTGAACTCGGGATAGAGTTCAAGTGTACCTTGCGTTGCAGGCGCGGCTACTGGTGAGGACGGACCTGGGACGAGGCCAACGGTTCTCCAAAGGATCTGTCCGGCTAGGGCCCCCTCGAGGTGCGAGGCGGGTGAGCGGGATGGTGTGGAGGGTTGTGGCGTACCGGGGTCTGGTGCAGCTCATGGGGCGAGGCGCCGTTCAGGCCTGCGGGGCGTACTACTTCTTAGCATGCCAGGTCGTACCTGTGGATCTGTGCGAGGCATCGCGTTCTCGGGCAGACGGGTGCAGCACCGGGCCTCCGGTACCACTGTATGGAAGGCCGTTCTTGAGGTGCGGCACGAGCCTTGGTATGCAGGACGGCAAAGCGAGACAGTCAGGTACGTTACGACGTACGGACCGTCCGAGGCTATTAGATGCGCTCCGGGCAGATTCCGGCGGGAGAAGATGAGAGGCGCACAGCGCGCTCCGTAGCAGGCGAGGTGACAGGAGAGCGGGCGGCCCGGCACTGAAGCGGAGAGCGACTCAAGCTTGAGCGGGGCTCTCGGCGGCGGGGCGACCAGGCTCCGAGCTGTCACGACCTTAGGAGGGGCGAAGGCTCCCGGGTCACAACTCCGGCGAGGGACTAAGAACTGAAGGCCCAACAGCAGACGGGCACAGGCAGAATAGAACCCAATGGTCCTGGGGTTCCGTTCAGGGGCAAGCTCGTGATCAAGCCCTCGGAGATTGTTTCAGGTACAAGTCTACAAAGTCCTCTCTGGTCTTTTCTCTCCGTTCTCAGCAAGGCACCACTGCAGGCCAGTTCTTCAGGGCAGAGACCGGTTTCCTTCCTTCAGCTTCTCTTGGTCCTTCTAGTCAGGCAGAGGTTTGTCGTGGTCAAAACAGGCTCCTATATTTATAGTCAGTTTCTTTTGTCTTTGCAGGCCAGGGGGCCTGAGCCTGGTTCATCCCAGTTTTGGAGCACTCTGTTGACAGGAAGCTGCCGTTTTCTTTCAGGGTGCAGGGCAGGGACATCAGACGCTCCGCAGGAGGTGGAGCCAGCATTGTGGTGGTGGAGCACAACCCTATTCAGAGTCAAGGACTACTCCGCCCACCCATCCTGGTGTAAGCACCCTATTCACCACCTGGTAACCCCGACTGTCCCCGGTAATCCCCCAGCCCTGTCACTCACACAAACCCAGACAGCAGATACACATCCTGGCAGAGGTGGGCTGAAATTGTTAGGCGAGCAAATGATAACTTAAAGTAGCATTTGAAAACACAGGATATTAAAATAAACCTTGCTAAAGGAAGTATTTTATTATTCTGAGTTCAGGCATACTAAACTCGACGTGCCACCGTGTCCCCTGAGCCTGCCGGGACTATAGCGTGTAATAATTCCGGCAGCTCACCTTGGCCTAAGAGAACAGGCAGCCCTTCAATAGTGAACAACGAAAGGGCGGTAATTCACTACTAGGACATGCCACACATCATGGCTTGCCCTACCTTACGCTTACAATGCACCCTGCCCGTAGGCCTACCATAGGGGTAACTGATATGAAGGTTAGGGAAGACTTAGGGACTGGCATGTGTGTGCACTTGCGCAGTCAGCGTGACAGCACCAGACTGTACGCAGGGTCTGCAATGGCGGACCCGAGACACATCTTACAAGGCCGCTTCTGTGGGTGGCGCAACCAGCGCTGCAGGTCCACTAGCAGCATTTGTATCTACAAGCCCCGGCACTCCTCATGCACGTTACTGGGGACTGACAGTAAACCAAATAAGCCAATCATGGAAATCAATTACGGATACACTTTACATTGGGAGCACTTGCACTGTGGCACGGATTGGCCGTGGCACTGTGCCCTGAGCATCGAACACCAGCAAAACATCTGAGGCACATCAGCAAAAAGTGGAAGGGAGACTCACGCCAAGGTGCCAGGTCTAACAATTTCCATCCTAAAAGAAGTATTCCAGACGTGGTTTAGGACCGGGTTTAGCCACTCAGTCAGTAGCTTGAACGGCTGAGCCGGGCAGGGATCCCCTGGAGACCCTGATTTGCATTTCCGCAGTTCAGCTAAAGATACTTCTGTGGGAATCGGGAGAAAGTATGGGAAAAAAGGCTGGTAATTAAGGGGGATGTGGTTGTCTCCCGTTACTTTGGGTTCAGACACCGGGGAAAAAGAGGAATAGAGCTGCGTTATCTTTACATTGAAGTACATGCAGTAAAATATGAATCTAGGCTAGACCCCATGTTGGGCCTAAAAGTAGAAGAGTCATTACGAATATGTAGATATGAGGATTGTCCACATGTCAAAAAAATAATCCATTCCCACCAAGCAATAACCGATAATAGTTTAGAATCTTTCCACTTTGAAGTCATTTTTAAGTGCAGTAGAAATAAGGAAATCAAAAAGTTTACACTCAGCAGAAGATAATACAGCTTTACGAGAAAAGGTTTTAAAGATTAATATAGAAAACTATAAAGATGTTCAGATTTTAAAGATCTGGGTAATAATATTACATACATCAGTCAAAAATTGAAAACCAACAGTACATTTATATAATATATGTTGTAAATCTCCAGACACCGTATTACAATGCCAACTGTTCAGTGTATCTAAAAGTTTAGCTTTAAATAATTTATCCGGAGACCAAAAGCATTGGTACACAAATAAATATTAGTTTGTATGACAGTAGCCAGGAGATTGCTAGCCGTATTGGATACAGTTGAGAGCCCAATATTTATATATGATGACCATTTTTGAGTAAGAATCTTTAAAGTGGAAGTAGGAGTAGAATGCTTTCTATACACTTTAGAGGCTATGTGTCCTGTGTGACTAAAAATGCTGATACAAAACACCAAATTAGAGTGGATAACAATTCAGGATATGTATTAAGAATAGTGTTACAGAGTAATGCATATTTAGGAAAAATTTAGATACAGCAAATTTGGCTTCAAGTTCATCAAATGAATAAAACATATTTCTTTGACATAGATCAGCAATAGAGAATATACTAGCCGTATTCCAAGATTTCCAAAAGGAAATATGTTTATGAAATTGAAGTTTGGGGTTTACCAAAAAGAAACTTTTTAGTAGATGTAATAGTAATAGAACATTTTTCATCAAAGATAAAAGGGCGAGCTTAGAGGCCGCAGTAATGGGTGACAGTTTGCCAAATGTACTATTAGGCACTGTAAGGAATGCAGGTAGCGTATATGGTGCTTCTATATTTTTCTTTAAGGTAAGCCTCTTGGGTTAGTTAGAAGAAGAAATATTGTGGAACCATAATGAGCATTGTGCTACAAGAAAAGATATACGGTATCTCTTAAAATCAAGAAGACCAACCACTCCATCACTTTGGGAATTTGTAACGTTTTAAGACTAAGGCGTGCAGGCTAATTGTTCCAAATAAACTTAATAAAAACAATTTGTAAAGATTTACAAGGAAAGTAGAAGGAAAAGTTAAGGGTAGCTTGGACAGCAAATAAAGGATTTGTGGGGTAATAGTAAGTGCCTCGATAAGCCCCCACCAATTTAAATGAAGGGTGGACCATTTATCAAGTTTCTCTTTGGTGTTGGCTAATTTTGTAGAACAATTGATTTCAATTGTACTTTTAATTGAATCACCAAATGTTATGCACAAATAATTTAGTGTCTTAGGGGACAATAATATTTTGGTATTTGCCAACATTGTGGAATTACAGAGAATGTCTAGGGCAAAAAACTCTGTTTTATTGATATTCAAAGAGTAACCAAAAACTGCAGTATACTTATGAATAATATTGAGAATAATAGGCAAAGAAACAAGAGGATCATTAACATAAAACAAAACATCATCGGCATATGCAGAAACTTTTTTAACAGTATTTTTATAAACAACACCTGTATATTGATCACTAATGCGGAGAGAGCACAAGAGAGCTTCAATGGCAATAAGAAATAACAAAGGGGACAGTGGGTACCCTTGACGTATACCTCTATATAAATGGAATGGAGTAGAACAGGCACCATTAATATAAATAGAAGTGGAAGGTGCTGAATATAGTTCTTTAACTATGTAGTGGAATGTGGGGCCAAAGCGAAAAATTGCAATGTGTTAGTAAAAATTTGCCACTTTACTTTATCAAATGCTTTCTCTGCATCTAAGGCCAGAACACCAACTGGATAATTAACATCCTTAGCAAAATAAAGAACTTGGAATAGTATATGAGTATTATGAGCTGACAATATACCCTTCATAAAGCCAGTCTGATCAGGTTGGATAATAGAGCAAATCTGCCAGGGCAGAGTGCTTGTTAGTGTATGTTACAATCAGTCTCTGGGACACATGGATGCAGGGGCACCTACCACAATAAAAGGGGAGGATGAGGGTACGTAGGAACACGTGCTCTGAATATAAGCTCAGTTCTGGAAAGAAATCTCACTAATCCTCCTTCAGTTTCCAGACAGATGTGGATGAGCAGTCAAGGATGAACTCCATGGAGGACAAATGAGGGAAGTCCAGGTACAGAACAATAGAGTTAGCGCAGTTGAAATAAAGAAGGATTATCAAGACAATATGAGAGACACCGCCACCATATTAGGGCTTTTCCGCCGCGGTTGTAAGCCAACCGCGGCGGAAAAGCTGCGGACGTAAACCTGGACCCACCAGCCATCCTAATGTGGCGGTGGGTCCGCTGCGGTTTTTCCGTATCCTCTGGGCCGGCGGAGGATTCCGCCGGCCCGGAGGATAAAGAAAAACCGGTATCCTAATCTGCCCCTTAATAAGGTAATGACACGATGGAAATGGTAATTTCAAATGGGAACAATGATATCATGAAAAAATAAAACATCCTACAAGGCAGGTGGTAATCACACTATACAGCCATGATTTCAGGAATTAACTCCCGGACAAAGATCAGCTTCCACCAGCAATGGCTTTTAGAGATTTGGTCAAGGGATGTTGTTTCATCGAGAAGAATGGAGGTTCTCCCAAAGGTTCACCCAAGGGTATCTCAGAAGCACCAGATCTGTAGTTTTTGTGGGTCTTTAATGATTATTGATATACTTAGAGTCACAGGAAAGACAAAGGGAAAAAGACAGGATGGCATAACTGCTGTGCAGGGGGTAAACCTTGGTCCCTGCATTGTGTTGGTTTTTGTGCATCTGTTTTTGTACATACCTTACCACACATGTACTTTTTGGCCTCCATTGGTAATCATTGTTCTAATTAATTTCCTGTCACATTGCTGCACCATTGTACATTTGCAGTGTAGAGCGGAGTGGTGTGTTGGTTGGTAATGGATTGTGGGTGGTGTGATTATGGCTGTCATTGATCGGAAATCACAGTGTTGCATTTTAATGCTTTCCCGGTGTACTTTGATTGGCCATCTTGCTCTTTGCTCGATTAATGCAAAGCCACTTATGGACTTGGGATTCTGTTTCTCGAAGATGACTCTTGCAATATAAGGCTGGGCTCATATACGTATGGCCTGCCTGATTGGACCCAACAAGTTTCCAATTACATGCTACTTTAATGAGTAAGGGCCATGTGTATCAACACATTTTCCCATAGACACAGAATGGGTAAAACCCTTTGATACATCTGGCCCTAAATGTTTCACTTATCATCTCCACGACAACTTCACTCAAATTAACATACCACGTGATGAACAGTAAGAGCTCTACGCAGAGAGGCATGAGGTGTCCAACAGGGAATAGTTATTGCTCACGTTTGTGAATTTACAACATGCAGGTACGGGCAACATTAATTTGAGGGTAATGCCTAGTTGCTATTATGGAATCTACGGAAGTTTACCTTTTATTTTTATTGTGTTTCTGTGAATTTGTAGCTCTATATAGAATGTAACACCTCTCTTTGCATACACATGTGACACTCCTACGCGTAACTCTTCAATCTGGAGAACGAGAAATATTGCCATATGGAGCTCAGTTCCAATGCTTTTACTGTCCAACTGGAAGAATTAAATATACCTGTTGCGATATATCATGCCAGGCCAGCACTTTCTTGCATTTCTGAGCCTACCGATCTACAGCCTTTGCTCTTTTACTGTGCAACCTTTCATTTCCCCTTTAAATACTAGTAGTTATCTTTGGATCCCCCCTAAATGCATCAGATGGGAACCATTATTCATTTGTTCGGGGGACTGGCTCTTCACTTTGCCAGTAAATCTGGGGTAGTCTTGTGAATTTTATAAATGCAAATTAGGTCTGCTTGTCTTCTTCTTTATGCATTGTGCTCACTTTTCAGCCTTGCTTTATGGCTAGAAGAATCGTTTATGAAACAAATAGAGACATAAAACACTCTCAGTTAATATACCACTAACACCTTTCCTTCATTGGAAAGCATTTTTTAATTCTATATTGAATTACTGGTAAATTAAACTGTTTAAACCCCCCTTGTTTGCCGCTCTGAGTTTAATTTTATGCTGCAGTACATCTCTTGCGTGGTAGTGGTATTTAAAGCTCTCTACAGGGTAATAAACATCCTGAAATTTATATCAGTCCTAACTTTTTGAATATTCATAGGTTGGTTCCTTAATCCTATCTATTGCAGCTTTCAAGATTCCCATGTACAACAGTAAATCCTGCTACCAGACCTCAGTGCTGCCCAACCTGGACTCCACCAGTAAAGGTTTGAGTGCTACATTTTCAATTCTTTTTACTCTTGGCAGCAGCAGAAAATGGTTGTATGATGGAACCGCGCATTCAATTACAATACATGCTTTTGCAATGCGGTCATTACCATGAGCGCATCTTTACCAAGCATGCCTTTACAATGTATGCCTTTACCACATATATGCCTTTACGATGCATGACTTTGCAATGAAAATGTAGGTATTTAAGAGGTAAGTATTATACCTATATATGTGTGTGTGTATATATATATTTATATAAATATATATATGTATATATGTATATATGTATATATATATATATATATATATATATATATATATATATATATATATATATATATATATATATATATATAGTTGCTTCACTCTCCTGCAATTAGTACCAAGAACGAATCACTGTTTATGTTTATTTTAGGGAGCAAACATGTCACGTGATTAACTGTGTTGAAAAGACTGCACTGGTTGTGGCGCGTGATTCAAACATCAGAGTAAGGCGGATGCCGAAACGCGTCATGTTTGCGCCATAAAATAAACATAAACAGATTTATGTAAAGGAACCCCTGGGAGTGCTTCTTTCTTGTTACTAATTGCAGTAGAGTGATGCGACTATTAATTTTTGCGGATGCATCTCCGCGATCAAAGCAAGGTGCAAAGGAGCAGAAATATATATATATATATATATATATATGTATATATATATATATATAAATATATATATGAAGCAAGAGAGGTGCAGAAAGAGGCAAGAGTGGTGCAGAGAGAGCTAAGAGGAGTACAGAAAGAAACAGGTGGTGGTTACCCTTCCTGTACAAAATACTATGCCTAGACAAGTTCAAACATTGTTCCTACTTTGCATGTGTGCTGCACTGTGCAAAGTCGGACAGAAAAGAGAAATGAAAACATTTCTCCTCTTAACGCCTCCTTTCAGATGGTGCTAACTTTTGGTGCTAAACCCTGTCTACAATTGTATGTAGATAGGGTTTAGCTTCAAAAGGCATGGGTGTTGCATGGGAATGCCCATACACCACCAATGTAACGCCTTCTAGACACTAAGAAACACAAAACTATGCTTCACGCTGATTTGCACTATTGTAGGGTACTTTCCAATGCAAAACAAGTTTAGCACTGGAAAGTAAGATGGTAAAAAACATTTTGTGCTGGTTAGCATCACTTTTGTGACACTAACCGAACACAAAATGTTTGAAAATCTACTCCTTAGTGCACTAGTACAGGGGATGATAACAGTAGAATGCAATTTTACATATGGTTGTGCTCTGTTTCCTCCTCAAAGTTCATAGCAGTGCAGCAACTTTGGTTGCTCTGGACTGTGTGCCAAAAAAACAGAACTCTGGGCTCCTGAACACACTGCCCTTTTTACTGAACTCCTGTTCCTGACATCAACATAACTGGTTTTCCACCGACTTTATACTGCGTTTGACTCTGGTTGATGTAACTTTTATTGAAATCCGTGGGAGGAAACCCCAAAAACTGATTTTAAATGTTTACTGAAATGACAGACTGCCACTTGCAAATCAAATGGATGGTAAAAACCAGGGTGAAGGGATGTGATCTAACAAATGTAATTTTAATTCCAATTACAATATGTTCTGTTCATGAATTTCAATCAGAATACTTGTTTGTTTATGCAAATAGGTAGCATAATGTGCATCAAGCAAACAATTGCTATATTCTGCCTCTTTTCCTTTTTTTAGCAGTGATGTAGCCTGTGTGCCATGTGCCCTAATCCAAGCAAGGAGACTGGCCCATGCCACCTTGGCAGAAACATTACTATAATGCAGTGAGTACATCAGAACCCTTGACCGTAATGACATTGCATCTGCTGCACAAAGAATAGCTGAACCCCTGATTAAGCGTCTTCAAGCTCCCCATTCTACCTATCTTTTATCTTTACTTCTTGTCCATCTCCAGTTTTGCTTTGCCCTTTACGCCCCTTACACTCTCCAGGCAGAGTAACCACAGACATCGGCCAAGGCAGCCTTCATGATAACAAATCCAGTGCTGGGCACCTTCAAGGGTGCATGTATGGCATGCTGGGCCTCCATGCCACTGGTCTAGATGTACCACAATATTTCATCCATGCTTTTATTAAATAATTGACATACAACATAAATTAGACAATATGAGCAAACTAATTAGGAATACTGAAATTTGAAGGCCCCTCCTAGATGGCCAAGGCAACTGGGAGACAGTAGAGAAATACAAGAAATATAAGGTGACAAAGGCAGTGAGCAGATTATGGATGAGCTTACTTTTATGCAGTAAGAGAAGATCTTACACCAGTTCATACAACAAATGTTTGCAGATTGTGCAAGGAAGCATAGGACTGTCAGGTTATGACATCACTCTCCAGCCAGATCTAATGTGATGTCCCTTCCTCTGTGGAGTGCTGGGTCATCTTGAAGTTAGGAGTCCTGCTACTTATCTGCCCCAAAAGCTAGCAAACAGAAGGCTGACCGATTGACCTTTGAAGAGTATTCCCAGTCCATGATTGTCATCGGGAGCCAATAGTCCTTAAGTCGTTGAATGAGTCAAATTCTCCAAGCAGAAATCAAGAGTCTTCTTCCAGCAGGACCTTCTTTTTCACATTGAATCTTCCAAGGTCCAGAAATGTTCTAAGGTGGACGTGTTCACAGTACAAAATTAATCTTGTGCCCTGGCAAGTGACTGGAGAAACTCTACCACCCAATCCTATTTTCTCTCAGTACTTCCACTGCAACCTTCTTTTGAAGCACATTGCTTTGATGTAAAATTACCCATGAACCTCTGCTTCATGGTGGTAGAATCAAGCAAGGATGTTTTCTCCAGCTATGGAAGTGTGGTGAGTGTCAGAAGTGGTTTTGAGTCCAGTGGTTCAGGTGTCAGCTACTGATCAAAAACCATAATGTCCAAGAGAAAATCAGGAGAGAAAACTGTTTTCTCTCAGGGATTGTTCATTAAATCCCCAGCAAAGGATGAATATTTTAACAGGTTGAATAACTTTAGAGGAAACCATAATTCCTACAATTAAGACCGCAACATCAATAAATAATTCATACTATGTTTAAACTCCTTATCACTATTTCTTATATGTTTCTTTTTGTGCCCCTCACAACTAGTCATTCAGTACAGCGGATATCAGTAGCAGAAAATAGATGAGCATTACTACCAAAAAATAATTGAATAGGGCTGCTTCTCTTTCTACCTACAGAGTACTCTGAAAAAGACAGACAATGCAGTCAATTTCTTCCCAAATGCTATGGTTTTGATTTACAATACCAATATTATCAAAGGAAGAGGGAGGTTCCAGGTAGTTATTGACAATGTCACTGTCCTTCCACCGTCTCCATCTCAGTCAAAAACTATATGGAGTATCCTCCAACTTCTATAATAGTGATTCAATCTGAGTACATCATGGCACCCAGGCTCAAAAACACATAAAAAGGAAATCCAGGGAGAAAAAAGACTGATTCAGGAGCATCACATTTTCCATGTGGCCCATAAGTAAAACCTCCACTCCAAGAATATCCAGCCCACTCCTAAAAACAGTAATTGTAATTATTTATACACCTTCCTAGACCTATGTCCACAGGCAACAAATGAAATAACACTAGTGAACTTTTTTGAGGAATCCAATGGTATTATCAAACATAAATATAATAAATGCGGTTAATAATGCCATTACTATAATGCTGATATTTTCAAGCAAAAAGTTCTTCAGATGATGCCCGCTATTCAGAAGCCTGATAGATTTGAAAAACTAAGATTTATAATTTAGCCTAAAAACAATTGACACATTTCTTGACAGATAACACTTAAGTATTGGGCTCAAGAAGGAATCTGATGCCCAGACACCTGCAAACCATCTGTAAGACTTGTTTAGCTTTTAGCATGCTTACATTTATATCCAGCTATTACCAAACAATATTTTGCATTTGGTATGACATTCATCAGTTCTGCTTCTGCATTAGTGGAGGCAATTGCCACATCTGGGTCATATAACTGGTGAAATTCCCACATTGCCTAACAAGCGTTTGAGGAGTGGCTCCATATTTATTTCTAATAGATTGCAGTAGGGGATCCTGATCCTGCCTTGTTCCCCATAAAATAGAAATAGAGAGAGATGAATTATGTTTTTGTAATTAATGCCTTTTGGACCACAGTAGAAGGCTGGTGTCCAATGTATAAACGATAAATTAATATACATTTCTTCAATCACCTTCTACAAGAATTGTCATGAGACCCAATCAATGCCTTTCTTACATCAAGTAATATCATTACAACAGAAATGTTTGCACATGGTTGATGATTCTAATGGTATATGGTCAAAATATTGATTCCAAAATATAGACTAACACAAATATCGATTCCAAAATATAGAAAGGACAAAATATCGAATGGACATAATATAGACATCAAAAATATCGTTTTTAAGGTAAGTAATGTAATATCGATTTTAAAAATATAGAATGTCAAAATATCGAAGTACATAATATAAGTTATTAAAAATATCGAATTTTTAATATTATCAATTTTTTTAAGTGTTTTGTATGTTAGTATATGTGTGAAAAGTGTATATTTCTTGTAATTTATTTGAAGTAATTAATTTTATGTTATTTAATTTTTGCTTAATTTAATTCTGTAGCGGGTTGTGGGTTTATAGGGGCATAGGGTGGGAAGTAATTTAATTATAATTAATTAAATATGTTAATTAATTTATTGATATTTATTTTGAATACATTTTTAATTAATTTTTAATTGGTAATTAATTAATTCTTAATTGATAATTCATTTTTATTAATGGATAATTATGTGAATAATATTAATTTATTTTCTGTAGCCGGTTGTGCGTTTATAGGGGAATAGGTTGGGAAGTAATTTAATTATAATTAATTAAATATGTAAATTTATTTATTGGTATTTATTTTGAATACATTGTTAATTAATTTTTAATTGGTAATTAATTCATTCTTAATTGATAATTACTTTTTATTAATTGATTAATTGATAACTATGGGAATTATATTAATTTATTTTCAGCAGAGTGGGAATAGTAAAATGTACCCCTATGCTATCCAACGCTTTCCCTACTGTTGCACTCACTGGAGTGGGAATAGTAATTTTTACCCCTACGCTATCCAACGCTTTCCCTACTGTTGCACTCTCTGGAGTGGGAATAGTAATGTTTACCTCTACGCTATCCAACACTTTCCCTACTGTTGCACTCACTGGAGTGGGAATAGTAATTTTTACCCCTACGCTATACAACGCTTTCCCTACTGTTGCACTCTCTGGAGTGGGAATAGTAATTTTTACCTCTATGCTATCCAACGCTTTCCCTAATGTTACACCCTCTGGAGTAGGAATAGTAATTTTTACCCCTAGGCTATCCAACGCTTTCCCTACTGTTGCACTCTCTGGAGTGGGAATAGTAATTTTTACCCCTACGCTATCCAACGCCTTCCCTACTGTTGCACTCTCTGGAGTGGGAATAGTAATTTTTACCACTACGCTATCCAACGCTTTCCCTACTGTTGCACTCTCTGGAGTGGGAATAGAAATTTTTACTCCTACGCTATCCAACGTTTTCCCTACTGTTGCACTCTCTGGAATGGGAATAGTAATTTTTACCCCTACACTATCCAACGCTTTCCCTACTGTTGCACTCTCTACAGTGGGAATAGTAATTTTTACCCCTACGCTATCCAACGCTTTCCCTACTGTTGCACTCTCCATAGTGGGAGTAGTAATTTTTACCCCTACGCTATCCAACCCCTTCCCTACTGTTGCACTCTCTGGAGTGGGAATAGTATTTTTCACCCCTACGCTATCCAACGCTTTCCTTACTGTTGCACTCACTGGAGTGGGAATAGTAATTTTTACCCCTACGCTATCCAACGCTTTCCCTACTGTTGCACTCTCTGGAGAGGGAATAGTAATTTTTACTTCCACGCTATCCAACGCTTTCCCTACTGTTGCACTCTCATGGAGTGGGAATACAAATTTTTACCCCTACGCTATCCAACACTTTCCCTACTGTTGCACTCTCTGGAGTGGGAATAGTAATTTTTGCCCCTACGCTATCCAACGCTTTCCCTACTGTTGCACTCTCTGGAGTGGGAATAGTAATTTTTACCCCTACGCTATCCAACGCTTTCCCTACTGTTGCACTTTCTGGAGTGGGAATAGTAATTTTTACCCCTACGCTATCCAATGCTTTCCCTACTGTTGCACTCTCTGGAGTGGGAATAGTAATTTTTACCCCTACGCTATCCAACGCTTTCCCTACTGTTGCACTCTTTGGAGTGGGAATAGTACTTTTTACCCCTACGCTATCCAACGCTTTCCCTACTGTTGCACTTCCAGGAGTGGGAATAGTAATTTTTACACTCCCGCTATCCTACGGTAATACTATTGTGTATTTTTTATTAATATTATGTAATATATATATATGTTTTAACATATAGGATTGTATGTTTTTTTATAAGTTAAATTAATTATTTAATAATTTTAAGGTAATTTAGGTATTTCTAAGTATATTTTAGCTATTTATTTTTAATATTTTTTTAATTTTACATTATTTTTAAGAAATTCGATAATTTTACAAAGTATATATTTTTTAACGATATTTTGGGATCGATATTTTGGTACTTACCCGTTTGTAGATAGGAATTCGATATTTTGTCTGTCGATATTTTGGAATCTATATTTTGGGTAGTCTATATTTTGTCCCTCGATATTTAGTCAGTGATCCGATTCTAATGCCTTGAGCTGAGTAGAAAGTGATATCTGCCGAAGGCACAAACCCACGTTGAAGAGAAATGTTAATGTGTTCATTACTGGTGAGTCATATTTGCATTATTTCTGGGAACAAATTAAATCAGCATACAATAAATTAATAAATTGAGAGGTTTGTAAAATACTGAATCCAATGAAAATCCATCATTTTTTAGACAAAACACAAAATGTAACCAGGTAGGTGGTATTTGTCCAGTAGTTGCAATTTCTCATACCATTACTACAAATAGAGTAGACTTTTGAAGAGGGAGTTTTGCTACTTTAAAGGTCGAGGGAGGCACACTCTACTGAATTTATTATCTATTTCAACAATGCTGATTCTTATTAAGCGAAGCCACTCTTAAGCCTCAAGAATCAGAGAGAGTCTCTGCCAGATGGGGACTTGTTTGTAGAATTTTCCTGGTCAAACAGCAAAGCCAAAGCATTTACATTACTCTCAGACAGGGTTAGAAGGTAGTCACTGCAAGTCATATAACATATGTGCAATTTCAGTATTAGTAATGTTGCTGCATTCCTTCAGCAAGTAATTCCCTGTAAATGAATACCCTGCATATATGCACATATCAGTATAAGACACAAATTAAAGAAGCTTCTGACTGTCACCGTCTTGCCCCCTTGATTTGAAAAAAAGGGTCTCTTAAATAACCATGATTTTCTTAAAGCAGCTTCAACACAGTTAAGGCTTAACCCGATCCAAAACAGCTAAAAGAGAGAGGTGCTGATGTTGCAGAGAAAAGCAAACAAAATTCAAAACAGCTAAAAGATAAAGAACACATTGTCCATAGAGTATTCACAGCAATAGTTTTAATGTAAGTACGATCATCCTGCACAGACAGAGTCACTTTGTCTCTAAATTAGGCGACATAAGGTTTTCTTTGTTGGTATTTACATTGGATGCAGAGATTCATTTTCACACAAAGAAGTTTCACAAATTCAAGCTGTTTTGATTCCCCAAATAAAAGTACACACATCCCATCCACCTCTTAATATATGTGATTGACTGAAGAGAGCTGCAGCAAGTCTCCAAAAGACACATCATTGAGTCTGTCAAATCTGCACACTCTCACAAACAGATGGGATTACACACCATAGCTACATGGCACTGCTTCTTAGGGGCCGGCTACGATGTCATTAGGAAGGGCTCTGGATGGGATTTGGCATTGTTGAATCCGATTTGGAACCCATGTTCCCTGCCGAATCGGTCACCTTTCTAGACAACCGAGTACGATGCAAGGAAGCTGTCCGGGCTGTCTGAATCGGTTCCAAATGGGATTCAGGCAGCCCGAGTCATTCAGATCCAAATCGTACAGCCCAATGGAGACAATTTCCGAACGAGCAAGTACGATGACCGATACAAATTTTTTCATCTATGGCACAGTGAACCCAAGCTATCTTGAGGCAAAATGCTAAAGTATTAGTGAGGAACATATTTGGCATGTTTCAGTATTGTATTGCCTGTTTATTTCCTAGCGCCGAGAAAACGTAAACACTTAAGTACAGCCGTCAGCTGCATTATCTTCCAAGTCCGTCTGTCGGCCATTGGCTAAAACTGGGAAGAATTAGAAGGGCCCCTCTGGTCCTTTGCACCAGAGGGTTTCCTTTTTATCTCCCAAGGCTCAGGCTGCTCAGGAAGAGCTTCCTGAGCTTTTTTCTTTTTGTTTGTAATGACGATCAGCGTGCAGTGAGCACTAACGTCATTACACTACAAAAGTGAAAGTAAAATGAGCCGGAAGGCGTGTTTCACTTTCACTGAATCAGTGATAAGGCGATATGACAGCCCGAGCATTGATTCTTATGGGAGAGGTATCGTTGGAAAGAAGAAATCTCCCCTTTCCAATAGTACCTATGTCCAGTGTATCCCTGCTTGGGGATCACCACAGGAGACTCATCCCCTAAGCAGGGGCCCACCCGCTAGACATCAGGCATGGAGGAAGTGGCCCCTTAAGCAAGGGCTTATGCTCCTCCCAGCACATTTGATTATGACAGTCTTTTTGCCCTCCTTGTGGGCAGGTAGTGGCAATTATCCCCGATCTGTTGCCCGGGGCAGAAATCTCACTAGACACCTGAGATTTTTGTTACGTAGAAGAAAATAGGGGTGGGGTTGCCCACAAGAGCATGGCCATGCCCCCACCCCAATAAATGCAAAAGCCTTTCTGCCCCCTCTGGGGAAAGGGGTGATTACCTCAATGTCCCCCCCTCGGGAAGCAGAAAGCCCACTAGACACCAGGAGAAAAACATAGGTGTGGAGGCTGCCCACCAAAGGCATGGTGGTAGATGGGGAAATTATCTCCAATTTTGCTTCCCCCAGGAGGCAGAAAGTCGACTAGACACAAGGGACTGCATTTACACAGTATTATTTTGGGGGAGCGAACTCCCTCGACACCAAGGATTTCATAATGGTAGTTAAACACATAAAAGGAGATGGAGGCTTACTCTGGCATCGAGTCATACCATGCCCCAGAAGGGGTATTAGCGTCTCCCCCCATCGGGGCAGAATGGGATATTTTTGCCAATTGGGGAGGTTGCTTCAAATCTTCCCCCAGGGAGCAGCCCACTAGACAAAATTTGGGGCAAAAGAAATGGGTGTGGTCATCACTCTGGCATTGGCCACGCCCCCACCTGAAAGGGGACAAACCAGCATTATGGCCTCCAAGGAGGGCAGAGAAGAGGTTTGCTCCCTTTCGGCTCTCATGAGGACAATAACATCCCATCCAACAGGCAAGAGAGAAGAATTGTGATTCTTTTGTGTTTTTCCATATAGGCCAGGGGAGTAGGGCTAATTCCCCAAATCTTACCCACTTGCCATGGAGAATAGCTGCACTTTTTGGGCTTGGGTAGGCCATCTCCTGGAGAAAACTACAGAACACAGACATTTCAGAAAAGTAGGTTTGAGGGGCACTGTGGGTATGACAACCCCAGGGGACCCATACAAGGCACAGCACCCTGCAATCCTCTAGTTGTCTAGTTTTAAAAAGTGTCTGTGGTTCCTAGGTTTGCATGGGTGGCACCAGAGCACAGCCATAAATATAGCGGCTACCCCTATTGCTTACCTATCAATGTAGCACTTTAGTGCCATTTATGTCATGGTCTCTTGGCCACCCACACAAGTGTGGCACATTTTGTATTAGGGGACATGTTGTAATGCGGGGTGGTGGGAAATGTGTGGCTCCCTGCAGATTCCAGAACTTTCCATCACAGAAATGTGAGAAAAATGTAAGTTTGACATTTGCAAGGGAATCTGGATAAAGAAAACTTGGTGAGAGCCACGCAGGTCACCCCACCCCATTTGCCCAAGGTGTCTAGTTTTCAAACATGTGCAAGTTTGCTAGGTTTCGCTAAGTGCTGGCTGATATAGGGCCTAAAATCCACAGCTATCCACTTTGCAAAACAAGGAAGAGTTTTGAGTGGAAAAATATGATGTATCCGTGTTGTGTTTTACGCCGTGTCCTAATGAGAGGAGAAGGCCTATCCACACAATTGAAGTATCATTTTTATGGGGAGACTTGGGGAAATTGTGAGTGGAAGGAAGTTTGTGGCTCCCCACAGATTCCAGAACTTTCAATCAAAGAAATGTGAAGATAATGTGCTTGATTAGTCAAAGTATGAGGTTTGCAAGGACTTCTAGGTAAGAAAAACCTGCTGAGAGTCACACAAGTCACCCTACCCCGGTTTCCCCCAGGTGTTTAGTTGCTGTTGCTGCACACAAATGTCAGGAAAATTTGTTGTTTTAGTCAAAGTTTGAGGTTTGCAAGCACTTGTGGGTAATAGAAACCTGGTTAGAGCCAAGCAAGTCATCCCACCCTGGATTCTCCCAGGTATCTGGTTTTATAAAATGTGCACGTTTGCTAGGTTTTCCTAAATGCAGGCTGAGTTAGGGCCCAAAATTCACAGCTACCCAATTTGTAAAAATAGGGTCAGTTTTGAGTGAAAAATGTGATGAATCCATGTTGTATTTTGGGGTGTTTCCTGTCAAGGGCACTAGGCCTACCCACACAAATGAGGTACCATTTTTATCGCGAGACATTTGGGAGCATAGAATAGTAAAACAATTGTTAGACTAATTGGATTTCACAGCATTTGTGCCTTCCAAATGTGAGTCGGTGTGTAAGAAAGAAGGCATTTAGAAAAATACCCTGTAAATGATGTGCTAGTATGGATACCAACGTATTCAGAGATGTACAAATAATCGCTCCTCCTAAACTCCCTACCTTGAGTGAGCCCATTTCAGAGATACATAGGCTTCCTTTATACCCATGTTTCACTCATGATATTTCACCATATGAATTGGCCTAGACTCA
The DNA here is from genome assembly GCF_964261635.1 of Lissotriton helveticus. Classification (NCBI taxonomy): domain Eukaryota; kingdom Metazoa; phylum Chordata; class Amphibia; order Caudata; family Salamandridae; genus Lissotriton; species Lissotriton helveticus. The sequence continues at coordinate 192,984,736 of NC_136072.1, forward strand.
GTATACAAATAAAAAACATTGTACGGAGAAGTTCAGTTGTCTCTTGGTAATTTGGGTTCTTGGAGAACTACAAACCCTATATATCCCCACAGCCAAAAGTGTCTAACAGATGTAATGGTATATCGCTTTTGAACATCAGCGATCGTGAGATGAAAACGTACCAAGAGGCCATTTTGTTTCCTACCCATTTTCAATATTTTTTTTTGTTGAACAGTTACTTTATTTGGGGAAATCTTGAGGGACCTACACATATGACCCACATGCTGATTTCAGAATGTTGTCTACTTTTTAGAAATCTATAGTCTTCCTGACTCAACCATGGGTTTCACACTAGTTTTCACCACAAACTGGAAGGTTCAGAGGACAAAAAAGGATATGCTACCTCTTTGAAAAATGCCAAAACTGTGCTAAAAGAATTTTATGTTTCTTCAGCTTTGTGTGTTCCTGAAACCTGGGAAGATGGTGACTTTAGCACCGCAAACTGTTTATGGATGCCATTTTCAGGGGAAAAAAAACAAGTTTATCCCATTTTACCTAAAAGCACAACATTTAGCTATAGTTTGCCAATTTTGTCAGCCCCCTCCAGTGACATCCACAAACTCTGGGTACCTTTAGAATCCGAAAGGACACAAATTTGACATGGATGTCTCATGTGGAACAAAAGTTATGCAGCCCTAAGCATGAACTACTGGACATAGACAAAAATGGGCTCAGCACTGGGGGTGAAAAGGCCCAGCAGTCAAGGAGCTACATGTAAATGTTGTTAATTGTTTACATCTACACATCTAATATTTACTCACAATTGAATGTTTCTGTGTATAATGGTTAAAACATAAAATAAGATGGATATGATTGCCATGCTGAAGTCCTCATACTTCTTCATGTGGTAATCCATAACTCCTACAGAACGTTCAGAATTTAAAAAATATTATATATTTTTTTGTCAAATTTGACACTAGGTGACATTAGAAATTATTGGAAAATCTTCCGTGAGTGAAATTCACAAACTTAAGGTCCACAATAAATGTATTTCATATTTTGCAATAAAGGGAAAATAAGGATATCCTAAAGGTTTGCTAAATATGGAACAGAAAAGCACATGCTTAGTATTGATTTTAACCAATTAGAGACGAATGGTAAGCTGTTGAAATTAACTTTGAATTTGAATCCACACAGCATCACGTACAAAGGGGTAAGTACTGCAGAATTGCAAGTGTGTTTTAGAGGATAATATCAGTTCTGATGAAAACTGGACCAGCTCTTAGTCTTATTACACCTGCTGTGATCAAAACACAGCAAAAAGAAAAGAATATAGCTATAATATATCCTATTTTTATGTGCACATAGGTTTCCTGCATGCATAACATCATTTTTTCAATTACTGTGATGATCAACAACTTGACATCATTAGGCCGTTGGGCCCATTAGGGAGTGAGGGCATGGAACTGTTTTTCTTGGGAGGAATATGGGACTGCAGTGTGGTAGGTATTTTTGTTGACCTCTGAATATCCTGGAACATTCCATTCAGAAATGTGAGGAAAAGACATGATTCTCACCAATGTTTGAGCCAAGACTTAAATACCATAGCTACCAACATCACCAATTTTAGGTCAATTTTCATGGGGAAAATGTTATGTCTTTTTGTTGCTCTGGGGCCTATGGTGTCCAGGAGAATAGGCTCAGCCACACAAGCAATGCACCATTTTTGTTGTAAGAAGTGTGGGAATACAGGACATCACAGATTCAGGAACTTTCCCTCAAATAAATTAGAAACTCTGTGACAGCCATGCAAGTCACACTACTCCTGACTCCCCTGAGCAGTTAGTTTTTAGAAATGCCTATGCTTGGTAGGCTTACCTGGGTGATGACTGAGCACTGGCTCAAATTCAGGAGCTCCCCACATCACTAAAATGAGTCAATTTTAATGAAGAAAATGTGGTGTCTCCATGTGCATTTTGGGGCCAAGACTGGGGTGGATGATGGGCACATCCACACAAGTGGGATATTGTTTTTATCAGGAGAAGTGTACGAACACTGGGTTTAATGGAATTTTGTGGATTCCAACAGATTCCAGAACTTTCCTTTAATAGACATGAGAGGAAAGAGTGAACATGATTTTAGTCAAAGGGTGAGGTTTCTAGGGCATTCTGTGCATGAAAACATATTGGGACCAAAACAAATCACACCAACCCCGATTTTTTTGGTTATCTAGTTTTTAGAAATTTCTTGGTTTGATACGTTTCCCTTGGTGGTGGCCAAGCCTGGGCCAAGGTTCTGCATCTACCCACATCGTCAAAATGGGTCCATTTGCAAGTCACGAGTAGGGACATAAAGATAGTACTTGTAAATACCCTATGTGAATTTCCAAATTCGTAAACTTAGATGCTTGGTCTAAGTTCAGACCAAACGACTAAGTTTACCTTTGTGAGTAGGGTCCTGAGAATCTGGGATGAATGGAGGGATGAGGTGAGAAGAGACTGAGGGGTACTACTTGTCTCTCTATACTGACAAGCCTCTTCATCTGCATCGCACTGGCTCTCAGATGACATATTACCAGCCAATCCATTGTAGGTATATATGTCTAGCAGCCCATGCTGTCATTTTTGTCACCTCAAGATATAACATGTAAGCAGCGCCTTCTTGCAGTGTTACTTACAGTTGATACGATAAAAAAAAGACTTTGTCATCTCACTTATCCGAAATATATTTTTAAGAAAAATAATAGTAGAACATGTTTATGGTAAAATAAACTATCAATTGGGTAAATTCCTACTTTGATTGTCCAACATATGTTAGGAAAATTAGATATAAACAATAATGAACAAGTGCTTTAAATTTTAGCTATTACAATTTGCATTCTTCAACATTGATTAAGTTATGCCAAGAATTTGCTATATTGACTCAAACATTAATACAAATACCGGGAATCTGCACAGAAAAAAAAAATACCCATTGGAGGCCATCGTATGGTGGAGAGCGTTGTGGTCTGTGCGCATAAACACTAACATTCTGAAAATTCCCATAAAGTATTTTTCCTTGAACATTGTGTAGAATAATAAAAGAAGTCAGTTTTGTCTTCCAACTAGAAGTCCTCAGACATTCCGCTTTTTAGAATGAGGACTAACGATTAAAATTAAAGGAAATAAATGACCTAATTTCCTTTACCACAGTCTCAAAAGGGAGCCTTGAGTCTATTTCACAAAGAAATTGCAACAACTGCTGCATAAATGCTAGCATGCAACCACCCCACCTTGCGTCTGCTATCTTAAAACCATGTCCTAACCCATGGGGTAGCATGCAGTGGCTTAGCTAAGGCATTAATGGTTAGAATGCAGGCAAGGAACTCAGATCAGAATCTCGTGGTTTCATAGTAAACAATCCACTGGTGGGGGGGAAGTGGTACCTCACGGGAGCAACCCCCAGGGAACTACTGACTGGTACTCGTCGGTTTGTTCCTCTTATCATCATTGGCTCCTTCCAACCAAAACAACAAAGTGGTATAGAAAGTGTAAATAATATTTAAAGAACACAAAAAATTTGATTCTGCCCACCTACATCTATATTAACACGACCCCCGGGGTAAGAGAACCGCTATACAGTGCTCTACCCTGTTAAAAATGGGTTAGATATCCCCAGCTCAATGATACTCTTTATTCTTGCTGGGTATCTACTCCTATTAAAACTTATACTCTACAGTTGAGCTTCGTTTTAATCTATAAGAAGCCAACATGTTTTGTTGCCTGTCTTACTTGGTCGGCAACTTCTTCAGGGCTGGGGGTTTGTCTTGCCACACACTGCTGTGAGTATTCAGCGCTCAAATCTTATTGTGGTCACCTCCTGGCATACCTGTGGCCACCCATGTATTGGACTTAACTATGGGTCCTCTTTGGTTCCTTGCGGTCGCTGTATGTGAACCGTCACCTGCGATAGGCTAAAGCTCAATAGGGCTCCCGGGAACCCAGCAAGAATAAAGAGTATCATTGAGTATCATTGAGCTAGGGATATCTAACCCATTTTTAACAGGGTAGAGCACTGTATAGTGGTTCTATTACCCCGGGGGTCGGGTTAATATAGATGTAGGTGGGCAGAATCACATTTTTTGTGTTCTTTAAATATTATTTACACTTTCTACACCACTTTCTTGTTTCGGTTGGAAGGAGCCAATGATGATAAGAGGAACAAACCGACGAGTACCAGTCAGTAGTTCCCTGGGGGTTGCTTCCGTGAGGTTCCTTCCTTCCCCACGCACGTTTTTCACAGACACTTAGTAGGGCGTCTGGGTGGCAGTTACGCAGACGTAGGTAGACACACAACGGTTTTTAGCAAGACGACAAGGAGGCACACCCTGTCTATGAAAACAATGTGTTTGGTAGATTTAAGTATATCCACACACAACAGCAGACAGGTGATGGGATAATTAATACCTCTAAGAATCCGGATCAGGTTTTTTTTTTGTTGAATACACTGTGAGTGGAGGGTAACCTGGGTCCTTTGTTTTTCCCTCTATGCTCCTAATTGTGAGGGGGGGAAGTGGTCCCAATGCACCTGCTGCACTATGGATAGCTGCATCCCTGGTAGCATGTTAGCAGACCTGCCAACTTTCAACAAAACCTCACTGTGTGAGAGGAAGGGACCAAAAGGGGGCGGGGTCTGGGGAGCGGGCGGAACCTTGAACCCATTGTCTCCACAGCCCTGAAAGAGCTTCACAGGGGGCGGGTCCTTGAGAGGGGGTGTGCTTTTTGCAGGCCACTGTTCATGACCCACTGTAACCCTACCACCACAAAATCCCACAAACGAGGATACAAAGGCTGCCACTGATGTCCAAGGGAGATGTAAGCTGTGCTCACCTTCAGACAATGGGAGTTGAAAACACTCTCTGCAGGTTTTTTCAACTCACATTGTCTGCCACCCTGTGATATTGCCTCCTTATCGGTGACTGTGTGAAAGAAAGCAATATCGTGTGACACACGATGGGCCGTCTGAGTTGGAAGGTCTGTGTCAGTATCTGTGTTTCAGACAGGGTGGATTTCTTGTTAGTTGGAGGTGCTGGTAACATCTCAATTTGTGTGCAAAGGCCTTAGCCAAGGAATAGAGCTGTCCTGCGCCATGATATAGACCTTGATCAATAAACACAATGGACTGGGCATAGAAATATGTATCCTTCAGGAAAAAAAGATGCCTTCAAACAGTTAAATTACTTCAGATAAACACAGACCTTTCTACACTAATATCCTCATAAAATTAGCCAGTTACAACATAATCAAATTCAGAAATAATCTATTAAAGACTGTTTAATTTAGCAAGGGATGGAAAGTGCCACAGTACAGTTAAAATATATTGTGCATATAGCATCTGTGCAGAAACTGCTCAGAAACAGAACAAAAAGATTTTGCCACTCCAACTGTGGTCAAAGAGGACATTGTGCATTTTTGTTTTCAAAATCTCTATAATGTAAGAATAGGCAGATCACTGGGCTCCTCCTCCCTAGACATAATGTTTTGTTTATTGATAGGTCTAGAAATGGGAAGTCAGGGACAATTGAATGGTGCCAGCTCTTTTATCTCTATTGGGTGCGGGGAAGAATGGTGCATTGTCAAACAGACCAATGTTTACATCCACAAACCCTGTGTCATATCTTGGCTCTATGCTTCTGCCTGCACAGAGCTTCATAAACAGTACATTCAGCAGAAGAACCCATCCATCACATTTTCGGTAAGAGTCAGGAGCCCTGCTGACCTGCTAATATTTGTAGGTTTACCAATTTCTCATGAAAACCTGTAAAAGGTTCTAGTTCCCAACGATAAATAGTTTGCCCTGGACTAGTGGTTGTCTCGTGTAACTATACTGTGATTGCAAATATAAGAAGGGATACTTTGAGTCTTACATACAGCAATCCCTAGAGATGGTAAATGTTAAAAGTCATGACATAGATTCTGTTTAAAAAAATAAAAAAAAATATGTAATCGCTGTATTTGATATTGCAAAGGTTGTTTGTGGTGTCACCAGTTTTTACAAAATAGAAGATAAAGATAGCTACCTTTATTTTTTCTACATTGCTCAAAACTAAATCTATTTAATATATGTTTCAGAATATGAGTTTTCGATAAATGAAAAAAGGTGAAAATATATTAGCCATCTTCATACTTGTGAATATCAATGCCGCCCTAATGTCAGATGAAAGAAGGCAGATTATTTCAAGTTTTCCCCTATTATTTGATACACTTCATACGTTAGATAAAAAGCAGTATATTTTCATAAATACTCATTATTGTGGAGTTTAATGTATTCGACCTGTACAACAGGGGGTTTGGGATCTCAAAAGACAAGCCAGACAAGATTTATATTCACAGTCACAGACCTTTCAGAGAATATCCTTTTCAAACAGAATACCAGACTGCTCCCACATTTCATGTCATGTATCAAGCAATTATCACATATATTTTAAATGGAATATTGGTGAAGTCTGCTAATCTTTGATGCGCACACCCAAATGTTTTTCAGCCACCCAACATTGATTGAATGCCAGATGATGAACTCATTTGTGAATTTTATTTAACTCCTTGGCCGCAGCGGTAATTCTGCTGCGGGGCTGAGGGGGAGGGGGGTCGCGTGGCGCTGCCATGCTTATGGCGGAACCACTCTGTCACGAGCCATGGGCGGGCTGTGCTTATGACGGAGTGGTTCTGTCACGGCTCCGCCCACTCATTAATTCGCCCACACAGGCGGAGAATCAGTGCCGCGTGGGTGGAGCGGCTGCGGCGTGACGGAACCACTCTGTCATGAGCACAGCGCGCCCGTGGCTCGTGACGGAGAGGTTCCGTCACTAGCACGGAAGGAGTTAATATACCATCACTCTACATGGTGCAACGGTGCCTCTGTCGTAGGCAGGATTGTTAGGGGCTTATTTATCGGATTTTGGCATAGGGCAGCGCAGCAAGGCAACTTAAACTTTATTTGTTGACCCTACCTAAAATAAATGAACCATACATAAGAGGTTACAGCACTAAAAAGACAACTTATAGTAATACAACTTTAGAAATAACACATGAAATGCATCTTCTCTCTTTAAATATACTTAAACCAATGACTGAGTCACGAAAACACCAGTCACAAAGCTCACATGTGCACAGGGACATTAAGGCCCTGTAAATAGGATTATGATGCAATAGCCCATTATGTTCAATGGTGATTTGCATGATGTGTTACGGACATGGGAAGAGTATTACTGCTCTGTTCAACTACACACTATGAGGTCTAGCCACTCATTGCTTCACACCATTCACATAGCAGAAAGCTCTGAGGCATGCTGGTGACAACAGGCCCCTCACACACTACAATATAGGTGAGACGAACACAGTGGACATGCCTTAAAGGGTCCCATTTTTGCAATATATGTAAACCAGCATTGATAAAGCCATTAGATCTGGCCTTGCTAAGAGTGAAATATTCTTCTATTTATTTTTATTTGCTATTTGCAAACATGTACATATGCAAAACAAATTGCCAAAAAGACTAAGAATAATAAAATAATGTAAGTGGTCAGTAGCCATGCTCCTTTCCATGTGGCCATCAACACATGATCAGGCAAAATGATGGGATTCAGTGCAAGAGAGCCAATGTATGAAGTGGGCTGACACAGTGTTTCAGGCAGTGTGCTGTGGTGGAAAACATGAGACTGGTGAGGCTGCTAAAGGTGCCTTTAAGCCAAACCTTGACATGTACATCAAGTATCATTCAGTGCACAAGCTTAGCTATAAAGGGCTCTACAAGAAGTCAAGGTTCTCATTCCTTGCCTTGTATACCTTCCTCCATATGCTCAAATGAGGACCAGGGAAAGAAGGGATGAAGATGCAAAGTCACAAGTGGGTGTGTTATCTGCACAAATACAAATGCATACTCATTGTCTAGTCTTCAGCTAATCCATTATACAAGCCCTACCCTTGGAGCATTCGTAACAGTAGAGCACAAGTTCACACACTTATGTTCTTTGTGAACTTGGCTTGTGTACGCCGGATGTATGACATTACAACGCATGCTTTTACCAAGCATGCCTTTACAACACGGTATTTACAACGCATGCCTTTACAATGCATAGTGCTTTGGGGCGCTGGATAGTGAATTGTTTAATTTACTATTCCAACTCCAGTCCCCGTGGATAGTAGGGAAGGTGTTGGATAGTAAATTAAACCTATTCCCTATCCTAGAGCGCCCCCCAGCGCAATGCGTTGTAATGGTTTGCGTTGTAAAAGTTGCGACGTAAAGGCACTGCGTGGTAAAAGTTGCGTTGTAAAGGATGTTTCCCGTGTATGCCACACTTTAATCTTGGCTTTTTAGGGCTTGAACATGAGTAATGAATCCCGAAGTAAAAGAACATTTGCGAATTAGTTCCGAAATGTGTGATTAATAGGGAAATATATGCCCCTTTCCACGTCTCATTTCAAGTATTACCTAAAATGTGTCTCCTCATCATAATTTAGAGTCCTTTAATAAATTGTTTGTTATATAACGTGTAGGCATCCAAATCTGCAATCCCTACCAATAACATAGATAGAGTTATCTTATTTTATTTTAAAAAGAAATTAATCACTACCAACAATACATATCTATTATCTGTGTAGGTTGAATGGATAATATTAATATATTTGAGTTTTGGTTATGTAAGACAAACATCATCTCAAAACATTTGTGAAGGATCAAAAAGAATAATGTATTGGTAAAAATCCGTTTCACTAGTACATCTGAATTTCTTGTAGATTTGAAACCTTTACATATTTTTTAATAGATAGCACAAGAGAACTTGAGTGTGGAAATAGATACACCCGTATTGTAACTAGGGGTGGGCAAACAATTCTCCTTCGCCAGCGATGTATGCAGAGTTTTGGGCCAACGCCGCGTTCCCCTTGGATCGTGGAGTTTTGGCAAAACTCTTCCAACTGCCACTTAAGTTGGCAAGCACATGTGAGAATTTGCGTCCACTTCTGCATTTCCAGGTGCTAGAACGCCTCCCGGCGAGATTTTCTCAACGTGAGCAGTCATGACAGGTGCCGATCGTTCATGTTGAAAAAGCTGCTGCTTGAGTAGAAAATCTACTTGAGTGGCAGAAAGAAGCAGCACCCTCTGGCATGCTACGTGGTACTGTTTTCTTTGATGTTACTACAAGCTGCAGGCTTTAAAAATCAGCACAAGCAGTGTTGCGTTCCCAATTCTGCCTACTTACAGAACTCCGCTGACTCTCCAAGAGTTTTTATGTAACTTCGCAGAATTCTGCTACGTGAAACTCCACGAGGCCTGCCTACATCTTTGTAACTAGAGTGCTCTAGATTTTTCATGTGTTGCAGAAGTAAAATTCTGTTCGGTGAATAAAGTAACTCTTTTCAGAGCAAAATCAAAATGTAACTGTGTCTATTGTTAACAGAGTTTGCACTCTTTAATGTATCTTGTGGAGGTCTAATGCAGGGCCAGAGAAACGATGGAAGGAAAATTTTATTTGTATTGCTCAAAAATGTGGTGGGGTGGAGATCACACAAGTACATTATGAGGCCATTGAAAGCTTCAAGAAGCATAGGGCTACTAAGTGACTCAGAGGGGATACTGCACCAATTCAGTTCAAGTAAGCAGGTTTAAGTAAGTAAGTACAGTTTTTATAAAGCATATGATTGCCAAGGCATCTTAGTGCTAGGGAGCGCTATTACTAATCAGAAGGGACCTGGAGGCAAGTACTTAGACCACCCACGTATGCCCAGTATAAGTGTTCTGACCATTGCTTTCTTGCCATAAAGCCCCAATCTCATGAATACCTAGAATCTGTGCATGAATCATTCCAGTCTATGGAGGTTTAACTCTCTGACCTGACTGATAATTTAACATCACTATTCAGATCCTTATTGTGTTCATCAAATACGTCAAAGTATCGAAAGAGAGTGTCTGCTTGTGTAACAAAAATACATGTCACTGTATCACATCAGTGCACTTCCTTTTTGGCCTCTGCTTTTTCCATCTACCAGCCACCAACACAATTCTAGTGATTAGCAATACACCTGATAAGGGCCAATAGACCACAACATGTGGCCAACAGTAGAAATCGAAGACATATTTGAAATTGATAACACAGGAGGCAATCCCATATGGCTACTATGTCATAGTGGGAGATAGTACTTCAATAAGAAGCAGATTGTGTGAGAAAGACTCATTGCTTATAATTTGCTCCACCGTATACAGAGCCAGTAGTCTATATTATACAGTAGTCATAGGTAATCTGCCTTCTCTTTGCTCAAGCTAATTTGTGCAAGCTATTATAAAAATGAGTGAGAAATCAATACTTAGATTTCCCCCCCTCAGGAGGTCCCAATTTTGGCTGTGGACATTTCATGACCACACAGTATTTTGACAACCTGAGACATTTATATTTGTATTTGCACCTTCCAACTTCACCCTCAAACTCTTTAACTTAAAATTGCTATCTGCAGCTAATTGTGAACTTAATTCAATAAAAGGGTGTACTTTTGCTTATCCCGCTGGAATGAAGATTGGTCTGCAGCTTATGTGAAGAAATGTATTACTTGAGTAGAGGACTTTGCAATTCCTTACACAAAGGTTGTGTACTAGTAGTATGACAGGCCAGTGGAATACGCTGCAATAGGAGCAAGGGCCCTCACACCCCCCGAATGGTGTCATGCTTCTTCATCTGGGCGTGCTCCTCATCGGGCTGGTGCTGTAATGCCAGACAGGCACCTGTTTGATGAAGTGCAGGTATGTGGGGTGTTAAGAGTGTGTAATGTGGTGAAAAAGGTGATTTAAAATAGGTCTAGTGCTGCTGGGTTTGAGTAAACTTTACTAACGAAGCTCACTAACCTAATTAAAAACAGTGGTGCTCGTATAGGATACTATGGTCCTAAAGAGAAGGCGTGATTCATTTATAAAACGTGAGGTCAACATGTTTCTTGCCTACTCTAGCCCACAATGGGTCTATTGGCAGTTTGTCGAAACCGGCAAAAAACAACCTACACTACTGAGTGACTGATCCATCAGTGTGTCACGGGAATCCCAGTAATCAGTCACACCATAAATCACAAAGCATGATTCTACCATATTTTGTGAACGGACCCATATTGGAATCAGTAAGGGTCTGTGTCCCGAGAGGCGAGGTAAGTGAGGAGGTGCACATACCGCCGCAAATGAGTCGTGAGTGAGCAGTTTGGTTTCAGTCAAACCTTTACTGACTTAAAACCTTGCAGATCAGAGAATGTGCCAGGTTCCATTGATGTTGTGTGGGAGCACCCAGAGCAACACCCATGGAACGCCCCTTTCACGCACAGTAATGCAAGAAAGGGGTCCATGTTTACAAGGCCATGAAAAGCCACGCTGGGTGAATTTATGTGCACTTGTAAATATTGTCAGGACCACTGTGCCGCCGGTGCATCAAAAAAGTGATGCAGCAAATGGGCTTGTAGATAAGCCCCTGCATTGCTAGGTATTCTACTTATCTTCTGACCATCTGGGACATAATCTTCCTCATGACATTAACATTACTAACTTATTACTGCACTAATACCTAATATCATTGCTAACTTTGCATATATTTACCATCTCAAGTATAAATTTCCATGGCTGCACATGAAGAGTTTTTTTAGGGTTGTGTTTGCCAGATCCAGTATCATTTTTGTGCAGCATCAGCAGTTAGTCAAATGTGTATGTTTTCTCATTCTTGGCATGTTCTTTTTCATTGTCCCACTCAAGCCCAATGATGAATCTTACATATAAAGGGGGATTGTCCATACATCATGATAAATAACAGTCTGCATTCCCAGTGGACTTTTTAATTGCTCTTGATGTTACACCTATGGAGAGAATTTCACTTTCCACTGTGGTTGTTATATTCTGATGCTGTTACTCCATCTGATTCTGTGCCTGCTAAGGTGAAGGTTGTTGCAGGTGTGCCTGAGATTACTGGTGGCACAGAAACTCTCTGGAACTAGTATCTGCAGGATGGCATGCACTGGTTCCTGGGTTAATTCTCAGCTTTATGCATTTTTACCACTATGATTATATGCTGTGTGGGCGTGGTGGATAATTTGAGAAGACCACTGTTTGTGATGATGCTCTAAGTGTCCGTATTTTACTTAGTAAAGGAATATTCCTGAATGGTATATGGAGAAGCTGTTCTGACACTTTACCTCCCTATACACATCAGCAAACATGTTTCTCCTACAAATGATCCACCTCTTGCACCGATTCCTGAGACTCAGTTTCCCTTGCACCAGTGACATCAAGCAAAATGAAGTGACAACCTGAAGAATGTGATGGAGGGCCCCTGAGTCTCTTATATTTGACAGATATTCATTGGCCGATTAGCGTCCGCCCTGCAAGGCAGTGACTGCAAGAGCCTATGTTACGCTCAGTTTGTAATTTTGTCAATATCGCAGGCTTGAAAAAGTATTTTGGAAGACGAAACACGTGTTGGCTGCCTGATGTGTTGATGAGAATTGTACTGTCCAATCAAGACTTTCCACAATACTCAAAGTGGTGAAAATAGAGACAAACAGAAAACGCATGGACTGTGTTATTGTAACATCAATATATGTGACGCAAGTTTAGTGTGCTCCAGCGTCTTAAAATATTAATTGGTTGTGTTACGCTCCTGTGTAGCACTGCACTTGCGATGACTGATGCGAGGGATGCTATTGTTGGATCTCATCTACCTCCTTTTACTCCTTCCCTGGGTTGCCCTGTATCTTGCTGTCTGATTAACAGATGCTGCGATGGCTTCACCCAAGCCCAATACTCTATATTCTGTATTTTTGAGACAGGATGCTCCCATGCTAATCTTAGCATTCATGTGATATACTTCCAGTCTCACTTTGTTTTGATGTGGATAGGGTGAAATATACAATCAATATAAGTGTATGTTTAAAGATCAGATTGAATGTTTCTGGCACTATGTGCATAAGACATTCTTACCAGCAACCGGGTGAGTTGAACTTTCACTGCTGTGATATACATTGAGCTTCAAGTCACAACCTTGAATCTTGCCAAGGGGCAATATAGCCTTAGAGCTCGACGTAGCAGGCTCTACAGGCCATTAAAGGCCTGCTCCTGCGTTAAAGGGACGAGCCGCAGGCAAGGGCCTTTAACCCCTTCCTGCTGGGTGCTGCGCACAACAGTTGGCCTGACACAGCCCCGCGCACTCTGTCGAATGCCTGCACCGCGGCGGAATTGCCGCTGCGGTAAACGGGTTAATGACTGCGGGAGCCCGCTACGGAGGGTTCTAAGGCTATTAGAGCATTCCACCCCTAGTGGACAGAATGTTCTACTTTGTCAAAACAAAGGCCTCCTGGGGTTTAAATCCCCTCGGGCTCCGAGAGGCCTTTGTTCACAGCAACAGCTGTGAGATTAAAAAAACATTGGAATGTTGCTCTCAGGGCTTCTACCGGCCATTAGAAGCCCAGAGCACTCCATTATCTTCAATGGAGAGCTCCACATTCCAATGCTTTAATAATCTCTTGGAAGTGGGTATATAGCAACACCTGTTTTACAGCACTTAGAAGCTGCAGATGTGCATATGGAGCACTATACAAAAACATGTTGCTAGTAGCAGCTAGTGTCTGCACCATTTTACCAACTCCAGTTTCCGAGCAGCTTGATTTCTTCTGTGAGATAGGATGCATTTTCCTAATTGTGTTTGATTTTTGCTCAAAACTTTTGTTTGTTAATGCGATCTTCCGTTTTATCTACCTGCAAAACAACATCTGTCCACTGCGCCAATCTCAAAACCATCAGGCGTGTAAAAGCCGTAAACAGGTACGACGTCGATAATAAAAATGTTTCCTCACCCAACAAGCCAGCAGAAAATAAACACTGAAGCTCGGAGACGCTGCTGGTATAACAACAAATCTGAATTTACCTCAGCACCCTGAAAAAATGTATTTGCAGTAATTGAAAATTAGCCGAAGTACTTGTGTAATTGGTATTAACATTTGATTATAGCCGAATGACATTAGGCAGTATGAAAATCATGGGACAGTAGAAATGGCACTCAAATTCCGCTTTGTTTATGGCTCCTGCTATCACGGAGGGCCACAACCGCCATTAGAAACGCATAAACCATCTCTAGGAAGGGTTTATGAGTTTTATTGCCTTTCCCCGTTGAATGCTGTGTGCCGAGACGAAGCGGTTGTGTGCCATCAGTTGTGTAATTAATATGTTTTTACTGGAAATAGAAAGCAGAGGTTTTTATGCAACAACTTTTCCGAGGGAGGAAAAGGGTCGAAAGTCGGGAAAAACGGCCTGGGACACAGAAAGCGAGCAACTATCACATCCACGCAACATGAAAGGAGTGAAAGCTCAGGTCACATAATGCAGCTGTGCACGCCGCAAAGGGCTGCGTATGGGAAAACACACAGCACTCTGCCATCAGCGTATTTAAATACTAAGGGGGCCTCATTTATGAAAAGTGACGCATCGCTGCGTGAAAACAGCGATGCGTCACTTTTCATTGCGCCCTCCTTGCGACACCAATGATGCATTATATTTACAGTATGATGCATCATTGCGCAAGGAGCTACAGATACGTCAGTATTTCTGACTTATCTTTATGGCGCAAAAGTGACGCATTGCTGGAGTCTGTCACAAAAGTGACGCAACTCCAGCAATGTGTCCTTTCACATGGGGCAAGCCCCATGTGAAAGGGCCTGCGTTAATCTTACGCCTGCTGTGAAGCAGGCGTAAGAAATTGACGTATTTGCGTACTAGAAGTGGTGCAGTGAAATCTTATAGATTTCATTGCGTCACTTCTATGACCCTTTGTTGCGTCAGAACGCCCCCCTGCATACATTATACCTGGCGCAGGGGTTTACAAAGTGACGCATCTACCTAGATGCGTCACTTTGTAAATATGGTGCAACAAGGCACATTTTTTACGCTGCTGGTGTGTCACAAAAAGTGACGCATCGGCGGCATAAAAGTGACACACAGCCTCATAAATGAGGCCCTAAGTCATTAACCCTTTACATGTAACCTTTTTTTTAGAACCTGCCTTATTTTATTTCATTGTCTCTTTAACGTTTTCCCGTTTCCTTAGGAAAATAAACTGATATTTTGTACGACTAATAGTTTACATAATGCACTTTGAATACTATGGGGCTTATTTATGAGCCCTTTGCGCCACCTTTGAGACACTTTTTGTGACGCTGCGGTAGTGTAAAAAATTTGCCACATTGCGCCAAAGTTACAAAGTGACGCATCTAAGCAGATGATTCACTTTGTAAAGCCCTGCCCTACATTATACCTGCATCAGATATAATGTATGCAGGGTGGCCGTTCCCCGCAGAAAAGGTTCATAGAAGTGGTGCAGTGAAATCAATGAGATTTCACTTGGAAACTTCTAGGACGCCACTGTGCCAAAATCTTACGCCTGCATCACAGCAGGCGTAAGACAGACGCAGGCCCTTTCACATGTGAAAGGAAACTTTGCTGGAGTTGCATCTGTTTTCAGACACACCTCAGTAATGCATCGATTTTTCACCAACAGATACGTCAGGAATTCTGACGCATCTTGATATCGTTGCAACATGGTGCACCATAGAGTAAATACAACGCATCCATGGTATCGCAAGGAGGGCTCACTAAAAAGTGTTGCATCACTGTTTTCACACAGCGATGGAACACTTTTCATAAATAATGCCCAATGCTTCTATAGGGATAGAGTTACCTTGCTTAACTAGCGGAGGACAACTGTGCAGAACCTAATATAAAATCAAGGCACTGGTACCATAGGTGCGATGTTTCTTGGGCACCCTACTCTCACATGCACCACTGCCCACATTAGAGGTTCTGTCAGTAAATGCATTTAATTGTTTCAGCCTAAGCGTTTTCTAGGAGGCAAGCACCCATACCCGTCACCAGCATCTCCCACTGCCATTATGTCACTGCGCTCAGGTGATAGCATCATGCCCCGCCCAGCTCAGGTGCACAACACATTCTGTGGCATTGCAGGTAATGTTCCCTGAACTTCACGCAGGGTGCAACCCTTATTCAGGTGGCCAAATAAGAAAAAAGTCAAAAAAATGGGGATAGATTGTTACACGGTCAAATTCACTCCAATAAGACAGCCAATTGTTATTGAGGCATGAATTATTCAGGCAAGAGCTTTTAATACACAAAGTTTAGTGTTGCCATCATCCATTTTATCCAGAAGTACTCCACAATCCCAAATCCAACTCAGCATTACAAAAGAACATATTCTATGTACACGTGATTCAAAGACTAGTCCTTATTCTCTTGTCTCCTCTCAGTGATTCATATTTTGGAAGTCCAAAAGATAAGTCCATGCAAAAACTCCACCACAGAGGTAGTCAATCAGGAGAAATAGAACCCAGTGCCCCCTATTTGTTTCTCCTTGCTTTTCCACCACTTGGTCGAATAATTTAATCTGGAATAGACTCCTCTAAATACTGTTGACATGTTTCGGCCTATTTACATTCATGGCTTCCTCAGGATTGAATGGAAAAGACAAGAGGCAATTTGCCAAATTCGGAGCCATCCACCATATTTCTGGAGCCTCCCGTAGTCCTCTCTAAACCCCCTGAATCATGGAAGAGCCAACTTCTAATTACCCAAGGTCCATGCGGAGTAAGTCGGCACCCTCAGGACAACCGAACCACGTTCAGCGTTATTCAGGTGACAGCAGCACTACCTACGCTGTATAAGCATACCACTATTTTCGTGTGCCCGGTAGGTGGCAAACTATACCTCATATACGTAGCAATTTCAAGATGGAGTTCACCTTACACCACAAATAACTAGTACAACACTGGAGAGACATATTTCTTACATCCCATGAGCAGGACACGAGATAAAGCTTGCGCCACAGTGTATTATAGCACAACATCAGCATTTGCCAACTCCCCCCACCCCCTACCCCCATGTGTCTTTTCAGTGTGGGCCTGTGCGCACCTCAAAGTGAAAAGCATAGTATCTTACAGCCAGCATGTTGTTATGTTATGGAAGTTTTGTATAGCGCTCAGCTACTCGAACCGAGTGTCCCGGCACTCAGAAACCTAGTCAGACTGAGAGAAAAGCCCAAGATTACTGTGAGAATAACCAGGTCTTAAGCTCCCTCCTAAACGAGAGCAGGTTGTTTAGCTGTCTGAGAAGTACTGGCAGCTTTTTCCACAGTTGGGGGGCCAAAAGTCTGTAAGAGCGCCTGCCAATACGTGCTCGCTTGACCTTAGGAACAGAGGCAAAGGCCAGAGACGAAGATCGCAAGAACCGGACAGGATAATAAAAGTGCACCCTTTTCCTCAAGTTCTGTGTAAGGATTTGAAGGCAGTGGTCAGTGTCTTAAACAGGATACGTTTTCGCACCGGAAGCCAGTGCAAAGATCTCAGCAGACCAGAAGTCTTTGATCTGCGACTCCGGCCGTATATAGCCCTGGCAGCCGAATTTTGGACCAGCTGGAGGCGAGTGATTAGATACTCCGGCAGACTGAGAAAAAGTATGTT
Source organism: Lissotriton helveticus (assembly GCF_964261635.1). Classification (NCBI taxonomy): domain Eukaryota; kingdom Metazoa; phylum Chordata; class Amphibia; order Caudata; family Salamandridae; genus Lissotriton; species Lissotriton helveticus. The sequence continues at coordinate 193,002,234 of NC_136072.1, forward strand.
TGCATAGTCCAGCCGAGATCCTTATAAGAGCTTGCACAATAATCCTCTTGTGAGAGAAAGTAAAAAGTGGAAGGAATTTTTTGAGACATTTTAAAAAGCCATAGCACTGACCAGCAACTGTAAGGATGTGCGATTTAAAATTGAGGCTGCAATCAATTTTTACCCCTAAGTTTTTGGGCGACTCTGTGGCAGACGAAGGGGGGAACATGTCGGCGGGCCACCAGGATTTCCAATTATCATCTGGTGGACCTCCAAAGAAAATAACCTCCGATTTGTCTGAATTGCACCTAAGCTGATTCAGGTGGAACCAGGCAAAAACTGCCGATAGGCAGCCTTTGATTTGATCGCCCGGGAGATTAGAATGTTTGTCGCAGGTAAAAAGAAGCTGCGTATCGTCAGCATAGGATACAATTTGGGCGCCGTGAGCCTCAACTAGAGTAGCCAACTGGGACATATAAATGTTAAAAAGAGTCGGACTGAGAATAGCATGCACAGATCTTTGGTTAGGGAGCTGCAAGTCATCGTCATAACTCTCGTCAGCCATAGGGATCATGCATATTCTCACAAGTGATGCATCCTGGAGCTGAAATTGGTTAGTTGAAACCCCTCCCACAGCTCCCAATAGGCTGAGACCATGTGCTTCCTGTTCTACAGTACCTCAGCCGCCTCACTCTTGCTCTCATTGCCATTCCAGAAAGGCCACTCTGCCTGGGTTGCACTGTTAATGGTCTACTGCCCAAAGAGCATGCTGTATTTTAACTTCACTGCTGGGTATTGTGTTAAGTGTGGATTTATGAACAAGCCAAATTAGAACATCTTCACTTTCTTTTGTAGAATCTGGTTTTGCTGCCTTGCACACTGCCGTGAAGCACATCAATAAATGTCTTTGACATTAGTGGTGCTCGCTGCGAAATTGATCCAAGGTTGGCAGATATTGAGATGGTTTTCCGGGGTGTTATTATGCTCCTGGTGGGCTGCTGCTTCCTACTGGTGCTGACAAACTCACAAACTGATGAGGACTGAGTGGCAGGAGTCAGTCGTGAATGGTCTAGGGCAATCAGTTGAAAATCACCAACAGTCAGTGCATGGATGTCAAGCGTGGGCTGGGCACTGGCGAGAAGAGCAGCGGAACAAGGGGTAAGACGTCCGTTGACAATCTGACTACGGGCCCTGCTGGCCTCTGAGACTTGGGCTTGACTCTCTTTTTTTAAATAACATTTCTTTTTTGAGTTAAATAGATAGCATCACATATAAGCAATATTCCAGTGTGCAACAATCATATATAAACAGCAAGAATAAAGAAGATGAAGAATAAGGAAAAGAAAATACAAAAACTAAGTTGTGGTATATCTGTAAGATTGCCATTCAGAGGTAGTCAAATCAAATCATGGACTTGTATAAATCAATGAATGGTGTCTTTAACAAGAAGGAATTAAAAGGAGGATATCAAGGAAAAAGGGAAAGAGAAAAGGGGAAGAGAAAAAAAAGGCAAGTGAAAAAAGAAGAATCTAGTAAACGAAGACCTCCTGCTCCTTTATCAGCCTGAGGCTTCGTAATTTTAAAAATGGGTTTCCATCCATCCCACATGTAATGTTAGACAAAGGTATCAAGTTTGCAAATCATGTGTGTCGGGATGACGATCGGAGTCGTTCCAAACAGATAATTAAAGCGAGGTGTAGTCACCATCTTCACCATTTGCAAAATACCCTGCATTGACAACCCAAGGGTAGACCATTTTTTGAAGTTCAGGGCTTTTTTAGTGAGCAGAGCCTCGATGATATTCTGTACTGTCTGAGATAAGTTGTATCCTATCATGACTCTGATGTATCTGATTGTCGTGGTGGGCCATTTGCAAGGGAGCCTCACCAGGTCTGCTTCAGGGGTCGTGAGATTTAGAGGTAGAGCTTCACTTTTTCACAGTTAATGCAATAGCAAGAGAAGTGCCAAAGCCATTAAGAATGTCTATGAGAGAAGGAAGAGCAGGTTCTGGGCTATCTAAAAGAAGTAGAAATTCATCTGCATAGATCAAAAAGAAGCTGAGAAAGGGGGCGGCCCTGCCCGCTAGCTTGTGCAATTAACCAAAGTTTGGATTAAAGTCCGGTGCAGCTGGTGGTCGCTGTGGAGGAGTGATACAGAAGACTCACTTTCTGGATGAAATGGTTTTGGAACCCTGCTCTCTGGAGGGCCAGAAATAAATATGGCCATTCAACCCTATTGAATGCCTTCTCGGTATCGAGAGAAATCACCACTTTATTACTATGGTCTTTATTAGCTTGCCAGATGATATGCAACAGAAGTTAGATGATAAACATTTAGGTACAAACCCCACTTAAGATCTATGAATTAATGACGGTATACATTTCTTTGAATGAATGGCCAGCGCCAAGAAACCGCCCAGTGTAAGTTGCGCTCTATAATAATTTTTTACATTACATTACATTTTACATTACATTACTTTCGCCTTGGGCATGACTCTCAACAGTCAGGGACATTTGAATCACATGTAGATAGAGATATCATGCATAGGCTGAGACTGGATGGGCAGAGAGCCATAGCCAAAAGAGAAGAGAAGAAGGAGGCTCAGAAAATCAATCAGTAATATTGCTTATGAGATAGAGGCATGAGTATCAGTGGTAACAGTGAATGACGTGCAGCCTTAACACAGGAATCACATTCGCATGATTGCTACAGGCATTTGAATTGGTTTGTGAGTAGGCTTGGGCAAAGCACTATGCTACGCTCGCGTAGTTTGCGCAGTTTGCGCTACTTCGTACTACGCGAACTGCACATAGCACAGTGCAGACACGCGTAGCGGTCATTTTTTGCTTGCTCGCGTCCTCAACGTCAAGTTGGCGACCATGAGCAAGCAAAATGACATCCCGGCGAGACTTTTTCCTTGTTCGCAATCAGCAACATAAAGTTGCTGATCGAGAGCGTGGAAAATAAACGTCCCGGCGAGATTCTCAGCGCAGGGAGGTCAGGTTTCTCATTGCGAGTGGTCGTGTATGCTCGCGACCGCTCGCGATGAAAAACTACCAGACCGTGTTGAGAAAGCTGTCGCTCGAGTAAAAATCTCCTCAAGTGGCAGAAAACTACAGCTCGCACTGTGCAAGATGCCGTTTCAATGATTGCACAGTGCCGGATGCTTGTACGCACTGTGCAATCACTGAAAACGGCACCTTGCACAGTGCGAATATGGTACTAAGCAGTTCGCGTTGTGCTACGTGTAGCTCGCGTAGTGCGAAGTGCACTTTGCGTAGCTTCGCGAAGCGCTACTTCGCAAACTACGCCCAACCCTATTTGTGAGTCAGCGTGGAGGATAAGCACAACAGTCAATCCGGAGGAAGGGGCACACACAATATCTCACAGTGGAGTTCTCCATCTCAGGCAGTGATCAGAACAGAGAGAGCCTCCTTTGGTCCACTCTTGTGCATGCTGCCAGGCCCTCCCCAGTTTTAAATTAACTAATGGGTTGACCAAATTGTCCACTTGTGGGGCACACCACTGTGCAACTGGGCTCAGGAGCAACATCAGGTGGAAGTCTGCACCTGGCAACATCACAGTGGCAAATTAGCACAGACTCATAGAGTTGCAACAGTAATCAGCCAGGATCTCTACTGATCATTCAAAGGAATCCCTGTGTATTGAATGTTAGTGCTGAGCACTGGCAAACACTGGCATAATTTAAGCACCGCATGTGCTTTTATAATTGTACTCCCTAAAACATGCTACAATTAGAACTTTACCGGCCTGTGTATTCCTGTACCCAGTATGTAGTGAAAACAGCTGACATGATTTTGGAGATCAAAGGGTGCCATTTGAATACAAAATGACTGATGGGAGAAAGTTAATGTTGACACTGTATGATCCACATGCTTAAAAATTTTGAGCATAAGTAAAATTTGCAATGCAAACATGGGGAACCAACAAAAAAGAAAAAGTAGAGGGCATTTGCAAATTTAGAATGCCACCACAGTGGTCTTTAGGAGTCCATCAAAAAATATATACAATCAACAGATTTTCTTGGCTAAATATAAAATCATAAAATAGATGTGTCTCCATAACGTAGGTTCAATATGTTGGGTATTGTAATGCACCGCCTATCACCATCAATGTGATTCCACATTCCATTAATTTCTGATAAGTATGGGGTCAGTGGAGGTTGCCAACTCTTGTCTGTGGGACATTACCCAGCTTAAAATCTGGCTAATTGATGACAAAACTGAGCAAATTCTCGCATGCAGCATTTATTCTTGCGAAACATGACATGTAGCAAACAAACATAATGTCATATAAGATGTTAGTAAAATATGCAGCAAGATGAATTCGTTGTATTTTTGCTGTGTTTAAACAGCAAGAATTTGGACAAAGTTTTGTCCAGTTTTCTTAAAATGTAATTTTTTAGTCAAAATGAGTTTGCTTCATGTGTTACAGAAATGGGTCTTAAACAATGCAATTTTGTGTGCATGTTTTTGCTTTTCTTTCACAAGGTCTTTAATATGAGACTGGATGTAGTTTTGTCCGGAAACTTGGGGCGGTGCAAAATCCATCTGCATCATTGCCTTCTACGCAAGCAGCAAAAGTGCATTTTCCTCATGCTTGCGTCATTGCAAGATTCACGTAATCTGTCCCTTTGTCTGTTTACTATTTTGCTGGCATAGTTGAGATTAATTTAAACACATACCATCTTTTAGAATGATCCTATCCCAAAGCAGTGCTTAATTTGAGCCGGTGGTGTCCAGTGCTCAACACTGGCACTTACTCATCAACATCAGCACTTTTCATGAACACTAGCTAAGAACACATTCATTTATGGTAGGCACGGAAAGATTAGGTGATTTGCCCAAAATCGCAGGATGTTGAGCCAATGCACAGACTCGAACCTGGTTCCTCAGCTATGAAGTCGGCAGCTCTGGCTATTATGACACACACCTTCCCCACTTTCATGGTTAGTAGTTGATTCTGTTTTAGGTGGTGCTAACAGGAGACATCGGCTGGTGCAAGCTGCCTCCTGACGAGAGCCCCGGCACTTATGTTTTTACAAATTAACCACTGTCCCAAGCTTGCTATTTTGGTCAATTTAAGGCCAAAGTGCCAATCCATTCCAAAGAGGATCTCTAAGTAATTCCAATCAGAACAAATATATCTTTAGATATTCACCAAAGGGGATTTTTTTTTATATATCTGTCCTTTTTTTCCTGGAAGTGATATTACCCTTTCAGTCGTATACATCCTGCCCCTTAGTAAACGTTTAAAAGCTAATCAATTTACAACTTACAGTAACCTAAGAGCTTATGTTTCATAATTTTACTTCATTGTTGAAAAAATTATGCAAATGTTCAGTGCAGGAAGATGATGCCAGATGGAAATGCAATACTTCTGGAACTCTTCCTGGTACTGTCGGCAGCACATACAATGCTGAATGAGTTTATGCTAATGTGCTGCTCTGAAATACATATTTTAGAGCTACTTTCAAATGTTAATTTAAAAGGTCTGAACATTTTAGAATCCCTAACAATAAAGCATTTACTAATATAGAAAAGTGAATTGCTCGCTATGCAAATGTTACATCAGTGACAACGTCTGCTACATTTACCCCAAAAAGCTTTAACCACTGTGATTCTCATTCTTTATATTTCTGGAAAATGGCTGACTGTATAGATTACAAGAAAAATATTCTTGCTTGAAAACTCTGCCGTCCCCATCCATCAAGGTGAAATCAATAAGAATGGCATAGATGGAGTGACAAACATTTTTTAACCCTGATCAGTTCCAGTTTAACCTTCAGCTGCAAAACTGACAGATATTTGGGCTCTTCCAATTGAATGTGCAGAACTGCATATAAGTTGAAAAGAAGCGATCACTGGATTCCTCAGATCACCCGTAGTATGAGTGAAACACATGTCCGTAGCGACATTTATCATAAACTCTTAAAAAGCTATAATTATAGAAAAATTGTGAGAAAAATAAATCAAAATATTACAATCAAAGGGCTACAACGAGTAGAATTCTGTTGGCAAAACTAGAATTTTGACCCGTACCATTCATTATAGCACACGAGGGGTGATATTCCTTCAAAGGTGTGGCGGAGTAGCACGTTCCTCTTGAAGAATTTAATCTTAAATCTCTATATTTGCATATTGAATGCAATATGCACATCTAGAATGTATGTCATGAGCTAGAGGTTACATGTCCTTATCTAACAGCAAACTAATGGGCATATTATCAAGAAACAGAGTTAAAATTATCGCAGCTTTAGCAGCTGGAAACTGCAGCTAAAGCGCAGATAATGGGCTTGATAACATGCCCTTGTGAATTCCCATAGAAGCCCATGTTCTCGGGTGAACATGGGCTTCTATTGGAATTCTCAAGGGCATATTATCAAGCCCATTATCACCTCTTTAGCGGCAGTTTCCTGCCGCAGAAGCAGCGATAATTTTAACGCTGTTCTTGATAATATGCCCCCAAGTTTCTTGATTAGGAACATATTTGCTTTGTTGTGCCTATCCAGAAAGATCAATGTTATTTAACAAATTAATATTTAATATACAATGCATTAACATTTGAATCACGCTATGTACAGTGTGTACTATGGACACCAGCTATTCATGTCATAGATATGAGTTGTTTAGATGGCCTGTGAGAATACTAAAATCTCTTATTCAAATGTGGCTTGGCCTGGAATGCATAGTCCTACAACACCTTTAAAGGAGGAAGAGAGCATAGAGATAAAGGGGGTTTATGCAAAGAACATGAATCCCGATTTTGAATGCAAATTTACAGAAATTGTCTTGAGATAAATTTGATGATAATAAACAACTGGGAATATATCTATAGAATCAGACTCAATAATGAATCCATCAAGGGGCCATCATACTCATGGTTGTGCCACATGTCCCACAAAAGAAAAATAAGCCATGACCACAGAAAAAAAGCTCCTTGTTATCCTAATCGTCTATGAAATTGTGCCACTGAAGAAAGTCACAAAAGTTACATTGTACAACGTTGACATCATTCTGGGTCCTCTGTGGAAAGCCACTGATATACTCAAACTATGTGGGTCAGCAACAAGTCACCTCTCCACACACACCACAGAAATCCCATCAACCACTGAAGGCCCATTTTACATCAACAGTTTTTACTTATCCAAAAAGTCCATATACTACAGACAATAAGTCCCCATAAAACTCTACATTTGCCTTTCACCTGCTACAACAGTAAAGCATAAATCAAGAATCAGTATCCCTTTGGGATGTTGTTTGAGTGGTCCAATGCACTCTCAAAATACTTATGTTTCATGACAGGATGCTGTGCCCCTGGATTCAAGTTAAGTCTTGACAAGTATGCAAAGATACTTGAACTGTGTCATATGAGGTAAGTTATCCACAAAGGCAAACACCATACAGTACCTCTACATAAAACTCAAACAATGCATGACTCCCTTCTAACCCCAGCATATCCTAATGACATGACTAATTGTGGACTCATGGCAATCAAGTATCAAAGGAACAGAGGAAATAATGTAGGACATATGGCTGGACAAAATGGACAACTGATTGGGATGATGGAGTTCTCAAGCAAAAATTCAAGTGATTGTATGAAGTCACATGTAAAAGCCAAGTAGAGCCAAAAGTAGGCAGAGACCCTGTTATAGGTGTGCCTCATGTGCTACAATACGGCCACCAAAAGTCTCTCCCTATTCTGACTGACCATTGCCAAAACAAGTATTGTCAAGACAACTATTCTTCAGACATACAGTGGTAAGGCAACCACTTTTAAACCACTATACTGGATCAACTGCCAGGCACCTCAAATTAACACTACTCTGGGGGATATTAACACAGGTAAAGACAGCAAGGCACCTTAGAGTTTTTGTGGCAGTACATCGTGTAGTAAGTAAACATAGGGGCATATTCACAAGGAATTAACTCCAATTTATATCCACCTTAACGCAGCAAAAGTGGAGATAGATTTAACACCCCATTCACAAGCTGGTGCAAACTGCAGACAACACCAGTATTGTCATGATAACTGCCCCTAAATTTATCTCCACGGTGGACACCACCAACTAAAACTAATGAGATGCAGAGTAGGCGTTCCCATGCAAAAACACAAGAGAAAACCACAACACCACATTCACAACAAACTGCCAGATATGCGAAGTGAAGCAAAAACAGGGGATAAACTGCGCCAGGGATTTTACACCTGCCTTTTGCTGGTCCTAAGCAGGACGACTACCCACAGCATGAAAGGGAGCCCAGCCAAGAGCCACACCTGAAGAGCCATAGATGCCATGGAGGCAATGATCATGCAGCTCCGATACCCATGAGGGTCACAACACCCACCGCCACCACCCCCAGCCCCCGCCATATTTGTTTAATAACCTGCCAACCCCTCAGCATTCACCCGTGAATGCATTTCCATCTATCACTTGTAGGTGCTGGCTGGCAGGGTCTTTCAATAGAGCGGGGGTAAAGAGGTCGGGGAAAGGGCCTCTGTTGACACAGCAGTCTTTCAGGCTGCAAGCCAAATGTTAAATGAACCAGACAATGCGTCCTGCATTTGTTATTCACTTGACATCCTAACCCTCACATCCTAATATTTGTAGGGCCATGTTCGCAAACCGATATCGCCTGGGTTGAGAAAGGTGAATTATCTGGCGCTGAAGTGCCGATCCACAGCTATCGCCTGCTAACGCAGGAATAACTATCACCATTGTTATGTTGTTGTTACCTGTTTTCTCCACCGTTCAATGTAATTATCGCCATGTAGAGCGGGCATGTGAATACCACGCAATCACAGTAAAAAAAAAATTGGGGTTAGGCAGTGCTAACTTTTCTGCCGGTAAATTACTTTGGCGATAGTTATCGATCGTTCTTGTGAATATGCCCCTTAGAGTCTCCTGTCCACAGCCACTGATAACATGGCTATACTCTCCTCTCTGAGCCATAGATACTGGGCAACACAACTGTCTCACTATATCAGGTCACTTAGTCTGCACAAATATAGCATGGGGCAAGGGCCAAAAGGACCATACACTGCTCTAGATTTTGGGGAGAATGAGCAAAGACCAATATTTGTATAGGCAATTTTATCTCATGATTAAGCTACACTTGTTGTTTATTTGTTATTGATTTTAGAGGATAGCATAGCACAAACTCCATCTATTCTCCCCTCTAGTGTTATTTGAGGAAAACAAGCAGCCTTTCCACGAATGACTGAAGCGTTCCCAAAAGCCCACACAGTGGAATCAGGCAAGGGCCTAGATGTGCTTGCCAGTGGAGACACAGAGGCTAACGTGCGGTTCTCACAAACACCCTGACCACTGATGGTGCTCTCACACTCACTATTCAGGGACACAGCTGCTGGTGATGAGTGCTGTCTACAGACACCTCTCCTTTCCTCCACTACATCTCTCTTATACTGTTTTCATTGCATTTCTAGCATCCATGTGCGTGCATTTAATGTATCATGATTATCCCTGATTATGTTCTCCTTACCTTGCTGTTAATCACGCAAAACTGCTTGACAATCATTTCCCATGCCATCTCTTGTCATTCATGTAGCTTGCATTCCTGTTTTTTATGCTGCTCACAATTTTGATTATCGCGTAAAGATGCCTACAAGGGATGTAGTTTAACAGGCAATTTCATTCCATTACAATATTACTAATGAATGCCATAATCGTGGCGTCAAATATGAAATATTTTCAAAGTAAATTCAATCAAATCACCAGTGCATATATCTCAACAAAGCTGGGTGTATTCCTTTTATTAAGAAAAATATAATCGGAAGTACAAGATTAAGGGTACAAGCTTTTCTCATGTACAAAGCAATAGAAATCCATAATCACAGAAAGCAATTTTTCCTTATCACCAATGTACTATATAACCCATTTCAGATAATCGACGTTTCGGTCTTTTATGTTGTCTATCTATAAGACCATCTTCAGGACATACAACTCACATGTAGAACAACAACCCTTTGATGGGCAGATCAATCAAAACATGTGTTGATCTTGCTGTGAATAGATACTTTCGCTTATTGTCTCCTTATGTTGTCACCATTCAAATGTTGTATGTAAAATGAGCGGGTTGTTCTGTTACAGTGCAATTCATTGCGTGCCTCTGTATATCGGTGTCTCGGGTCAGTGTAGCTGCATGGTGCCTCATCGACAGATTGAGATCTCACATTGAACATCTTGCATTATCCACACTCAATGTTTGGAAATACACATCATCATCCAGATTTACCTTATACCTGCACCTGCATGTCAGTTCAGGGATCCTAAGGAAGTCTGTTCTCTACCGATGATTGTCTGTGCATAGTGAAAGTGCTACATTCCTCATATGCATTATTTGGAGTCTGCCCCTTAAGTACAGCAACATGCTAACCTGGTGTATGTTATAGTGACACCTTGTAATGGCAAGGTTTCCTCTAAAACCATCTTCAACGATGCAGCATGATAATGAATCATGTTTTCTATTTAGGTTGACCCACACGAGCCACCGTCTATGCTAGATCGTATCTTCTGGAAGGGGGTGGATATATTTTTCAGTTTGGCAAGTGCGGTGTCACATGAACTTTTCCTTGGCAGATTGCAGCTCCAATTAAATAGTTGGTGCTCACTGAACTTTGTAGTAATGTTGCCTTTTACCTTCAATATTGGTGTGATGATAGGCTGGTTGAACACTGTTGTTATTTGTTCGTACTCTGATTGGAGCCTCATTAACTACTGTATGGGCATTTGCACAAAATCTACTTTGGCCTATTTCCCTAGAGAAGGGTCAATTATCTGTTGATTCCAAATCAGTTGTTGACCCGCTGTAACCATGCGTGTTTGTGACTAACACTATTATTAACTATTGATGGTCTCTGGTCCTTCTGTGCCCTATACACTAAGTTCCATACACTGCTTTTGAATGTACACATTTTTAATGCCTTTCAGTTTCTATTTTCCTTTGTACTACTGTGTATATGCTGGGGTCAAACAGTTGTATTATGTTCTAAAGTACTTGAGTCGCGTGTGGTTTATTACACCCATTCAGCTTAGGTTGGATTATTTGATTGTGTACATTTTGTATAACGGTGTGCAAAAGATACTTAGACAGTGTTTGAGTATGTGTCTGTGTGTGTGAGAAAGATAGAGAGAGAGAGAGAGAGAGAGAGAGAGAGAGAGAGAGAGAGAGAGAGAGAGAGAGATTGTTTTTCTATCCTAGAAGTGAAGCAAGATCACATGGACATCATTGTCAGTAATGCTTTAGATGAGCACTGTGTTCTTGTAATCACAACTATTTATTGTTTCATTGTCTGTTGTATTCTGGGGAAGTAGTCCTAAATGTTTATATCTGCCTATATAGGGCTTCAGATCTTGAGGCTGTCTGTTCTGTAATGTAATCTGAGTGGTGTGTTTATGGGTGTGTAAATGAATAATAATCAGTTGCACTCTAGGTTTCTGGGCTCTTCCTGTGTACTTCACACAGCTATTGTGGTCCATGTGTTTGCTTAATTGATGCATCCTTACAATTTCATGATGCCTGACTTCTTTATAATGACTTTGATGGATTTGATGGTGTGCCTATAAATAACTACACTGTTAATAATATGAAAACTAAAATAAAAGCAACCTGAGATGCTGGACTGACATCGGGGACTTCATGCACACAGTCTGAGCTTGCTCAACAAAGAAGCCATTTTAGTTGAGGACCTTTAATAGACTCCAGAGAGTGATGAGTAGACCGAAGGATTGAAACCCAAAACTTACACTATTCAAAATGCTAGAAGATGAGGGCTTCCCAAGATATGAGAAGCTGTTCCTAAGACTTTATCTAACTTTGTGGAAGAGGGATATTGCCCATAACTAGAGTAATAAGTTCCTTCTAGACTTAAATGTTTCGTTACGCACAGTAGCGGCTGGAAGGGAGTGAGGGTGGAGTGGCAGGGGATAGGGAAGGTGGCAGGGGGACAAAATAATAATAAAAATAAAATACCACTTACCTCGTCCGCCGGCCGCATCTCTCCTCCGCTTCTCCAGAAGCACGGCAAGCTCCCCATAGCCAATCACAATACTGAAATGCAGCGTTGCAATTGACTACCCTAAGCCAATCACAACGCTGCAATATAGGGGTTTGATTGGTCTGAGTGCCGTGGATCGGTGCTCAGATGGGGATTGGGGGTCTGGGGATGATCCCTACCAGACTGTGTAATGCAGCCTGGAGGGGAACATGCAAAGCGCGCATGACTGTTTGGCCAGGCCAGGATGGCCGGCCAAGCAGTCATGCCAACTTGGAATGTGCAGACTACTCCTCCCCCTGTGCCTCCAGCCACACCCCACCATAACTCAGCCCCGAACCTGCCAAAAAAATAAAATAGTAACTATGTCATTATCATTGTATTTTTCCTGCTCAAAAAGCAGTGGGGAAAGGCTCCTCCATCTTAGCGGAAGAGCAGCCCATGTATATGCAGCATTGAACGAAGCCATATACTCCAGGTACCCATATATGAGGCCTGGGGTTGCCATCAAAAGCACAAAAAGTGCAGAGTAGCTGAGAACGGACCACCCACTCTGCCCTCACCAAACAATAATTGAATAGGTCATCACAAGATATAACTGAAGATCACGCCTTAGTTTCACCTTCATTATTAATTTCTCTCTCTAGATATAACTCTAAAATGGAGATGAGATGGGTATCTTGAACCTGCAATCATCGTTCTGATGTGTTTGTTTTGTTCTGTTGTATCGCTTTTATGTTTCCTTCTTATTAAAATACCAATAAAGCAAATTATTATTTTTTTAAATGCAAAGAACTCTCTGATATAATTTTACATTTCAGGTGTAGGTCAAAATAATGGACAACAACATTTCAGTCTAAATCGTAGCTAAAATAAAAACTAAATGCATGATTGTAATGTACACTCCACATACATCAAGTCACATGTAGGCAATGCCTTTTCTCCTCAACATCAATGAACAACAAATGATGTAATTGTGCAAAATGTATTGAGCAAGCTACACGGTATTGGCAGCAGAAAACTGAAACTAGTTAGAGTGTAATGTGATATTTTATTAGTTTACCAAAAATGTGTGAGGTAAGAAAGCTGTCATGGCGTGGGTGGGAGTTAAGTTTAATTTACAACCTCAAAGTGTGCATTTGCCATCTTTTGAATGTTTGACACCTTTTGTATTGCTTTTACCTCCAGCAGCTGACTTTCCCTGTGGCTTCGGATACTGCTCGCGGAACCCGCTGCGCGGGTCCCGCTTTGTGTGGGAACTGTGGGACATCGCTTTCAAGCATTTGGGAGAGCATTTCAGGACGCTGCGCCCGTGGTGGTAGCTGTGGGCGTTTTGAAGCTGCAGGGCTGCGAGCGAACGCGGGCGCAGGACTTCTAGTCCCAGGAGCGCCCGCCAGCCTCAATTGTCAACAGCTGAGCCGCTCTCCCTGCAGGCTCCTCCCTACCTGTTAGAAGTTAAAACCCTCCTTTTTTGGAATATCTATGGGACACCTTTTGTATTGCTTTTACCTCCAGCAGCTGACTTTCCCTGTGGCTTCGGATACTGCTCGCGGAACCCACTGCGCGGGTCCCGCTTCGTGTGGGAACTGTGGGACATCGCTTTCAGGCGTTTGGGAGAGCATTTCAGGACGCTGCGCCCGTGGTGGTAGCTGTGGGCGTTTTGAAGCTGCAGGGCTGCGAGCGAGCGCGGGCGCAGGACTACTAGTCCCAGGAGCGCCCGCCAGCCTCAATTGTCAACAGCTGAGCCGCTCTCCCTGCAGGCTCCTCCCTCTTTACACTAACTCAATAAATTTAACAGACTAGCCCCGCTGCGCGGAAGCGCGCGGGAGCGTGCCCGGGAGAAGCCCGGGACAAGGGCGGGACCGTCTGTGGCCGTCAGGGGCCGAAAGAGGCCGGGCTGGGGCCCCCCTCTGATAAGTTTGCAATCTGGTGTGGTTTTGGGCTTATTGTGATTAGGTTGATACCCCTGTTTAACACTAAGTGTATTCGGGGGGACAATTCCAGGAGATAGTTTGCTTGTGACCCTTTATTGGGTATTTTATTTATTTGGTTCTCCCAATGTTTAAATCCTTTTTAGGCACTATCTCTTTTTAATTAATTTTAAAATTATTATTATTGTTATATTTTAGAAATGTCTAGCTCTAGTCCTAACTCCCTCCCTGATCGTGTGAACATATCTATTCTCGGCCCCCTTGATACATTTTTTGTCAAAGCTACTAAGGATATTGATCGAGAGTTAGTCTTAGCTGAAAGGAGGGCCGAACGTCGTCTTTCAATCGAGCTTCTAAAGAGGCAGGTTCCTCCTCCTAGTAAAGTGAAATCTCCCGTATGCACCTTAGAACATGCTGAGGCAGATGCGGAGTTATTTAACACAGATAGTATACCTTTAATCTTTCAAGAAAGCCCGTTATCACCGGAGGTCTTGGATGTAGCTGTGGAGGGTCCAAGTGACCTGTCCTCGGTAATATCCAATAACCTCATAGATCTCAATACCCCTTTGCCTTTGGAGACTGTTTCCCATACTATTAGTAACATCTTACCTCCCCCCTTGAAGATACAAACTGAGGTTGTGACGTTGCTTGCTTCTCAGCCTATCACTAAACCAACTAGAGCACGCGACAACCAAAAGTCTAAAGGTGTGGTATCCTCCCCAGTTAGGAAGAGAAGGAGGAAGGGAGGGAAAAATAAAAGCGAGTTTGATAATCCGTGGTTGCCCCCACGGGCAGCAGTCCCTAAAGAAATTGTATTAGAGGAAGTGGGGGGAAAATGTATAGATGAGATAGAAGTACAAAGGAATGTCGATATGGGAAATAAACATACTCCCAATGATGGGCTTTTGGAGGCTGTTGAAAATCTTTTAAAGGCTTTTATTCTCCCTCTTGTCGAAAGGCTTAAAAGGCTAGATAAAAAACTGGATTGCCTCTTACCAGAGGTTATTCCTCAAGGGAAACCAACTTTAATTACCCCAGGCATTTCAACTGAAAACAAAAACACATCTAGACAATCTGAAAATAATCAAACCAGACTACATAATCCCTCTAAGAATTTATATAATGCACCTGCTAAGAAAGATCCAACTGTTTCAACAGGCATATCCGCAACGACAGCTTCGGTAACAATAAGTAAAGAAAAGACGCCTTTAGTGGTCTCGAAGCCTGTCTATAATAAAATACCTTCTACTCAAACAAAATACCTTAACAGAGGTAAATTAAACTATAAAAATATTGTAGATCTGCCGCCGGACTCTTTTAATTTTGTTACTGTTTTAACAGGTGTTCCTGTTGTCTCAGAGGGAACTGTGGAATCGAATACTAGTTTAAAAAATAAAGTGATTCACTGGTTACGTTTGAATAGGCCACTGCCCTCACACTTGAATGGAGACATTGTCTCAGTTAGAAGGTGTCAATGGGTGGGCATACGCCCTAAGGACATAGAGGGTGATCTGGTTATAGTTAATTTCCGGGACCACAGGGTGGTACCCTATATAACCGATTGGTTTTTGGGTAGCAATAATGGGGGAGTGTCAACCCGGAACTTGACATATTTTTATCCAGAAAACATGATATTCCCCTCGAACAAACCTCGGAATGGTTATGGGTTGGATTTCCCTTACCAACGGAAACAATTTAGGAATCAACCTATCTCTACCCACTTTAACAGGAATGTTAATTTCTTTCCTTCATTAAACCACCCTAATATCTATTCTAGGCCAAATAATCACCTTCCTACAAATCCAAAGGACTTCTGGAATATTCCTTTATCAAATATGTTCCATCCGCTGACCCCTATGAATCTAAATGACTGACTGATTCCAATTTCACAACAAAAAACACCAGTCTGGGATAATAAGTCTATTCTTATTCACCTGGACAAATTAAAACCTAACTCTCATTTAGATAAAGGGTGTGGGGATAGCACGTGTACACTTAGAGATACAAAAACTTATGATGAAGTAGTTGTGGAAAATAATGTCATTCGAAATATGGTAGAGGGGTGTGACCTAGCCCATCCGATAATGAAAACACAACAGGAAAAAGTAGGTAACCAAGAGGAGTCTAGTTGCTTCCGTGTAATCTCTTGGAATATAGCGGGCCTTGGTCGACGATTGGAGGATCCGGTTTGGTTAGACTATGTTGATTCTTTTGCCATAATTAGATTATTAGATTTCCGTGCACTCAATATCTTAGAAACAATTAGAGGAGTTCTTAGCGCGTTTCCTTGTCGCACTGTGCCTAAGGTGCCTTACGTTATAATAACAAATTGTGATCAACAAATCACTGAAAGGCGCGCTGGTTTTACTTGAAACCGATAGGTTTCTCCACAATTTTTTCGTGAAATATGGTTGCCGTTTTCAATACCGATATTCACTTTGTTCTTGAGTTAACCATTAAAGTTTATTCTTTTCCAAAAGGATTTTCAACGAAATTCGTAGTAATTCATTTTATTCATGAATATTTTCTAGCATTACTTCATGCCCGCCCAATGCATTTCGGGGTGACCCTTCGTCAGGGGCCTAAAACTTGAAAACAAACAGGACCTTAGCGTTCAGCATGCGAACTTTGAGCATTAAACATACATACTATCCAGTTATATTACAACATAAATGAACATAATGCAAATCAAATTAAACAAACTTTAAACTGGTTCAGAAGGGATAATAGTCGGATGCAAATAAGCAAAATATGCTGATGACTGTGGGGGTTCGAACAAGTAAGTGTAAAGGAAATTGATAGGAATAGTGAGGTGCTGTCATGGAACGAACATGATGATTGGCAATGACATTCAAGTGGAAGTGAAGTAAAGCACTAGCGGAGTGAGGGGGAAAAACGTCAGGGACTTACCGGAGGAATAATGCACAGAGCTCTCGGAGTTCCAAACGCGGAACCGATCGTTTAGGTTGTAAGCCAATAGGGTGGCAGATTATAGGTATGTGGGAGAATCACGTGATTGAATAATCACGGAACGATATAAGAAAATATGAATGTGGAACCTAAATGGGGTGGGAAGCGTGGGATTGCATTAAAGTGAATCCGAATCTCAGTGGCGCAAAGTTCAGGACGTTTTTTAATACCCGCGGTCGGTGGACCGAGTGGGAAGTCAAGCGCGCTCTGTGATAGGGTGACGGTGGAACACGTGGTGCGCCGTCCGAATGTAAACAAACCTGCGAGATCGGGTGATGAGGAAATCATGTCTTTTGGTGTATAGCGCAAGTATGTAATAGTAATCAATACATTCAAACAGGATGGAACCAAGGGTGAAGAATAAGATAACAGAATGCCAAAGGTAGCACCGTTGGGTATCGAAGGCCACAATCGAGAATATGTGGGTATCATAAAAAATGAAAATCACAGTCATGATGACAGGGAGCAAACAGTAACACTACAACAAAATAAATGATGTCAAATAATGATATCAATGTGCTAATGTACATACAAAGGAAAACAGTCTGTAGTTCAGATACAAATTACAGATACTCGTTATAGAGGAGCGGAAAGGCTCTCAAAGTGCCAATTGTTGTGTATCAGTTCACAAAAAGCATGAATATTCAATTCTATCATTTATCCCTGTTGGTTGGAGGGAATTGAGTTTTTTTATCCAGTGGAATTCTGCCTGTAGACGTTGTTTAGTGGGGTCTGTGTCATATCGTTGTGGGAGTATCTCCAGAATGGTAAATTTCAGCTGGGCAATTTGATGACTGTATTCTAGCCAATGATTGGCTACCGCTGATTTCGTCTGTTTGGTGCGAATGTTGCTTTTATGTTCGGAAATTCTAGTTTTGATTTTTCTTTCCGTTTGTCCGACATATATTTTACCGCACGGACATTTAATTGCATAAATCACATTTTTGCTGTCGCAATTGCCAGTATATTGAAGATTGATTTTATGACCTTTGGATGGGTGCAGAAATGTGTTTCCGAGTATTGCATTGTTGCAATGTATGCAATTAAAACATTTAGACATTACCTTTGTGTACAGTTTTAATTGTTTTAGTGGAAGTCAGCATTTCCTTTAAATTCCTTGATCTTTTGAATGCAAAAGTTAGGTGTTCATTGTAGAGGTTTGTCAAATCTGGTTCATCTTTAATCAAAGCCCAATGGTGATTAATGATTTTCTTGATCTTTTTGGCTGCTGTAGAAAATTTTAAGACACACACTGTCTTTTGTTCCGAGGTATGTGGCCTGGGTGTTAATAGACTCTCTCTGGAAAAAGAAGCTACTTTTTGAATCGATTGATCAAGAATCTCTTTAGGATATCCGCGATCTAGATATTGTTGTTGTTGGTCTAATATAGTTTTATCCAAAATATGTTGGTCAGAGGTGATTCTTTTCAATCTAATAAATTGAGATGTTGGCAGATGTTTTTTCAGTGTTTCAGGGTGAAAGCTTTGAAACAATAAACTGGAGTTGCGGTCAGTGGCTTTTCTGTAAACTTGAGTGTGTACTTCCTGATTGGTGATGGTTATTCGGACATCAAGGAAAAAGATGGTTTCCTTATGTATGGTATGAGTGAATTTAATTCTGGGGTTCACTTGGTTGAGTTCCATAATCTTCGTTAAAAGTTGTTCTTTGTCTCCTCTCGAGATCAGGAACAGATCGTCGATGTATCTTTTGAATATTACTAGATGGTCTGTCCAGTTAGTATTGTTCATGATGTTGTCATGTTCGAATTTTGACATATACATATTAGCATGTGAGGGAGCTCCCCCAAAGCCCATCGACGTACCGTTGCTTTGATTGAAATACTTATTGTTCCATTCAAAGTAGCTGTGATACAGCGCGAAATGCATCAGTTCAATCAGAAAAATCTTGTTAGCTTCACATTCTTGGTCTTGGAGTAAGTTCCATTCAAAGGCTTCAAGGCCTTCATTATGAGGAATAGATGTGTATAATGACACCACATCGATAGTGCCTAGCCAATACTCCGTGTCTGGTTCCAATTTGATAGTTCTGAGCAGATTAAGGAAAGCAGTCGTGTCTTTTATGTAGGTGCGTCCCTTTTGGAGGATTGGCTGTAAGAAGCAGTCTAAATATTTACCAATGCTGTCTGATATTGACATAGCCTGCTTACAGGAGACATGGAGCACTGTGGATCAGAGCTTGGATGGGTTTCAAATGTTTAACGTCTCTGCAATATCATCGCAATCAGGGAGAGCAAGGGGCGGGCTAATGACAGCGATCTCTGTAAGGCATAAATCTATACATGTGAGTAGAGTGGTGGAATCACCTTGGTACCAATTACTTATGATTAAGGATTTATTCCCGGAAAATCTTCTTCTCATAAATTGGTACTACAATATATTTAATCCCCACGAAACTGTAATCATTGAGAATTTACAGGAAGAGATTGTTAAGGTGACAAATAGGGTTTTCCCTCTCTCCATTATATGGTTAGGCGATTTTAATTGCGAGCTATGTAAGTTTAGTGGGTCTAGGGTGTGTGGTCTGCTGGATCTAACTGACCAACCTATGGCCCATTTTACCCATTCTAAGCAAGGGGAAGCTCTAAATAGTATCATTATGAATAATAACTTATGCATTTTGGATATGTCCAGTTTTCAGGTACTTCGAATATACCTACCTTTCAAGGCACAGGGGGTAGAATGAGTACAATTGATTTTGCTATGGTGTCTAGGTTTTTTTTTCACTTTTTGAATGATTTTAAAATTGTGGCGAACCCAGCTAGTGACCATAATCCCCTAATCCTGAGTTTTAAGATGACTCTCGAAAAAAGACCGTCCCCGGAACAACCGATAGTATATAGTCAAAATAAGGGTATTACTTTAAGGTGGGACAAAGTAAATGTAAGGCAACTGGAAACGGATATTTCTAAGGAAAATGCGGATCAGATAGAATTTTGTTTGACACCTATATCTGATCCAAATTATATAATTAAGAGCTTCGAAACATTACTGAGAAATGTCGCTTCACGCCTTGTAAAGACAGGGGGGAGGAATCAACATCAAGGCCCTAAATGGTTTGATACTGAATGTTCATCTGCCCAAACATACCTAACAAAGGCCTTACGCCAAGACCCACGTGATATAGATATGGTTAAACTGGCTAGGAAAAGATATAGTGAGGCGATCAGAAAGAGGAAAAATGATTTGAGGACTAAAGGCTGTGAAGACTTGGATAAAGCGGTTGATCTAAGGGATAATAGGCTTTTTTGGGAGATAACAAATAGGCCTTTTTTGAAAACAGGGGAAGATAACACCATCCGAGTGCATATACCTGAAGATTCCTGGATAGCACATTATAGTAAAATCTTTAATCCCAATGAAATACTTCAAATTGCTACCACAGGAGAGGGTGAATATGGTGATGTTAATACGAAATCAGCAAAGCTACTCAGTGATTCATTAATGCTCACGGAACTGGAGCAAGCTTTGACTAAGGGGGCGGCTTTAAAGGCCCCTGGCCCGATGCAATTCCCTTAGACCTTTTTAAACATAACTTGAAGGTTTGGTCCCCATTACTTTTGAACGTTTTTAAAGCAGTAGTGTTGGGGCCGATTCTGACCTCATGGAAAGAGGCAGTTGTGGTGCCTATTTTTAAAAAAGGAGATAAGTCGGACCCACGTTGCAATAGGCCAATATCACTAATAGACGCTTCTTGTAAATTAATGGGTAGGGTGATATTGGCTCGTCTGGAAACTTGGGCTGAGTCAACTGGGATTATTGTAGAATCACAATATGGGTTTAGAAGAGGGAAAGGAACTACTGAGCAGTGCTTGAATTTAGCACTGATTATGGGCAAGTACATGGGTGCCAAGAATAATTCTATTCACTTGGCATTCATGGACTTGTCCAGTGCTTTTGATACGGTATGCAGGGACAAATTGTGGCGTATGATGGAGACTATGGGGTTTGAGGAGCCTTTGGTCACTCTGCTCCGCAGGTTACATACCGCCACAACAGTTAGGATTAGATATGGTACTGCAGGAGAAAAAACTAGACCTATATTATCTACTGAAGGTGTCCATCAGGGAAGTATTTTAGCTCCTTTTTTATTTCTGGTCTATACAAATGGTTTAGAAATTTTTCTGTTGGAAACTGGTGCTGATTTTCCTAAGATTAATGGTAAAAGTATTCCAATGTTGTCATATGCAGATGACACTGTCCTAATGACCCTTACCCCCAATAGCATGCAGACCTGTCTGAATGCTTTTGATATGATTATGGGAAAATTAGATCTTGGGGTCAATTTTACTAAATCTTTTGCCATGACTTGCGGTTCGAAAAGCGTGAAAATCCGCAAATTCACGGTGAGGGATTTCAATATAGAGAAAGTTGATAACTTCAATTACCTGGGAAACCTTTTTAATAAAAAACTGAACTGGGAACCCCTGATGTTAGCCCGAGTTCAAAAGGTTGCTCAGTCAATTGAAGCTCTCTTTCGCTTTGCTAGTAAATTAGGACAACGACGTATAGCTGAAATAACATCTTTGTATAAAGCTAAATGTCTTTCTGCTATGACCTATGGTGCTGGTGTCTGGGGGTCACATAATTGTGAAAAAATACAGATTATGGAGAATAAGTTTTTAAAACGTTTATTATCTGTCCCATCTGGCACATCAAATATATTTTGTCATGGTGAGGTTGGAATTGAGTTTGTAAGTGATACTATTCACGTTGCACCTTTAGTACTATGGTCTAAAGTTTGGCAATCTGATGAATTGAAATTGACAAAAGATATTCTTCAAGATTGTCTTAAACTTGAGCATTATAGGGAAATCCCATGGCTCCGATATGTCAGGGATGCCTTCTATAAAATTGGGCTAGACACTATGTTTAGAAATCCTGATATGCTTAATAAGGATACTAAGGAAATTATAAAAAAAGCGTATAGTCTTAAATTGGGTTCCCTAAAGAAGAACGAACATGTACTACGTGTTCAGGAAAGACTAGTGCGACCCTTTTATTTAACGTATATTATGAATACACAAGGGCGTTTCTATCTCACAAGGTTTCGCCTCGGTACCTTACACTTCCTTTTTGCTTTTCCAAAGCAGGGGGGTTGGAGGGAGAAGCTACCTTGTTGCCCCTGTAATAATAAGGTTTTGCAAAATACCCTGCACCTTATCCTTTTTTGCACTTTGTATAAAGACCCAAGAAATTCTTTTATTAGACCATTACTATTATCCCTTGGAACGTGCTATTATAAAGAAGGTTATGAATTTTTGTTATCACTGTCAACTGTAAATATCTGTAATGCTGTATTGAATTTTATCAGATCAGCTCCTGCAATCAGAAATCGATATTGAATATTTTTGACAACCAGATTTATGTAATTATGTATTGTGGTTTTATCACAGAATCATGTAGAAATCGAATGTGATTTTATTGTGGTTCTAGTGTTTTTTAAATTGATGTATACTTTTATGATTTCGTTGAGAAATCGAAATAAAGTTATTTGAATCGAATGTTTGACTGTTAGTAATTGTGCACTTCCCATCATTAATATACCAATGCATTATTAAGCATTAAAGCCACAGTCCACAATGGGCATTAGCAAACCCTTGCTGTCAGTATTAATATGCCACCTAAGTACAACACCTGTTTGGCCCAGGTTATTAATAAGTATTGTTAGGCTCAGCCTCTAAGGACATTAATGGCCGAAAGTGCTGATTAGCTACTACCAGGCCAATAATGGTCCAATAAAATGGATGTTGGGAATAATGAGTATTACTCTACAGATGGAGTAATGAATTCCAATGAGCAGCAATGTCCCCAGTATTCATGAATCTTAGTTACCCTAGACAGTAAGCATTAATAGGCCCAGCCTCTAAGGAGCATTCATGGATGAAAGTGGTGATAAGGCAGTACTGGGCAATTAATGGGCCAATACAATGGATGATTTTTTGCATTGTTTAGCGTGCCGTCCATCATTTGTTCTTGTTGCTTTTGTCACCCTAAGTGGGAAGGGTATGCCCAGATGTGGGTCCTGTGCTCACTGTACCATTGGATTCAAGCTAGCCTGGCTGATGAGGAGTGATGCCCCGAAACCGGTCCCAAGATGCTTGCTTCCAGTCCAGGGAGGACCTGGCTTAGCAGTTCTGGCTGGACTGGTCCCATGAGGAACAGGGTCAAGACTGATTTGCATATGGCTGGGTCCAAACTGCGGTGGTGTGGTGAGCAAAAATACATGGGTTAAACCTAGATGTATGTGAGAGGAGGTGAATGTTTGCATTGTTTAGCATTCCTTCCATCATTTCGTCTTTTTGCTGTTAGGAATAAGGAGCATTATTCTACCGATGAAGTAATGAATTCCAATGAGCATCAATAGCCCCAGCATCAATGAATCTGAGTTACCCAAGGCAGTAAGTATTAATAGGCCCAGCCTCTAAGGAACATTAATGGCCGAAAGTGCTGAAAAGGTAGTACTGGGCCATTAATGAGCCAATACAATAGATGTTACAAATAATGAGCATCATTCTACAGATGACGTAATGAATTCCAATGAGCATCAATGTCCTCAGCATTAATGAATCTTAGTTGCCCTAGGCATTAAAACTATCAATATACCTAGGCAATTAAAAGTATCAGTATTGGCCACAGTCTCTAAGGACATCTATATCCCAGTGCATAGTTGTGCTCAATACTCCCAGACATTAGCAAGTGTTAAGGGTTCCAAACATTAATGAGTATCAATGGCATAGTTCAGTAACGAAAATCAATGCTTACAGAGAGTAATGAAGGGTAATGTCATTAGTACTAATAAGCATCAGTCGATTGAGCATTACAAAGCAGTAATGGGTGCTGGCAGTAATAATCATGAATTTCTACAGGGAGTTATGAGTACAATTAGGCATTTATACAGGGAGTAATGAATACAAATTGGCCTAAGCATTAATGCGCATCAATGGCCCCAAGCAGTAACGACTGTTAATCTGCCTTTAAAACAAAGAAGATTGGTGTTCTCAAGGAGTAGTTACCATAAACATCTTTGGGGGCTTGACATCTCACAACATCATTTAGAAAATTGCAATTGGAATAGTCTAATGCTCTGTTGAGTGTCCCCTCACCACGGAGCATTATTACTTCTTAAGGGAAGTGAAAATGTAAGGCTTTTTATTTTTTAAAGCGTTCCTAGTATCAGCAACACTGTGAAATTTTGACAATGAGCAAATACAGTAACAAGTACTGAACTATGCCACTTGGCCTACTTTGTCATCTATAAGATTGTGTTCTCTCCCAGTCTTTGTGAAAATGGGAGAGATTAACAAAATCAAACAACTGAACTTTCGTCTTGATTTGAAAATGTATATTCCTGTCTGGGTAAGGGGTTAATGGTTGCTTTAATTTTTGGCGACGTCTACTGGCTTTGTCAAGCCCCCATCAGCGACACTGGCCGCATGCTAAAAGTTGTGCCCATGAACTGGGAGGTTTGTTGTTGCCTCCCTTTGTTCACATTGCCCAGGTGGGTGGTGGGCTTTTGCATATCTTTTAGTTCCATGCCAGAACACACTTGGCTTGTTGTCCTTTTTGCAATAATAATACATACTACCAATGCTCTGGACACTGACTCCCTATTTACATTAAAAGAGTTTGCTGTAGAGTGTCAGGGCTGTGATCAGTAGCCCTGGGCCATCTTTATCCTCAACTTTTGGTGATGTTGAATAAGGACTTGAATAGTTGGCAGCTGCCCCGCTTTTCTTTGTCCCCCAAAAATGGGCAGCCCGAAGAGAACTGAGGCTACTAACAGCTACCGTGGGGCTTTTTACCTAATTGCAAACTAAACACTGGAGAAGCTGGCACATGTCCCAGTCTTCCTTCACAGTTCAAAAAGAAGGGTGGGACACTTGGGAAATGCACCAGTGTCATGCTCGCAGATACGCAGTGCCTAATTTGAGTTTGTGGTTTCCCGGTGCTCAGCACCGGCACTGAAATGTCAGCACCGGGAATTAATTGTCACCACCGCACTCAGACAAACAGCGCCATCCTGTGGCAGATTTCCCTAATTTAGAGATCAGCACAACAACATTTGTTTATTAATTCGAAATATATTGAAAAAGACTAATACCTGGGGCACAAGTCATTCTTATAGCTACGAGGGCCTAGAATGGTCTGAATTGTCACACTACTAGGTGTATGGTGGTTAGTAGTTGTGTTGGTACTGTCATTGGCAGCACTGGTAGGAGCATTGTGTGGTGCAAGCTGCAGTGGCCTCCTGATGAGAGCCCCGGCACTTATTATTTTACAAATTAAGCACTGCAGCTAGCGGCTGTCTCAGACCTCCCATAGCCACTTTGTCATGAGAAGGGGTTCTTCCTCCTGCCCTTTTTTATGGTGGATAGATGTGGGAGCACCATTAACCCGTCTGGTCCCTGGGCATGATCAGGACGGTAAAATATTTCTTTAAATCCCCCCTGACTCTTAGTCAAAGTGTGTGTTATCAGAGAAAACTGGAAGAACCCTCATGAAGACACTGTGTAAACTCCAAAACAAAGAAAAACTGCACAATCCAATTCCTTGCCAACCCATAGACAAGGTAGGAGGTGAGGTCTGAACCCAAAGAAATTGGACGACGTCAGGGGAGTGCAAACAGATCACAAACAGAAAGCAAGAAGTCAAAATCCCTACCCCCACCCCGTCCTAGGACAATACTAGAAGTGTCCTGTGGACAAGGACAACTCGTAGCTGTTCAGGTAAAAAAAAAAAAAACATTTACATAAATGTATTTGTATTTTTGTATTTGTATTTGGTATTTATTAAGCGCGTATATCACCCGTAGGTCTCATAGCGCCTAGATAAATGGAGTGCGATATCCCATTTCCATCGGTGGACCTGGTGGTGAGTGAATGTTCAGGGCATAAAAGAACCCTTGCAACCTGCTCAGAAGCCACAAAGGAATGAATACGGCCACTGAAAGGATATGAAGTCAGCAGCCAGTTAATTGCAATGCTACGTTGGAAAAGTGCATCCAATGAGAATGCTTGATTCTCATTTTTAAATGTTCCCCATCTGCAAGAATATGTTACTGCACTTATACAGAACAGATGGATGGGCTTTGTGCAATGGGCAACTTGGTTTTCCCCTATATCTCCCTAACGCTGAATGAATATGCACCATATGTACTCCTAGTTCACCATTTTTTTGTTTTTCGTAGCAAGTTCCTTTCAAGTATTTCGATGTTTAAAGGGGAAACACTTTTAGGGACTCCTATTATAACTTTTCAGTCCTTTGACCAATCTGCACCAGCTATGGCAATGTGCAGTTAGGTATTATGCAATGTGCATTTCCAAAATGTATTGTACATTTTCCAAGGGTGCAAAGTTGTAATGAAATAATGTAGGTTAAGTTTCACTTAACATGGAGAAAGGTGTTTTTGCTTTGCTACTAATGTTGGTTCCATTTCACGAATCAGTATACAATTTGGGCCACAATTAATTATATTTTCCTACATTTATATTTATTTTATTAAGCATTTTCATTTGTTTTATTTCAGTGGCTCAATAGAAGGACTCATCAATACATATATTTCAGGTCTTAAAAGCGATAAAAAAAATTATCCTAGAAAAACACACAATATCCTGACCATCAAAATGATTTATGAAAAAGAATACATGAAATATAAAGCATATGATTACATTTTCCAGACAGAGTTATCTAAATTGCCTTTCAATAATATAAGTGATGCATCTTGTTCAATGTTTTATGTTAATCTGTTAGTTTATGAGATTTGTAGCATTGGAAATTGGTTTAATATGGAGCAATGGATATTATTAAATGCCCCGAAGCTGTATAATAGCCACATCCCCACATTCTCATGGGCAATGATGAGCAGTTCCACCCTTTTTCTCTTCTTTTCTTTCTCTTATGCCTGATTAAGAGACTGAATGGACTGACTTCACCAAACTTAACATTCAAGCACTGAAGATAATCTTCTGTCTTCCAAATTGCAAGCAGATTCAAAGAAATCACTGCCAAAACTCAAATCAATGGCACAGTTATCCCTCTTTTCCCCTTGATGGAGATGCATGAGCAATGAAATATCAAGAGCTGGTAAAATGTTGTTGGGGTCTGCAAACCTTTGAGCATACTTTGCAAAGGTTGATAAAGGCATAAGCAAACCGTGACATGTCTTTTCAATAGAAACTACAACCTAAACATAACATTACCTTGTAATGCACATTTCTTCAAACCTGCTAAGTGGATTTACATAAAAACCAACAGACTTATAGTTTGAGTATAGTTACAGTTTCATGCCAAGTTATGCAGCAATTATATCCAGCAGATTTTTTTGTTGGGTAACAGTATAATTAAAGTTATAGTTTCATGACAAGTTTTGCTGCAATTCAATCCAGCAGATTTTGTTGTAAGGTTACAGTATAATTAAAGCTATAGTTTCATGACAAGTTTTGCAGCAATTCTATCCAGCTGTTTTTTTTGAAGGGTTGCAGTTATTTAAAGTTATAGTTTCATGCCAAGTTTTGCTGCAATTCTATTCAGCAGTTTTCTGGTGTATGGTTACAGTATGATTAAAGTAATAGTTTCATGGCACGTTTTGCCGCAATTCTATCCAGCTGTTTTTGTTGAAGGGTTACAGTTATTTAAAGTTATAGTTTCATGTAAAGTTGTGCTGAAATTATATCCAGCAGTTTTCTGTTGTAGGGTTGTAGCTTAAGTAAAGTTATAGTTTCATGGCAAGTTTTGCTGCAGTTCTAGTCAGCAGTTTTTTGTTGTGGGTTATAGCTTGAGTAAAGTTATAGATTCATGCCAAGTCGTGCTGCAGTTCCATCCAGCTGTTTTTGTTGTAGAGTTACACCATAAGTACAGTTATAGTTTCATGCCAAGTTTTGCTGCAGTTCTATCCAGCAGTTTTCTGTTGTAGGGTTGCAGCTTAAGTAAAGTTATAGTTTCATGCCAAGTTTTGCTGCAATTTTAGCCATTATTTTTTTGTTGTAGGGTTAAAGCTTGAGTAAAGTTATAGTTTCATGCCAGGTTTTGCTGCAATTCTATCCAGCAGTTTTCTGTTGTAAGGTTACAGTATGATTAAAGTTATAGTTTAATGGCACGTTTTGCAGCAATTCTATCCAGCAGTTTTTTGTTGAAAGGTTACAGTTATTTAAAGTTCTAGTTTCATGTAAAGTTTTGTTGCAATTCTATCTAGCAGTTTTCTGTCATAGGCTTGCAGCTTAAGTAAAGTTATAGATTCATGCCAAGTTGTGCTGCTGTTCCATCCAGCTGTTTTTGTTGTAGAGTTACACCATAAATAAAGTTATAGTTTCATGCCAAGTTTTGCTGCAGTTCTATCCAGCAGTTTTCTGTTGTTGGGTTGCAGCTTAAGTGAAGTTATAGTTTCATGCCAAGTTTTGCTTCAATTCTAGCCATCAGTTTTTTATTGGAGGGTTAAAGCTTGAGTAAAGTTATAGTTTCATGCCAGGTTTTGCTGCAGTTCTAGCCAGCAGTTTTCTGTTGTGTTACAGTATGACTTTAACCGTCTCCTTAGAGAAGACCCCCCAGGTCCCTTCTACAATGTAGAGGCAAATTACGATTCGTTCTGTGCCTGGATTGTCTGGGCACTCGACTCCCTCATCCCAGCAACCTGGAGCAAATGCCACTTCCAGGAACCCAGCCCCTGGTACAATGATACCCTGACTCTACTGAGGAAAACATGTAAAAGAATTGAGAGGGATTAGAGAA
Source organism: Lissotriton helveticus (assembly GCF_964261635.1). Taxonomy (NCBI): domain Eukaryota; kingdom Metazoa; phylum Chordata; class Amphibia; order Caudata; family Salamandridae; genus Lissotriton; species Lissotriton helveticus. The sequence continues at coordinate 193,030,891 of NC_136072.1, forward strand.
AAGACTATGACCCGGGAAAAAAGTGCTGTACCTGGCAGAATTAAAGGCATATCATAGAGCCATCTGCAAGATGCGAGCAGCCTATTATGCTAATGAGATCAGACTTAGTCCCAACCCTGCCAAATTTATATTTAAAATCCTTAAAGATCTTAGTGCAAAGAAAGCCTCGGTGCCGACAATCACTTCTGAATTTCATTGTGAAGAACTAGCCTCCTTCTTCGTGGAGAAAGTACAGGCAATTTATCGGTCCTTTGCTGCCGTAACCTCCTCCCACACGTACACCTCCCCCAGACCCAGGCCGGTCCAGTGCCTTAATGTCTTTCCAGAGATCTCCTCCGAAGAACTCAGTAAGTTACTTGTGAAAATCAAATCCGGCTCCCCTGCCGATCCGCTTAAACCTGCTCAGATCAGAGAATCTTTCTCGCTCTGTCTGATACCTTTGTGCCAGTTAATCAATGCCTCTTTTTCATCTGCCACTGTACCTGCTAAGTAGAAACAGGCCTGGGTTACCCCCATCCTTAAAAAACCCACCCTGGACCCAACTAAGCCCAAGAATTACCGACCTATTTCTCTCCTCCCCTGGGTGGCAAAGGCTGCCGAAGCAGATGCTAACAGCATACTTACTAACTTCTTGCATTCTAACATTCTAGATGCAACTCAGCATGGCTTCCGCGCCGGCCATAGCACAGAGACTGCCCTCCTTGCGATGGCGGAACACTGGCGGACCATGCTTGACTCTGGTCAAACGGCGGCACTGATCCTACTGGATCTCAGTGCCGCCTTTGAAACGGTCTCGCACGATGTCTTGTTCGCCACCTGGAGGAGGTAGGGATCTCAGACCTAGCCCTCGAATGGTTCAGATCTTTTCTGACAGGAAGATCCTTTCGTGTCTCTACTCCTCATTTCCTATCCTAAGCACATCCGATTGAGCAGGGCATCCCCCAGGGCTCGGCATTGAGCCCCACATTGTTCAACCTCTATGTTCAGCCACTAGCTGCTGTCGCCAGGCAATGGGACCTTACTATGGTCTCATACGCTGACGACACGCAGCTAGTAGTCGCTCTTTCAGATGGCTCAAGTCTGGACGTCTCCAAGTTTAAAAATGGACTTGCTGTCGTGACAGATTGGATGACGTCTAACTATCTGCAATTGAATGCAAATAAAACCGAGGTCCTGATAGTCGGTAAGAACACCGAGCTATGGGGTGACCAGTGGTGGCCTACTGTCTTAGGTAAGATCCCTGTACCCAGAAATAAGGTTAAGAACTTAGAGGTGTGGATAGACTCCTCTCTTAGCTTCTGCTGCCACACAAAAAAAGCTGCGGCCACTTGTTTTGGCATCTTACGAGGCATTAAACCTATCCTAAAATTCTTTGATGCATCCACCAGACAGCTGATAATACAGTCTACTATCCTCTCCCGTCTGGATTATGCCAGCTCCCTACTTCTGGGGGCAAATCAAGCCGAAATCATCCGGATGCAGCGTATTCAGAACTCAGCTGCCAGGGCCCTAGTTGGCCTTCTGCGGTTCTGCTCTGCCGCCAATACCATCCGGAAGCTTCACGGGCTCCTTATGGCACAAAGGATTCAATTTAAGATGCTGTGTCTGTCTTTTAAAATCCTGAAACTGGCCACGCCTAAAATACTCGACAACCTGCTGACCCCATGCGCTCCATGGGGCAGCACTTGGTCATGGTGCCTCGCATTAAACGCTGTAGAGCAGGGGGCCGATCCTTCCGCTACCTGGCAGCAAAACTGTGGAACTCGCTACCGATCCACATACAAGAATTGAACGACCTACTGACCTTCAGGAAGGCAGTTAAGACTCATCTTTTTCCCCCAAAAAAATAATATCTCTTGGGTATATGTCTTACTGGGCCTCTGTAGCTGCTTTTCCCTTTTGCTGCTGTAAGCGCCGGTAAGCCCCTTCGCTGGGGCAGCTGAGCGCTATATAAGTAGTTATAACATAACATAACATAACATTAAAGTTATAGTTTAAAGGCACGTTTTGCAGCAATTCTATCCAGGAGTTTTCTGTTGAAGGGTTACAGTTATTTAAAGTTCTAGTTTTGTGCGAAATTCTATCCCGCAGTTTTCTGTTGTAGGGCTGCAGCTTAAGTAAATTTATAGTTTCATGCCAAGTTTTGCTGCAGTTCTAGCCAGCTGTTTTTGTTGTAGGGTTACAGCTTAAGTAAAGTTATAGTTGTATGCCAGGTTTTGCTGCAGTTCTATCCAGCAGTTTTCTGTTGTAGGGTTGCAGCTTAAGTAAAGTTATAGTTTCATGGCAAGTTTTGCTGCAATTTCATCTAGCAGTTTTTGTTGTAGGGTTGCATGTTAAGTAAAGTTATACTTTCGTGCCTTGTTTCGCTCCAACTCTACTCAGCAGTTTTTGTTGTAGTGGAAAGCAAAACGCCCTAGAGGACCAGAACAGTATAATTCTTCTTTTTAGACACCATCACCCGCATGCAAGATTCAGACCCACCCACTAGGCCATTTTAATCATAGCAGGTGATTTTAAACTTCACCCTTGCAGGGATTGCTATCTGTATGATCCCAAGAATTCAGAGGGTCTTCCCTTAGATAAGGTCCACGTTAAGCACACTGCCCAAGGGGACATGTTATACAACTTGGTAGGAAACTTTAATATAGTCAATCTTTTCTTGCAGAGAATATGGAGGGTGTTCCTATGTCCAAAGGCCCTAGGTCAAGGTAGGTCTATTATTGAGTAAATTTTTGTATCCAGTGCTTTCTCTTCCTCCCTGTTAAGTTTTCCACTGGAATGGAATTGTATTAGCGATCAAAATCTTTTGATCACTACATTTTTTATGGGAAATGAAGGGTCTGGGCATAAGCAACCTTTATAAAACCGTAGCCACCACCAAAGACAAGGGACAAAGGGTCCAATGGGATAAACGTATTCCTGAGGAATTTAATGCGGACATGCTCCAGTCGTGTCAAGAAGATATTACAATCTGTCTTCCTGATTAGGCTACATATGCTTACACCCTCAAAGCCTTTGACTTCTTCTATGAGTATTGAAACTCAGACCTTACCAAGCCAGGATTAGCATGTCCCCCCAAGCCCTGCAGATGGTTTCATGATAAAAGTATGCCTACATTCCAATGGGAGGTGCCAAGTGCAAAGGGGGTCCCGGGCAACCTATTTAAGTCATTAGTGGACATCTGGGCGCTTGTCATTACACTTCATGTAAATGCAGCCATGAGAGGGTAGTTTCCGATGTCTGAAAATTATCAGTATTATTGCCCATACATAAAAAGGGAGATAGAGCAGAACCTGCCTGTTATAGACCAATCTCCCTATTTGATGTCCATGTAAAGATTATAGGAAGAGTGGCCTTGGAGAGATTGACAGCCTGGGCAAATGAGAAGGAAATTCTTTATGACGTATGGTATGGCTTTAGGCTCAGCAGGGGCACGGTTGAGTAGAACCTAAATTTACATCTTCTAATTTCCAAATACACCCGGGCCAGAGGGGCTTCTGTTCATCTGGTTTTCATGGACCTCAGCTCAGCCTTTGACAAAGTTAATAGAAACAAGCTCTGGGCTGAATGGGATCCATTGGGGTGGGCCAGTCACTTGTCGCTTGCATGAGAGGACGTCCATAATGGCTTGGCAGGGGTGGTCAGATATGGACTCAACAGAGAATTCACGCAGCCTTTTGATTAAAGAAGAAGCATCCACAATGGTTGCGTTTTGTGCCTTTTCTATTTATTATGTATATAAATTGATTGGAGGGAGTGCTTTCTAATATTGGCCCTGATGTCTCTAGAGTTGGTGAGAGAGCGATCCCAGTGCTTTTATATGCTGATGATGCGGTTTTAGTTGCCCGTACAGCCAGGATGCTTCAACGACTTTTAGGTTAATTTATTGTTTTTATGTATAGTTTCGATTTAGCTTTACATTTTTAAAAAAATCATATTTTATAGTGGTAGGCCCCAAGAACACAAAATCCTGTAGCTTGACAGTACAGGGGCATGTTTTAATTAGAGTTTTTCTGTTTCTTTTTTTGGATTGTCACTCAGCTCGGGTCTTCGCTGGAAAACTCTAATCAAAAATAATGGGGCGGTATTACAAATGGCCGTTTCTTGGCTACATGATTCCAACAGTATGGGGCGTAAGCCCCCAAAACTCATAGTAGATATATATATAATACTGAATGCATTCTGCCTACTACTTTTGTGTGTGAGATCTGGGGTCATGATCATGTGCAGGTGATTGAAAAAACGTTTCTGAGGAGTTTACCAGCAATGGGACAGGGAATTGCAACCGAAATCATCCATGAAGAATTGGGTATGTCTTTTATTACAGATCTTATACCAATTTGCTGATTCTATACTCTGGTGTTCTGTATGGCACAAAGAGGTCTTATACTTAAATAGACTCACACTGCACAATTGCCTGTCATCAGATAATATAGCACAGATCCTGTGGCTACAATACATTAGGGAATTCTTTTAATGAATTAGGGAGACCAGGTTTACTTACAGATTCCAGGGGTATAGCGAAAAAATATTTCACTTGGGTTAGGCAGGTTTTCTCCCAGAGGGTGTCAGCAGAGAGGGAGAACACCGCTTTATTTAAGCAGTCTATGCACAGGTGTATAATGGTCAAATCTGTCGAAGGGATAAAAACACTTTTTTTTGGACATGCCTAGCCAGCATCACTGCCTCTTGATATATTTGAGGCAGGACATATTCCATCAGCTCATGTTCCCTAAAGAGGTTTGGTTTAAACCATCTAATCTGCCTCTCTGTAGTATGTTCGAAGTTTTCCATGGTTCATTGTTTATATTGCCATATTTGAAAATTACTATTCACACTTTTCACCAGACTCCTGTACTTCACTGATCATTCTCCTAGAGCTTCATTTATAATATTATATAGAAACATAAAGTGGATTGGTAGCCTGTAAAATAATAGTAGAAGACACATTAAAAACGTTATGCTTCCATAGCAGTCACTGATTATCTCATGTGTTGCAAAACTGATCATAACAGTTAAAATTAAAGGGACATTACATATTTATTTTAACAAGAGTCCCACTTAGATCACTATTCTTGAATGCTGAACAATTAAGTACTAAGTGGAACATCATCTGTACTTTTGATTGAATTTTATAAAAGTGCTGAAGTGAGTTTCATTTGGGTCATTGGAAGGATGCACTTTTAATTTTCATTGTCAACCTGACTTATTCTTGAACTACATAATGTTTATAGCTCTGAATAACTTATAAGAAATGTCCTTTCCTCCTAGCTTTTTCCAACTAACTGTTTAGGCAGAGACTAACAGACATGCAAAAAAACTATTGGCAGTTTACTAAGATCCTACAGTGGGCTTAAAGCCCACCCATTATTCACAGTTGTTTGTTTTACTGCCATTGCTTGCTTCTTAATTGATGGTCTTATATTTCTCTATCCCCTAGAGCATAGCCTTTTTAAGTGCATCCCTCCACTGCCAAATATAGGAAACTACTTTTTTCTTGTTGCTTAAGCACTCCACAAGAATGTATGTGTTTTCCAGCTGCCTTCATTGTGAGCTTCTCCTCTCTGTTGCTCTCTCACATAGTTCAGCTTTTCTCCCGCTTAGCTGCTCTCTATTTTTTTTTGTTTGAGCACTTCATGAGTGCACATTTTTCAGCTGTCTCCCTTGTGTGCTTCTCTCCCCCTCCGGCTCCATGACTCTCTCTCACCTGCATATCATTCCCTTCCCCCACCCTACTATCTCTCGTCCATGTGCTACTCTCCCCCATGTTACCAGTGTCTCAAAATGGCCCCATGAACAAGAACTATCAAAGTTTGAAACGTATTGAGCCTTTATTCATGAATCGCACTTGAATTGCTGTTACATTTTAATAAAAAGATGCTTTGAAAGAGAGTGCATCTCTGTTCTCTCTGGCACAGTTGTGAGTTTGAAGATGTTGGTTGCCAGCCGGGAGACAGCACCACCACAAAATGTTACAGGTACGTGAGGCATGGAATGGAGCCTCTTGGCATAACCTTAGCCGATTTTATTTGTGCAGAGACACTCTGCTTATTGTTAAGGCACTAAACATAACTATTTAAGGACAATTGAATCATTGTCATGCCGCAAACTGATGGTCCAGGAACGCATTATGTAACAAGTCATGATGACGCTCACAGGAGCATAAATGATATTATGCAAATGAGGGTCTATAAAGCGCAGAATGTTACCAGTGTCTCATAATGGCCCACGAACAAGAACTGTAAAAGTTTGCAATGCGTTGGGTCTTTATTCATGGATCGCACCTGGATTGTTGGTTTATTTTAATAAAAGACGCTTTGAACGAAAGTGGATCTCTGTTCTCTGTGGCAGAGTTGTGAGTTTGAGAAATATACATATATATATATATATATATATATATATATATATATATATATATATATATATATATATATATATATATATTTATATATATTTATATATATATATATATATATATATATATATATATATATATATATATATATATATATATATTCCCTTACGAGAATTCGGATCCAGCGATGCTGCAAGACTGGGCCGATAACAGCGCTCAATCATCCCACAATATGTTGCAGATCCTGATTAAGTATGCCACATCTGACCGTGAAAAAATACTAGCAAGGCTAGAAGAAATCCGCAAAGAACTGGATAAAGCACAGAACCAAGACGAGATTAACAAAGGCCTGGCAGACATCAAAAGTCAAATATTCAAATACGAACAAACAATAAAAGAACGTAAGGCATAAATTCCAACGCGACAGGAATGATTATCTAAATGGCAGGATTTACACTTTCGCACGGAAATTCGACAGCATTCGCCGACAACAACTGTCAACGCAGGCAGTGGGCCACAGGAGTACGTCGAGCCCAGTGAATCTGATGTCAGCTCCGAAGCTGAATCTGACGCGGGAAATGGCTGGAAATGCGACCCAAATGCGTAAAGTCCCCACACCCGTCCAAGAATTTGCTTTTTTACGGGTGTACCGCCTAATGATTCTCAGGCCAAGGCAACCACGGCAGGAGCAGAATCCAAACAAACCTACAAATCAAGGAGCAGAAGGCGGAAAGACAGGAGATGGGGCAGGTGCAAGTCAAAAGACAGAAAAACAAACAAACAGAAAGAACAGACGGAGATGAAAGATACAACCGAAAGTAAAAGCACAGTAAGCAACCTATCAGATATGGCTCTGACACCAAAAGAAGAACAAACGCTTACACTAGGCCTTTCCGACTGTAAAGTAACAAACTTTGACTACACCCAGACACGTATAGATCTGCATCAGTTCATACGGAGACTCAAATTACGAAAGTACTTTTTTAATGCACGTGATAAAGTCAGCAACACAAATGAGGGGAAACAGCATGCAACTCGCCAAACAATTGGAATGTGGCAGACATGCAATTTATCAGGGAGATGGCTGAAATAGACAACTGTGAAGGAACAGAACTCGTGAGCACTGGAGAAGCAGCCATCCATGCAGGCATAAACATCCAAATGACATCACAGACTCAATTCAAACCAAGATCAGTATTCTGTCCATTAATGCCCAAAGACAACATCGATATTTCTCTCACAAACTAATCAAAGACCTAAAGGAATTGGCCATGGAAAGCAGCAACAACTTCACCAAAATGAGGCACAACCAGAGAACCGAATACGAAGCTTTATCCAAACCCATAATGACCCAACAGGCAATTGTAATGATTTGACCTACATTGTATGGCAAAATTGGGTCCCACAAGCCCACTGGAGCAACATGACATACACACAATTCTTTATGTACCCAGCATATTGAGTATACGATCTACAATACAGACAAGATCGTGGAGTCAGCAATGGTACCGCACTGCCAGAACACTATTAGCAGTAACATCTACACTACAGGTATGTGCTGCAAGGCCTAGAGGTATCAGAGCCCAAATCAGACAACTATAGACACACGGATTACCAGGCATAATCTTCAAGGCTACCATCTGGTCTAAAGTCAACATGGGGGGGACGAACTGTCTAAACTCAATGTGATATTTCCTGATTTCCACTGTATATAATGCACGTATTCGCACTGTGTATCACTGTTTTTCATTAATATTGCTTTCACGGAGACACTGAATTGTGACATATAACAATTGTGGCTTGATGAACAACATTTACCTAGCCATTTCATTATAATTTATAAATCTAATATTTAAAAATGTATTTGCAAGAAATACTATAAGTCTTACCATGACTAATCACCAGTCACGAAGTACACCTCTTCTAAGTCCTTCGCAATGGCATGAGTATCCATGACAATCCACGTACGCGGTTACCAAGCAAGTCACATGTATATAATGCACCTTTTCATTGTGTGGACAGATGTTGTGAACAAGGCGGTTCTGCCGCCGAAACGCGCCAAAGTCTATCGCATGGAATACATTTCTCTTTGATAAACTGATCCCACGGAGTGAGCGCCTGCCTTTTCACGATACGATTCAGGATTGGAATCCATATATATATATTATTTTTTTCCACCACTGACTTTCCCCTTCAGAGAAAGAAAGAAACTGCACACTGGTAAGGAAGAAAATCACCAAAGTTTATTCCATCAAAACACTCCGGACAGGACCCGTTTCGGCTGAACAATGGCCTTTTCATGACTGAAATGGTGTAACTGCCACCGCACTTTTTTTTTACTTTTGATGAAGCTGCACAGTGTGTCCCAATGCTGTATAGCACTTTCAAAGTAATTAACAAAGCCAAAATGCCCCAAAGGCAAGACCTATTGGCTTTGTCAGTGTTTGTTTAAAACTTGCAATTTATCTAAAAGGCTGGAAAGATATCATCCACCTTAAGTATAACCCCCATTTATAAATCAATATCCAACTTTTTTCAGAGATGAAAACTGAAGATGGCACACATGTCATGCAAAGAGATCAATGAGAATGATGAAGGATTGAATACTTAATGCCCTTCTGGTGATCAATGTTAAAAAGCCTGGTTTAATATTCTACAGTAGAAATTACAAACCCTTCTACAGTGTGTAAATAAATACCTGTGAAATCAATACAAATGGGATATTCTCTTCAATGTTTTCCATACTCTAATATTGGTCTTTGATAGTTCTTTGCAAAATCTCAAATCAAAAACGTTACTTTGTTCACCTCTGAAGTAAATAAAAAAAAAATAAAGCTGTGCACACTGGTTTAACCATGTCAATCTTTTCCATTGTATAGTATGAGTAAACACAACATGATATTTGTGGTTACCCAAGGATGGAGTTCTCTGTAGACTAGCTATACATATAGCCAAGCGATATTTTATTGGATCAAATATAACATGATTGATAATGTTGTGATTACCATTATTGATATCGCTTCACATGTCAAAATAGTCTTAAGTTAATGTTGCACCTAAATATCCATTCATTAGATCATTGGAATTGTTATAGGGAGTTTAGGGGGCTATACATGTATAATCAAGACAAACAACAGGTCTTCTTGTCCTTAAGAATGGTCTAAAATGCAGAAAAAGAATGGCAGACTGATCACAGCATTACTCTTCAGGAAAGCATTTAATAAATACCCTGCAAAATGTGTTCTAGATGTTTATCGTTCCCATGTTCCCCACTTCATGTATTCGCCATTGGCACGGCTATTGATGGTCATTTTTCATTTTGGAAACCGTGCCTGAATTATTACCATTTCATGGTTAAAGGCGACAAATGTTTTGTTATACACAGAAAAGGCAGTATTTCACCCTCAACACTGAGACTGGAGTGATTGACTAAATAATCACAAATTCTTTAAATGGCAGGTCCCTTGATAAGACCAATCTATATCTTTATCCAGCAGGAGAAATGCTACAGGCCTGAGGAGAATGTAAGATCAGAAACTGAAACCCTGAAAATGTGTTACTTAAAGCATCTTTAGGTATATTGCACATCTATTGCTTAGGTAATCACCAGCGTGTGGTACTTGCCTACACTAATTTTCTTTTTCTTTTTAAACTCATCTATTTGGGAGGCATGAGAGTAAATTGTGATTTGCTTCATTTAACTTTTCAGGTTAATGCAATCATGAGGATGATTTGCTTTATTTTAATGAAAAACGTCTAATTCGTTAAACTGTGATGACCCAGCTCTAACAGCACTACTCTGAATTTTATCAATTCACTCTGGTTCCTGATCCTTGCCATTATCTATTAGACATTGGAGAATATTTGAAAATGTTAAAGATTTTGTGGCATTTAATTTGACGTCCCTCAACAAGCAAGGTAACATAAACTTCGTTTGATGAGAACTCAATGTATTGTTTTATATTTTTTTGCTGAATGACAACATTACTCTATCAGGCACATGCATCCTTGTTGGCTTTTGCGATTTCTTAATTGCGATTTTTAAGGAATCGCAATTAAGAAATCGCAAAAGCCTATGCATGAAGAAATCGCTGAAAAATTTGCGATTTCTAAACTTTCTTTTATTGCGACTCGCAAATTGCGAGTCGCATTTAAGGAATACCTCCCCATTCATTCCTATGGGCCTAGAGGCCCATAGGAATGGATGGGGAGACATTCCCAATTTGTGATTCGCAATTAGCGAATCACAAATTGAGAATGCGATTTCAAGGGTGCAGGGGTGTCCAAAGGACACCCTGTTGAACCCCTGAAATTAATCTGTGCACATATGTTGTGCATGTGTGCATAACATGAAACTTTGAAAAATGCACAAAAGTGCATTTTCAAAGTTTTTGCAAATCGCCATGAGGTTCAACCTCATGGTAATTTGCTCCCCCTAATTGCGAAATCGCTATTTTTAAAACTTTCATGCATTGCATTTAAAGAATCGCAAAATGTGATTCCTTATATGCAATCGCAATTTGAGAACTCGCAAATATTTGCGAATTCTCAAATTGCGAGGGCCTTCACCCTTGATGCATCCCAAAAGCTGATTTTGTGATCGCAAACGTCCGATTTTTGCGATTCGCACCATTTGCGATCGCAAAAAGCTTTGATGCATGTGCCTGTATGGGTATAAAGACAGAGATTTGGTTATTGGTGTGTTTTGTGGTAAAGAATAGTTTGGTAAATAATTATATAGAGTGATATGTTGAAATAAAGTACAAATCAATATATTTCTGCTGATTCGTCAACAAAGGGGTGTTTTCTGCTTTTCAGTGGGGATCTGACCCATTCAAAATCTTGTGACGATTGATTTGATCTTACATTGTGGTTTGGATTGGAAATATAATGCCGGGGGAGTATGTAGCTTACCAGCTTCAGAAGTATTTGAGACCTTTTCACTTCATGGTCCTTTGCATAGTGAACGTTAAAGTAATTTAGTGATTAAAGTTGAGACTTCATATAGACATTGTTGCGTTCATTACCATGAACTTACCCAAGCACTTCATGACAAATGATTTCTTTTTCAGATTCTTCTGCACTTTTCAATTGGAGAATATGTGATAATTTGCAGTTCATGATCAAGTGATCCATTGTGTTCCAAGGATGCCACTCCTATGACGATTGAATGCAATGACGTGTACACTGATTTTTGAGGACTTCTTACCCGCCTAGGCCAGGATTACATTTCTTACATCCAATCTGTTACATCTTCACTAACATTTACACTCCCTTACTAGTAGAAAAATTGCATTCATACCAACAGAACAGTGCAAAACAAAGGATTTCGATAGGACGTCTTGGACAGATCTTTATTTGAATTATTGGACTTCATAGGAGACATAGTAGCCTGCCTTACATTTAACGAGGTCACAATCCTATGGAAGTTAATAAGAAATGCGATCACTGATTAGTGATTTTCATTCACTATGGCTATTTTCCCTCAATAAATGGCTTGTGCTACAAGGCTTCAAGATGGTTGCCCAGAGACTGATTCAACAATAAAATCACATCTCTACATCTGCATGTCTATGGGCTCAATTTATGAGCCTCCGGAGCATAATACAGAAAATGTCCTGGGACTGCACGGGACCTTTGCACCAGCTTCTTGCATCCACACAGCACGTTGGTGATATAGAAGGAGCCGCAGATGCTTTTGTAGCCCCTTTTAGGAAAGAGATTAAACTGGAACATATTTTGTACTAGAGCAAACACAAAGGGGAGTTCCCTCATTTGCATACGGGCAAAGCACAATAGAAGTGAGGGAAATGAAGGAACACTTTCCATTGAGCCTGCACAGTATTACAGAGTACAGATGCAATGCACATGTCAGCAGCTGCGCCACAAAGTTTGGGGGTGTTCGCTCCCTCTTACCCACCCTCTTGCCCTTGAGAGAAGCAGGGCCCGACTGGCCATAGTAGGCACCGGGCGTTTCTCCGGTGGGCTGCCAGGGTGGGGGGCGGTTTTGGGCCCCTGGGGCCGTTTTTGTTACCGGGTGCCGTAAATATCGGCCCCCTGTAACAAAATCGGCCGAAACGGACCTAGCAAACAGCTCGGCTGCACCCCCCCTGCCTCACAGAGGGCCAGTAGAGCAGTTTGCCAGGGTCAGTTTTGGTTCCCAGTGCGGCCCTGGAGAGAAGTAATTCCCTGGCCATTTCCATCGTTCACAGGTTGTCCAGTTTTGGGATTCAGGGGCCAGCATTCTGCTGGCTGAAATCTTTCTTGACTGGGAGAATACAGAGGATTCAGCTAGGGGAGGAGATCTCAGAGGTTGGAAATTTAACATGCGGGGTACCTCAGGGCTCTGCCTTATCCCCTCTCCTATTTAACCTGTATCTTCAGCCATTAATCAGCTCCCTGGCAAAGATGGGTTGTCACGTATTTAACTATGCCGACGACACCCAACTGCTGCTGAGTATAGATAATACAATACAAGCTCAAACCCAGGCACAGAATGTACTCAGATTTACTGTCAGATGGATGTCCTTGAATCTTCTGAAAATAAACCCTGAGAAGACAGAGGTTTTAGTGGTTGCACCGACCTGCTCTCCATGGAGCGACCTGTACTGGCCCCAGGAGCTGGGCCCTATTCCTAAACCAATGGACAAAGTAAAAAGCTTGGGCATTAAAATAGACCGTGAGCTATCAATGGCAAGTCAGATTACTACCGTAGCCGGCACCTGTACAGGGCTGATTAGACAACTACGTAAACTAGCCCCTCTTCTGTCCAGGTCCATGCTGCGTACGGTCGTATCCGCGACCATTATATCCAGGCTGGACTACGGCAATGCGCTGTATTTAGGCCTTTCAAAAACACTAATTAACAGATTGCAGGTGACTCTGAACGATGCTGCCCGTCTCATTTTTAGGCTACCGAGACGCTCACATGCCTCACCATTGTTACAGAGCCTCCACTGGCTGCCTATAAGGCAGGGGTGTGAATTCAAGAGCCTCTGCATAGCCCATAAAGCGATCTACGGACAAGCTCCGTCATACATAAAAAAACGTCTGGAGCTGTACAAGCCAGAACGGTGTCTTAGGTCTTCCGATTCACAATTGCTCGTCTGTCCTCGTTATAGACTTGCTACAAAAGGTGGAAGATCTTTCTCGGTCTTGATCCCCAAGATATGGAACAAACTACCTGAGTCCCTCCGTAAAGAAGGAAATCTCCTTCGTTTTAGGAAGTCCCTGAAAACAATCCTATTCAGAGAGGCTCTGAGTCCAGCTTAAGCCTGCCCCCCTCTAGTCACCCTGCTGAGTATGTTGTTGTGTTTTTTTTGGTCAAAAGCGCCTTGAGACCTGCCGGTGAGTTGGCGCTATATAAACCGGAAATACAAATACAAATACAAATACAAATCGTGAGAAAGGGTCAGATGGGAATTGATCAACAGCCACAAACTCACATTTCTGAGAGTTCACACATTTTCAAGGCTAGTCATGAATTCAAAAGCGCACTCCGCTGCATGCGCGCAGGATTGACTCCTGTTTGATATTGCAAGACTGTGGGTTTATATTACATGTTACTACAGGGGCTTTTAGACTTGTTTTAAAAATTGCACATGCAAATGTCTTTTTGTGTCTTGACCCTGGATTTTTATACTTGTTATGTCAGACTAGATGCTTCTCTCTTTTGGGTATTGTGCCTAGGGAGGGCTTACTCAATAACAAATATGCATAAAGAACTTGTAAAATATGGTTATGCTGCTACTCGCCAGTGTCAAATCCCTGACACCGCAGTAAATAGAACAAGCATTTGCAATGCAAACAGTCTCGCATTTGGGACCTTATATGTATTTAGCTATGCAGCACATTAGCCTGGGTGCTGAAGCATTTACTGTTCTTTAACATGGAGAGAAAGTAAGCACCAAACTGTGTGAAACATATGGGAACACATAGAGAGAAATATTGCCTTTCAGCAGGAAATGGTCTAGTCCAAAGCTCTGTTTTCAAGAGAATTAAAGAGAGACAGTTGCCAGAAAAGTTTAAAAAAAGAAAGTCCCTCAGGAGAATTCTGGTTTTTTACTGACCTCTTCTGGTCGTTTTCTATCAAGACAGTTAAATAGAGGCAGTTGCACAGAAAAAAGTCCATAAGCAGATAAGTCCTAGGGCTGATCTCCAGAGCCCACAAAGTACATACACATATAAGTATATAATAAATGTATACTAAAGTACATACAAGAGGTCTCGAATGCTTGACCTAAAAAGGCGTTGATTTATCGGGATATGGAACGTGTTCATTTACAGTGCGGATTCATTTATGGAGAGCTCACAGATAGCACCTTGGAAACAATCCACTTGGTCTTAGTGGACCACTAGATAAACTGAAAGTCCTCTCACACTAATTGGCATACCTGCAGAAGTTACATTTGCACAATACAGATACCCAGAATGTAACAGACAAATGTCGAGTAGCACTGCGTGACGTCAATCAGTTAATTAGGATCGAAAAACCAGGCAGCTCTCTGAGGAAGATGGACCTGGACTACGGAACGACTTCCATTCTTCTTTGAAAGTGCCAATCCTTCTTGATCCGTTAAAAATATGTTGACACGACCAGGGAATGAGTAAACACAAAGGACCATCAGGTGTATAGACTTCTAGATCTTGCTAGACATCATGGTTATCTGCTGACATACTGTCTACCATGGTGCATATTTTCAAGCCCATTGCGCCACCGTTGCGTCACTTTTATTGACGAACCGGCGACGCAATGGGCTTCCCCATATTTATAAGGCCATGTATAATCAACCTGCTTGACTTTTCATCACCTTGTAAATATGTTTTCCTTTCACTCATAACTGCATGAAAGGTGCGTTACATTGGTGTTGCTGTGGGTGTTCCCACACCACATCCATGAAACTTGACACATTCCCAGATGTACAACATTTTGGAAACCTGGGAATGCGTCAGAATCCTACACCTCCCCAGGGGAGGTGTAAGGAGACACAGCGAGGAAAAATACTTTTATTTCTCCTCGTTTTTCTCCTCTTTCTATGCATGCTGCATTCTGTAGTATGCATAGAAAGAGGAAAATTCCTTTGAAGATTGTTTGCAAAAACAATCATCCCCGCAACACAGGCACTCTTGCGAAACGACGCAAGTGTGTTTGTGCTGGCGCACGGCTGCTGTTTGCGCTCCGGGGCAGGGGACCAGGGCAGGAATGTGCTATATCTTGCAGATACGTCACATTCATGCCCTTTTAATTTGACGCGCAGCAGGTAGGCTTGTTGCGCTGCAGTCCGTTAAAATATTGTAAATGAGGCCCCAAGTCTTAACAAGCATTTGCAATGCAATCGGTCTCGCCCTTGGGACCTTATATGTATTTAGCTATGCAGCAGATTAGCCCGGGTGCTGAAACATCTACTGTTCTTTAACATGGAGGGAAAGTAAGCACCAAACTGCATGACACGTCAGGTATGGGAACACATGGAGAGAAATATTGCCTTTCAGTGGGAAATGGTATAGTCCAAAGCTCTGTTTTTAATATAAAATCAGGGCCGTTGCTGGTCTTATCACTAAAAATTCAAGATTTGAAAAAAATATTATTGTCTACGGGTGCTTATGAAAGACAATTTCAATGGACTGGAATCGAGAGAATGCCTTAGTGATTCTGGTATTTTACTGACCTCTGCTGGTCGTTTTCTATCAAGAAAGTTAAATAGAGGCAGTTGCCAGAATTTTTCTTTTTTGAAAGTCCCTAAGCAGAAAGCAATTCTGCTATTTTACTGACCTCTACTGGTCGTTTTCTATCAAGACAGTTAAATAGAGGCAGTCGAACAGAACATAAAATGTCCCTAAGCGGAAGCAGACAAGTCCTAGGATAGATCTCCAGAACCCACAAAGTACATACACATATAAGTATATACTAAAGTATATACAAGAGGTCTTCAATACTCGACCTAAAAACAAATGCAGAGTGGGCTTTGGCACCCCCTAGAAATATTACTCTCTTACTGATGGCTATTAGCTTTTCAGTGGATCATTCCACTTCCTTAAAAGTGCATGATTTGAAAATGCATTTGAAACAATTTTTTCATGTGAAAAATAAACTCATTCATAACATATTAATTCATTTTCTCCTACACGCAATTTATACAGAAGCCAATCCTTTTTATATTTTCTTTTTACTTTGATGAGATTTTTTAAATGTTTTTGCCAGTGTCCGACTGCCATGGCTAACATCTATTTACTACCACCACCTCCACCTCCACCAATAATACCTCCACTACCATTATATCCACGCAACAGTCCTTGTGCACGCCACTGCATGTAAGCGAGACCTCCTGGCTTTGTCAATGCGTGTGTCAAATGCTTGCTAAAATATATATATAATGACCCCCTCCATAGTAAGACAGCTAACTGTCGAATTTTCTTTTTCGCAAAAAAATCAACAAACCCGTAATTAACTCGTACTCTTTACTGCAACAATTACCGGTTAATGAAAGCCAGCTTTTCACTTATGACATTTTTTTTTATTTTCATAGCGATTCACTGCTGACATTTGAATGTTTCACAATTACCAATGGCTTGGCCGACATTTCACACCCGCCACCTGCCAGCTGGCTTCTTCTGTGGCTATTATTTTTATTATTTCACTCACTTTATAAGTGTTCTGCTACTCTTTGATGTCCATGAAATGATGTGAAAGGAACAAGGAAGGCTTATTACACGATCAATTACGGTAGGTCAGAGGGCATGTCCAGGTGCTAATGGATTTTTACTTTATTGCCAGTGGGTTTTCCTCATAGAACATATGGCACTTGTTCCATACTGAGTGGTGTGTCTAGCAAGGTCTTTTCTGAGTATTTAAAAATTTAGCTTATTTTAACCAATGTATACTTTTTTTTTTAAAAATAATAGATAGGGTATGTTGTAGGGACAAAGTAAATTGCTCTTCAGAAGGGGGAAGTCAGCCAACATGCCACAGATTGGGGTGAACACAGCCTTTCAAATATAGCTGCATGTACCGTTTTATTTTTATCGAAGACTCGATTCCATGTACATTAAGGTCCCTTATTAACCTCTTACCAAATAATTGGTGTATCTTCTGACAAGGGATGGATTGAGCCTTCAAAAGATGGAAAGGATCCAGATGTGGCCGGTACAAATAAGAGAGGTGGGGCGGGTTGGGAGGGGGAGTTGACATACTAACCAGATAGGAAAAATAAAATTAATGCATAAATACAACCACTTACCTTGTACTCGCCACATCGCGGGGATGCAGCGAGAGCAAGGTAAGGGGGTTTATTTATTTATTTATTTTCCCTATCCTGTCTTATGTCGACTCCCCCCCCCAACCTGCCCCGCCCACTTCTCTTACCTATACCGGTCGCGCTTGAAAGGATCGCCAAGCCTGATAACAGAAGAGGATAAAAGCACTCTGGGCAGGGTATTGGGAGTGGAGAGAAGACAGTGATCCTGTGTTGATGAGTCAGGCACTCCCCTGCATAGTAGAATCTGAATAATCAACATGGATGTTGACTTTTTCTAAGGCACAGGTGTTCAACAGTGGCTCAGGAGGAAGAGATCCATGCCAGAGTCTCACAATATCCGTTTTAAATAAATGTGCATGCAGCAAATCTAAATGGAACACCTTTGCATGGTGGCAATCTTGAAAATCTACCTTGCCTCCATCCCTTTTGGACCTAGCTGACTTACCATTTAAAGGGAACCAGAAGTCGTCACTGGTTCATCTCAGGTTCAGTGAAAGCGACATTCATATCTTTGTTTTACCTGGAAAAGCTATGCCTAAATGTCTGCTCTGCAGGAAAGCTATGAGGAAATGCTTAATAGTGAAAGTTTAATGAAACAGGTGGGCATGAAAAGATAAAGTATATACCGGATCCCGAAAATATCAGATTCATTGGGCGTGGTGACTACTGGTCCTGATGAATATCTCCTAGTTCAAATTTTCCTCTGGAAAATGAGAAATTGTCTGTGGGATTTACGTTTTTCTGGACTGAATTCTACAGGTATCGGAATTTCACTCAATTTCCCTGATGAGTGCATTTGAATTCCATGAATATTTTTACTGCACTTTTACTAACAAATGTGTTTCTTCACAGGAGTGCACTTTTGAGCATTTCATATGTGGGTAACACACAAGTTCGTGAGTGTTCACCTAATTTTGCAGGTCGAACATCTTTGGAATGCCCACAAATCAGTCACATCCTGTATTTGCATAGGTAAAATCCTGCAAATCTTGAATCTGTAAATCAGGACTGTGATTTTGTTGACAAAAATCCATTTATTTGCATACCCAAGTTGTATGTTTTTTTTCATCAGGCCCATCTGTATCTGTTTTATGGCTGTCTTTTAGCCTATGTGGGAATTAGGTATATAAATATGGAATGTATGAAATCAAGCATCTACTTCCGAGATAAAATCTATTATTTAAAAATTAACTTTAATTTTAGTTTTTAACTGAATTCCTTGCCATCTCAAGATAGAGATTCCCTTGTCCTCTTGAAATCTCTATTCCTCAGCTGTGCAGAAGGATAGCTTAACAACTTGAACTCATGCCAAGTGAACCAAGCGACAATCACAAGTTATAAGTTCAGGTATCAAGGCTGACCCAACCTTTTATCATTCCCTAGCTCACTTTTCCACTGGATTCAATCTAGCCTGACTAATGAGGCGTGTTACCCCTAAACCGGTCCCAGGATGCTTGTTTCCGGTCCAGACAAGACCTGGCTTGGCAGGTCGGGCTGGACTATTTCCATGAGGAATAGGGTCAAGACTGATTTGCATATGGCTGGGTCTGAACTGGGATGGCTAAGTGAGCTAAAGAATGATGATGGATCCAACCTAGATCTGTGACTAGGGTTGTGTCTGAAAAGTTTCAGTGCTCCGTCCATCACCTTCTTGAGTTTGCTTTCATCATTCCCTAGGTCAGTATTTGAGTACCATGAACTGAGTAATAGAAACATCTGTCATTTACAGCACTTAGAAAAAGTAGAAACGTTTTTCCCATTAAGTGCTTTCATCAGCGGAACAATGCCGTACGAAAAGCATAGCAGTGTGACACATGTTACAGACTCACCCAGAGAGTTAATTTAAGTCCCTTGTTATTTCTGTCACATTGTGTTACTGGAGATTCTTCAGGGAGGGACTGATGTTCTCTGTTTGGTAAGTGTGAAAGCTTGTTAACACCATCCTATTACAAAAGGATCCATGTGTGAGAATTCATTATTGGGAGTCGTTCACAAAACCGGACCCACATTCTGGGCCAGGCCTATCTTTTTATGTTGAGTTCTCTGTCTCAACTTCGGAATCTCCGAGGTCATAAACTCACTATTAACTTGTAGTTTGGGAATACCAAAAAAAAAGAAATTTACACAACATTTTATAATTACCTCTGTGAATCAGGCCCCCTGTGTTATACTAGACTCAGGAATCACGCCTACAGACAGGACCAAATATCTATCCTCATAGCAGGAGGAAATTGATTGGCAATTAACATGCTTGAATGATATCTCACTTTTTGTACCGGTCAGAAATTTGGGTTAGCTCATGATTGTGACACAAAATAGTTGCCAGTGAGACTGAAGTGTCCACTGTGCAACGTGTACTGTGGTATGAGATCTTGACACAAGCAAACCACACATGTCCACACCTCAGAGTAAACGTCACGAGGCTAACATCCTCATCTTCCCCGTAATACCTTTGCAAAACCAACAACAGTGTCTACGTAGAAGAAACAATGAGATTACTAGTCATGTCATTTAGCAGATAGCACTGTCAAAGCAATAAAAAATCCTCTGTTACCAGATGTTGGCAGTGTTTGGTTGAGCTCAGTGTTGCATTAAACCCTGTGGCGGCTCCTAGGAAGTCGAAATTTAGCCCCCCCCTTCCAAATTATCTCCTATACCCAATGCACCCTATTTATTTCCACAAACTGACAGCTACCAGAAGATGAGCTTTTAAGAGACAACCTGTTATGGGAATCGGATGTCTCTGGTTTATGTACTTTAAGTTGTTAATGGGTACATTACATTAATACAATATTTTCTCTATAGAGTTTTTAATGTAAAGTTTTAGTTTATTTGAGTTTATTCATTTTTTCCGATCTTTTGGAAACAATATTTAGGGAAGCTTGATTGTAATTTTCCCTTAAGATCAAATCAATATTATTTTGGTCCATTTTCGCGGGAACCTTAAAAGAAGTGGAGCCCATTGGCCGGTGCCTACTTTGCCTATTTGATAATCCGGAACTGGTTGAACCAGATTACCTGTGAAAGTAAGAATGGATTTTGCATTTATGTTGTTGAAAGAAAATGTGAAGCTACAAAAATTGTGGACTGCAAAGTACATGTCTTTCACCAGCGTCAATGCCAGGGGCATAGTCATTAGTGCAGCATGTGAAATGGCACGGGGGATCAGGTGTGTGAGGGGACTGGTTCACTTTAGTTATAGCTGTCTTTAATATCTTAACTGGTTCGGTGGGTCCCATGCCTAGCGTTTCAATTATTTTAAATTACTACGTCACTGGTCAATGCCTGCACTGACCCAATTGAAGGCAGGGTGCAGCATTGACGTCCCCTTCCTCACGGAAACCTGGATGAACGACTCCTCAGCGCCCGACATCGCCATCGCCATCCCAGAGGGTTACAAGATCACCCGAAGAGACCGCGACAACCAGACTGGAGGAGGCCTCGCCATCATCTACAGGGACACCATCCGCATCAAGACCAACACCGACGACACCCTGACAACCGCCGAACACCTGCACTTCCAGATCCACACGGACCCCAAAACCACCCTCAGAGGCACCCTCATCTACCGATCCCCGGGACCACGCACACAATTCAGCGAGGACATCGCCGACTTCGTCAGCCCGCACGCCCTCCCCTCCGCCGACTACATCCTCCTGGGGGACATCAACTTCCACCTGGAGAACAACAACGACCGCAACACCATCACCCTGCTCGACAACCTCGCCAACCTCGGTCTCAAGCAGCTGGTGTCCACCCCCACCCACCTCGCCGGACACACACTCGACGCCGTCTTCTCATCCAGCAAAGACATCACCTTCAGCCACACCACCGGACTCCACTGGACGGACCAGAGCTGCGTCCACTTCACCTTCAGAAGAACGAAGATCCACCACCACCAGCAACAGGTTGCTCGAAGAAGCTGGAACAAGATCACAGCCGACCAGCTCGCCGCTTCCCTGAGCCAGCACCCTCCCGCCAGCTCAGCGAACCCCAGCCAGGCCGCCGACAACCTCACGAAGTGGATCAGCAACTGCGCGGACGAACTCGCCCCACTGAGGACCCCGCCCAACAGACCCGGCAGCAAGAAGGCCCCATGGTTCACCGACGAACTCAAGAGTTCCAAGAAGAACTGCCGAACCCTCGAGAAAGACTGGAGAAGGGAACCAACTCCGGACAACATGACCACCCTCAAGCTTGCCACCCGGAAGCACCACCAACTGATCCGCGCCACCAAGAAAACTGCATTCAAGGACCGGCTGGACAGCAACGCACACAACTGCAAGGAACTCTTCAACATCGTGAAAGAGCTCTCCAACCCCAACGCCGGAAACAATGACATCACCCCTTCGCAAGACCTCTGCAATTCCCTCGCCTCTTACTTCCACAACAAGATCGCGGACATACACAACAGCTTCAGCACTCAACCGACGCACGCCACTACCGAACCACCGCCCCCCACCACCACCCTCCGCGCCTGGACCCCGATCAGCACCGAAGACACCGTCCGCATGATGAACTCCATCCACTCCGGATCTCCAACCGACCCCTGCCCTCACCACGTCTTCAAAAAGGCCGACGCTGTCATCGCACCCCACCTGCGGGACATCATCAACACCTCCTTCGACACCGCCACCTTCCCGGAGAGCTGGAAGCACGCCGAACTCAGCGCCCTACTCAAGAAACCTACAGCGGACCACACCAAACTCAAGAATTACCGCCCCATCTCGCTCCTCCCGTTTCCAGCCAAAGTCATCGAGAAGATCGTCAACAAACAGCTGGCCACCTTCCTCGAGACGAATGGATCCCTCGACCCCTCACAGTCTGGCTTCCGAGCCAACCACAGCACCGAGACCGCCCTCATCGCTGCCACTGATGACATCCGAGCCCTGATGGACAACGGAGAAACAGCGGCCCTCATCCTCCTAGACCTCTCCGCGGCTTTCGACACTGTCTGCCACCGCACCCTAGTGCAGCGCCTCAGCAACGTCGGAATCCATGAGAAGGCACTGGAATGGATCATCTCCTTCCTCGACGGAAGAACACAGAGAGTCCGTCTACCACCGTACAAGTCAGAGGCCACCGGAGTCATCTGCGGCGTCCCTCAAGGATCCTCGCTGAGCCCCACCCTCTTCAACGTCTACATGAGCCCCCTCGCGGCCATCGCATGCCAACACAACCTCAACATCATCTCCTACGCTGACGACACCCAGCTGATTCTCTCCCTCACCAACGACCCCGCCACCGCCAGAGCCAACCTTCACGAAGGGATGAAAGACGTAGCCGAGTGGATGACAACCAGCCGCCTGAAACTGAACTCAGACAAGACGGAAGTCCTCATCCTGGGCTCCTCGCCCTCCGCCTGGGACGACTCCTGGTGGCCCCCCGCCCTGGGCACCGCACCCAAACCGACAGACCACGCACGCAACCTGGGCTTCATCCTGGACTCCTCCCTCTCCATGACCAGACAAGTCAACGCCGTCTCCTCGTCCTGTTTCAACATCCTGCGCATGCTACGTAAGATCTTCCGGTGGATCCCCACCGAGACCAGGAAGACGGTCACCCAGGCCCTCGTCACCAGCCGTCTGGACTACGGCAACGCCCTCTACGCCGGAACCACCGCCAAGCTCCACAAGAGACTCCAGAGTATCCAGAAGCCTCGGCGAGACTCATCCTCGACGTCCCCAGAAGAAGCCACATCTCCAGACACCTGAGAGACCTGCACTGGCTCCCGATCAACAAAAGAATCACCTTCCGGCTCCTCACCCACGCACACAAAGCCCTACACAACCAAGGCCCAGGATACCTCAACAGCCGCCTCAACTTCTACGCTCCCAAACGCCACCTCCGATCGACCAACCACGCCCTCGCCGCCGTCCCCCGCATCCGAAGAGCGACAACAGGAGGAAGGTCCTTCTCCTACCTGGCCGCCAAGACCTGGAACTCCCTTCCGACCCACCTCCGCCTGACCCAGGACCACCTCTCCTTCAGGAAGAAGCTCAAGACCTGGCTGTTCGAGCAGTAGCAGCACCCCCCCCGCCCCCCTAGCGCCTTGAGACCCTCCGGGTGAGTAGTGCGCTCTATAAATGTCTTTGATTGATTGATTGATTGAGCATTCCCCACTGGGTTAAAAGATCTGTGTTCTTGCTTTATTTTTTCTCTGAAAGGCAGATCAACATGTAGTGAATTAATCCACCGTGGTGACCTGGCATTAACAACAACATTGTAATTAAGAAAAATGGCCCAGGAAAAAATTTAGAAAATATGGAAGTCTATTATGTCTCCCAACAAGGGCATTTTCCTTTACTTCCTCAGGGAGGCATGAACTGACATCAGAACGTGCATCTAATAAAAACAAAGGATTTCTTAATTGCTTGTAATAATTTGTCACAAGTGAGTAGTGATTTTAAAATGGCCTCCATTTCAGAATATCCCAACAAAAAGAACACGGATTCTTTTCCATTTTATTAGAATGTTACATCAGCGATGCACCAAGTTCCTTTGTTTATCACCTCTCAGAATGCCTACTGTTTGAAAAATGAATTATTTACCGAGAGATTTTGATAAAGAAAACTATAAGCAAACAATTGAAAATGCTTGTTGTAAGTGATAGCCATTCAACATGAGGTTCAGATTACTGCTTAAATTCGACTCACCGAGGGCATATATCTTAACTATGTCTTTACTGTATTAAAATATATGAGATAAAGCTACAAAGCTAGCGGGGGAAGGTGAATTCATCAAAACAAATACCTCCAAATCCGCACAGCTCATGCTCTAAGCTTTATCTGAAAACATGCTCGACTGTATTGAGTTTCTGTCTCCGGGAGCTGATTTAAGGAGCGGGCCCGGGGTGGCAGAAGGCGCATTCATTGCGTTATCATTTCAAGCAGTCTGTCCAGCAGGCCCCCTCCAGAGGCTACTGCGCCATCCCTGAAAAAGACAGCTCACAGTGTGCGCCTCACACAAACAGACCCAGAATCCTCAGCGCTTTGAGACAAGCAGGGCAAAGCCGCCCAAGCTGTGCCGGCGAGCCTGGTGCTGAAGTGGCAGTATTCAAAACAAATAAGGAAAAAAAATAACACAGTGTTTAAAAAACGCAACCATTCCAAGCCGTACTGCGGCGTGTGTATTTTTTTTATTTTTTTTTATTGGCTTGCAACACAAAAGCTTCTAAAATATAAAAGCAGAGCTGCGGGACTACAGCTTGAGACGCGAAGGAGGCATTATTACACCCAGCACTAAATGTCAAATATAATATACGGCGGCAATATCCTTCCCCTGCGCTGTGGTGCTTTTAATTCCTGCGCCCAGGCACCTCCTGCTGGTGACTGCTCGTCTCCTATCAATTCTCTCCTCATCAGCGCGCGCCCTGGTCAGACATAAATGCTGGCTCCGTTCAATTAAACATCTTCACCTAATGAGGCATGGCCAGGCGAGTTCAGGCCTGCTTTAAGTATGAGATTCAATAAACCAGGCATTAGTCTCACACCTCTGGCACTTGTCTTCCTCTTAGTTCTTGGTAAAAGAACCACTTCATTCCATTTGCCTCTGATTGAGTTTTAATGTTCTTTGATGGGGTGTCCCGTGCCATCTTTTCTTCCGAGAAGATGTTTGCCCCCAAATATCATCAGCTCTTCCCGGGTGTTCTATGATTGTACAGGGCAACCTCTTCTACGAAGAGACTGAAAATATAAAGAGATATCACAAATTTAACTGGTGAACTCAACCCACCAGGCATCCTTTACAAATATACTGGGCTTGATTTACAAAGTGCCTTCTGCACTCACGGCTGAGGCCCTGCAGTCGCGGGGGAGTCTCCGCACTTGGAGCGGAATAACCGCAGTGAGAATTCCCATTGTAAAGATTCGCTCTGAGTGCAGAGACTTCCCCACAACTGCGGGGCCTCCCCCATGAACTGCAGGACCTCCGCCAAGAGTGCAGAGGCACTTTTTGAATCAAGCCCACGGTAACTCTTTGTCCGCAAAGAAAAAAATATTTATCTTTTAACTAAGTCTAATCTCAATGAGAGCATTGTTTAGAGTTCGATGCAATGGAACCTCGGCATCAGCATCATCCTTGACTCCTCCCTCTCCATGAACCGACAGATAAACGCCGTCGCCTCCAGCTGCTTCAACACCCTCTGCATCCTCCGAAAGGCCTTCAAATGGATCCCCCCTGAATCCAGGAAGACCGTCACCCACGCACCCAGCAAACTCGACTATGGAAATGCACTCTAAGCTGGGATCAACAAGTCCCCGCTCTGCCAGCTCCAGACCATACAGAACACCGCAGCCTGACTTGTACTCTGCATCCCTCGACACGAACACATCACACAACACCTGCGGAACCTCCACTGGCTGCCTGTAGAGAAGAGAGTCACTTTCAAGATACACACCCACGCCTACAAATGCCTCCACTACACCGGACCCCAATACCTGAACAATAGAATCTCCTTCCACCTACCCAAAAAAACCCTGCGCTCCGCCACCCTTGCCCTCCCCAAAACCCCACACATCTGCAGAGCCAGACCAGGCAGAAGAGCCTTCTCCTACATCGTGGGCAAGACCTGGAACAAGCTCCCAATCAACATTAGATGCACCCCCTCCCTGAACTTTTTCAAGAAAACTCTCAAGACCTGTCTCTTCGACTGAAGGAAACTGCTACCCCTCCCCCCCCTCCAGCGCCTTGAGACCCTCACAGGTGAGTAGTGCGCTTACAATTCCCTGATTGATTGAAGTCTCAACTTTAAATTGCTGGGGACCTGCCCCACTGTTCTTGCTGTTCTGAGCCTATTTACAGGTGGAACCAACCACGGTGGAGCCTCAGCTGGCTACGGCATCAAAAACCCTTTACTAGATTCCCCGGAAAAAGTAACTGAGAACCGCACACTCAAGATGCTCACGAAGATCTTCAAATGGCTCCCCAACAACACTTGCAGAACCGTCACCCAAGCCCTCATCGCCAGCAAGCTGGACTACAGCAAAGCGCTCTATGCTGGAATCAACTCTCAAAAGACCAGAAGACTCCAGACCATAGAAAACTCAGTGGCATTGCTCACACTGCACTCACATGAGTCTGCATCTTGAAAAGCTCCACTGGCTCTCAGTCCACAAAGGAACACTCTTCAAACTACTCACACACACACATACAAAGCCATACACAACATTGGCCCCACATACCTCAACACTCGCACAAACTTCCACAAACCTCCCAGACACCTCTGCTCAGCCGTACTCCTACTCACCCACACTCTCCACATATGCAGAGCCAGATCTGGAGGTCATGCCTTCTCCTACCTAGAACGACCTGCCTGTGTTCATCAACCTCCACCTTAGTTCTTGAATTCCGCAAATGAATGAAAATCTGGCTCTTCACCTAGCCTGGCCCTTGATTGGGCTATACAGCCCCTGCTTCAGCATTAGGATACCATCCAGGGCGAGTTGTGTGGTATACAAATACACATAACAGAACAATTACGTGCCCTTTCACTATTCATTTTTGCCAAAGTGCATCTGCCACAGCCGTTGACACATTTTTAGTAAAGACATTGACACCGAGAGTATTTCTAAAATGAAGAGTGGCCCTCTATTAGGCGGGCCATTTTCTGACCCAGCGGGCAAAGCGAGCCAGCAGACCAATTAGCCACCTGCAAGCCCCTAAATGTGGTTCTAATTCCACTTGAATTAAATTCATTCTGAATTGCAGCCTCTGAGCATCTACAGAACTACTTGTTCTGTGAAGAAACTATTCTCTCTTAACCTGTTCTACTTCACTAAACCGTCCAAATGGCCTTTAATCTGTGAAGCTGTTCCACCATGCATCCTCTAAAAATCTACACAACCACGTCTTCTGTGAAGAAATTATTCTATACCTTGTAACAGAGTCTACCAAGCTAATTTTACACCATGCATCTTCTAGCAGTACCTCTGTAATACAACTCAGTAGGTTGCCTGCCTTATGAATACATGTGTGGTTAATCTTCACATTACAGGTTCAACGTCTGACTTTCCATCGTTTCACTTTTGATATATTGAGGACCAGTGAGATGGGGAATGGCAACACATATGATAAAACTGTAAAGAGAAGTTCTGTGGCATGCATTGTGTAAAATTGATTAGTAGTCTTGTATTAAAGCTAGCCTAAGCTTTCTTCTACTTTTAAAAATTGCCTCGTGTAAGGTTCAAAGCCTTTAAAAAATAATCCTGTTCTGCCTTGTTCCTAGTTGTATAATTTCTGGCCGTCCTGCTCAGGTGGCTTGTGCCATGATCCTCTTGAGAAGGGGGTCACAGTGATTTAAGTTGTTTGCTCCAAATCAGAGTTTTGGATTATTTGGAGCTAGGGCCCTATCGCCAGCCAATGTATTTAACACAAGGAACTACCATCCCTATTTTCGGGCCATGACACAAGTGGCAAGTGGTGGCCCCTTTAGTCACATGGCCTATGCATAATTCTGAAGGAAAAATATTTAAAAATACAATGTGTGAGCCTTAAATATTAATGGATGGATGCACTGAATGTGTGTTAATGTCTTGCAGCTTATATGTGGACGATTCAGTGTCTTTTGTACCTGGCAGAGACTGCTCAAATCATACTGCAGATGCACCTATGCAAGGGTCTAGGGGAAAAGTGTAAGAAAAGTTGCAGACATGGATGCAAGTGGTGAGCAGTCAAAATATCGATTTTTTTATTACAACATACAGTAATATCGAGTTTTTTATATCGTAGGGACAGAATATTCATGTCAAGAATATCGTTAACCAGAATATCGACCTTAAGGTAAGTAATATTGTAATTTTTTATATCGAAGTAAGTAATATCGTTAGCAAAAATGTTGTTAGTGGTAAGTACTTTATAAGTATTATTAACATTTTTTAATGTAGTTTTATTATTTTTAAATATATGTATTAAATGTTTAGAAATTAGTAATTTTTTTAAAGTACATTTTGTCGTTTTAGTATCAGAGTGGGTTGTGGGTTTATAGGGGAATAGGGTGGGAAGTAAATTAATTATAATTAATTAAATAATATGCTTTTATTTGTTGTTATTTATTATTAATGTATTGTTAATTAATTATTAATTGGTAATTAAGTTTTATTAATTGATTAATTTATCATCATATTAATTATAATGAATGTATTATTTTTTATTTATTGTTATTGTTAAATAATTTATTGTTAATTAAATTTTATTGATTGATCAATTGATAATGAAATTCATTATGTTAATTTTTATGTGTAGCGGGTTGTGTGTTTATAGGGGAATAGTGTGGGAAGTAATGTAATTATCATACATTAAATAATATTTTTTATTTATTGTTATCGATAATTAATGTATTGTTAATTAATTCGTAATTGGTCATTATTTCTTATAATTGATTAATGTATAAATATATTAATTAGAATTAATGTATTATTTGTTTTTCTTGTTAATTAATGTATTGTTAATTTACTATTAATTGGTAATTAATTTGTATTAATTGATTAATTGATAATTAAATTAATTATGTTTATTGTTATGTGTTTATGGGGGAATAGGGTGGTAAGTAATTTAATTTTATTTAAGTAAATGTGAATTTTATTTTATTGTTTTTATTTTTGATTTCTAAGTTAATTTTTTTTTTTATTTGCTATCCAACACTTTCCCTACTGCTGCACTCCCTGGAGTGGGAATAGTAATTTTAACCCCTATGCTATCCAACACTTTCCCTACTGTTGCACTCAATGGAGTGGGAATAGTAATTTTTACCCCAACGCTATCCAACACTTTCCCTACTGTTGCACTCTCTGGAGTGGGAATGGTAATTTTAACCCCTACGCTGTCCAACACTTTCCCTACTGTTGCACTCACTGGGGTGGGAGTAGTAATTTTTACCCCTAGGCTATCCAACATTTTCTCCAACTGTTGCACTGTTTGGAGTTGGAATAGTACATTTATTAACTCTGCTATGTAATATTTTTTGCATTCTTTTAGTTAATGTAGTATATAATTAATATTAAAAAGAGTAAAAAAATATTGAAAATGTGTTATAGAGATATATATTTTTTTTGTATATTATTTTTTATGTGCATAGATGTATTTATAATGTATATGATATTTAAAAAATATATGTTATTAAAGTAATGATAAAAAAGCATTAGTAAGTAAGTATATAGTATATATTATATGTATGTTTAATTTATTTTTACATTATATTAATATTAGGTATACTTTTGAAACATTTTTAACTATGTTCATTTTAATTATATGTATTGTTTACTTTATTTTACATTATTTTTTAACTAAAAAACGATATTTTTAACAACGATATTTTTGACATCGATATTACTTTTTCGATATTTTTGTAGTTACCATAATGTAGATAGGATGTCGATATTCTTGACTTCGATATTCTTGCGTCAATATTTCTGTACGTCAATTTTCTGTCCGTCGATATTCTGTGAGACATTCCATGCAAGTGGATACCTAGCAGTTTTTGATTGGACTGTGCCATACATAGGTGACTAGAAGTGAATGGTGCTGCCTTAGGGGTGCAATCCTTCAACAACTAGAAGAGCAACTCAGTGGAATAGGTATCTTGCAGCCAGCCTTGGTATATGCGCTAAAGGATCCACCCAAAAAGATCAAGGAGCAACTGAATGGGAAGACAACCAGATATGATATATGTTCAGAGGAGTCTATTTATGAGCTGGAAAGGAATAGCCATTATGCATTAGGTCATTGTAATGCGTTAAGCAGTCACAGTAGCATCACAGTTACCACAAAATGGGAATGGCATTTTTAACCAGCCATGCTATAAGATCTGAATTGCCATGCCAGGATTGTAAAGAAACGTAAACAAGCTCATACCAATGCACTTTATAAAACCAGTCAAACCATATGGCGTGTGGAGTGCCTCAGGACGGCAGAAGAGGAATGAGCATAAAGCAATCATATGAGGTATATCAGCAGTGCAGTCCTCCAGGCCATTCCAGTTTGACCCCAGCCATATGCAAATCAGTCTTGACCCTGCACCCAATGGGAACAGTCCAGCCAGAACTGCCAGCCCAGGTCCTCCATGGACTGGAAACAAGCATCCTAGGACCGGTTTGGGGGTTTCAACCCTCATCAGCCAGGATAGCTTGACTCCAGTGGCATGGAGAGCACGGGACCCACGTCTGGGCATACCCGTCCCACTCGGGGTGACAAATGCAAAATGCCCAGACGTGGGTCCCGTGCTCACTACACCAATGGATTCAAGCTAGCCTGGCTGATGAAGGGTGATGCCCTGAAACCAGTCCAAGGATGTGTGTTTCCTGTCCCGGGAGGACTTGGCTTGGCAGTTCGGGCTGGACTGTTCCCTCAAGGAACAGGGTCAAGACTAATTTGCACATGGCTGGGTCCAAAATGGGGTGGTGTGGTGAGCAAAAGAATGATGGATTAAATCTAGATCTTTGTGACTGGGGGTGAATGTTTGCATTGTCCAGCATTCTGTCCATCAATTGTTTCTTTTGCATATGTCACCCTAAGTGGGAATGGTATGCCCAGACGTGGGTCCCGTGCTCACTACACTACTGGATTCAATCTAGCCTGGCTGAAGAAGGGTGATACCCTGAAACCGGTCCCAGAATTCTTGTTCCCGGTCCAGGGAGGAACTGGCTTGGCTGTCCCTACAAGCAAAAGAATGATGGATTAAACCCAGATCTTTGTGACTGGGGTGAATGTATGCATTGACCAGCATTCGTCCATCAATTGTTTCTTTTGCATATTACAGAAGGGGCAGTAGACGCTTGTGTCGCCAACAGTCTCTTCTGGGGGCATTCCCTCATTTGCATGGGGCGTGCCCCATGTAAATGAGGGAATCCCTTTGCCTCTGCCAGCGGTGGCTCCTCCGTTATGGTGGGGCAGCGTCACTCCCATTGCTGAAAGCCAGCAGAGGCATGGACATAAATAAAATGAAAATAAAACTTTTTTTTACCATCTGATTTTACGTCCTGCAGGCTGCCTGCCAGCAGAGCCGAAGGAGGGGTGGGGACAGCCACAGTGATGCTGCAGCACCAGGGAGGAGAGGGGAGTGGTGGGCACTGCTAAATGCGCATGATGGTTTGGCTGGCTTCAGACGGCCGCCCAAACTGTCATGCACACTTAACCTTACTCCACCTAGCTGTGTTGTACACCTGAGTGGAGAAACCAACACAGCCTCCCTGTCTATGTCTGAGCTCCAAATGGAGGCACTCAGACCAATCCCAGCACTGCTCACATGCTGGGATTGGGAGCTGAGAGCCTGCGCAGTGTGCAGCAGTTCCCATGGGACGTACATATCGGGAGCAAGGTGCCGGCTGTCAGAGTAATGTAAGTGCAATTTTCTTCATTGTTTAAATGTCTTTTTTTGTGTTCCACCCCCCTCCACCTCACCAATTCACAGTATGAGTGAGCGCTTCTGGCCTCTGGTCCCGCGCTGTATTACAGACGTGTGTGCAGAGACAAAGAAGCCCTCAGGAGGCATACTGACAGTGTGCCAACTAATGAGAGCAGCCCTCTGAAGGGGGAAAACATCACCTTGCAGGCGGGTGCAGTCACTGATATCTAATTCCCTTTAAAAGTGCCGGCACGTTGCCGCCTGCACTGTGAAAACATGGAGCGGCTGTTTCAAAGCCTCTCCGCTTGTCACGCAATACACTGACCCAGGGCAGTGTGAGTTTGCGGTTGACCTGGGGGCAGCGAATTCCATGTAAGATGGGAGCACTTAGACTGTTTGCGCTTGGGGCACCTGTTTCAAGGTGAGACTGCAGCAAACAGGGATAGTGCACCCTTTAAATGATAGGGCCCCTGGTGTCACCTGCAAGTCATAACTTTGCATGGTGGCAGGGCCACTTTAGTCTAGCATCATTCTATAGCTCTTAAATTGAGGCCCCGGTTGGGAAAGAGAGAGACAGCGAGAGAAAGAGCACAAACCTTGTGCATATCATCTATCCTTCAAGAAAGATGTTGGGGCCACCCACCTCTCAAAGAGGTGTTTGCTGAGACTTCTTGGGCTAGTCAACACAACTGGTGCTCATGTAAAGCGCTCTGATATCTCCAGGTCTAGTTTACGCTATATAAAACTCCACAAACAAAAGAAATAAAGTAACAGTAACATAACAAACAAAAACACAAAAAAAACACCATGCAGCCAAATGCATGAGATGATTAACTACAAAAATGTGCCAGACATGGCATTTACTCATGCACGTGCAATGATAGGCTTAACAGTGGTGTATCCAGATGCACTGTAGCAGAGATGGCCCTAAAGAACACACAGTATAAGATGACTGGTGCAACATGCCTTGAGACAATTCCCTTAATAACGTGCAAGCTGGAAGATATATGAAGGCCATGAATAATAAATAAACTAATTTATATAAAGTGGATCTAAAAAATTCACAAAGGCAAAATCCTTCTCTGGGTGCGCTCCCAAAACCTGAAACTCTATTGCATATTCAATCAGAGCCAATCTCTCATTCCCAGCCTTCACGAAACAACTAAAAACATTTTTGCCCAATTGACAAACCCATTTGGACTCATAAAATCAGTTTAATGAGTGCAGATAGCTAGATTTCCATGTGCAAGTTATTTATTAAAGGCGACCATGCACTCTTGAATTCTTTTACAGACATAAAAAGTTTATTCTCAAGTAAATTCCCTGCAAGTTGTGGAGAGTGGATGGTTCGTGGCAACTAACTCACTTTTCCATTGCACTCAGTACTTTAAACAAAGTTCTATAATACTTTTTAAAAGTTTATCAGTGTCCCTCATGTCAGAATTCCTGCCTTTTCTCCCGAAACACTTACAACTAGGTTGGTGGTGTTAAGGTTTACCACTGATAAAGGAATACAGTAATTTTCTTACAAATTTAGAACATGGAGAATATTTACTACAAAAGGCACAGCAAGGGGCGTGCAAACACAAAACCACATCTATAAAAATGTAAATGAATCAATATCACTAAATGTACACCCACATCTTAGGGTGAAATCTACACCGTAAAGTTTGAGAGTAAAGCCACACACTGCACATGACAGCTCATAGATATGGCAAGAGTATCATTAATGTCAACAGGAAATAACAAAACCAGGACAGGAGATAGCGCTTAAAAACTATAAATAGAGGAAAAATAGTAATTTAACCTTGGGTGTTGCATATACTCATACACATTACATTGCTCATATGTAAAATGAAAAGAAATACATGAATTTGTTTTTAAATGTAAATAATAAATTAATTCATATATTACAGACATATATAGACAACCCAATATAATAATAATAATAATACATTTATTGTTTGATTACTTAAAACCATTACAATTTAAAACACATTCAATTAATTCGTATAAATAAAACAATTAAATGAAAACTAGAAAACCGATTTTTTCTTTATACTCTCTTCAGCCCTGAATACTGTTCATGTTCAGCTAAAAAGCCAGGCTCTGATCAGCAGTTGTTAGCAAGCAGGGATTCCGTGGTTGAGCCTAAGAACTGTTTGCGGCACTGCAGGGGTTGGGGAGATTTGTGGTGCTAGTGTCTCCCAACGCTGTTGATGCTATATTGACAAATTTGGTGAGCCCGATGTTCAGCTTTGTGTTGTCCGGTTATAAAGTGGCTATTACGGCTTGGCGGCATGATCGTACTCCTATACTAGTCACAACCTATCTCTTCGGGTCTAGGTAATATCTACGTGTGATGAGCCTTTAAGGGATCAGAAAAAAGGTGAGTGTATTCTATATTGAATCAACTCTCATACTAAGTGCTCATATTATTATATTATTATATTAAATCCTATTGGGAATACATCCCTTAAGGATAAGAACCCTGAACTCTTAAAGGCTCATCACACGTAGATATTACCTAGACCCGAAGAGATAGGTTGTGACTAGTATATGTGAAAAGCGGAAATTTCTCTTCGCCGGTCTTTAAACCCTATTCCCTTGGATCCTAAAACTCCCATTGTTGTGTTTACATGATCGTACTCCTAGCCTGTTCCATTCTCCCCGCAATAAAAACTGTCTAGCTGTGAGCATTGGGGGGCATATACAAACTATGTGCTCCATTGCTTCGAAATGATAGCCACACATCCTACAATTAATACTAATGCTGGGTCGGCGCCGTTCAGGGAGATTCTTTAAAAAAGGTAATTCACCCATCCTCAGAGCAATAAACTTTTGTTTCCAATAAAGTGCAACCATGCTTGATAAATATGGTGACTCAGTGCCTGGTTTTAAATTCAGAAATCACTGCCCAAGCATGTTTCCTTCTTGACAGTGTTGCCCTGTCTGAGTGAAAGCACCACAGCCAAACGCTGTAGCACCAGCTGTGAGGGATTGGTTTCCCAGAATTCTTTGACTCCCAGCAATTGTAGGCTGTAATCCAAGTGGTGCCGATATTTATGGCTGGTGTAGCTTTTCAATAGATCCTGCCAAAGTCTAGCCTCCAGGTAGCCTTCCCGGGCATGGCGCAATCTGTTGCAAAGCTTTATGAACGCCCGGCCTGTACACCATGGTGGTCTTGGAGGCCAATATAAGAAAGTAAACATAATAGATGCACACATTTGGAAAATTACAAATATGTAAATTATTACTGTATTATCACGACTCATCTTCCTCTAAGAACACTACTCTAAGAACATTCAAATTCACATCATAACACATAACACAATACTTGTCCAAAACACATACACAATGACAAACATCACAAAAATAGTGGGTATCTGGCTACAGAACATCTCGTACCACAAGGGAAAGAAGGCAGAGGCAAAGACGTGGGTTCTATTTCAGTAGCTCCAGGTGTGCTTGATGAAGGGCGGGCGGAGGGGGGTTGGGAGGTATAAAGTTCACAGGTGAAAAAAAAACCGTACCTACAGCCATCCCTGTCGCGCTATTCTGCTATTCAGCTGTACCAGTTGCGCTCATCTGCTCCTCTTCACTGCATAAAGGCCATTGCTCCCAGAATGCCCTGGGGCCAATCCTGAAGCTGCTCTCACGCATGAGAGCAGCTTCAGGATTGGCCTGAGCACCCTCGATTTGGTCTCCAGGACAGGGTGAGTCTGTACCTGCTCTCTCCAACCCAGCTGGATTGCTGGGTTGGAGAAAGCTTTCACTGCTCATGACAGTTTGGCCAGCCCGAGGCCAAACCGTCAGGCGCAGTGATGGAAGTGCACTACCGCTCCCCTCAGTGCCTGTCACTCCCACGTCCTGCCCCCAAGGCAGTCGGCAGTAAAGGAAAAATAAAATGAGTGTTAATTAATTTAATTTTCCTTTCCTGATGTTTAGGGGGGGGGGGCACGCTCCTTCACCGTAGCAGAGCAGCCACCGTTGTTCTATTTATGTGTTTTCAACAGTAATTTTTTCAGGCGTGGATTGTGTTTTTTGAGCCGAAACCTCTTTCCTTATTCTTATTCTTCCCGTATTCTTTTCAATTTGTAGTTCTAAATGTCAAAGATGGAGATCTCCACCTACTCTATATGGGCCCAGCAGATTTACCATTGTCTATTGGTTCCAAAATATGGTTCCTTTATTATATATGTTGTTAGAAGGTAACAAATAACTGCAACTTCATTTACTGCTAAAATCATAAGTAAAGACCTCATTAGTGAAGTTCATTACTGAACTTGTAATTTACCCCTTACGGTGCTGGATTCTTTGCAAAGGTAATGCATAGAGTAATAAAAAGCACACTTTACAAAACATCATAGTCATTATGCACACAGAAAACTCCAGAGCTCATGGCAGGCTTCTACTCTCTTAAGCACATTTTTAATGTTCTTAAAGTCATACATATATTGATGGTGCATTAATTTCAACGACTGGTTACAAAATATGATTAGCAAAACTGAGATGCTGATGGACTTTAGTAACAAACAGAAAATCAAAATGAAGCAATTGTGCATGAAATGTAATTACAGAATAAAAAGAAAAGAATAAAACCTACATTTATGTTATCATTATGATTGGTCCGCAAATCCCTATTTGGGAATAAATTTGCACTCGAATCAGGATTCCCTGGTTTGTGGTAAGTAGCACACACAAGGCTTTTTGTACACACAGGCCTATATTTATGAAGGGATTGCACTGCAGTTGTGCCACGTTTTTGTGACGCTGCAGCAGCGTAATCAAAACACCACACTGCGCCCTATTTACAAAGTGACGCATCTGGGCAGAAGCGATACTTTGTAAAGGGCAACGCCACATTGTACCTGCGTCAGGTATAATGTATGCAAGGTGGGTGTTCCCCCGTAAAAAAGTCTTGCGAAGTAGCGCAGTGAAATTTATGAGATTTCACTACACCACTTCTACAACTTGACTGCGTCAAAATACGTACGCCTGCTTCAAGCAGGCATAAGGATTGATGCAGGACTCGCTCATGGGTCATGACACACTGCTGTAGTTGCATCAGTTTTCTGACACACTCCAGTAATGCATCATTTTTGCACCACCAGATACGTCAGAATTCCTGACGTAGCAATAATTCCTTGCGCCATGGAGCACCATATTGTAAATACTGCTCATCCATGGTGGCGTAAGGATGGCGATATGAAAAGTGACACATCACTGTTCTTGCCCAGCCATGTGTCACTTTTCATAAATGAGGCCCCCAATGTCTGTCATGAGTGATTTAGATGAATTTGTGCTGACAAAAAACACACGGTCCAAGTTTAGGCACACTGGAACTGGGGAAACCTGAGTATTACTGCCTTATATTACAATCTGAGATGCACAATTTGGAAAACTCTGTTCCTGGTCCATATCACACCCTTACAGTATAGAATTTTGCTGAGTACATTGTTACTACCCAGAGTACTCATACTGATCCACTTAGAAAACATCTTTGAAATCCCTCTTACCTTAGATGGAATTGTCAGAGGATGGCGGTAATTCACTGAGACAGCATTTTCCTGTCCAGATGTTATCTTCAAGAGGAGATGATGGACGGGGCGCTGGAACTTTTCAGACACTCACCCCCAGTCACAGATCTGGGTTGAATCCATCATCATTCTTTAGCTCATTTCCCCACCCCAGTTCAGACCCAGCCATATGCAAATCAGTCTTGAACCCATCCCTCATGGGAACAGTCCAGCCCGAACTGCCAAGTCAGGTCTTCCCTGGACTGGAAACAAGCATCCTGGGACCAGTTTCGGGGTCACAACCCTCATCAGCCAGGCTAGCTTGACTTCAGTGGCATGGAGAGCACGGGACCCACGCCTGGTCATACCCGTCCCACTCGGGGTAACAAAGGCAAAAAGAACAATTGATGGACAGGATGCTGTACAATGTCAAACATTTACCCCAGTATAGAGATCTGGGCCAGCGGAGTTTTTCGGAACTCCACGAGCTCCACGTAACGCAGAGTGCGGTAAACTCTGCAAACTCCACGAGTGGAGCAGAGTTCACCACCCAGGGTTACATACCCCAGTATAGAGATCTGAGCAAGCTGAGTTTTTCAGAACTCCACGAGCCCCGCGTAACGCAGGGTGCTGTAAACTCTGCAAACTCCGCGAGCGGAGTGGAGTTCACCGCCCAGGGTTACATAAGATATACTTCATGGAAAATAGTAATAGCATTATTCCAAGGTGCACAGCAAATGTCAAATCAAGGACAATATACAGCTTGCAGATGATTTGCTGTTCACAGCATATTGCTCCCTGACCCAAAAAAATGTCTGCCCAAATTTCTCCTGGTATATATAACTCGGATAAAGTTATGCAGGACAAATCCTGTTGAAAAGGGGAACACAAACACGTTCAATCTTCTGCAAAGCTATAACTGCATATTATATCTGATTCCTGTGACAGAGTGAATATTATCTCTCCTCTACACAGTGAAATTATTTTGCTATGCAGAAAAAAACATCACATAGGTGTATGTGCACCGGGAAACTTTGCATACATCACAGTGGGCAGCAACTGCAAGCTCCACAATACATTCCCAAAAAGATCGCAATGTACCAGCTATGTGCATGCATACATTGTTGTGCTTTTCAGGAGTTCAAAAAAGGAAAAAAAATGATTATAACACAATGTTATTATTATTTTATTTTTCCATGCTGAAGCCAGTTTTGGAGCGTGGCTTGGCTGTCATCACAGCCAGTAGGGGGAGGAGTGGATGGTGCACTTAAGTGCACATGATGGTTTGGCGGCCGTCTTGGGCCGGCCAAACAGTAATGCACACTTAGCATGTTCTCCACCTAGCTGTATTGCACAGCCCAGGTGGAGAACATGCACAGCCTCCCACTCCCTGTCTGAGCCCTGAACCAGACTGCTCAGATCAATCATGATGCTGCTGTCAGCAGCGTTGTGATTGTCTAGGGGAGTCTAGTAGCCTGTGTGCTTCCGTGCTGCCAGGAAGAGAAAGGGACGGAGCAGAGGAGTCAGCTGGCCGGCCGGC
Source organism: Lissotriton helveticus (assembly GCF_964261635.1). Lineage (NCBI taxonomy): Eukaryota > Metazoa > Chordata > Amphibia > Caudata > Salamandridae > Lissotriton > Lissotriton helveticus. The sequence continues at coordinate 193,069,898 of NC_136072.1, forward strand.
AGGTAAGTCATATATTCTTTTATTTTTTATCTTTTATTTTCTTTTTACCCGCCTCCTCTCCCCACCCCACCACTACTGCCCCGGAGCAGCTGCCACTGAGTATATCATCATCAGTTGCATTTAGACAAGTGCGTTTCTTTTTGCATCCTGTGAGTCTCAAGTTCACACATATGTCACAGGATTTTTCCTGCTTAATGCATGAACTTTAGAGCAAGCCAGAAACAGTAAGCACAGATTGCCTCTTAGATTGTTGTCTGTTTTCTGTTTGCTCATTTACAAAATGTCACTTTACCATGTACTGCCTTTACTTGACAAGTTGCCTAATCATTAAAATAAATTTTAAAAAAACACAGATTGCCTCTCTCTGTTTCTAATGTGTTCTATCTTAATCCATGTGTTAATATGGAGAAATTTAGAGTTATATGTATCAATTTTAGACAACTCAGATGCACAAAAACAGGTGCTAGACCTAGCATCCTTGGTGTGGTCCTCCCTCAAACGTTTTCCCTTCACCCCGTCTGTCTTCTAAATTCATTTTTGTTAGCATTAGCACTCTGTGTACTTCATCCCTGCTCATCAATGCTAAAGTGATTGTGCTCTCTCGCTTAAACATGGTAAAATTGGGCACATCTGATTGGCCTATTAAATTTACCAGTATGTCCCTAGTAAAGTGGTACTACATGCACCCCGGACCTGTAAATTAAATGCTAATAGTGGACCTGCAGCACTCATTGTGCCACCCACTAAAGTAACTTTCTTAAGCATGACTCAGGGCTTCTATGGCAGCCTGTAGTGCATTTTTAAACTGCCATTTCAGCCAGCCCTAAACCTTCTTTTTAATACATATATGTCTCTCCTAAAATAAACTCTAAACAGCCCATAGGACAGAGTGCATTGTACTTAGAAAGTATGGCATGTGGGGGTGGGGGGGGGGCAGAGTACCACAGTACAGGATGAAGGTGCTTCTGTGAGGCTCACGCAGTCAGGGTAATGTTCCTTCATCACATTTCCCCACCTGCAATTGGGGGTGTTGGGTGGTGGAAGGTCACAATAACTGTTTTGCTGGGCATTGCCGCTCTGTGTGCTGGCCTTTGGCCCCATTTGGGGAGTTCAGCAGGGGGCCTAAGCTATAGTCGGGAAGCTGTCAGTGATCAGTAAGACACAGTCACCTTCAGTCAGCCCTGGAGCTGATCCTGGATGGCAGTGAGCTCCCCCATGACTGAATGCCTCCATACTCCGCATACCACATGCAGGAAGCACAAAGGGTGTAAATAGATGGATCAGCAGATGGCGATGCACAGAGTACCCTTTCTGAAATCAGGACTTGCTGCGACCTGGCACAACAAGGTGACAGATTGCGGGTAGGAGTCGCCCTTCACTTGATTATTAAGGCAGAGGATCACCACCTACCTTATTGACCGTGACCCTGTGAACACCCTCCAGTTGTGATTCTAGCGAAGGATGCGCTGCACAATGCAAACTCAGCGAGGGTTGACTTAACCCAATGAAAAAACACAACAATGGGCAAATCAGATGGAAGACAGTCCAAGCTCCAAATCCAGGATGCCCCCCTGTCAAGCTGTCATGGGATGAATGGAATCAGCCAATGCTGAGCCTCCCCCATTGGACCACACAGATGCTGACGACATGAAGGCTCTGCTGCTCGCTTTGCAGAGAAGCTTGACATCCACAGAATCCAAAATGGACTCCCTTGGTGCCAGAAGGGATAACATTGTATGGAAATTGGAAAAACACATCATTCAGCTGCAGGAAACTAAGCAGCGGATATCTAGGATTAAAGGTTTTATGTCAGTATAAGGTGATACCCTCGTCATCATGGGGAAAAAAATCAAGGTGATAGCAGGCACGAATGAGAACCTGGAGACACATTCCCAGAGCAATAATACCTGAATCATAGGACCCCTAAATCCGTAAATACTGGCAGCCTGGAAGACTATGTTGACAAAATGCTGGTGACACTTTTTGAGCCAGAATCATTTTCTCGCATGTATAGTGAGCACATCAATCCTTAGTTGGACAATGCCCACCGGGAGTACCCATATGACCCGTTATTGCCTGGCTCTTCAAATTGCAGTATCGGGATGACCGCACTTCACCTGGCGCTAGAAAAACGTACATTGAATTTGGATGACAATTAAGTTCTGATGTTCTCAGATTTCATGGTGGCAGTGCAAGAAGCCAGGCACAACATCCGGCCCATCAAGCAGAAACTCCGCGTGGACATCCCCTACAACAAGCTCTACCCAGCTCTTCCCAGCCTGGCTGCGGATCTCTGTAAAGGGCAAACAACACCTCTTCAACTCTTCAACTTTCCATAGTGAGCTTTGGAATTCCAATGCAAATTGCTCAACCAGGGAGGTGGAAGGTAGGCTCTTGGGTGGATTGTCTGGGTCCAGTTCCCCACTGGCAGATCCGGACTGAGTGTGGTTGGCAGATCCGGACTGAGTGTGGTTGGCAGTCTTCATCACCAGTAACGATCAACATGCCATCTACTTTGCTGTCCCGCACCACATCTATCTACACAAGATATGCCCTATTTATACACAGGACCCAACCAGAGGTTGTGGCGTGGACCTGCACACCTGATGTGCCTTTTGGGGAACTGTGATAAGTTCCCTTCTGAAATCCTATTCAAGTCAAGGAGGAACCCATCGAATCTATGGATGCAAGACGAAGGTTACCACTTTGGTTTGAACAAACTACTTTATGGACCTTAGGATTTCCAGTTGGCTTTTTGGTATTCATGTTAAAGGGGCTGGATTCCTGGTGGGATTGGGCCACCAGAATGGGTGGGGGAGGGATTCAAAGTTGTTGGGCAATGTTCTTTTAACATCTACCCTGATCACATGGCAATATAGAAACATTAATATTACATGGGCTGGTATCCTCTGCCAGTTGGGCATACTGGCTACAACTTCATTCTTCCGATGTACTGACTGATGTGACAGGTATTCCACATGGTCATCGGCACATACTTTATATATGTGCAACCTGAACTGTGCATGGCATGACAAATCCTCGTAAGAGTAGACAAATCAAATCCTATTGAGAGAGGTACTGGGTCAGTGTAGCATTGTTATAGGAAACACAGTTTGGTTTGTGCTTCTTCCCACTTATTGCAGCGTAGTGGGCCTTATATAAACTGTTTCCTCATACTCTATTTATGCCAGGGTATGGTATTCCTGATACGGTGAAGGGTAACTTTTTTACATCAGGGGTCCCAAGTTGAGGATTAGGCCATATATGTCATTGTGTCGGAGAGGCTTACATCACACCCAATTACAAATGTCAATTTGTGTGGACACTGTCTTATTTCACCAACTGGTGGGTAAGATTATATCCACAGATCCTTCCTCACTGCTTTGAGGTGACTTTAACTGCGCCCTCAATTAACACACAGGTAGATCACACATCCCACCTAGTTAGTTTGAGCCAGCCTTATGCCATCTGAGGGACATTACCCAGGACCACGATCTCCTGGATATCTGGCATCTCTATCACCCACTTGGCAGGGAAGGCACATACCAATCGCGGGTACATGGGGGTGGACGAGACTGGATTTCTGGCTGGTCTCCAAGGGAGTGGGAACCTGTGTGCAAGGGATAAGCCATCGGGTATGTACCTTTTCCAATGACACCCCCGTTATGCTCACAGAAGCGATCCCGACAGGGACCCCAATGGGCTCAAATTGGTGCCTATCTCTGATCAACCTAATAAATGAATGTGATCACAGGTGAGCTTAAGCTGAAAATGTCTAACTTTTTCTAAAAATAATGTGTTACCTGTCCAATCGATTTGTACAGTAGGGGAGGGTTTAAGGTTAATTTTAGGGGCGTTCTGCATTGCTATAAGTTGGGGAGTATTGCGCTCAATCCAGGACCATCTCACCCGATTGGAACAGGAACTAAAACATCTGGAAACACTGCAAACTGGTGGTCAGAGCCCAACAACAGCACATCAGATTGGGACAAAACTGACAGAATACAATGAAGTGGCAACTAGGGAATGTCGGTTCTGTGGGAAACATGCAGTAGTAAGAGTGTATGGAGAAGGGGAGAGGCATGGAAAATACTAGCCATTATGTTGAATAAACGATCCTGGCCTGCTGATTATGTGCTCATTCTCAAGGACATACACGTAGATTCTGTTCATATTTTGCAGACATATACTGCCTTTTTTTGCTCCCTCTATGCAACCCAATATGAGGTGTCAGTCGAGGTAAAGCCTTACCTAAAAAAAATTGTCTTGTAATGGCTAATTGACATCTACCGCCCAATCGCAGATCAGGCATTCAACAAAGGTAAAATCCTTGAACTAAAACATGAATTACCATCCAGGAAATCATCAGGGCCAGATGGGCTTCTGGCTGAATTCTATGAAACAAAAAGACCAAAGGCAGCAGACCAGGTCAAGCACTACGGATCATTTGGTTCTCAAATTAGGATGGTGCAATCTCTTCCCACACCCGCTGCCATGGGATGTGCAGATTAATGAAATACAAAGAACAGAAATGGAAGGTGCACTCAAATAAAGTCAATAGAAATAGTGATTTAAAGTGTCTTCTTCTTTATTAAAAAAAAGTGTTCATGAAGCATAGGCACAGCCAACGCGTTTCGTTCCTCTTGCCTTTTTAGGAACTTCATCAGGGCGAGTTCTTTAGGTGATGTGAGCTGGACTCAAAATGGTCATGTAAGGTTGAGTCGGAAGTGGCGGTTGGTTCGTAGGACCAAAAGGAATAACCTTCAGAGTCGAAGAAGAAACACCCCGCAGTGGGTTGTCTCAGATTAATCCGGTCGGGATTCTATGGTAGATGAATAATTGGAAGCTAATGTCAATGCCAGGGCAGAAAAATTGTTGGATATGTTAGACTCGTGTCATCTTCAACAATGGTTCTGATGTAAGCCCCGCGGTGCATATAACCATAGATCCCACGGAAAAGACCTCCAAGGTAAAGGAGTCGAACAGATTGCTCTAGCGCTGCCGGTCCAGTAATGACCCAAATTTTAAGGCAAAGACCACAGAGCACCTGTGATAGGGTACCCGTATCCGAAGTTACAGCACAGACGGCGAAACATGCAGTAGTAAGAGTGTACGGCGTCTGTGCTGTAACTTCGGATAGTGATAACATTTGATTGGGAACAGATAGAAATGTCATGTTTTGACTCAATGAATCGACATTTAAAATCAGATTTTAAGTAACAATTCTGAAAATGCCACTTTTAGAAATTGACATTTACTTGTCCTAGCCCTTTGGTGCATTCTGCCAGTGTCCTGGGTCACATGCCAGTGAATTGCTATACTGTTGGGATTTGTGTATTCCTCCCAAATAGTGTGACAATGTGAACTTAGTGTTGGCAGAAGGGGCCATCGTGACAAGATGGCTGGGGGTGGAGCTGTTCCCTGCCCCATTTATACTTCAATGGGGTGCTTGCAGCACGCACAACGAAGGCTGACACTAGTCTTTGGTCATGCCAAATGTCTTTGAGCCTTGACATGGGAAGGAAGTAACTTTCAGAACTAGATGTGGATTTAGCCTAGAAGATTCTCCTATTTTAAAGACTGGCACCAGGTTTAAATACTAGACCCTCAAAATGCCTCTTCAGTACACTCCTGAACCTGTGGAACACTTCAGAAGGACTGCCTGGATCCCCAGAGGGCTCTCCTGCTGCTTGCGGGCTGCCTTGTTCCACAGAAGCCTGCCCTGCTCCTACCATAGGACTGCCTTGCTGCTTGAAGCCTGCGTTACTCTCCAGAGGATTGCCCTACTTCCTGAGGCCTGCCTTGCTGCTAGACCTCAGGACTACCCCAGTGACTCCAAGGGCTAGTTGATTGGCCTCCTGTGTGAGTTACAGGGACATAACTAGCTCCAGCGACCTGATTCCTATACCTAGCCTCTGCTGGAGTGAGTCCTATTTAAGTGGTGTCCCCATGTCCTGGACTCTTAGAAGTGGTGTTAGAGGTGCTTCTCCTGCTTAACCCTAAAAGTTGGGCCTTAGAAAGATTTTCACCAAAAAGTGCCACAAGAACTGCCAGAAGACAGGACCTTCCTGCCAGCCGATCTACCCCAGGTGCATCCCCAGCAGACCTGACATCACCTTATGCCCCACTATGTTCTTCTCCACAGCAGCAAATCTGTCCAGCGAGATCCTCAAGCAATGGTATCTGTTCTTGTAGAGCCCTCATCCGCTACACCTTGCAACTTTGTCTTGGTGGAGGGTATCAACTTCCAAAACATTGTCTAAGTCTGAGTGTAAAAATCTTCAACTAGCTTGAAAGCAACAGGCTCCACATCAACAACGAGAACATCCTTTACATGGAAATCCATCTTCTCCCACTCAGAGCTGTTTCCCACCATTGTCAACTGCTTCACCGAGACTTCATCCAGCATCTCCCTGGTGTTTATGGCTCCTCTTCGGACACAGCCTGCTGCCTTTCCCCTCTGAATTCTACTTCTCATGGACTTTTCTTCAGAATTCCCTCTAAGTCTGATGGTAAACCGGCACCAGGCCCGATCCACCTCCTGTATCTGACATGCACTCAATTGTGGGTGGCCTTAACGTTTGAGTTTGCCACAGTCTTGCTTGAACAGATAACCATGGTTGGTGCTTTGATCTTTGAGGCTCTATATTTCACTAAAACTTGAAAAATTCATAACTCTGGTTCTACTGATGGGATTTAATTTGCTATTTTATTTTATTTATTACATTTTAATCTAGTTTTCTAAATTTGTGTGGACATTTTATTGTGTTGGGTTTTCCGGTTCTTACTGTTAGTGTGCTGCATAAATACCCTGCACAGTGCCTGTGAGTTAAGCCCGATTGCTTTTGTACCAGTCTAGCAGGGTGTTAAGCACATGTTAATTTAGTGACTTTTGTGGTTTGTCCTGACAAGGAACGTGGTTGTTTCTTGAGTAGAGTTTACACCCACCACTGTACAGAGTAACTGCCCATGAATCAGCCCAAAGTCTCAGGAGTTTGAGATGGTAGCATTGTTTGGCCTTTCAAGGATGACTTTTGAGGTTTCCAACACAGACATGAGTCTAATTTCGGTCAGCCACATTTGTAGGGATTGATAGGAATGGGTTCAATAGGTTGTATTCACTGAGGTATATTTTACATTTGGATTCAAAGACATGGATTCAAAGACAAATACAATGTTACAAAGAGTCCTAATGAGCTTTTATGTGCATGTATTGGTTGGTGTTTATATAGCATAAGCCTAGAAGGGCAGCAATGAAGTGTTGTACAGGAACTTTGGGTATGCACATTTTGCATTCCACAATTGCATTACCATTACACATTTACAATTTTAAGCATAGGGGGATTGTGTGATATGTCTGGGCCTGCTGCTGCCAATCCAAGGCAGTGGGGGGCAAAAAAGAAAATGATACCAATAAAAATATACAGTTACCTTTCCTACCGCCCACCGCCATCTTCTGCTATCGTGCTGTGCTACTCCTCTGCTCCAGTACCGGCACTTCAATTCCCATGGGCACAGGCTCCCAGATCCCACCCAATCCCAGCACGTCTCCCTGCATTAGGGAAGCAATGGGATGAGTTGAGAAGGCTAGTATTTCGCTCCAGCAGTGACTGGGAGCCTGTGCCTCTGAGCACTAGGCTATCTCCAAGAAACAGTCTGGAGATATCCAAGTGGGCATGTAGGTTTGGCCGGCCGTGGACAGCCGGTTAAACTGACTTTTAGTTCCTACCACCACTTCCCCCCTGCTATGTGATGTTGCGGCCTGGCCACGTCCTCAACACGTCAGACTGGAAGTAAAAATAAAAATACAATAAAATAGTTTTATTGTCATTTTTTTATTTTTCTGCCTGCTGCATTTCAGCAGTGGGGCGATGCCCCTCCGCCATAGCGGAGGTGTGCCCTGGTGATATGCTTAGAATCACCCAATTTATAGACAAGTGCAAGAGCTTTGATTAGGACTCAGGTCCTCAGATTCCAAAGCTGGTCGCCTATTTACTAAATCGCATCTTCTCCACATAAATGCATCCTAAGGCTCTCTCACCTAAATTTGCCCACATGTGAGACTCAAGGAGTCCTATCAGGATAAGATGTGTCTGCTGTTGCTTGTGTTTTTATTCAGAGAGGATACGTCCTTTAATTTCAGACAGGACTGCCCTTAATGGGGCAGGGCAAGGACAGCTCTAAATGTATTTCATCCCTTTAACACCATGGATGAGATTCAACAATGGAATGGAATGGATCCATAGTATTTTCCAGTGGCTCAGATTGATTCAAGCATTCCCATCAAGTTCATATACTGTAGGTCCTCTAGGAGCTGTTCAACGAAGGATCTTCGTTGAGGTGAAACCCGTGACAGAAGGTTCCGCAGTTGACAATCAGCTCGTTTGTCATGTACCAGATGCCTGAAGTTTCATAAGGGTAGGAATTCATCTTTGTGACTCTGATTTGCATCACATTTTTCCTTACAGCAGAAATTAACCTGCCACAAGGGACAACCGGTTGAATAGATTTGAGGAAGCTGTCACCGCAGTAGCTGAACATGCATGCACCGCTGAACCTCAGACTGGTTTAAATTGATACATAGCTTTTTAGCATAATTTTAATTGAACATGGCTTTGATTATAGAGCTGACCTTCAAATCTGGCAGTGGTGTCAGCACAGAAGGGAGAACTAGTGTTTTGTTGCTCCGGGAGCAACAAGCATTATTCTTTTCATTATATAGATGTGCAAATTCTTACCAACTCACAAAAAAGTGAGTACTGGGTCCACCACAAACCTCCATGCACTGCTTTGGATAGTGAGGAAACAGTCTTTAACCCCTTCAGTGCTGGCCACATTCAGGGGACGTCGCGTGCACTACCTCGGTAGTGCTGCGCACGTATGCTGAACATTCTGGCCCCGCCCGCGCAATAGAACGTTCCACACCAGCGCGGAACGTTCGGCGCAGCGGAGGGGTTAAAAGCCAGCTTAGAGTTCAGAAAGGTTTGTTCTGCAGAGTAATGCAGAAAATCTGCAGCACTGCGTTGCACAAATAGTGGAAAATTATGTTTTGGCCATGTTTGTGCAAAAGCCAGATGATAAGCTTTGCATCACAACACAAAGATGAGCCAGGAGGATCAGTTCTATGCAAATTCAAAAGCATAAGTCGCATAAAGGGCTTCATTACGATGTCGGTCGGAAAGGCTCTGAACATCATTCAGATTTTCCTAATCCATGTCGGAACCCATTTTCCGACCAACACGGAAACATTTCCGACCCACCGATTATGATGGAAGGAAACCATTCGGACATTCCGAATTGGTTCCGACCGGCATTCGGAGAATCAGGGTCAGACGGAGCTGAATCGTACAGCTCTATGGACCGCATTTCCAACTGACATATTACGATATCGAATTTGGACAGCTGTCCTGAATCGGTCTGTCCGATATGGAACGACTGTCAGAAACTTACTTTGGGGGCCTGAAGGGGGCCCCTCATTATTCGGAGACCTCCAGTTGGGGCCTGTGGGGTTACCCATGGTTCCCCTCTTTACAACCATGCACAGTGTGGTGGGTACCATGGGGTGCCTGCGACAGGGTGCAAGGTTTTCCGCAACCACCCCTTTTTTCAATGGGAGCCTGTGTTGTCGGTTGGAACACAGGCTCTTACTGAAGTCAATTGGAGTCCAAATTCATAATCGGTCGGTCAGACTCTCCGAACCCAAGTTGGTCAGGACTGATTCCGACAAGAAGTCGGTCGGATTGCTTTCCAACCAACATTGTAATGAGACCCTAAATGTGTTTAACAAAAGTTACATGTTATGCCTGGGAATTACACATAACTTTCTGTTTGCCTATTGTTCAAATTTGGTTTCACTTGGAGCCAGGATTTCAAACAAGCCAAGTCAATCTGGTCTTGCAAGAAATCCTAGCATCTCTGCTATTCTCGCCCTGTACTCCTCTCCCCGTCCATTCATAATTAGTGTTTTGGTGCTACCATGATGCATGGCCATTTGGTATTGTGCATAAAGTAACTTGCAATAATATCCTTAGCCCTAAAAAAAGCCCCAAAAATAAGCAGCTAAATATACATTATTTTAAAGCAATCAACAAAATAGCAATAAAGTAAGAGAGGTAAGCATGAGCGCAAAATCCGGTACGCTCGCGGATTTTGCGAATTTTCGGTAAATTCGCAATCCGCGAACTCCCGCGAATTTACCGCGAATTCGCTAATCCGCGAGCGGCGGATTCCGAGGGCAAAAGTACAAGCCTTGCTGGCCTGTTGTAACTATTTTACGATGGCGCCGGCAAGCTGCCAGCGCCATCCTAAAATAGTTACTAAATTAGCTTCAACAGGAAGCACTAATAGATAAAATAAAGCAGCTGCTCGGCATCTGCTTTATTTTATCTATTCGAGCTTCCTGTTGAAGCTAATTTAGTAACTAGTTTAGGATGGCGCTGGCAGCTTGCCGGCGCCATCGTAAAATAGTAACAATAGGCCAGGCAGGTGTGCCTTCTTCCCAAATATACCATCGAAAATCAGCTGTGATGCTGGACAGAGGCCTTTGCATCCTTGACTTTCACGAGCGCAATCCTCGTGCTGTTCCTGTGGCCAGGAGCTTCTGTATCTTCATCTGCTGCTCTGATCGGTCTCTGACCTTTTATACACACAAGAGGCATGTGCACTCGCATGGAAGCCCCGCACGTTTGGCCCCGCTCACACACTCACGGTGGGCACCGTCTTCCCGCCATTTACCCACTATGATAGCTCACTCAAGGGACCCCTGCGCCCTTCGGCGCGATTGCATAGTAACACACACCTGGTCGCTGTAGACAACTCTCTCGCACTTTAGGCAGCTGTAGTGTAGTAATAGCACTATACATTTACCCAACGAGGTATGGCACAAAACGGTGGCGTCTTCTTGAATAAATATGAAGGGCAGGGTTCATTCTGGCACGATGGTCCTGGCACAAAAATTAAACCTCAACCGGAAGCACTTACAGATATCTATTAAGCATGTGCCCTAGTTGAAGCTTAAATTCAGTGACTCATTCATCGGCCCAAAAAACAATCGTGAGCGTTGTCAAGGCTGGGCAGGTGTGCCTTCTTCCCAAATATACCATCGAAAATCAGCTGTGATGCTGGACAGAGGCCTTTGCATCCAATGACTTTCACGAGCGCAATCCTCGTGCTGTTCCTGTGGCCAGGAGCTTCTCTATCTTCATCTGCTGCTCTGATCGGTCTCTGACCTTTAATACACACAAGATGCATGTGCACTCGCATGGAAGCCCCGCCCCAAATCCGCCGATACGCAAATCCGCAAAATCCGCGGATTTTGCGGATCCACGATCCGTGAATATGCAAATCCGCGAATCGTGGATCCGCAAAATCCGCCCATGCTTAAAGAGAGGTCTAAATCAAGAAAGTACCTGAAAGATTGTTTTGTGTGCTTTATTTGATATATTCAGTCCATACAAATTGCCTCATTTTATAACTGTGATAGGGCAGCTCCTCGGCTATGGCACGAGAGCTTTGCCCCACTGCTGAAACGCAGCAGGCAATAGAAAAATAAAATGACAGTAAAACTATTTTATTGTTATTTTATTAAACAGACATAATATTGATTTCAAAATATAGAATGGACTAAATATCGAATTCAAAAAGATCGAATGGACAGAATATAGTCATCAAAAATATCGTTTTTACGGTAAGTAATGTAATATCGAATTTTAAAAATATAGAAAGTCAAAATATCGAAGTATATAATATAGGTTATTAAAATGATCGAATTTTTAATAATATCGAATTTTTTATAGTGTTTTTTATGTTATTATATGTGTGAAAAGTGTGTATTTATGTTATAAATTATTTTAATTAATGAATTTAATGTTATTTAATTTTTGCGTAATTTAATTCTGTAGCGGGTTGTGGGTTTATAGGGGAATAGGGTGGGAAGTAATTTAATTATAATTAATTAAATATGTAAATGTATTTATTGGTATTTATTTTGAATTAATTGTTAATTAATTTTTATTAGGTAATTAATTAACTTTTAATCGGCAATTAATTTTATTCAATTGATTAATTGATAATTATGTTAATTTTACTAATTTATTTTCTGTAGCGGGTGGTGGGTTTATAGGGGAATACGGTGGGAAGTAATTTAATTATAATTAATTAAATATGTAAATGTATTTATTGGTATTTATTTTGAATTAATTGTTAATTAATTTTTAATTTGCTAATTAATTAATTGTTAATTTGTAATTAATTTGTATTAATAGGTAACTAATTGTAATAATTTATTTTAATTTGTATTTTTAATTGATTAATTATTATATTATATTAAATTGGTAATTACTTATAATTAATTTTTTATAGATATTAATATATCTATTTTTAAAAATAATATATGAAGTATTTACTTTCCCTACTGTTGCACTCACTGGAGTGGGAATAGTAGTTTTTACCCCTACGCTATCCAACGCTTTCCCTACTGTTGCACTCTCTGGAGTGGGAATAGTAATTTTTACCCCTACTCTATCCAACGCTTTCCCTACTGTTGCACTCATTGGAGTGGGAATAGTAATTTTTACCCCTACGCTATCCAACGCTTTCCCTACTGTTGCACTCTTTGGAGTGGGAATAGTAATTTTTACCCTTACGCTATCCAACGCTTTCCCTACTGTTGCACTCTCTGGAGTGGGAATAGTAATTTTTACCCCTACGCTATCCAACGCTTTCCCTACTGTTGCACTCTTTGGAGTGGGAAAAGTAATTTTTACCCCTACGCTATCCAACGCTTTCCCTACTGTTGCACTCTCTGGAGTGGGAATAGTATTTTTTACCCCTACGCTATCCAACGCTTTCCCTACTGTTGCACTCTCTGGAGTGGGAATAGTCATTTTTACCTCTACGCTATCCAACGCTTTCCCTACTGTTGCAGTCTCTGGAGTGGGAATAGTAATTTTTACCTCCACGCTATCCAACGCCTTCCCTACTGTTGCACTCTCTGGAGTGGGAATAGTAATTTTGACACTTCCGCTATCCTACGGTAATAATATTGCATATTTTTTATTTATATTATGTTACTATATATATATATATATATGTTTTAATAAATATGATTGTAATTTTTTTTCTAACTTTAATTCATTATTTAATAAGTTTAATATAATTTAGGTATTTTTAAGTGTATTTTAGTTATTAATTTTTAATTTTTTTTATTTAACATTCTTTTTAAGAAATTCAATATTTTTACAAACTATATTTTTTCAAACGATATTTTTGACTCGATATTTTAGTACTTACCTGTTTGTAGATAGAAACTCGATATTTTGTCTTTCAAATTTTTGTAACTGATATTTTTGGTAGTCGATATTATGTCCGTCGATATTATGTCAGTGATCCCGCATCAGCATCAAGTGGGGAGTGGTGGTAGGTACTGCAAGTGCACATGTCACATTTCGTATGTAGCAGGGGCACTTGGATATCACCAGGCTGTTCCTTGAAGATATCCCCAGTGCTCAGGGTAAAGGCTCCCACTCCCTGATGGAGCGTGAGACTGGCCCGCTCTGCCCAATATCAGCGCTACTCTCATGCTGGGAGTAGTAGCATGAGAGCAGCTTTGGGATTGCATGGGGAGTCTTGGAGCCTGTGCTCCTGGGTGTTGGTGTGCCAGGAGCAGAGGTGCAGCAAGGCGTGGCACGGGAGCAGAAGATTGCGGCAGCGAAAGGTAAGTTTATTTATTTTTCCCCGCACTGTTCCCCCAAGTCAGATTGGCAGCTGCCGCCGTTGTAACTGTGGTGTGACCATGATCCTGAGATCTCAAATGTATGACTGGCTCAGGATAACACAAAGATTTCAACCCTTCTTTCTACAAGAAGGGCGCCACCTACCTCTTTCACTTAAATACATCATTATTGTCAAGCTGGGCACCCTCATCCATTTTTCCTTGGAGGTGATCTTAACACAAATTTCCCAAAACTGTATTTCCCGCAGGGGCTGTGGGGGCTAAGGTTACACCACTGCGATTAAGCTTGTTTGCTCTAAATTATCAAACAGGCTTGTTTTTATCAGATTTGCGAGGCATCCATTAATGCAATCTTAAAAATAATTCCAAAAGAAACAATGTCTTCCAGCCATTAGGAATACTTGGTTATTTTTGGAATAATTCATAAAGTTCCACTCTTATTGCTGAAACTGTGTTGGCAGATGACACAGGTACCAGCTGGTGATGAAACCACAACGCATTGCTTGCACATTTTTTGCTAGTGGCAATTCCTAGGGGTGTATTCCAGTCCATCCTTTTTCACCTACTATCCCACTTCACATTGAAACCAACCAAATGCAAATCAGCCTTGATCCTGCTCCAATGGAATTGTCCCGTCCAAATTGCCATGCCGGGTCTCCTCTGAACAGGATTCCAAGTCACCCCAGAAAGGTGCAAGGCACTCACGGCATTCTAATCTATGATACTGGAACCATACCCAAGCACCTAGCCTTGTCACAGCACTGACATGTGTTCTATGTGCACCAAGGACACCCAGCTGATTGGTCTAACTGCCTTCCTTTTTCATGGCAGGATTTAATTTCCCAGCCAGTATTGTCAGAGTATATCAGTGCTTTCATGCAGAGCCTAATTTGAAACAATAGTACGGGCCCGATTCAAAAAGGTAAACTTAGAGCTGAATTCTAAGCTTAGACCTGAAGTCTAGTTTAGACTTTAAGCCTAAGGGCCAGTGCTTAATTTTAGCAGGTGGTTTCCGGTGCTCAGCACCAGCACTTAATCATCAACACCAGCACTTTTCATGAGCATCATTTAAGGACACATTCATGGGGAGATTAAGTGATTTGCTCAGAATCACAGGATGTTGAGCTGACCCCGAGACTCGAACCTGGTTCCACAGGTCTGAAGTTGGCAGCTCTGACCATTGCGCTAAATCCTCTCCCCACTTTCATGATTAGTAGTTGGTTCTGTTTTAGGCGCCGCCAACAGGAAAAATGGGCGGGTGCAAGCTGCCTCCTGAGGAGAGACCCAGCACTTATTTTGTTTTTCAAATTAACCACTGCTAAGGGCCAGATTCAAAAACGTGAACTTAGACTTCAGGTCTAAGTTTACCTTTGTGAATCATGCCCTTAATGTAGAAGGCAAGGTTTTTTTTTAAGAGCATTCCACTGGAACTACTAAAAAGGTTTGCAAAATGCTAGGACAGCCCATTTTGATTCAACCTCAGGCCTCTTTCGTCCGCCATCCTTCATTTGCTGTTTCTTTATCTCACCCTTGCAGGTTCTTTTCCATTCCTGCTTTCTCTCTTCGTCATTGCCCTCCTATTTTTCTCTTCCCTTTCTGTCTACATTTTCTTATCTTTCTTTCTTTTTCTGGGCCAATGTGCGATGATTAAAAAGAAATTCTGAGCTCCCAAAAGCGAACAGTGAAGCCTGTCACATGCACACACCAGCACAAATTAAGCACTGCTTTTAGGGAAAGGTCATCTTGCCCTCAGCTATGTGCCATCCAGCTTGTGTAATCTGAAAAATTTAATGCAACATTAATTTACTCTTCTTATCCTTCCATAATCAGAGGTCACTTGAAACAGCAGGGGACACCTATGTATTTCTTGAGCAACATCATAAGACCACTTATATCTCTCCATCTTAATTAGCAATGTTGTGCTATGGTTGGAAACTTGTATTTTGCAAAACCCTCGCCCCCCGAGAGAATTCTCTCTCTCTATGGACACTGCGCCAAACATTCGAGACCTATTTTCCATCTTTTCATCCCAAAAAATGCACAATAAATCTTTTGAGAATAGCACATTACTTTTCAACAAAAACATACTCTATTAAAAGAATAAATCTTCAATCCACAATAGTTATTAAATATTGCTCTATCCCTCTGTAACACACATATTTACTTGGTCATCTCCTACCGAAAGTTCATGCTCTCTCATCTTTAGAAGGGGTCTTACCCATGGTCGAACTGGTTTCGTGAGGTTTACCTAAAGCTTATCAAGTAACAGACTAATCGTTTTTAAGTCTCGCCTAGCGAATGCAGCGCATGCGCTGCTTCGTCTTGGCGAGTCCTATAGTCGCCGGTTTCCTTGCCAAAAGGAGACAAGAGATGGCACACGCATACAGGAGATGTGCACGGGCGGACAGGAGATGTGCACTCCGTACGCGTGCACATCTCCTGTCTCCGCATCAATACAGCGGGCGCATGGAGCGCTTTCACTTTCCCTCCCCTTCAAAACATGAACTCGGACATTCCACGGCCACGGCATGTTTAGAAAGTGTTGGAGCTTTATCAGGATCCTAAATATAGAAGTCACAACAATGTAGAGAACCTTTATAAGTGCCAGTTTGTGTGGGTTTATTCCACAGATGCCAAATCACAAAATGGCCAGGTGTAGCGATTGAGCTACTGATTATCGAGGATATGAATATCACGAGACAACAATGTTGTGGGCAAAATATGGAAGACCATAATGTTGAAAGGTAAAAGCATATTGAGGAAGTATAGAGTTACTACTCTTAACTCCACATATATATACCTTGATGACATATATATTGTTGAGGTACATTTATGTGGAGTTAGGTATATTAAATATATGCTTACTTACCTTACTTTTGATATTTTGGTTTCAATATTTCGTCTTTTGATATTCTTACACCGCAATATTCCATCTTGGATATTAAGGGGCCTCATTATGTGATTTTGGTGCAGGGCAGCAAGCATGGAATCTTGCTGCACTGTCCTGCGTTAAAACAAAAGGGGCAGAATGCGCTGTATCTATTTGATATGGTACATTCCTGTCCTTTTCCCCTGCACCGGTGCTCAAAGGGCTGCCGTGCACCAACACAGGCACCCTTGGGCCATGGTGCAAGGGTGCCTGCATTGTGGTGCTGATTGATTTTGTGCAAGAAGGGGCACCTTCCTGCTCAAAATCAATCAATTCCGACAATTTTCTCTTTCTATGTGTGGTGCAGAATGCAGCACACATAACAAAAGGAAGAAATGATGAGAAATTAACATTTCTCCACGTTGTGCCTCCCTAACACAATCCCTGGGGGGCGTTAGATTCTGACACATTCTGTGATGTACGATTCATCATAAATGTAGGAATGCTTCAGATTCCATGGGTGTTGCTTGGAAACATCTACAGCGACACCCATGGAACGCGTCTTTTTTACGCAGTGTTGTGCGTGAAAGGGGCACATATTTATGGGCCATGAAAAGCCATGCAAAGTGGCTTTACGTGACCTTGTAAATACCTTGGGGCACATTGTACCAAAGTGACGTTCTGGTGGCGCAAAAGTGTTGCAAGGGGCCTCATAAATGAGGTACCCTCAGGGTGCCTAACTAGGTGTACCAGAAGCGACATCATTTGAGCCCTAATGACATTGCAGGTTTAACAGCTTGTCCCATCCTTGGCCCATGACCAGCTTACAGTCTGCTATGACTAGACTGGGTGAAGGGGCTTAAACGGTTCTGTAAGAGTCCTTTTAAATTTCTGTTCCTGTGATTACTGCAACATGGGATCAGTGGTAGTAAAGCTCTAGCCAATGGCTCCAAAAGGCAAGCTGGAAAGTACACCTGCTAACCCAGGAAATCCATAATTTGCACTTATAGACTTAACTCATTCACAATGCTAGGGGTTTCAGAATGAACGTCATGCACATTTTGAATCTTAATTGAAGGAATGATTGCTTGTTTCACCTTTAGCACCTCAGTTCCCTTCAGTTTGTAATTGGTAATCTAATGGCAGGGCTTGGAGTGAAAACTACAGAAAGAAAACAATGAATTAAAAGACATTGTTAACTTTCTGTTCCTGCCACAGCCTTCATGACCCACTGGTGACAGCTGGTCAGGATCCGAAGAGGTGTGGGGGTTCGGGGAATAGGGGAACACAAAAATAAGCACAGCCAAATAACTTTACTTACCTGCGGCTGTGGTGGCTGCATTGCTCCTCTCCTGATCCTCGACTCGAGGGCTGGTGCACACTACTCAGGCTCCCAGATGCCAATCCGGACTCTGCTCCCATGTTGGGAATGCTATTCCCAGCATGGGAGAAGCACTGGGATTGGTCTGAATGGCCTGGTTTGCCACTCAGAAAGTGCCTGGGAGCCAGTGGATTATCTCCACTTGGCTGTACAACACAGCCGGGTGGAGTAATGCTAAGTGCGCATGACAGTTTGGCTGGCCTAAGTCTGACAGCCAAACCATCATGCGCACTTAGTAGTGCCCATCACCCCTTCTCCCCACTGCTGTTGCACATAGATCGCATGGCCCTGCCCAGCCCAATGACATACTCGCTGTCAGCCTGCAGGTAAGAAGAAAAATGAAATGGTAATAAAACTTGTTTATTATCCTTTTATTTTTCATGTGTTTAAATCTGCTGACACCTAGTGGGGTGACGCTCCTCCGCCATAAAGGAGCAACCACCGCTGTGCCCCAATTGATCACCGGTAGCAAGCACAGTGCCAAAGGCTAGGTTCTACTGGCTACTAATAGATTTCCATGGTAGAGTCACTGATGAACATTGTATGAGCTCCAGAATATGCACTCTGATGCCAATGGATGAAACCTCTATGGCCACTTACCTAATTATTGTACTGGAAATTGAAAACCACATATTTATTGGATAAAAACACAGATTTTATTCAAATAAACATAGAGGTACTATGATGAAACTTTAATGGTGGCACCCTAAAAATCTGAGCACCATAGGTATGTTGCTTTGCAATTAAAGTTTGGTTTACATGCCTCACCCGCAAGTGGGCACACGCAACGAGTTGTGGTGGCATGTGGCATGTTATAACAGGTCTTCTGATAAAGAAGGAAGCACAAGGTTAACATGTGCCAAGTTTCTGGTGAAAGCCAGAAGACTCAACTCTCAAAGCGAAATTTGTGGATGCTCTATTGCAAAATATTTCCTTATTACCCTGGAAACAAATTACGTGAATTTAAACATATAGGCCTTGTAATGCATGGACAAGTAGACATAAGCATGAATGTAGTGTTTCTTTGACTAGTCCCTACAGAACATAATTCTATGAACCATACACGCTTGGTCAAACTTTTAGCTTCTGCTTGTGGAGCGACTAAAAGACTCTTCAGATCTGTATTAAACCATCTGAATTTTGGTCCTTAAAGCATAAAACTGAGGAGCTTAAGTCTGAAACTTCAAACCAAGCTGAAGTAACAACTCACGGTGCTATGTCAATGTGATGAGGCCAAAAATATCACTTCAACTACATTGCCTACAAATACATCATCAAAGGAAGTTTATTTTAACCCCTTGCGTGCGCATGACGGAACTACGCCGTCATGAGCCACGGGCGGCGTGTGCTCATGACGGCGTGGTTCCGTCATGCGGCTGCCGCTCCGCCCACGCGGCATTAATTCCCCAGGCGAATTAATGAGCGGGTGGGGCCATGACTGAACCACGCCGTCATGAGCACACGCCGCCCATGACTCATGATGGCTTGGTTCCGTCACGAGCACTGCAGCGCCGCGCTCACCCCTCACCCCCCCCTTGCCGCAGCAAAATTCACGCCGTGGCGAAGGGGTTAACTTGTCTTACCTCCATATCTACCTACATTATGCTCCATTGATAGTTAATGTAGTGCATACAATACTTATTGCCATGCAATGTGTATCTTATAAGATATAGTGACTCACCCTACCCAACTCACACACAGGTTGAGCAAAACGATGAACCATGAAAGCACTCAGTACAAGTCCAGAGACAGGGTTGAAAGGAGGGCCCTTCAATGGTAAACAAGTTGTATAACACTGTATGACACATAAATGGAGTAGCTGAGGGTATTGGAAGAAGCGTACACATCCAGAAGGTTCAGGAACGAAAGCCCTTGGTGGTCTTGGTTCTCCAAGAGATTACAATAAAGTTCTCCCAGCACTTTCTCCATCTCAAGATCAAGATCTCCTAATCAAACCAATGATCAATTAAAACTGTTCATAATTATGAAACACAGCAACACAGTGTTGACATTATGTGTCTTTTCTATTTCTTGTATGAATATTGGCAAACATTGTCTTTGTGCAAACATTTCTCACAAAAAGGACAATACAAATTATACAGGAAACTTTCTTCAATTGATCTTAATTTCGAAAGAAAACGTGATGTTCTCTACATGAAAAAGAATCTACCTCATTTACTTCACACCTGATCTCCAATCCTGCCCATCATGTCAGAATAAATCACTTTTTTCCAGTTTCATTAAAACAACATTTGAAAATGTGCATGCCATCTTCCATGCAATATTTCACTCATTTCTCAGTGAGTTCCTTAGGGAAATTATGATGAATTTTGCTCCCAAGCCACATTATATATAAGAATCTGAAGCAGTGAAAGAAGTTAAGCAGAAACAGTCATCAATATGCAATTGGCAGCATCCTGATTTAAACAAGCTTCAGCGTCACTGGTCCACATTTCATAACCCCTCCACTGGCCTCAATGTGCTGGATGCACAATATGTATAACCAAAATATTAAGGCCTTGGAACGGAACCTAAGGGCATATTATCAAGAACGGGCGTTACATTATCGCCGGTTTTATCGGCAGGAAACTGCCGATAAAGCGGCGATAATGTGCTTGATAATATGCTCTATGAATTCCAATCAAAGCCCATGTTAGATGTCTTCACATCTAACATGGGCTTCGATTGGAATTCATAGAGCATATTATCAATCACATTATCGCCCCTTTATCGGCAGTTTCCTGCCGATAAAAGCGGCGATAATGTAACGCCCGTTCTTGATAATATGCCCCCTAAAGTGTTGGAAATCTACCCATTAGAGATCTGCACCTCTGAATTACCTCAATTTCAGTTTTATCGGAGATTCAGAACAAATCTCCGAAGTAGTTATGGAAATCTAGGACATCTGTTATTTTCTATGAGTATTCCTCCAATACATATTCTCAATCAGATTGTCTGCAAAGAGATGGAGCACTGACAGAGAGGAAGGGAGGAAAGAAGGAGGGAAAGAAGGCAGAGTAGATGGAAGGAAGGAAGGATGAAGGAAGGAAGAAATAAAGACTGGTCTTGTGCAGGAAGGTAGGATGCAGTTAGGGCTGGACTAGATGGAATGAAGGAAGAAAGGGAGGATGGAAAGCATGGGCGTAACACAGGCCCCTGCGTTGCGGGGGGGGGGGGCTCATGCTCCAGGGGCCTGCAAGCAGAGGAACTACAGATTCATTAGGTATTTATTTGATAATTAAAAGGCTACAGCCTACGCTCATCGCCGTGTTTCGTTGCACCAGCTGACAGCACCTCATCGTGGCCTCTTCATATCGGTGCACAGGTGTCTCCACCACGTCCGCGGCTGCGTGGTCTTCACCCTTAGGGTGGGGTTGGCCTGGTGACGATTGTCATGCACATCGCGCGCGGCACAATTAAAAGTGTGCATGGCAGCGCATCGCACTGGTGTGGCCACCGAGAAGGGAGAGATTTGTGTCTTGCACCATGGTTTGCTGCGCGGGTGAGTTGGGAGAGAGGCTGGTACTCCAGTGATTTTGGGCACTAATCGCACAACCCATCCTAGTCTGCATTGTAATGTGCCCCGCCCTAGCTTGAACAGCACAGTAATAAAAGGATCTTTGCCCTGGTCTGAGTAAAGAACCACAAGCGGTTCTCTTTGGTTTATATGACCGCTTGTCCGCACCCATCTGTAGGGGCTGAAGGTCCCTTGTGTACAAGCTGGGTGGCTTACTACACCCCATCTAGCATCCGCCACACCTGTATGTACCTCACCTGGAAGTGTGTTGTCAGTAGTTCGTTGGCAAACTGGTAAGCCTGACAATAACCCTGAATATACCTTGAACTACCCTAGGTATATTCACAGTGCTGCAGTGGAAGATGAACACTGGATGATTACAGACTGAACCGTTCTCCATGTTCCCTGTAACACTGGCAAAAAATGTATATGGGAAGAGTACATTGATCAACTGCTTATGCTCTGAACTGCATGACAATTTATTTTATTGTGGGAAGGTGCTGATAGTAATGCATTTGTTATAGTTTACCCCCTGTTGAGTGCAGCTTGGAAGGGCTGTTATTTATTAACTCAGCTATCAGATATTTGAGATAAGTCTATCTTTAGAAACAGCGCCATTATTCAGCAATTCAGCTAAATGTTCTTAGATACTGAAATTAAAATTTTAAATTTCAAAAATGCATGCGGTGGGTCCAGATAACCTGAGCTTCCATGCCCAGTTGCAAGGGGGTTGAAGGCAACTGCATTGAGGCCAGAGACCATTTGCATATTTACATACCTTTGTAAACTGGTTACAGAGGCTTACTTCTTTTCTGGTGCCAGTACCCCCTGGGCCGCCACTCTGCCTATTCCTTACATTTTAAATTTACATTTACTGCTGTAGTGTGAGAATGCATTTCATAAAAAGGAATATAAAGTAAGGTTGCCAAAAGAAAAATGCCAGCAATGTGTTGTTTAAAGTCTTGACACCAAATATGGTTATAAATAAAGTATGTATTGATTTGTAATGTGACTTTTCTGTCTTTGTTGACTCTAGTTATCAGTCATGGATCATTCAGGCAGCCCTAGCACACAATTAAAAGTGCTTTCTATTTATATTTGTTGTTCGAAGTATGCACAGATAAGTGCTGAAAATACGGCTTTAGGTGATGCTTATTTTTGTCCCTTCTGGGACATCAAAATAATGAGCTGGCAACCCTAATCATAAGACTGGAAGTTTGTTGCAGGATCAGCCCAATTATTTATTTCCTCCACCTTCGATCCCTGATTAGCGCCATAACAGCAATAATTTAACCTATATCTGAAAACCCAACGCTGCCGTCAATAACATCTGAGGTACTTCAAGTGTCTGTGATTGCACCCTGCATTCAGACAACTCACTCCTCATTCTTGTCCTTCACTTTTGCGCTCACCCTGCACTCACAGCAATCACAATGCACTTACACTGATAACCATGTACTCCCACCATTCACCTGCTCACCCTGCAATCGCAGTGATCACAATGCGCTTGTGCTGTTCTCCCTATATCTCACCCTACAGTCACATGAGCACACTACTCACCCTGCACTTATGTCACTATTCACTCACCTGTCCTCCTCAATGCTCAATCTGCAATCTCACTTAAACAAGCCCATCACTAACCATGTATTCTTCCGTCCCACTCTGCACTTACATCCGCACCCAAATTCATATGGTCACCTCACTCACCCTGCAGTCACTCCTCTTACCCTACTCTCACAGTGTTGCATCACTCACCGTGCACTCATATGGGTACCCCTACCACCCACAAAGTGCAGAGGGTTAATGTGCCTGCTACAAAGAACGTGTACTATGCACATCACAGAACTGAGTGTGAGTAAACTATGAGTAGCGCCATAAAAAATGAAATGTTTGTCAGAAAGATGTTATAGAGTGATGAGGTGCATTGTTGGTGAGTGGTTGTGAGGGAGTTCATGGAAAAGGAAGAAATGGTGGAGGGGGCACCAAAAAAGACAGTCAGATGCTAACCAGAGACTTTTTGAGGCATGGGCAAAGTTTGCTCCTGCCCAGGGCCCCAGACTTTCAGGGGGCCTCCTGATAAAACCAGCTCTTTTCTGTAGAGTCTTGCTCTGATGGCATTAAATGATTCTTGAACAGATTGTTTTTAATACAACTTTCCTTCGCTTTTTTTCAATACTGGTGATGTGTGGTTCGAGCAGGTCGGTGTGGCGTCGTTGGCTCAACATCCTGTGATACTGGGGATTGGGGAAAAATCATTAATCTTCCCATGCCTAACAAAAAAGTATGTAGTTCTTTCCAGTGAGTCCTTGTGTAGTTCGTTCCATCATAGATGTTGCAAACTCACTGTTGGTGAATTCGCAAAGTCCATGATGAAATGAACTACATACTTTTTTGAAAACACACTCTTTGAACTACTTCAAAAAGTGTTAATGTTTCTATAGTGGGAACGCGACCCGAAAGTATTAGCGCCGTTGGCTTTACATGAGCGCGCAAGTCAGTGCTTGGCTTTGTGTGTATGAGGAATGTAGGGAGGACACTGACTGATACCGGTTGTGTCCTATGTGTGTACTGACTGGCGCGCTCATGTAAAACCAGCCGCGCTAATATTTTCGGACTGCGTTCCTGCTATATAAACATTAACACTTTTTGAAGTGCAGAGTGACTATTTCTTTAGAATTTGTCTACAGAAAGTGAACAATACGTTAATTATAACATTTCTTCTTGAATGCTGCTTGTTTGGCACCTGTTTAGTTATTTGTTTAGTTGTTTGCAGTTTAAATAAAACAAATCTGTGAGGTTCTCAGCATTGTATCTTGAAGTTATGTTATGTTATGTTATGTTATGTTATAGATTTTTATTGTGCGCACAGCTACTCCAGCTAAGGAGCGTCCTGGCGCATTGACGAGGAGTAGCATGAGAAACATAACACAGCTAAAAGAGCCAAAGGGACCACCATAAATGCATAGCACAAACTGAAGCTAAAAAACTAAAACAGGAATGTTTTCAAGGCTTTCCTAAAAGCCATAAGATCTTCTAACAGGCGCAGTTCCACCGGGAGGGAGTTCCAGGCTGATGCCGCCTTTACTCCAAAGGAACGGCCACCCATACGGCAAAGCCTATATCTAGGAACTACCGCCAGGGCCTGGCCCTGGGAGCGAAGAGTGCGCGTGGGGACATAGAAAAGAAGAGAGCCAGACAGAATTTCAGGTCCCATGCCTCTCAAGATCTTGAAGGCGAGGCAGAGAATCTTAAAGAGAATCCGCTTCCATATTGGGAGCCAGTGTAGGGAACGGAGAACATTCGCGACCGAACTGAATTTAGGGAGGCCGACGATTGCCCTAGCTGCGGCGTTTTGTACTCGTTGTAATCGAGTAAGTTCGGCCTGGTTGGCCCCGGCGAGAAGAGAACTCGCGTAATCCAAGCGAGAGATGACAGTAGCCTGGATTACAAGCTGTCTAGTTGGGGCATCAAAGTACTTAAGAACAGGTCTTAAGCCTCTCAACAGACCGAAACAGCAAGCCGCTGTTCGTTTAGTGTGCCCTACAAAAGTCAGGCCGAGTCTATCCACACACCCAGGTTTTTCAGCTCCAGAACCGGCACCGGGGATGGTCCCAGCTCACGTGGCCACCATTGGTCACCCCAGAGTTCCGCTCCCCTACCGACAACCATAACCTCTGTTTTAGTGGCATTCAGCTGGAGACAGTTTCCTGTCAGCCAGCTTGCCACTGCCTTCAATCCGTCCTGAAATCTGGGGGCATCCACTTCCGCGTCCCCGCTGAGAGTAACCGCCAGCTGTGTGTCATCGGCATATGAGACCAATGTTAGGCCCCACTGCCTCGCGACATCAGCTAGCGGTCTCACGTAAAGATTAAACAACGTGGGGCTCAGCGAGGACCCCTGTGGGACCCCCATGGCCAGTGGTTGGAAATTGGACTTGAAGGGAGAGATGGAAACACAGAAGGAACGGTCGCCAAGGTAGGAGCGGAACCATTGCAGGGCCAGTCCACCGACACCTATCTCCTCGAGCCGATGCAGGAGGATGCTGTGCGAGACGGTATCGAAAGCGGCGCTGAGATATATCAGCGCCGCCGTCTGTCCAGCATCCAACACCGCACGGAGATGTTCCACCATCACAAGAAGGGCAGTCTCCGTGCTGTGACCAGCACGGAAGCCGTTCTGTGTGGGATCGAGGGCATTGGTTCGTGTGAGATACTCCGACAGGGCCAAGTTGACATGGGCCTCTGTGATTTTCGCCGGCCAAGGCAACAGCGAAATGGGTCGATAGTTTTCGGGCTTGGAAGGGTCAAGGGAAGATTTTTTGAGGATGGGAGACACCACCGCTTGTTTCCACTTAGTTGGAACCACCCCTGTCTCCAAGGATAGGTTGACAAGGGAACACACCGCAGTGCGCCCCATAAAGGCCTGCTCTCTAAACAGAGCAGACCTAACTGGGTCGGATGGAGAGCCAGATTTAACTCGCAAAGCGAGTTTGTCAAACCCATCTAGTGGAAGAGGGGGAAAGGAAAGCAGAGTGGTGGAGTGTGGTGTCGCATTAGAACTTCCCAAGTCAATCCCTGTATCGGGGAGTGCCTGATAGATTATTTGCACTTTCCCCAAGAAATAGGCAGCCAGGGATTCACAGTGGGAGATAGAACTCACCATTGCGGAGGAAGTTCGCTTCGCTACCAAATCCTTCACGGCCTTGAAGATGGTCTTCGACGGGTTTGGGCTGCAACGAAACTCTGCAGCATAATAAGCTGCCCGAGCTCGGCAAATTGCCCGATGGTAAGTCTTGGTAGATGCGGCATATGCAGCTTTTAAATCGGCCCCATATGTCTTTCGCCAAGCTCTTTCAGCCCGCCTACAGGCAGAATAAACAGCTACCATGTTGTTGTTATATGACATCCCTTTATTAATGTAATAACTGCACTTTCACAATTGCTTTATTAACCTTCTTGCTTCTCACATTTGCTTGAAAACGCACCATTTACCCCCTCTTTTTTTCAAAATTTTCTGAGGGGGAGAGCCCCCCAAACTCCCCTTTATTTGTTCAGGCTCGTGAGCTGTGCTCACTCGCCATGGGGCTGTCCCAAAGAAAGTGTACGCTACACCTCTTTCAAATGTCACCACCCACCACTGATTGTCAGTAGCGTTTTTATGGAATTGCAGTTTTGGGTTTGTCTTTCAAAGTTTCATGTTATTGTCCATTAATGTCAATTCTAATTCAGACCCTTCATAGTAATTATTTAGCCATAGGCAGTTCCTGAGACAATAGGACCGCTCTTTGGCATTGTTCTAATTGCTGCCGTTCCTGAGACAATAGGATCGCTCCTAGGCATTGTTCTAATTGCTGCAGTTCCTGAGACAATAGGATCGCTTCTTGGCATTGTTCTGATTGCTGCCTCAGTTAAATAATCTGCTTTTGACATTAGTGTTACAAATGGCGTAGCTTATATGTTAAGAGGGTTTCCCTCTTTCTCATTAGAACTTTGAGACAGACAATATAAAGTCATTTAATTTAAATGTTGAAGGTTTCAAATCAATATATGCCAGATTTTTGTCTGGTAGGGCAAAGTGGTAGGTGGTGGACTGGGCCGTCGGGGGGGGGGGCCTCCATGTGTTTTGCAGGGGGGCCCCCTCAAGTTTCGTACGCCACTGGATTATACTGTGTGGAACTGAGTTAGCAAGAATCACTACAGCAGAGATTCAAAAAATGAGTGGTCCAAATCCAAAAATTCAGAGGTCTTAACTAAGATAAACCTCTCTCCTCAAAGGGTGCAAGAATTCAAATGTTAGCACTAAGCAGCAGACAACCATTGGAGCCCCCACCCTGAGCACGTAATCTATTCCACCCCACACAGTCCCAATCTCATAAACACAGCCCTTCCCAAAAAATCCTTTTATCTCCCTTCCAACACCGATCCATGGTCGCAATCTGTCTTACTCCAGCCCTAGCCCTGCTAGGGAGTCTATCCCTGTTCCCACTATATTATCTTCCATTTTTAGGTCTCACCTGCAACAGCCTGTGTGCTCTTGCTTGTGATAAATATTGTGTACAAGGGGCTTGGAGCCCACCCACTGCTTACCATTTGTTGGCTCCATTGTCACTCTTTTTTGCTGCCTTACAATTAACCTGCTGATTTCACTGCCTCTTCTTGGTGTGGAGCATGGACCAAGTACTGATTGCTTCATCTTGTCAAGAATCTTTCCATTAATGCTGGTGTGACTGAGGTACAACTTTTTCCTACTCCCTCCAAAAGTGAAATGATGTGGTCAGTTTCTCTCTGCAGCCAACACATTAACCCATTGAGTCATCCTACCTGGTGCGTGTTGCCATCACCCACCCGCCTGTTGTCTGTTTAAAGTAATGCTTATAATGGTGTATCCTCTATGACTTCTTTGAGAACAATAATGTGTATTTTGAGCAACGCCTGCACAAGACTACTGCATCTCCTGAAATAGCAAGAGCTATTAATAAACAACTCGATTAAAATTAGCTTCCTGTTAACTCTCAATTTATCACTCTCAGAGGATGAAAGGCCAACTCGGCCACAAGGACTAGCTTCAACCTCTGATCCCTAATCCAAGTAGACCGCTTTTGATGAGGACTCTGTCGTGCATATTTCGAAGGCTTTCTCCGTGAACCTAGAGTTGCAGCTTGTGTAAGGGTATGCCCATCTAAATTCAGGCTATAACAAGACGAAGATGGTAACATGGACAGTTTCAAGTAGTATCGTATCTGCGCTTTTTAAATCCACAAAAAAGGGAGAGCACTGTTTGCATGTTTACAGCTAGCGCGCCTTATCAAGGTACTTTCATCTCTTACCGCTTTATGTGCAATAAGAAAACATGTACAAAAGCCCAATAGTGCATTCTAAACTTCGCCATCTATTTTATGACAAAAACATTTCAGATTCTATTTTATGACAGGTTGAAAATTATTTACAATATAATAAGAACGATAACATCTTGCAATATCCGTTAACCTCACTGTGTAACTGAGGCCCGGTTTCGCTATAAACTCGCATTCCTATGGCAACGGCGACCTCTAGCGGTGTACAAACATATAAACGAAGTTTTCAAGCGGGCAACGAAATATGAGCCGAGACTTGACATTAAACACGCCCTATAATCTTGTTTGTTAGCTCACCAGTAGGCGCCTGTTAAGTCAACGGCCAGCAAAGGCTGATTTTTAAACACAAATATATCCAAGCGTAGTTACCAATAAGCATACTAATCATAAAAAAAATCTTTAAAGAATAGCTTCACTTTCACAATAATCTGGAAATGTCTTTTAACAACAGAATTTGATATCGCATACTGAAACTAATGTCAATTGACCGGGAAACTTACCCCAGCATAAACATTAACAAATTATCTTAAACGAAGACCTTAATGACCAATAAAATACATCCATCCTTTAATGCGGGTGCTCTAATATTTAAAAAAGAAAATGTATTTAATGCCTGATGTGAGTTATCTAAGAGTTCCATAAACCTTTAAGAATGGAGGGGCATATTATCAAGGGGCTTTATCTCCGCTTTTTTGGCTTTAAAAGCCAAGAAAGCGGAGATAAAATGATCTCCCTATTACCAAGCTGTCGCTAACACCAGTTAGCGACAGCTAATAGGAGATAGTGACCATCTTGGGCCCCGCTTTGCATGTCAGTGATATTTATCACTAATGACATGCAAAGTGGGCGTGCCAAGATGTTAGCGACTGAAAACAGTCGCTAACATCGCTATCTCCTATTACCAACTTTTGGAGATATTCGCGCTAAGCGCGAATATCTCCAAAAGCTAACACTTGCCCAGGAGCAGTTCTTAGCTATGTTATCCAATGGGAGGTGGATAACATGGCTTAGAGCATTTGCTCGATAATGCATGAATATCGCTGACTTTTCAGCGATATTCATGCATTGCGGCCGTTTTTTATCGCATTTGCGATAAACCTTGCTAATAGCAAGGTTTATCTGCGATAAAAATCGCCGATGTGCGGCGAGAATTTTTGTCTCTAAACAAGTTAGAGACAAAAATTATCTCTATTGGTTGGTAATATGCCCCGGAATTTGTTAATAAAATAGCTCATTAAAAAAAGCAGTCGGGTGGGACCACAGATCCGCTTTTCTCATTTCTGACAGCTCGTTTAGCCTTCGTTTATTCGTAGCTTCTCAGACAAAAACCTTAAGATGACAGTGCAGTCGAGCGGGCAAAGTAATTAAAAGCAGAAACCGCACTTACGGGGGTGCTGCCGTCGGAGAAGGTGTTCATGCTGATGGAACTGCTCAGTTTCTCGGAGTAGAGCGACGGCGGGGACGGGCTGCGCTTTTCCAGACACTCCTGGTGCAGGGGGTCCTGTCGCTGCAGGTAGTAGCGCCATGCCCTCTGGATGCTGAGGAGACACCGAATTACACACCGCTGTTATTTACTGAAGGTTCGCATTGGCGCGCGCGAGGGCGAAGCAATGGAAAGTGACGGTGATTTACTTATCTTTAAAAGAAGTACGGGGCATATTACCAAGCAATAGCGATAATTATCGCTATTGCTTGGTTAGAGACAAAATATTTACCGCTGAGCTGCGGCGATTTTTATCGCAGATAAACCTTGGTATTACCAAGGTTTATCGCAAATGCGATAAAAAACGGCCGCAATGCATGAATATCGCTGAAAAGTCAGCGATATTCATGCATTACCGAGCTAATGCTCTTAGTCATGTTATCCACCTCCCATTGGATAACATGGCTAAGAACTGCTCAGGGCAGGTGTTAGCTTTTGGAGATATTCGCGCTTAGCGCGAATATCTCCAAAAGTTGGTAATAGGAGATAGCGATGTTAGCGACTGTTTCCAGTCGCTAACATCTTGGCACGCCCACTTTGCATGTCATTAGTGATAAATATCACTGACATGCAAAGTGGGGCCCAAGATGGTCGCTATTTCCTACTAGCTGTCGCTAACTGGTGTTAGCGACAGCTAGGTAATAGGGAGATAATTTTATCTCCGCTTTCTTGGCTTTTAAAGCCAAAAAAGCAGAGATAAACCCCCTTGATAATATGCCCCTACATGCGGCAGATTTGCTAACGAGTCATACAACGCAATTTGTAGCAAGATAGGAAGGGGCAGATTTACAAGCCCCTTGCAACACATTTACGCCGCGGTTGCGTCACTTCTGTGACGCAGCGGCAGTGTAAACCTTGCGCCACGTTGCGAAACATTTACAATGTGATGAATCTAGGGAGATGCGTCACGTTGTAAAGCCCTGCGCCACATTAAACCTGCGTCAGGTTTAATGTATACAGGGTGGGCGTTCTGTCGGAAAAAGCCTCGTAAAAGTAACGCAGTGAAATCTACAAGATTTCACCGAGGCACTTTTCAGAGGCCGCTGCGACAAAACCTTACGCCTGCTTCAAGCAGGCGTAAGGAGTGGCACAGCACGTTAAGTATGGCCGGGCCCTGAACATTGCTGGAGTTGCGTACCGCATGCGACATGACTCCAGCAATGCGCCACCCTTACGCCATCAGATGCGACATGCATCTGTCTATCCCTGCGCCACGGTGAGCCGCATTGTAAATGCAACGCATCCGTGGTGGCACAAGGGTAGAATTGAGTGTCGCATTGGTACTGGCACATCCCTACTAATTAATATGCAGGGATGTGCCAGTCCTTGTAAATCTGCCCCGAAGAGGGGAAGAATGCGCCCAAACTACTAAGATAGGGCACATTCCCGGTCACTCCCTGTGCTGCTGTTACAGCCAGGATTATTTTTGTGCAGGAAGGGACATCTTCCTGCACAAAAACACTCCTCTGAGGCTTTTTCCTCTTTCTTTGAGTGCTGCATAATACAGCACATGTAGATTGAGGAAAAAAATGAGGAGAAACAAAGGGGTAGATTTACGATGGATGTATGTCGTTACAACGCATGCTTTTTCCATGCATGCCTTTACAACGCAGGTTTTACAACGCAAGTCGTTACAACGACTTGCGTTGGGGGGCGCTGGATAGTGAATAGTTTAATTTACTATTCCAACTCCAGTCCCCGTGGATAGTAGGGAAGGTGTTGGATAGTAAATTAAACTATTACCTATCCTACAGCGCCCCCCAGCGCAATTCGTTGTAACGAATTGCGTTGTAAAATTTGCGTGGTAAAGGTAGTGCGTGGTAAAAGTTGCGTTGTAAACGCTGTTTACCTTTCCAATGAAAGTGACTCAATCCATTTGGCTGCGCTGCACTGAGTCACTTTCAAAGCACTGGGATGCGACATATTTACAACAATATGTTGCATCTCTGTGCTTCCCATGCGCTGGTGCACAAACTGCTGCCATGCGCCAGCGCAGGCACCCTTGCACCATGGTGCAAGGATGCCTGCGTCGTGGGGAGATTGTTTTTGTGCAGGAAGTGGCACCTTCCTGCATGAAAACAATCACTACAGGCATTTTCCTCGTTCAATGCGTGCAGCAGAATGCAGCACACATAGAAAGAGGAAAAAAAAGGAGAAATTAAAACATTTCTCCTCGTTGCGCCTCCCTACGCCTCCCCTGGGGAGGCATATCATTCACACGCATTTCCAGATTTACGATTCCTCGTAAATCTGGAAATGTGTCTGGTTCCATGGGTGTTGCCTGGGAACACACACAGTAACACCCATGGAACGCCCCTTCCACGCAAAGAGCTGCGTGTAAAGGGGCCTTATTTACAAGGACAGGAAAAGCCACACAGGGTGGCTTTTCCTGTCCTTGTAGATATGGAGCAGTAAGATACACCACCAGTATGTCACAAAAAAGTGACGTACTGGTGGCGCAGGGGGCTTGTAAATCTGCCCCACAGTTATTTCTTCTTGCTGTGCCTTACCTAGGAAGGTGTAGCATTTTGACGCTTTCCTAGGTGTACTAGTCTTGGCAAATCTGGGAATGTATCTAAATCAATGGGTGTATGCATGGGAACACCCATGCTCTATCCATAGAACGCCTCCCCAGTGTGAGTAACTCCAGGGAGCGCCTTCCATTACTCCAGATTTACTAAGCCATGCAGGGCTGTGCAAGGTGGCTTTGCGTGGCTTAGTAAATCTCACTGAAGCCCTTGCGTTGCTTTGCATTGTCTTGCATGACGCAATGGCAATTGAAGAGATAAATAATCGGGATCCCTGGGTGCCAAGCTAAATTGTAATGAACAAAGGTACTCCCCTATTTTAGTACTTATAAGTCGGGGGAGAGGGGGGGGAAATAACACTATATAGGAAAAGACACCCACTTGGCCTGTATTTCTTCTCATGTAGATAGCAAGTGCTAAATGTTCTGTTCCCCAAATGAAATTATGTAACATATGAAATGTTTTGTTTATACAATACAAGATGTGTTTTATTTTTCAAAGAATCACATATCTGTTAATCTCAAACAACACATATCTTTACAAGGTCTTTAAAGAGTCTCCATGTAAATTTTGACAATTCTTTCCATGAACTGTAAGATAATCATTGTATCACAAAGAGAGAAATGTTTTTGTCATTACTGTCAAAACAAAAATGCAACAATGCAGAGAAATCCACCAGTTAATAAAACCATTCAATCTTGCATGCATACAGAATCAACCACTACCATGCTCAACATTCATACCACATCCCAGCACACCGCATATACATTAAACGCACAACAGAAAAACAGATTGAAATTGGGTCCATTGAGATGTTGTGGGCTGGGATCACTGTTCATAAAATGGTCCATTTTGGAACAGTGGGGCATATTACCGAGGTGTGCGTTGGAAAATGCACAACGCACATTCCCGTATCGCCGGCCATTGCCGGATTTCATCGCCTTTTTAGCGCGCAATTATCAATGCGCATCAGGCAGGCGATTAGAAATCCGGCGATAGTCGGCGATATGGCACATTAGGGCATGAAAACAAACGTTGTTTTCATGCGCTAATGTGGGCCTTGATAATATGGAGGGGTGGATTCAGCTTTATGATCCACACCCCCATGTTATCAATGCCTAACGCCTGGTCAGAGCAGGCATTGGGAGACCTGCAATAAATGAGTTTATCACAGGTCTTTTCCTCCCTTCGCCTTCCTTGTAATAGGGTGTTCCCACCTCCAACCACATTTATCATGTGGTTGGACGTGGGAACGCCCACTTTGCATGTCATTAGCGATGTTTATTGCTGACATGCAAAGTGGGCTTGGGGCAGGCTTTAACATGCCCTTGTGAATAGGGCTCGGGCAGTATCGCCTCTTTCTCGGCACAATTCGCCGAGAAAGCGGCGATACTTGCCCTTGGTAATATGCCCCTGTGATCCTTAAAGTTAGCGTGGAAGAATTTGTTAAAATAACTCACTTGTTTGGAAAAGCAAAGCAGGGCTTTCACTCACATACAAGATGTTTGTGAGCAGCCAGGGTCATCTAAAACTGATGAGAGAAAACAACGCAAATTCATAGGCAGGGGAAAAGCAGCATCTATATGTAGGCCAATAAACGGGAACTCCGCAAGACTATTCTTGCATAATAAAAACTTTGCATACCTTTACTGACAGAATACTGCACAATTATTTAGGACAGGTCTGAACAACAGCTGTTGGCATCTGGGCTGAGAGGTGGAGGATCAGCTTTGTTTTAACAATTGGACATTGGTGCTTGTCCTTGGTAGTGTATTTACATGGTCAGGCAATTGGTCTCCCTGCAATGTGGAGAGAGGTGTGCTTTTATCTCAGAGTTGGGCCTTACCTGCCTATTATCACACACTAGCCTCCCTCTAACTCTGATGTGTTATGTTATGTTAAAATCACTTCTACCGCGCACGGTCACCGGGTCGGTTTCATGGCGCTCATGAGCAAACGCAGAAAGGGGCAGGCAGCGAGGTTACTCGTAAGCTAACTGGAAGAGATGTGTTTTGAGTAGTTTACGAAAGCAGGTGTAATTAGGGCACAATCGGATAGTGGTCGGGAAAGAGTTCCAAAGTGTGGGGGCAAGAAAAGAGAAGCAGGAACCTCCATGCTTTTTGCGTTTAAACCTGGAGACAGTGAGGAGGTTGTGTGTAGAAGACTGGAGATTTCTTGAGGGAATGTGACGCTTGAGACTAAGGGAAGTGGAAGCTGGGGCAAGAGCGAGGAGTGCCTTGAATACCGTGCAACCCAGTTTAAAAATGCATCGAGAGGCTACTGGGAGCCAGTGCAGTCTCCTCAGCAAGGGCGAAACATGGTGGTGCTTAGGCTGTTGAAAGATCAGTCTGGCCGCCTGATTTTGTACCAGCTGGAGCCGATGAAGATGGTAAGCAGGAATCCCAGCATACAGGGAGTTGGCATAGTCAATACGGGAAGTTACAAGAGCCATGATGACAAGTGTGAGAGCCTCAGTGCGAATTTTGCAAATCCTGCGTAGGTGGAAAAAACAGGAGGAGGTGACAGCATTAATTTGAGGCCTCATAGAAAGATCACTGGAGATGATTACACCGAGGCTCTTCACCGTATTGACAGGACAGGGTGGGGAGCCAAGAGAAGGGGGCCAGAAGCTAGAGCTCCAAGGGTTGGACAACCCTCCTGTCAGCACCAACTCCGTCTTGCTGGGATTGAGCTTCAGCTGGCTGAAATGCATCCACTCAGAAATGGCAAGCATGGTGGTTTGGAAATTAACACAGGAAGAAGGGGAGGAATCAATAGGACAAATTAACTGTAAATCATCCGCATAATTGAAAGTAGAGACAGGGGTATAGCGGAGATAAGCTATAAGGGGTTGCATATAGAGATTAAATAAAAGGGGCGAAAGAGCAGAACCTTGAGGGACACCACAGGAAAGTGAGGAATAGGGGGCAGAGAAAGTGGACAGGTGAACCGACTGGGAGCGCTGGTGCAGGAAGGAGCTAATCCATGTCAGAGCCATGCCCTGGATGCCCGCATTTTTGACACGGTCGATCAAGATGGCGTGATCGACCGTGTCAAAAGCAGCCGACAGATCTAATAGAACGAGAGCTTGAGCGAGGTTCTTATCGGCGCCTTGCCTCAGCACATCCATTACAGCCACTATGACAGCTTCCGTGGAATGGGCCGGTCTGAAACTGGCTTGCTGATCATCTAAGAAGGAAGACCCTTCAATGAATGTGCTGAGGCAACGGGTGACATAAGTCTCCAGAACCTTCCCCAAATAGGGGAGGAGGGAGATCGGCCGATAATTGCACAAAACGGAAGGGTCAGCCCCAGGCTTTTTAAGTATGGGGACAACAACTGCCTGTTTGAAAGCATCGGGGACAGAGCCTTTGGCGAGCGAGTTGTTAAGGAGTGCCAACAGGGGTCCAGGACAAGCCAAGAAGGCAGCTTTCAGGATTTGAGGGGGACAACAATCATTAGGGGAACCTGAGCTGACCGTTTGTAACAGGGAGGTGAACTCAGTCTGGGAAATGGGAGGGTACTCGTTGAAACAACAATGATTCATGGGAGGTAAAAAGCAAGCAGAGGACGAGGAGGGGAGGGGAATATTGTTTTTGATAGTAGTGATCTTGTCGATAAAAAATGAATTAAGGGAGTCGCAAAGAGCCTGTGAAGGTTGGGGTTGGACAGTAACGCGATCGGGCAAAGAGAGTTCCTCTACGATGGAAAAGATATCCTTGGTTTTAGAGGCTGAGCTGAGAATTTTCTGGGAAAAGTAGGAGGTTTTGACCAGTAAAATAGATTTTTTGTACAGTTTTAATAAATCAACATAAGCGGTTTTTAATAGTGGGTCATAATTACGCCTCCAACGGCGCTCAGCTTGTCTAAGGGCCAATTTGTGGGCAGTAACTTTACCAGATGCACTCATTATTACAAGAAAGGTTTAATTCTGCCACACACAAAAATTCATCTTTATATGTGCATTTTGCGTGACTTTCTCACTATCATACTAGTCACTCAGGTGGACCGGGATTAGGCTTGAGTAAAATATTAATTACACCAATGTTAAAAATAGGGTTTCTGGTTGACGGAGTATGCCCCCTGTCTAAGCAGGAACCACAATATGAGTCAGAGTAAGTCGCTTCACATACCTATATTATCACATGCTCATCGTCGGGCAGCTTGACACAGAGCAGTCAGGCTTAACTTAAGAGGCAATGTGGAAAGTATTTGTGCAACACTCAAAACACTCAAACAGCAAAACAGTGAAAGCAGCACAAAATGACTCCGCAACAGTTTAGAAAAATAAATTATGACTTTATACATAAAAGAAGATAAAAACAATGAAAATCCAATAAATAAGAGTTAAGATGTGCATTTTGAAGAAATAAATGTCAAAGTATTGCTTAGAAGCAAATATCACTTGAAGGGTTAACTGTCTTGCCGGATTAAGACAAAGTCAAGAGTTCAGACAGACCATGAAGGATACAAGGACCCACTTAGTCCCACTGACAAAAGTACCTTGATCATAGGTTAGTGTTGACAGAGGTGGGAGACAGCCGACTGATGTTTCAGTGATCCCCAATGCAGCAGCAACGATACAACGAGGGCCGTGGGCGAATGGTCAGTCTCAGAGTACAGCAGGTCTAAGTCCGGTGCCGCGATCCAGTGCGATGCGCCAATTCATTTTCAGCTGCAGCTGCCGATATGTCGATAAGACTGCAGCAGACCCCTATGTCCCCGTCCATTGGTCCAGGACTGGGTTGGCACTACTTGGCAGTACAAACGCACCTGCAGATGAGCCCCAGGATTGGAAAAGGAGAGTTCTAGATCTTTTGTGTCCCTGAGACTAAGGCAACAGGGGACAAGCCAGCAGGCCCTTGGAGTCACGCTGGGTTCAGATAATGCAGGTCCAGTCCTTCTCACCCAGGTAGAGAGAGAGAGCAGCAGCAGCAAGGCAACACAGAAAGCAAGGAGTTCAGCAAACATCAGATTCAGCAGAGTGGCAGTCCTTTAGCACCACAGTGGTTCCTCTTCTTCCTGGCATAGTGGTCACAGGTCCAGAAGTGTACTGTCTTGGTAGGGTCAAAGACCTAGCACTTACACCCAAATGTGCCTTTGAAGTGGGGGAGACTTTGAAGTAGTGTCTCTGAAGTGCACACAGGTCCTTCTGTCCCAGCCCTGGCTGCTGACTATCAGTAGGGGGTAATCAGCCCCTTTGTACGAGAACAGGATACTACCTATTGAAGTGTAAGTGTCAGCCCCTCCGTCCCTTCCTGCAAAGGAAGGGTCATCAGAATGCAGATGTATGTAGATGGGTACCCAGAACACCTAGCCTTCCTGTGTTTTAGCTGTCTAGAGGGAATATGGGGAGAGAATATGGCCTACCAGCTAGAGCTTTCGACCTCGAAGCAGGAGAGCTGGGTTTGAATCTCAGCAATGACACTCAACAGCCTGTGATTCTGGACAAATCACTTAATTTCCCTGTGCCTAACAAACATGAGTGTGTCCTTGTGTAAAGCAACTGGTGCTCATGTAAAGTGCTCTGATACCTGATACCTTCGGGCCAAGTTTGTTTGCGCTATACAAAACTCCCCCCCTCCCCAAAAATTATATATATTTTCCAATCGCAATCTGACAACATGAGCGCCTCAACCTCGTGGGTCCAATATGCCAAATGCAAACATGCTCTCCTTCACCAACGTGTAAACAGGCCACTCCAAACGCGCTTTTCAGTTTCTTTATTCTGAGGAAACTGCCATGCAGGCATTACGCATTTTGATTCATGCAAATCTTAATATATGCCACTGTGCATTTTGTGGGTTCATTAGAAGTTAATAACATAACTTGTAAACATTGAAAAGGGACTAATGTCCACTCTTCCGAGTCTTAAAGGAGCAGTCAGTTTTCAGGATTTTCATTCTGCAATTAAAGCAATAAAGGTAAGTACATTTCTCTCACTTGGGTGGTAGTAGTTGGCAGTTGGGATTTGTGTATCCTTCATAGACAGTGACACACAGTGGAAAGCTTAAGTGTGATTGGAAGAACCATCTCTGACAGGATGGGTGGTAGGAGCTGGACACAGCCCTATTTACATTTGAATAACCTGTGTCCTGCGGTCACACAATGGGCCGCATACTGCCTGTAGCTAGTCTTGAACTAGGGACAGGAAGACAGGAACTCTGTGTACTTCAAAGGCATGTCTCTAGAAGCTTCTCCCCACTTAATAGGCAAAACTGTGTGAAGAACCTCAGGCACCTAGTCTTCAGTAAATGTCTGTACCTGTGGATACTCTGCCAGGAAGGACTGCTGTGCTGCTACAAGGGCTGCTACTCTGTTGGCCTGCTGCTCTAAAGAAGTGCTGTGCAGGCCTGCTGCCCTCTTGCCTGGGGAAGAATAACTCAACCTGCACCTTCATCTTGAACCCAGGACCCGAGTGATTCCAAGGGCTAGTCTGCTGGCTTCCTGATCTGAGCCTCAGCGACATTAAAGGCTCCTGGACCCAGCTCCTTAACCCAAGTGATGCCCCTCAGGACCTGGACCTTTGGTGTGGCTCAGCACTCTTGAAATCAAGCCTTTAGGCTCTTCGTGACTGCAAACGGACCGTTCGCGCCGTAACTGCGCTGATCGGACCAAGAATCAGGGTGAGCCACCTGTCGCTTCACACAGCAAGCATTGATCACCTGCGGGGACTGTCAATGCGATGCTCCAGTCCACTTATCCATGAAACCCCTGCTCTTCACACTACGCTGATCACTGCCTGTGACACACTCCTTGTTCCCTGTGGCCCTCTCCAACACAAACAGGAATCTTGGAACAAAACTTGTGAAGGGAATACTTCAGCAGGACTAATCTGGTACTTTATATGACCCATGCTTCGTTAGGGTTGGTCGGAAAAAGCCCAGCATGAGCAGGTTTCTGCGTTTGGCACTTTCTGCTTTTATGCAGTATTTTACAGTTTACTCTTTAAAAATTCATAACTCCTGTTCTACTGATTGGACTTTTGTCATTATGGTCATTATGGACTTGGTTTATTTACTATGTTCAGTTCTATTTTTTTAATCTGGTGTGGGATCTTGTTTTGTGGTGTTTTTACTGTTGTACTTTTTGAAGTATTGTTCAAATACTTTATAAATTGCCTTTAAGTAAAGCCTCACGGCTCTGCGCCAAGCTACCAACGGGTTGAGCACAGGTCAATTTTGGGTTTGCTTGTGCCTTACCCTCTCTAGTATTGTGGTTGTGGCTTGACCAGGGTTCACACCCCAGTCAATCAGTAACCAAGTTTCTTACAATAGTAAAGCTGGGCATTTAAATAATGAGTGCTTTAAATACTCTTCACCAATTCCACAAATAAAATGGATGTTTTTTAATGTGACTAAACTCCAAACAAAATTCTTTTTTATGTGAATGATGAAGATGATAATGTAAATATTGACAACATATATTCTGTAACATATCCACTGTTAAATACTTTTCTGTGGTTCTGGGAGTTTAGACTTTAGAATTTGGGAGGGAGAATACGTCCTATCTTTTTCTTCAAGGAAGATTAATAATCAATTTATATTTTGAATTATGGTTTTGTATGTAGTGACAATGACTGTAGGGTGTAAGAGCACTTTACAAAGGAAACAAGTTTGCATTCAATTGAAGTTTAGCAATAAAGTTAATTTTAATTTGCAAATGTAGAATACAATTAAATTCCTATGGCTCAGCAAGCAAAGGATGATTTCACTTTAAGTATTAAAAAGTTTTCAGTATTTAGTTCTCTTGGGGGCATATGTAGGTAATTTCCATTTTGCCATTTTCAAATAGCGATTTTTTAGGAATCGCTATTTGAGAATAGCAAAATGGAATGTTGGTAATATTTCACAATTTTTTTGCGAATCTCTAACATTCCTTATTTGCGATTAGCAAATTGCGAATCTCAATTAAGGAATGAGTGTCCCATTCATTCCTGTGGGCCAAAAGGCCCATAGGAATGAATGGGGATACATTCTCAAAGTGCGATTTTCTGTGAGAAAATCGCAATTTGAGAATCACATTTCCAAGGGTGCCAGGGTGTCCAAAGGACACCTGTTGCACCCCT
Organism: Lissotriton helveticus; assembly: GCF_964261635.1. Classification (NCBI taxonomy): domain Eukaryota; kingdom Metazoa; phylum Chordata; class Amphibia; order Caudata; family Salamandridae; genus Lissotriton; species Lissotriton helveticus. The sequence continues at coordinate 193,110,329 of NC_136072.1, forward strand.
GGAATGTGCCTGTAAGTACATGTGGCGTACATACATGCCCTAAGGGCATGTATGGGCGCCACATGGCACTTTGAATAAAAAAAAATGCATTTTTAAAGGAAATCGCAAAATACCATCTACTTGAAGTAGGTGGTATTTTGCGATTCCTTATGACAAAATCTAAATTTTTAAGGCACCCCTACATAGCATTTAAGGAATCGCAAAATTGCGATTCCTTAAATGCTATAAGCAAAATAAGGAATCACAATTTTTGCGATTCTTTATTTTGCTAAGTGCCACCTACATACCAAAGGGGCGTTTGCGATTCGAAAATGCCGCAATTCAGCGAATTTCGGCATTTGCGAATCGCAAACGCCTACCTACATATGCCCCAGAGTCTCTACATCAAGTCTTCAAGGCGGGGTATAGGTGGTACTCCGTTAATAGATATATAACCTTTATTATATATAAGATTTGGTGGTAGTGTCTCTCAAACGAGAAAACTTCCGCACATAACGTCAATACAACTCCAACTGAGACAATTCAACGTGTAATGTTACTCATATAATGGTCTAGGTATTATCCAACAAGGTGCACTGCTATCCTGGTTTACACCCACCACCAGGGGTGTCAAAAATTAGCAAAAAAGAGAATTCTCACTAATATCAAGAGCCAAAGGAGAACAGGTTAAGCAAGCACTCTCTACATTACTTAGTATTTCACCAGATAGTTATCATCATTCTCAAATCCTGACATGGGTAAGGTAAATTGTTTAAATAATAGTCATTCTTAGCTAATGAGCCAGTAAAAAGTTCATTTGTAGATAGTGGATTTCAAAATATGGATCCAAAGCTGATGTTTGTATTCCAAATTCTTTATTTCATCAACATTTAAAAAAGTATTTTGTTTTCCAGCATACACCGCCGACACGTGTTTCGTCTTTTTAAAAGACTTTTTCAAGGCAAACGAAAATTGTTGTAAAAAGTTCTACTAGGGAAATCTTGTCTCGCAGCAAGTGTGTTGGAGAAATCGATGGTCGCATACTACATCTGAATCCAAAGGTGGTAAGTCAGGAAGATGCAGTTCGAATAATCACGCTCTTCTCCCCTGTGTTATTATGCAAGGCATCAAATGTAGTCCACTTTCAAAATCCGTAATAGCAATGGTTATCTTGATTGGTTCAGCTGTCTTGCTGCGCGGGGGTTGGTTCCATCTTATATAATTAGTTGATCGACCGTGATAAGTCTTCTGAATAACGCCGTCCGCGAGGAACCTCCACTGTTATCAACAGGGGAGAAGAGCGTGATTATTCTAACTGCATCTTCCTGACTTACCACCTTTGGATTCAGATGTAGTATGTGACCATCGATTTCTCCAACACACTTGCTGCGAGACAAGATTTCCCTAGTAGAACTTTTTACAACAATTTTCGTTTGCCTTGAAAAAGTCTTTTAAAAAGACGAAACACGTGTCGGCGGTGTATGCTGGAAAACAAAATACTTTTTTAAATGTTGATGAAACAAAGAATTTGGAATACAAACATCAGCTTTGGATCCATATGTTGAAATCCACTATCGACAAATGAACTTTGTACTGGCTCATTAGCTAAGAATGACTATTATTTAAACTATTTACCTTACCCATGTCAGGATTTGAGAATGATGATAACTATCTGGTGAAATACTAAGTAATGTAGAGAGTGCTTGCTTAACCTGTTCTCCTTTAGATATATAACCTTGCCGGGCTCTGAGCTCTCTTTCTTCAGGCAACTTCCTTCCAAGATGTGTTTCTCAGGTACATTGGATCCAGGTAGCATTTGACTTAAGATGGGAAACGATCTTAGAAAAGGCATATTCATTCTGATTGCTAAAGGAATGGAATTCCAAAGGCTTGAGGCACTCCATGAGAAGCATTGGTTAAGTGTTTTCTTCATTCTGCACATTGATGTTTCCAGTAGAGGAGTGTTAGCACTTGGTAGATTCTATTGCCTGAGTGAGAGGATTAATATATTGGTTATGGTTAGGTAGTTTGTAGTGAAGTATTTCGTATATGCTGCAGGCCAGTCTAAGGATGGTCATTGCTTCAATCAGAATACAGTTCAGTAAGATCTTAATTGGTGTGATATAATGAAATTCTTTTTTTCCATCAACCAATCTGGTTGTGGCATTGAGTCCTCCTTTTAAGGGTACAAGATGGATTTTTGGCATACCCATCTGTAGGAAGTTCCCATAGTTTAAACTGGGAAGGGCTATTGATGCAACAGCATGATGGGAATCCAGCAAAGCAAGGAAGAGTTTAACACCCAATCACAGTATGATCTGGAATTGTGTGATTTTGGTCAAGAAGCCCATGTGCAATTGGAAGTTTAGATTCTTGTGCATGAAGAAGCTTAACAATGTGGAATTAGTCTGTTGAGGGCATTCCGATGTAGATGTGATTGCTCTGGGGTTAAACACTTGGTGGGAAATATAAGTAGGAACTCAGTTTCTGAATGGTTTAGTTTAAGGTGGTGACGTGTCATCAAGGCATGGGATTTTCTAGGGTCTGAGCAAAGAAGATGTCTTCTAGGCATGTTACTGCGTATTGCTGTGTGACATTATAGTTAAATGGGATATGAGATATTGGATTTTTTAGACAGTTCATTAATTTTTTAACTAGGCCAAATAATGTTTTTGGGCTTTTTTGGCATAACTAAATTCTAACCAGATAACTTTAGGGCTAAATAATAGTTTGGCAGAGAGTTTACTGTGTTGCAACAGTGATGGTGGACCGTGTCTGTCGAAATGAAGGTCCGCCCACCTGATTATCAGATGAGCAGACTTGAAGTATATCAGCAAAATAAACTACTCTGTCCGTGTCGTTGACATACTCCTCAGAAGGCCCAATGGAGTTAAGTCTGTTGGAGGTTTGTTGATTTGACTACTCACCTGACTTAGAGTGGGCAGTCAAATGGCCATTTTTCAGTGCTCCTTTTCACGAGGTTACGAATTTGCAGCCACAGCATGGAAACATCTCTCATGATGTGAGGGTCACCAATTTTGGTATTTTCCATTTTTGGGATTTTGTTTTTGCAAATCAAAACCCATGTAAAACGTTTGACAGGCGGTAACAATATTTTGATGGTACCATCTGCCAAACTTTTAGTGCATTGACAGGAACCACTGTGATGGCGGTTCCTGACAATGTTTAGAGCTATCTGCTGGGCCAACAAACATGTTTAAGTAATATACAAAAAAAGTGAATATAGACACAATGGAAACTATATTTGGTTTTAACTTGTCCAGCCGGACAGAGGTCTCAATTTTTTAGTTTAAAAGGAGTTATACAAGATATCTTCAACAATTCTCTGAAGTAGGGCACAAGCCTGTACCCTAACACAACCAGATGGACATCGTGAAGATATTAACATACAAAAAGGAAGACCAGGCTTTTTAGGCAAAAGCTACGGATTTCTGTAGATAGCCAATAAAAGAAATTCAGTTCACACCATTATAAACATAGCACATAAGATATACATCCAAAATATATGGTGTTCTAAAGAAGTCGACGGCGTTTCGATCCCATTACAAAATCAAAGGGACCATCATCAGGACAAAGTAATGCCTAAAACGTATAAGCCACAGTAGCCCGTGCTAATGAAGACTCGATATACAAACCGGCAGTGGCTCAGTTGTATATTGTGGTAAAATAGCCCGTCATCCAGTATTATGGGAGACTTGAGCACACGCATCAATGGACAGCAGTCTCTTCCTTGTCGAGTACGATGAACCAACAAACATGTACACATTTGGCAGGTTGAGGACCCTTGGTATGGCAGGGGTAAAGTATTCCACCACACGAACTGATCTATCTCCGTCATCCAAAGTCTAATTCAGGCTGGAAGTCTCCAGTGTAACTTGTCCAAGATAGAACATTACTGCTCGCATACTACATTAGCTAATATTCGACTGAAGACAAAAGTTATGGTTTATAATATTGCAAGAAAGAGGGCCTCATTTAGAGTATGGAAGGTAGCATCCTATTTGTGAAGTTGGTGCAGTTCAATACCTTCGCCAACCTGGTCTGAGTACCGTCCACCATATTTTCAGCTCTTTGCTGGCCCTTAATGAGCTCTGTGGTTTTACAGGAGCCTCCTCTAAAGTTCTGAAAGCACTGAAAGTTTGGTGCTCAGCCATCATATTTTATGTAACTGCTCAGAAAAAAGTTTTTTTCTTCAAAAATAAACATCCAAGGTGGGAAAAAAACGATTGACTCTGACACACTCAGAGTTATCGTTGATTATAGGGTGCTAATTTTATATTTATATTTATTTTAGTTTGGCACAGGCTAGTTTCCAAACTGATAAAAATAAAGTATATTAAACTGCCCGCATTACATAGGGCATATGTTCTCATGTACCCTCTTTCATGCAAACCGTCGGGTGATTGGTTTAGGGTTTTTGTCAGCAGGGGCATGACCGTTGGGAACATGACAATCCACCCAAACCTGAATAGAACAGGTAAAACATCAGTCTGGCAGACATGTTACTCTACTTTTTTGTGATGGCTTACTGTCTCTGCCAAACTCTAAGTCAGGTCCAAATTATAACTTGTGGTTATTAGGCTCACATTGGGACTGCACATCTTCATAAAAGTATTTGAGTTTAACTTTTAATGCTAAGTTGTCTTGGACTGAAAAATGTTCCCTTCATAAAACACGGTCCAAACATGAACAAGTTATATCATCCTAGTTGGAAATTACACTTATAAAATGTAATAAGTCAACTCCAATGTTATCCTATGGGAGTGATAGGCCTGACGGTAGTGAAAAACGAACCAAAGAGTTTATCACTAGTAGGACATGTAAAACTTAAAAGTACAAGTCCAACTTTTTAAATGCACTGCATCCTGCCCTCTGTGCTGTCCAGGGCCTACCTTATGGGTGATTTGGTTGTATTAACAAGCATTGGCATAGCCAATAGGTCTCGCTTGTGGTACCTTATAAGTATTTAGTTACAAGGATATTGTGCTGCAAAACAAAATACTTATAAGGTCCCACAAGCGAGACCTATTGGCTATGCCAATGCTTGTTTTTTAGTCCCAGCTCTCCCCGTTGAGCTGGAGGGCTTCGCCACCGTTTGGCTCCTCTGCCTAGAGCTCGATTCCCCCTCCCCTCTGCAGCTCCAGCCTCAGCTTGCACCGATGCAGGATGCAATTCCAGTCGGTATAGGCTGACTCTGCCGGATACAATTGAGGACCCCTGGAAGCCGCGCTGGACAGCTGCGCGCCTATCCCGTCGCAACTGCAGAGCGGCAAGAGAACACGGTGAGCCCGAGGCCCCCACCACACAAGCCCCGTGTATGACAGAGGGGCTGACGCAGAAGCCCACAAGAGAGCGAGTCACATTTCAGACACCAGAGAGGAGTTAGCTTGTGGCGACACACGGACAGTAAGACAGGGACAGGCATAGATAGGTGGGAAAAGGCAAACAAAAGGAGGAGTGCTGCTACGGGCTGGGGAGGGGGAGGAGAAATGAAAGGAAAGGCTGTGTTTGCGGGGAGAGAGAGGGGAGGTGCTGGTGTGGGAGGGGGGAGGTGCTGGTGTGGGAGGAGTGCTGCTACGGCAACTGCTACGGGCTGGGGAGGGGGAGGAGAAATTAAAGGAAAGGCTGTGTTTGCGGGGAGAGAGAGGGGAGGTGCTGGTGTGGGAGGGGGGAGGTGCTGGTGTGGGAGGAGTGCTGCTACGGCAAGGCTGTGTTTGCGGGGAGAGAGAGGGGAGGTGCTGGTGTGGGAGGGGGGAGTTGCTGGTGTGGGAGGAGTGCTGCTAGGGGAGGAGAAGCCCTGGCCGTGAATGCTCGTGCATGTTCACGTGAACTGCAAGAAAACGCCGGGCTGAAAGCCCTTAGTTTGAAGAGGATTTTGCCGACATGAATTCTCGCTCCGCTCGATGCGCATGCACGCATCGATAGGTCGCGAGACCTAAAAAGGAAGGTTTGGGCCTGAAAAGGGTTTATTTTGCCAGGGCGAAATGGCAGTTTAAGCTGCACACACAGACTGTGCTTTGGCATGCCTGAGGCATGATTAAAGGGCTATTAATGTGGGTGGCACAACCAGTGCTGCAGACCCACTAGTAGCATTTAATTTACAGACCCTGGGCACAAGTAGTACACTTTCCCCTGGACTTATGAGTAAATTAAATATGCCAATTGGGGATAGATCAATATTCTCATGTTTAGAGGAGAGAGCACGAGCACTTTAGCATAGGTTGGCACAAGTAAAGTGCTCAGAATCCTAATACCAGCAAAAACTAGGTCAGAAAACTGGAGAAGGAAGGCAACAGTTGGGGGGGGGGCGAAGACCACTCTAAGGTGGACAGGTCTAACACATGTCTTGTGTATCATTATGCAGGACACTAGAATCACACATTGGGTTCATATATAAAAGTAGAAGGTTACTGCTACTTTTCTTTCTTCTTTATACATAATGGAACACATGATCTCCTGTAGCTAACCCTCCTTACAAACAAGCTCCATAGAAAGCACATTTTCCATCTCAGTGAAGTTAGCATGAGTTAGAAAAAACAGTAATCCAAGCATTCATTTATTAGCTGCAGAAAAATAAAAACAACAACTTGCCCTACCTTTTGTTTCTAGGCCTTTTGCTTACACTTCGAATACTAACATTGGAATGCAGAAGACAATGCTAAGTTTTCAGGCATTACATGCAAACAGACCTGTATTGCATGTAACACAAAACACACAAAAAACCCTACCACATACGTCACCCCCTGCTCCTATAAGCATGCATATCCTACGTGCTGCTATATCCTTGCAACTTGTTCCGCTTTTTATATACAGTGTTTATAATTTATAATATAAAAAACACCAACACATGGGTGTGTTTACAGCAGAATAATGGAATCATTCAGAAAGCACCAAACACACCAGATTAAGACAGATGTATAGAATGACTTGATAGACAGGACAAGAAATACATTAAAGATGGAGTGACTGAGCCATGGGCCAGCTTGAGTGGTACATGTCAGCAGCTTTTGGAGTCAGCAGTGTGGATAGGATGGTGTTGTCTGCAAAGGCGAGAGAATGCTGGATGTTTAAATTGGTACAGAGGCACAGTGATGTTGTAGAATGGTATTGCAGGAATTCACTCTTGAAGAAAATGCTTTAGAATCCCAGGCAAGAAATGATGTAGATTTGACAAGAAGGGTTGGCTCTGTTCTGAGCAACTTGTCAACCATACTATGATTGATTAGGTTTCAGTGAATGCATGGAAGTAGACATGGTCAGATTGCAAAGTAATAGGCAAAGTTCTTCAGTGCATCAGCCCTACCACTGCTAGGATTCCTGGCCATTTTCTCTTAGCTAATCTGATATTCTATATGCAGAAAAGAGAGGAAATCATTATTCATTTCTGCTTTTCTGCAGAAAATGAAGCATATGTAGTTTTTAGCAATACAGACTGTCTATATTTTACAACTTTAGTATAATGAAACTTTAATGCCGGTGGGAGGAAACTTTAGCTCCACATCCACTCCATGTTGCTTACTCACCCCATGGGTATGCCCTAATCTCATGAAGATACTGGGGCCCGGATTTTAAAAAGACTTTGCATCAGTTTTGCCTTAATTTCTGAATGCAGACCTGATGTAAATTCAACCGGTAGGATTTACAACCCAACGCATCATGATTTGTGTTAGATTGTAACCCAAAGTAATGCAACACAGTGCTGCCTTGCATTACGTTGTTTCAAAGAGTGTTCCATGAGTTGTGCATGGGTGTTCCTATACAGCCACCCATGAGGTTTGACACAAAACCCTATTTACAAAGAATTGTAGAAAATGTTCTCTTCAAAATATTACACCTATATATATATATATATATATATATATATATATATATATATATATATATATATATATATATATATATTTCCATCTTCACAGGACTCCAATTCGACAAAGGCCACAGCAAGTTAAATTCAGCTCCGTCTTTATTTCTCTGCAACTTGCTGAATGATCCCCGGCACAGAAAAAACATCCATACTGGTAAAACGCCAGACGCGTTTCGGGAAAATGAAATCCCTTTCTCAATGGCGTGCAGTTCATGGAAATGAGTCCCAGCGCTCTATACTCTGCACTACTTATTGACCTTTACCTGCCACGTGGGCGCCGCCCACTCAATGGCCTTGTGGGAGGTGTAGTGCATACATAACACCCGAGTGGGTGCGCTGTCTCTCAGTCCTTATTAAAACATTGATGTTCCCAAGTGGGTTGATGTAGATTCAGGCGGGCATCAATTCGTGCTTTGTAGAAGCCGAGACGAGCTCATACTGAACGCCCCCTGCAAGACGCCAGCATTCTTGCTTCCTCAATTCAAGCACCAGCCTGGTGCTCATCTGGACCCGCTGCAGCAGTGAGCCTTCGTACGCGACCGGAGAGCCGCACATAATTCCATCTTCACAGGACTCCAATTCGACAAAGGCCACAGCAAGTTAAATTCAGCTCCGTCTTTATTTCTCTGCAACTTGCTGAATGATCCCCGGCACAGAAAAAACATCCATACTGGTAAAACGCCAGACGCGTTTCGGGAAAATGAAATCCCTTTCTCAATGGCGTGCAGTTCATGGAAATGAGTCCCAGCGCTCTATACTCTGCACTACTTATTGACCTTTACCTGCCACGTGGGCGCCGCCCACTCAATGGCCTTGTGGGAGGTGTAGTGCATACATAACACCCGAGTGGGTGCGCTGTCTCTCAGTCCTTATTAAAACATTGATGTTCCCAAGTGGGTTGATGTAGATTCAGGCGGGCATCAATTCGTGCTTTGTAGAAGCCGAGACGAGCTCATACTGAACGCCCCCTGCAAGACGCCAGCATTCTTGCTTCCTCAATTCAAGCACCAGCCTGGTGCTCATCTGGACCCGCTGCAGCAGTGAGCCTTCGTACGCGACCGGAGAGCCGCACATAATTCCATCTTCACAGGACTCCAATTCGACAAAGGCCACAGCAAGTTAAATTCAGCTCCGTCTTTATTTCTCTGCAACTTGCTGAATGATCCCCGGCACAGAAAAAACATCCATACTGGTAAAACGCCAGACGCGTTTCGGGAAAATGAAATCCCTTTCTCAATGGCGTGCAGTTCATGGAAATGAGTCCCAGCGCTCTATACTCTGCACTACTTATTGACCTTTACCTGCCACGTGGGCGCCGCCCACTCAATGGCCTTGTGGGAGGTGTAGTGCATACATAACACCCGAGTGGGTGCGCTGTCTCTCAGTCCTTATTAAAACATTGATGTTCCCAAGTGGGTTGATGTAGATTCAGGCGGGCATCAATTCGTGCTTTGTAGAAGCCGAGACGAGCTCATACTGAACGCCCCCTGCAAGACGCCAGCATTCTTGCTTCCTCAATTCAAGCACCAGCCTGGTGCTCATCTGGACCCGCTGCAGCAGTGAGCCTTCGTACGCGACCGGAGAGCCGCACATAATTCCATCTTCACAGGACTCCAATTCGACAAAGGCCACAGCAAGTTAAATTCAGCTCCGTCTTTATTTCTCTGCAACTTGCTGAATGATCCCCGGCACAGAAAAAACATCCATACTGGTAAAACGCCAGACGCGTTTCGGGAAAATGAAATCCCTTTCTCAATGGCGTGCAGTTCATGGAAATGAGTCCCAGCGCTCTATACTCTGCACTACTTATTGACCTTTACCTGCCACGTGGGCGCCGCCCACTCAATGGCCTTGTGGGAGGTGTAGTGCATACATAACACCCGAGTGGGTGCGCTGTCTCTCAGTCCTTATTAAAACATTGATGTTCCCAAGTGGGTTGATGTAGATTCAGGCGGGCATCAATTCGTGCTTTGTAGAAGCCGAGACGAGCTCATACTGAACGCCCCCTGCAAGACGCCAGCATTCTTGCTTCCTCAATTCAAGCACCAGCCTGGTGCTCATCTGGACCCGCTGCAGCAGTGAGCCTTCGTACGCGACCGGAGAGCCGCACATAATTCCATCTTCACAGGACTCCAATTCGACAAAGGCCACAGCAAGTTAAATTCAGCTCCGTCTTTATTTCTCTGCAACTTGCTGAATGATCCCCGGCACAGAAAAAACATCCATACTGGTAAAACGCCAGACGCGTTTCGGGAAAATGAAATCCCTTTCTCAATGGCGTGCAGTTCATGGAAATGAGTCCCAGCGCTACACCTCCCACAAGGCCATTGAGTGGGCGGCGCCCACGTGGCAGGTAAAGGTCAATAAGTAGTGCAGAGTATAGAGCGCTGGGACTCATTTCCATGAACTGCACGCCATTGAGAAAGGGATTTCATTTTCCCGAAACGCGTCTGGCGTTTTACCAGTATGGATGTTTTTTCTGTGCCGGGGATCATTCAGCAAGTTGCAGAGAAATAAAGACGGAGCTGAATTTAACTTGCTGTGGCCTTTGTCGAATTGGAGTCCTGTGAAGATGGAATTATGTGCGGCTCTCCGGTCGCGTACGAAGGCTCACTGCTGCAGCGGGTCCAGATGAGCACCAGGCTGGTGCTTGAATTGAGGAAGCAAGAATGCTGGCGTCTTGCAGGGGGCGTTCAGTATGAGCTCGTCTCGGCTTCTACAAAGCACGAATTGATGCCCGCCTGAATCTACATCAACCCACTTGGGAACATCAATGTTTTAATAAGGACTGAGAGACAGCGCACCCACTCGGGTGTTATGTATGCACTACACCTCCCACAAGGCCATTGAGTGGGCGGCGCCCACGTGGCAGGTAAAGGTCAATAAGTAGTGCAGAGTATAGAGCGCTGGGACTCATTTCCATGAACTGCACGCCATTGAGAAAGGGATTTCATTTTCCCGAAACGCGTCTGGCGTTTTACCAATATGGATGTTTTTTCTGTGCCGGGGATCATTCAGCAAGTTGCAGAGAAATAAAGACGGAGCTGAATTTAACTTGCTGTGGCCTTTGTCGAATTGGAGTCCTGTGAAGATGGAAATATATATATATATATATATATATATATATATATATATATATATATATATATATATATATTAAGGTCCACAGAACTGCCACTTGCAGGGAGCACTCCCATTAGGCGTTCATAGGGTCAGGGAAGGTCTTTCACACAGCCTGCGCCCGCAGCACCTGACGCGTTTCTGGCTCCGCCTTCATCAGAGGTTCGCTGCAAACAAAGAAGTGCCAACGCGTGACTTGCCAATAAATACCCTTTACTTTTGCTTACAATCAATACAATCAAACTCAGGTGAGTATCAGCAATGTATCCTGGGATTGGTAGTCCAAATCAAACTCATGTGAGCTGGCAGCACTTCCTTGTTCAATAAAGTTTATCTTACATGGGTGTGTCAAAGGTGGCTTCCCCCATTCTGCCACTCGCCTGGTAGTCCCGTAATGCTATCACCAAAGACAGCCACGGAACCGCATGTTGTGCGGCGGTGCTCCCCCCGACCTGGCTGGCCGGAATACATTAAGGTCCACAGAACTGCCACTTGCAGGGAGCACTCCCATTAGGCGTTCATAGGGTCAGGGAAGGTCTTTCACACAGCCTGCGCCCGCAGCACCTGACGCGTTTCTGGCTCCGCCTTCATCAGAGGTTCGCTGCAAACAAAGAAGTGCCAACGCGTGACTTGCCAATAAATACCCTTTACTTTTGCTTACAATCAATACAATCAAACTCAGGTGAGTATCAGCAATGTATCCTGGGATTGGTAGTCCAAACCAAACTCATGTGAGCTGGCAGCACTTCCTTGTTCAATAAAGTTTATCTTACATGGGTGTGTCAAAGGTGGCTTCCCCCATTCTGCCACTCGCCTGGTAGTCCCGTAATGCTATCACCAAAGACAGCCACGGAACCGCATGTTGTGCGGCGGTGCTCCCCCCGACCTGGCTGGCCGGAATACAGTAAGGTCCACAGAACTGCCACTTGCAGGGAGCACTCCCATTAGGCGTTCATAGGGTCAGGGAAGGTCTTTCACACAGCCTGCGCCCGCAGCACCTGACGCGTTTCTGGCTCCGCCTTCATCAGAGGTTCGCTGCAAACAAAGAAGTGCCAACGCTTGACTTGCCAATAAATACCCTTTACTTTTGCTTACAATCAATACAATCAAACTCAGGTGAGTATCAGCAATGTATCCTGGGATTGGTAGTCCAAATCAAACTCATGTGAGCTGGCAGCACTTCCTTGTTCAATAAAGTTTATCTTACATGGGTGTGTCAAAGGTGGCTTCCCCCATTCTGCCACTCGCCTGGTAGTCCCGTAATGCTATCATCAAAGACAGCCACGGAACCGCATGTTGTGCGGCGGTGCTCCCCCCGACCTGGCTGGCCGGAATACATTAAGGTCCACAGAACTGCCACTTGCAGGGAGCACTCCCATTAGGCGTTCATAGGGTCAGGGAAGGTCTTTCACAAAGCCTGCGCCCGCAGCACCTGACGCGTTTCTGGCTCCGCCTTTATCAGAGGTTCGCTGCAAACAAAGAAGTGCCAACGCGTGACTTGCCAATAAATACCCTTTACTTTTGCTTACAATCAATACAATCAAACTCAGGTGAGTATCAGCAATGTATCCTGGGATTGGTAGTCCAAATCAAACTCATGTGAGCTGGCAGCACTTCCTTGTTCAATAAAGTTTATCTTACATGGGTGTGTCAAAGGTGGCTTCCCCCATTCTGCCACTCGCCTGGTAGTCCCGTAATGCTATCACCAAAGACAGCCACGGAACCGCATGTTGTGCGGCGGTGCTCCCCCCGACCTGGCTGGCCGGAATACATTAAGGTCCACAGAACTGCCACTTGCAGGGAGCACTCCCATTAGGGGTTCATAGGGTCAGGGAAGGTCTTTCACACAGCCTGCGCCCGCAGCACCTGACGCGTTTCTGGCTCCGCCTTCATCAGAGGTTCGCTGCAAACAAAGAAGAGCCAACGCGTGACTTGCCAATAAATACCCTTTACTTTTGCTTACAATCAATACAATCAAACTCAGGTGAGTATCAGCAATGTATCCTGGGATTGGTAGTCCAAATCAAACTCATGTGAGCTGGCAGCACTTCCTTGTTCAATAAAGTTTATCTTACATGGGTGTGTCAAAGGTGGCTTCCCCCATTCTGCCACTCGCCTGGTAGTCCCGTAATGCTATCATCAAAGACAGCCACGGAACCGCATGTTGTGCGGCGGTGCTCCCCCCGACCTGGCTGGCCGGAATACATTAAGGTCCACAGAACTGCCACTTGCAGGGAGCACTCCCATTAGGCGTTCATAGGGTCAGGGAAGGTCTTTCACACAGCCTGCGCCCGCAGCACCTGACGCGTTTCTGGCTCCGCCTTTATCAGAGGTTCGCTGCAAACAAAGAAGTGCCAACGCGTGACTTGCCAATAAATACCCTTTACTTTTGCTTACAATCAATACAATCAAACTCAGGTGAGTATCAGCAATGTATCCTGGGATTGGTAGTCCAAATCAAACTCATGTGAGCTGGCAGCACTTCCTTGTTCAATAAAGTTTATCTTACATGGGTGTGTCAAAGGTGGCTTCCCCCATTCTGCCACTCGCCTGGTAGTCCCGTAATGCTATCACCAAAGACAGCCACGGAACCGCATGTTGTGCGGCGGTGCTCCCCCCGACCTGGCTGGCCGGAATACATTAAGGTCCACAGAACTGCCACTTGCAGGGAGCACTCCCATTAGGCGTTCATAGGGTCAGGGAAGGTCTTTCACACAGACTGCGCCCGCAGCACCTGACGCGTTTCTGGCTCCGCCTTCATCAGAGGTTCGCTGCAAACAAAGAAGTGCCAACGCGTGACTTGCCAATAAATACCCTTTACTTTTGCTTACAATCAATACAATCAAACTCAGGTGAGTATCAGCAATGTATCCTGGGATTGGTAGTCCAAATCAAACTCATGTGAGCTGGCAGCACTTCCTTGTTCAATAAAGTTTATCTTACATGGGTGTGTCAAAGGTGGCTTCCCCCATTCTGCCACTCGCCTGGTAGTCCCGTAATGCTATCACCAAAGACAGCCACGGAACCGCATGTTGTGCGGCGGTGCTCCCCCCGACCTGGCTGGCCGGAATACATTAAGGTCCACAGAACTGCCACTTGCAGGGAGCACTCCCATTAGGCGTTCATAGGGTCAGGGAAGGTCTTTCACACAGCCTGCGCCCGCAGCACCTGACGCGTTTCTGACTCCGCCTTCATCAGAGGTTCGCTGCAAACAAAGAAGTGCCAACGCGTGACTTGCCAATAAATACCCTTTACTTTTGCTTACAATCAATACAATCAAACTCAGGTGAGTATCAGCAATGTATCCTGGGATTGGTAGTCCAAATCAAACTCATGTGAGCTGGCAGCACTTCCTTGTTCAATAAAGTTTATCTTACATGGGTGTGTCAAAGGTGGCTTCCCCCATTCTGCCACTCGCCTGGTAGTCCCGTAATGCTATCACCAAAGACAGCCACGGAACCGCATGTTGTGCGGCGGTGCTCCCCCCGACCTGGCTGGCCGGAATACATTAAGGTCCACAGAACTGCCACTTGCAGGGAGCACTCCCATTAGGCGTTCATAGGGTCAGGGAAGGTCTTTCACACAGCCTGCGCCCGCAGCACCTGACGCGTTTCTGGCTCCGCCTTCATCAGAGGTTCGCTGCAAACAAAGAAGTGCCAACGCGTGACTTGCCAATAAATACCCTTTACTTTTGCTTACAATCAATACAATCAAACTCAGGTGAGTATCAGCAATGTATCCTGGGATTGGTAGTCCAAATCAAACTCATGTGAGCTGGCAGCACTTCCTTGTTCAATAAAGTTTATCTTACATGGGTGTGTCAAAGGTGGCTTCCCCCATTCTGCCACTCGCCTGGTAGTCCCGTAATGCTATCACCAAAGACAGCCACGGAACCGCATGTTGTGCGGCGGTGCTCCCCCCGACCTGGCTGGCCGGAATACATTAAGGTCCACAGAACTGCCACTTGCAGGGAGCACTCCCATTAGGCGTTCATAGGGTCAGGGAAGGTCTTTCACACAGCCTGCGCCCGCAGCACCTGACGCGTTTCTGGCTCCGCCTTCATCAGAGGTTCGCTGCAAACAAAGAAGTGCCAACGCGTGACTTGCCAATAAATACCCTTTACTTTTGCTTACAATCAATACAATCAAACTCAGGTGAGTATCAGCAATGTATCCTGGGATTGGTAGTCCAAATCAAACTCATGTGAGCTGGCAGCACTTCCTTGTTCAATAAAGTTTATCTTACATGGATGTGTCAAAGGTGGCTTCCCCCATTCTGCCACTCGCCTGGTAGTCCCGTAATGCTATCACCAAAGACAGCCACGGAACCGCATGTTGTGCGGCGGTGCTCCCCCCGATCTGGCTGGCCGGAATACATTAAGGTCCACAGAACTGCCACTTGCAGAGAGCACTCCCATTAGGCGTTCATAGGGTCAGGGAAGGTCTTTCACACAGCCTGCGCCCGCAGCATCTGATGCGTTTCTGGCTCCGCCTTCATCAGAGGTTCGCTGCAAACAAAGAAGTGCCAACGCGTGACTTGCCAATAAATACCCTTTACTTTTGCTTACAATCAATACAATCAAACTCAGGTGAGTATCAGCAATGTATCCTGGGATTGGTAGTCCAAATCAAACTCATGTGAGCTGGCAGCACTTCCTTGTTCAATAAAGTTTATCTTACATGGGTGTGTCAAAGGTGGCTTCCCCCATTCTGCCACTCGCCTGGTAGTCCCGTAATGCTATCACCAAAGACAGCCACGGAACCGCATGTTGTGCGGCGGTGCTCCCCCCGACCTGGCTGGCCGGAATACATTAAGGTCCACAGAACTGCCACTTGCAGGGAGCACTCCCATTAGGCGTTCATAGGGTCAGGGAAGGTCTTTCACACAGCCTGCGCCCGCAGCACCTGACGCGTTTCTGGCTCCGCCTTCATCAGAGGTTCGCTGCAAACAAAGAAGTGCCAACGCGTGACTTGCCAATAAATACCCTTTACTTTTGCTTACAATCAATACAATCAAACTCAGGTGAGTATCAGCAATGTATCCTGGGATTGGTAGTCCAAATCAAACTCATGTGAGCTGGCAGCACTTCCTTGTTCAATAAAGTTTATCTTACATGGGTGTGTCAAAGGTGGCTTCCCCCATTCTGCCACTCGCCTGGTAGTCCCGTAATGCTATCACCAAAGACAGCCACGGAACCGCATGTTGTGCGGCGGTGCTCCCCCCGACCTGGCTGGCCGGAATACATTAAGGTCCACAGAACTGCCACTTGCAGGGAGCACTCCCATTAGGCGTTCATAGGGTCAGGGAAGGTCTTTCACACAGCCTGCGCCCGCAGCACCTGACGCGTTTCTGGCTCTGCCTTCATCAGAGGTTCGCTGCAAACAAAGAAGTGCCAACGCGTGACTTGCCAATAAATACCCTTTACTTTTGCTTACAATCAATACAATCAAACTCAGGTGAGTATCAGCAATGTATCCTGGGATTGGTAGTCCAAATCAAACTCATGTGAGCTGGCAGCACTTCCTTGTTCAATAAAGTTTATCTTACATGGGTGTGTCAAAGGTGGCTTCCCCCATTCTGCCACTCGCCTGGTAGTCCCGTAATGCTATCATCAAAGACAGCCACGGAACCGCATGTTGTGCGGCGGTGCTCCCCCCGACCTGGCTGGCCGGAATACATTAAGGTCCACAGAACTGCCATTTGCAGGGAGCACTCCCATTAGGCGTTCATAGGGTCAGGGAAGGTCTTTCACACAGCCTGCGCCCGCAGCACCTGACGTGTTTCTGGCTCCGCCTTTATCAGAGGTTCGCTGCAAACAAAGAAGTGCCAACGCGTGACTTGCCAATAAATACCCTTTACTTTTGCTTACAATCAATACAATCAAACTCAGGTGAGTATCAGCAATGTATCCTGGGATTGGTAGTCCAAATCAAACTCATGTGAGCTGGCAGCACTTCCCTGTTCAATAAAGTTTATCTTACATGGGTGTGTCAAAGGTGGTTTCCCCCATTCTGCCACTCGCCTGGTAGTCCCGTAATGCTATCACCAAAGACAGCCACGGAACCGCATGTTGTGCGGCGGTGCTCCCCCCGACCTGGCTGGCCGGAATACATTAAGGTCCACAGAACTGCCACTTGCAGGGAGCACTCCCATTAGGCGTTCATAGGGTCAGGGAAGGTCTTTCACACAGCCTGCGCCCGCAGCACCTGACGCGTTGCTGGCTCCGCCTTCATCAGAGGTTCGCTGCAAACAAAGAAGTGCCAACGCGTGACTTGCCAATAAATACCCTTTACTTTTGCTTACAATCAATACAATCAAACTCAGGTGAGTATCAGCAATGTATCCTGGGATTGGTAGTCCAAATCAAACTCATGTGAGCTGGCAGCACTTCCTTGTTCAATAAAGTTTATCTTACATGGGTGTGTCAAAGGTGGCTTCCCCCATTCTGCCACTCGCATGGTAGTCCCGTAATGCTATCACCAAAGACAGCCACGGAACCGCATGTTGTGCGGCGGTGCTCCCCCCGACCTGGCTGGCCGGAATACATTAAGGTCCACAGAACTGCCACTTGCAGGGAGCACTCCCATTAGGCGTTCATAGGGTCAGGGAAGGTCTTTCACACAGCCTGCGCCCGCAGCACCTGACGCGTTTCTGGCTCCGCCTTCATCAGAGGTTCGCTGCAAACAAAGAAGTGCCAATGCGTGACTTGCCAATAAATACCCTTTACTTTTGCTTACAATCAATACAATCAAACTCAGGTGAGTATCAGCAATGTATCCTGGGATTGGTAGTCCAAATCAAACTCATGTGAGCTGGCAGCACTTCCTTGTTCAATAAAGTTTATCTTACATGGGTGTGTCAAAGGTGGCTTCCCCCATTCTGCCACTCGCCTGGTAGTCCCGTAATGCTATCACCAAAGACAGCCACGGAACCGCATGTTGTGCGGCGGTGCTCCCCCCGACCTGGCTGGCCGGAATACATTAAGGTCCACAGAACTGCCACTTGCAGGGAGCACTCCCATTAGGCGTTCATAGGGTCAGGGAAGGTCTTTCACACAGCCTGCGCCCGCAGCACCTGACGCGTTTCTGGCTCCGCCTTCATCAGAGGTTCGCTGCAAACAAAGAAGTGCCAACGCGTGACTTGCCAATAAATACCCTTTACTTTTGCTTACAATCAATACAATCAAACTCAGGTGAGTATCAGCAATGTATCCTGGGATTGGTAGTCCAAATCAAACTCATGTGAGCTGGCAGCACTTCCTTGTTCAATAAAGTTTATCTTACATGGGTGTGTCAAAGGTGGCTTCCCCCATTCTGCCACTCGCCTGGTAGTCCCGTAATGCTATCACCAAAGACAGCCACGGAACCGCATGTTGTGCGGCGGTGCTCCCCCCGACCTGGCTGGCCGGAATACATTAAGGTCCACAGAACTGCCACTTGCAGGGAGCACTCCCATTAGGCGTTCATAGGGTCAGGGAAGGTCTTTCACACAGCCTGCGCCCGCAGCACCTGACGCGTTTCTGGCTCCGCCTTCATCAGAGGTTCGCTGCAAACAAAGAAGTGCCAACGCGTGACTTGCCAATAAATACCCTTTACTTTTGCTTACAATCAATACAATCAAACTCAGGTGAGTATCAGCAATGTATCCTGGGATTGGTAGTCCAAATCAAACTCATGTGAGCTGGCAGCACTTCCTTGTTCAATAAAGTTTATCTTACATGGGTGTGTCAAAGGTGGCTTCCCCCATTCTGCCACTCGCCTGGTAGTCCCGTAATGCTATCACCAAAGACAGCCACGGAACTGCATGTTGTGCGGCGGTGCTCCCCCCGACCTGGCTGGCCGGAATACATTAAGGTCCACAGAACTGCCACTTGCAGGGAGCACTCCCATTAGGCGTTCATAGGGTCAGGGAAGGTCTTTCACACAGCCTGCGCCCGCAGCACCTGACGCGTTTCTGGCTCCGCCTTCATCAGAGGTTCGCTGCAAACAAAGAAGTGCCAACGCGTGACTTGCCAATAAATACCCTTTACTTTTGCTTACAATCAATACAATCAAACTCAGGTGAGTATCAGCAATGTATCCTGGGATTGGTAGTCCAAATAAAACTCATGTGAGCTGGCAGCACTTCCTTGTTCAATAAAGTTTATCTTACATGGGTGTGTCAAAGGTGGCTTCCCCCATTCTGCCACTCGCCTGGTAGTCCCGTAATGCTATCACCAAAGACAGCCACGGAACCGCATGTTGTGCGGCGGTGCTCCCCCCGACCTGGCTGGCCGGAATACATTAAGGTCCACAGAACTGCCACTTGCAGGGAGCACTCCCATTAGGCGTTCATAGGGTCAGGGAAGGTCTTTCACACAGCCTGCGCCCGCAGCACCTGACGCGTTTCTGGCTCCGCCTTCATCAGAGGTTCGCTGCAAACAAAGAAGTGCCAACGCGTGACTTGCCAATAAATACCCTTTACTTTTGCTTACAATCAATACAATCAAACTCAGGTGAGTATCAGCAATGTATCCTGGGATTGGTAGTCCAAATCAAACTCATGTGAGCTGGCAGCACTTCCTTGTTCAATAAAGTTTATCTTACATGGGTGTGTCAAAGGTGGCTTCCCCCATTCTGCCACTCGCCTGGTAGTCCCGTAATGCTATCATCAAAGACAGCCACGGAACCGCATGTTGTGCGGCGGTGCTCCCCCCGAACTGGCTGGCCGGAATACATTAAGGTCCACAGAACTGCCATTTGCAGGGAGCACTCCCATTAGGCGTTCATAGGGTCAGGGAAGGTCTTTCACACAGCCTGCGCCCGCAGCACCTGACGTGTTTCTGGCTCCGCCTTTATCAGAGGTTCGCTGCAAACAAAGAAGTGCCAACGCGTGACTTGCCAATAAATACCCTTTACTTTTGCTTACAATCAATACAATCAAACTCAGGTGAGTATCAGCAATGTATCCTGGGATTGGTAGTCCAAATCAAACTCATGTGAGCTGGCAGCACTTCCTTGTTCAATAAAGTTTATCTTACATGGGTGTGTCAAAGGTGGCTTCCCCCATTCTGCCACTCGCCTGGTAGTCCCGTAATGCTATCACCAAAGACAGTCACGGAACCGCATGTTGTGCGGCGGTGCTCCCCCCGACCTGGCTGGCCGGAATACATTAAGGTCCACAGAACTGCCACTTGCAGGGAGCACTCCCATTAGGCGTTCATAGGGTCAGGGAAGGTCTTTCACACAGCCTGCGCCCGCAGCACCTGACGCGTTGCTGGCTCCGCCTTCATCAGAGGTTCGCTGCAAACAAAGAAGTGCCAACGCGTGACTTGCCAATAAATACCCTTTACTTTTGCTTACAATCAATACAATCAAACTCAGGTGAGTATCAGCAATGTATCCTGGGATTGGTAGTCCAAATCAAACTCATGTGAGCTGGCAGCACTTCCTTGTTCAATAAAGTTTATCTTACATGGGTGTGTCAAAGGTGGCTTCCCCCATTCTGCCACTCGCCTGGTAGTCCTGTAATGCTATCACCAAAGACAGCCACGGAACCGCATGTTGTGCGGCGGTGCTCCCCCCGACCTGGCTGGCCGGAATACATTAAGGTCCACAGAACTGCCACTTGCAGGGAGCACTCCCATTAGGCGTTCATAGGGTCAGGGAAGGTCTTTCACACAGCCTGCGCCCGCAGCACCTGACGCGTTTCTGGCTCCGCCTTCATCAGAGGTTCGCTGCAAACAAAGAAGTGCCAACGCGTGACTTGCCAATAAATACCCTTTACTTTTGCTTACAATCAATACAATCAAACTCAGGTGAGTATCAGCAATGTATCCGGGGATTGGTAGTCCAAATCAAACTCATGTGAGCTGGCAGCACTTCCTTGTTCAATAAAGTTTATCTTACATGGGTGTGTCAAAGGTGGCTTCCCCCATTCTGCCACTCGCCTGGTAGTCCCGTAATGCTATCACCAAAGACAGCCACGGAACCGCATGTTGTGCGGCGGTGCTCCCCCCGACCTGGCTGGCCGGAATACATTAAGGTCCACAGAACTGCCACTTGCAGGGAGCACTCCCATTAGGCGTTCATAGGGTCAGGGAAGGTCTTTCACACAGCCTGCGCCCGCAGCATCTGATGCGTTTCTGGCTCCGCCTTCATCAGAGGTTCGCTGCAAACAAAGAAGTGCCAACGCGTGACTTGCCAATAAATACCCTTTACTTTTGCTTACAATCAATACAATCAAACTCAGGTGAGTATCAGCAATGTATCCTGGGATTGGTAGTCCAAATCAAACTCATGTGAGCTGGCAGCACTTCCTTGTTCAATAAAGTTTATCTTACATGGGTGTGTCAAAGGTGGCTTCCCCCATTCTGCCACTCGCCTGGTAGTCCCGTAATGCTATCACCAAAGACAGCCACGGAACCGCATGTTGTGCGGCGGTGCTCCCCCCGACCTGGCTGGCCGGAATACATTAAGGTCCACAGAACTGCCACTTGCAGGGAGCACTCCCATTAGGCGTTCATAGGGTCAGGGAAGGTCTTTCACACAGCCTGCGCCCGCAGCACCTGACGCGTTTCTGGCTCCGCCTTTATCAGAGGTTCGCTGCAAACAAAGAAGTGCCAACGCGTGACTTGCCAATAAATACCCTTTACTTTTGCTTACAATCAATACAATCAAACTCAGGTGAGTATCAGCAATGTATCCTGGGATTGGTAGTCCAAATCAAACTCATGTGAGCTGGCAGCACTTCCTTGTTCAATAAAGTTTATCTTACATGGGTGTGTCAAAGGTGGCTTCCCCCATTCTGCCACTCGCCTGGTAGTCCCGTAATGCTATCACCAAAGACAGCCACGGAACCGCATGTTGTGCGGCGGTGCTCCCCCCGACCTGGCTGGCCGGAATACATTAAGGTCCACAGAACTGCCACTTGCAGGGAGCACTCCCATTAGGCGTTCATAGGGTCAGGGAAGGTCTTTCACACAGCCTGCGCCCGCAGCACCTGACGCGTTTCTGGCTCCGCCTTCATCAGAGGTTCGCTGCAAACAAAGAAGTGCCAACGCGTGACTTGCCAATAAATACCCTTTACTTTTGCTTACAATCAATACAATCAAACTCAGGTGAGTATCAGCAATGTATCCTGGGATTGGTAGTCCAAATCAAACTCATGTGAGCTGGCAGCACTTCCTTGTTCAATAAAGTTTATCTTACATGGGTGTGTCAAAGGTGGCTTCCCCCATTCTGCCACTCGCCTGGTAGTCCCGTAATGCTATCACCAAAGACAGCCACGGAACCGCATGTTGTGCGGCGGTGCTCCCCCCGACCTGGCTGGCCGGAATACATTAAGGTCCACAGAACTGCCACTTGCAGGGAGCACTCCCATTAGGCGTTCATAGGGTCAGGGAAGGTCTTTCACACAGCCTGCGCCCGCAGCACCTGACGCGTTTCTGGCTCCGCCTTCATCAGAGGTTCGCTGCAAACAAAGAAGTGCCAACGCGTGACTTGCCAATAAATACCCTTTACTTTTGCTTACAATCAATACAATCAAACTCAGGTGAGTATCAGCAATGTATCCTGGG
This sequence comes from Lissotriton helveticus, assembly GCF_964261635.1. Taxonomy (NCBI): domain Eukaryota; kingdom Metazoa; phylum Chordata; class Amphibia; order Caudata; family Salamandridae; genus Lissotriton; species Lissotriton helveticus. Next base: position 193,132,870 of record NC_136072.1, read on the forward strand.
ATTGGTAGTCCAAATCAAACTCATGTGAGCTGGCAGCACTTCCTTGTTCAATAAAGTTTATCTTACATGGGTGTGTCAAAGGTGGCTTCCCCCATTCTGCCACTCGCCTGGTAGTCCCGTAATGCTATCATCAAAGACAGCCACGGAACCGCATGTTGTGCGGCGGTGCTCCCCCCGACCTGGCTGGCCGGAATACATTAAGGTCCACAGAACTGCCATTTGCAGGGAGCACTCCCATTAGGCGTTCATAGGGTCAGGGAAGGTCTTTCACACAGCCTGCGCCCGCAGCACCTGACGTGTTTCTGGCTCCGCCTTTATCAGAGGTTCGCTGCAAACAAAGAAGTGCCAACGCGTGACTTGCCAATAAATACCCTTTACTTTTGCTTACAATCAATACAATCAAACTCAGGTGAGTATCAGCAATGTATCCTGGGATTGGTAGTCCAAATCAAACTCATGTGAGCTGGCAGCACTTCCTTGTTCAATAAAGTTTATCTTACATGGGTGTGTCAAAGGTGGTTTCCCCCATTCTGCCACTCGCCTGGTAGTCCCGTAATGCTATCACCAAAGACAGCCACGGAACCGCATGTTGTGCGGCGGTGCTCCCCCCGACCTGGCTGGCCGGAATACATTAAGGTCCACAGAACTGCCACTTGCAGGGAGCACTCCCATTAGGCGTTCATAGAGTCAGGGAAGGTCTTTCACACAGCCTGCGCCCGCAGCACCTGACGCGTTGCTGGCTCCGCCTTCATCAGAGGTTCGCTGCAAACAAAGAAGTGCCAACGCGTGACTTGCCAATAAATACCCTTTACTTTTGCTTACAATCAATACAATCAAACTCAGGTGAGTATCAGCAATGTATCCTGGGATTGGTAGTCCAAATCAAACTCATGTGAGCTGGCAGCACTTCCTTGTTCAATAAAGTTTATCTTACATGGGTGTGTCAAAGGTGGCTTCCCCCATTCTGCCACTCGCCTGGTAGTCCCGTAATGCTATCACCAAAGACAGCCACGGAACCGCATGTTGTGCGGCGGTGCTCCCCCCGACCTGGCTGGCCGGAATACATTAAGGTCCACAGAACTGCCACTTGCAGGGAGCACTCCCATTAGGCGTTCATAGGGTCAGGGAAGGTCTTTCACACAGCCTGCGCCCGCAGCACCTGACGCGTTTCTGGCTCCGCCTTCATCAGAGGTTCGCTGCAAACAAAGAAGTGCCAATGCGTGACTTGCCAATAAATACCCTTTACTTTTGCTTACAATCAATACAATCAAACTCAGGTGAGTATCAGCAATGTATCCTGGGATTGGTAGTCCAAATCAAACTCATGTGAGCTGGCAGCACTTCCTTGTTCAATAAAGTTTATCTTACATGGGTGTGTCAAAGGTGGCTTCCCCCATTCTGCCACTCGCCTGGTAGTCCCGTAATGCTATCACCAAAGACAGCCACGGAACCGCATGTTGTGCGGCGGTGCTCCCCCCGACCTGGCTGGCCGGAATACATTAAGGTCCACAGAACTGCCACTTGCAGGGAGCACTCCCATTAGGCGTTCATAGGGTCAGGGAAGGTCTTTCACACAGCCTGCGCCCGCAGCACCTGACGCGTTTCTGGCTCCGCCTTCATCAGAGGTTCGCTGCAAACAAAGAAGTGCCAACGCGTGACTTGCCAATAAATACCCTTTACTTTTGCTTACAATCAATACAATCAAACTCAGGTGAGTATCAGCAATGTATCCTGGGATTGGTAGTCCAAATCAAACTCATGTGAGCTGGCAGCACTTCCTTGTTCAATAAAGTTTATCTTACATGGGTGTGTCAAAGGTGGCTTCCCCCATTCTGCCACTCGCCTGGTAGTCCCGTAATGCTATCACCAAAGACAGCCACGGAACCGCATGTTGTGCGGCGGTGCTCCCCCCGATCTGGCTGGCCGGAATACATTAAGGTCCACAGAACTGCCACTTGCAGGGAGCACTCCCATTAGGCGTTCATAGGGTCAGGGAAGGTCTTTCACACAGCCTGCGCCCGCAGCACCTGATGCGTTTCTGGCTCCGCCTTCATCAGAGGTTCGCTGCAAACAAAGAAGTGCCAACGCGTGACTTGCCAATAAATACCCTTTACTTTTGCTTACAATCAATACAATCAAACTCAGGTGAGTATCAGCAATGTATCCTGGGATTGGTAGTCCAAATCAAACTCATGTGAGCTGGCAGCACTTCCTTGTTCAATAAAGTTTATCTTACATGGGTGTGTCAAAGGTGGCTTCCCCCATTCTGCCACTCGCCTGGTAGTCCCGTAATGCTATCACCAAAGACAGCCACGGAACCGCATGTTGTGCGGCGGTGCTCCCCCCGACCTGGCTGGCCGGAATACATTAAGGTCCACAGAACTGCCACTTGCAGGGAGCACTCCCATTAGGCGTTCATAGGGTCAGGGAAGGTCTTTCACACAGCCTGCGCCCGCAGCACCTGACGCGTTTCTGGCTCCGCCTTCATCAGAGGTTCGCTGCAAACAAAGAAGTGCCAACGCGTGACTTGCCAATAAATACCCTTTACTTTTGCTTACAATCAATACAATCAAACTCAGGTGAGTATCAGCAATGTATCCTGGGATTGGTAGTCCAAATCAAACTCATGTGAGCTGGCAGCACTTCCTTGTTCAATAAAGTTTATTTTACATGGGTGTGTCAAAGGTGGCTTCCCCCATTCTGCCACTCGCCTGGTAGTCCCGTAATGCTATCACCAAAGACAGCCACGGAACCGCATGTTGTGCTGCGGTGCTCCCCCCGACCTGGCTGGCCGGAATACATTAAGGTCCACAGAACTGCCACTTGCAGGGAGCACTCCCATTAGGCGTTCATAGGGTCAGGGAAGGTCTTTCACACAGCCTGCGCCCGCAGCACCTGACGCGTTTCTGGCTCCGCCTTCATCAGAGGTTCGCTGCAAACAAAGAAGTGCCAACGCGTGACTTGCCAATAAATACCCTTTACTTTTGCTTACAATCAATACAATCAAACTCAGGTGAGTATCAGCAATGTATCCTGGGATTGGTAGTCCAAATCAAACTCATGTGAGCTGGCAGCACTTCCTTGTTCAATAAAGTTTATCTTACATGGGTGTGTCAAAGGTGGCTTCCCCCATTCTGCCACTCGCCTGGTAGTCCCGTAATGCTATCACCAAAGACAGCCACGGAACCGCATGTTGTGCGGCGGTGCTCCCCCCGACCTGGCTGGCCGGAATACATTAAGGTCCACAGAACTGCCACTTGCAGGGAGCACTCCCATTAGGCGTTCATAGGGTCAGGGAAGGTCTTTCACACAGCCTGCGCCCGCAGCACCTGACGCGTTTCTGGCTCCGCCTTCATCAGAGGTTCGCTGCAAACAAAGAAGTGCCAACGCGTGACTTGCCAATAAATACCCTTTACTTTTGCTTACAATCAATACAATCAAACTCAGGTGAGTATCAGCAATGTATCCTGGGATTGGTAGTCCAAATCAAACTCATGTGAGCTGGCAGCACTTCCTTGTTCAATAAAGTTTATCTTACATGGGTGTGTCAAAGGTGGCTTCCCCCATTCTGCCACTCGCCTGGTAGTCCCGTAATGCTATCACCAAAGACAGCCACGGAACCGCATGTTGTGCGGCGGTGCTCCCCCCGACCTGGCTGGCCGGAATACATTAAGGTCCACAGAACTGCCACTTGCAGGGAGCACTCCCATTAGGCGTTCATAGGGTCAGGGAAGGTCTTTCACACAGCCTGCGCCCGCAGCACCTGACGCGTTGCTGGCTCCGCCTTCATCAGAGGTTCGCTGCAAACAAAGAAGTGCCAACGCGTGACTTGCCAATAAATACCCTTTACTTTTGCTTACAATCAATACAATCAAACTCAGGTGAGTATCAGCAATGTATCCTGGGATTGGTAGTCCAAATCAAACTCATGTGAGCTGGCAGCACTTCCTTGTTCAATAAAGTTTATCTTACATGGGTGTGTCAAAGGTGGCTTCCCCCATTCTGCCACTCGCCTGGTAGTCCTGTAATGCTATCACCAAAGACAGCCACGGAACCGCATGTTGTGCGGCGTTGCTCCCCCCGACCTGGCTGGCCGGAATACATTAAGGTCCACAGAACTGCCACTTGCAGGGAGCACTCCCATTAGGCGTTCATAGGGTCAGGGAAGGTCTATCACACAGCCTGCGCCCGCAGCACCTGACGCGTTTCTGGCTCCGCCTTCATCAGAGGTTCGCTGCAAACAAAGAAGTGCCAACGCGTGACTTGCCAATAAATACCCTTTACTTTTGCTTACAATCAATACAATCAAACTCAGGTGAGTATCAGCAATGTATCCGGGGATTGGTAGTCCAAATCAAACTCATGTGAGCTGGCAGCACTTCCTTGTTCAATAAAGTTTATCTTACATGGGTGTGTCAAAGGTGGCTTCCCCCATTCTGCCACTCGCCTGGTAGTCCCGTAATGCTATCACCAAAGACAGCCACGGAACCGCATGTTGTGCGGCGGTGCTCCCCCCGACCTGGCTGGCCGGAATACATTAAGGTCCACAGAACTGCCACTTGCAGGGAGCACTCCCATTAGGCGTTCATAGGGTCAGGGAAGGTCTTTCACACAGCCTGCGCCCGCAGCACCTGACGCGTTTCTGGCTCCGCCTTCATCAGAGGTTCGCTGCAAACAAAGAAGTGCCAACGCGTGACTTGCCAATAAATACCCTTTACTTTTGCTTACAATCAATACAATCAAACTCAGGTGAGTATCAGCAATGTATCCTGGGATTGGTAGTCCAAATCAAACTCATGTGAGCTGGCAGCACTTCCTTGTTCAATAAAGTTTATCTTACATGGGTGTGTCAAAGGTGGCTTCCCCCATTCTGCCACTCGCCTGGTAGTCCCGTAATGCTATCACCAAAGACAGCCACGGAACCGCATGTTGTGCGGCGGTGCTCCCCCCGACCTGGCTGGCCGGAATACATTAAGGTCCACAGAACTGCCACTTGCAGGGAGCACTCCCATTAGGCGTTCATAGGGTCAGGGAAGGTCTTTCACACAGCCTGCGCCCGCAGCACCTGACGCGTTGCTGGCTCCGCCTTCATCAGAGGTTCGCTGCAAACAAAGAAGTGCCAACGCGTGACTTGCCAATAAATACCCTTTACTTTTGCTTACAATCAATACAATCAAACTCAGGTGAGTATCAGCAATGTATCCTGGGATTGGTAGTCCAAATCAAACTCATGTGAGCTGGCAGCACTTCCTTGTTCAATAAAGTTTATCTTACATGGGTGTGTCAAAGGTGGCTTCCCCCATTCTGCCACTCGCCTGGTAGTCCTGTAATGCTATCACCAAAGACAGCCACGGAACCGCATGTTGTGCGGCGTTGCTCCCCCCGACCTGGCTGGCCGGAATACATTAAGGTCCACAGAACTGCCACTTGCAGGGAGCACTCCCATTAGGCGTTCATAGGGTCAGGGAAGGTCTATCACACAGCCTGCGCCCGCAGCACCTGACGCGTTTCTGGCTCCGCCTTCATCAGAGGTTCGCTGCAAACAAAGAAGTGCCAACGCGTGACTTGCCAATAAATACCCTTTACTTTTGCTTACAATCAATACAATCAAACTCAGGTGAGTATCAGCAATGTATCCGGGGATTGGTAGTCCAAATCAAACTCATGTGAGCTGGCAGCACTTCCTTGTTCAATAAAGTTTATCTTACATGGGTGTGTCAAAGGTGGCTTCCCCCATTCTGCCACTCGCCTGGTAGTCCCGTAATGCTATCACCAAAGACAGCCACGGAACCGCATGTTGTGCAGCGGTGCTCCCCCCGACCTGGCTGGCCGGAATACATTAAGGTCCACAGAACTGCCACTTGCAGGGAGCACTCCCATTAGGCGTTCATAGGGTCAGGGAAGGTCTTTCACACAGCCTGCGCCCGCAGCACCTGACGCGTTTCTGGCTCCGCCTTCATCAGAGGTTCGCTGCAAACAAAGAAGTGCCAACGCGTGACTTGCCAATAAAAACCCTTTACTTTTGCTTACAATCAATACAATCAAACTCAGGTGAGTATCAGCAATGTATCCTGGGATTGGTAGTCCAAATCAAACTCATGTGAGCTGGCGGCACTTCCTTGTTCAATAAAGTTTATCTTACATGGGTGTGTCAAAGGTGGCTTCCCCCATTCTGCCACTCGCCTGGTAGTCCCGTAATGCTATCACCAAAGACAGCCACGGAACCGCATGTTGTGCGGCGGTGCTCCCCCCGACCTGGCTGGCCGGAATACATTAAGGTCCACAGAACTGCCACTTGCAGGGAGCACTCCCATTAGGCGTTCATAGGGTCAGGGAAGGTCTTTCACACAGCCTGCGCCCGCAGCACCTGACGCGTTTCTGGCTCCGCCTTCATCAGAGGTTCGCTGCAAACAAAGAAGTGCCAACGCGTGACTTGCCAATAAATACCCTTTACTTTTGCTTACAATCAATACAATCAAACTCAGGTGAGTATCAGCAATGTATCCTGGGATTGGTAGTCCAAATCAAACTCATGTGAGCTGGCAGCACTTCCTTGTTCAATAAAGTTTATCTTACATGGGTGTGTCAAAGGTGGCTTCCCCCATTCTGCCACTCGCCTGGTAGTCCCGTAATGCTATCACCAAAGACAGTCACGGAACCGCATGTTGTGCGGCGGTGCTCCCCCCGACCTGGCTGGCCGGAATACATTAAGGTCCACAGAACTGCCACTTGCAGGGAGCACTCCCATTAGGCGTTCATAGGGTCAGGGAAGGTCTTTCACACAGCCTGCGCCCGCAGCACCTGACGCGTTGCTGGCTCCGCCTTCATCAGAGGTTCGCTGCAAACAAAGAAGTGCCAACGCGTGACTTGCCAATAAATACCCTTTACTTTTGCTTACAATCAATACAATCAAACTCAGGTGAGTATCAGCAATGTATCCTGGGATTGGTAGTCCAAATCAAACTCATGTGAGCTGGCAGCACTTCCTTGTTCAATAAAGTTTATCTTACATGGGTGTGTCAAAGGTGGCTTCCCCCATTCTGCCACTCGCCTGGTAGTCCTGTAATGCTATCACCAAAGACAGCCACGGAACCGCATGTTGTGCGGCGGTGCTCCCCCCGACCTGGCTGGCCGGAATACATTAAGGTCCACAGAACTGCCACTTGCAGGGAGCACTCCCATTAGGCGTTCATAGGGTCAGGGAAGGTCTTTCACACAGCCTGCGCCTGCAGCACCTGACGCGTTTCTGGCTCCGCCTTCATCAGAGGTTCGCTGCAAACAAAGAAGTGCCAACGCGTGACTTGCCAATAAATACCCTTTACTTTTGCTTACAATCAATACAATCAAACTCAGGTGAGTATCAGCAATGTATCCGGGGATTGGTAGTCCAAATCAAACTCATGTGAGCTGGCAGCACTTCCTTGTTCAATAAAGTTTATCTTACATGGGTGTGTCAAAGGTGGCTTCCCCCATTCTGCCACTCGCCTGGTAGTCCCGTAATGCTATCACCAAAGACAGCCACGGAACCGCATGTTGTGCGGCGGTGCTCCCCCCGACCTGGCTGGCCGGAATACATTAAGGTCCACAGAACTGCCACTTGCAGGGAGCACTCCCATTAGGCGTTCATAGGGTCAGGGAAGGTCTTTCACACAGCCTGCGCCCGCAGCACCTGACGCGTTTCTGGCTCCGCCTTCATCAGAGGTTCGCTGCAAACAAAGAAGTGCAAACGCGTGACTTGCCAATAAATACCCTTTACTTTTGCTTACAATCAATACAATCAAACTCAGGTGAGTATCAGCAATGTATCCTGGGATTGGTAGTCCAAATCAAACTCATGTGAGCTGGCAGCACTTCCTTGTTCAATAAAGTTTATCTTACATGGGTGTGTCAAAGGTGGCTTCCCCCATTCTGCCACTCGCCTGGTAGTCCCGTAATGCTATCATCAAAGACAGCCACGGAACCGCATGTTGTGCGGCGGTGCTCCCCCCGACCTGGCTGGCCGGAATACATTAAGGTCCACAGAACTGCCATTTGCAGGGAGCACTCCCATTAGGCGTTCATAGGGTCAGGGAAGGTCTTTCACACAGCCTGCGCCCGCAGCACCTGACGTGTTTCTGGCTCCGCCTTTATCAGAGGTTCGCTGCAAACAAAGAAGTGCCAACGCGTTACTTGCCAATAAATACCCTTTACTTTTGCTTACAATCAATACAATCAAACTCAGGTGAGTATCAGCAATGTATCCTGGGATTGGTAGTCCAAATCAAACTCATGTGAGCTGGCAGCACTTCCTTGTTCAATAAAGTTTATCTTACATGGGTGTGTCAAAGGTGGCTTCCCCCATTCTGCCACTCGCCTGGTAGTCCCGTAATGCTATCACCAAAGACAGCCACGGAACCGCATGTTGTGCGGCGGTGCTCCCCCGACCTGGCTGGCCGGAATACATTAAGGTCCACAGAACTGCCACTTGCAGGGAGCACTCCCATTAGGCGTTCATAGGGTCAGGGAAGGTCTTTCACACAGCCTGCGCCCGCAGCACCTGACGCGTTGCTGGCTCCGCCTTCATCAGAGGTTCGCTGCAAACAAAGAAGTGCCAACGCGTGACTTGCCAATAAATACCCTTTACTTTTGCTTACAATCAATACAATCAAACTCAGGTGAGTATCAGCAATGTATCCTGGGATTGGTAGTCCAAATCAAACTCATGTGAGCTGGCAGCACTTCCTTGTTCAATAAAGTTTATCTTACATGGGTGTGTCAAAGGTGGCTTCCCCCATTCTGCCACTCGCCTGGTAGTCCCGTAATGCTATCACCAAAGACAGCCACGGAACCGCATGTTGTGCGGCTGTGCTCCCCCCGACCTGGCTGGCCGGAATACATTAAGGTCCACAGAACTGCCACTTGCAGGGAGCACTCCCATTAGGCGTTCATAGGGTCAGGGAAGGTCTTTCACACAGCCTGCGCCCGCAGCACCTGACGCGTTTCTGGCTCCGCCTTCATCAGAGGTTCGCTGCAAACAAAGAAGTGCCAACGCGTGACTTGCCAATAAATACCCTTTACTTTTGCTTACAATCAATACAATCAAACTCAGGTGAGTATCAGCAATGTATCCTGGGATTGGTAGTCCAAATCAAACTCATGTGAGCTGGCAGCACTTCCTTGTTCAATAAAGTTTATCTTACATGGGTGTGTCAAAGGTGGCTTCCCCCATTCTGCCACTCGCCTGGTAGTCCCGTAATGCTATCACCAAAGACAGCCACGGAACCGCATGTTGTGCGGCGGTGCTCCCCCCGACCTGGCTGGCCGGAATACATTAAGGTCCACAGAACTGCCACTTGCAGGGAGCACTCCCATTAGGCGTTCATAGGGTCAGGGAAGGTCTTTCACACAGCCTGCGCCCGCAGCACCTGACGCGTTTCTGGCTCCGCCTTCATCAGAGGTTCGCTGCAAACAAAGAAGTGCCAACGCGTGACTTGCCAATAAATACCCTTTACTTTTGCTTACAATCAATACAATCAAACTCAGGTGAGTATCAGCAATGTATCCTGGGATTGGTAGTCCAAATCAAACTCATGTGAGCTGGCAGCACTTCCTTGTTCAATAAAGTTTATCTTACATGGGTGTGTCAAAGGTGGCTTCCCCCATTCTGCCACTCGCCTGGTAGTCCCGTAATGCTATCACCAAAGACAGCCACGGAACCGCATGTTGTGCGGCGGTGCTCCCCCCGACCTGGCTGGCCGGAATACATTAAGGTCCACAGAACTGCCACTTGCAGGGAGCACTCCCATTAGGCGTTCATAGGGTCAGGGAAGGTCTTTCACACAGCCTGCGCCCGCAGCACCTGACGCGTTTCTGGCTCCGCCTTCATCAGAGGTTCGCTGCAAACAAAGAAGTGCCAACGCGTGATTTGCCAATAAATACCCTTTACTTTTGCTTACAATCAATACAATCAAACTCAGGTGAGTATCAGCAATGTATCCTGGGATTGGTAGTCCAAATCAAACTCATGTGAGCTGGCAGCACTTCCTTGTTCAATAAAGTTTATCTTACATGGGTGTGTCAAAGGTGGCTTCCCCCATTCTGCCACTCGCCTGGTAGTCCCGTAATGCTATCACCAAAGACAGCCACGGAACCGCATGTTGTGCGGCGGTGCTCCCCCCGACCTGGCTGGCCGGAATACATTAAGGTCCACAGAACTGCCACTTGCAGGGAGCACTCCCATTAGGCGTTCATAGGGTCAGGGAAGGTCTTTCACACAGCCTGCGCCCGCAGCACCTGACGCGTTTCTGGCTCCGCCTTCATCAGAGGTTCGCTGCAAACAAAGAAGTGCCAACGCGTGACTTGCCAATAAATACCCTTTACTTTTGCTTACAATCAATACAATCAAACTCAGGTGAGTATCAGCAATGTATCCTGGGATTGGTAGTCCAAATCAAACTCATGTGAGCTGGCAGCACTTCCTTGTTCAATAAAGTTTATCTTACATGGGTGTGTCAAAGGTGGCTTCCCCCATTCTGCCACTCGCCTGGTAGTCCCGTAATGCTATCACCAAAGACAGCCACGGAACCGCATGTTGTGCGGCGGTGCTCCCCCCGACCTGGCTGGCCGGAATACATTAAGGTCCACAGAACTGCCACTTGCAGGGAGCACTCCCATTAGGCGTTCATAGGGTCAGGGAAGGTCTTTCACACAGCCTGCGCCCGCAGCACCTGACGCATTTCTGGCTCCGCCTTCATCAGAGGTTCGCTGCAAACAAAGAAGTGCCAACGCGTGACTTGCCAATAAATACCCTTTACTTTTGCTTACAATCAATACAATCAAACTCAGGTGAGTATCAGCAATGTATCCTGGGATTGGAAGTCCAAATCAAACTCATGTGAGCTGGCAGCACTTCCTTGTTCAATAAAGTTTATCTTACATGGGTGTGTCAAAGGTGGCTTCCCCCATTCTGCCACTCGCCTGGTAGTCCCGTAATGCTATCACCAAAGACAGCCACGGAACCGCATGTTGTGCGGCGGTGCTCCCCCCGACCTGGCTGGCCGGAATACATTAAGGTCCACAGAACTGCCACTTGCAGGGAGCACTCCCATTAGGCGTTCATAGGGTCAGGGAAGGTCTTTCACACAGCCTGCGCCCGCAGCACCTGACGCGTTTCTGGCTCCGCCTTCATCAGAGGTTCGCTGCAAACAAAGAAGTGCCAACGCGTGACTTGCCAATAAATACCCTTTACTTTTGCTTACAATCAATACAATCAAACTCAGGTGAGTATCAGCAATGTATCCTGGGATTGGTAGTCCAAATCAAACTCATGTGAGCTGGCAGCACTTCCTTGTTCAATAAAGTTTATCTTACATGGGTGTGTCAAAGGTGGCTTCCCCCATTCTGCCACTCGCTTGGTAGTCCCGCCGCACAACATGCGGTTCTGTGGCTGTCTTTGGTGATAGCATTACGGGACTACCAGGCGAGTGGCAGAATGGGGGAAGCCACCTTTGACACACCCATGTAAGATAAACTTTATTGAACAAGGAAGTGCTGCCAACTCACATGAGTTTGATTTGGACTACCAATCCCAGGATACATTGCTGATACTCACCTGAGTTTGATTGTATTGATTGTAAGCAAAAGTAAAGGGTATTTATTGGCAAGTCACGCGTTGGCACTTCTTTGTTTGCAGCGAACCTCTGATGAAGGCGGAGCCAGAAACGCGTCAGGTGCTGCGGGCGCAGGCTGTGTGAAAGACCTTCCCTGACCCTATGAACGCCTAATGGGAGTGCTCCCTGCAAGTGGCAGTTCTGTGGACCTTAATGTATTCCGGCCAGCCAGGTCGGGGGGAGCACCGCCGCACAACATGCGGTTCCGTGGCTGTCTTTGGTGATAGCATTACGGACTACCAGGCGAGTGGCAGAATGGGGGAAGCCACCTTTGACACACCCATGTAAGATAAACTTTATTGAACAAGGAAGTGCTGCCAGCTCACATGAGTTTGATTTGGACTACCAATCCCAGGATACATTGCTGATACTCACCTGAGTTTGATTGTATTGATTGTAAGCAAAAGTAAAGGGTATTTATTGGCAAGTCACGCGTTGGCACTTCTTTATTTGCAGCGAACCTCTGATGAAGGCGGAACCAGAAACGTGTCAGGTGCTGCGGGCGCAGGCTGTGTGAAAGACCTTCCCTGACCCTATGAACGCCTAATGGGAGTGCTCCCTGCAAGTGGCAGTTCTGTGGACCTTAATGTATTCCGGCCAGCCAGGTCGGGGGAGCACCGCCGCACAACATGCGGTTCCGTGGCTGTCTTTGGTGATAGCATTAGGGGACTACCAGGCGAGTGGCAGAATGGGGGAAGCCACCTTTGACACACCCATGTAAGATAAACTTTATTCAACAAGGAAGTGCTGCCAGCTCACATGAGTTTGATTTGGACTACCAATCCCAGGATACATTGCTGATACTCACCTGAGTTTGATTGTATTGATTGTAAGCAAAAGTAAAGGGTATTTATTGGCAAGTCACGCGTTGGCACTTCTTTGTTTGCAGCGAACCTCTGATGAAGGCGGAGCCAGAAACGCGTCAGGTGCTGCGGGCGCAGGCTGTGTGAAAGACCTTCCCTGACCCTATGAACGCCTAATGGGAGTGCTCCCTGCAAGTGGCAGTTCTGTGGACCTTAATGTATTCCGGCCAGCCAGGTCGGGGGGAGCACCGCCGCACAACATGCGGTTCCGTGGCTGTCTTTGGTGATAGCATTACGGGACTACCAGGCGAGTGGCAGAATGGGGGAAGCCACCTTTGACACACCCATGTAAGATAAACTTTATTGAACAAGGAAGTGCTGCCAGCTCACATGAGTTTGATTTGGACTACCAATCCCAGGATACATTGCTGATACTCACCTGAGTTTGATTGTATTGATTGTAAGCAAAAGTAAAGGGTATTTATTGGCAAGTCACGCGTTGGCACTTCTTTGTTTGCAGCGAACCTCTGATGAAGGCGGAGCCAGAAACGCGTCAGGTGCTGCGGGCGCAGGCTGTGTGAAAGACCTTCCCTGACCCTATGAACACCTAATGGGAGTGCTCCCTGCAAGTGGCAGTTCTGTGGACCTTAATGTATTCCGGCCAGCCAGGTCGGGGGGAGCACCGCCGCACAACATGCGGTTCCGTGGCTGTCTTTGGTGATAGCATTACGGGACTACCAGGCGAGTGGCAGAATGGGGGAAGCCACCTTTGACACACCCATGTAAGATAAACTTTATTGAACAAGGAAGTGCTGCCAGCTCACATGAGTTTGATTTGGACTACCAATCCCAGGATACATTGCTGATACTCACCTGAGTTTGATTGTATTGATTGTAAGCAAAAGTAAAAGGTATTTATTGGCAAGTCACGCGTTGGCACTTCTTTGTTTGCAGCGAACCTCTGATGAAGGCGGAGCCAGAAACGCGTCAGGTGCTGCGGGCGCAAGCTGTGTGAAAGACCTTCCCTGACCCTATGAACGCCTAATGGGAGTGCTCCCTGCAAGTGGCAGTTCTGTGGACCTTAATGTATTCCGGCCAGCCAGGTCGGGGGGAGCACCGCCGCACAACATGCGGTTCCGTGGCTGTCTCAGGTGATAGCATTACGGGACTACCAGGCGAGTGGCAGAATGGGGGAAGGCACCTTTGACACACCCATGTAAGATAAACTTTATTGAACAAGGAAGTGCTGCCAGCTCACATGAGTTTGATTTGGACTACCAATCCCAGGATACATTGCTGATACTCACCTGAGTTTGATTGTATTGATTGTAAGCAAAAGTAAAGGGTATTTATTGGCAAGTCACGCGTTGGCACTTCTTTGTTTGCAGCGAACCTCTGATGAAGGTGGAGCCAGAAACGCGTCAGGTGCTGCGGGCGCAGGCTGTGTGAAAGACCTTCCCTGACCCTATGAACGCCTAATGGGAGTGCTCCCTGCAAGTGGCAGTTCTGTGGACCTTAATGTATTCCGGCCAGCCAGGTCGGGGGGAGCACCGCCGCACAACATGCGGTTCCGTGGCTGTCTTTAGTGATAGCATTACGGGACTACCAGGCGAGTGGCAGAATGGGGGAAGCCACCTTTGACACACCCATGTAAGATAAACTTTATTGAACAAGGAAGTGCTGCCAGCTCACATGAGTTTGATTTGGACTACCAATCCCAGGATACATTGCTGATACTCACCTGAGTTTGATTGTATTGATTGTAAGCAAAAGTAAAGGGTATTTATTGGCAAGTCACGCGTTGGCACTTCTTTGTTTGCAGCGAACCTCTGATGAAGGCGGAGCCAGAAACGCGTCAGGTGCTGCGGGCGCAGGCTGTGTGAAAGACCTTCCCTGACCCTATGAACGCCTAATGGGAGTGCTCCCTGCAAGTGGCAGTTCTGTGGACCTTAATATATATATATATATATATATATATATATATATATATATATATATATATATATATATGTGTTACCTACTGGGGGTTGCCAGTAGGTAGTTATAGTTAGGACCTACTTTCCATAGGGAAAAGCGTCTTTTGTTTTCCCAATAACTTTGGCGTTGTTTGACGAATCTTCGCAACATTTTTATACTAGTGGGGCGCTCCGGTCCGCTTCTGTCTTGAAAGTTTCAGGGTGATTCGTCAAGCAGGGGCCGCGAAAAAAAGGGGTTTCCAAAACGCGTTTTCCCCATGTTATTTTCCATAGGAAATTTTAGACAAAGCTACAGCCTGAACTGCTGAATGGTGTAACTCGGTTCAGTAGTTCCTGAGAAATTAGAAATAGAAAAAGTTTCGATCTCTAGGGACGCGCTGGATTTGCGAACCCTCCCGAGCACGAGCTTCATTCTCATTGGCTGCCCACACTCCAAACCAGGAAGTGTTGGCAGCCATCTTGCGACTCGGTCGAACCTAGTCACAAGAAAACAGTAAAAAAAAGATGAAAAACAAAAAAAGGGGGCAGGGTAGAAACACCCTGACCCCCTAGGCCTGCTCAGAGGGTCCCGCAAGTACCCCAAGGGCAAAAAAAAAGTATATTTTTTTTAAAACGGCAGAATTCGCCGTGAATATAAAAAAAAATAACAAAGCGTGGACTTCCATGCTTCATTTTCAAAAAAACCCCGGGTGGGCCAGGTTCTGGGGGCAATCATTTATTTATTTGCGGGGCGCCACCTCCCCGAGGCTACGTAAAATATGTGCAGGAGGGCACGCTGCCCGCCCGCAGCCCCGGGGACCGCCCCCACCACTGTTTCTGAATCTGCGGGGGGGCACCCAGGCCCCCCCAAGCCCCAGGGACCACCACCTCTCTGGGCTTTTTTAAAATATGCACTGGAGGCACACAGCCCCCCCTGCCCCAGGGTCTGCCGCCTCCCCGGGACACATAATCATTACAATTGGGGGGTCCAAAACGGAACTCCTGCCCCGGGGACCACCACCTCCCCGGGGCTTTCAAAACTAAGGGAGGGGGGGCAGCGCGGCCCCCCTCCAGGAGCCCTTGATAGCCCTGGGGACCACCACCCTCCAGGGCCACTCCTGCAATGTCCCAGAGTCCCCACCCCCGGGACATTGCTGTTTGCTATGGCAGGATGGAAGCTGTGCGGCTCCCGCCCTGTCATAGCAAGCACTGGTTTGGATTTTGGAAGCGAGAACAGGATTCCTGCTCTCGCTTGCAAAATCCAAAGCAGATTGCTTTTCCACAAGGGGAGCTACATGTCAGGTCCCCAACGGAGTGGCCAGGCCCCAGTGGATGGGGTCCCCGGGGCTAAAAGTGGCCCGGAAGGGGGGACACGCAGCCCCCGCCCCAACAAAAAAAAATGAAAGTCCGGCCCCGGGGGATGGGGGCCCACAGGGACCCTCAGGATTCAAGGGGACTTAATTCCCCAACTTAAAACACACCGCAGGGCGCATTTGCACACTTGTCACATCAGGGCCTGCCCCCTCCCTGCACCACTGTGCAAACGCGCCCGCGGCGCATTTTAAGTTGGGGGATTAATTCCCCTTCAATCCTGAGGGTTCCTGGGGGCCAACTAGCCCACCAGGTACCTCCAGTAAGCATCACAGGGCTGCGTTGCAGAGAGGTGGTCCAAGGCCAAGCCCCTTTTTACAGCTCTGTGGCGTTTACTGGAGATACCTGGTTTGCTAGTTGGTCCCCAGGGACCCTCAGGATTCAAGGGGAACTAATCCCCCAACTTAAAAAGCGCCATGGGGCGTGTTTGCACAGTGGTGAAGGCAGGGGGCCGCTCTTAATCCTTTTAGCAATTTTTTATGTGTGCTTTGTGAAATATAATACAGTTATGCGCAGAATTTACCCAGCCACGTTCTTATAGTAATTGCTAATACATGTGTGTTATAACTGTGTGTTTCAAATGATCACAATAAATATTACTTTGAATTTGAAGAAACATACCTACTACATACTTCCGGTTACCACTGAACTGAAAACAGCGCCTTCGGGCTCGGTTTTCAGGAACAGCCTCAAAACCTGGTTATTTAATCAATGATCCTCGCTGATATTATTTAGCTCTCATTTGCTCCTTTTTGCTCTGCATAGCACCAAGACGCTTCCGGGCATGTGTGCGCTTTATAAGCTGTATCATTCACTCATTCATTCATTCATTCGTTCATTCCAGTGATACATGCAATTTGTCTCACAATAACACCTTGCCCTATGGGTGACATACACTTTCCGTACTAGTCCTATCTTTGTTGTCATGCGCAGAAGAAAGTGGACTCATGAATTAATACTATTTCAGCCTGCGTTGGGGAAAGTATTGTTACAAAAAGGCGCATCAGAAAATATACATTCCTAATATCATCATTTCATATTGACATTGCACAGTGTGCACAGCACAGATAAGAGTGTGCAAAGGTGAGTGGTCACAGAGCTCGCAGTTTTATGAAATTGGTTTTCAAACTAAGCCACCTTCAAAATCACTAAGCTGTCAAAGTGTTTTCTTTTTTTTTTTTTTAAATGAGTGACAAAATGCAAACTTGGTCTGCAAGAGAACAGTCTCTTTGCTGTGCATGGCTAAGTGTACACCACTTGAAATCCACTTACTATTATTTTCTCAGCAAATGTTTTCATGTTACCGGAAGTCCAGGAGTGGAACTTCCAGTAGAGGATAACCCAGATTTGGTAACGTGGAAACCGTTACAAATTGTCGTTGGAAGGAGTGTATTTAAGGTTTCCCTTTTAAATAATGAAAGCCTTATAGTATTTATTAATGTTTTGCAACCGAAATCTGGTGGAAACAAATTAATATTTTACTGACTACTGAGAGTTAATGGTGACCCATTCACAAATGGGAAAGAGTTACCCAGGGACCCCTTCCTTTGTGAATGGGCAAAGAAAATGCCTGAAGCGTGCAGTGGTCCCTGCGACTACTACCTACTCTTTAGAATTCGTTTTAAAAACTTTTCTTTTCTTTCCTAAAACTCATTCCGTTTTCTTTAAGAAAAACAGTCTTTATTTTAAAAAAGTATTGTTTTTATTTAAAAGCAATCACAGACATGGTGGTCTGCAGATCCCAGCAGGACTCCATCCCTGAGATAGCAATGAATCGTAATGGGTCTCAAATTGGGACCTACCTCATTAATAATCATGAGTTGGGTCAAGTTGTCACCCACTGAAATTCGGTAGTTTGTGGATCGATCTATTTAGTTAATAGGTTGGTTTGCAAAATACCATAGAATTATCAAAAAGACAGTGTGCAAAATTGCGACAACTTTTAGCGATTCTTCTCTTAATATTTCTGACTCCAAGTTCGTTAAATTAGCCCAGTTTTTGCAGGCGTGGAAATTCACTTCACCGACCAATAATCACTCATGCACAGTGTGCACATCACAGATGATAGCCCTACTCCATTACAACGCGCATGCCCTGTATTCACGAAAAGGACATGCAAGAACGACATAAGGCTGTGCAAGGGCTGTGCAACCTGGTTATCCTAGAACAACAAAATATTAGAGACACAGCAATTACTGTTTTATGTATTGGTTCTATGTACCAAGATGGTAGAGTGTACGCCGGACTGCTGGATGAAACCTGGGAGTGAACAAACTTAAGAATGTTTTAGGTAGAAGTATTTTGCTGAAATAACTGTTATATCATTAAACAATGGGTTTGCTTACTAAAACATTTAGAAAATACTACGGTAATTATGTAGCATTCAAATGTGCAAATATGTGACATTGCCTCAGTGAATACTGCAATTAACATAAAGATCACAAGCCAGCATTTTAACACTGAACACTAATTAATGTATATTTATCTGGAAAACAAGTGATCTTTCAATGCAGGCTAACTCGCTGGCAACCCACAATTTAGAAATAAAATGCACTGAGTAATACCAGGGTATTTGTCAAGGACAAATAATATTATCAGCTGTAAAAATCGTAAATACGTTGAAATGTTGCCATGATCCTCATAGTTGAAAAGCAACATATCAGAAGCACATACAAGTGCAATCTGTATTTTTATTATGATTACAGCAAACTGTATTTCAAACTTAATTTGCATTACAATTAATAGGTATTACTCCAAAACAAAGGGCGAACCAGAACAGAAAAAGAAAGCGGAAATGCAATGGCTCTTTAAATCACAGATGGCTTCACTGAGTATGTGTGAAGGAAAACCGCTTGTATTTATCACGCATGCCTTTTCAACACAGTCTCTACTCGATTGCAACATTACCACACATTCCTTTACTATGCAAGTCATTACAATGACTTGCTTTAGGGGGGAGCTGGACTTTGGAATAGTATACCATACTTTTCCAACTCCAGTCTACGCAGCAGTAGGGAAGGTGTTGGACTTAAAATTCAAAACCAGTACAACATTGGGCACCGTAAAGTAAGACATTGTAACGACTTGCATGGTAAAGGAACTTGTGGTAACATTGCAGTTGGGGTAGTGACTGAGTTGTATAGGCAGATCCTGGTAATGACTGGTAAAGAATATTTTCCCTTCCCTGATTCGACACACAAGTTGATGGGACTAATTCACAAAAGTATTTATGAGTACAGCTAATAATACCAGCCCCACTAGCCTCTGTTAGCTCTGCTTGGCAAAAGCTCCCTAAAATTGAAATCTAAATCCCTTATTTCTAAAGCACAAGCTACTCACCTCTAAGGGCCTCAAGGCGCTGGGGGCTGTCGGGTAGAGTAAGTGAGCTATTGCCCAGAATCACATGGTGCTGAGCTGAGCTGCCACCGGGATCGAACCGTGAGCCCTGCGCTCCGGAGTCAGCTGCCCTGGCTGCGACCATGGCCAATGTGCCACACGCCTCCCTGGTGCTTAGTCTTCCGCTCCTTTCTAGCGGATGCTATGAAAAAAACTATTTATATATTTTTTTTAAACTTTCCTTCTACCTATACGTGCCAGCGCAACAATGTTCCCCCACTTCGTTTTGAATCTCAACAATAGACTATCCTGATCTTTTCTCGTTACAAATTTGACTACCCTGTGTTGCTGTAAACGTTATTGTATGCTTTTTATTATATCCTGATTTTTAAGATTACGTCATAAACATGGTAAAATACAGTGTTCTCTAGAATGTCACTCTATGCTTCTTATAGTCTTTTTGAGACAGAGGGGAGCAGGCCAGGGAGAGTGGTGGTGAGCAGCATGCTGCTTGACCTTCCAAAGGTAAGGTGAAGGATCCACCTTCGCCGTTCCTGTACAGGATTTGATTATTTGACTAATTTCTATGCTTATCCGATAACTTGCAAAAACTCCCTGAACTACTGGTGGCCATGGGCATTAAAATGTATTCTTGCGAGCAAGAAGTCTTCCATCCGATGAAGCATGGGCCAGTGAGGTTTTGCTGCGTTGCTGCAAGTTGACAGCAAGGATAGAGTCAAGTTCCAAGTCGAAAGAGTGTATGTTTGTATTTATGTATGTATATGGTATTCTCATAGTGTCAACCTGACCAAAAGACGGCAAATCACAGGGACAAAGACAAGCATACAATCAACGAGTGATAGGAGAGGTAGCTAGGTTGTGATGGGGGTTGCCTTGTGATATAGTGTTCTTCAAAGTGAGTCTTCCAAAATTGCAGCAGCGTTGGTGCGGTCCCAATGGATACAGTGGGTGCTTTGCCAGATTTTGAGAGCATAGATGATAAAGTCCTTCTGCCTTGTTTTTTTCTTTTATAAACTTCTTAATCTACAGCGATGGTGAGCCTGTCTGCAAGGTAAGCATGGTTGCTGGTCGAATGTACTTTGTAAATGATGCAGCTGGTTTTGCAGATGATGCCGGCGTGCAAGGGGAGACAATGAAGTTCTAACAGGATGGGGGTGATGTGATTATATTTCTTCAGGCCCTGAATGAGATGTTTAGGATGCTTGGGTGTGAGCTACCTTCCGTGGTGATTCACACACAGATTGAGTCACACACTCCTCCTGCATGCAGCAACCCAGTGAGCATAGCATTCAAGCAATGATGTGTCATAGAATGTGAAAGCTTAGCTTGCAGCAGGGACGTGAAAATACATCATAGAACATCTGACATGATGTATACAGTAAGGAGTTTTTAACATAAGCATCCATTTTGTGAGGAATCCAAAACGCAACGACTTTCACCTACTGTATTGTAATATTCTAGTGTGTGCATAGGCTTTATTTCATATTCACTGTCGTATGTTAGTTCCTCTGACATACATTTTGGGTGGTTAAAGGGTTTTTCCACCCGCCTGTTGCACCACATTTGCCACAGAACTCTTGATACTCTTTGCGTACACCTTTGGCAGTGCGCCCTTGTAAATACTCTGTACACTCCAAACCCTGTGCTTATTAGTTGCAGCAGGGACGACCGGCTCAGGAAAGTGCAGTGAGGCAGGGGGCGGGGTGTAGGAAAGTCGATAGACGACAGAATAGGTATGATTAAATACATAAATAATATCTATTCCGTCGTCTCTCGGCGTCCACCCCTGACACACCCCTCCTAGTCCCACTGCGCTTACCTGAGCCGGCCGCCGCTGGCTTGCAGTGGTGTGTTAAAAAATACTGAAGTTAGAATGGTTGTGGTTGCAGGAACTGAGCAGCAAGCTGATTTGCTTCTGACCACCATAAGCGCAATGAGGTATAGGGACAGGCACACCAAGAGACAACACGCTTTGTAGTGAAAAGGAGCTTTCGATGAAGTGGTGAAGAAAGGTTATAAAGATGAGTGAAAAGTTGGAGTGGACCCTCTGGAATCACAGTTGTTTCAAATGTCACAAAAGCAAGGAAAACTGAAAATGAGTGCCAATGCCCACCACCTGAAAGCACAGGAAAATTTAAACAATGGGTAAATGCAATAGCCTCATCATTAACTGTTATACTGATTTAAGTGGAAAGTTTTGTGTCTTTCCAAATCATTATTAGGAAGCTTTTGAGAATGAGGGCCTAAGTGTCTGCAGAATCGTATTGAGTCCGGAGAAATAATTCTGTACACACTTTACCCTAATAATTCACATTCACTACTTTTTGTCAGAAAACAGTTGGGAAATGAGAAATCAAATCATGCATATTTTTATATGCTGGAAAAGTGGTGATGCTACTGCTTTCTCATGGATCCAGGATAAAAATCAGCATTTTTTATTTTCTGGGTAAAAAGCTATTTAGAATTCAGAGTTCATCGACAGGCCTCTCTGACATATGGTTAATTTAATGTTGCCACAAGGAGTACAAAGCTTGAGTACATCACAAATAAAAGGACTTCCGGCTGCTCCATAATGAAAGCAGTGTGTGCTGTTCTGTGTCACGGCTGCTACATGCAACGCATAGGCCATGCAGGTAGACCCAATGGCTGCAAGCAATATTCGTTTTATTTTATCAGCCCATTCACTGTTCCAGATTTAAGAGTGGTGCAATATAAACATGCTGCCAGTATACAAAATTTTAGATGGATGACCGTGAACAATGTGGATGCTTTTCTCCAACGTGGACATCATAGACAACACAAACTTGCACCCATTCTCTATTTGATGTCACTCAGAACCCGGAGGAGATAAGCAGGTCTCTTATTTACTGCTGCTCATCTTTAATTTCATGTTGTGTATGGCTCAGACAAATAATAATCTGCCCTTGCTTCTAATTGCTAGGCGGGGACAGAGAAGAAATGGGGACGCTAAACGTAACATGGCCTCTCCACCCTGATCCAAATGTTAGACAAGCATTGGCATAGCCAATAGGTCTCGCCTTTGGGATCTTCTTAGTGTTTAGCCATGCATCACCTTATCCCGGGTGCTGTGCCATGAGGCATTGAAGAACTATACAATTACTACACACTGGCTCATGTAGGGTCATTCAGGAATACAAGCTTGCCTCAGGAAACATTCATGGCCACATTCCAAGGCTTTTTGAAGCACGGACAGAAAGACAAGTCCCTCAATGCAAGTCAACAGCACTATAACATTCTGTGTCTGGAGTATTGAACAGCTTATGAAAGAAAGCAGTGAAGAACTTTCCAATGGCAGAGACGTCACATCCCTCCTCGCCCAGACACCAGGCACACTTCTCCAGAAGTTATATTCAAAACACTGCTCGCACCATCCATTTACCAGCAAGCCCCTGACCGTGCCCTCTGTCCCAGTCCCCTGGGTATAGGAGCACTGGACATAGCAACAACAGCAAAATGCTCCCATTTGTCAGGTGGAGGGAAAATAATGAATAAACAGTGACGGCGTCTGTATCACTTAATCTCTGCACACCTAAAAACAAACAAATTAACCTGACCTTGTGTATTGTAACTGGCATTTTTGTAAAGCACTCCAATACCTTTGGGTCAGTCAAGTCTATGCTCTATAAAAATGCCCCAACACCTTTGGGTCGCTTGAGTTCACATTATAAATAAAAAATAATGTCTCACAGTCCCTGTGGAGCTGCTGTGAATGTGCTTTGAAATTAGAGCTCTGAGAGGAGGTGGACCACAAGAAGAGTTAGTGGGCGGGCATGCAGCGACATGGGAGGAGGTGCTAGAGATGAATGCTGCTCCCATTTGTCAGGTAGAGAGGATATAATGAATAAACACAGGCGATGTTGGCATTACTCAAGCTCCGCATACTTAAAAACAAAAAAATGAACCTGACATTGTGTAATGTAACTGGCACTTTTATAAAGCACTTTATTACCTTTAGATCAGTCAAGTTTGCTCTCTATAAAAATTCCCCCCAAAATTAATCTGACATTGTGTAATGTAACTAGTGCTCATGTGAAGGGCTCCAACACTTTGGGTCACTCAAGGTCACATTATATAAACAAGCTTCAGAGAAAATCCGATAGCAGTTGCCCAGGCCTTGCCCTTAACTGTGCTTCAAGGCTGGGCTGCTGAAGGTCTGGTGACCAAGGTTTGCTAAAGCAACAAGCAGTGAAGCGGGAGGGGTTTGAGGGAAATCCTCGCACTTTGAAGTCAGAGAAAATTAAAGAGGTGATTTCGAAAACAGTGTCTGAAGCATTTGTCATTTCATCTTGGCATTTGAACTGATCGGAGATTGAGTGACAGGCGCCAAAGCTGAACCATTGAAGATGGGCAAAGAGCGACATGAGCAGGAAACAAAGAAAAATATAGTCCCACAATTGAACACATAAATAAAGAAGTGCAATGTTAACAGTAATTGGGTGGTGCTCTGTGGGAGGAACCCAAACACAAAAAGGAGGGACAAAGAGGAACGATTAACCATTAGCAAGCAAACGTTTTTGAATAACAACAAAAGGGAAAAATAAAAAGGCAATAGGCGGGAGGTAAGGCCACTGAGTGAATACAGCATGTCTAGCTTAATCTCACCTAACCCCATAACCCTCTGTGCCCTGACTTCCTCATCCAGAGATGTGCTCTTTAGATCTTTCTATGGTTCTTCACCACAATATTTTTAACCTTGCTTGAGGCACCAGTGGACTGGTGGCTACATTCCTAAATATTCAAAGGTTAAATGTCTGGCCAGACCATGAATACTACACCCAAAACAGAGGAGGTGCACATTGTCATGTCAATAGTAGAGTTACAGAATTTCCACTGTGGTACACAAGAAACACTGGACAAAATTTCTCAACACTTTGTGCCGCGTTTGTATCACAATAATGATACAAAAGTGCATGTATGGTTGATCTGGGGATTTACTTTAAAATGCAAAACATGATTTGAGAGTGGTGCTTTTGACTATTTTGTGCTATCAAGGGCATGTCACATGGCTGAGGCATGCGTGTTCCCATGCCTCCACTCATAGGTTGTGATGCAAAGCCCTATCTACTAATTTTGATAGACAGGGATTCTCAATAAGAATGTGCAACTCATTGAGGCAGTTGTAAAGTTAGAGGAAAGTTTTATTTTCTCAAAGCTTTTCTACTTTTACACCTGTATTCTCTCCCTTTTAAGCAGTGCAGGACAGTAACTTTGTCTGCTGTGTTCTGTGAATTCTTTCTAAATTTGGCCCACTTGGGGCTAGATGTCGGTAAAAGGCATTTACCGATTCGTAAATACCGAATTTTACCGATTCGGTATTTACAAATCGGTAAATGCTATGTAGGTATTTTTACCGAATTTTTTACCGAATCTGTAACATTCGGTAATTACCGAATCGGTATTTACCGATTCGGTAATTGCCATTGATTTCTATGGGCCTTGAGGCCCATAGGAATCAATGTCAATTACCGAATCGGTAAATACCAATTAGGTAAAATTACCGAATTTCCACGGGGGACAGGGTGTCACTTTGACACCTTGTTGCACCCCTGATTCTGGCTTGTGTGCCATGTGGCTCATATAATGCCCTTAGGGCATGTAGGTGTGCCACATGGCACAGGTGTACATGTACAGATGTGCATGTACACAGGAATTCGTTATTTACCATGACATAGTATGTCATGGTAAATAACGAATTCTTAAGGGCCGGTGGCACTGTTTTCAGTGCCACCTACATCACAAATTTGAGATTCGGTAAATTTACCGATTCGGTAATTTACAGAATCGGTAAATTTACCTAATCGGTAAATTTAAGGCCCCCTACATCTGAAACTCCAAATACCGGTCGGTTACGGCCGAAATCGGCCATTACCGACAGGTATTTGGCCTCCTACATCTGGCCCTAGGTCTTTTACACTTTTTGGTTCTGCAGAAACCCATCTTTCATATGTTGCAGTTTTACTGTTGATAGATTGTTTTCAAGTATTTTATGTCATTGTAGCCCATATGGATGACTTTTTAAGTAGTCTGAATGTTTTATATTCAGAACTGTTTCTGCATCTTTGTGTCTGTAATAAGAATTCTGCGTTGAACAGAATATACCCTGTGCTACTTAATAGCTCTTCAGCAATGAATACAAATAAAAAAACATATGCTGACTAGGGGCTTTGTTATTTTAAATCAGTAATGGGTTATCTAATACTTGCACTAACTGCTGCGAAACAGAAGAAGAAAGCGCCATTTATTGAAGTATAAAAAAATCAATTTCTCCTAAGGTTAACTTATTTGCTCTGCTAACGTATGGCACAGGGCAGGGAAATTAAATCAATGTCTCCCGGAGGAAGTACAACTCCATACTAATATAATTCCCTTCTGTTCATAGAAATACTTTTGACCCCTCAAAAAATGATTCGGTTTTCCCTCTCTACCAAAAGCCACTTCGAGGGCAGAGCATTAATTTAATAAGTAATACACGGGCTAACCCACAAATATCAATGCAAGGAAAGTGTCTGATTCCCTACAGTGATCACAAAAATAAAGAAACATTGACCCGCAAAGCATAATATTTCTGCAGGGAATGCACAAGAAATGGTGTTCAAATAAGTATGCTAGGAGAGAATATTGAATTGGAAATTAAACTGAAATACATTTCCTTGGAGTACGCCACAATCCTCACTAGACACACACAGGACTTACATTAGCTGTTGTGTTTCTTTTTAACTACCACTGTGTAGAGATAGGCAAGCAAAGCACATTGGCTCAAATGCACTAATATTTGACACAAGGTTGCGCAGCCGCCACCACCTTGCAGCAAAGTGAGAAAGAAACAATTGCCTTACCTATTAACCCATTCCACGCGGGGCTAATTCCCCTGCAGTGCGGGGGGGAGGGGGGCCGCGCGCGGTGCTCATGACGAGCTCAGCTCGTCATGCTGCACAGTGGAGATGTGCTCATGACGAGCTGAGCTCGTCACAACTCCGCCCACTCTCCTAGAACGCCCGCACAGGAGGGGAATTAGCCCCACGTGGGTGTTCCACGGCAGTTATGACGAGCTCAGCTCATCATGAGCACAGCTCCACTGTGCCTCATGACGAGCTGAGCTCGTCATGAGCGTCGAAGGAGTTAAGATATTGCACACTTTTTCTCTTCCAAATGCGTCAATGCACACACCCTTGCGTCATGGTTCAAGGTAGTGTGCACTCTCGAAAGCATAGGTTTTGTACTGGAAGGTGACCTTTCAAGTACAAAAACTATCCTTTAACACTATTCCAACTAAGAATGTGTGCCGTTCAATGCAGTACACATACAATGTTAGAACAAAAATGAGAAAATAAAACATTTTGTCTTGTTATGATTGCCTTGAGGAGATGTAAGGTTTTGGCTCAAATCCTTATCTCTAAATGTTAGCAGATAAAGACTTGCATCAAAACCCAAGGGTGGTTGCATGGGAACGCCCATGGAACACCCATTTATGACCCCTTGAAGCAAAGTAGCATTATTTGGGCTACTTTCCAATGAATTCCCTTTTTTGTGTTGGATAGCAAATCAGACCACAACAATTCACATTGGTTTTGTGTCACTTAACTTGGTACAAAGCATTAGTAAATCTTAACGTGATGTTTAAGAAAACTGTTTTCTTTCAGATTTTGTGCACAGCTAACCACTAAATGTTCTTGGATTGCTATTGGACATGATTTGCAAAACAAATGCAGATCTCAGATGTATGATGCTTTAAACTTATCACCAAATCACAAGCCATTTGCTATGTGCAGTCAGGCTTCACCTAACTTTCCTGGCATACACCTATTAATTCCAACCATTATGGTAGTTTGTTGAGTATCTGCTCAAAAGAATAAGGGGTGGGGGGGATCTAAAAGTCATCAAAATAGGGGTTTTCTGTTTTCTTACATAGGGAAGCCTTTTTTCATGTGAAATCTCTCACTCCTCCAAATCTTCTTTGAAAAGAATATTATTTCATACCTTTTATTACAATGTCTTACCCACTAACGCTGGACTCATTTACTTGTTTGTTTGTCAGGGCAAACAATTTTGGAAAAGGGCAATGCAATTGTTGAAACACCTATAAGGTAAAAACTCTGGGAGTCCTCCTGATTTTATTGGACCACTCCCCTGACACTCTCTTTGGGACATACACTTGGGGTCACCAGTGCAAAAAAATCAGAACCCTTGGCAGAGCTTATATACTTCGCCCTGCAAATAGATTCTGATAACTCCTTTATGAATCTGGATCAGATTTTATGCTAAGGAGATTTTTCCATGTAAATCTGTGACACATGCCATGCAGAAAACCTTTTGAGAACTGGGTCCCATATCAATTTACTACTTTTCGGGTAGCCACCCAAGTATATACTTATTAAGCTTCAATGTGATTACAAATAGAATAACCTGCAGAACATATAAATACCCTCTCTAGAAGTGGACTATAACATATGATGCTCCTCTGTTCTTGGGTCAGCAGTCTTCTTCATTGTCCACCTCTTTTTGGTCCATAGAATCTTAAGTCCTGGTATCAGTGTGTTACTTAAATACTCATTTTTGGAGCGTTAAGGGGAGTGAGGGATAGTAACCTATGGGTTACTTATACCTGGGGTCACTACAGCCCCAAGATGACCACTTTCTTTGGGGAGTGGGCATGACTCTGTCCTAGAATTCCGAATTCCAAAACACAACATGGTGGAAATCCTAATTTCGTGTTCACTTTAAACTGAGGTGTGTCCAGCTTGGCAGTGTACCACTCCTTCTGCATAGCTAATTTTGTTACCTGTCCTGGTGCCAGATGGGCCCAAGGCGGGGGTGTCCTTCTCCTGTCTGGAGATGCCTTGGGTCGCATATCAAAGGCAACAGAGGCCTTTGAAGCCTCCTGCCTTAATATGCTGATTCACCAGCCTTCTAGGAAGAGGCGGCAATAGCATCTCTCTCCAGAGCAGGCATTGCTCCTGACCTCTTCAGACCAAGGCCACTCACCCCTGGGGCTGAGAAACCCATCTGTGATGGCAGGCTGGACAGGATCAGTCAGCCAGCACACTAGACAGCTGGTAGGTGTCAGGGGTAACTCTAAGGTACGCTGTGGGCGCATGTATTTATAAATCACAACACTGCAATCAGTGTGGGTTTATTAATACAAGGTGTTTGATACCAAACACCATGGGTTTCTTTGAAGCTATTATATAGCTAGGAAACTCATTTTGACCAGTGCCTGGGACATACCTTAGTGGGGCTTCCCTGTTCACTTCTTCAAGGCCAAGATCAACGAAATTCAAGGACCCATCTCTGCTACAATTGACCTCTCTCTACATTTTTCTTATTAATCTACCTCACATCTTTTAGGGTCACCCACATTCACAAGATACAGATGAGTTTCTTAGCCTGGTTGCCAAAATATAAACATCTACTTATGAAACACACCCTTGCATAGCTATCTTTAACAATTCTGCCCCATTCTTGCACTTGATACACAAATATGAGTATACCATGCCTGGCCCTTCAAAGTATGCAATCTTCAATTAACCTTTAACAAAAAAAATACAGCCCCTCCAAGAACATCGCTAATTACAGGTCCATATCCCACCATCCTATATTCAACATAAACCTGGAAAAGGAGCCAACATGCGAGCTCCGAGAGCAAGCAGAACCAAACAATTACATCTTTGACCATAGTCTGGGTTTAAATCCACAAAGGCCAAAGAAATAACCATAAGCACACCAATGATGGACAGAATGCAGAGTGTAGTTCGAGGCCATTGATGTAGAGCACTTAAGGGGTTTCTAGAGGTTTTGAGTGACATCCCCCTTCCGATCGTTCACTTCATATTAGCCCGTCCAGCGATCTTGGAAAACCCAGGCCTGCACAGGTTCAATGATCCACTCTTTCTGGCCAGGCCTCCAAATTGCCTTAAGCCTTCTTCCAGAAGTGCTGCACCTGGTTACGGAAAGCCAGAATGTAGCTGACTACATCCTGAGGTGGTTTCCTGGGACCTGGCTCCCACTTCTTTCAAACAAGGCTAAGATGTCCCCAAACAGGGTGTCTGTAGAAGAGCTCAAACAGGCTGATACCAGCCCTCTTCTATGACACCTCCTTATGGGCAAACAACAGGTCTGACATGAGGACGCCCACCTCTTCTTCATGGGTAAGCCAGGCCTGTTATCATCCCTTCTGGGTCTTGTTGAAGCTGGCAACAAGCCCCTTGGTTTGAAGGATTTAGGGGTGGAGAACTTGTAAGTTACACCACACTCATTCCACATGGACTTCATGTATGCTGACATAACGTTAGAGCCTCTGTCAGACGCCATTTCTTTAGGGAACCCCCACAAGGGTTAACATCCCCTTCAGAGTCCTGGCAACTGCAGGTACAGTCACTGACCTCCAAGGGATGGCATCTAGGTACTGTGTGGTATGGTCCACTAAGAACAGGATTAACCTGTTAACTAAGATTGCCTTGGGGTTCAAGCAACTAAAAATGATGATGCTCAGACTTTCAAAGGTAGTGCCAATGACAGGCAAGGGAACCAGGAGACCCTTCAGTTTTTCCCTTTTTTCCCACTGGCCTGGCAGGTGAGACATGCCCTACAGAATGTATCTGAGGATGCCTTCATCCGGGTCCAATATAAGTGGGGTACAAGCCTGGCAAGGGTCTTGTCCTGTCCCAGATGTCCTGCCAGAAGTATGTCATGAGCCAAACCCAGTGGGAAGACCCTGTAACACTAAGGGACCACCAACACATGGGCTGTCCTAGGCTCACTGTAAAATAGGTCATTCTTCCTATAGATATGGTGATCTCAAGAGGTATCACCTGCCTGGGCCTCAGCATGCATCCTCAAGACCTCTAGAGTTGGGCATTCTTTCTGCATCTTGCGGAATTCCTCACTGATGGGCTTAGCCTCAACTTCCCATCCAGCAAGCCCAGGCAGGCTTATAGGGCATCAGAGTCCTCTATGGTAGGCTCAGGGGTGGTTTCCACAGGCTCCCAGTCAACCTGGTCCGTGGAAACGTAGGAGGCAGGTTTCCCATGCCCGCTGCCGTTCCTCTTCTTGGCAGCTGCCTGGGCCATTTTCCCAGGCTGCAGGCTTTCTTGACTCCCCTCTTGGGCAGCCATTGACCTCGAGGTCATACAGACCCATTCAGGCAAGCCTAACATCTCTAGGTGTGACCCGAGCCCCACTTCCTCCCAAACAGTATGCCCTTGATCATTGACCAACAGACAACCTACAGGCATGACAGGGCTCACTGCTATGTTTTGGGAACCTAAGCCCCCCCCCACACTCAAAGGGAACCAAAGCCACTGGGATTTGACTCTCATTGTTGTCTGCGACTATGACCAAGTTGAATGCATTTGGGAGGACTTGCTCTGAAGGCACTAGATGACACCTCACAGCTGTCTTGCTGCCTCCTGTATCTATCAGAACCTCCACCCTGTGCCCATTGATGGTAACCCACTGCCTATACCTGTATTGTAAGTATTGAAAAGCATATGGGCTTTTGGCACCATCTCTCTATCCCCTAGAGACATTAATGTTACATCTGTCCTCCCCCATGCTAACTGGGACCACTTCCTCCCCAAGCGCTACACTGGCCAACCCAGGTGTCTTCCCACGGGTGGGAGGATGTACCCTCTTGGGACATTTGGAGTATCCCTTGTAATGCCTGTATTTGTTGTACAGTAGGGGAAGAACCTCACTGTCTGTTTGTCAAAGAACCCCTTCTTCTTTGGTTCAGATTGGGACTGTTTATTGTTGTCTTTGGAATAATTTTGGCAGCCTTTAGAGAACTTCTTATTTTTATGTTTTTCTACCCGCTCTTTTTTCTGGTCCGACCTCTGACCACCCTTCTGGTGATCCCCAGATACCTTTTTGGACAGTGCGGTGCTGACCCAGAGATCTGCCTCCTTAGCAGCTCCTTGGGGGTCAGTGTAAAAAACGAGATCAGAAAAAATGGAGGAAGAATGTAAAAGATTTGGCGGAAGGACACTCTAAGGCTGAGAGGTCTAACACCGGCTTCTTGTTCAATATCGATATAAATCACTTGCCAGATATTATCAAGCAAAATCAATTAAGGATTTAAAATGTGCTCTGATGATACCTAAATCATTTTCCTGTTAAACAACAATGACATCAAAACAACAGACATCTGCCTGTAGTCAGAACACAGACTTCAATGGATGAAGGCGAGCTACCTCTGTATGAACAGAAACAAGACTGAGGTCATCATAATGGGATAAAGCAAACAAGTCTAACTACATTTTGATGGGCCTTCAGGTCTTGGGACCACTGCTTCCACAATGACGCAAGCTAGAAATCTGAGGATTCTCTTGAACACTGAGCTGTCGTCCATTCCACTAGTCACTACAGTAGTTAAAGGTATCAATCTTCCACCATCCCTAGTCTGCAAAGCATTCTCCTTACTCCAAACTGTCCATTGGGTTTCAGGTCAGCAGGTTTCAGGTCAGCAGGGAGGTGGAGGAAGAGGTGCAGGAATGGTACTTCGTAGCAGGGGATGACATATCATCGGTGATGGCCCAGATGTTTCTGCACGCCTGTCACCAGAGGAAGATATTGGTTCATTTTCTTCTTGTCAGAGATATCATGACATTCAGCAAATGGCTGAATTCAGCAAGTATTTGTAACAAAGAGAGAGGTAGGGAGAGTATGCTGACACTCTTGTTCCCCGGTCAATAGTCAACAATCAAAAAAAGAGTGTCTATGGAGGCTGAGCCGCCCTTGGGAGCACAACAAACAACCACACTGGGATGTTGAAGAAGGCCCTCACTCACCACCTGGTGATGACATGCTTCATCATCGGGCCCCACCAAAGAGACCGAGTGTCACTTTGGTGTGCTGCAACGCCAGATTTACTGCGGAGCGGGATGGTGAGTAAAGGGCGTGTTGAGTGCAAATGTGACTAGTGAGTGGTGGGTGTATTAAAATGGTCTGTAGTGTATCTGAGGTAATATTTTATTAAATGATCACTAAAGACACAAGACGTTAAAATATGTGAGGAAACAGTCCACTTTAATTGAGTGGTGGATTCCTAAAGGGTGGCCGACATGTTTCTTGCCATCGAAACGGTGTTAATTTATCCGGCAATTCATCAGGACTGTGTGTTAATAAACCCTGGCGGTATGGACACTCTAAGGCCCACCCTAACCTAGGGACGTGAATGTGAAAATTAAATTAAAAGTGCAAAAAAATTAGGAATGATTGAACTATTCCTAATTACTCCTGGTTTAGGAGGCTTCTACTTTTCGTTTCTGCACCTGAAAAATCAAAGGACAGAGACATACAGGTAGGACAAAACAAACACTTAGAATTTCTGCTGGTTGTTACTGGTTGTCATAGTGAATATTGTGCTCCAAAGGTGAATATCCTTCTAGCTGTGGTAGAATAGCGCTATGGTTAACACCACCTATTAGCCCTGGGTTCAGAAGAGCTATAAGAGGTGCGGTGTCCTATTTGTGGTACAAGCTAGAAGTGACTAAGGAAATCAAAAGGTGAAAATCTTCAGAAGAAGACCATCAACTCAGCGATCAATACAAAACTAATAAAAAGATCACAAACCAAGTTAAAATGTCTCACTTTGTAGGTGTCAAGATTAAACACCATGGGTCTCAGGAGGGGGGTGGGAGCGTATTCGGCACACCCTATCGAATGGCAAAACAAAGGAAAAGAGGCATCAGTACATTGTGACCCACTTAGGCGGAGTAAGATCGGTACTTAGCTTAGTGCTGCCAGCAGGTTCCAACTTATGCCCTTGGTGCAGAAACGAAAAGTAGAAGCCTCCTAAACCAGGAGTAATTAGGAATAGTTCAATCATTCCTAATTTTTTTGCACTTTTCATTTAATTTTCACATTCACGTCCCTAGGTTAGGGTGGGCCTTAGAGTGTCCATACCGCCAGGGTTTATAACACACAGTCCTGATGAATTGCCGGGTAAATTAACACCGTTTCGATGGCAAGAAACATGTCGACCACCCTTTAGGAATCCACCACTCAATTAAAGTGGACTGTTTCCTCACATATTTTAACGTCTTGTGTCTTTAGTGATCATTTAATAAAATATTACCTCAGATACACTACAGAACATTTTAATACACCCACCACTCACTAGTCACATTTGCACTCAACACGCCCTTTACTCACCATCCCGCTCCGCAGTAAATCTGGCGTTGCAGCACACCAAAGAGACACTCGGTCTCTTTGGTGGGGCCCGATGATGAAGCATGTCATCACCAGGTGGTGAGTGAGGGCCTTCTTCAACATCCCAGTGTGGTTGTTTGTTGTGCTCCCAAGGGCGGCTCAGCCTCCATAGACACTCTTTTTTTGATTGTTGTGAATTCAGCAAGTGGCAGCAGAGTGACAGTATCACACCACCTACTAACACCTGTCACTTTACAAGTCCTCTTCATCATTCTGATCCCTATCAAATCCCACATCACTGTCACACTTCCAGTCCCTATCACCCTCCCCATCTCTGTCACTCTTCCAGTCCATCTAACCCCTTGCATCCACAAACCCATTCTCCCCTTGTCCCTGGTACTCTCCTCATTTTTGTCACTCTCTCATTACCTGTCACAGTTCGGTCCCCTATCAGTCCTGTCTCCATCAATTGCTTCATCAGCTGAACTTTGTGGCATAATGGTAACAATTCTTGGCATACTGTTTTCATGAAACAGCTGAATAGTATACAGTTATGCCACAGTTTTTTCAAATTCTCTTGGGAACAGCAAACCACAAACATGCCCGGTTAGGGCCAGGTTTGCTTCGCACCCAGTAGAACTATAACGTGAAGGCCCTATCAGACACCATCAGCCTGTTTTTAGATTGTTATGACACAAGGGTCAACCCAAAAAGTCGCTGGAACCTGGGTATTAAGTCTTTATATTAGGAGGGGTCCCAGAACGGGAGAGTAGATAAAGGAAAGGTTCAAAAGAATTCAACAAGATAATCTATACCATTTAGAGTACAATGTTACCATTTAGAGTACAATGTTATTTACTCACAGAGTACTACACCTTCTATTCGGTATTACATTCTATGTAAACTATTCAATACTAAATTTTTTCATTTTGTACCCAAAAGAGAAGGAGGATGGGGAATGGGAGGGAGTGAAGTGGAAGGAGTTGGTGTAGGATAAGGAAATTAGTGAAGGTCGAAAATACATTATTCACAGATACAACAATTGTATGGCTTCTCATGGGAGCCAAACGTAAATTCCACACTTGGTCATAGAGTTTATATCGCCATGCTTCAGTGATACATTGTGTACATCTTGCTAGGGGTTGAAGCTGGTACAAGGGGGTTGTTGTTGTCTACGTTTCGACCCTTCAGGCCGTAGGGTAGTTGTTCCCTTACAAAGCGGGTCTTCTTCAGGACAAAGGGGGAGAGGGGTGGGCAGGTTTCCCTAAGATGTAGGTGGAAAACTTCAGGCTGTGGCGTTGACTTGGTACATGGCAGGTAGCTGGCAATATTTCAATTGATTTATGTGGGAGCAGCTACCACGGTAACGGGACACCCCCGATTTTGTCACAGGCTTTAAAAAATGCTTTTGCCGCCAGGGGCTGGCAGAGTGGCTGTTTCCATCAACGAAGGAATCCAGGAAGTTCTAACGGGCATTAAGTGGCTGTTTCCATCAGCGGAGGGATTCGGGAGGCTCACAATCTCACAAAAAAAAAGTGTTTTTAGATTGTGGCATAGCAAGAGCAGTCACACTGCAATTCAACAGTTTTCCCACCCTGTCAAAGTCGCAGTTGGTAGAAGAGACACATTTACACTATAGGACACTCCACTGGCTCTGCCAGTGTGAAGGAAGCTCTGGCATGGGGGACCACCCTCTAAGGGGCCAACAGGGCACAGTGAGGGTTTCCTCACCGTAGTGACGACTTCCGTATAAGGCAGCATAGCCACCACCCGCAAGGAGAAAACTCAGTGTGTTTCAAGCCATTTCATTCGTGTATTGAGAAAAACTCGCACTTTACGAGTTTCTTTTTTTCAGCTAAATAAATAATGAAATACTAACGTATGCGAAATTTCTAGCCTCTCATTCTAAAACTACCCACTAGCAATGTTCAGCGTTATAAACTTGTATAACTTAGTAAAGTCGTTATGTATTAAAGTGTCTCTGTATACACCAAAACACATATTCACAATAATATGAATCTATGAAGTATTTACAGTTTTTATTAGAGAAACTTCTTATTTCAAAGACTTGGCTGCAGTTCATACATTTTACGCTAGAGGGCAGTGTGCCATCAAGCTATATGCAATCTGTAATGTTTAAGGCAAATCTCCATACACAAATAGTAGTTTTATAATTATGCTGCTGTTTTCAGCAATATTTACATTTTGTATGAGGCAGCAGAGATTCTCCAGGAAATGCAACACGAAATGTACAAGGTACCGTTTTGTTAATCTTCTGTCATAACGAACACAGGGGATGCTCGATTGGGAAACTGAATCATAAGAAAATATCATATAACATAACAACCTACTCTATATGATGTGTTCTCCGATATATGATGCATGAATCTATAGGCAATGGCAAAAGTAGTGATTTACGGAAGAATCTTAAAATAAGTCTGAGTGCAAAACAAAATATTTCAACCCTATTTAAAGGCAAATAATAAAATAAAAAACCTACATACCGTTCACAGGTGTTTGAAAATTTAGATGTATTTCATCAATGGATTATATATGAAAAACCTTGCATACAAGAGGACTCATTCCTATCATTCTTGCAGCCATGTTTGTTACAAGGGAGTGCAAAGGAGGTGCACACCTTTGTGAGTAATCATAAACACGTCCAGTGTATTTTCCATGTGTATCTGCAATTCTAAATTTACACCTGAATGGTGCACCTCGATCTCGCCACCGTCCCAAGCATCCACAGGACCTCCACCGGTGGCAGATCCTTCTCCTATCTCGCCTCCAAGACATGGAACACCCTACCCACACAGCTGCGACAGACCCAGGACCTGCTGACCTTCAGGAGACTTCTCAAAACCTGGTTGTTCAAGCAGTAGCTGCACCCCCTCCCCCCCCCTTCTCCAGCGCCTTGAGACCCTCACGGGTGACTAGTGCGCTCTACAAATGATTGCTTGATTGGTTTTGGTGTAAGTAAAACAAGCATTGGCAAAGCAAATACACCTGTCTTGTACCATGATGTACAAGCACACATACTTGCTTTATGAACGATTGTGTGCAGCTGAGGAAGCCACCAGGTACATTTAATAGCAGTTGCAGTAGCCAGTGAAGTAATTCACATTGATGCCCCCTTGCAAAATCTGATGAGGTTTCCCCTGGTTCTCCCATATCACACAGATATTCATTGAGTTTTGGATAAATGGGGCCCCTGAAGCTTTGGAGGCCCTATGAAGGGTTGTGCCTATAGTATAGTGTGGGTTTGTAACTCTGCAACCCTTGTGGCTCCTGATGGAGTCCATAGAACTGTGATGTAAGCATTAGAGCATAGTGAAATGAATGCAGGTTTAGAATGTTGAGTTTGCGGTTTGGCGTGGCATAGTCATTGGCGAGTACCCAGACCAGGGAGGACGGTACAACTGGTGAAAAGATAGGGGAAAAGATACCTGAATATGGACAGTGTCCTCCCAGAGAGTTTGCCATGATCCAGCAAAATACTCGTGCATTGCCATGTATGCCTCCTTCAAAGTGCAGAATTAACGTATGGTGTATGTGGAGTCTAAGCGCAGCTCAGATATCTGCGTAAAAACTTTGAAGTTAATGGAAGCTTCACTGAGAAGTCTACACATCATTGGTCGACAACCTGTTAGGAATGCTGCAAAGAGATGTACTGCGCTTCTACGCAATTCAAAGCTGTACATTCATACGGAGTGATAACACTATAGGTGAATGCAGCCATGAGCAACAAAGTATAAGATAACATGGCAAACCTAAGCGCTGCGAGGCAGAGATCAAGCATGTGTCAGGCAGTACAAAGAGATGCTTACATGTAATGAAATTCAAATACAAGTAACAGTCATCTACTTACCAGAACTGAGCAAAAAGTGTCATTGTCTACCGAATTGGGTATCCCCGGAGGAAGCACCCGGAGTTCTGCTTGCACAGCTGTCCATAACCGAAGTGGCACACCACCAATGCTGCTGGGTGGTGGCTCAGAACTAATCCCAAGGTTTCCAGAAAGGAAAGGGCTCTCATGGAGACCAAGAGGGAGGTCAAGGTTTCACGGGCTGTCTAGGATGACCCAGAGGACAATACAGCACAGGGCCTTAGAGATGGCATGGATGAAACAGGTCCCAGTGGAAAGTATTGGTGTCAGAAAGAACTCCACCCTCACTGTGAACCAATCATATAAATGGTTACAATGCTGCAGCCTTCCTGAAACCACCACTGTCATTCAATACTGTCAAGAAGCTGAATATTGGATACATGTGACCTGCCTGGATAGAGACGTTTGATGATTTCATTGATACGCATGATGAAGAAGATAATAAGAAGATTATCAAGAACCTTAAAAACTTGTGGGGAAGGTATAATAGAAGTCATAAGGAAAATGCCACAAGCTGACGAAATTACATACAGTAAAATTAAAATGTCTGTGTCTCAAGTTCAATCCACTGCCAAATGTATCTTCAGTCAAGAATGACAGAAAGGCGGTGAGCAGCAGCGGCTCCTCCAGTAAAACGATAATAAAACATGTTTATTATTGTTTCATTTTTCTTCACATGATGGTGTCATGTGGACGGGGCCATGTTATGTTATTTTATGTTATGTTATTTAATTTTATAAGGCGCTCAGCCACCCAAGGGTTTCCCTGCACCGCCTGCATAGGTCAAAACAAATACGGGAGAAGGCCTATTGATTAAAAAGCCAGGTCTTCAACATCCCACGAAAGTGCACAAAGTTGGGCTCATTTCTTAAAGTCAGAGGAAGAGAGTTCAACAAGGTAGGTCCTAAATAAGAAAAAGAGCGACCGCCCATTCTAGACAGTCTGTATCTAGGGACCACAAATTTAGTCTGACTAGCAGAGCGAAGAGAATGAGGAGGAACATACAATTGGACAGTAGATTTCAGATATTGGGGAGCCTTACCCATTTTGATCTTATACATAAAGGTTAAGGACTTAAATTTAATACGATTCTCCACTTTTAACCAGTGGAGGTCACGTAAAGAGCTAGACACCGAAGAGAATTTTGGAATTTGGCAGAGCAATCGGGCAGCAGCATTTTGAACAATTTGAAGTTTATGAATCACTTCCTTGTTTGCTCCAAGAAACAGGATGTTGCCACAATCCAGGCACGAAGTAATCAGAGCCTGGATGACAGTTCTTTTAGTCGATTCAGGTAGCATCCATAGAATTTTTTTGAGCCATCTAAGGATGGCGAAACAAGTAGCAGCGACTTTAATAGCTTGCGGCCTGCTAAATTATAAAACCCAGATTGCGGGCTTGTTTAGTAGGCCAAGAGGTGGTACCCAGGTCAGGAGGCCAGTGTTGGGGTCCCAGAGTTCTTTGTTTTTCCCCAGAATAAGCACCTCGGTCTTTTCTCCA
Source organism: Lissotriton helveticus (assembly GCF_964261635.1). Lineage (NCBI taxonomy): Eukaryota > Metazoa > Chordata > Amphibia > Caudata > Salamandridae > Lissotriton > Lissotriton helveticus. Next base: position 193,171,559 of record NC_136072.1, read on the forward strand.
TTAAGTTTAAGAGAGTTGTTTAGCATCCACTGCATGATTTTGCTCAGACCTAACTGGAGACATGAGGGTTCGAAGGCTCCTTTAGCAGAAAGAGAGAAGATTATTTGGGTGTCGTTAGCATAAGAATAGATTGACAGCCCTTCCTCCTCTGCAATCTCGGCCAATGGTTTCACATAAATGTTAAACAGCAACGGGCTGAGAATCGAGCCCTGTGGCACCCCATAGGGTGAAGCATGGATTTTGGAGGCTGCCCCTGAGAAAGAAACCTGAAAAGTACGACCGGACAGAAAGTTTGCAATCCACTCCAAGGCAACTCCCGACATACCAATGGATCTGAGTGTTTGCCAAAGCACAGTGTGGGACACCGTGTCAAAAGCGGCGCTCAGATCTAACAATATGAGCGCCATGGTGCCACCATCATCCAAATGGCTGCGCAGCATTTCACTCACTCCCAAGTGTGTGGTTTCAGTAGAGTACCCTTCTCTGAACCCTGATTGAGATGGGTGTAAGAACTTATGGGACTCCACATAGTGAGTTAGTTGTAAATTCACATGTTTCTCCAATAACTTGGAAAAAACTGGGAGCAGGGAAATAGGTCGAATTTTGGAGAGTTGAGCTGGATCAGCATTAGGTTCCTTTAACAAAGGAAGAACCATAGCATGCTTCCATTCAGGAGGAATCAAGGCTTCACGTAGGGAAGCATTAAGAAGTTCCTTAATCTGAGCTAGAATGGACGGATGCATTTTTTGTAGTATAGAAATGGGCAGCAGGTCATGAGGGGGGGAAAAGAGGGTGGTGATGAACAGAGTGTCTGAATTAAGCAGACCACTCTTACCCAGTCCAAAGATCAGGGCTTGATCCATCACCGTTATTTATCTCACTGCCCCATCCCAGCTCAGAACCTGGCTATATGCAAATTAGTCTGTCCCTGGCCCAGTGCATCATGGGAACAGGGCAGACCAAACTACAAAGCCAATTCTTCACCAGAAAGGAGACAAGCTACATGAGGGGAGCCTGATTTAGCGCTTTTTAGGACACTATTCAAGGAAATCGTGTCAAACAGTGACCATTGTTCAAGTTTAATCCCACTGTTCCCAACCTGAGTCACTAGCTGAGTATCAGATTTGGATGAATCAGTGGTAGCCATACGTTGTTGAGAAATAGAAGCTTCAGGAACATTTAATCTGGAGTAAATCTGTTCTACTTTGTTAAGAAAAAATATAGCAAGCTCCTCACATTGTGAATCTGATAAGGTAAATTGAGGAGCTTGACAAGCCATTCCGGACAATTCCTTGACCAAATTGAACCGCACTTTAGGGCAATTTTGAGCGTTCGTAATAGTGGTACTGACATATTCTGCCCGAGCAGTTTTACATAGAGAGTGATATTCTCTAATAGTTTGTTTATATATTACTTTGGCTTCTGAGGCATAGTCTTTCCTCCAGAGTCTTTCCACTGCTTTGCATTTACTTTTCATTGTTTGCAAAGCCGGTGAGTACCAAGGAGCCGGAGGGCCATGGTTTTTCACCTTCTGGGAAGACAAAGGCATACAGATGTCCACTGAATTAGAAATCCAGTTCATAATCGTCCCTAGGTCAGCCATAGAAGTATGACTAATAGAAGGCATAGTTTCCATTAGATGATGATTGAGATGATCCATGTCAAGTTTGTTCCAGTTTCTGGACTTAAATTTCTCCCCCAAATTGGGTAGAAACTGATTTGTATGCTCTACCATAAGTCGACAAGTAACTATAAAATGATCAGACCAAATGACAGGAAGGGTCGAAGTACATCGCAGGCTAGGTAAATTGGAGAAAATTGGGTCCAGTAAATGACCTGCTGTATGTGTAGGTTCAGAGTTAATTAGTACACAATTCATAGCCGCTAGGCCAGAAGTCAAAGATATACTAGCAGGGCAAGACAGATCATCAAAATGAATGTTTAAATCCCCCAAAATAGTAAAATTAAAATTAGCAGCACTAAGTAAATGAGGAGAGAGCAAATTGGGAAGAGTCGAGGCCCACAGACCAGGAGGGCCAGGTGGACGATAAAGTAATGTTCCTGAAAAGGTAAACTGAGGACTAAGAGCAAGCTTGAATAACATAGCCTCACTATCTTTCCAGTCAAGTTTTTCAAATTTACAGTTATACACATTTTAAAAAATTATAGCTAGGCCGCCACCTATTTTACCTTCACGATCGCTACGAACTATAGAATAGCCGGCTGGAAGCACGGCCGCCTCATCCGGACCGGAGCTTACATGAAGCCATGTTTCGGTTAGAAAGACAGCGTTAGGATGTTCATTATTAAGAAGATCAAATATATCAGATTTATGCTTTGGGAATGAGCGACAATTTGGACTAAAGAATTTAAATTCTCCATTCTTAATAAAAGTATTATTTGGCATACAGCCTTGCAGCTCTTAGTAAGAGAGGCACAGTCAGGGTCAGACTGACCCTTCGTAATTGGAGGGAGTAAAGTAAGGCCGCATTTCTGACAACTTTTTGACGTTTCAAACAGAGAGCCAGTATGCAGTAAGGAACAGTCAGTTTGGAGATCAGACCGTAGATCCCACAGTTGTTTAGATGAATATATGCGAGGGGCAGAATGAATTTGAGCAGAACGCAAGGCCCCTGGGCCCGTACTGGCGCGGACGGGCGCAGGCGGGCTTGTCTTAGGCGCGTCTTCGGCGCACCGTCGGCGCCCCCGCTGCGCGCGTCCGCTGTGCGTCCGTCCCGACTCCATTAAATATCTTAATGGGCGGACGGCGTGCAAAAAGGCGTCAGAACAACTAGAGCGCTAACCGCTCACGCCGCGAGTCCCCATAATGGTGGCAGGTACGAGAAAACACGGAGTTTAACACACTCCAAAACACACTTTAACATAAGTTCATTAGTCCCCCCAAATTCCCACACAATTAAAATTTTAAAGGAATTTAAAAGATTTTAAAAAATGAGGCAGTTAAGTGCAGAAGAATTAATAGAAATGAGTAAACTTGTCAGGCACTGCGCGCCCGTCCCGACTCCATTAAATAGCTTAATGGGCAGGCGGCGTGCATAAAGGCGTCAGAACAACTAGAGCGCTAACCACTCACGCCGCGAGTCCCCACAATGGTGGCAGGTACAATAAAACACAGAGTTTAACACACTCCAAAACACACTTTAACATAAGTTCATTAGTCCCCCCAAATCACCACACAATTTCAATTTTAAAGGAATTTAAAAGATTTTAGAAAAATGAGGCAGTTAAGTGCAGACGAATTAATAGCAATGAGTAAACCTGTCAGGCACTGCGCGTCCATCCCGACTCCATTAAATATCTTAATGGGCGGACGGCGTGCAAAAAGGCGTCAGAACAACTAGAGCACTAACCGCTCACGCCGCGAGTCCCCATAATGGTGGCAGGTACGAGAAAACACGGAGTTTAACACACTCCAAAACACACTTTAACATAAGTTCATTAGTCCCCCCAAATTCCCACACAATTAAAATTTTAAAGGAATTTAAAAGATTTTTAAAAATGAGGCAGTTAAGTGCAGAAGAATTAATAGAAATGAGTAAACTTGTCAGGCACTGCGCGCCCGTCCCGACTCCATTAAATAGCTTAATGGGCAGGCGGCGTGCATAAAGGCGTCAGAACAACTAGAGCGCTAACCACTCACGCCGCGAGTCCCCACAATGGTGGCAGGTACAATAAAACACGGAGTTTAACACACTCCAAAACACACTTTAACATAAGTTCATTAGTCCCCCCAAATCACCACACAATTTCAATTTTAAAGGAATTTAAAAGATTTTAGAAAAATGAGGCAGTTAAGTGCAGACGAATTAATAGCAATGAGTAAACCTGTCAGGCACTGCGCGTCCATCCCGACTCCATTAAATATCTTAATGGGCGGACGGCGTGCAAAAAGGCGTCAGAACAACTAGAGCGCTAACCGCTCACGCCGCGAGTCCCCATAATGGTGGCAGGTACGAGAAAACACGGAGTTTAACACACTCCAAAACACACTTTAACATAAGTTTATTAGTCCCCCCAAATTCCCACACAATTTAAATTTTAAAGGAATTTAAAAGATTTTAAAAAAGGAGGCAGTTAAGTGCAGAAGAATTAATAGAAATGAGTAAACCTGTCAGGCACTGCGCGCCCGTCCCGACTCCATTAAATAGCTTAATGGGCAGGCGGCGTGCATAAAGGCGTCAGAACAACTAGAGCGCTAACCGCTCACGCCGCGAGTCCCCACAATGGTGGCAGGTACAAGAAAACACGGAGTTTAACACACTCCAAAACACACTTTAACATGAGTTCATTAGTCCCCCCAAGTCACCACACAATTTCAATTTTAAAGGAATTTAAAAGATTTTAGAAAAATGAGGCAGTTAAGTGCAGACAAATTAATAGCAATGAGTAAACCTGTCAGGCACTGCGCGCCCGTCCCGACTCCATTAAATAGCTTAATGGGCGTGCGGCGTGCAAAAAGGCGTCAGAACAACTAGAGCGCTAACCGCTCACGCCGCGAGACCCCACAATGGTGGCAGGTACGAGAAAACACAGAGTTTAACACACTCCAAAACACACTTTAACATAAGTTCATTAGTCTCCCCAAATTCCCACACAATTTCAATTTTAAAGGAATTTAAAAGATTTTATAAAATGAGGAAGTTAAGTGCAGACAAATTAATAGAAATGAGTAAACCTGTCAGGCGGGCTGGCACAGAAGGGGAGTGGGGGGCACTGCTATCAGTGCACATGTCAATTTAGCCTGTCATCTTAGGAAGGCCAAACCAACATGCGCACTGAGCTGTCTTCAACCCTAGCTGTGTTACCGAGTTGGAGACAGTAGGCATATGCTCCCAGTCTCCGTGGGACCATACATCCAGACCGCTCAGGACAATTCTGATGCTGCTCTCAGCAGCAAGAGAGCAGTATCAGGATTGGCTGTAGGGGAGTTTGGGAGCCTATACTGCAGTGAGGAGCAGAAGAGCAGTGATGCTGCAATGCAGTGGGCCAAAGGTAATTTCTTTTTTTCCCTTATGTTTTGTGTTTTATTCATCATCCGTCAAACACCCCCCCCCCCCCATACCCATCCTACCCGCTACTCTGCTCGGACACCAGCTGCGACTGCTGGTGAGACCATAGACAACTTTGTTGAGAGACTGGATACTTTTATCAAACACTGTAAGCTCAATGAATTTAATGATGAGGAAGCTATATGCCTCAGAGTGATTGAAGGATGTTTGTCATATTCATTAGGTGACAAATGCTGAGAGAAACTCTTAGTCTTGAGTGAGTTCTCAAGGCTGCCAGAGCGGAAGAGGATGCTGAGCAACAAGCTGCTAAAGCAAAAATAATAAATGATAGCTGGAATACTTAACAAATAAAATATTCACTCCCAGTCACAGTTCTGGGTTTAATGCACAGTTTTTTATGCTTACCACGCTACCCCAATCTGGACCCAGCCATATGCAAATCAGTCTTGACCTAGCTCCCCATGAGAACAGTTCAACCCAAACCCGCAGGCCAGGACTTAAAACAAGCGTTCTGGAACCAGTTTCGGGGTATCGCCCCTAATCAGCCAGGATAGCTTGAATCCAGTGGCACGGTGAGCAAGGGACCCTTGTCTGGTCATACCCACCCCACTTAGGGTGAAAAAAGCAAAAAGAACAAATGATAGATGGAATACTGAACAAATCAGACATTGATTAACAAGCTGCTGACAATGAGGCTGGAGGTGCCCAGAGTGAGTCTGACATGAATGTGAAAAGCAATCCAAAGCAGAAGGACGAGGAACGCAGAGTGAATTCTCCTCAGAAAAAGAAAGTTGTTCTTCAGGTGTAGATTTTCATTACCACACAAATGGAAATGTTACACCGTTGGACAAATCTCCAAAGGCTGTGAAAAGGAGTACCATTTTTTAAAAGTTTGCAAGGTGAAGGAAAAAGCAATCCAGTCACGGCGCAAAGACAAAATTGCCGCCTGAACGTTCAAGAAGCAACTTTCAACGCACGCCCACAAGGTATCATATCAGCTGAGGCAAATCGACACCAAAGTCGATCAACATCTAAATCTTCATCAAACAGTTCTGCAGTCTCAATGTCAAGTGAAAGTGAAGAAGATGGTTGTGCCATGTTTACCTCAGAGAAAAATGCCCATATTGGACTGACCACATGTGAGGAAAAACACAAGTCTAAGAGAAATCTACGTGACCAAGCACCAAAGTAATTCAAACACTGTCCAAAAATCACCATAAAGGTCAATAGTTGTTCAATATGTTTCCTTATCGATAGTGGCACGTTAATAACTATTATGCCTGAGGAGAAATGCAATAACTGTTCTTTTGCCATTGAAATTTAAAGTGTATACGTGGGCTGCATTGACATCACCAAAAAATCAAGGTTCCTTTGTACCAAGGATGAAGCATCAGAAAGTAAAAGTACAACCACCCATTCATGTACTTCAAGGTTTTGCATCAGGTGCCTGTTTACTCGGCACAGATGCTGATATGGGACTGATATCTCTGAACTATAGCATGACTGCACATCACAAAATAGTAAGTCAAATCCTGTTGTTGTTTCAATGGTTTGAGAAAACTCAAGACGGAAAGTCCAATTACACATTAATGAGGAAGTCCATCCTATTGTTCAAAGACACAGATGAATTTCTTTTCACTTACAGGAAGCTGTTGAAAAAGAACTTGAATCCTTACTGAAACGTGATATCATTGAACGTTCCACGGGTTCAACCCCATTGGTTTCTCCTATAGTGGTAGTTCCCAAAAAGGATAGTGAAGGACCTGTTTGCATCTGCGTGGATATGCATCAAGCAAACAAGGGAATTGAAAGGAAACAACATTCAGGTCCGCACATTGCTGACATGATAACACAATTGAATGGTGGGAATGTCTTCTCTCGCCTTGATCTGAATAAAGGATATCAGCTGGAACTCAAGGAGAATTGCAGGTACATTACAACCTTTACTACTCATGTTGGTCTATTAAGTAAAAAAAGATTATGTTTTGCTGTTTCATCAGCTGCAGCTCTATTTCAAGATATAATTTGACATATCATACAGTCTGTCATGAATGCTTTAAATTATAGTGATGAAATCTTGGTCTTTGGCGCTACACAGAAAGAGTTTAATAAAGCTCTCATGAAAGTGTGTCAGTTGCTCACTGATGCCGGTTTAACTTTGAATGCAGAGAAATGTGAGTTCCATAAGCCAAAGTTAAAATTCTTTGGCCATATCATTTCTGATGGGGGTATGACACCTGATCCAGCTAAAGTGCAGGTGCTGTCAACTGCGAATCCCCCACAAGATGTACATTTATTACATGTTCCGTTCATTCCTTGTCATGGCCAGCTATTGCTCTAGATACAAAGGAAACCAAGCCACTGTCAGTGCGACATTAAGAGGCTTGAAGAAAAGAATGTTTCTTTTCTCTGGCCATATAAAGGCAAGCAAAGCTTCCAGAAAATCAAACAAGTTATTGAAATGGCATACTTTGATCCAAAGCTTCATACTGAGATTGTTGTTGACGCTAGCCCTGTCGGGTTAGGTAGAATCCTTGCACAGCATAGCGGACACCCAAATGCTCCAAGATGCATTGGGTCATATGCAACATGAAGTTTGTCCCAAACTGAACGTGCTTATTCACAACCTGAAAAATAAAGTTTAGCAGTGGTGTGGGCATGTGAACATTTCCATATATTCTAGTATAGGAAGCCCTCCATGCTTGTGACAGATCATCAATCATTGCAGACTATCTTTGGTAATCAAAAAGCAAAAATGCCTTTTCACATTAAACATTGGGGTCTGAGATTACAAGAATACAACTACACCATTGTTCACCGTACAGGGAAAGATCAGAACCCTGCTGACATCTTCTCAAGAGTGCCTTTACATTGCCTTGACACCCATTCTAAAATGGCTAAAGCTTACATGAATTTCATGACGAAATCCAGTGCCCTAGCTGCCATTTTGTTAGAACAAATTGTCACTATCACAAGTCAAGGTAGTGACATGCTTAAACTGAAAGACATTATTGCACATTAGTCTTGGTACCAGCATTCTTGACCTCTTACAAGTGACAGTGAACACCAGAAGTTTAAACATGTCAAATATGAATTGTGCGTGACTCAGGAACTCTGGAAAGTATGATTCTAAAAGGTTCAAGAACTGTCATTCCGGAGATTCTGCGACAACAGATAATAGAAGTGGCCCAAGAAGGACATCGTGGAATTGTTGCCACCAAACGAGCTCTCCGAACCTGAGTCTGGTTTCCACATCTTGATTTGAGCGTTGATAAAGAATTGAAGGCCTGTCATCTATGCAGCTGCCTGTTCTTGCAAACCACTCAACGCACCTTAAACTTGTTAGATTTGCCAGCACATGCATGGGAAAGAATTGCCATTGACTTCTTTGGTCCTCTTGACAATAGACATCACCTGATGGTGATCGTTGATAAATCCTCCCATTTTTCATTGATAGAGGAATCTCTAATCTATCACTCAAAACCGAGTCACTGAGAGATTAGATAGTATCTTCCCTACATGGGGGGTGTACCAGCAATCTGAAAGTCTGGCAATGGCCCACCATTCAACAGTTGAGAATTCAGAGGCTTTTTTAGTCATCTTAATGTGAAGCATCAGAAGAGCACACCTCTTTGGCCTTGTCAAATGTTTCATGACTACTTTTAGGAAAGTTGTCCAGCAGGCTGTACTAGAAAAGCTCGACCTTAAGACTGTCTTAAATTTGACTCTTCAAGTTTACCATTTGACCCATCACTCAACCACCGGTGAAAACCCTGCAAACTTGATGTTTGGGAGGGCATTGATGAGCAAGTTACCTCAATGGACCAATAGATGCTCACAAAAGACTTGGATCATAGAAGGAAAATGAAGACCTATGCAGACAAGCGCGACATGCGAAAGACCTTACGATCACTAGAGGAGACTGCATGCTTGTTCATCAGCAGAGAAAACAAAAGGCTGATGCTTCTATTGATGCTAAAACCGATTCATGTTGTGACCAGTAAAGGACACATGGTGACTGCCCAACATCCTGGGAAGTCCATCACGCAACATTCCTTTCATTGGCTCATCGCTGGTCAGGAACTGATGTCACTGAAGAGACTGGGTCTGAAAGGACAAGTAAAGAACCCCTCACTGCTGCTGCTTCTACATCAACAATGCTGGTGATGGACACTTCTACTGCCTGGCCCCAGTATCCGAAGATGCGATCTGGATGTGTGATCAACGCAAAAAGAAGACTCATTAAAGAGCTATAATTATGTATATTTATACAAAATAAATAAAAAAACATTATTTAACAAGAGGGGAAATGTAGTGTCGTGTGGGTTTGTATTGATGGAACATTTGTGGCTCATGATAGACTCCATAGACCCATGACGTAAGCATTAGAGTGTAGTGAAATTAATACAGGTTGAGAATGTTGAGTTTGAGGTTGCACGCAGAAGAATAAAGACATGTTATACTAAGGTCCATGTGTGGGATAGTCATAGGCGAGTACCTGGGCTGAAGAGGATGCTATAGCGCCCTCCTGCACAGCAGGAACAGCAGGGGTCTGTGTTATGCCCACAACAGCAGGCCTTTGGCCAGTAAGAGCTGAAGTGGTGTTTTTGGTGTGTTTGGCATTTCACAGCAGTACATGGGATCCATCAGAATGGTACTAAAGCAGAACCACCAGGCACACAGACAGAAAGTGTCTCAACCAGCAGCCGGGCAGAGGAGCAGTAGCGACATTAAAGCAGAGCCACAAAGCACACAGAAAGAACACAGGTTCCTGGCGGCATGGAAGAGAAGTGATTAGTATTGATTGTGTGATTAGTAATTGTACTTTAAATATGTATTCAATGTGTGATTATTGACCAAATGTCCAGAAGTAAAAAAGTTCCACACGCATCTCAGTCAAGGCAGAAGGATATCACCAAATTTCTAATAGAAAGTTGGTGAGATGGCAATACTATTGTGGGTTTATCCAAGACATCTTGAAGTAATGGCTTAAGTGTGCTATGTGAATTGTTTTTTACAGTTTTCCAAATAACACGTTTTAGATTTGTCTGAATGAAGTGATTCACCACATGTAGGTTTATAACGGAGGACTACACCACCAATGTACATGAATGAAACACATTTGCATTGGTATGTTCAAGCCGAGAGGTAATTTACAAATACCACTTCGACTTTTATGAGTCAGATGACTCTAGCAAGGGATATGCTCACTTTAGACAAATTATTATAGCAGGTAAAATAGGTGGCAGTAACAATTGTTTTCTTTAAACATTTTTTTCTAATTCCTAACTTATGTATTGTAAATATGAATTTCATCTAAATAGCATAACTGTTTTCAATATTTTCTATTGATACACAATCTAAATGGAATGAAATACTCAGATTTCTTTTATTTTTGCTAATCATCCTTCCACAGGGGAATGGAAATGAGGCATATCACTTGACATATTTGCATACTAAGACTTTGGAGCTAATCACTCTAGGCAATCTGCATACAACTGGGGCTGTTGTTTTGAAGAATATGTAAATGAGCAAGTATAAAGGGAAAAAATGGCCACCTGGCCAGCTGACAACAGAAAGAATAAAATTAAGAGGTATGAACAGAGGCTCTGAAGAAATTCTCAAGTGGTATTTAGCCAGCTTTTGGTAAGCGGGGAGCATTACTAAAGAACTTGTTATCCCAGAGTGAGATGCCCTCAGACTATCCACTGAAATCTTGTTATAGTTGCAGGTGTCTGATGTGTTAAAAGATAACTCAATATTGTTATAACATCTTATTGGGTTGAAGAGAAAAATATGGGAATCTAGAATCCGTGTAATATCTGAATCACCTGCACATAACTTTCCTACATGTCACCTGCTTCTAAATAAAATAAAATAAAAACTTTTAAAGTCCTTATTAGTAAAGTGCGACTTAACACACCTAAGGGTATCCAGGCACTGGGAGCCATCGGAGAGATTACGTGAGCTATTGCCCAGAGTTACAGGATTCTGAGCTGCCGCTGGCGATCGAACCACGAGCCCCACACTCTGGAGTCAGCCGCTCTGGCCACTGCACCCCACCTCTTCCCTTAGAGGCCAAGAATGGCCTGTCCTCGGAGAGGGTGTGGGAATTGGTAAGAGTAACACAAATATCTTTAGATATAGTAGTGGTACAGATTAAACTGAATGATCTCTTGCACAAGAAATATTTTATATTGTCAACATTTATATTGATGTTTTAATTATAGCTAAGCATTTATAAGCACAACTAGTTGGTTGGCAGCACTGGGCCCTTGATATTTTGGGAGACATGAATGTTAAAATGATATAGTGCCCAAGCGTCATAGAATTAAGACAAGATGAGTATGATCAAGTGAAGTAGTGTGGCTCACTGGTTAGAGGCGGCAGACACGAGAGCAGAGGACGGGCCGGGACCAGGGTTCGATTCCCGGCGTGGCAGGTTTCTGGACCAGGGTCAGCGGACTCGATAATTCTCTCGCCTCGGTGCCCACTGTGATCAGCGTCAACACTCGGCAACTCTGGGCATTAGCTTGCCTCATCTTCACTAACGGCCCCACCAGACCGCCGGGGATGCCTGGTCTCACCCTGGAGATACCCATTAAGGGACCATCTCTCAGGGAAGCCAGGAAGGGTTTCGCAGCGGTCGAAGCGCCTTGGGACCCTACGGGTAAGTAGTGTGCTATATAAATGCCTATACATACATCATAATTAAACAATCAGTTATAAAACAGGAAGATAAATATTAAATATCTCTCTAATCCATCTGTGATATTATAGAATGACCGATTTTCCATTAAAAACAGGGTCTGAAATATTATACTATAGTTTTATTATTTATTGTGCTGTTTCCATAGATGTTTTGATGTTATGTTAATTTTCTAACAGCCTCTTGAGTAGATAGTGATCATCTAAAGTTAATGTTCGTGTTCAGATCTTTAGAGGTAAATCTCAAAATGCAGACTAAGGTGTTCCTTCAATATTGTGATCTTATTGGAAAACAGATATTTAGGAATATTTGTGATTTGAATCTGTTAAAGAATGAGAATTTGAAGTAAACAAAGGACACTTTTTAAAATCCTCCTTTAAGAAAATTATTAAAGTGGGCCTTTACGGTTAAAATCGTGAGCCAACAGTGCAACCTACCCCAGCTCTAATGAGGGTTATTTTCAAGTCAAACGAATATTGAGCAGCAGAAGGAAAAGGGACCAGATGTAATTCAACATCCGAATGTGTAGCTTTGACAATTAGCTATATGTTTGTCTAAAAAATGCATCAGTTACTTACCGGTAATCTTCACTACTCCGAGTCCTAGTCTTCTTCACCACAGTTTAGTTTCCCATCCCGCCCTGCCCTGTTCTGTGGGGCTTCATGTATTTCTGTGACATTGGTTGCAGGTTGTTCTGGGGGGTGGTTGCTCCTTTTATGTGATTAGTAGATGTAGGAGGTGGCCATATAAGAGGGATGGGAGGCTAGTATGCTGACTTTTACTTTGAAGTTTCTGTTGGAGGCTAAAGCTCTTGTGTTAATTACTGCAGCAAGGAAGACAGACGAGGAGGTAATGTTAGTTTTTTACAGGGTATTAGTGTGCAGTCCAGAAGCTATTGTGAAACCAAGTGGAATCCCACTTGTTAAAAGTGAAAGGATCAGCAATGTCAGGCAAAGTATGAACATCTTTACTTAACTGAATGTGTTTGCAGTTTCCAATGGTCCCCAGAGTGAAATTTAACCAGGACATTCCACTGCAAGTAACTGTTTCTTGCCACAGGATGTCTTGGAGGTGATGTCAGATGAGCCTTCATGCAGCCCTCCCACCGGTCACCTTAGTAGGAGGAGCAGGGGGGCTAAAGAAATTATGGGATTCAGGGGAAAGGGGCTAGGGCACTGAGCATTGGTGTAAGTAGGTGTCAGGGCGTCTATGGACATTATACACTGTGGCGGTGCAAAAGATTCTGGAATTTTTGTGTAGAGTTGATTTTGGAAAAGAGACAAGAAATTGCTGTTGAGTAGTGGCAGTTCTCATGCTCTCCTGGACAGCCTTGAGCAATCAGTGGGAAAACATTCCCACTGCTGCAAAGGTCAACTTTCAATTCCTCACATTTTACAAAGCTTGCAAAGTTAATTCAAATGATGTGAAAATGTGAGTTAGTAAATTTATTTTTGGAATGGCAAAAAAGAGGCAAGAATAAAATGGTATTGTTCATAGTAAACATGTATCAGGCAATAGTGTTGTATATTTGAAGTCAGACTTTTGGTGCAAGATGTACTAAGTCACTTGGCACTTGCAAACCCTGCAATTGACTATATCTCGGGTTTGCAACAGCTAAATGGCGTTCTATATACTGAGCCCATTTTGTAATTTGGTAAATGGTTTTAGAATCAAAATGGATTATAGGAACTATACAATGCTAATGCCACTGATTTATATATTGTAACTGTTAACTCAATGATTATCAGCCCAATCAACACCACACACTCCTTAGGGGATATAAAGCACAATCATAACTCCTCTCCTAAAGAAACCCACAGTGCATCCTGACAGTCATTCAATTTATTTACGTATCTCAGGTCGAACAGTTATTGCAAAGACACTGGAGATAGTTGCCATGTTTCAACTACCTCTAGGTCTGTAATCAAATAGTCTGTTAAGTCACTTCAAATCAGGTTTTAAAATTTGGCAATGTATTGAGATAATACCTTTGAACACTAGGAAAGAATGTCAGTCCACACGAAGATGGCAACCACAGTGCTCAAATTCTGTGGCTCTCTCAACTACGTTGAATACCATTGATAGATTGGAAACATGACCTCAGTTAAATGGGACCCCTATCCCCCATGATGACCAACATCATTTGTACAGTACCTCAGGGATTGGCCACAGGACCAACACTCTTCACATTGTACATGGCTCTGATCACCTGTTATAATAGTGACTCACAAGTTTGAACACTGCATGTATGTCAATAATGCCCATATCCATCCCACACTGAAGGACCATTTTAGGGACATTCCAAATGTGCATTGTTGTCTATTAAAAAAAGAACACTTGATGGACGGAATGTTGAAACAAGGTCAAACATTCACCCACAGTACAGAGTTCTGTTTGATTTGTTGTCTATTACACATTAATTATTGGAAACAGGAAAATGGCTTTGCTTGAAAGGGGAAAATTGACTGTCTGACAACTGACATGCACCTTTAGCTATGGTGTGGCCACAATGACTGGGCGTGCCTCTATTTCTATAAAGCAGGTCTGCAACCTATGTGTGACACAGATCTCTCCTAAACCCGCAAAAATATCACATTCTAAATCAATTTTCTGCTACCAACATACATGGTACGTAACTGTTTACTTTATGTTTCAGTCTCAAACCATAGATTCGTATTCATTAGTTTGGCCACACTTACATTTTCACCTTTGATTCCAATGGTTGTAGATTCATATGATATTTTTCAATATTATTCTCCATATCCATTGCAAATTGCTGACTGTAAATAAATAAAACAAACACGTTTTTCAATATTTAATCCCTTAAACGTTACTGCACATAAGAGGGCATGCTTTAGAAGAGACAGGGATTTCCACAATGCAAGCAGCATAATCCCCTAGAATTCATTCCATGAGTACACAGAATTAAGATTCACATTTAAAACATGTTTAATGCAATAGTCATGCCATCATTGTCGATTTTCCTCCAATAAATCCACATTACCGCAAAACACTGCATAGTGAAGACGTCCACTGATTAAAAAAATGTAGGGACAAGACAAATGTCTACATTCAGTGAGAAGTGAGTTACATAGCTCACTGAGTTACTGCATCTACTAAAAAGATGTACATGAACTTGAGGGTCACTAGTCAGAATCATGTATAAGCCTGATCAACCTTTCACAGTTCCAAGTTTTTTTTTAAATTACTAACATTGTGTGGCGATTAATAGCACCTTTAATTTAAATGCCAGCGTCACTGGATAAAGATAATTTTGGCTCTTGTTTTGGTATCCAAAAAAAGCTCTGTCAAATTGTAAAAAAAAAACTTGGGGTAAAGTTAGACTCAGATTTAACGATACAGGACCGGGTCAACACAGTAGTCTAACCCTGCCATTCCCAGCTTTGGCCTGTAAGCGTATTCTTCCTCATAAGGTGCAAATTATTCATGCTTTAATTTAAGAGCACATTGACTACCTCACTGCATTGTGTCTAGATCTGCTGAAATTCAAAAGCTGAAGAAGTTTAAACACTGCAGCTAATTTGGGAATATATCTGGTTACACTGCATGCATTTACAACACATGGATAACAACCCAGTCGTTACAACGACCGAGTTGTTACATCACAGTACCATTACAACGGAAGTCTTTTCAACGACTTGCTCTAGGCGGCGCGCTGGATTTAGGAATAGTATAATTTACTATTCCAACTACAGTGTGTGCAACAGTAGGGAAGGTGTTGGATAAGTAAATTATACCATTCTTATATTTAGAGCACCGCCTAGAGCAAGTCGTTGTAACGACTTGCATTGAAATGGTACTGCGATGTAACAACACGGTTGTTGTAACGACCACGTTGTAATCACATGCGTTGTAATGCATGCAATGTGATGGCTGTTTCCCCTAAATTGGTACTTCATTTAAAGCCTTCAGACCATATTTCCTCTGCCTTGGCCTCTTTGCATTGGCATCTTGTCAACAATCGGATTGTTTATAAGTCCATTTGTCGTGTATATAACGCTCTCAGGTTACATTTCTGTCTCTGCGTACTGACGTCTCGTGACAATTAACAAATAATATACAAAAATTGGCAGTAGGGAACAATGCGCTAAATAGTGTACATCAATATCTTTTCTTTATATGTACACCTAGTATATGCACTAAGGTGGAGATACAACTCCAGGCATGGGTTGTAACAATAGGCAGATGAACCTCTGCCAACAAATTTTAACACAATTTCTCAACCTGAGCAACTCTAGAAATATAAAATCTCCAATCAATAATAGCTCTTTCAAATTGATACAATTTTCTGTATCTTCTTTATTTGATCCAATAAATTCATAATTCCATTCAGTCACTAGGTACAAATCACCAAAGATTTCTTCAAAATACAAGTAGCCAACTGATCTTTGTCAGGGCAATCGTTTTTATTTTCAAATTGGAAAACAAGATAAATTAAATTCCAATTAGCAAATTCCTCAATATTTATAATCTGTAGTTATCACGCTGATGTAACGTCATTCTGCGATAATTATCCCGATTGATCATGACACAATTCTCAACTAGAAGTAAATCCTCCTCTAGTTGGCTAGATGTAAGTCTCTAAGTTCAGTTGATTTCATAATATAAAACTAGTTTAAAGCATATCCGTGTATCTTCGGGGTACATCTAATCTCGGCGTCGATTGCCCTGACGAAGTCTTTTGGCTGTAAAGCCAGACGAAACACGTGTGGGCAAGATCAGTTGGCTACTTGTATTTTGAAGAAATCTATGGTGATTTGTACCCAGTGACTGAATGGAATTAAGAATTTATTGGATCAAATAAAGAAGATACAGAAAATTGCATCAATTTGAAAGAGCTTTTATTGATTGGACATTTTAGATTTCTAGAGTTGCTCAGGTTGAGAAATTGTGTTGAGTCTCGTGACAATTAGTATCAATGGGGCATTCCAGTATCGCGCAGAACCTGGGGAATATGACAATATAGAAAACAGTGGCTCTGCCAAAAGGTCTCAAGACAAGCGTTATCCAACTATGGGTTTTTTGTGTGTTCTCTGTTGCAACAGGCTGGAAGTGGAATTGATTCCCACTGGGTTTGAGACAAATAATCGAATTACTCAAGTTTGGAAAATCTCTAAAACCCCTCTTAGGGAAGGCTGCACTCAAATAAGACAATTAAGGAATTAAGAATTTAACATGCAGCTTTTGTGGCCTCTTGCTATCTATTGCAATCTCCCCACAGTCTTGATGTTCCCTGCTGCTCAGCCAGTGAGTGAGGTCATTGGAAGGTTGGAATGTTGAAAGTGTTTGTGCTTGGATGAGTGGACAGGACAGATGGATTGAGAAGGGCTGAGAAGCAGGATGCTGCTCATGGTGGGGCTTTACATGATTTACCTATATCCTGGGCTAAACCTAATAAACATACATCTTTTAGAACCTACAAGACTACATCATTGATAGTAACAGTAATTTTTGCAAACGCTCTTCAATGAGGCATATACTTCCTGTACATCATATAACAATTTATTCCCAAATATACCTGACTTATTTTATATATGCCACACTCCTGCAAGAGAGGTCTCCCCTCTAAAGGCTTCTTAGACAGTGTTACCTCCAAAATCAACTGGGTCTCCTGATAAAATCATGAAAAGAGATAAGGGCTGGATGTATCATGGACGGGTCCTATCCCAGACCTGGAGTTGGAATAGCACTTGCCATGTAGTAAGGCCATTTCCTTTCACTGTGCCAGATATAAAGGTTTGCAGAGCTCCAGCTTCACCAGTATTTATGAGACAGGATCCTTCTGTGAATCCTCCTGGCCAGCTGCGATGCAAAGATGGAGGCTCGCAAGAGACAGAACACCTCTATCTCCGAATCATGCTCGCAAAGTGTATTAATGCAACCCCTACTGCAAAATATGGCAATAGTTACAATGCCAAGAAGAGACAACCATACTTTGAGGGAAGTAGGTATGCGCATGTTGTCTCTCCGAAAGCTAGCAGTTGCCATTCATATTGTAGAAACTGTGCCTCATTTATCAGCTCAGTATGTTGTTATTATATGACATTTTAGTTTCTTCTCCTGGCGTTGTATTATTTACTCATTAGTTTCCACTCATCACAAAGTTTTACATTTGGTATTTATTTTTGCAGATATATAATTGCGCAAATTGGATTTCAGCGCATTTATATCTTTTTACGGGCAAGAGCAAATCGTGACAAGGTCTCATCCAAAAAGATTCAAGAAAGATTGAATATTCCATTTCATCATCAGTAGTAAGGTTATCCCTCTTATCTGCATTTTATTTGGCTATGGATCATACAAAGATAGCTAGCCTGAACTCCAGAGACATTACAAGTATGAAGAATCAGTACTTCTCCCTACATGTCCTGTCACTCATTTTCTGTTTCCTGACACTACTTGAACTTCCATGCACATCCTTACCTATGAATGTTTCCCTGTCACAGTCCTGGACACATCTCCACTCATGTGCTTAATTTGTGCTGGTGTTTGCCAGGGCTCGGCACCAGCACTTAACTATTAACACCAGCACTTCCTGATGACACTCCACCATATGGTGCGCTTTCTGTGTATGTTTAAATGTAGCAATCCATTTTCAATTATATACACATTAACAGCCACATGCATCAAGCTAAAATCCTGTCGTAAACGGGCAGATTCTCAGAATCTGCCCCTTTGCGACCGGTATTTTTGCATTTGGGATGCATCATACCAAATGCAAAAATCGTAATTTAAGGAATCTCTAAATTGAGATTCCTTAAATTGCGATTGCATTTAAGGATTTCCAAATTGAGATTCCTTAAATGCAATGCATCAAAGTAAAAAAAATTAGCGATTTCGCTAATAGGAGTATCAAATTACCATGAAGTTCAACTTCATGGTAATTTGCAAAAACTTTGAAAAATGCACTTTTGTGCATTTTTCAAAGTTACATGTTGCGCACACACATGCACAAAGGTACATTTACATGAGTGGATTTACTCACATGTACATTTACTCTTGTACCAAGGTGTGAATCTACCCTTTTTGCTATTCAATATTTCCAAGTGTAGATTTACACCTAGGTGTAAATATACATGGCCCCATCACATGAAACCAAAACATTACGAATATTTTATATAAAATGAAAATTAAAAATGTAATGAAAAAACAATTACTATTAATCTAGACCTAATACAATAAAATGTTACCCAACGTTAACTAGCCAAAGTGAAGGTTAATTAAATAATGACAAAAACAAAATATATTAATTTAATTTATAAATATTTTTTTAAACATATTAAAACTAAATCCCACTTTCAGTAGCGTTTAATTATTTCTTCAATATCTAGTAAAGCTAAATGAAAGTTATGCATTTTAATTATTTAAAATATTTAAAATGTGAAATAAAATATATTTTTTAAATAAGTCAAATATCATGTTTTCAATATTTTAAATATTTAAATATAAATATAATATAACTTTTTAACATGAAAACATGCCATTGTTTCCTAAGGGTGTTACTTTAAGTCCGTGAGGGTCTTAAGCCACAGGGGAGGGGTGTTCGGGCAGCTCCGAGTTCATGCGAAGAGCCAGGTCTTGAGTTCTCTCCTGAAGGCTTGCAGTGTAGGGCTACTTCTGATGCTGGACAGGGAGTTAATTCCAGGTCTTGGTCTCGAGGTAAGACAAGGATTTGCCTCCTGTTCTGGCTCTGTGGATGCGGGGGAATCTCAGCCAGGGCTTGGCAGGTGGAGCAGAGGATTCTCTTGGGAATGTGGATGGAGAGTCTTTTGCTGAGATTTTGGGATCTGGTGTTGTGGAGGGCTTTGTAGCCAAGAGTGAGCAGCTTGAAAGTAGCTCTCTCTTCGACGGGGAGCCAGTGGAGGTCGCAGAGGTGTTGGGTTATGTGGTTGTGTTATGGGATGCTGAGGACGAGTCTGGCTGCAGCGTTCTGGATGGTCTGGAATTTGCAAAGGAGAGATTTGTTGATTCCGACATAGAGAGTGTTTCCGTGGCCCAGCCTGCTGGTGATGAGTGTGTGGGTGATGGTCTTCCTGGAGTTGGGGGGATCCATTTGAAGTCTCGCGGTGTAAGCAGAGGATGTTGAAGCATTTGTAGGACACAGCATTAGGCTGTCGATTCATGGTGAGTGAATAGTCGAGTATGATGCCGAGGTTAAGGGGGTGATCCATGAGGGTGGGAGGGTTTACTTGGGCGGGGAGCCACCAGGTGTTGTTCCTTACGGCGGGGGTGGAACCGAAGATGAGGACTTCCGTTTTCTTCGAGTTGAGCTTCAGGCAGCAGCAGCTCATCCAGGATGCGACGTCCTTCATTCCTTCCTGGAAACTGTGTCTGGTGATGTCGGGTTCCTTGGTGAAAAAGAGAATGAGCTGGGTGTTGTCGACATAGGATACTATGCTGAGTCCATGTTTTCTGACGATGGTTGCCAGGGGGGTCATGCAGATTCTGAAGAGCTTGGGCCTGAGGGAGTATCCTTGGGGTACTCCGCATCTGAACTCTGTGGGTTCGGAGAGGAAGGGTGGGAGTCTTATTCTTTGAGTTCTGCTGGAGAGGAAGGAGCAGATCCAGTCTAAGGCAGTTCCCTGTATGCCAGCGCATTCTCTGCAAGTGGTCATGTGTGGAGCTAGGCTTACTCCAAGGCAGGGCTGGAGTGTATTTAGAACTGTTTTGGGACCTTTGGGGCTGTTGTAACTTTCGAAGTGTAGTTGTGAATAGCAACAGGGTTACTATTTTGTGTTTGGGTGTTTGTATTTGCATGTCTCTCCTAAACCACTTAATACCCCTTCCTTACCCACTCCATACTTTGCCCTTAACCCCTCCCATTTAGTAGTAGATATTCCAAATGTTTCCGTCACTCGCCCTGGTCCCTAAGTGCTAAGTAGTACACTTATAGATGCATTTATCTCTCCATAGAATATACAGGAGAGGTGGCGATCTCCAGCGGTAAGTGTGTGATTTGAGTTTTGTAATAAGAATCACAAATATAATACTACTAATAATATTAAAGCATTTAGTTTGTGAATTTGACCCAATGTGTGGCTGTCCTCTTAATTCTAGTTTGTTGCCTTTACAGTGTTTAAGCTGGCCTAGATGGAAAGTGTACATAAGTTTTTCAAATAGAGATTTCTTTTTTACCACTGTATTTCCTTTTTATCTTTCTCTTTGTTTCCCACTTTTTTCACCTCAAAGAACATTTCCAAGTCTAGTTTTAGCAATCTTTCCCAAATTAGAGCTTCTACTGTGAAGCAGAGTTGGATGCTGATGCAATAATCAAAGTGTGTTGCTTCTGATGTGCTTTCACCTCTGATATTACTATTAGCCACTGTCAAGTCTGCACGGGTTTTTCATATGACAATTGGGGGCGCACTTCAGAGAGGCCTCTCCTTTCATATGCAAAGGTTAGTTGACACTTGGGACCTACGTTTGTCCTGACAGTAAGTCAGACCCCAATTACAGTGGGAATTTGACTTTGAGAGTTGAAACCGTCTCAGGCCAGGCAAATACACATGTGCATTTAGGTTTCTCTAACCCAACTCCCTGTCCCGAGCGGAGGGTCTTTTCATCCCTCTCAGGCCAATCCCTGTGCTGCTATCAAGCTTGAGAGCAGTGGGGGATTGTATGGAAGTTATTAAGCTTTCCCAAGGACTCCTGGGACAGGAACTGCAGCAGAGGAGTGTGAGGCGACTGGCAGCACCAGGTAAGTGGTTGTTTTCTTTTTTCATTTTTCAGCATTAACCCCTCCCACCGCGCGCTCCCCTGGTGCTTCCCTCTGCCCCCTCTTTGTTCCAGCCTAAACACAGCTTCAGCTTAGGTAGAACTCCACAACACTGTTTAGAAGTGTCTCAAGGCATTCAGCGGTGTTCACAGTGATGTTCCGTAGGTACTCCTGGGAGCAAACACGGGGCATGCACTTACCGCATCTAGTGCTGTTCTTCTTCAGCATGTCCATGTTCTTTTTAGGCTACATCAACACCTACTAGTCACTTAAGGCAGTTTTCTGACACCTCTGCTGTAACACACACCTTAGGTAAAGCTCCCCCTTTGGGATAATTAGCAATGAACATGCATGCAACTGACAAAAGGATAATTCTGATGTTGTGCACACAGGATCTGTGTCAATAGCTGTTTTCACACCAAACTTTGAACTTTGCATTTCATATATCCTAATTATTATATTTAATCATGTACTCAGAATGTTATATACACAATAAGTGCCTTTTGGTTGTTCAAGAATGTTAATTTTCTATTGGATTCAAATTATGCTGTTACTAACTCCAGCTTCTTCCTACATGAAATTTGATCCTCCGCAGAAATGTCTGCAATGCAGCTATGATCCCATAATATCATAAAATAGGTGGAAGAAGGAATTCTTGATGTACTTTTTTGCTATTAATGCTGACAAAATGCAATTGAAAGGAAATAGAGTATACTCTTACATGTCTTAAGTTCTGAGGGTCAGGAGATCTTTAGAAAATTACCCAGGCTATCCCTTTGAAGGGGCGGGTGAAATGATTGATCCGATTTTGATGAGCCTACGGATAGCCAGGATAAGAGATGCACATCTCAAAACACTACAACATTATAAAAGTGCTACTTTCATACACAGGCTCAAAAATTACATGACAAATGTAATGAGTTCTCACTGCATTGAGGGGATTGGCTAACTCATGCAGCTGTAGATGAGATGATTAAGATCCATCTAATGTTAAATAACAATTCTAAGAGAATTCAAAAACAGTTATGGATTTTTTAGGATGCTAACTTATTAGAGGCTATCAAAACAGCTGAAGTAATTGAGTTACCTTTATCATGTGTGAAAGAAGTGAATGATGATAAAATAGAAAAGAAAAGTGTGTACAGTTTTTAACATAAACAAATTTGATACCAAATGAGAGGTGGGTTAAGAGAGGCGATGATAAGTGCACTGCTCCAAAACTTATTAGATCAATTGTCTTAAAAAATTGACATCAAGATCACTTAGACATGTCTGGTCTAAAGAACCAGGGTCAGGCAACATGAAGTTTGTGCTACGAGTGACAAAAATGCATCTACCACATGTTTACTCATTCATCCTGTTCCATGGCGGGAACCGGCACAGCAGAAGAGGCGCTTGACATTGCGGGACCGTTAAATATTTTGCCAAGCCATCTAAAGCTTGCTTTAGTTTTAGTAGACTGCTATTCTAAATGGCAAGAGTCCAGATCTGTGAGTGCTCTTAATATGAAAATTGTTTTAAACTTTTTACATGGTGTTTGATAAAGATGATCAAATGGTGTACGAAGAAATTTAACAATTAATTGGTGCCTATCAAATTATGAGCATAACATCTGCCTTTTTGTATGATTTGTGGTGCAGTGGGCAAGCAGAACACACTTTAATTGTTCTTTGAACGATAGTATCAAGTTGAGTGTACAAACAAGTGCTCCATACATAGACACTGTCAGGAAAAGATTGTGGGCTTACAGGACATGTCCGCATTCTACCAGTGGAGTGAGTCCTATTTTGCTTCTGAAGCGCAGGCATCTGGTGTAACAAGTATGTCTCTGCTGGTTAAAATAAATGCTCTAAATGTTAATTCAATGTTCCCCAGTAACATTATTGATGAAGTAAGTAAAAAGAATTCCCTTAAATAACAGATGGTAAAAAGGCTGTATGACAAACAGCACATCCTCAAAAGGTGTAATATCAGATCAAAGGACATAATGAGGATCAGCATGTCCCACTTTCTTTGTATTCCCTTCCCAATAAAGTAATAACATTGAGCAAAGGCAGCATTGTGACTAAAGATAGTAAATGCTGAAACATAACAATGGTCGGCAAGTTTTACAATGTGTTCCTCAGCAAACTACTAACAGTCCTTCAAATACCACCAAGATGGCGCAGTGACGCATCGCTGCGTGAAAACAGCGGGGCGTCACTTTTCACTGCGCCCTCCTTGCGAGACCAATGATGAGTCATATTTACAGTATGACGCATCATGTCGCAAGGAGTTACAGATACGTCAGTATTTCTGACGTATCTGTAATCGTAAAAGTCACACATTACTGGAGTGTGTCACAAAAGTGACGCAACTCCAGCAATGCGTCCTTTCACATGGGGAAAGCCCCATGTGAAAGAGCTTGCGTCAGTCTTACGCCTGCTGTGAGGCAGGCACAAGATTTTTACGCAACAGCGTCCTCAAAGTGACGCAGTGAAATCTCATAGATTTCACTGCGTCACTATTACGAGGCTGTTTGCGGGGGAACGCCCCTTCTGCATACATTATACCTGACTCAGGTATAATGTAGCGCAGGGGTTTACAAAGTGGCGCATCTGCTTAGATACGTCACTTTGTAAATATGGCGCAACAAGGCGCATTTTTTACGCCACTGGTGCGTCACAAAAATGACGCACCGGCAGCGTAAAAGTGACGCACAGCCTCATAAATGAGGCCCGTTGTTTCCATTGATAATGAGTCCGAATTTTAAAAGGGGAGTGGCCACAGTGGAAACCACTTTAATTTTCCTGATGGAAATGCATGCCACATGCTGGTAGATAAGTAGTGGATATAATTGCTGAAAAGGTCTTCTGGTAGGATTAGAAAATCATCTTGGAGACTAATTCAGGAATAACCTCTTCTGCTCTTATGGGTATGGTCTATGTCATAAACAGTCATATGATACTATTTTTCAGGGTTTTTCCAGACTTCATAGGATGGTACTGTCAAGAAAGTAAGGAAGCTAGAGCATTAACAATTATTAATCACAGCTTTACAACGGCCTTTAAGATCATAAGAGAATAAGCATGGAGGTTGTGGAGAACAGCAACATGGAACCTAGTATGAGAACTCACCATTTGTACTTCTGGATTAGAGGTGGGACTTCTGTGGCAAGAGCGACAAGGCTACTGTGTAAGGCCTGTTAAAACAGGGGCAGAATGCCTGACAACATCTCACAGTTTTCTCACTTCTTTCCACTTACACTCAGTTTGTCACCTGTTCTTGCATTGACAAACTTTGTTATTGTCATCCCTTCTTGACTACCTAAACTCCTGTTATCTTGGTGTCTTTTATCAGCTTACTGTCCTCCCACATTTGTCTTATGTTCCTTTAAATTTACCTTCACTCATTTCACTCATCAAAAACTTCAGGCTTGGTATACAGCCTCCTTCCACCTGGGTTGTACAGAGAGACAGGGCTGGCTTTAAGGCAGTGCCACCGGGACGCCACACTGGGTGCTGATCTGTGGAGGGGCGCTGACCTCAGGGGCGGTTCTGTGTTTATTAATAAGTAATGATTGGAGAGATGAGGGGCACTTTTTCCCAGTGGGAGTGAGAGAATCCGAGGAGGTGGGGGTGTTGGGGTGCCAAAAATGATTGCCGCAGTGGGCGCCACCAGCGCTAAAGCCGGCCCTGCAGAGAGACTTTCCTCGCGTACACAGCTTGGGGGCTGTATTCTGGTAGGACCTGTGTAAACTGTTTTGCAACATTGATGGCTGAGGATTCAAGGATGGTTGTTCGAGTTCTGTCGGAATTTACTCTGTCAGACTGAACTGGCTATTGGCATGTGTGAGGATTCTTCTTTCCTTCTTGTAATAAACACATCTTACATGATTTTTTAGTAGCACTTCTTTTTTTCTTTTTACACTATTGATGGCTCCCTTGATTTTGAAGAGTAACTCTAGTATTGAAGGTGGACAGAAGAAAATGCAGGGCGATGATGAGGTCCGCGTTGCAGCTATCTTCCTAATATAAGCAAATGTAGCAAATAAGTCCACATAAGGCACCTCAGAATTAACAAAATTAGGTAACAATAAAAAACATGTATTCTGAGAAAATACTACAAACAGAAAGAAAAACTATATTTTAAATTCATGAGTTAATATGGACATTACAAATCAATCACTGTAAATCACTGTAAAGCAAATTTTAAGAATTGATCTATAAAAATATATACTTGTAATTCTGAGAAAATAGTTTACATTTTCGTGCTTATTTCTTTGTAAATATGATAAGATTCTTACCTCTGAATTAGATATTTCCCATTGTTAACTTCTTCCAGTGCATTTTGCAGTCGTTTTAACTCTTCCTGAAAAACAAAAGAAATACTGATTACCAATATTGGTAGATAAAAGGTGACAGAAAAAACATACATCTTTGTCAGATACCACATGCTATCCAAAGTTCTGAACAGAGCTGTCACCTTCCCAGGTCATAACTGCACAATTGCGATTGTGAGATACTTGTAACTGCGGTAAGATAAACACATTTTCTATTTTTATAGCAAAAAGAGAAGAAACAGAATAGGATCCAGACTAGTTTAGAA
This sequence comes from Lissotriton helveticus, assembly GCF_964261635.1. NCBI lineage: Eukaryota > Metazoa > Chordata > Amphibia > Caudata > Salamandridae > Lissotriton > Lissotriton helveticus. The sequence continues at coordinate 193,197,621 of NC_136072.1, forward strand.
ATTCTTATTCCTTATCCATGGTAGTTCTGATTTCTGCAGATCTGTATCATCAATTCCTTTATTCCTCCATTGTCCAGAAAGAGTGCTTGCAGCACAGGCACTGACATTGTGTGTCCATTGATGCTCAAAGGCAACACCACCCACAACTGAGCTCCTCCTTTTGATACATTAGGAGGATTCTTGGGCAATAATATCAGTGCTTAATTTGTAAAAAAAAACAAAAAACAAGTGCCAGGGCTTTTATATTTTGCCTTTTTATATTTTTATGATTATTTCAGTTCCCTAGTCCACTAGGATGCAACTGAATGATTATGCTACAAATTTTGTAAATCCATTCATTGATTTCTATTTAGCAAATTCGGATCCAATTTCCTAATACAATGTCATGCTTCAGTGTATTACACTGATCAAATAATCCAACAGAATTTCACTATTTTGAGAATGGACAACATCTGAACAAACATCTTTCATGCTTTTGTATGACCAATAAATGTGGCTTTTGGAAATATGTGCATTTTGTCCCCCTCCCTGCCCCTTTTTTCTACCTGCAAAGTATAGAAGAACAATAAGGTGACAGATCTATATTCCATGTGAAGAGATTTTGTGCCCCCATGGCCCAACTGACTTGTCTGCTGGATTAATTCTTTAAATGGATGCAGAACTTTCACCCACATTTGTGGCATGCTTCATCATTGGGTTCCCATTCCTCACACCAGACCACGGTGATGCCTGGGATGGGCTCCCTAAGCTCTGAAGTTCTTAGTGTGTTCTTAATTATTTGAAGCATCATGCACTGGTGGTGCAGTTTAATACTACCCCACGGTCTTTAGTTGCACTTAGCGAGCTACAATTGCCTTGAGCTAGACTAGGGCCCTCTTTATTGCTGCCTTTCTTCTGCTAGATTAAACACAGGGATTGTGAATGACCCTTTATGTCTAATCTGTTGAAATGATCTTGCACTTGTTTGCCCAACTTGGGTCCTGGGCTATTCTTCAGGATAAGGTACCTACTAACAACACCCTCACTGACCACCTTTTGCTTGTAGGTGTTTGGGCATTTCTAAGGCTGGTGCTCTTTTTGCAAATGTGAAAATCCTCAGATTTGTTTTGCAACTGATATCCATATTGTTTGGGTATTTAACATGGTGTATCTGAAAACGGAAATCCACTAGAACCATATAAGTATTACGTCAGTTCACTTTTGTATACTCATTTGCAGTTGTGCAATTTAAGTGATGCTCAAAAATGTGTCTAGGGCTTTGTGCCATCTCTTCTCTTATCCCTATAATTGATAAATCATCACACAGTGGGCACACAATACACATGCTCATCAATTGTTTGTTTCACGTACTAAGTAGTTGTGGGTTGGTCTAATATCTGAGCTACGTTTCTTGTAAGAACAAATCCTAATTGTTAGTCACAGAGCCTGAATCCCTTATCTACAACATGCATGTCAGAGTAGTAAATCTTTTACCTCCCTTTGCTCATTTTTTGCCTAGTATATTGCAACTGCTCTGTGAAAGTGTATATCCTTTGAAAAGTCTCCTTTCCTAAAGTAGCAACGAGAACAAAGAATACAACTAATGTAGGTAGTGTACAACATTATGGACACCTCATGGACACCAGAACACCATCTTCTGTTTACACATTTTAATATATCTGCCTTCTTACTTGCCTTACACATAAGGTCCTTCAGTTTTACCATCTACTGAGAAGTAGATCCCCCAAAATAAGGAAACAATTTGCAGGTAATCCCACCTTAGAAAACCCTCCACATTTTGTTGAAGACTTCCACACTTACATACAGATCAATTGGCTTAAGATGATTTTAAACAAATAAGAGGCGATTATTGCTCAAAACAAGCTCCACCTCTGTGACTCAGGCTTTTTGGCCACACACTCTAAACCTACCTTCCTTCCTTCATTCCTTCATTCCTTCCTTCCTTCCTTCCTTCATTCCTTCCTTCCTTCCTTCTTTCCTTCCTTCCTTCCTTCCTTCATTCCTTCTTTCCTTCCTTTCTTCCTTCCTTCCTTTCTCCCTCCCTTCCTTCCTTCCTTCCTTCCTTCCTTCCTTCCTTCCTTCCTTCCCTCCTTCCTTCCTTCCTTCCTTCCTTCCTTCCTTCCTTCCTTCCTTCCTTCCTTTCTTCCTTCCTTCTTTCCTTCCTTCCTTCCTTCCTTCCTCCCTCCCTCCCTCCCTCCGTCCCTCTTATAGGAAAATCTATAAAATTCCAGAATATGTGTTCCAACCACTGGGTATTCCGCATTAATTGTCCATTCTCCAACAAGTGTAACACCATGCCCTGGCTAGACAATATCTGCTGCAAGACGCCCCATAAAAATAAAAAACTCAGTCAATGGTAGATAATCATTGGGCATTCAAGAACGTCATAAAAACCTGCTAGATCAGACATTCAACATGCATTATTCCTATCCTGCCCAGACACTGTCAAGAGATCCTGACAAAAGTCATATTTTTTATGAACTTCTCTGGGTTTGCTGTTTTGGTGCAGTTTTGTGAAAATTGTGACATTTCATATTGGTGTGTGTAGTTCAAGAACCACCACAAAAGGCAAAACATTCCTGGAAATGTCTTGCTTCGTTGCTTTCCTTTGTTGATTTTTTCCCTCTGTTTCGAGGAAGACAGCTGTGAAATTCAGCAAACCACAGTTTCACTAATGCCATCTCTGAAACAGAAAAGCATGCAAATTCCTAATTAGTTGTAATAGCTCCCTGTGTAAGTAATGCTGTTGTGGCCACAATAATATCCAACATAGTGCTATATCTGTAGTCTGGAATTATGTGTGCTGTTTTTTTCAGATATTTTATGTTTGAGGGTGGTGGGTCTCAGTGATTAATGCTGTTGTGTGCACGCTTATAATCCAGATCCATGGCATTGAACATTGCACATATTTGTGCAATTTTCGATGTGTACAGTAAGTTCTGTCTAATGTGTCCTGCAGCTCTGCCCAGTGAAAAATGTGCAAAACCATGAATATTGTTTGAAACATTTGATGGTACTCAAGAAATTTAAAGCAAATGATACCAATCCCTTCACTCGAGGAAAAGGGTAATGTAGGGTGGTTTAAGATAACCTTGATGGTGGGTGTTGTATTGTCATTAATGCTCTGTACAGTGTGAAGAGGTTTTGAAGTGGTGTGTAGGGGTTCTGGTTGAAAGTCCCTCTAGGTCCAAACAGTGGAATGACTTTAGGAAGTGAAGCTTTATATCAAACAACCCCAACAGGAGATCAGGCTAGCTATGTGACATCCTCAAAGGGGTACCATTATAGTACGGACTGAATGCTATGACAGGCCATATGATAGACCCCAACCCATCTGGATGAAGGATGGTCTGTGGGATAAAATGGTTTTACAACGCTTGCCAGGATTAAATGGGGCAGGGCAGGGGCATCCCCATGACAAAGTCAAGAACAAATGTTCCCATTTGCTAGCATGATCAGAGGCCACACCCTGGGTAAATGCATGGTACTTGACCTGGGGCATATTTACAAGCCCCTAGCACCACCGGAGCGTCACTATTTTTGACGCTCCAGTGGAGCTCTGTGCCAGCCCATATTTGTAAGACTGCACTAAGGCACTTACTGTGGCTTAACGCCACCTTGTAAATAAGGCCCTCTGCAACGCAGTTTTCTGTGGCAAAGGGGCGTACAAGGGGTTTGCTGTGGGCATATCTGAAGCAGTGCCAAAAACTAATGCCTTTCAAAAGGAGGCACTAGAATGCCACAGCGAGGAAAAATACTAATATTTCTCCTCGTTTTTCGCTCTTTCAATGTGTGCTGCATTAGGAGAAAAACACAGTTAATGATTGTTTTTGTGCAGAAAGGTGCAAAAGTGCCTGCGTTTGCGCTAGGCAGCTTTTTTTGAGGCAATGCATTGGGTGATCACAAGGATGCACTGTATTCTTGTTAATATGGTGCATCCCTGTGTATTGAAAAGGACGCAGCTCAGTGCAGCAGAATTGCTTACAACGCTGCACTGCGCTACATCATTGTAAATATCCCCCCTTGTTTAGTGGGCACTGGAGATGTGGGCTTGAGCCTGCCATGCACAGCCTTTGGTTGATCACACATTCTGTAAGTTAGGGCATTGGGCACAAGACACAGCAGAACTAGATGCCCTAGGACAAGCAGCAGCTCCCCCGTAATGGCAGAGGAGCATCACCCCACTGCTCAGTGCCAGCAAATGAAAAATAAAATACTAATAAAGTAATTTTATTATCATTTTATTTTTCAGTCCCTGACTGAGTGAACTGATGTAGGGCAGGGCAGGGTTGGGCCATCCTTCATGGACAACAGGGAGAAGGAGTGGTGCGCACTGTAAGTGAACATGCTAGTTTGGTCACCCCTCTTAGACCGGCCAAACCGACTTGCGCACTTAGATTTCTCCAACCCAGCTGCTTTGTGTAGCCGGTGGAGAAAAGGCACAGACTCCCTGTGCTTGAGCGAGCATTAAACCAGCTTGCTCAGGCCGATCCAGACAATGCTCTCATGCTGGGTAATAGGATGAGAGCAGAGTCTGGATTGGGTGGGGAGTCTGTGCTTTGTGGCTGCTGGGAGCAGAGGAGAACCGCGGCGGCGGCCGGCAGCGGGACGGGGAGTGGCAGGTGCTTTTTAAAAATATTTCCCACCACACTGTCCCACCTCTTTCTGTTGCCAGCAGCCACCACTGCCTAGGGCAATACATTGCTTTGTCTTGTGCCGTGAGTTTCAGTGTTGTAGGTGATTTTTTCCAGTGGATAAAAAATAACGTGTAGCATACCAAAAATCAAGAATTAATTGAAAAAGCATTGTTAAAGGGATGTTATTTTGTACCCGTACCGTTCTATGAAAACATCTCCTTCTGCTGAGGATATAGGTCCTACATGGGTGTCAAAAAGTTCACATGTCAAATGTTCAGATTTAGCTGAACAGAACACACTGTTTTCTCCACAATATCTGCTTCCCTCTACTGATGCAGAAGGATACCTGCAATCAAGTAGATCAAGTTGCAGACATTCCGGTGTACCTGAATATGCTTGAGAGACTGCTACATTAAATAAATTAGCTACAGGCAATTACATGTATAATTTAGAGAATTACGCGTGGTCCGCGTTCTGGAAGGAGTAGTACTTTTTGTACAACACACTCTCTAGGACCAAAGTTTTGTGCAACTATAGCAACCCTTCCAAAAATAACTAGGGGATCATTCCCTTCAATGTTCAGTCCCAAAAGGTTCTTCTATACCCAGTATTACCTTATTGCCTGATTTAGATGTGGACAATACTGGTGGCGTGCAAATTCAACACACAGAAACAACTGTACCATGCAAAAACACCTGACCAGTATTGTGCAATTATGATTAAATTCCAATGAATAACTAAGCAGGCTTTTATTTCCATCAAATCAAACATAGAATTCACAATTCCTTGGGGATTAACTCTCCTATATAGCACCTGATCAGAGCTGATGATGAATAGAACCAGTTGCAGTGGTGAGTTGAAGGCTGGGGAGCTGCCAGGGCACTTGCAAGGCCTATGAGCGATGCCAAGGGGAGGATTACTGACTCTTGTGCTGTGGCTCTAGGCAGGTGGGGTCTGTCTTCCCTGGGCCTCTGCCCAGGATTTCACTGTATCATATGCATGCAGACTCACATCTAGCATTTCTGCAGGTGAGGGCTGGTTGGAAGTGATGCATATGGTGGCAGTGGCAAGGGATGGGAGTGTCAGGGGTGGGAGCACATTGCCACATTCCTGTGCTTGGGGGACATAGGGTGCCTCTGTCCACTGTGCTGTCTTCACCTGCTGGTTTTCATGCATGCAAATTCACACAGGTTAAAACAAGGCATGGTGTTTTTGGAGCATAAATTACTGGTTCTGTTTTTGCAGACCCAGTAATTTCAGGTTCAGAAACATCTGCCCTCTTGGAATCATACAGAGTAATTTGTTCTGTCATGCTATGCTATACTATGCTGTGGTGTGTTGTTTTGTGTTATCTTATCTAATATTATCTTCTGTTTATTCGAATAGTGCACTATCACCTGTGAGGGTATTCTGGCGCTGAGCAGGTTTTTGTGTGTCGAGCGCTGCCTACGGTAGGTCGGTTAATTGAAAAGCCAGGTGCTGGAAATTGCTTTACTGGTTGAGGGGATTGACACCATCCTCAAGCAGAAACCACAATCTCTGTCGGGGAGAAACACAAGCAAACCCCAAATTAACTTGTGCTTAACCTTCTGGTAGCTTGTCACATGCAGTCAGGCTTGACTTAGACGCAATGCTTAGAGTATTTTTGCAGCACTTCAAAGAGTAATAAAGTGAAAACAAAACACAAGACAAATTTCACACCAATTTAGAAAAATAGAGTAAATGTAATAGATAAACACCTAAATAAAAAAATCAAATCAGTAGAACCAAGGATATGCGATTTTAACATTTTAAGTAAAAAGAGTGCCTACGAGCACAATTTGCCAACTGTGGTTATCTCGTGACGCCTGACGGGGACACAGTCATAAGTTCAGGACAACTGCGATAGAGCACAGACCGGATACAAGGAGCAAGTTAGGCCCATTGAACATGAGTGTATTAAATCCTGGTTGCGGAACGTTGCGAGATCCCACTTCGAGGAAGAGTCACCCAGCTGCATTTCCGAGGAGCTGTGAGGCTGTGTTGCAAGGTCCTGCACCATTGTTGAGGACGCTGTCGACGATGAGCTTGAGATGCGAAGTCCTGCATTGGAGATGCGTTGCACACCTGCGGCTCCGATAAAATAACAGGGCTTGCAATGTAGAGTTCTGTGCCATCTTCGAGAATGCTGTCAATGAGATGCTTCCAATGTGAAGACCTGCACTGAAACGTATTGCGCATCAGTGGTTCAGAGGAAACTGCAGACTTCAATGCGAAGTCCTGCACCAGGGATGCGTTGCACAGTGGCAGTTTCGAAGCGGAGCTGTGAGGACTGGAGATACATCATGCTGTATCTGTCCTGGCCACAGGACCACAGCTGGCCTGGCAGAGCAATTTCAGGTCCACTTCCAAGGGGCCAGAATTAGGGTGGCACCACTTGGGGACTCACAACAGATTGAGTCGAGGTGCAGGGTTCAAGGTGGCTGGAACATGTCCCTGAGGTTTCTGATCAGGAGGCTAACCAACTGGCCCTTGGAGTTACTATGGTGCTCCTAGGTTGAAGATGCAGGTAAAATTCTTCACACAGGCAGCAGGGCAGTGAGGCAACAGTGCATTGGTCCTTCTGGAAGAGTAACACAACAGTCCTTCTGAATTCTCCACAGGTCCAGAGGTGTACTGAGGAGTTGGGTCTGAGGTTCCAATTTTTATTCCTGGTGCACATTTCGAAGTAGGGGGAAGAGTCTGGAGGAGTCCACCCCATGAGGTGTTTGGAATATCCTGTCTCCCTGCCCTGGCCCCATATTTTCTGGCATCACAATAGACTAGTGTCAAACCCTTTGTGAGTGTGCAAGGGTGATAGGCCACAGTGCCTCTCCCTCATCAAGTCAGAGATTGCCCATCCTGCCAACACCTTTCATCCCTTTTTCTCACTGTAGGGGAGCAGTACTCAAAGACCAACTGCCAGCTACACCTAGTCATGTGACCCAGGATTAAGGAAGCAGGCACCAAATGGTTAGGACATGAAAATGGCAATGTTCTAAAAGTGGTATTTTCAGAATTGTGACTTAAAATCTGACTTTGCAATTAAAGAGGGCTTTAGATTACCGTTCTTTAGACATCAAATTTGACATTCCCACCTGTTTCCAATTGAAAGTTATCCCTTATTAAATGTAATAGGTAAACCCAATGTCATCCTATGGGAGAGGTAGTCCTTGTAGTACTGAAAAACGAATTTAAGATTTTTTCGCCACCTGACATGTAAAAGTTCAAAGTACATGTCCAACTTGCACTGCACCTTGTCCTATGGGCTGTTTAGAACCTGCCAAGGGGTGACTTACATGTATTAAAATGGAAGAATTAGGCCCGGCAAAAGGTTTATTTTGCCATGTCTAAATGACAGATTAAAACTGCACCCCAGGCTGCAATGGCAGACCTTAGACGTGTTCAAATGGATACCAATGTGGGTGGCACAATCAGTGCTGCAGGCACACAAGTAATGGTTCATTTACAGGCCCTGGGTACATGTAGTACTGCTCTATCAGAGACTTACAAGTAAATTAAATGAGTCAATTGGGTGTAAGCTAGTTTTACCATGTTTAAAGGGGAGGGAAGAAGCACTTTAGCACTGGTTAGGAGAGGTAAGGTGTACAGGATCCTAAAGCCAACGAAAACGAAATCAGCAAAAATGTACGGTTACGGCAAAACGTTTGGGGGAAGACCACTTTAAGGCTATGAGGTCTAACACCAGGTCTTCAGCTTCTTGCAGAATTCAACAAAAGAGGAGGAGGCTCTGATGTGGATTTGGAAGTTGTTCCACACTTTAAGAGTGATGTAAGAGGACGCTTGACCTCCTGATGTCATTCTGTGTATGCGTGGGATGTGTGCGAGTTAGAATTCTGTGGAGCAAAGGTATCTGGGAGGTTGGTGGAATAACTCCCTCATTGTGAAATTATTGTACAATACGTTTTTGACCACAGAATGGCACACTAATAGCTCACATTTTCCTCTGTTCCAAGGTATTTTCATATTCGAATATGCACAGTTTGCCAGCATGATTTGTGTCAGATTGCACTAGTAAAATTTGTGTGGAAAGAAACCCATGGAGTGCACTCTTAGCACACCAGTAGAAATACTGATTTGAGAGCAAAGTGGAGTTAGTATACAAATTGACATTATTATTATTATTAAGAAGCTTATAAAGCGCAATGGTTACACCAACCGGAGTGTCCCCGTGCTAGGAAGTAGCTGAACCCCAAACACTCCCAAGCTGGCCACCAAGAAAAACGCATGCATCCATAAAAGATGGCACCTTATCACTTTGGCCCACCCAGGGGAGACGGAAGAGCCACGTTTTCAATTTCTTGCGAAACAAAGACTCCGACTCAGTTATCCTAAGATCCACAGGGAGCTCATTCCAGGCCTTAGCTGCCAAAAAAACAAAGGATCTTCCACCAATCCATGCCTTCCGCACCCGGAAGCCGTGAACTCATGCAGCCCAATCCAGCGTACGTTCAAGGGAGGCAGTTAAAGGAGGTTGGGCTACTCCTCTGGGTGCACATCACCTTGAAGTCCGCTGGTAGACAGCTGTAAAGAACATTTTGTATTTGAATGCTCTGCCTGGCATCCACTACCTTCCCCTCCAGCCCCTTCAAATAGTTGGAGTGGGATTGAGCCCTTTAAAGAAGCAGCTCCTAACTTGGCCTAGCGAAATTTGCATTATGGTGGTGAGTACTTTCAGTTATTTGTTGTTATTAGACATTTCCAAAATGATGCTATTACACAATTAGCGTAATTATGTGCCGTTTGTGGTAAAGGTTTACTGCGAGTGCGTGGAAATAAGGTAAATAACAGAATGCAAAGGGCAGTTGTTCACTGTGCTTGTGTTGCTTTGCACACTTTTTGTTGTGTGTAATGAGTCGTTGCATGCCAAAATGGATACAGCAATACATTTCATGCTAAAATATAGAACTGAACCCCATTTTTGATTTTCTCATAATTACATTAGTTTTCATAGAATTTTATCTGAAATTCCACTTAATTACGCACATGCAAATTACACTAATTTCGCACACCCTTCCTCTTATCTTTTTGACTTGTGAGGACTGAAAAAATTCTGATTTTAATCCCAAAACAATACATAAGAATACAAATCAAAGGTGTATCAAACAAATATACATATTATGAAATATGTACTTAATTTGCAAACAAAAGTTAGACAATAAATGACATTCATATATTATTGGGAAGGTTGAGGCCTTTATAAATGTTGTTTCATTTTTAAAAAGATTAAGCAAAATGCTAGTCTCTTTACATATTGGTTTTTATTTTAGTCCCTGGTTCATGGTTTCTTTGTGTTGGCACATACCAGTGCTTCAGTTTAGGCCATCAAACATCCATACTACATTTTATTTGCTGTAATTGTGCTGCTCCTACAAATCAAGATAGTATACCTGACTTAATTTTTATCCTTCAGTTTCAAATTCCTTCACATTTTCAGATTATTCGAAATTTGCACTTTTGCTTTTTTATGTATATATACTTGAGCAATCTGATTGTAGTATTTAATTGTTTAAATAGTGTAGGATACCCTGGGAATGATTAGTATTTTTCTCAGGTCCTGGGATGACCTTTCTGAGTGGTGAGTTTCTTGGGGTGACCATGCATGGATCCAAAGTTTCACAGGAAAAGCAGGAAAACACATGATCTCAGATAACAGGGGAAAGACGTTATAAGATAAAAAAAATATTACTATGCTTTCTCAAAGTGGTCTACAGTCAGTCTACGCCCCAAAATAAATTGCCACGATATTTAGGCACTTGATTTCAAAATGGCCTTGCAGTCATCAGAATCCATCATACAGAATGAACATACCTTCAATCAAAAGTTCCATAAGTGTCTCTTTGATCTTGTGTGAGCTTTTTCATTGATGAAACCTCTCACTGTGTTCCTTGGAGCCACAGAAAAGGATCCTTTCTTTACAGTGCAACAACAATATTTGTTTGGAAAGATTGATGCATATTACGGTAAAGTTCACGCATGACATTTCTAAGTTGTGTGAACCACTGATGGTATCTTGTGAGTTAGAGGATCCAGTGATCACCTGAAATGGACAAGGCCATTGCAGGAGAATGACAAAAAGGCACAATAATGTAAAATTCCACAAAACCAATGAGTAGATTGCATTACACAATTCTAAGTACCTGACCAAGATGCCAACAAAAAAAGTTGAGTTCCATCAACATGCCTGTCCCATGGCGTGCCCCAAGAGGATATTGATTGAGAATGTTCAACCTTAAGAATAAGATTCAGTCTACATATAAGGGAAACATTTATTAAAACACAGGAATTACATCATAGTGCCTTTACAACACAGTCAGTACTACGACTGCTACGTTACCACGAGTTCCATTACAATGCAAGTCATTACAACAACTTGCTTTACGGAATGCGTTGTTGGACTGGTGTTGGATTTTATACTTCCATACTAATACACCACCTGGAGTTGGAATAGTAGTACTTTAAACTATCCCAAAGTCCAGCACTTCCCTAAAGCAAGTTGTTGTAATGACGTACGTTGTAATGGAATTCGTGGTAATGACACAGTCTGCATTGTTAAGCCACGCATAGTTTTAGCATGCGTGGTAACAAATGCTATTCTCTTATACTGGGTTAAGGCTCTCTTGAGGTTGGTGGGAGTTCAAGCGGTGGTTAAAGTACTCGGGTCATTGGTTGTATGAAGCCTTGTGTGCGTGGGTCAGCAGCTTGATTTGGCAATAGACTGCCATTACCCTTATTTTCATCTGTAAAGCTGATACTTTAGTATAACAACGTTTATTATATTATTTATAATATTCAGGTTCAGGAGAGCACCGAGATGCCCCACCATATTCTCCCTTGTATGTTAACCCATTGCTTTCCAGACACATCGTGCACTGACAATAGGGGTATAGGCCCTGCCACACTATGCCGAGGCAGTATACCTGTCCGCAGGTACGAGCCTGAGAAGGGACCATGATGGTGCTTCTGCTCACTTCTCTGGGGACGTTCATTTACGCAACTGATTGGTACAGTCAGGGGCATCTTAATGTTTTGGGGGCCCTGGACCAAACATATATTTTTAGGGCCCCTGCTCGGAATAGCTTTAAATTTATGATCTAATTTCAGTTCTTTTTACCACTCTTTGGCCAGGTCACTGACAGCTCACAGGCCCACTCAACCAAATGTTAAATGAGTTTACGTCTAATATTCAGGGATTGTGACTTATAATATTTCTGCAAATAATCTCTGTGGCATCCTCCTATTTCTCATTTGTGTGGTCCTGTTTTGATCTAAAAGAAACTTTTTTACGGATGTTGCATTAAACAGAAACACAACATTTCCCTGCAAAATGTTTGTAATGATCTCTCACACAACACCCATATTAACCCCTTGCGCGCTCGTGACGGAACCATTCCGTCACGAGCCACGGTGGGGCTGTGCTGGTGACGGAATTGTTCCGTCACGGCCCGGCCGCCGCACCTGCGCGGCGCGTTCTATTGAGCGGGCGGGGCCGTGACGGAACCATTCCGTCACAAGCACATCGCCACCGGGGCTCGTGACGGAGTGGTTCCATCACGAGCATGGTGGCACCACGTGGCCCCCCTAGCACCGCGGCGGAATTACCGCCGCGGCCAAGGGGTTAAGCATAATTTAAAAGAAAACAGTATTTAGAACAATCTGTTGAACAAATATTCAAGGTCCCAATGACAAGACTTTCGGCAGAACAGAACTAGGTCTATCAGGGGGACCCCTGAAAGGCTGGTGCCCTGAGCTAGAGCCCACTTTTCCCATGCTTTAAAACGTGTCTAGTACAGTTACCTTGCATTCAGAAGGACTACTGACAAAAATATAGGTTTACACATAACCAAGTTGTGTGTATCGAAGGGATGGTTTCATGTTTTTAATCTAGGCCGACATTGTTCCTAAAATAAAGCAATCTGCTTCATAGCAGCTGTGAAGGCATCGAGTGCTAAACTCTGATTTCAATTATCCTCTACCCAGAGGATGCTAGGGTCCCCTATGCAGGTTATAGTAATATGTGACAATGTAGTGTCAGGGCATGTGCTAGACATGACTAAAAATCAACATGAGAGTAAGGGGCACACTCATTTGTGATACTTCATGATTTCTGGAATATGTTTCAAGAAAAAAAGTACTCTTTAATGTTCCTTCAGAGTGGGACTACATTGTCCTAGAAACAGCATTTGGGATGATCGCATTGCATTACGGTGCATCGCGGTGAAATAGTCAATTTCTGCTCTAAGAACCCAATTACAATTCCAGTCACTTGATGGAAGTATCCTTGCCTCTGACGACCCTGTATGACTCCCAGGGCTGGAAACCGAAGGAAACCCTCTAAAAAATGTTCATGCCAGCCCTACTCTGCGGGATGCCGCAACTAGAATGAGAGTGTGGTTGTGGCGTGACAGCCCACCCTGCACTGAAAGGCCATTAACTTTAAGTCCACTGGGAAAATACTAAAATGTTATTATTGTGAACACCGGCTTTTAATTGTCAACACTGCACTTATGACAGTCTACCACATGGTGGCGCTGCTCATCTAATTTAGAGATAAGCATAACAACGGGTGTTTATGAATGCAACACACATTTAAAAAATCCCAATTCCTGCCTCCGCAGACATTCCTTTAGTTTTGGGGTCCTGGAATAGTCGCACTTGCAAGCGAGAGAGAGGGATAGTAGTTTTTTTGGTAGTGATGACACGGGCAATGGGTGGCGCAAGCTGCAGTGGCCTCCTGGGCAGAGTCCTGGCACTAAGGGGCAGATTTATGTTGGTAATGCGCCACGTTTGCGTCACACAACCTAGGTGTAAACGTGGTGCATCCCTACGACCAATTTACAACGTGACGCATCTAGGCAGATGCGTCACGTTGTAAAGCCCTGCGCCACTTGTGGCCGTTCCGGCGCAGGGTGGGCGTTCCGGGGCAGGTGCGCCTCGCAAAAGTGGCTGAGTGAAATCTATAAGATTTCACTCAGTCACTTTCAGGCCAATGCTGCGTCAAAACCCTGCACCTGCTTGAAGCAGGCGTAGGTCTTGACGCAGCATTGGACAGATAGGGCACCCCCGAGCCTTGCTGGAGCTGTGTGGCGCTTGCGACGCAACTCCAGCAATGCGCCACCTTTACGGCACAGATGCATCTGTGCCGTTTTTGCCCCATGGTGCGCCGCATTGTAAATGCGGTGCACCATGGGTGGCGGAGCAGCGGCGCAAAACAACTGGAGCATCCCTGGGGATGCGCCAGTTATCATACATCTGCCCCTTAATATTTTACAAATTAAGCACTGAACCGCTATTGGGCTAGGCTTGTGTTAGATACGTAAATTAAGACTTTAAGATGAGCACATGGATTTTACAGCATCAGATGAATCTAAAAATGCAAGATAATCTACTCCTAATATTTTATTAATTACATTAACAAGGCACCAAGGCTTACATTTTAGCAAAATTGGGCTGTATGACAATACAAATTTCGGTGGCAGTGAGCAAAAGTTAGGCATTCTTAAGTAAAAACAATAATAAAACTGCGTTCAATACTGATAAAATATTTTAAATCACAACACAATGGTCGAGTTTTACACAGCATCGAGTTCTTTTGTTACCCTCCTCACTGCTATTGTCTTTGACAAATGAGTCAATTTATTTTTGTATTTCTGTCTCTGTGCAGTGCGGAATTGTTTGTTTCCGTGGAATATTCCGCTGCCTACGTAATTGGAAGGCATGGGGAGCAGTTAATGTGAACAGCGGCTCGAGACAGGCGCGGAGAATTATGAAAACCTCAAAGCAGGAATTCATGCGTGTCTAATTGACCACAAATGTGGACTTGAATTAATGGTTATTGCAGATCTATGCAGAGCAGGTCTGTGAGCCTAATGTTTTCTAGCTGGTACTGTAGGTATTCACAAAGCCTCCAAACACAAGGTGATAATGCTAATTGGCATCTCCAACACACATCAAGTACTTTCACAGGTAGTTTATGACCTTAAGGATTTGCTGACATATAGGGCCTGATTAGGATGGCGGGCGGACGTGACCCTAATGGACATGGGGACTGCCTGACATAGTGTCGGAGGTCCCATACCCAGTGACAATACGACCGCCACTGTGGCGGTCGCATTCTACATGTTTTCCATTGCGGTGGGTGCTGTTGGCTGCAGCACCGGCCACAATTGAAAAAATGCAGGTTTTGCATTTCCCTGCACTCCGTGGCAGGCAACTTCCGGTGCGTGCCAATCTGGGGAACTTTGTACTTTACATTGTGGCTAAACTTCCGGTGCGTGCCTCATGGTGCAGGGAAATGTAGGGGGCACCATAGGTGCCCCCCAAGTGCAAAACCAAAGTGCCCACAGACAAGGGGGGGCCCAACGGACCCCCAAAGTCCATCCCCGCCAGCCATTCCATGGCAGACGAGGAGTTGGCCTAACGGCTAGGGCGGTCGAACTCGATTCTGGGGAACTGGGTTTGAGTCCGGTATTGACGCTGAACAAGAGCTCTGATACCCGATTCGTGTCACGCTATATAAAACTCTGTATAAAAAAAAGGCTGGTGGGGATCCAGCCTCTTAATCTGGCGGATGGTGCCTGCTATACACCGCCACCATATTGAGGATGCAGGGTGGGTCCGACAGGCAATCGTAATGATTGCCTCTGTCAGACCCGTGGTGGACGGGCTTTCTGCCCGCCAGGCACACTGTCCGCCATCCTTATCTGGCTAGCGGTAATTAGCCGCATGATGAAGGTGAACCTGCCACCAGCAGCCTGCCAGTGCTAGGTTCACCACCATCATAATCACCCCCATAGTTCTTATAATGGTTCCTATCACCAGAGCAGTAGGAAGGAGGTGGATCTGGGTGGAAGTTGCAGTGCTTTATTTGAGCTAATGGCTACAGGTGGGGACCAGAACTTATTTTCCACATCAGGCTTTGACCCAGAGCAAGATAGAGAAAAACACAAAAGGAAGGAAGAAAAAGGGAGAGCAAGATGGAAAAACAGTGATGTAGAAGGCAGAGATTTAAAAGAACCTGCAAGAGTGAGATAAAGGGAAAGGGAGTGTCTAGTGAATGAACCAGTCATTCTCCAGTGGTAAGACTTCACTGTAAATTACCTTACACTGTAACACTGATATCAAAATTGTGAACTAAAGTAATTTGTTGCAAGGCTGTAATTCCAATCAGTACATATGTAACACGACATCCAGCACCATGTGTGGCGGAGCCAGTGCTTAATTTGAGTCGGTGGTTTCCGGTGCTCCGCACCGGCACTTAATTGTTAACACCGGCGCTTGCAACAGTCTGCCACAAGGTGGTGCTGTCTGGCTAATTTAGAGATGACCACAACAACAGTTAGTTATCAATTCAATAAACATTAAAAAATGACTATTATCTGCCCCACAAGCCATTCTTATAGGTTTGGGGTCCTGGAATAGTCTGAATTGTCACACTTGTAGGAGTGTGAGGATCAGAAGTTTTGTTTTTACTATCATTGGCAGCATAACAGCGGCAATGTGTGGCTCAACCTGCAGTGGCTTCCTGACAAGAGCCCCAGCACTTATTTTTTTGGACACATTAAGCACTGCCCAGAGCTCATCCTAAAGTTTTTTTTTTTTTTAAATTTGTTTTATTGTTGCATCAAAGTATACGGTACATCGTGAATAAGCCGCTGACGTGGCCTCAACATTCAGCCATGCGTGCAACGTGTTTTTCGTTTAAACAACTGGTACAAATATCCATTTCCTCTAAAAATCAGTACATGCCATGCAACCATGTGTGTGGGTTAGAAGACCATGAACTGGTAGAGCAAGGAGGACAGTGCATGTTAACAGGAGTATAATGTCCCGTCTCAAAGGGCGGTGGAGCGGGGCCTGTATAGTCCACGTAATGGCGGTACCAGAAAACGGGGGGGACAAAACCGTGGGGGGGAAGCGTGTAGGCGCAAGTGTGGTGGAAACATCGGCGGTGGGCGTCGGGGGGGGGGCGGGGGGAAACTAGCCCGAGGGGCTATTCAGCTCGCATTCCAGGAGGGTGGGAAGTCAATCAGGACGCAGGGGGCATCCAGAACCTGCCGCAGGGAGGGGAACAACAGCCAGGCGTAAACGGTCTTCACGGGCCGGGGGGGGAGAGGGAGTAGGAGGGTCACCCATTCGCGTGGATTGTCGAAAACTGTAGAGAAGCATGGCCCATTCCATGGAAATGGGAAATTTTCGCGCGCCCCTGGCTTCTTCCTCTCTAAGAGCATCTTCCTCCGCCGCCGCCCATTTACTGACCGCCCCCGTCCAAGCTGCTATAGGGGGACCTTCCGGGGATCGCCAACGCATGGCTATGCATCTATTCGCCAACAGGAGCGCTAAGGACACGAAGCGCCTATGCACTGGGGCTTGCTTAGGGACATGGAGGATACCTAACGCACTGGATTCCCAGGTGGATAGTGTAGTAAGGCCCGTCAGGTCAGACAGCGTGTTGTGTACCGCTTGCCAAAAGGAGTGAAGGTCTGGACAGCTCCAGAACATGTGGCGAAAGTCTGCGGCAGGGGAGCAGCATCTGGGGCATAAGAATGGTGTGGAGGGATAGAACTTCTGTAAGCGCGCTGGGGTGAGGTACGCCCTGTGGAGGATATAGTATTGTATGTTCTTGAAGCGGGCATTCCTAGAGACGCGTTTAGGGGCCTCAAGCGCTTTAGTCCATTCCGAGTCATGCAGTGCGCGACCTATGTCCTCCTCCCATGTAGCCCGCAAGGTTGTCAGAGGTGCTTGTGAAAGTTCCCGAATGGATTTATACAGCCAGGTAACTAAGTGGCGTCCCACCCCCATACGCAGGACAGCGTGTATTACTGGATGCGTGTCTGGCTCGCCAGTGCAGAGGTTAAAATGGGGTCGGTATCCGGCTATCAGCTGTCGATACCTGAGGAATTGGCCCGGGGGGAGACCGTATTCAGCGGTCAAGCGGTCAAGTGATTTTAAGTGGCCTTCCTCAAATAACGATTCCAGATCCGTGATGCCGCAGTGCGACCATTCGGTGAAGAATGGCGCCGCAAAGTAGGAGTCTTGCCTGGGGCTGCCTATCAATGGTAACAGCGGGGAATACGGAGGCCTATGAGGGGACAATCGGTGGATCCGCATCATGCACCGGCGCGCTATCGCCACCTGGAGGGGGTACGTACGTCGTGGCTTGGTTCCCGGGAGAAGAAGACGGGTGAGTTCCGGGGTTGCGATTCTGCCCGTCGATGTGACAGTCTCCTGAGGGTAACGATCCGCCGTCCAGTATGACAGCCATTGGAGTTGTGCCGCGAGGAAATATGACTCGAAGGACGGAGCCCCGAGCCCTCCCAGTGTCGTAGGAAGTTGAAGGGTTTTCAGGGCGACCCTATGGCGGCCCTCGCCCCAGATAAGGGTCCCTAGGAGGGAGTCCACATCACGGAAGAAGGATCTGGGCGGTATTACCGGCAAATTCGTGAAGTGGTAAAGGAGTCGGGGAAGCATAATCATTTTGGCTAGAGCTATTCTTCCTATCGGGGCCAGTGGGAGCTTATTCCAAAAAGCGACCGTCGGGCGTAAACTGGCAAGTGCCTTACGGTGATTCCCCTCGAAAAGGTCAGCTGGGGAATGATACAAGCGGACACCAAGGTAACGGGGGGCTTCCGCGGACCACGAGAGGGTGCGCGCACCGAGCCCGACCTCCCGGGGGGGTAGGTTCGGGTGTAAGGGGTAAACCGTGGACTTGTCCCAGTTTACCTGTAGTCCCGAGGCCTCTGCGAAGTCCGCTAGTGCCGTTCCTATAGGGGTCATGTCCGTTTCGATGTCTCGGACGTAAATGAGAAGATCATCCGCGTACATGGATACGCAGTGCGTACTGTCTGCAAGTGGAATGCCCCATTCCATCCCTTCCCGGCGGAGCCGAACCGCCAGCGGTTCGACTGCTAGCGCAAATAAGAGAGGCGACAGGGGGCACCCTTGTCGCGTACCTCGCCGAACTGCGAATGCCGGTGATATGCGTTTCCCGATACGTACCCGCGCGGTCAAGTCGGTGTACAAGAGGCGTGTGTACGCCATGAGTGTTGGGCCGATATTCAGGCGTTGCAAGACCGAGAAGAGATAAGGCCAGGTGAGGGTGTCAAACGCCTTCTCCAGGTCCATAATGAGGCAGGCGGCGCGGGGAAATCTGTCACGTATCTGGTCTTGAACGTGGAAGATTCGGCGGAGGTTCTGGGAGGTGTTCCTTCCCGGAACAAAGCCGCATTGATCCGGGTGGACCAGCGGGCGTATGATCTGCGCATAACGTTCAGCCAGAATTTTCCCCATGATCTTACAGTCGGCCGAAAGGAGCGTGATGGGGCGATACGACCCCATGTGGAGTGGGTCTCTGTAGGGTTTGGGAAAGGTGACAATCACGGATTCCCGCAGTGACTGGGGTAATCTCCCCAGATGAAGAGACGTCTCGAGCACCCGTGATAAATGGGGGACTAATAGAGGCGAGAAAGTCGAGTAGTATTCCAGCGGAAAACCGTCCAGTCCCGGCGCTTTATTCCGGGACATGGCACGAATCGCCTGGGTAATGTCAGAGGGTTTTATCCTGACGTCAAGGGCGCGCTTGTCTATGTCCGAGATTTTGGGCAGCGTCAGTGGGTCCAAAAAGCGGTCCACAGAGAATGGGGAGGATTGGGACGGGGTCCCGTACACTTGCGTGTAGTGGCGCTGGAACGCAAGGAGGATCTCGGCCTGCGAGCGCACCAATACACCATCCGGGTTGATAATATCCGTGATCGGCTTGATTTCGGTGTCCTGTTTCGCCATCCAGGCTAGTAGCGTTCCAGTCTTGTCCCTGTCCTTATGAACCCTAGAGGCGTAGGCCCTAAAATTGTATCTGCGGAGGTCAGCGCAGGCAGTCTGATACTCCGTCTTCGTCTTGGCCATGAGTATAGCTTGCTCCTCCGAGTCGTCAAGCCGTTTAGTAAGCGCGGCTAGAGATTGTTCCGAGGTTTGGAGCGCCCGTTCCAAGGTGCGACGCACTCCCACCACCTGTTTGATGCATTCCCCTCGTGCCACCACCTTAAACGCATCCCATTCAACCAGTACCGACGATGCCGTGTTAGTGTTGTGCGCAAAATAATCGCGGATACTGGATTCGTGTGCGTCTCTGAACACTGGATCTGAAAGGCAGTCCCTAGGGAGACGCCAGGTGGGGACAGGTGGGTGCGGGGGGCGCCAGCTCATCCTAAAGTTGTTGACCTACACACATTGTTGATGTGGACCCTGCTTTCTAATTCCAATACTTATGGATGTGCCTTTTGCACCACCATCTGAGAAAATATTTTTGAATAGTTCAGTAGTTTGAATAAAAACTTGTTCCCTTCTTTTTCTTAAGTGCAGATATGTATTGTGGGACTTGATCCACTTTATTAAACTTTTCATTCATAGCCTGATTAAGATGGATCAAATTCAAATTTATTAACCACACTGCTGGTGAATTGATTGGTACCTGGTATGTGCTCTTAGTACCTGGCAGACGTTCTTCTGATAGAGGGTGATAACAATGGCTGGTTGCCCGATTAAAAATTTCACACTAAATAAGACTCAGATGAGCTAATATAATAATGTAGAAATCTATGAGTCAAGCTTGTGATTCAAAAAGTGGTATTTTTTTTAATAATGAAGGATTTGGGGGTGTGGGTGGGTTATGGATGTTCCTGGGTTCGTAAATGACCACGTTCGTATGTATCCACTATTTGTGACTACTTTAACATCCTGACAATTGTATTCTATTGGATTTATTTTGATTTTATAAAACATATCATAACCCTGATGAAGTTCTGAAGCACACTTGTAGATAGGCAATACAGTAATCTCTATCTGTGCTCGATGGAAGAGTGTGAACATTTAGTGTGCCTTACATGGGAAGTGTTTTGATGTTGTTGAGTGATGATCAGACTTTTAGGGCCCTATTCCGATGTCGGACGGACCTGAGTCCATCCGACATCGGCCAGGGACCGTGACCGAACGACCTACTGTCGTTTATTACGGCCCTGCAAGTACGATGCGACTGAACCCTGTTCGGTCGCACTCGTATGTTTCACCATGGGTGCATGCATTCCGAGCGGAATGCATGCCCACATTGTGAAATGGAGGGGTGCAGTTCATCCATGCACCCTGTGGCCTGCACCCCAAGGTGCCTGCCACCGGGTGCAGGGATCAACACAGGGGCACCATAGGCCTCGCACCCATGGGGACCCAAAGACAGTTTCCGACTGCCTTTTCCTGCCGGAAACACCGGCACGAAAAGGCGGTGAAAAACTGCCATTGTACTCCATCGGTCATAAAGAGCCGACCGGGGGAGTACTGAAGGATTTCTGGATGGCAGATGGGCTCTCTGAGCCCGTCATAAGCCATCAGGGAATGCGAGTCGGATTCCTTTCCAACCGAGCCCATCGGAATGGCTCGGTTGGAAAGGAATTCGGTCGGCACATTCCAATTCGGGCGGAAGTACTCTGATCATCATTCGGAGCCCTTCCGTCCGAAATCGGAATCGGGCCCATAGTGTTTGTTGTACTGCTACTAATGGGGTGCAGTAAAATGAAAGAAGGGAAAGTTAAGATGCTAAATCTTATAAGGTGTTAATGTATGGATGGAGAGTTGTGACATTGCGCCTTCCCTATGTATGATGTGTTTAAGTATTGTACATATATTGCAAAGGCTACTACCATCATGCATCTGTGACTGTGTCATTTTTAGGCCTGGTCGGAGTTTGTGGAGTACCGCTATGCGGACCTCCACAAAGTGACCAAAAAAGTCTGCCGCGTTACAAGGAGTTCTGCAAGAGGCGGAGTGTGTTAGGTCAATCTGTTCATGATGATTTTTAGCGTGGGTCTTTGTCCCGCGCTGGAAAATCAGTGCAAACAGCACCAACCGCAGCACAAGAGGGTGCTGCTTCTTTCTGTTACTCGAGTTGATGTTCTACTCAAGTGGCAGCTTCCTCAATGCGAACTGAAGGTTTCTCAGTGCGACCGGTAACCAATGTCTGTGACCGCCCAAATGGAGAAATCTCGCCAAAAGGTGGTCTGGAGCAAAATTTTGCTTGCTCACATTCACCAAATTAACGATGGCAAGGACAGGCAAGAAAAAACTAAGCTGAGTGGGAAAAACGCAGCAAACTCCGCGAGTGGAGCAAAATTTCACGCAAAGGTCTGGTTACATTTCTCTTTGCCTTTAATGGAGAAAAGGAGTGTGAGAGTAGCTACACATGTGGTGGCAACTACTATCCTCAGGGGTGATTTGAGGCAGATTGCATCAGTGCCTAAATAGACTCATCACCTAAAGTAGACTCTAAGAAGGAACACCACGATCATTTGATACGCCCAAAGACAATTACAAAAAATTCCCAATAGAAGCACTGCTGCCTGGCATTCATGAATCAATTATTCTGGGGCTGAGTTAACCCCTGAGGCATGATTCATAAATGCTCAAAAGCTGCACCAACAAAAGTGGACTCAAAGAATTGACACCAAGCCACTACAACATGCCCAGTGGCAATAGAAAACTGTTCATTACAGGCAGCATTGCCTGGAACTAACAGTACAAAGACCACATATATATGAGATAATCCCAATAGGCAGATTCCCACCACAGTCCAGTTACAGCAACAAAAGAGTATAGTCACACAAAGGTCAAGTCATACAGCCTAAAGCGGGATCAAGGAATGCCCATTGGCTAAAAGAATACCTAATGAATAACAGATACATTTCTTTTGTATTAGGGCTGATTTGCTTAACTTGTTTCAGCTTTGACTTGCGAGTCGCACATACTTGATTACACAAGTGTGTCACTTCCTTCCTTTTTGAAGTGAGATGGGCTGAGGGTCTTACTCTTTCCCCCATCACCATCAGGCAGCAGCCCTGCTGAGGAGAAAACACAAATGAGGCCCAACTCTAGAAAGCAAGGAAATGTGGGGCACTTGCTCTTTTTTATCAGTGAGTGCTACACACTTAATCAGGTGACATATGGATGAGACAAAGTGCTGGCAGGTGACTTCTAAACAGCTTATAGTGACCTTCTTTTCAAGACCATTTGCTAGGGTCAGCAAGGTGACAATTAAAATGATGCCTTTCCTAGTACCTCTGTGGAAACTTTGAATTTTCCCCAGAGACACTTCTTTGCAAATAGTAACAGATTTACTCCTGCTAACTTCAGAAATAAATTATTTTGAGAATGGGAAATGGAAGAAATGCTCGCAAAATTGATGTTGGGGTGCAAAAGGTGTTTCCAGACCTATTGACACTCTCTAATGATGCTATCAAGATATGCATGCATTGCATTGAATAACAGAATTTACCCCTTCTAAACTGAACAGTAGGATCCAATGAAGGGGCTTCTTTTTGAAGTGGGCTGCCCTAATATTCAGATAGATGCTTTTTCAGATTTATCGCAGCTTTCTTCCAGTACTTTCAATGCTACACCCCTATTGCCCAGAGTTTCATCTACCATTATGCCAGATGTGTGATTCTTAGAGATATCTACATTTGAACCCATCAAAAATTCCATTGCTCTCATCCTATTTTTTACCATCCTAAGATGTACTCCCCTTGTCACATAACACCTTCTGATAGGTCTGACAAGCCTGTTCCTCCTGTCAATTGCAGTAAACAGTGCCTTGAAGTTTGATGAGGTGGATTTTGCCATTTCCTTTAGTGGACCTGAGTGCTAAATGCCAACTTGGGTTGGACGTTTTAAGGCCAAATTCACATTTCTATACACAATGTCTTAACATAAGACAATGTTAGCAGTCAATATTATTTCTGAAAGACTTGACTCAATATATAAATCTAAGAATACTCACATGTGGATTCATCTGCTCCAAATAATCAAAAAAGTGTGGATATGAATTGTGATACTGAGATATTTTAACGTTGTGTCCATCCCCTGAGTGTCACCTTCTCCACAGACTCATTCGGTGATGATCCTAAGGATGATGTAGAAATTGCTTTACTAATGGTTATGAGGAAAGTCTTATCATGTAAGGCTCTAAATCTATCTGCTTCTGATCCCTACCCACGATCCGTTACTGTTTATTGTAGATATATTTTCAAATGGGTGCTGTCTCCTGCACCTTCTGTTCTTTCTGAGGTGATGATGGAGTACCTTGAGAATTTTATGAGGAAAATTACCTCAGGATATTTCTATTTTCCTTTGAACACACAAAAGGTGATGAGAGGATGAGGGGTAGGATACCAACATTGTTGCCCACGTCTGTTGCCCACCATGTCACCTCAGATTAGAACCAACCATATGCAAATCAGTCTTGATCCTGCTCCAATAGCAACAGTCCAGCCTGAACTGCCAAGCCAGGTTTAGAACTAGAATACAAGCAACCCAAGACTGGTTTCACCCTGATTGAGGTTCTTCCATAGAGTATAGCTTGGTTCCAGTGCACAGTGATCAAGTGTCCCATTTCTGGGACTGATCTACCTATTGAGAAGTAAGCATTTATCAGTCTGTATATATATATATTTGTTTACAGAGTTTTGTATAGCGCGAACTTGACCTGAATCGGGTATCAGAGAGCTTTACATAGCACCAGTTGCATTACATGAGGATACATAACTTTTTTTTTTGGGCATGTAGAGATTAAGTGATCTGCCCAGAATCACAGGATGTTCAGCGCCATTGCAAAGACTCGAACCCAGGTCCCCAGATTTGTGGTCGACCGTCCTAGTAGTTAGGCCAGCTCCTCTACAGTATAGCAGTACTCTTCTTATTCCTACATCTATGTACCCTGAAGATTTATATACCATCAAGATGGATATATGTGGAATTAAAGATAATACATCTGTTCTAAGCTATATATACTTACCTTCATGATATTTAATGTACAATATTGTGGTGAAATGCCATTTTCTTATTTATATTATCTCTCCCGCTCCTGTCACGATGTTGGTGGCAGAAGATACATGGATAGCAAGTTTAGCCTCCTAAGATAGAAAACACCATACCCTTGATATTGTTTTTTCAATCTCCAATCTCACAGTATTCATAACACGACAGAAGACATTTTTAATTGTTTCATTTCTGCACCTTTGCTATTCAGATTTCAGTTGTTGCCTTTAGCTACATTTAGAGATGATTAAGTTGGCAGTGTGCGTGCTAGAAAATACCAAATCCAATCACATGCAATCACATCAAATCAAATCTTAGGAGCTTGCTTGTAATTAATTATATTTTTTAAATCGTATCTGAAATATCCTTTCATGTGTATCTTTTCTAGGAATCCCATGAGCAACAACATATTTAATATTTAAAGAATTTTGGACCAGATGTGCTAAGAGTTTGAGAGTTCACAAATCTTATGATGTGTAAATTAGAGCATCTGTGAATGCTAAAAGCCTTTTTAAAACGTACCACGCTCATGTAATGATTCAGAAAACCTTTTACAAACTGGTATTTGGGCTTAGTAATCCATAAATACAATTTGTAATTGGAAGGGTCGTGTTTAGGGCGCCCCCTCAAATACTGTGTCCTTCTGGTATGTATTATTGTAAATGGGTGTGAATGTTGAAAAAATATACTTTAGGAGTAGGCAGTGGTCCGCATCCCATTTTCTTTCAAAGAAAATCAGCTTCATTAAAAAAGGATTGCTTTAAAAAAAAAAAAAGTCACAGACATGGCGGGTTGCTGACCTCCAGCACACTCCCATCACTGTTAATGGCAATTTGTCATGTCTAATGTCATGGTACTTATAGAGTGCACTGTCACCAGACGGTCACCTTGCGGTGTCGCCTATTCGGCTTCCTGGCGCTGATACTCATACCGCTGTGGAACCCCTCCTGGCTTTCCCTGTGAAGTGTCCACTCCTGGGCATCCCCAGGGTGAAGCCAGGCATCCTTAGCAGTGTTGGGGCCGGTGTGGAGGCTAAGCAAGCTATTGCCCAGAGTTGCAGAGTGGGGCCCGTGATTAGAATAGGCACCGAGGCAAGAATTAACAGGTCCGAGGAAATTGAGTCCGAGACCCCGCCGAGGAGGGAATCGAACCCTGGTCAGAACTCTGCATCAGGGTCTGCCGCTCTAACCATTGAGCCACACTCCTCCACTTGCAACCTCCATAATTAATATTAATGTGGTAGGTCAAATTGCACCCACTACGATTTGGTATTATGTGAACCGACCTATTAGTACATAGGTTAATTTGCAAAATACCAATGCAAATGCATTTGGTAAAAGATTTTGAGTTGCCCTGCGGTTTGCATTTTTAGGTTAGTACAAGACTTTTGTAGTGTTCCTTTTTGGCCTGCAATACTGGTCGGGATTTTGATTTCTGAATCTTTGCCAGGGGTTGCTTAGCAATGTTGCCAGCCCCATTTTGGGGGCAGCTTACAAGCCCTTTAGTCGACGGTCTAGTCCACAAACAAGACTGGCAATTTTAGAGGTGGCTGCAACATGTCTTTATGCCTAACACTCGGGACTAATAGATGCACTGCTCAGTTGCCCACTGAAAAAAACATGGAAAATCTGGTCATATTTCCGTGTTGCAGTTTGGCGATTCCATACTCAGACTCTCAACTTTTATGTTTTTTAACATACTTGTGATTGTGGGGATAGTTGGGTTTTGAGTTGTGCTGTCTTTGACTTTTTAATGCAGTACAATGCTTGTGCACCGTTCAGTCTGCAGTCTAGTCCAATACCAAGACCGACAATTTAAGTGCAGCCGCGGTGTGTCTGCACAGCGAGTGCACCAATGATGTGCCAAAGGTAAGCTCATCTGCACCCATCCATGTCTAGAAGGTGCCCATCGGCATCCCCCAAACTGAAACTTCAGCAAAATTGTACAAAATTAGAGAGATAAGCTTCTCTCCTTATAGGATGAGTGTAAGTGGTGTGAATGTGTCCTGACGTGGCATCTAAAATTACTTTGCATAGAAGCTCCAAATTCCAACACTAAAGACGCCCTATAAAGCTGAAATGCGTGTGGGTTTAATTATTCTGTGTTCATATGGGATGTGGCCGAGGAGTTTGAACTGAACTGTCTCTTTTGAGGCATGGTGAAACAAAACTCGTTTTGCACTAGAAATTGCCTAAAAGTAACACAAAGCAGCGCAAAGTGCTGCTTTGCATTACTTAGATATAA
The DNA here is from genome assembly GCF_964261635.1 of Lissotriton helveticus. Lineage (NCBI taxonomy): Eukaryota > Metazoa > Chordata > Amphibia > Caudata > Salamandridae > Lissotriton > Lissotriton helveticus. The sequence goes on from NC_136072.1 coordinate 193,224,395, forward strand.
CTACAAGGTTTCTGTTGGGAGGACAGAACCCTTGTAGTTATATATTATTATATACCCAGGTTCTGAGGGATGCAAGGTTACCCCATTGTAATTAATGGCTTTGCATTCCTTAGCATCAAGGGGGTGTTACATGGGCCCTCCCATGCAACCACACATGCTTTGTGATACAAAACCCTGTCTACCAAAGATTTCATGCTTTGCTTAGAAAAGAGGGGCCCCTTAAAACCCAAAAGGAATAGAGCACTTACACAGTAAAAAAGGAGAAATCCCTTTGGGTAGATTTCATTACAAAATATACATTCTTATCACAAATTCACACACCCAGAAATTGCACTCTTTCAACTTGCTCTTCTTCCACAACTGAAGATTGAACCATATGTAACAGGGGAAACCACTACAAAGATTAAAATTTCACATACATTTATTGTTTACATAACAAAATTTCATTAGATTAAGTGGCCCAACAATGGCTATACTTTATATCTCAAAAATTAATGAAACACAATGCATTAAAAATGTATCAAATCTATACTAATATAATAAAGAGAGAGCCCAAACCTTTGAGGCGGGTAATCTCAGGAACCACAGCACCAATCACAACACCCAATACAGCGTTGGAAAGGGCAGTTGCAGCAGAAGGACATAGGCTATGCAGTCGCCCACCATATACATTTAAAAGGTAAAAGAACGGGGGGCGTGGCTTACGCGCCGTCGAGGTCGGACGGCTCTCCCGTGAGCTCCGCTGAGCTACGGGTTTCCATCTCGGCTCCTGTGCCTCAGCTTTGCCGAAAACCGCCTGAAATCGCAAGTCTTCCACGGCGGAATATGCCCTGAAGGTGATAATCGTGACTTGGCGATTTTTATGCCGTTTTTTTGACCAAACTACCATTCGGCAATTCTTCTCATCTGTGGGACGCGGGCGGCCGCCATTTTGTGCCGCTGAGCCCGCGTCCACTCGCCTGCTCTCCGGAGGATTCCTGTGACCATGGCAATAGTGCTGTAACTGACTGCTACATGCTGAATACCCCTCTGGCTACATTTATAAGATATGGCAGTGCAACTATTCTACAGGCATCGTTTTCACAGACTCTCCTCATCTGAATAGTCGCTTTTGTGTATATGGTGGCCATTTTGAGTGCTGAACTCCACAGTCATTTATTTTCTGTGCCATCTATGACAATGATTGTCTATTCTTCTTCTAAGTGCTGCTCACCTTCTTTTTTCTCACTCCTTACCTTGCTAATTGGCAAATTCGCTGAGTTATGAGCATTTTGTCTCTCATGGAGGAGTATTTTTAGCCTTTATTGTGGCTTCTGGGCATTTAATGCAGATGTAAGTTGCAGTTGCTATTCCTCTGATGCTGTTCTGCGGTTGTGTCCTTCAACTTTGTGCTTCTGCGACTTTCTATCTATATTTTTGGAAACTTGAACATCATTCTCTTCAGTTGTCTATTATTTCTCTGACTTCTACAGTGATATCCATCCATCGCCATGTCTCATGACGCTAGTAGTATTAAATCTACCCTCACAGGCACTAAACCAAAAAGACCCAAAAATGACCCCCCCTCTCCTATTCATACGTCTCCTAACCCCGTTTTGGATTCCATTCTGGAGGAGGTACGGGGTCTTCAACCTTTCATGGCTGCCACTAATGAGAAACGTAAGCAAATTGAGGAGAGATGGGTTGTTATGGAGGGTAAGGTTCTGAACCTGGAACAGCGCGTCAGTGATATACAGGATGCTTCTTCTAAAATTCCACAATTGGAAAAAGAGATTAAAATGCTCAAGCTTCACACAGAGGACCTTGAAAACCGCAATCGAAGAAATAACCTGCGTTTATATGGGATTCCGGAGAATGTTGAGGGATCGGATATGGTGTCGTTTGTCCGGAAATTCCTGCATGATCTCTTGGATCTCCAACCTGCGTCTCATCCTCTCAATATCCAGCGAGCTCACCGCCTAGGGCGCCTTTATCCCAATGCTTCCAAGCCTCGTGGTATCATTGTATTATTTCTTGAGTTTACTGAACTAATGACTGTGCTCAAATCTGCTCGACTTAAACGCAGACTTGTTTGGTCGGGTCATAATATTTTTATTTCGCAGGACCTTTCCAATGCCACCAATGCCCGACGAAAAGAATTTTTGAATCTTCGTCCTCAAATGCGACAGCTGAATATTCAGTATGGTATTCTACATCCTTGTTTCTGCAAGATCACGCATAATGGACGGACCCGCTCTTTCGATGATCCCCAGAAGCTCCATGCCTATCTACAGTCTGTTTCCTCAGCGGACATGGACACTAATGTTTAATTTATATTTTGCAGGCCTGCATTTGTTGTGGTTATCTGTTTGCTCTGGTCCCGCCATGGTTCTTTCCTTGTACCTCCCTCTCTCTTGAGACTTCTTGGTTTTCTTCTCTTTATGCCCGTTCTTGCTCTTCTGCTGCTCAATGGGATCCGTGTCCTCTTTGGCGCTTCCTAGCCCCCGATGTATTGGCTATTTCTGTTCTCTCAGACCTGACTTTTCTGCCTTGATCTGTCTTCTTGTTTCTTTTCTGTTTCTCCGTTCCTTTTTCTTCCCTCTCTCTCTTGCTGTCTTTTCTTCTCCGTTCTTCTTCTGATTTGGGCACTTCATCCTCTCTCTCTCCCTAGACAGTCTATACTTCTCGTCTCTTGGTTTCTCTGGTTTTTGTTGTCAATCACAATGCTTTTGATCATATTGATTCTGCATTTTCTTCATGTACTGGGTACTTTGTACTGGTGTAACATTTTGCTTTGTTGTGTCTTATTTTGTAGATGTTTTCCTGCAGTGTGTTCACCCCAAGTGTTCTGCCCCTTCCTTTCCTTCCGTCATGTGTAATTTTGTGACGTGGAATGTTCGAGGTCTTGGTCATCCTGTCAAGCGTCAGAAGGTATTGTCTCATTTATCTAAAATTAATGCTCAAGTGGTTTTCTTCAGGAGACCCATTGTACTAATGTTGAATCTTCTAAGTTAAAAAGGCACTGGGTGGGTCAAGTGGTTTTTTCTCCTGCGGTCGACAAGAAAGGGGGTGTTGCGATTTTGTTCCATAAGGGATTGTCGGTTCAAATTTTATCTTCTCAGAATGATGATGAGAGACGCTGGGTAATGGCAAAGGTTGTGATCCAAAATACAACCTTGGTTCTTTTAAACATTTATGGTCCAGTTCGACCAGATCCCAAATTTTGGAATGATATCAAAGTTCTTATATCTACTATAGATTACCCTAATATTGTCCTAGCTGGTGATTTTAATCAATGGATTGATCCATTCTCAGATAGACTTTCATCCCACAAATTTCAACCTGATAAGACTCATAGAGGTTTCCAATCTGCCATTGCCTCGCGTCCCTTTTATGATGTATGGAAAACATGTAATCCTGATACCCTTGAATATACCTTTTTCTCGAATGTCCACCATACCCTTTCCAGAATAGACTATATTCTGGTTAGTAAATCCCTCCTTCCCTCCATTCAAAAGTCCGATATTGGGTCCATTTTTTTGTCTGACCATGCCCCTGTGCATGCGGACATTGACCTCACCATTACACACTCCAAATTTAGTCGTTGGAAATTCAATACATTTCTATTATCTGATACGGTTTATGTCAAGGAAGCTACGGCTTTTATTAATGAGTTTTTTATCCTTAATGACCCCTCTGACACCTCTATTCCTAATAATTGGGATGCTTTCAAAGCTGCTCTTCGAGCATTTACTATTTCTTATGTTGCAAAAAAGAAGAAAACTAATAGACTCAAATATGAAGCCCAACTTAAGAATATTAAATCTCTCGAACATTTGTATTTTTCCTCAAAATCCAAGGATGCCCTTCAGAGTTTAATTAAAGCCAAATCTGAGTTAAATAAAATTGCTACAGTCGAAGCATGTAACACCCTATTAAAAATTAAATCCAAATATCATGGCGGCCAAAACAAAGCAGGTAAAATGCTGGCAAACTATCTCAAAATTAAATCTGAACGTAAAACGATTGGTCCTATTTTTAATGATCAAACTAATAAATTGGTATCCTCGGATGAGGATATTGCGGAAGTTTTTCATAATTATTATCACACCCTTTACACAGATGATACTCATCCATCAGACACTAACTTAACGTCTTTCTTTGAGGGTCTCCCCTCTCCTCCGTCCTTACCCGATGAATTTGCCTAACTGGAGAAAGTCATTTCCCCGCAAGAAGTCCTTCAGGCCATCTCTTCCCTCAAAAAGTCTAAAGCTCCGGGTCCAGATGGACTACCTATTGAATTTTACTCGGCTTTCCCCACCATATTTGCGCCTAAATTACTTAAACTTTTTAATTCCTTCATCTCCTCTGCTAAAGCCTCTGGCTCATTTTTAGAAGCCCTAATTATTATAATTCCCAAACCTGACAAGGATCACTCCCAATGTAAGAATTATCGCCCAATCTCCCTAATTAATTATGATTGTAAAATCTTTGCTAAAATTATTGCTTCTCGTCTTGAATCCCTTATCCCTCTCCTGATTAAAACTGATCAGGTTGGATTTGTAAAAGGTAGATTGGCCTCAGATAATGCCTGTATGTTTGCTAACATAATTTCTCACAGTAAATCCTTTAAGTCTGCCATGGACGCGGAGAAAGCCTTTGATCGGATTAACTGGCAATTTATGTTTCGGTCCCTGCAATGGTTTGGTTTTGGTCCCTCTTTTATTTCCTTAGTTAAGCTGCTTTACTCTTCTCCTTGTGCTAGTATTTTTGTTAATAACCAGTTTTCTAGATTTTTTTCTTTGTCTAGGGGCACGAGACAGGGTTGTCCTCTTTCTCCATTATTATTTACCTTATGTCTTGAGCCCTTATTGGAACGTATTCGAAAAACCCCAAAGGTTCAGGGCTTTAAATTAGCATCTGTTGAAACAAAAATCTCTGCTTACGCAGATGATATCCTAGCTTACATGGCTAATCCGGCCTCCTCACTACCATATTTCATGGATGAAGTTCGTCTTTATTCCTCCATTTCAGGTTACAAACTTAACTTATCCAAAACAGAAGTCCTTCCCCTAAACTCTGCTTGTTACCAATATATGTTTGACTCCACCGACTTTACTTGGTGCCCCTCCAAAATAAAATACCTTTGTATCTGGTTTTCCACTTCTCTAATTGACACACTTAAATTCACTTTTGATTCCCTTGTCAAGAAACTCCAATCCCTCCTTCAAAGCAGGTCTCCCTTATTTCTATCTTGGTGGGGTAGGCTTGACACTATTAAAATGATGATTACGCCACATATTCTGTATACATTATCTATGCTCCCCATAAGAATCCCTTCCTCTTATTTTGCTCGTTTGAATTCTCTATGTTCTAAATTTTTATGGAATGATAAGCACCCCCGCATTGCTCTGCAAACTCTCATCCGTCCTAAAAATGAAGGTGGTGTCCGTTTTCCCAACTTTAAATTATACCATTCTGCCTTTTTGATAAAACAATCCTTCTCTTTAGCTTTTGATTTTTTTCTTTCCCCAGTACCCAGTTGGGTGGTGTTGGAACGTTCCTTGTTGAAGGACTTTCCATTTCAGCATATTGTCTTTATGTCCAATTGTTCTTTTTTGTCCAAACACCCAGTTCTGAAATACTCTCAGTCGCTGTTACATGACACATTTTCCAAAGATCTATCTCCGCTTCAATGCTTCCTATCGTCCATTGTGTGGTATAATAAGTTTCTCAAGTACAAGGGCAAGTCTTTTTACTACAAATACTGGAAAGAAAAGGGAATTTCCTTTGTGCACCAATTTTTTTCCAATAACTCCATTCTTCCTTTTCATGAGTTGCAGAATACTTATCAACTGCCCATTTCATGTCTACAGGAGTATACCAACATAACCAATGCTATTCATTCTCACTTAACACTCCTTTCACCACCTACTGTTTTACCATCCTTCTCCCCTTTGTCCCCACTCTACCCTTTATTTTCTCTTCATCAACCAAAAGCTGCCCTTGTTTATAAATTATTGGTATCCACTGTTTCTGTTCGCCCCAAGTCCTCTGTTGAGACTGCTTGGGAAGCTGATTTAAATATCTCATTGTCAATTGTTGATTGGGATCGTTTATGGTCCAAATTATTCAAAGTGTCTATTGCTGCACTTATTACTCAATCTCTTCTTTTCATTTATCATAGAGTTGTCTTTACACCTGTAAGTATTTCCAAGTTTTCACCTTCCTGGTCATCTTTATGCTGGTCTTGTTCTTCCGAGACTGGTACACTTAAACATCAACTGTTTGATTACCCAGCTGTTTTTTCATTTTGGAAATCTATCTGGGATATATGCATGCGTATGTTTCATTATTCTACTCCATTCTCGTTAGCTAATGTATTTTTAGGTTCCTTATCAGATGATATAGAGTTGGTCTCATCCAATGCTAGATTACTTGATCTGTTCATAGCTATTGCATTTAAAGTGGTTTTATCTTGTTGGAAAGATAACTCTAAACTTTCTATTGTAACTTGTTGGAATTGCATATGTGATGAACATAGGATTTCTGTTGCTTCTTCTTCCTCTGTCCCTTTAAAAATTAAATCTGATCTCCTATGGCTCCCCTTTATTACTTACCTCTCTTCTACTCGTCCCACCTAGTTCTTGACTTGTTTTTTACATGTAGATCCCACCTGTTCACTTGTCTTCCCTTTCTTCTCTCTTTTATCTATATCCTTTATCTTCTCCCCTCTTCCCCTCCCTCTTCTTCTCTCTCTATCTCTCTTTTCTCTCTTTTTTTTCTGTATTTTTCCTTCTTCTTCTTATTAGTTATTTTGCATTTTTGGATTTTTCATTACTTCTATTGCCTAATGTTCTGACTTATCATATTTATCTACATTATTGTATGGCTCTGTTTATGTTTCTGTTAAAACCAAATAAAAATTTCTTAAACAAAAAAAAAAAAGGTAAAAGAACCGTGCCAGCAAAGTAGTCCCTTGTGGGCGTGTCTGCGTTGTGCTGTGGGCATGTGCTGGGGGCGTGACAAACGCTGGGGGCGTGTGGTACGTTCCGCCTTTCATGCCAAGTCTCATATTGTGTGCTAATCCCACCCTGCTCCCTTTAAATACCCCTGTACCCCATAATCATAACCCACCATTACTCCTTAAAATACCCCAACACCCTTAAACACTAACCCATCTTAACCCTATAAATATACCCTGTACCCCAAAACCCAAACCTATCCCTAAACCCTAAAAATACCCTTGTACCCCAAAAACCCAAACCTAGCCCTGAACCCTATAAATACCCCTGTACCTCAAAACCCAAACTTACCCCTGCACCCTAAAAATACCCCTGTACCCCAAAACCCAAACCTAGCCCTGACCCTTAAAATATCCCTGTACTCCAAACCTACCCCTGAACCCTAAAAATACCCCTGTACCCCAAAACCCAAACCTAGCCCTGCACCCTAAAAACAACCCTGTACCCCAAAACACACACCCACCCCTGAACCCTAAAATACCCCTGTACCCAAAAACCCAAACCTTGCCCTGAACCCTAAAAATACCCCTGTACCCCAAAACCCAAACCTAGCCCTGCACCCTTAAAAAACCCCTGTACCCCAAAACCCAAACCTACCCCTGAACCCTAAAAATACCCCTATACCCCAAAACCCAAACCTAGCCCTGAACCCTAAAAATACCCCTGTACCCCAAAACCCATACCTATCCCTAAACCCTAAAACTACCCCTGTACCCCATAACCCAAAACTATATCTGAACCCTTAAAATACCCAAACACCCCAAAACACATACCTCAGTACCCCAAAACATATACCCCTATACCCATACTTACCTTATCCAAACATTATAAAAAAACATGCTTTTACCATTCATGCATTTACAACGAATTTCGTTGTAAATGTATGCGTGGTAAAAGCATATAAAATGTAATGCCATGCTTTATAATGGCATTGCCGAGTCATGGTACTTTCGTAATGAAAGTATGCGGAGTGATGGTATGCGGAAAGCAAGTTGCGGAATAATGGGTGTTTACCCTCCCCCGGTAAGTACATTGGTGGCACGGCGGCCCACGGCGGCCCACATCTCCAGCAACATACTCATATTTTTTCACCACCCATTTGAAAAATGCACAGGTCTCTCTCATTGATGGCCAGCACCGACATACACTTTTAGACACACCTCCCGCCACAAGTTCTAGAATTGCGAACTTTAGCGCTGGGGAGCTACGTTCGAATCTCGACATCAGCTCAACATCCTGTGATTCCAGGCAAATCGCTTTATCTCCCCGTGCCTACCACAAATGAATGTGTTGTTCTGTAATGTAAATTGTGCTCATGCCATGTTGTCGAGTTCACGCTATATAATGTTGCAAGGAAAAATAATTTTGGGAAACTCGAGTTCACACACTACTGAACGCGCACTCTTAAGTGCATCAGCAGTGCACTGTGAATCGGAGCGTTTCACAGGCCTGTCACAGATAAGAAATGCTATCAAAACGAGATCCTACAAAACAATATACTACTGGCCGGCAGCAATTCATGCCCGGACAACATCGGGACGGGCTGCTAGTATAACATAAAAACATGTAGAGAGTAAAAAAGAGCCAGACAAATATAATGTGTCTTGACAGTTTACACATCCGTCATGAAACGATATCAATAGCATGGAAATATACAGTTCAAGATTAACTTTCTTTAACGAATGCCAGATAGGTGGATTGTGAACAGCACATGAAAGCAGGCATCAAAAATAGAAATGTTTTCATTTCTCCTTTGTTTTCTGACTGCATGTGTGTTGCACTGTACAGAACACATCCAAAGAAGGAAACATGTTAAAGGTTTTCTAGCCATAGTACTTTGTACCGTTCCAGTACAAACCCTATGCTAGACTCACACACACACCCTTACACTATTCTCCAAATGTGTGTGTTTGAAGCTTTGCAGCTAAATTCTGATCCGGCACTTGGGAGAGAGGAGGAGAGAGCCATATCTAAGTAGGTATGGTGCTCTCCCCTTCTCACACAACGCATTGCAGCACTTTGTGGCTACTATGCTGTGTTGCATGAGCATTTAGTAAATATGGCCCACTTTGCAATCGCACTCTTCCCAAATGCTTCAAGATAACTAGCACTGCACAATACTAGTCGGTCTCTCTGTTCTCCAACATCCATTTGTGTTGCTCATTTTCAGTGGAAATCCAAGATGGATTCTATGAAACTCATCAGTCATCTTAAGCAACACACTCCTGTGTTCATCCTACCACACAGGTCAGGAATAAACAGGGTGTTGGGAGATGGGGACTTGATGTGAGGAAAAAATGCAACAGAATCCCTGCAAGACTGAGACAGACTGGCCTATGGTGACAGGGGCAATGGGACTGCTAGCCTGCTATGACTTCAGGTTCATGAATGGAAGCTCTGCTTTTAAAACCTGTTCACTTCTATTGGGAAGGTACCAAGAAGCTTTTTGTTTTATATTGACTCCTTCGCTCTCACAATAGTTGGTTTCCCATATTATTCATCATTTATATTTATTGTTTCTCTCCTTTCTTCAATGTCCTCAGTTTCCTGACTTCTACCTGAACTTCGACTTCCTTGCAGACTTTGATTTCGCTTGGTTTGCTGTGTTTTGTCCTTTGTTTCCTCTAACATGTTTTTCAAAAGTGCTTTCAACCAGTTCATCATTCCTGTTACCTGCTTCTTCTACATTTGCTTAAGTTCATTGGGCCATAAATTCAAAAAGGTAAGCATAACAACGAAACCTAACCTGTGTGGTGCACTTCTTCTGCCTGTGAACTTTAGTAAATATTTGTTTGTTTTTCAAGTTAAAAGTAAACTCTTGATGTTAGTCTGTGAGTCCCCTGAACTTTGAGAGGCATACACCAGACAAGACTGTGACCCTCTGGCTGTCTAATCTCTCCCTCATTTCCATAGCTTTTTTCATCCAGGTTTTGTTGCTGCTAGACGTGATTACTCACACACTAGCAGTACTTCACCTTGGGGAGTGAAGCAAATTGACAGCAGACTGGAATTCTCGTCATCCTACCACACCAGTTCTGTCCATGCACACAGAATGTAGAAAGGACCCAGTTACGTAAGACTGGGCAGACATGTTGTACCAGTGACAAGGCCAATAAGCTGTTCACCATTTCACAGGAAACAGGGGCTGTCTTGGCATTAATGTTTAACAGGCTTATATCACTGCTACTCTTGTGTTATCTGGTAGGATTACAGTAGTCATGCTATCACGGAGCTATTGCCGAGGGGAAACATTGTTGGAGACATTGGGGAGAGGGGTTGGCCTAACGGCTAAGGCGCTCGATCTCGGACCTGGGGATCTGGGTTTGAGTCTCAGTAACGACGCTAAAAACCCCCTGTGATTCTGGGCCAATCACCTGTAACGACGCTAAAAACCCCCTGTGATTCTGGGCAAATCACTTAATCTCCCCGTGCCTTAAAAATGAAAGTGTGTTCTCATGTAACGTAACTGGTGCTATGTAAAGCGCTCTGATACCTGATTCGGTTCGGGTCTAGTTCGCGCTATATAAAACTCTGCAAAAAAAAATAATTGTTTACATCGCATGCGATACATCGCCTGACATTACAACGACTGCGTTGGTACATCGTAAACCATTGCGCCGCAAGTCGTTATAACAACTTGCCGTAGGGGGCAGAAAGTATTGCACCTTCCGGAGTTGGAATAGTAAATCATACTATTCCAACATCCAGCGCCCCTTACAGCAAGTCATTGTAACGACTTGCATTGTAATGGTATGCGATGTTTCGCATGCTTTGTACCGTGGCCTATTCATTTCAGAGTGCACTCCTCCAGAGCACCACTCTCTGTCTGTCTCATGGTGGTATCTACAGTGGCCCTTAGCATACAATGCACTGCAATGCATACAGTGCAAAGAGGACAATGAAAGGTCCAACACATACCAGAGACACACTCTTAGATACCTCAGGTTAGGGGTGTGCTCTTGCAATAATTTAGAGAGAATCATTCTATAACAACACCCAGTGTTTGGGAAATAGCATAAGTTGTTTGCAAGTTACTTTCTATTTCAATTTTCCCATGAAGGGTTTTCCCATGAAGGGTCCTTTGGTTATATATTTAGCCTGATGATTAAGGTTGGGTTCTGGTTTCTTGATCAGTGGTGTAAATAGGACTTTAAGAGAGGGCACCAGGTAAGATGCTAATGTGAAGGGAGATGATTAGAATGGTTCTGGCTGTTGTTGTGGCATGTATTGAGTGTGCCATTGGATATACTAAGTTGAAAGTGATCCTTTAAGGCACTGGAATTGCTGTAATGTTTTTAAAGTCCGGGAATTATTTGTCTAAGGACTGGAAGAAGGTACAGAAGAAGACTAGATGGTGATAGGAACTAGGTAATGTGTTAGCTTCATGTGGAGGATCCGGTGGTGCTCTTTAAGGAGGTAGTCATCTAGGTCAGTTCCTTTGCTGAAAAAGTGTGCTGTGAAGGTACCACAGAGTTGTTATGAAGGTTGATGTCCATAGTAGTGGTTTCAGGGTCTCTCAATTTGGCAACAACTTTGTATAAAAACATTGCCAGCCAAAATGTTGATTAAGTTGCGGGTCCTCTTCTTTTCAGATGATTGCTCTGCATGTTATGGTGTGCTGTAGGATGGAACACTAAGACATTTTGGAGTATATTTAAAAGATATAGCGCCTCTAGAACATCACTTTTAGTGACGTTCTAGTGGTGCTATGCCCTTCCCCATATTTACAAAGCGTCGCAAAGCCACTTTGAGTGGCTAACGTTGCCTTGCACTATTGTGCAAAGGGTGCCCTTGTTGGCACTAAGCAGCTAATTTTAGAGTCAACTCTTGGGAAAACACAGGGGTGTGACGTATTGTTGTAAATGGATGTATGACGTTACAACGCATACTTTTACTCCGCAGACCATTACAACGCGACTTTTACTCCGCATACCGTTACAACGCATAGCGCCTTGGGGCGCTGGATAGTGGTAAGTATAATTTACTATTCTAACTCCAGTCCCTGTGGACCCTAGGGAAGGTGTTGGATAGTAAATTATACTTATTACCTATCCTAGAGCGCCCCCCAGCGCAATGCGTTGTAATGGTATGCGGAGTAATGGTCGCGTTGTAATGGTAGTGCGGAGTAAAAAATGCGTTGTAACAGGTGTATACCGTTGTAAATGCTGCACATCCCTGCATTTTGGAAATGTTGGAGGTTGGCGCTGCCAAATTTGGCACTGCTCAGCAGTCCAACATTTCCTTGTAAATATGCCCCTTTGTCATTTCTTAAATCACCTTCCATCCAGTGCTCTATTCTCAGACCCTGGTGCCCTGTTTTCCTTATTGAACCATTGGGATTGTGCCATTTTCTGCAGATCAACATTTTTTCATGGATATGATTTATAGATGTGGCCTCTAGAAGCTCTAATAGTCTCTGGTGCAATGAACAGAGAGACCAGGAAGGGAAGAAGGTGAAGGTTGTGAGAGAAGAATATAGGGTCAATGAAACAATTAGTAAATGGTAATTGGTGCAGGGGTGGTAGATGACTCTGGGCCCAGTACATGGTGTGGTGGATTGATGGCAGTCTGGCAATTTCTGCGGTAGAAAAGAGGCCAGATAAAGTAGGGAGTTCTAAGGGTGGTATGTGCTGGTGCATGTGTAATAGTATGCAAAATGGCTTAAAGGGAGGACCTAAGGCTTATAGCCTTGCAAGTATAGCTGGAAGACAGGAAGAAAGGTAGCATAGGAGGATTACGGAGGGTGTGAGTGCAAAGGTGTAGAGATAGAGGGAACAGGTGAGAAGGTATGACAAGGTGAAAAAGGAAGAGTGAAAGGGGCAGATGGATAGGAGAAATGGATAGGAGAATAGCATGGCTAAAGGGACAAAGGACAACTAGCCGCAAAGGAGGGTGTGTATGATGGAGGACGACATGAGTGACTGTAAGACAGATATGGATTTAGATGTGAAGCAGAAATGGGGGGTGTCCATGAGGGGTGCAATTAGGGAACCTTTTAGTGAATCAGGAATAGATGTGTACTATCTGTGTCTTGGCTAAGGACGCCTTCAGTGGTGGCTCCTCTGCTAAGGTGGATGAACTTCGTCCCATAAGAAAAATAAAATGATAATACCAATGTTATTATCATTTTATTTTTCACTATTGTCTGGTGCTGTAAAGGTGCGGGCAGGGTGGGACTGTGCCGGCCACAGAGCATGGGGAGGAGTGGCGATTACACTATAAAGTGTGCATGACTTTTTGTCCAGCCATCTTGGGCCGGCCAAACAGTCAAGCACACTTTCCATGTTTCCCACAAGTTTGCATTACACAGCCTAGTGGGGAACATGCCTGGGCTCCCATTCCCCGTCTGAGTGCCGAATGATGGCACTCAAACCTATCACAATGCTGCATTGCAGCATTGTGATTTGCCTAGTGGAGCCTAGGTGCTTTCCTGATCCTGCGTCATGGACGTGGCTGAAGAGGACGGAGGAGAACTGACCGCTGTGAAGGTAAGTGTGTTTTTCTTAAATTTTTCTCCCCTTTTCTTTCTTTTAACAACTCCCCCTCCCCACCACTACTCCCCGGTAGCAGCGGCTACAGGACGTTTTCCCTCAAAAAGACTTGTTGTCACAGAGAAATATACAATTAGGGATGTTGGACTTGGCCCTTTTAGGCTAAAGTTCCTTAAGTGTTTTGCCTTCCTCCTAGACCTTTTTCTGACATTATGTTGCAGACTTAGATGCTTTGGGCACTTAGCAATTGCTAATCAGTGTCAAAGTGCAAGTGCTCCCTGTATGAAAGTGTTACGGTAATTGGTTGTCCATAATTGGTATGTTTGCCTTACTAGTAAAGTCCCTACTAAAGTGCACTATGTGTGCCAGGGCTGGTAATGCAAATGCTACCAGTGGGCCTGCAGCACTAATTGTGCCACCCACACAAGTAGCCCTAAGAAGAGATCTCAGGCCTGCCACTGCAGTGCCTGCACGCAGTTTGTTAACTGCCTTGTTGTCCTGGCAAGTGCACCCACTTTCCAGGCCTTACTATCCCTTTTTATGCACATCAGACACCCCTATAGTAGGCCCAAGGTATCCCCCTGGGCAGGGTGCAGTGTATGTGGAAGGTAGGACATGTACTGAGGTGTGTACCATGTCCTAACAGTAAAATACTGCCAAATTTGTTTTTCACTGTTGCAAGGCCATCTTGCCCATAGGACAGAATGAGGAATGCTGTGTCCAATGTTTCCAGCATAAGATGGTGAGATGGAGTTTAGTGTGCCTGAACTCAGAATTTAATAACACATTTTTCTGTGAAGATGGTTTGTGAATTGTGTGTTTAGAAACCATGCTTTTAGAAGTGGCTGGTTTCTTGTCTTAAACCATCCTGTGTGCCTCTGCCTGCTTGTGTAATGCCTGTCTGGGTTTGGATGTGACAAGGTCTGGGAAGTGTACTGACCCAAAGGAGGAGTAGGTGAGACAGCAACAGGCTGGCCTGCGTTTGATGTGGGGGAGGGGTAGCCCCCTGGTTGTGAAGAGGGCTGTGTTGCTGCCACTAAAGGATGGCTCCACCTCCTGCTGAGCCCCTGGGACCCAGACCCTGACTATCAAAGGAAGAGGGTGTGGACTGGTTGGAGGACACCCTGGTTTGGACTGGGATCAGAGCCCTCTGAACACAAAGACTTCAAAGGCATTTAGGGGTATAAATGTAAGAGCTGAAACCCCTGAACTCAAGACTGAAATCCATACTAAAAAAGGATTGAAACTACTTCATGATCAAGAGGAACTTCCGCCAAAGAAGAACAGCTGAAGAGACTGAAGAGAAGGACTGCCCTTGCTGTGTGTTCTGGGCTGGCCTGCAGTTTGCTGATTTGACTGCGGAGAGGACAAGGGACTTTGCTGTGTACTGTGTCCCCCTGCTTGAGAGAACTTTGCTGTGTGCTGTGTCCTTGAAGTAACTTGTCTCGAAGGGTCCAAGGAGAGCTGGTCCTCTGTTGTGGAAACTCAGGAACATAAAAGTTTCCATGTGTGTCTCAGCAACATGGTGTGTATGTGCTTTTTGCATGCCTGAGACTGCCGTCATGTGGTCCGTGGTGCTATTTACGAGGTGTCCCATGCCCGCATTGCCCAAGCAGCGTGAAACATCGTCCACACTGCTGAATTGCTGTTTGTGGCCCGAGTCATCATTGTAACGGAGGCTGTGAGTAAAAATTACCACCGCTGGCCTGAGCCACAACGTGCTAAATGATTTCTTGAAGCTAATGAAGCTGAATGTTGTTGGTCGAAAGGAATCTGTCCAAGATCGTCAGCGAAGGAGAAGGCAGTGCCTTAACCCATCCGGCTACAGCGTCGCCTAGCAACAGAGCTGCAACATGATCGCGATCGCCCAGCAGGACGTCCGATGAGCGGAGAGAGAGAGCGAGTCAGCGCACCCCGCAGGTAAGGCTTGGACTCCGGTCAGCAGCCGCAAGCGTTTGTGGCCTGGGGAGGCATACAGGGGTAGTATAGGAGTGCTCCGATCTCTCTCCCGCTGCACCACAGTAGATGCTCTGAGTCCCCGAGCGGCCTGTACCTGCCCAGCAGTACCAGGGCCGCCCCTTTAAGCTTATGACCGTTGTTTCTGCTGTTGGGGCCTAGTGGTGCCTGAGTTGACCGCGCAGGTTGGCTCACCACATTATTCTTTTTTTTAACAGATCTTTTTATTAAACAAACATCGGTGAATGGTACATTACAGAGGACCAGGTAGTTTACTTTTCACAAATCGCATGATTGGACGGATATATAGACAGTGCATATGAAAGGAACATAACGGAGAAATAGGGTCATCATGATCTACATTGTGAGGTGGTGTACAGAGCTCTCCTCTATAAATATTCCAAGAGCTCCAGATACAGGACCACTTCTTAGGGCACCCCCTTGCCAAAAACACGGTCTTTTCTCTGAACATGCACCAGTCCAGGTTTCTTTCCCAGGCTTCCAATGTGGGCGGATGAGCTGCCCTCCAGAGTTGAGCGATGTTTTTATTTGCTAACATGAACCCTAGAGTGGCCCATTGAGTCTGAGAAGTGTTTAAGTCTGTGGGCTCCCAGATATTTAGGAGGCATCTTCTCACCTCAGGGTGGAGGGAGACATGCAATACTTCGTTAATCGTGTAGTGCACTTGACGCCAATAAGAGCTGATATGCTCGCATTCCCAGATAATGTGCATAAACGTTCTGGGAAGGCAAATGTAAATGTAAATGTAAATGTACAGGAATTTATATAGCGCAAATCACCAAGCGGTTTCTAAGCGCTTGCTTAGGGAACCCGTCCTGGTATTCCCCTGTGAGATAACCCCGGCAGGGTATCCGCAAGGTGAAAGCCAGGCATCCCGCCACGAGGGGCCGTTGTGGAGATTAAGCAAGCTATTGCCCAGAGTCGCAGAGTGTGAACCAGTGAATCGAGTAGGCACCGGAGCGAGAATTGTCGAGTCCATGGACATTTTAGGTCTCAAGACCCCACCGAGCCGGGAATTGAACCCTGGTCCCAGGCTGACCTCTGCTTCCAGGTCTGCCTCCTCCAACCAGTGAGCCACGCATCGTATTTTGCATTCCCCTTTGTCAGACCACCCCATGTGTACTAATTTGGGTCCCGTTATGTAAATCCTATGAAGGATCTTAAGCTGAACAAGTCGCAGGTGTGCCGGGATAGCCACCACTTTGGGGGAGGACACTGCTGCCTGCCAATCCTCGTCGTCTAGCTCTATCCCATCATGTACCCACTTATCTCGCAATGTCAGGAGCGGGGTTGTCATGTGATTAATTAGCTTTTTGTATATTAATTATATTGTTTAGTCAGAGAGGTGGCTTTCTAAGATTCTGTCCTCCAGAGGAGAAGCCACCGGGGGATCAGCTCCTCTAGGCAATAACGACTGAAGTGAGTGCTGGACCTGCATATAACGAAAGAATTCTGTGTCTGCCAATTCATATTCACTCTGGAGGGTGCTGAAGGACTTTATCTCCCCTGTTCCCCAAATATCTTTAATAACTGAGATCCCAATAAGGTCCCACTTGTCGAAACCCCTTGTTTTCCACAGATCGCCCAACTTCTCTGAATTCCAAAGTCACCACATTATTCTTGCATTACGAACTTCCTGATTCTTGCATTATGAACCGCATTATTCTTGCATTACAAACTGCCTGATTCTTGCATTAAGGACTGTCTTAATACTACATTACGAAGTGCATAGCATTGCATTAGGACTGCATTAGAGATCATGAATTGCTCATTAATACCGCAAGAACCTACAAGTGATTGCTGGCCGAATAACTGGCAAAGCAAAATATTACGAATACGCATATGTTCGATTTCTATTGTTTGGTCTCATCGTATTCCTTTTTTATAAAGATACCGCTATTTTAATGAAACCAGTTTGGTATCCATTTGTGGTGTTATCACTGTGTTACTGGGAGTGTGGTTGCAAATGCTTTACACATTGCCTTGGAGATAAGCCTGGTTGCTCGTGCCAAGCTACCAGTGGGTGAGCAGAGGTTATCTAAGAGTGTGTCCCTTCATACCCTGACTAGAAGCAAGGTTCCAGATTTGGACTAAGGTACCTACCTGTACCAACTAGAGACCCCCAGTTCTAACAAGGGAGCTTTAGAGAAAGGTTGTTTAATGAAATAAATATTGCAGATAGATGCTAAGCATCATGATGCGAGTTAGTGAGAGACAATAGAGCAACGTTACTCTATACAGTTTAAAATTGAAATTAGCACATGCACCTATACGATTTATTTTATATCTCTTCTGCTCTTTTCTATTATCTTTCCAGCCCCATGAAGCCTTAGCATACATGTGCTTAACAAACAAGGAATGCAAATGCAATATTCGCAAAAGGAATTTGATATATCAATTTGCAGATGTTCAACTTTACACCTTCTCTTAATGAAACACAAGGGATAGCCAGAAATGCCTTGAGTACTATTACTGTGCACAAATAAGCAATGGGCTACCTATGATAGTGTGCGAAGGTATTGGCTGCAAATAGGTTAAAAACAATTTGACTGTCCATAGGGTTTTGTGATATATGCCTTACAAATCGCTAATTAGATATGAGAATTTATTCTAAACATACAACTGCAAGATATTTTATTCTTGACAGACAACTGCAAGACATTAAGGATACTAAGGCAGTCAGGAAGAAAAGGTTGTCTGGAAAAAGTCGTATGATCTAATATTTTCAGTATCAAGCTACCTTATGCCATAATATCCTGTTGCACTAGAACGGGTGGTTGCATGACAGAGGGACACATTTTTTGTCAGGCACGGGGAGATTACGTGATTTGCCCACAATCACAGGATGTTGAGCGTCCCTTGCCAAGACTCAAACCCGGTTCCCCAACTTTTAGGTCAACCATTCTAGTTCTTAGGTTCAGCGGCGGCTCCTCCTTTATGGCAGAGGAGCATTGCCCCCCCCAAAAAAATGTCAGGAAAGGCAAAAATAAAATGGCACTTGTTTTATTTCTCCTTCCCTGCCAAGTCTTGGGGGCGGGCCAGGGGTGTGGCAGCACTGAGGGGAGTGGTACTTTGACTGTGCATGAAGGTTTGGCTGGCTGTCTCAGGACAGCCAAACCTTCATGCACAGTGAAGCTCTCCCCAAAACCAGCTGCATTGCTAGGGCTAGAGAGAGCAGGCATAAACTCCCTGTCTGTCCTGGAGTGCTAATCGAGAGTGCTGAGGGCAATGCTGATGCTGATCTCATGCAAGAGCAGCTTGAGGATTGGCCGTAGGCCAGGCTGGGAGCCTGTGCCAGAAGAAGACGAGCAGAAGAGGGCGACCCCGGACGCGGCCGGCTGAAGGTAAGGTACTTTTTAATTATTATTTTTTATTTTGCCCCTTTCGCTTCGTGACCCCCATGCCCCCCACTTCACCCCCTTCCTGCCTGCCTTGCCACCCACCCCAAACACCGGCCACTACTGCTTAGGCTACATCCTCTCCCCTACGGAATTACTCCAGTGCACTCATTCATCCCTCCTCATCTTAAAATGAGGAGGAAAAGAACTGTTAGCTTTCACATTTAGGTATTATTTTCAAAGAAGGATGCTTAGAAAACAATATGTAATTGTCAAAGCTTACAGGACGTTCAACGCATTCCAACTTCCCAGCCTTCTACTGGACCATAGTGTCCCATCGTCTAGAGCATCTCTTAAAGGGCACAAGTGCTAGATCCCTCTTCACTTTTTACTGCTATTCAGCAGCTAGACTGTTCATCCCCATATACAAATGATGGCACAATTTGGTCACCATTTTCACCATATTATTAGTGCAGTACAATAAATCTATTATGTACAGAATATATTTTTGTTCACTGTTTTTATTTACAAATTTTACGACATTTTTTTACTGTATTTTTAAAAATAATTCTTTCTTGTTTCAACTTTAACACATCACTGTAAAGTACAATGGATGCCTAAAATGTTGGAGAGTGCACCGAGCATTATATGCTAACAATTCAGAATCCTAAACCATTATTACTCAAGATCCATGTCAACACGTGCAATCAGTAAAAATGTCCCATGATCTGTCAGAATTAAAATCAACAACAATATATAAAAATTGCTGATTTAAGAATATCTAGAAGGATACAAAGTGCATGGAGAAGTTATTATAAAGTGACTAGTGCACAAGTACATAATAGAATTTAGTCTATCTCAGGTAAAGTACATGTTGAATTTTGAACCCACTACGAAAGTGCATTTGTCATTCAAACAAGATCTCTCTAAAAAAAAAAAATATATATATATATATATTTTAAAAAAAACTAGAACATGCTCTCCAATACATCAAACACAAGTCCTTTATTGCCAGGCACAAGAACAAGCATCTCTCCTTCATCTTTTTTTGCTCTTTGTCTAAGTACAATTGTGGGAAACAGGACACACATAAAAGGGAATGTCCATTATAAAGAAGGTTGTCTTGAATTAATGCGCAGCCTAAGCAAAGTGCATCTTAAGGTTAGGGATGCGACAATTAAGAAGACAAAATGCAAACATTTGCATTGTAATTCTGACTCATTTTAATGGCTTGTTAATTAAATCAAAGATCGATGCTTTTTAACGTTCTACTTGACTTAAAGCACGGTTTCCTGTGAAACGCAGTAGCTAGCAAGGATGTCATGGCTCCAGGTGCAAACAGTGAAAATGGCTCTTTGGCTGCTGTGAAATACAGCAATTATAAGGGTTCAATGGGCCCATAAGGGCTCTGGGCCCCGGTGCACTGCACCTGCTGCACTAATGGCAGCCACGTTGCAGGTGAAATGCAAATATTTATCACAAGCATTAGAGGGAAGCATTTTATCAGCATATTATGTTTCCAATATTTGTGTCATTTCATTTGAGTGCATGACACAAAGTCTGGAGTTGTTTCCTTGAATGTGACCTTCGTCCGAAGATTGAGACCAGTCAAACATACCTAAAACTTATATTCAATGGGATAAAACATCAGGCAAGTGTGGAGGCACTTTCAAACAAGCTTTGGCAAAACCAATTATGTCTACTGCATACTATGTATTGGCTTTGCCAAATTTTGTGAAGGAGGGAGCAAGAGAAAAGCATCTGAAAAAGGGATTCTATAGAAAAGAGGATTGCTTTATTTTCTGTAGTATTGACTATCCAGATTCTTCTGGCAGGACTTGCTCCCCAGTGCAATGTTGTCACTTGGCAATTGACTAAACACAAAGGGGCATATTATCAAGGAACGGTGTTAAAATTATCGCCGCGTTAGCGGCAGGAAACTGCAGCTAAAGCAGCGATAATGGGCTTGATAATATGCCCTTGAGAATTTCAATAGGTGTTAACATGGGCTTCTATTGAAATTCTCTACGGCATATTATCAAGCCCATTATGGCCGTTTTAGCGGCAGTTTCCTGCCGCTAAAGCGGCGATAATTTTAACACCCTTCCTTGATAATATGCCCCTAAGTGACCATCTTGGAACTATAAAAGAATCATGTAGAATACCATTCCAACTTGGCTAAAATGTTTATATTCAGCATCTACTTGTCATGCCAGGTAAGCTGGAATGTGTTTTGCTTAGCCACTGGAACCATTGGAATACAATGACATAGGAAGAAACTCCACGACATGTTAGAACACCAAGTGAGGCCTGAAGCGGATGAAGGATACAGACTGAGCTGCTCTCCCTCCCTATTATGTCAGTGTGTAAATCTACAACAAATTGTATGATTTTTCATATCAACGTGTGATCATTCCTTACAATTGTGGCGACAAGCGGCCCAAGCACACAAACCCTTGTACGATCCGTTTCGAGGACAAATCTACTCAGATGTCATTCCTCTCGATTACTTTGTTCGCAGAAGAGCCTACAGGATCTTAAGATTTTGGCAGTAATGAAGTAAAGAAACTCGCGGCATAGATGGTCAGTGGGTTTCTATTTAGATATTTAAACCACACTCACCGTTATCACCACATGCCCATTTCCCAAGCCACAGGCTCATCCCTCAATCTTGTTAACAGTATTACTGTGCACTCCCAAGCCGCAAGTTCGTCTCACAAGCCTATCGATGGAACTGCTGACGTGTGCTGCATATGTTAGGCAGTGCACCACCTGACAGCGACAAATGATCACCATATTGGCCACCATATCGACACAGTCAACAGTGTGCAATACAATCTCTTAACCTCTGCATTTGTTTCTCAATTCATTGCAGTTTGCAGAGCCTTTGGATATTGGTACAGTGTCACTTCTCAGGGAGTAAATATTCTATGGTCCAAAGTTATTGTTGAAACACTTCCAAACATAGATAGACTCTTTGTTTATTCACCATGGCATCCAGTAATATGTTAAATCTAACACCTCCTCAACCTTTCACTTCTTCTAGTGCTTTCACTGAAATGGCAAGAACAGCATGAATATTTTCCAAATTATATATCTACATTCGATGACAATGAAGATTTAAAATCTGTTACAGTCTAGGGCTGTCTGGATTACAAATGTATAGTCGTATTCAAAAGAAACCCAGACAACCAGGTGAAGGTGATCGTTTTACCAATTTACTAGAAGATTTAGATGTATATTACTCCCCTACAGTCTGTGTAGATATTTGCAGGTATAAATTCTACCACAGAAAGCAATCCAAACTAGAGTCTATTGAAGACGGTATACCTGCATTAAGGAATCTTGCATTGACATGCCGCTTTGGGGTATTCCATTACAAGCTTAGGGTCCTATTAGGATGGTGGGCGGACTTATGTCCCCCCGCCACCCTAGCGGTGCTGGGATCGGCCGCCAGTGGTGCGGCGGTTCCACACCGGCAATTAGGATGCCACTGCCACGATGGCGGTGGCATCCCCATCCAAATCATTGTGGTGGGCGGAGTACACAGCACCGCCCGCCACAATGCTGTGGCTGCACACTGTGCATTTGCATGCACAACGTGGCAGGCACCGCGCAGTGCCTGCCTCGTTGTGCATACAAATGCTGGGGGTACCATAGGTGCACCCACCATCCCCCCATCATCCTGGGGGCCCGCAACAGACCCCCAACTGTGCACACCGCCTGCTACTCAACATATTCAACCCTTTTCCACCCGGTCGACTCATCAACTGGGCAGAAAAGCGGCAGACGGTCTTCCCGTCCACCGCGGTACCCCCGCCATCCTAATTAGGCGGGGTAAAATGGAAGGTGGGCTGGCGATAATGTTGCGGGGACATTATAATAGACCCCTTATTTGTGATCAAATTGTCATGCACGCTGCGAATCCTGCCATACAGCATAATTTATGGGCAAAGGGAGTAGCCCTGATACAGGAGGTGCTAGATATTGTCAAACTAGCAGAATTTACAGGCAGATGTGCCAAGGCTGTACTTTCACAAATTAATAAAGAGGTAACAGATGATAAAAGTAACAAAGTTGAGGATGTAGTACACAAAATTCAATCTGGAAAAAGAACCAAAAGTACTTTGAAATCTAAACTTGAAAGTCCTAAGACATGGTCAAGTGTTCCAGGCATGGCTTTTCCGCTCATTTCATTAACAAACAAATGCACTGCCACTAATCAACATTGTTGGGCATGTGGTATCATGGGTCATTTTCATAAAGTTTGCAGAAAAAAGAAAGATAGTGCCATAAAGTTGTGGGAAGGAGATTCAAATCAAGGTTCACAAGACAGTGATGATAATGAGGGGCCCGATTCACAAAAGTAATCTGAGACAAAAACCTAACTTTAAGACTTTCGGTATTCACAAAAGGTATTTAGTAGTAGTAAAGTTAGAGATTCATAACTTTGCTACTACTAAATACCTTCTGTTAATACCGAAAGTCGTAAAGTTAGGATTTTGTCTCAGATTTCTCTTGTGAATCGGGCCCAAAGACACTAACGTGTGTTTTGAGTTTAGATTCTTGTTTAGATTCACAAAACACGTCTATCTCTAGAAGGATGACATCCAAGTGTGAGTTATTGTTTGTGGTATTAATATAACAATAACAGCAGATTCCATATCTCAGTATGGTATTGTCAATGAAAGTGTGTGGGTAAAGAAGTTTACATAAAAATGTGGGAAAAGTTTGAACCACCTGATGTTTCCCCGAAAAGATTTTTTGGGGATCCCAACAATCCGTTAGGCTTCAGGAAATTACCCTTTCTGCATTGTACAAATTATATGTCTCCAAAAACAGGTCTGTCTGTGCTGAGCTGGTGGGACCAAGGTGATCTTAGCATTATTATTAATCCCAGTAGTCCCAAATTGGTTTTAGCCATTAATGGATGGTGATGAAGAGGAAGAAGAAATTTTAAGATCATATCTGGAGGTGTTTTCTAGTGCCATTGGTGAACTAAAGGGGCTCCAGCACAGAACTATTTTGAGAGATAATGCCATACCTTGCATTCAGAAAGCCAGGGCTCTGCCCATAAGTATCAGACAGGAAGTGTCCTCTGAGCTAGAGAAATTACAGGCTATGAGCATTATTATACCCATTGAATCTTCAGACTGCATCGCTCTGTATTGATCTGAGCGACCGAAATAACAACATTTTAGTAGATCAGTATCTCCCTTTCAAAAATTCAAGATATACTATTGTTAAACAAGGGAATTGAATGGTACACCACTATTGATTTAAAGTCAGCATATCATCAGGTTTCCCTTCACCCTGACAGCCATAGTCTCACTGCATTCATTACCCCCTTTGGGTGCTTTCAATTTGAAAGGGTTCTATTTGAACTGGCTTTGGCTGCAGCCATGTTCCAGTGACTCATGCTTAACCCCTTCCATGCTGCAACGCTACCTCACTGGTGCTGCCGTCGGCCAATGGCCGACGCGGCCCGCCCGTTTTGCGGAAGTAACGCACTTCCGCAAAATCGCAGGCGCATGGGAGGGGTTAAGATGTTTAAGGAATACAAGGATGTATTGTCTTTCCAAGATGACATCCTGGTCATGGGTAGAACATGACTCCTATTTGGCAAAAATATTTATTATATTGAAATAGAAAGTATTAACTGTCGAATATCGTAAATGCAAAATAGTTAGTAAGTCAAGTATCTAGAACATGAAAAAGGTGATAAAGAAATTTTAGCTAAGGTTGGAGGGTTGATTCATAAAGAATGCACCATCACCCTCCAGCAAAGATGAAATAAGGTGATTCCTGGGACTGGCTGCATTTTGCATAATATTTCAACCAAAACATACCACATAAGACAACTTCTTAAGAAGAAACATTTATTTAAGTGGCTATGGAGTGTGAAAATGCCTTTTCGGTAATGTGAAGGGACACTTCAAATGTGTCTGCCCTGCAGGGTTTTGACTCTAGTCTGAAAAGCATAGTTACCACAGATGTGAGTAATAAAGGTATGGATGCTGTTCACAAGTGGATGGGCGAGGAAAGGAGTTTGTAATAGCTTGTAATAGCTTTCACCTCCCGTTCTTTGTATCCATCAGAAGAGAAATATTTTGTGATAGAGAAGGAAGCTTTTGCATGTGTTTGGGGATTATAACAATATAGGCCGTTCGTATGGGGTAACAAGTTGAATTGCTAAGTGATCATAAGCCACTTACCAAAGTGTTAGCTATGACAGATTTGTTCAATGCATCTCCTCACCTTGCTCGCATGTCCATAATTATGATTATTGGATTACAACAAGAAACAAATTGCTGATTTCCTTAGACAGGTACCCATTACAAATAAGATTACAATTGGGGAGTGTATGGAAGTTGAAGACGTTGAGGAATGCTGCATGTCAGACATAACATGTGAAGTAAATGGTGTCTTAAAAATTAATCGAAGAATGCTTTGGAGAAAGATGACATGTTACAGAAGCTGTGGAAGTGGATTCAATGTGGTTGGCCTAAGAGTGAAATAGAAGAAGTTGCACAAGTCTTTTGGGGATTGAGATATGAGCTGTCTGAGGAGGTTGGTAAAGTGGTGCTTAATAGAATAATGTTGTTTTAGTTTTTTTTTATTTAAAGGATTTTGTTGAGCCAAAAAGGAAAAGCAACTACAAAGGAAAAGAAACATACAGGCTTGCAAATGCACTAGCTATCTGTACATTTACTTACACGTCAAATGTACATAAGTCAATACAGTGTGCAAGTTTAACATTATATAGTCAAGATACCACACATTACACATTGGTATTCAAAGCCATAGTATGACGATTTTGTAATACAATGTCAATGGTTCCCAGTAGTATCTAGGCTTGGATCTCGTAGGCAGTTTTCCTCATAAGTCTGTAGTGTATCCTTGCAATAACACATGTCTTGCAGACATTGTTCATATGTGGGACATTTCTTAGCGTAATAGAATAATATTTCCCCCCTAAGGTCCTCAAGGACAAAGTATTGGACATATGTCATGAGGGGCATTTAAGGATTAAGGAAATGAAAAGCTGGGTGAAAGAATTATATTGGGATTTTGGGATTGGAGAGGAAAGTAAGAGAATTTGAGTTATTCAACGACTCAGAGAAAACATTAGACCTTTATTCGACTGCTTAATCCCATTAAATGTCCAGATATGCCCTGGAAAAGGATTGGGCTGGATATAGTGGGTCCCATATACAAAGACATGGTGCCTAGGCACATAATTGTGTTTTTTGATCATTTTGCTAAATGGCCAGACATAGAAGTTGTAACAAAGGTTGATTCAATGCATTGGTGCGCTTTCTGGACAGGATATTGTTGAGAGAAGGTTTACCCAAATGCATTATTACAGATAATGGTCCCTATTTCACTGTAGAGATTTTTAAAGAGTGTTTGTGTAGAAATGCCATAGTACATAAAACCACATCAGTGTATCACCCAGCCGGTAATGCTCCTGTTGAGCGCATCATCAGGATGATAAAGAATACCATACAATGTTCTGAATGTGTTCTGAATAATTTTTGCAGTTTATTAGCAGTTTATTAAGGCATCCTTATATGTTTATCCCTGTATCCATTTTTATGCTTATTTAGACACATATTTATTGCATCCAGTCGGAACATTATGCATCGATATCCAAGTTGTGTTTCGCTTTCGTTATTTATTTATTCTTTTTTTGTTATTGTTTCTTGAGTGAAGTGATGTCTTGATGTAATGTTATACAATGGTATGTTGGAATGTGCTTTGCTTAGCCATTGGAACCATTGTATGTGATGACATATGAAGGAACTCTAGGATGTGTTAGAATGTCAGAGGAGGACTGAAGCAGTTGGAGGATATAGACTAAGCTGCTCTCATTCCCTGTTGTGCTAGGGTCTAAATCTACAATAAATCATATTATTTTACATATAAACGATTGGATCATTCCTTCCAATAGAGGCAGCACCGAAGAGTGTCTGTAGACAAAAACATCTGAACAAGCATTGACAAAGCTAGTAGATCTCACCTTTTCAAAATATTTCTTTCCCAATGTTTTTTTACAGATGCTGGTCACCGGCAAAAACAGAGAACGAAAAAAGTGTGATTACTTGCACGTGCACGTCCACATGCATCATTATGCAAACACATACTGATTATATTTTGTGTCATTTTGATGACATATGCATTCACATGCATCACCATGCATTTGTGTGCATAAGGCATGATGCAACCGCCTTTTTGTTTATATTTTTGTTTCAGGTGCCGCTTCGTGGAGGAGTCTGCCGTGGCCTGCCATCGCTGCCGTGTCCTGTTGGGGCTCTTCGCTGTCTTCTGCGGGGGGAGCCTTGCTGCGCTCCTGCTGGGGGTTAAAGGAAGGAGAAGGATAAAACACCGGCCTGCCCCACGCTCACCTGCCTGCCGGGAGGGACTCAGAGACTACAAGTCCCAGCAAACCCAGCGCTCGCCACAGTGCTGGCAACACCTGAGGACAGTTAGCCCCTCCTCCCCTCAGTATATCTTATCCCTGATCCTCCACGTAGTGTGACGCGCGCGGGCGGGCGCCGGGCGAAGCCCGGGCCAAGGGCGGGCCCGTCTGAGCCCGTCCGAGACTGTTGAGGCTGGGCTGGGCCAGAGCCCTTGGTTAATATTTTTCAGACCTTGTTATTAGGACCGGGCCCCAGTGGTAAACAAATGCACTGCCACTAATCAACATTGTTGGGCATGTGGTATCATGGGTCATTTTCATAAAGTTTGCAGAAAAAAGAAAGATAGTGCCATAAAGTTGTAGGAAGGAGATTCAAATCAAGGTTCACAAGACAGTGATGATAATGAGGGGCCCGATTCACAAAAGTAATCTGAGACAAAAACCTAACTTTAAGACTTTCGGTATTCACAAAAGGTATTTAGTAGTAGTAAAGTTAGAGATTCATAACTTTGCTACTACTAAATACCTTCTGTTAATACCGAAAGTCGTAAAGTTAGGATTTTGTCTCAGATTTCTCTTGTGAATCGGGCCCAAAGACACTAACGTGTGTTTTGAGTTTAGATTCTTGTTTAGATTCACAAAACACGTCTATCTCTAGAAGGATGACATCCAAGTGTGAGTTATTGTTTGTGGTATTAATATAACAATAACAGCAGATTCCATATCTCAGTATGGTATTGTCAATGAAAGTGTGTGGGTAAAGAAGTTTACTTAAAAATGTGGGAAAAGTTTGAACCACCTGATGTTTCTCCAAAAAGATTCTTTGGGGATCCCAACAATCCGTTAGGCTTCAGGAAATTACCCTTTCTGCATTGTACAAATTATATGTCTCCAAAAACAGGTCTGTCTGTGCTGAGCTGGTGGGACCAAGGTGATCTTAGCATTATTATTAATCCCAGTAGTCCCAAATTGGTTTTAGCCATTAATGGATGGTGATGAAGAGGAAGAAGACATTTTAAGATCATATCTGGAGGTGTTTTCTAGTGCCATTGGTGAACTAAAGGGGCTCCAGCACAGAACTATTTTGAGAGATAATGCCATACCTTGCATTCAGAAAGCCAGGGCTCTGCCCATAAGTATCAGACAGGAAGTGTCCTCTGAGCTAGAGAAATTACAGGCTATGAGCATTAATATACCCATTGAATCTTCAGACTGCATCGCTCTGTATTGATCTGAGCGACCGAAATAACAACATTTTAGTAGATCAGTATCTCCCTTTCAAAAATTCAAGATATACTATTGTTAAACAAGGGAATTGAATGGTACACCACTATTGATTTATAGTCAGCATATCATCAGGTTTCCCTTCACCCTGACAGCCATAGTCTCACTGCATTCATTACCCCCTTTGGGTGCTTTCAATTTGAAAGGGTTCTATTTGAACTGGCTTTGGCTGCAGCCATGTTCCAGTGACTCATGCTTAAACCCTTCCATGCTGCAACGCTACCTCACTGGTGCTGCCGTCGGCCAATGGCCGACGCGGCCCGCCCGTTTTGCGGAAGTGCCGCACTTCCGCAAAATCGCAGGCGCATGGGAGGGGTTAAGATGTTTAAGGAATACAAGGATGTATTGTCTTTCCAAGATGACATCCTGGTCATGGGTAGAACATGACTCCTATTTGGCAAAAATATTTAATATATTGAAATAGAAAGTATTAACTGTCGAATATCGTAAATGCAAAATAGTTAGTAAGTCAAGTATCTAGAACATGAAAAAGGTGATAAAGAAATTTTAGCTAAGGTTGGAGGGTTGAGTCATAAAGAATGCACCATCACCCTCCAGCAAGGATGAAATAAGGTGATTCCTGGGACTGGCTGCATTTTGCATAATATTTCAACCAAAACATACCACATAAGACAACTTCTTAAGAAGAAACATTTATTTAAGTGGCTATGGAGTGTGAAAATGCCTTTTCGGTAATGTGAAGGGACACTTCAAATGTGTCTGCCCTGCAGGGTTTTGACTCTAGTCTGAAAAGCATAGTTACCACAGATGTGAGTAATAAAGGTATGGATGCTGTTCACAAGTGGATGGGCGAGGAAAGGAGTTTGTAATAGCTTGTAATAGCTTTCACCTCCCGTTCTTTGTATCCATCAGAAGAGAAATATTTTGTGATAGAGAAGGAAGCTTTTGCATGTGTTTGGGGTTTATAACAATATAGGCCGTTCGTATGGGGTAACAAGTTGAATTGCTAAGTGATCATAAGCCACTTACCAAAGTGTTAGCTATGACAGATTTGTTCAATGCATCTCCTCACCTTGCTCGCATGTCCATAATTATGATTATTGGATTACAACAAGAAACAAATTGCTGATTTCCTTAGACAGGTACCCATTACAAATAAGATTACAATTGGGGAGTGTATGGAAGTTGAAGACGTTGAGGAATGCTGCATGTCAGACATAACATGTGAAGTAAATGGTGTCTTAAAAATTAATGGAAGAATGCTTTGGAGAAAGATGACATGTTACAGAAGCTGTGGAAGTGGATTCAATGTGGTTGGCCTAAGAGTGAAATAGAAGAAGTTGCACAAGTCTTTTGGGGATTGAGATATGAGCTGTCTGAGGAGGTTGGTAAAGTGGTGCTTAATAGAATAATGTTGTTTTAGTTTTTTTTTATTTAAAGGATTTTGTTGAGCCAAAAAGGAAAAGCAACTACAAAGGAAAAGAAACATACAGGCTTGCAAATGCACTAGCTATCTGTACATTTACTTACACGTCAAATGTACATAAGTCAATACAGTGTGCAAGTTTAACATTATATAGTCAAGATACCACACATTACACATTGGTATTCAAAGCCATAGTATGACGATTTTGTAATACAATGTCAATGGTTCCCAGTAGTATCTAGGCTTGGATCTCGTAGGCAGTTTTCCTCATAAGTCTGTAGTGTATCCTTGCAATAACACATGTCTTGCAGACATTGTTCATATGTGGGACATTTCTTAGCGTAATAGAATAATATTTCCCCCCTAAGGTCCTCAAGGACAAAGTATTGGACATATGTCATGAGGGGCATTTAAGGATTAAGGAAATGAAAAGCTGGGTGAAAGAATTATATTGGGATTTTGGGATTGGAGAGGAAAGTAAGAGAATTTGAGTTATGCAACGACTCAGAGAAAACATTAGACCTTTATTCGACTGCTTAATCCCATTAAATGTCCAGATATGCCCTGGAAAAGGATTGGGCTGGATATAGTGGGTCCCATATACAAAGACATTGTGCCTAGGCACATAATTGTGTTTTTTGATCATTTTGCTAAATGGCCAGACATAGAAGTTGTATCAAAGGTTGATTCAATGCATTGGTGCGCTTTCTGGACAGGATATTGTTGAGAGAAGGTTTACCCAAATGCATTATTACAGATAATGGTCCCTATTTCACTGTAGAGATTTTTAAAGAGTGTTTGTGTAGAAATGCCATAGTACATAAAACCACCTCAGTGTATCACCCAGCCGGTAATGCTCCTGTTGAGCGCATCATCAGGATGATAAAGAATACCATACAATGTTCTGAATGTGTGCTGAATAATTTTTGCAGTTTATTAGCAGTTTATTAAGGCATCCTTATATGTTTATCCCTGTATCCATTTTTATGCTTATTTAGACACATATTTATTGCATCCAGTCGGAACATTATGCATCGATATCCAAGTTGTGTTTCGCTTTCGTTATTTATTTATTCTTTTTTTGTTATTGTTTCTTGAGTGAAGTGATGTCTTGATGTAATGTTATACAATGGTATGTTGGAATGTGCTTTGCTTAGCCATTGGAACCATTGTATGTGATGACATATGAAGGAACTCTAGGATGTGTTAGAATGTCAGAGGAGGACTTAAGCAGTTGGAGGATATAGACTAAGCCGCTCTCATTCCCTGTTGTGCTAGGGTCTAAATCTACAATAAATCATATTATTTTACATATAAACGTTTGGATCATTCCTTCCAATAGAGGCAGCACCGAAGAGTGTCTGTAGACAAAAACATCTGAACAAGCATTGACAAAGCTAGTAGATCTCACCTTTTCAAAATATTTCTTTCCCAATGTTTTTTTACAGATGCTGGTCACCGGCAAAAACAGAGAACGAAAAAAGTGTGATTACTTGCACGTGCACGTCCACATACATCATTATGCAAACACATACTGATGATATTTTGTGTCATTTTGATGACATATGCATTCACATGCATCACCATGCATTTGTGTGCATAAGGCATGATGCAACCGCCTTTTTGTTTATATTTTTGTTTCAGGTGCCGCTTCGTGGAGGAGTCTGCCGTGGCCTGCCATCGCTGCCGTGTCCTGTTGGGGCTCTTCGCTGTCTTCTGCGGGGGAGCCTTGCTGCGCTCCTGCTGGGGGTTAAAGGAAGGAGAAGGCTAAAACACCGGCCTGCCCCACGCTCACCTGCCTGCCGGGAGGGACTCAGAGACTACAAGTCCCAGCAAACCCAGCGCTCGCCACAGTGCCGGCAACACCTGAGGACAGTTAGCCCCTCCTCCCCTCAGTATATCTTATCCCTGATCCTCCACGTAGTGGGACGCGCGCGGGCGGGCGCCGGGCGAAGCCCGGGCCAAGGGCGGGCCCGTCTGAGCCCGTCCGAGACTGTTGAGGCTGGGCTGGGCCAGAGCCCTTGGTTAATATTTTTCAGACCTTGTTATTAGGACCGGGCCCCAGTGGTAAAGAAAAGGACCTTTAAGATCACTCTGTGGGTGAGGCCTATCTGAACTCTCCTCCTTTGGACTGGCTTGGCTATCTGTCCTTGTGCTGCACCTTTATTTTATTATCTTATCCAATCATAACAGTTTTGTGTGTATGGTCATTTCATATGCTTTATTATTATCTGTTTTTTAACTGGTTAAATTTAAAACCTCATAATGTCACGGCGTAAGGGAAGTAGAACCCCAGTTGAGTATGCTAGTTCTACTCTCGATAATTATCTTGTAAAGGCTGTGAGTGTCATTAACGACCAAATAATTAGAGCTGAGCGGCAACTCTCGCTCGATTTAAGTAACTCATCATTATTGCCCCCAGCCCCGTTAGTAGCTGCCGAAGAAAATAGGGAGAATATTAGTATTAACACTACTATGCATATTAGCTTAGTTGAGCCATCTCCTGTACCGGTTGTTACACCCAATTTATCTACACCTGGATCACCTGCTCCCAGAACTAGAAGGGGATGTAGGAAAGCTCAATCCAAATGAGGTGCAATTCATTCGGGCAAGGGAGGCAAAAAGTTAACTGGGAATGCACTAATCGTAGATGACCATTTGGGCAATACTAATGCAGTAATACTAAATAATGCTCAGATTGAGCAACTGATGAACATCTTTGTTGCCAAAATTGAAGGATCTCTTAACCCTCTATCAGATAGACTGGATAGTTTAAATAGTGAGGTCAAGCGGATTGGGGTGAGATTGCACTTCAAAACGAATTATTAAAAACCCATATGAATGCCCTGGATAATTGCCGGGTTAGTACGGCCACCAGGGAAGTGGCTAAACCCGAAGCACAAAGTAGTAATGGGAGGGCTCATACATTTACAGGAGAGTTGAATAGGCAATCCCCTAATGCTGAAAAGAGCAAGACAGTTCCAGACCTTAGGGGGGAAACTGAAACGAACATTACTAAGCGTAGTAAGTCTATAAATTTACCCTCCGACTGTGCGCCGTATGTGGCAGTCTTAACCAACGTTCCACCGCTGAATGAAAATTTGTTCCCTAACAAGCTGGAGACCCATGAATCCCTTAAAAATAAAACTATTTCATGGCTAAATCGTGAATGTGGGTTCCCGGTGGCACTATCCAATCAGATCCTTACCACGAGAAGGGTCAATTGGATTGGAAAATCGACCAAAAACACCAAGGGGGACTGTGTTATCATACATTTTTAAAATCCTCATTTTGCTACCACATCCCTGATTAGAGCAACATCTTTACCATATCAGGGAATTATTTTATGCCCCCTTGGTTATTTTTATAACCACCTAATGCACCAAATCAATGGTGAACCCAATATAGGCCCACGCCCCCCCTTGATATATCCAGAAAATATGAGGTCCCTATCTTTAAACGGTTTGAATCTTTGAGCACATTGGATGTTAACGATTGACATAACCAGGACCATACTGCTATGGTGGAGGTGGTAACTCCCAGAAATGTTGAAAAGGAGCGGGATAACCCAGGAGAGTCAGGGACCATGCATGGGATTGAACTTAGTAATGATGCCCAAGATGTCCAAGATGGGGTTGGCCCTATTAATACGCGAAGAGAGGGGAGTGACGGCACTGGGGGCCTAGGTCTAGGTCCGACCACCATCCTGCCGAACAAAGGGAAATATCTCCCGCACTGTTCCATCGTTAGCTGGAACATCGCCGGATTAGCCTCAAAGGGGGACACATTGGGATGGACAGATTTTATTAAGTCGCACGATATTATTTGTTTCCAGGAAACCTGGTGCCAGGATATGGTTAATTATGATGGTCACGTCTCCTTTAATCTACCAGCGCAGGCCTCGTTCTCTGGTAGAGCCAAGGGAGGCCTTTTGATACTGGTATCTGTCAACCTCCCCATCACTGTGAAAAGGTATCTGAAGGTTGGGGTTCATTCTCAGATCCTGTGGCTGCATCAGAAACAAGCCCGTAATGTTCTTTTAATCAATTTGTATAACAATGTTTTTGATAACACGTGGCACCAAGTTGCGAAGGACTTGGAGGTCGCTGTAGGCGAACTGATTGCAGGGGAAAATGTTATTTTTGATTTTATCTGGGTAGGAGATTTCAATATTCTTATCTGTTCCATGTCTACCTTGGGGGTTTGTGGGGTCAAAAATAATTTAGAGGAAGATGACTTGCACTTCCCACATAACTTATATGGTGAGTCACTAAATAATATAATGGCGGATTATGATCTAGAAATCCTGGCTTATGCCAAGGACGAACTTGGTGATATTATTCCTACATATACGGGCCAGAATGCTAATACTGTGATCGACCATTTTGTGTATCATCTAATATTACTTCATCGTGTAATGTCCCAAAGATTGATGAAACCATGTTAAGTGACCACAACTGTATTATTTTAGAAGCTATTATTTGGGAAGGCAGGCCCTTATCCATTTCACGCATTTCACGCACTGTAATGAATATTGAACCCCACAGAGCCAATGGTGTGAGAGTAAGATGGAAAGGAGAAAAATCTGAGGTGGTATTAAGATCCATTGTTGTAGGGTGCCTTGGAGAGATTAATGCCATTCTTAATACTGATCATGACCCAGTAGATATTTTAAGGGATTTTACGATTATTAATAAGGTCATCGACACTATGTTCACTAAAACCAGTTGGGGGAAACCTGTCCATAATAAGGGGTGGTTTCATCACGCATGTACTGCAATGCTCACCGAATTAAAACAGGCCTTGGCAGCCAGGCCGAGAGATAAGAAATCAGTATCCAAACTTAGATGTGATTATAAGGTAGCCCTTAAGCACAGAAAGATAGAACTACAGCAAGAGTCCTGGGAAAAGTTGACACAGGCTGCGGAAACTTCTAATTGTGCGCTATTCTGGGCAACAGTTAATTCCCCCTTTCGTAAAGAAGACATGGTTCCAGAACTCACGTCTAATGTCACCGGGGAGGCATGGATAGTTCACTTTTCCACCATATTTAAGTCTGATAAACCGCAATGTGCTATTCATAGTTCCTGGCCCATAGTGCAGCTGGATTTCACTATTGCTGAGGTCGAACAAGGCATTAGTGCCAGCAAAGGGGGGAAGGCCCAGGGGCCGGACGGGGTCCCCATCGATGTCTATAAAACCGTTCTGACGATGTGGGGCCCGTGTTAACCAATGTATTTAATGCTGCGGTATGCAATGGAGTTCCACCCACTTGGGGGGATCTATTATAATCCCTATCTATAAGAAAGGGGATAGGGGGGATGCTAAAAATTATCGTCCCATCTCCCTACTTGATTCATCTGTAAAAATTATGAGCAGGGTATTACTGGTAAGGCTGGAAGAATGGGCAGAAGTGAACGGTATCATGGCCAGCACCCAGTATGGCTTCAGGAAAGGGCGCTAAACCCTGGACCAGTGCTTAAATTTAAAACTGCTTATTGGGAAGTATACCCAGGCTAAAAAGGGCTCTCTCTACCTCTGCTTTGC
The DNA here is from genome assembly GCF_964261635.1 of Lissotriton helveticus. Taxonomy (NCBI): domain Eukaryota; kingdom Metazoa; phylum Chordata; class Amphibia; order Caudata; family Salamandridae; genus Lissotriton; species Lissotriton helveticus. The sequence goes on from NC_136072.1 coordinate 193,259,845, forward strand.
AGATCTGAGCAGTGCCTTCGACTTGGTGGATCACTCTATTCTTTGGGCGAAGTTGCTAGAAATGGGGGTCCCAGAAGGTATTATTTTCTTCTTAGCACGATTAAATGATAATCTTCAAACTAGTGTTCGTTATGGCGTTAATGGGGAGTGCACTCCTAAATTCAAGGTTAGGAGTGGGATAAGACAACGTTGTGTACTTGCTCCCCTGCTTTTTATACTTTTTATCAATGAGGTAGATGCGGTTTTAAAAGCAGTCAGCGCCGATGCCCCAAAGGTAAATGGCCTTGGCGTACCGGTATTGTTATATGTGGACGATGCCGTGCTACTGTCAAGGACCCCCATCGGCCTCCAGCGCCTAATAGATAGGTTCTCCATTTTTATTAAAGATAGGAAACTACTTATAAATAAAACCAAAACTTATACCATGACTTGTGGGGCAGGCCGCAGGAGATCCCATACCTTTTTCATTGATGGGGTCATCGCTAGACTTCAAGTTGTGCAGAACACGGCTGCCCGCCTTGTTCTTAATGCCCCGGCCAGGACTCCTTCAAAACCGCTTCTTAAAAAACTCCACTGGCTCACCATAAAACAGAGAGTGCTGTTTAAAACTTGTTGCACTATCCACAAGTGCCTGTCTGGTAGTGGTCCGGAGGTCTTAACTAAGAAATTCATCCCATATATCCCCGCAAGAACTCTGAGATCTGGAGACCATGAACTATTATGTGTCCCCAGATTCTGGAAAACAAGACAAGGTGGTAGAGCTCTGTCAGTGGCAGGCCCGAAACTTTGGAATGAACTTCCATTGGAAATCAGAGCTTGCAGGGAACATCTTCCTTTCAGGAAAAAGTAAAAAACTTTTTTATTCAACTATTGATACTGTGGTACATTATTAACACATGACAGGGCTATTTGCTTTCTGATGTTGCCAAAGGCGCGGAGATACTCCCCAGGGAGTCGATTCCCAGCGCGGTATAAGCTTGCAAATAAATAAATAAATAAATAAAGATGGGCACAGGGTGCTCCAAGTTGACAAATTTTGTTATCTAGGAATTACCTTTGCCAAAGACTGCACCTGGGCACATGAAATTACCAATGTGCGGGCCAAAATGGCAAAAAGTGCCCATGGGGTTTTTAGATTTGCGGCCAAGATAGGGGATAGACGCATTAGGGATATGTTACAGATTTATCAATCACAATGTGTGTCTATTGCCTTATATGGGGCTGGGGCTTGGGGACACAGTTCTAATGGTTGCCTACAAATAGAGGAAAACATTTTTCTCAAAAAACTTTTGTGTCTACCAAAATCCGCCCCAAATGATTTAACCCACAAAGAACTAGGGATAAATTATTTGTCAGACCTGATATATTTGAGGCTGTTGATGCTATGGCGTTCGATCTGGCAAAAAGATGAGACAACCTTGAATAGAGCTGTTATTAATGACTGTCTCTCTGTTGATAACCACCCTAAGATCCCTTGGTTAAAAAATATAATACGTAGTTTCCAGGAAATTTATGACATAAATATTGTGGCCGACCCCTATGCTGTTGTAGCATTGTCAAAAAAGGAAATGAAGTGTACGTTTATGAACTACAGGGCAGAGAGACGGGCGAGTAGTACTGGTCAATTATCTACTTGCTTGTTTTATAACAAATTTGGGGGAAATGAGGGGTTTCAACCATATTTAAGTTATGTGACCAGACCCTCGCATAGATTTGTCCTTACCAGGCTGAGGCTTGGGCTCATACATCATCTGGTGGCCTTTCCGTCTCTTAAAAAACACCCAGCAGGCACTTTCTTCTGATATGCAATCTTTATAGGAATTTACGCATTGCTTATTTAAAACCGATCTTTGTAAAATATGGAGTCCGCAAAGTTAATGATTCTATGAAATTGCTTTTTAACATGCATAACCCAGATGTTTGCTTTTTTACTGCTACCTTTTCATATAAATCAATTCATGCAAGGAAAAGTGTGATGTTTTAAAATTATGAGTGTTTTTTTTAATCAATACCTCTGCATTTTTATTTTTGCCTATATGTGTATGTTATCTTGTGCTTTTATGGTCATTGTTTTATATGTACCGAATAAAGCTTTATGAAATGAATGAGTGGTTAATAAAAAATATAATTTAAAGTGCACAAAGTTGCATGTGCAAAAATGGAGCTGTGTGACAGCAAATTGCAGCTGTCAAGACCTGCAAAAAATGTAAATTGTTTTTTAAGAGTGCGTCAGGAAAGCAGGGGAATAACAGAGGAGTGCTTTGGCAAAAATCCAATGTGGGGCAACAAACCAAGTGGAAGTAGACAAGGTGGGAGCAATAGAGGTGTTTGAGGGAGATATTTAAGAAAAGAACAATAGAGGGATGGAGACACAAAGGATGAGCTGGAGGCTGAAGGAGAAAGGATCACAAGGGAGGTCACAAAAGGTTTGCATTTGAAGGGGGAAAAGCAGCACACAAGAGGCAGAGCAAGAAACTACATGCACTCTCATATAGTGTTGACGGACAAAAAATAAGTTCACTAAGTCCACTAAAGCCAAGATGAAGAAACCTTTCTTCCTTGTAGAGAGCCTTTGGACCCATCCAGAGAGGGTAATAAGCAGCCCCTCTTTCTGGGTCACTCCAAACCAGTTCTGGACCCAACTTTCCCGCCCACTCTGATGTCATCTGACATCTGCTTGTGAAAGGTGAGGTCTCTTTGAATAAAATTAAGTTACTTGGCAAAGCCCAACTGGTATTCCTGCAGGGGAACACAAATATCTCTCCACTAAGTATGGGTGGAAAATTAGTTCCGCTTGCGGAATTTGCGGATTTTCCGCAATTTCGCGATCCACGAATCGCACGAAATCGCGGCAAAATCCGCGAATCCGCGAGTGGGACGAATTTTGCTCAGGAAGCACTTACAGGGTTAAAGCAGGTGCCCAAATTGAAGCTAATTTCTTTGTTAAATGGTTACAAAGAAATAAACTTCAACTTGGGCACCTGCTGTAACCCTGTAAGTGCTTCCTGAGCGGCGCCTCGTTGCCTACTTGCAACTATTCTCTGACCCTGCTCTGACCCTCGAAGCAGGGTCAGAGAATAGTTACAATTAGGCAACGAGGCGCCTGTCCCAACAATTAAACCTCAACAGGAAGCACTTACAGATAAAAAAAAGCAGATGCCCGAGTTGAAGCTCAAATTCAGTCACGTATTATAATCAGCCCAAGAATCTAGTGAGCACGGTCAATGCTAGGCAGGTGTGCTTTCTCCCCAGATCACCGTCTACAATTAGCTTTAATCCGTGATGGAGGTCTAGGCATCCACGAGTTTCTCGAACGCAATCCCCCTGTACTTCCAGTGACCAGGAGGCTGCTTTCTCCTCATCTGCTGCGCTGATCGGCCAATGACCCTTTATAAACTTGAGGCATGTGAACGCGCACAGAAGCCCGGCCCCAGCCCACACACACTAGGCTATGCAACCTCTTCCCGCCCTTTCCCCCACTGTGATGGACAGCTCACTTGAGGGACCTCGGCGCCTATGGGCGCGGTGGCAAAGTTACAGACACACGGGGTCACTGAAGACAACTCTTCCGGGCCTTTACGCTGCTGTAGTGCAGGAAAAGCACAATACATTTACCCAACGAGGTAGCACTTACTGCTTTCTCCTCATTTGCTGCGCTGATCGGCCTCTGACCTTTTATAAACTTGAGGCATGTGAACTCGCACAGAAGCCCGGCCCCAGCCCACACACACTAGGTTATGCAACTTCTTCCCGCCCTTTCCTCCACTGTGATGGACAGCTCACTCAAGGGACCTCAGCGCCTATAGGCGTGGTCGCAAAGTTACAGACACACAGGGTCACTGAAGACAACTCTGCCGGGCCTTTACGCTGCTGTAGTGCAGGAAAAGCACAATACATTTACCCAACGAGGTAGCACTTACTGCTTTCTCCTCATTTGCTGCGCTGATCGGCCTCTGACCCTTTATAACTTGAGGCATGTGAACTCGCACAGAAGCCCGGCCCCAGTCTACACACACTAGGCTATGCAACCTCTTCCTGCCCTTTCCCCCACTGTGAAGGACAGCTCACTCAGGGGAGCTCGGCGCCTATGGGCGCGGTGGCAAAGTTATAAACACACGGGGTCACTGGAGACAACTCTTCTGGGCCTTTACGCAGCTGTAGTGTAGGAAAAGCACGATACAGATTTACCCAACGAGGTAGCACTTCCTGATTAGCCAGTAGAAAGCACTCCAGTTAAGTTTGGTGCAAATCGCAAAAAAATCTGCGATTTCGCGGGAAAATCCACTAATTTTTTTCCGATTTTGCGTAAATTTGTGAACCGCTGATTCGCAAAATTCGCCCATACTTACTCTCCACATGCTCAACATTGTTCTGGGTGCATTTTTGACAACTCGTTAGAATTAAACACTCACTGGGTCACTGCTGGAGAGCTAATGAAAATTAGCTTCCAGCAGCTTCATATAGGGAAAGGTAACTTTCTAAAAAGTTATTTTTCCTTCATATTTATTAAAACTCTGCCATCACCATTTAGTTGGGCTTTTAATAAATGTTAACAAAAGTGGTTCAATCGTATTTCTAGCTGACCCCAATCCCAGAGCTAGCAAAATTAATATTTAATATTGCTTCCCATTGTTTCCCTATGGGCCAGCCAGCCTTGCTTCAGTGGAAATAGCTTTTGGGTGCTAGTCAGCGTAAAGCCATGTTAGCTTAAAGTTTCTATACATCCTGCTTTTAAATACCATGCACCCTGCCTTGTGGCTGGAAAGCCAAAATATAGTTGACATGAATATATAAAAGGAAGGTCTTCTCCTGTCAAAAATGGTTTGTATTGGAAGGTCGGGCTGCAGGTTAAAACTGCAGCTGCCAGGCAGCAGTGGCAGGCCTGCGATAGTGTTTGCCTGGTGACACAAGTGGAGGGCACAATACTGAGGTGGGGCATAGGTCACATTGAATTTTTAATGCCAACGGTGTACCTTTGGCACCATATACAATGACCTTATGGTAAAGGTAAAAATGCTTAATGGGGTTTATCCACTTTTGAATTGTTTTAAGGGTCAGAGCACATACACTGGAGTTTGGTTGGAAGAGTCCCAGTGCACAGAGTCAAAAAACCAGCAGCATTAGTCCACAAAAAATGAGGGTGATCATGCAAAAGAGGCACTTTCTCACATTTGAGAATGCAGAGGATGCAGCCATTTTGGTCTGGGTACAAATAACTTTACCTGCATGGAATCTTCATATCATTAATTCTCCAAAAAGTACAACATGGAGATTTACAGTGAGAGAGGACTTTACAGCAGCCTCCTATACTCACTGACTTTTCTGTTTTTTCATCGTTTGCCTTTGCTTGGATGACCTACCCATCAAGACCACGGTATATTATGGATGGTTACACTGTCTAAATTTAGATTGTTGTGAGGGGGTAAAAAGTAGTAATTTAGGCATATTGAAGATGTGACATGGCATGCAGCTTCTAATATAGTGTATGTTCTTTTTGGCATATTTACGTGGACCAGATGCAATGTTAATTTCTTCCGAGGTATTGGAGAATTTTGGCTATGCCGCGTTGCTCTTGTAATGCAAAGATACTGTCAAATTCACCATTCTCCATGTGGTGGAATGTGTTTCCTATGTGAGCATTGCAATGACAACAGGAACAATCCAAGGATTCAGAATGTGACCTGGTGAGTGTGAGTAAGAGTCTGCACCCCTAATGTGATTTTCAGTCACTATTATATTCTTTTCTGCAGTATTTGTATAGCGCCTGGCTACCCGTGGGCCTCCCAGCGCTTTCACAGTCACCGTAGAACAGCTCCTGGATATGATTACTACCTGAATAGTCAGGTCATGAGACCTTTGCGGAGCGGGAGCTCTTTTTCCAGGAAGCGAAGTTTGAGGGGGAGAAAGTTCCAAAGTATAGATGGCAGAAAAGACATATAACTACCTCCTTGAAAACCTTAACTAGGTGGGCAGAGGCTGATCTCAGAGGCCTACTAGGCACATACAGAGAACCAGTGATCATAGCAGCGAAGGACATCTATTGTTTTTTGCCCTGTGAATGATGCATAGGGACTTGAATTGGATGCGGCGCACCACCAGAAGCCAGTGAAGTTCCTTGAGGGCCTTGGCAGCTGAGTGAAACTTGGGAGTGTCGGTAAGAAGTTGATCTGCTACATCCTGCATTATTTGCGTTCATTCTGTCACATATCACAGAGAGCCAAGGTACAAGGCATTCCTATAATCTAGGCGTGCAAGGGCCTAGACAATGACTCTTCTAGCTGTAAAAGGGGGGAGTTTAAGAACTTTACTCAATATTCCCAGAATGCCAAAGCACCTTGCACACATTTTCTTGGCTTGGTGTTCCCTATTGAGCTTAGAGTCTAGCCATATTCCAAGCTCTTTATTGGGCATGTGGGTGTGGCAGCTTGCTTAGACAGTCTGGGATGGATCTTTGAACACAGTTGCGGAGGTCATTGCCCAATAACAAGACCTCCGTCTTGTCCTCATTGAGTTTTAGTTTGCAGCCAGCCATCCAGATGGCTACTACCCGGAGGCATGGCATTAAGGATGAATAGTTGTTGGTGTGTTCACGAGAAATAGACATAACCATCTGGGTGTCATCGGCTTAGGAGACCAATGACAACCCATACGATGGTACAATATTTGCAAAGGGGAGTATGAACAAATTAAAAAGTGTGGGGGTTCAAGGAAGATCCCTGCGGGACCCCACAACTAAGTGGAAGTTTCTTTGAATATTGTGTTCGATCTAAGACCTGAAAAGTGCGATCCTTCAGAAAAGGGGAGAGCCATTCAAGTGCGTTCCCTCCAATGCCTGCATTTAACACTCTCTGATTGAGGGTACATTGGTCCACAGTGTCGAAGGCAGTACTTAGATAGAGGAGGATGAAGGCTGCAGATCCTTCATGATCCAGAAGTTTCCTTCATCCCTCGACCACTGCCAGCAATGTACATTCCGCGCTGTGCTGTGGTCAGAAACCCATTTGGGTGGGATGAAGCACTGCCTGCAATTCTAGAATGGGTGAAAGATTCTTGTTTATGTGTTTTTCAAACATTTGTGCTACTCCTGGTAATAAAGAGATAGGACTATAGTTTTTAGACTAAGGGAGTCCAGGGAAGGCTTTTTCAACAGGCGTCTAACTACTGTGTGTTTACAAGTGGGTGGGACCTGTCCACTTGAGAGAGAAACTTTTAACAACTCTGCCAACACTGGAGCAATTCAATCAACTCCATGTTGGAGGACATGGAAGGGGGCTGGGTCTAGCAGGGAGCCTGATTTTACTGCATTAAAATATTATTTGACAAGATTCCCCGTAAGTTGTGGACATGATAAAATATGGCCATCTTTCAGATTATTTGGTGGTTTATTGGAAGGGAGACTACCCAGGTCAGTAACGTCAGGGAAGGAGGAATAGATGTTCAGTATTGTTTTCTAAAATAAATGAGTTAGATTATTGTTGTGTTCCACATAGGCATCTACCATAGTGTGGATTGTGGGTGGCACAGTGATATATTCAAGAATCCTGAAAATGTATTTAGGGGAGTTGGGGGATTTGGTAATTTTAGTGGCATAAAAATTGTGTTGAGACACTTTAATTTCTCCATGATGTAACCTGATGGCTTTCCTAATGTCTGTTTTCCTCAATTCATCAAAAGTCTTCCTCCATCTCCTCTCCACACACTTGTATTCTTTCTTCTTCAAGAACAGTACATGGGATATTTATGTGTCCAGTTACTGTCTTTCCTCTAACTAACTGGGAGGACTCCATCAAGTGAGTTAGTGATTCAAGAATTAAACTCATGTGTTGCATCTATAACACTTTATGTAAGGACAGGCGTGGAGGACTTCCTGTGAGAATTTATGCATGCAGGCCATCATGAGCAGTTGAGGTCAGAGTGGATTTTCTACTCGAGCTGCAGCAAAATCAACTCGAAAATAGCGTGGTGATGTTCACGATGATTTTTCATCATGGAACATACTATTGGCTCTAAATCGGAGCATAAGCGTGAGCAGCACAACATTCATTTTCTGCCTGTTGCAAAGACTCTGTGGAATCTCACAGAGTTTTTCTGTAACTCCGCATGATTCTGCAGAGTGAATTTCTGCAGGTTCTGTCCAGGCCGAAGATTTACTTTGTTGTAAAAAAGACATGTTCAATGCCTATGTATGTTTTTTTACTTCAGGAAGTGCATGCTGGTCGCATGCCTTAGCGTGTCATAACAATATAGTGTTATTCATTCACTAAAGGCGCTTGTGCATTCACTTGTTTCATTTCTTTTATGGTGCAGCTATTTTGTTCACCAAGTGAAACTGTGCTCACAAAGTCAATCTTAAAAATACAACAGAAATTCTGACCCTTTGACAAAAAGTATCACTATGCAATATTTTGCTGTGTGTGCCTTTGTGTTCACCACTTACAATGAAACCTTCATCTCATGGCCTCTTTTTTTGAACCCTCTTCCTTAAGGATACTGTTCAAGACTTCTAAAGATGTCTGGGGCATATTACCAACAACTAGCGATAATTATCGCTATGTTGGCTTAGCGGCAATAATTTTATCGCTTAGGAGCCTTGCTATTACCAAGGTTTATCTCCTAAGCGATAAAAATCGGCCGAAATGCATGAATATCGCTGTTTAATGCTCTTAGCCATGTTATCCACCTCCCATTGGATAACATGGCTAAGAACTGCTCAGGGCAGGTGTTAGCTTTTGGAGATATTCGCGCTTAGCGCGAATATCTCCAAAAGTTGATAATAGGAGATAGCGATGTTAGCGACTGTTTCCAGTCGCTAACATCTTGGCACGCCCACTTTGCATGTCATTAGTGATAAATATCTCTGACATGCAAAGCGGGGCCCAAGATGGTCGCTATCTCCTACTAGCTGTCGCCAACTGGTGTTAGCGGCAGCTAGGTAATAGGGAGATAATTTTATCTCCGCTTTCTTGGCTTTTAAAGCCAAAAAAGCGGAGATAAATCCCTTGATAATATGCCCCTCTGTACCATAAGAGGCTTTTCCCCAGCTCTAATGCAGTTTGTTCAGCAAAGTAGTATTTTCCCCAGCGTCCACATTGTTGTTGTTGAAGATATTGCACTATTATGGTAATTTCCTTTTAGGACGGCTGGATGCAACATACTTAAGGCCACAAACTATTGGCAAACACTTCTCAAAAAGCTACCGCTCGATTTTGCCAATGCTTGTTCTGTGGTGTTATTGTGCTAAAGCATGTACCAGGTACAGCGTTGTTAATTATGTAAACTCTAAATAACGTTTTTCCCTCTACTTACAAGGACATCATTCCTTCACTGCGCTCAATACATTTCTTCATGGACTCGATACCAAGTTCTTTGATTTTTATGCTCCATGGTTCCTTTATAAATGATGCTACTAAAGTTGCCATTTTTGGCAATCGGTCTCTCAGTGAAAACACATCATACCATCTGTCTGTCTAATAAATGAGATACCCATAAGTTGTTTTAGTTATCTCTCTCTTTTTCTTTTGTATTTTGACGAGATTGCCAGAAAGTGCGCTATTTTAATCTTTTGCTCTTAACGTTTGTAACAATTGCAATCTAGTTGTTTGTCCCATGTCATTTGACTTTATGTCAATGTTGGGACTTTATTAATTGTCATTTTGAAGTTCTCTATTCCTCTATTCATTTGACATTTAACAAATACAATATACTATGGTTTCTGCCAGTCAGTCAGGGACACTGCTTGTAGTACACAGTATTTAAGAGATAGCTTCAGGCAACCTCTGAGATTGACAGGGATAGAAATACATGGGGCCTCATTTATGAAAAGTGACACATCGCTGCGTGAAAACAGCGATGCGTCACTTTTCACTGCGTCCTCCTTGCGACACCAATGATGCGTCATATTTACAGTATGACGCATCATGTCGCAAGGAGTTACAGATACGTCAGTATTTCTGACGTATCTGTAAGCGTAAAAGTCACGCATTGCTGGGGTGTGTCACAAAAGTGATGCAACTCCAGCAATGCGTCCTTTCACATGGGGAAAGCCCCATGTGAAAGGGCTTGTGTCAGGCTTACGCCTGCTGTGAGGCAGGCGCAAGATTTTGACGCAACAGCGTCCTAAAAGTGACGCAGTGAAATCTCATAGATTTCACTGCGTCACTATTACGAGGCTTTTTGCGGGGGAACGCCCCCTCTGCATACATTATACCTGACGCAGGTATAATGTAGCGCAGGGGTTTACAAAGTGACGCATCTGCTTAGATGCGTCACTTTGTAAATAGTGCGCAGCAGGAGGCATGTTTTACGCCGCCGATGCGTCACAAAAGTGACGCATCGGAAGTGCAAAACTGACGCAAGGCCTCATAAATGAGGCCCATGGTGACTCTTTGGAAGAGGGTCACATCTGCTTATCCGACTCCTAAACATTGCCGTGGGTGGTCGGCTATTAAAGGTTTTGGCCCTCACGTACAAAGCCTCAGAGAATGCTAAATCGGTTTAAGTCCAGTTTGCGATCGCTAAAACAGGGAATCCTTATGTTCCAAAAGGTGAAAAGAAGGATGCCTTAAAATTGCACATGAAACAGAATATTTAGGGAAATGCAAAATAGCAAATCCCCCTTAAATAGGAAGATCAATTTCCACATCGTTATTTCTATGTACTCAACATAATCAAATGACAATTCCTTTCGAAAAGCTCATGTAGCATGTGTACATTACTGTCAAGTAAAAAAAGGTGGTAACCAGGTGGCAGGTATAAAGGCCAGCTGAATTCCAGGTCTAATATCCACAATGGCTGGACACTATGTGATGGTGGTCAGAAAGCGAGAGTGCAGTAAGCTCTATATAGAAGGAGACAGGAGCGCTTACACAGGCAGAGTATAACTTTATTAGGTGAAAATGAGGAGGAGGAGTACGCAACATAGAGCAAGGCCGTCATTATATATGTAATTAATAAGTTTGATCCAATGCTTGCTAGTCCCACAGGATGCAGTCAAGCCATCCCAAATCACATTCAGGATTTAAGCTCCCTACATCTGCTTGCATCAGTGAGTTATCAAAATACTGTGGTTTTTTCTGGTGGTATTTCCTTGAATTTGTTGACCAGGGTTTTTTGTAATTGTTTGGATACTTTGCTCTCCAGAATCTATCTGCATATTTTTCTCTAAATAGCCACGCTGACTTGCAGTCAACTAAATTAAATTTGTACCAAATTGTGCAAATTTCAAATGTCACATGATGTGCAGAAGGTACACACATCCTTATAATTCCACCCTCTGCGATTGAGTTCCTCTTCATAAACAGGAAGTATCAGCACTCCCTTAACATTCATGTGGTGTGCAATTCAGAATATATTATAATAGACAATGTTGCCTATTATCCTGGGATCATTCACAAATCTTTCACCTTTCACAAATGTGCACTCTACATGGGAGAGGGTAATTAGGTAACTGACTGGACTTAATATAATTAACATATTACTGGGGACACGAACTGTACTTAAGATTTTGCATTCTTTGTTTTTTACGGGGGACAGTGCTTATGCCATTTATCATTTTGTCTTGATTCCTTATTTGCAGCCTCGGTCATCAATGCAGGAGAAGTGGAGAAGTGTGGCTCAATGGTTAGAGCAGGCAGACCTTGATGCAGAGCTCTGGCCAGGGACCAGGGTTCGATTCCCGCCTCGGCGGGTCTCCTGCTCATTAATTCCCCAGACTGGATATTCTCGCCTCAGTGCCTGTTCTGATCATGGGTCCCACGCTGCAACTCTGAGCAATAGCTTGCTTAGTCTCCACAACGGCCCCAAAAGCGCTGGGATGCCTGGCTGCACCTGGGGGGTGCCCAGGAGTGGACATTTCCCAGGAAAGCCAGGAAGGGTTCCTAAGCGGTATACGGACAGCGCCGGGACACCTCTGGTGAAGGTAGCTGTGCGCTTTACAAATTCCGACATTTATATGTGATCGGAAGAACCTTTGCTATTTTGAAAGTCAAATGTAGATGCCTTAATAGAGTTGGGGGTGCTTAGGAATATACACCTGAGACTGCATGTACAATAGTAGCTGTAAGAGCAATTTTGCATAACATAGCATGGCAGAGAGTAGTACCACAGGAAATAAATCATAATGAAGCTGATTGTGATGAAGCTTCCCTCCCAAACAACACAGATTGATTCAAGACAATTTACGTTAGTCTGAAGGAAGAGACCAGAGAACAGAGATCACAAATGCCTTTTTTAATTACAGGTATTAGTTCAAAAACAAACATAAGTAGAGTTTTGCTTAACATTGAGTTCAAATGCTGTAATTTATCTGTTACATCACAGATATGTGTTCATTTGTATTTCTAAACGATAATGAAACTATATGTAAATAAGAATTAATATTGCAGTATTTCAATATACACATATGTCTCCTTTATGATACACATTTATTTTTGCTTTGGTCTACAACCTGTTTCTCTGCTGACTGCTTGGAGGCTTTGCTTCACCACTTGTACTCATCCTATGTGAATGTAACATTGAGGCATGCATAGAAATGTTCTCTGACCTTTGATGTGAAGTAGGGCTCAGTTAAACCTCTAAGACATTAATTATTTTTTTGAGGTCCTCTTTACATATAATTTTTTATTTTATCCTGTACAAAAAAATGCATTTCAGACAGTTATATACTACATATGATAAAACATTGTACTTACCACTTTCAGTGACTCCTGTGCTAGCAGTGTCAATTCTAGAGACTCTACTGATTGCTTCAGGGAGAAATGTTGCTGCAATTAGTTCTTCCATCACAATAGGTAGATTTGTAGTACTGAACCACCTCCAGTCTCAGTTGCGGTCCTTTGTCGTGATGCCAACCTCTTTTTCTTTTATCTTAATCTGAGGTTATATCTCCTCTTCCTCAGAGAAATTTTAAGGCCTGGGCAAAGTGGGCTCTGAACCAGGGCCCCAGCCTTTCAAGGGGCCTTCTGATAGAGCCAGCTCTGTTCTACAGTCTTGCCCTGATTACCTTGAATAATTCTCAAACAGATTGTTTTAAATACCATTTTCCTGTAATTCATTTTAATGTGGGTGATGTGTGAGAATCTATTACATATATTTTGCAGAGAGGTGTTGTGTTTGTGTTTTATGCAGCATACATAAAAAAAACGTTTCTTTTACATCAAAACATGCTCTCTCAAATGAGAAATTGGAGGGTGTCATAGATATTCTTTGCAGTAATATTAGTGAGCTGCTGCTGTGTTACAATGTTGTCAGTCTCCTTGAATATTACATGTAAACACATTTAGAATTTGGACCAGTGTGCCTGGGCCAAATGGGGTTTGAAAGAGCTGAAACTGGATTATAAATTCAAAGCTGTTCTTAACAGGGGCCCCCAAAATAAGTTTGGCCAAGAGCCCCCAAAATCCTTAAAATGTACCTGCTCTTCCTCACTTCTTCTGAAGTATGGCTTGTGACTTTAACCTCATTTACACAATCCTTGATTTGTGCCCAAATATGCTTTTAAGTAGACTCTGGGACACTGATGAAGCCCTCTCCAAAATATTTCTTCTTCTCTGCCATGCTCTCCTCAACTAGTATTTCAAGTTTAGCACCGCTAATGCAAATGCAAAACTTGCTGGATTGCTCCTGTGCTGTAGAATTTGGAAGTGAAACATCTAGTAAACAAAACTCCTTGCTACTCTGCTGCATACGCAAGCACTCTGCCTTTTTACTTCGTAGATTGCTGACATCATAATCAATGGAGAGTGCGACAAGGCGATATTTGCAATTTGTGAAAGGTATTTTTTTTCCCTTGGCAAATGTCAAAATGCTTTCATCTGGATTGGACACCACTATTATTTTACTTCTTGAAATCAATCCTAGGAAGAGTTTATTTGAACCCTTGTTTTCTGAGTTTTCAGTTCACAATGATATTTTATAGGTGAACTACACAACCTAAGGTGATACCCTCTACTTATGTTTCTAGTCTACTTATCTAAGTGGTTCTCAATTCATGTTCATGTTTTACTTCCATATAAAAAAAACTGGTTGAAAATGTTCTTTCTGTCTTTCTTTGGAAGTGGATGGATTTGTACTGCTTAGGAAACAGTCTGCAACTTTCACAATAGGATTTCTTAGATCTTTGTCTTTTACTTTCATAAATTAGTTCTGTTTTCATTTCTTTAACACATCTGCCTTTAAAAAAATATATATTTGTATTTTACTCTGCAGACTGAGTTTATCTGAATCAGCACCTTATCCTAGGCAATCCTCATGTCCAGTGTCATTTCTTCACATTGAAAATCATACCATCCAAATTGGGTTCCTATGGTTTAAGTAAGTTGTGACAAAGTGGATCACTAATCGGGGTGGATGGGACTCACCACAAGTAAGAATGCCACTATCTTGATAGGTACAGTAATGGTGTCAGTAATTCAGACCAGAGCTCGACCTCTGGAAGCAATGGCACAGAACAGATAGGCTTAGCTTAAGGAATTTGTAAAGAATTTGGAGTACCATAACAGTTAACAAAACAAAATAAAAATCCAAATCCAATTCATAAAAGTAAAGAATAATTTAACTTACAAAATGACAACAATCAATTGGGGGTACCGGAGATATGAATTTCTAAAGTTTTAAATAATAATAGAGCCAAAAAGCATTAAGCACCACTGTGGTTCACCTGATCATGGAAGACTGAGACCTAGGTGCAATTTGAAGCTAACCACAATAGAGTGCCGGTTGGATACACCAACCAGGCTTGACCGGTTGGAGATTTTACCTTCGTCTTGAAAATGGAAGTCAAAGTTCTTCAGTGGGGAAAGGTGGCAGGCTCTGCAATATCTACTAGGCATCCCAGTGAAGCCTTTGATTTAGGTTAGATTACCTCCGAGCAAGCAACATTTAAAATTCAAATCCAGGAAAGTTCTCTAACTAGCGGGATACTTCTGGCATTTTCTCCTGTTCGGTTTTCTATTCTCAGACGTAATCACTTTTTGGGCTGGGATTCTGACAGCGGTGCAAAGCTGCAGGATGTAACTAAAGATGGATTCTCAGGGCTGAACATATTTTCTGTGGACCCAGTTGAAACCGATTTGCTGCGGTGGAAAAGTTCTGAGTGGGCAAAACTTGCATCTTCAGACCAGCTGTAATGCATCTTGGTTGGATCAAGTTGGTGGGTTTGTCCTGGTACTCCTGAGGTAATTGCAGCCAAAAAGTCTCTAGATTCCAGGTTTTCCAGCATGTAAGAAGGAGCACACTTTCACACAGCCCAGGGTCCCAGGACCTCAGGAACAGCACTTGGCTTGCCAAGACTCACACAGGCAGAAGCCACCATCAGGATTCACTGCAGGACCAGTTGGAATTGATCAAATAGGATCTTCAGGAAAGGGCTTCTTCCAGCTTTTTGTAGCCTTGCAGGTTTACAAGGTTGACCCCTTGAATCCACTTCTTTGTCCAGGATACAAGTGAGAGCAGGGCCAGCTCTTCAATTCTCCTCACAGGCCTCAAACAGCAGGTGCAATCCTTCTTCTGTTCTTCCACAAGTCCACTGTGTCCTGAGGAGGGTGTCAGGGGATACCACATTTATGCCTGACACTAGCTTGTGGGTGGGGATGAGTCCTTGCCCCTCCCTAACCAAAAGAGTAATGTGGTTCAGAGGGGTGATAGCATCCACGTTTGCAGCCCCTTCTGAGTGTCTTACTGCACACAATCCACTGTGCCCCACCAAATCTGTTCTGAGGGCAGGTCCCTCATCACTATAATTGGAGCCTTCTTGACTGGGGGAACAAAGAAGGGGCCTGTTTAGGTGTCATTTGGCATCTGCCTTTGACAGGGGAAGCCTCTAGGAAGTTAATCAAGTTTCTGAGCAGTGCCCAAATGTTCATCTTTCCAGAAGGTTACAGCTGGAGGCTAATGAAAATTAGCCTCCAAAGTCTTTAGGCAAAAGAAAGGTACATTTCTAAAAGTACCTTTACCTTAATATTTATTAAAAATATGAATTTACCAGTGAATTGGACTTTAAAAAATATTTTTACAAAGAGTTAAAGAATAGCATTTCTAGGTGTTTGCTAACCACATATATCATTATTAAATGCAATAATGCATCCCAGTGTTTCTCTATGGAACAGCCATCCTTGCTACAGTGAAAATAGCTTTTTGGTACTAATTACTGTAAGGGCATGTTAGCTTTAAATTTCTACATACTCTACTTTTAAATAGTATGCACCCTGCCATGGGGGCTACAAGGCCTACATATGGGCAACTTATTACAATTTAAAAGGAAGCTTTTGTCCTGTCAAAATGGTTTATTTTGGCTGGCTGGGTTGCAGTTTTAAACTGCAGCTGCAAGCTTCAGTGGAGGACTGGAGTAATGTTTTCCTGGTCACACTAGTGCATTTAACTTTCCAGGCCATAGGTGTACGTTGGACATCATGTACTGTGAACTGCTTGGAAACCTAAATATGCAAACTAGGTGTTAGCCCATTTGGAAAATGTATTGGTCAGAGCATGTGCAAAGGGGCCCCATTAGCAGAGTTCCAGAGCACAGGGTAAAAAAACTAGCAGCATCAGTCCACAAAACATTGGGGTAACTATGAAAAAGAAACACTTTCTCCTATAGTTTATTTCTCCATTTCACTGTAAATTAAGGCCTTTTTGAGAACTTTATTGTCAGTGTTTTACTAATTCCTAATATACCTCTGTTCCTCCATGATTTTTATATTATCCATTTGTGAGGTAAGCAACTACATCCTCTCTATAATTTCTTGGAGTAATTCTGTTATCTTGCCAGCCCATTGCTGCTTTCTCATGTCCAAAATCGCAGGTCCTTCAGAGATATATCGTTCTTCTCTGTATTCTAGTTAGAGTCCTTTTCACCTTTTATGTTCAGCTGTCGTGTAGCTCCTACCAATCCATAGGACCTGCACATTGTTCAGATAACATAAACTAAGGGCTTGGTGTCAAGACTGATTCCAGACACCGCTGCAGGATATGTTGGCCTATAGACCAGCTAGCTCACAGTGCCACCGTAATCCAGCCTAACCTACCAAGGAGTGAATGGTTTCTGTACAGTACTGAACCTTTCGCTCAGTCACTGGTGCTTACTTATTCTCAGAGAAATATATTGCGAATACAGAATGGGACATTTTCAATAACATTTATTGAACCAAAGTTATTCTTGCATAAAATATGTGTGCTGCAATGATTCGTAGACAGAAGAAGAGAAATGAGATTACACACACCAACAACGTAAATCATAGATATAGTTCTACCATGGTGCTAAACAACTGTATGTATGCAGGCATATAGACAGGGCTGTCATCTGGCGTGCTCCTACTATGTGGAGCCTACTCAGAATGTACCTAGATTGTGTGTAGGTGTAAAGCTAAGAATCCCCCCAAGGGATGATCCACCCTCATTACCTGGTGTGATAGAGTGAAGGATGCCATCTTGGTCACTAACTGAACACCCCTGACGGGATGTCAAGCCACTGCTTGGTGATTTCGAGCATTGCGAGGACCCTCAGTGTCAGCGGAAGCACCTCTTCTACTAATCTATCAGGATGTTCATATTTTATAACAGCAATTTACAGCACTATAAAAAGGAAAATCGACAGTAAAGTTTCCTATAGCAAATTACCACATGCTGCACAAATACAGATGTTATGAATTAAATATGTCATATTAACTGTAAGCATCTGAAATAATATGTTAAAAAATTCAATTGTACAGAACGTACACTTTTTAAAATGTGGTGTTGTCCGAAATTACATGAAGAACTAGGTACTTTCTGTGATGCTTTTACATGCAGCTCATGTTCTTTCTGAATGTTGTTTGCAATTACCAGTTTCTTTCAACCCAGATGCAAACCTCATTCTCCATTCAAAGCTAAGAAATAATATGTCTACCCCCACCAACCAAAGGACAATCATAGCTCTAATTACTAGGACGTAATATTGTTGGAAGAAGAAATCAGCAAGAATGGAAATGTATTGATCTATGCTACACAGTTTGTATAGAACTGCAGATCTCTACTGGGAGTTCAAGTGATTCACATATCTTTATGAACTAATCAAATTTTCAAAATCAACTGGGGAAATGTAGGATTCATGTTTAGTGATTAAGGCTGTGATGTATATAAAATGAATTCCAAACTTGATGACATGCACAGGACGGACTAAAAGGCAACAAAACAGGATAAAAGAATTAAGCAAGGGAAGAAAAAGCTTAAAAACAAAGTTTAAAGAGCCTTCGCATGGCATTATGGGGCGCACATTAAACGACAAGTGAATATTAAATGAGTGGCTCCTGCCACTGATTATTATTCATTTGTAAAAAATATTTATTTTGTGTATCCTGGTGCCCACTTGAAACACCTACTTTTTTGTTGGTGGGGGCTGCAGGGGAAGCCCCACTACCCCCGCTGTCCTGGTGGCTCCCCTGCAAGCACGATTCTTGGGTGCCGGCAGGAGCCGGCAATTATTTCTTAATACTTTAATTGTTAGAGAGGATGGAATGTGGCCTCCCTCCCCAAGCCTTAACAGGCCCTGAGGACCCAATCCCCAAGGCAGATTTCTTTTTAGGGAGAGGGGATATGTGACTCGGCCCCCGAGCCAATATTGGCTCAAGAAATTTATCCTTTGAGGCTGTTTTATTTTTTAAGGAGAGGAGGGCCATTCGGCACACCCCCAAGCAATTCCTGACTCTGGAACAGTGGCTTGGCTAGGCACTTTTCCGCCCATGCGGTCCGTGCCTTTGCTGCCCCACGAGCCTGCACTGAAGGCCGCTGCGCCGCCTCCAAAACTCGTACCACGCCCCGCCTCTCCCTTGCTATGTCACTGCCCTGGAAACCTCATCTCCAGGTGTTAGATGGGTGCCCAAGTGACCAACAAGGGAACCCACAACAAAGAAGTTTGGGGGCCACTGGGGGCCTTGCTGCCCCGAAGGCTCACCGCATGCAACCACCCTGGGCGCCACGGGACACAGCATTGCTTCCATCCGTAGGGCGCAGGGATTTTTAAATGTCCAAAAAGGGAAGATCTTTCAGTCGAGCGTATGAAATGTTATGTCTTTCTGTCGGGGAACAACGTTTACAACGCAACTTTTACAATGCACTTCCATTACAACAAAACTTTTACAACGCAACATCCATTACAACGCATGTCATTACAACGCAGCCATTACAATGCATGACACTACAATGCATACCATAACAACGCATACCATTACAACGCATACCATTACAACGCATAGTACCTCTACACTATCCAACACTTACCCTACTGCTGCATCCCCTGGAGTTAGAATAGTAATTTTTACCACTACACTATCCAACACCTACCCTACTGTTGCACCCTCTGGAGTTAGAATAGTAAGTTTTAACCCTAATCTATCCAACACCTACCCTACTGTTGCACCCCCCTGGAGTTAGAATAGTAATTTATACCCCTATACGATACTATACTATACTATGCGTTGTAATGGTAGGCGTTGTAAAGGTAGTATGCGTTGTAATGGAATGCGTTGTAATGGTAGTTTATGGAAATTCGTTGTAAAGGCATGCATTGTAATGGAATGCGTTGTAATGGATGTTGCGTTGTAAAATATGCGTTGTAAAAGTATGTGTTGTAACAACATAAAACCCTTTCTGTCACCCTTGTACTAAACAAATATTTCAAAACCAAAGGGGATGATGGACGGAGTGTTGAACATTGCAAGCACTCACCCCAATCAACTGATCTGGGTTTAATCCATCATCATTCTTTTGCTCACTCCGCCACCCCAGTTCACACATATGCAAATCAGTCTGACCATGTGCCTCATGGGAACAGTCCAGCCCGAACTGCGAAGCCATGCCTTACCTAAACAAATATTTCGCCTCCATCATATTTTTACAAACTCAAAATAAACAAAAGTGCGTAGTGTAAATTGTTGCTGTGCCATAAGTATTGTATTTTACATTTCCGACGTGAAGTTTCCCCTTTTTTAGTATCATTATGTGATGTCAACTTTTGTCATCAGAGCAGCAATCTCAAATTCAATTTTCAAAAATAGCCATCTAACGCACACTTTAAGTAAAGAAATAGCACTTTCTTATTTTAAAAGCACCAGAGCGACCATTTATTTTCTAGCAAATCTGGAAAGTAGTAGCAACTTGTTTAAAATGCTGATGGCCTTGCTCTGGTTTGCAGGGTGACAACTCCTGTTTAACTTCCATAAATCATTTTAGTGTTTGACATCGTTTTCAATCCCCCCTCAGAGAAAACAATAACACAAATTAAAAAAGAAATGTTTCTGACTGCTTCGACTGTTCAATCATCCAATTATTATCGACGAAAATCCTTCACATAAGGAATAATAAGGCTGCTACAAAAAAGATCTAGTGTGTGTTTGCATAATTTGGAAGAGCTGAAGACACAAAATCTATAGTAATTTCAGTTTCACGTCATTGAACATGAAGTATTGATTATTGCTCCTTGCAAGAAAATTTACGAAGCCAGCCATGTTGCTGTGTCCACATAAAGTGCTTCTGATGTTTTGCTTCGGACCCCAAGTGTTGTAAATGATGTCTCGCAGTGACAGCTGGGATGCTGCTGTTCCAATCCACAGCCCTGGGAGATGCATTTCACAGATTGGACCAGGAGCGACCCAGCTGCAAATTCCAACTTCGGAAGATTAAATTGGAACAGCTCCAAAATACTGTTGGTGTGTGGCGTGAGTTGCAAAGCGTCTCTAAATCTTACTGCATTGTAATGATTTTATACAATTTACGGCCATTTTCTCCCAACCAGCCCACGCCGAACCATAAAATGTGGCATTAATAGCTACCTATTGTAAATAAGAAATAAGGGCAAAGAAGGCACTGCTAAGCTTTGCATTTCTCAGCGAAGACTCTAATTTTTTTTTTTCTTGAGGACAATTTATGGACTCAAATGAGATCACAGGGTTTTACAGGTAATTTGTTAACAGATTGTAAATTCAGTCGAGATAAATGACCTTCTGCTATTTCCGTCCCCATATTCATAAACTAACACAGCACAAAGCGCTCAGTATTGCTGCTAAATAGGCGTGCAGTAGAGTTTGGGTCCAAATTAAGATTCATAAATTAGGATTTAAGTGTGGAATATTGAATAATATAACTTCAATTATTTCATGCTTGCCTGTATTAATTGGTTTAAAATCAGGTGTGTCATAGACCAAAATCTGCATTAGCAGTGCATGCAATTGCCAGGTTTCAAGCTGTTTCGTCAAATCAGAACCCTTTGATATTTTATACAGCAAAGTCAGAGTCACTTTTTATATTTACTTTTAAGTGGCGGTTCCTCCACTCAGGTGGAGGAGCATTGCCCCACTGCTGCAAAGCAGTGAAAGAAAGAACAAATAAAATGGTAATTACTAGGGGTTATTATCGTTGTATTTGTTCCTGCTGCGCAGCTTTGCGGAGCAGGCGGGAGTGCTCTGCTCTCAGAGGAGGGGAGGAGTGGTTTTCTCCATAAGGAAAATTATTTTCTCCTATAGACAATAAATTCATTTAAAAATTGCGCCATTGAACAAAGACAGACATTTTTTTGTCAAGTATAATGGTGCAATGTGTGCAAATATGCACTGGGGAAAAAGTATACGTCAAATATAAAACTATGAATTTGCAAGACTTTTCCAGGAGTAAGTAAGGCTCGAAAGCTATAACTAGTACAGATTTTCAGACATGAACTGGAAACGCTTTGTGTATTTCATGAATTCAGTACATCTGGCCGTGGAGCAAGATGTGGACATTGGGAGCAGTGTCCCTACAGACTTTAGACCAAGTTCTAAATTCATTCCCCTGAATGCACGTGATGCAGTGGATGTGTTCCATGAATTGATTACGAATGATCTAAAAAATCTAGAAAAATGCACCAGTGTACAGCATAAAGTATTTACTAATCAGGAGAAAGAGTTTGACGCTTTAATTACCAAATTGAAAACTGACAAAAATTGTATAGTACGGGATGCGGACAAGGGTGGGAACATTGTCCTCTGGGATAAGGAAAAATATCTTATTGAAGCTCATAAACAACTGAATAATCGTACAAACTACATTAAAATTCAAGAAAAGGAAATGAGGAGCAGTTATGATATGTATAATACCCAGTTCAAGAGTGATACAGTCAAAACCTCTTGTCACGAGAAGAGCTCCAATTCCTTAAAGTTTCAAACCCAGTGACTCCAGTATTTTACCTTATTCCAAAGGTGCACAAAAATGCAGATAACCCACCAGGGTGGCCTATTATTTCCGACATAGGGGGAGCGTTAGAAAACACATCACGTTTTATCGACTCCTTCCTCTGTCCCACAGTAAAACAATTACCATCGTACATCCCAGATTCAAGAGATTTCCTAAGGAAAATCTATGAGCTCCCCTGGGAAAAAGATCTTCTCCTGATGACCATTGATGTTACAACGCTTTATAGTAGTATAAAGCATGAGGATGGCCTGCGGGCCATCAAGCACTTTTTGAAGGATCGCTCCATCAACCTTGGGTCATACACGCAGATGATAATATCTATGGCATCTGTTTGCTTAAAAAATAATTTATTTCTATTTGACACTGTCCTATACAAGCAAATCTGTGGAACTGCGATGGGCACGTGCTTCGCCCCCAGCTATGCGAATTCGCAATTGGGCTGGTGGGAGGAGCAGGTGGTCCTAGCGGAGTTCCAGCATGAATTGGAGACCAATGTCTTACATTGGAGTCGGTACATCGACGACCTATTTATTGTTTGGAGAGGAACCGAAGAATCAGCTCGAGGTTTTATTAAAAAACTCCAAAACAATAACTTAAATTTGAAATTTACTAGTACGATCGGTGCTTCATCACTAAATTTCTTAGAGCTTACAGTGTTCGTCAAAGACTCCAAACTCCATTCAAATATGTATAGGAAGCCAACGGCAGGAAACACGCTACTCCCTGCAGGAAGTTTCCATCCGAAAAGTCTGATAAAAAGTATCCCTTATGTGGAAAGTCTAAGAGCTATACGTAATTGCAGTGATACAGCAAATTTAGAAGTAGAACTCACCACACTTAGCTCTAGATTCAAGGAGAGAGGCTATACAAATGACAATATTCGCAGTTCAATCGTTAAAGCAAAGAAAAGAAGCAGGGAGGACATTTTGTTCAATGGCAGTAAAGCAAAGAACAAACGCAATACCCCAAACAACCAAGTTAGACTGATTACAACCTATAATCGGGAACACAGAGAGGTCAGAAATAGACATTAGCATCCGATCTACAACAATCCGATACTGAATCCATTAGTGCCAAAAAGACCAGCAATAACATTCAGGAAAGCAAGATCTTTTAAACAGATGGTAGTTTCCAACATGCTCCCACAAAAAACTAATTTAGGGGGTTCGACTTGGCTTAAAAGAAAACTGAGGTTTGTGAAATGTCTGAAATGTAAGGCCTGTAGACAAGGGAGAAACACACAGTCATACACACCAGGCCTTTCCAAAAGAATGAAAAAGATCAGAGGTTGCTTTACATGCAAAACTGATTTGCTGTCTATGTCCTTCAGTGCCCTTGTGGCCTGAGGTACGTGGGCAGCACAATTCATCCTGTCCACATCAGGGTTTTACAACATATGAGGGCCATACGGAATGGAGACAAATCATACCCGGTCGCCCGACATTTTAAGCAACAACATAACAAAGATGACTCAGGCCTGAGTTACTTTGTTATACACAGTGTGCCAGAGAGCATTCGAGGCGGAGATAGGGAGAAACAATTAAGACGCCTTGAATCTCGGTACATTGTGGAGCTTAATACCAAGGCACCAACTGGTTTGAATGTAGAAGAAGATCTGATCACTCACCTGTAATGATTATTGTAGGAATTTAGTATTAAACGAAAATTAATGGAATTTGTAAATGGATAGGGCAGTCCCCATAAGTTCGATTTTAAGGTTTTATGTATGATTGTGTACTGTATTTTGTAAATTTTGCACTAAGTACCACGGGAGAGAATGGGGTTCACTTTAACAAGGAGAGATACAATGCTGGTTAGTAAATAAGCCCACTGGGGTGATACACGACAAATAGTAGTCAAACAGAAAACGCTAATGACAGACAGTTATTGAACCCACATGGGCAGCATGAATGTAGTTAACTCGCAGTATGGCTTTATGGTATGCAGGCTAAACAGCGCATATATTTTAAACAACTTTAGCATTAGCACAATGCTATCAGAGAATAGAAGCCTGAGGTAGTATCAATAAAGTTATAATTCAAAAACGAGAAAAAAAGCTTGGGGAAAAAAAACATGGCGAGTAAAATTCATGCTTAAACGGAGAAACATGCATTTAAAGGTGACCAATATTAGTGTATAGCAAAGCTTAAATGTATACAGCCTGCTTTTATTGCATGTTGATGATTTATGAATATGTCGTAATGCGTGCTCATGTTGTAAACTACGAGTCTGTTATCCATGTTACTCTCTTTGTAGTTCTATTGTCACGTGATTGTGGGTTGTTGCACAGCGTTTATAATGGCCACCATGAAACATAAGACTTCGGTGATCAAGCCTGCGGGTCAGGCGAAACGCGTCCGAATGGCTGACTTGAATACATTTTTGCCCAGCACATGGTATCGTCTGAGCGTGGTGTTTACTGCGTGTTCGAGTGTCATAATTGTGGACCTGACTACGGAGGTCCTTTCCGTGATGATACACCCACTGATCAGGCAGGCGACGGCATATCCCGTGGTAAGGAGTTGGGAAATATATATATATATATATATATATATATATATATATATATATATATATATATATATATATATATATATATATATATATATATATAAATATCTTGTGATTCTACCAGTTCTGGTTTGCACTGGTAGCTCAAAGTTGCCTGATTACACAGGTGAGATAAACAGCAATGCATCTCCCAGAAAACAGCCTCACACTTGTGGACCAAATAGGCAACAGGCAAGCTTGACGATAACCTTACCGGATTTATATGTTATGCAGAATCATGGCAAGATTTAAGGTTTCTTTGAATATGCCTACAGTGCTGCCCTGCTGCACACATTCCTCAAAATTCCAGGCGAGGGTCCACAGCACATCCACATCCTGCCTGCAATTCCAAAGCCAAAGATGAAGTTGTGAGACATCTGCATCACTGCCTTCCACCCCTGCTCTGTAAGTAGGACAAGTTTGTTTATTCAGGACCTTGTTCACTCAAGGGCAAATTATAAATATGTTCAATAATATTGAGGGCAAATATACAAGATACAGATATAGTACAATTGCTCAATGAGAAGACTCTTGAATGGTTCAAATCCAAACTCTCACTGATTGCCAAATCACTTGGTGTGACTTTAAAAACAATTTTTTTTAAGAGTTATAGCGCGAACTAGACCCAAGACATCGGGTATTAGAGCGCTTTACATGAGCACCAATTTTGCTACAGATGGACACATTCATTTTTTTGTTAGGCACCTGAGCCACCAAACTCTCCATCAAGGAATATATTACCACAAAAAATGACGGTCTGGTTCAAGCTCACCATCTCTGGTGGTTCAGAAAACACTCAGAGCCAGGACACTATCGGACTGCAGACTAAGAAAGTGTACAAAAGAAAAGACAAAACAACAGACCTTTCCCATCTATGCACCCAGGATCTGGAATGACATCCTCACATATATCAGGATCACCCCAACACTGCTACAATTTAGGAAAGAGTTGAAGACTTGCCTCTTTAAAGAACACTACATCATAATGCATTAAGATTCCTCTCCTATTACTAGCCGACTTCAAGCTTGCCTTTGATCAAGTAGGGCACTCCACTGACTTTTCGCTATAAAACTACCATATACATACCTACATTCATACATGCATACAGACATACATTTATACATATATACATACATACATATCCATGTGCCCGACCTGAGATAGCATGAGTGTGCCTCTCAATGATGGATTCTGAGTGAAATACCAGCAGTCTTTCATTATTTACATCAGGTTTTGACATAAACAGGACAATTCGCCCATGAAACGTAGCTGTGTCGCTGTAATCTAACAGGACATCATAACCCTTGGCTCCTTTGAATCTGCCACAGTGAACCTGAGCACTTCAGGAATAATGCACCAAGGAATATTAGTTGTTTAATCTGCAAGATTTTTCATAGTACCCACTATCGAAACGTCCTATCTCCACAACCACGCATTTATTCGGACTGCACTCGACACACATAGACACCTGCATCATGGAGGTTCCATAAAGACAGGAATTTGGGGTGGAATTTCTAAAACAAAATCCCAGAATTTCCACATATTTTGTTTCACAACTTTAAAAAAAATATTCTTGAAAGATCCTAAATCGTAGTAATTTTTATCAATTTAGCTGAAATTGATTCAACATCAAGGGCCGCCAGAACCGCTGCACTGGCTCAGCCCAGAGCTGATCACCTGCTTTTTTTTTGCTTTTGTAGGGGGAAATTTACTAACTTTTAATGCAATGCAGAACACCATCCAAAGTTGCTGCATTGCATCAAAGAGAAAGAGAGAGAGAAAAACTGCAAAAGCTTCAAAGATTTGGCACCTTTTTTATCTGACCCTACACTGGCGCTCTTTAGGCTGCACAGGTGTGTACATTCTGTCAGGTTTAGGTTTTTACTGCACGGGTAGCCTTCAAAACAATATTCTTTGATAAACTTTGTGTTTGAACTGTACAGTGCAGCACACATGCAAAGCTGGAAAAGGTTGGAGATTTTTTAAACTCGTTCTGCTGTTACACCTACCTCAAGGAGGCATCATCTTTTTTGGCAAATCCCTTTATACTATACAAATGTCATTAGATAGGGATATTTTTAAAAGCCCATAGGTGATTACATGACAATGTTCATGTTCCATTCACAGAGCGCCTCCTTGATGCAAAGCACCACAAAGTAGCGCATGGCACTATTTTGCGTTACTTTCGCCAACTTTCCAATGCAAATCATGATTTGCAATGGAAAGTAATTCTCAACACAAAACTTTGCATCGCTCTTTCAATAAGAACCCAGCACAAGTGTCTATAGCATGTAGGTTTAACTTAAAATTTCTGTGAGGTAATGTATGGGATGCAGGCAGAATTGCTCAGAAAGAGAGAGAGAGAAAGTATGCACACTGTTTCTGAGCGGTGTTCCTGCAGTTCACTTTTCACTGAACCAACACAGCCATTCATGAGACTGACCCAGTTTTTGAAAACTGCTAAAAGTCAATCATAGGACAGACCATGTATGTAAAACAGTTATATAATAGTCCTTCCTTTAGACATTTATCAACAGTGGGTCTTATTTACAAGCCCATTGTGCCACAGGTGCATCACTTTTACTGTCGCACCAGCTGCACAATGGGCTTACCCATATTATTCTATGTGCTGCTGTTGGTGTTCCCATGCAACATTCATGGAACATTGTGTAAACCTGAGAATGCATCGGAGTCCTATGCCTCCCCTGGGAAGGCATGAAGAGGCACAACGTGGAGAAATACATTTATTTCTCCTTGTTTTTTCCTCTTTCCATGCGTGCTGTAGAAAAAGGAAATGCCTTTAATGATTGTTTTTGTGCAGGAAGGTGTCAATTCCTGCACAAAACCAATCATCCACTCAGCGCAGGTACCCTTGCAAAATGATGCAAGGGTGTCTGCGCTGGTGCTCAGCTGCTGTTTGTGCGTCGAAGCAGGGGGGATGGACAGAAATGCACCATCAGCCACATGCATCATTGTAGGAATTTGCGATTCCTAAATTGCGAAAATTAAGGAATCGCAATTTAGGAATTGCAAATTCCTATGCATTAAGAATTCGCAAAAGTTTTTGTGATTTCTTAATTTTCCTTATTTGCGATTCCTTAATTGCGAATCGCAAATAAGGAATCGCTTTACATTGATTCCTATGGGCCTAGAGGCCCATAGGAATCAATGGGAAGGCATTCTCATTTTGCGAATTTGCAATTAAGGAATCGCAAAATGAGAATGCAATTTCAAGGGTGCAGGGGGGGTCCAAAGGACCCCCCCTGCACCCCTGAAATGTCACGTAAGTACATTTTACTCACACACATGTCCCAAGGGCATGTGTGTGTGTAAAATATAAGTTTCAAAAATGCATTTTTTTGCATTTTTGAAACTTTTCGCAAATTACCATGAAGGTTTACTTCATGGTAATTTTCCCCTTCCTAATTGCGAATTCGCAAATTAAAAAAAATCATGCATAGCATTTAAGAAATCGCAAAATTTGCGATTTCTTAAATGCTGTCGCAATTTGAGAAATAGCAAAAAATTGCGATTTCTTAAATTGCGAATAATGAAAAAAAATGATGCATCCCAAAAAAGGTTTTTGCATTCGCAAACGGCCGAATGTTGCGATTCGCACCGTTTGCGAATGTAAAAAAGCTTGATGCATGTGGCCCCATATCTTGTAGATACAGCGCAGGAAGGCTTGCTGTTCTGCCACACATCAAAACATTGTACATGAGGCCCAAGATGTGGGCAACAATGATTTTCTCTTTTCGTAATAGGCATTGAATTTCAGATATGCAAAGGAATTCAATCCATTAAGATATTGTAGAATCTGCTTGGTTCTGTTATACTAGCTGAGTACTGTCTGCTGTCCAAAGAGATTTCATCAGAGTTTCTGCTTATATGGCTCAGATATCTGACAAAATAAATGTCAGGATCATCATCATATTCACTTCGTTTAGATTTATGAAAACCTAAATCAAATGTTTAGCATGGCTTTAAATGTTAAGCAAATCCCACTTCAATTGTCAAGAGCATATTGGAAGCTGAAAACATTTTGAAAATAATCATTGCCAATGGTTTAAATTGGTCATAATGCACGGTTGTGAGAGATACAATCCAGTGAAATGCTTGGAGAGTGGCATTATGAAAATGAAAAGATTTCTGATATACAATGCACATTTATTTGATAAGACATATTGAAGACGTTCAGCCTTTCGGCAAGGACCCTTCTGAAACAATAAAGAGTAATAACAATATTTGCACTGAGGAGTCTAATGGTATTTTAGTTTAGAAAAAAACCACAAGTACGCTCAGCAAGACCACCACACCAAAATCATTTTTCAGTGCATCAATTCACTTTGTAAGCCACACTTACATATTTTGACAGCAGGGGACGCATGCGTCAGATTCCACAGGGCTTTTTTATTTGTGCGTTTAGAATGAGTGTTTGTGTGTGGGTGGGTGAACCACTAAAGTCAGAAAATTAACAGGTGCTTAACATCTGGAAACTTGGCACAAATGCGCTCAGGCTTAACCAAGAGGCAATGTGTAAAGTATTTATGAAGCAGATATGCAGTAATAAAGTGAAAACATAACACAAGAAAATCACACACCAACTTAGAAAAAATAGAGAAAATGTTAATAAATTATTTGGCACCAAAATGACAAAAATCCAATCAGTAGAACTGGAGTTATGAATTTTTAAAGTGTAAGGCGGAATCTAACACCTAAAAGGTCATAGCACCAACCGTGCGTATTTATTCACACACAACTGGGGCAAAGTCAAACGTCATGGCCTACTGCGATGGAGCATAGGTTGGATACAAGAAGTGGAGTTCACGCGGTCTCCATTTACCTTTGGAGTTAGAAGAAATTTAATGCAAAAATATGTGAGAAGGTGATGCCAAGTGGAAAGAGGCAGTTGGCGGTGTCTGACGGGGAGGCATCATCGTTGGGGAGCCACTGTTTGAAGTCACAGTGAAAAATCCTTAGTTTGGACTCAGTCTCTTTTTTGAATGTTGAAGATCTCCAGCAGGCCAAAACTGCAGGGTGTAGATGATGAGGGCTTCACAAGGCCAGGTACCTCTTCTGCGAGGCGTCACTGAACAGGATTTGCTGCTGCAGAGAACAACGTTGCGGGATCTACGGTGGAGTGATGCTGACTGGTGATGCACCTTGGGTGGATCAACGATAGGGTGGTCCTGGTCATATTTTGGTTCCCAGAGAACTTTTTGGACTAAAATTTCCTACGGCATATGTTTTGTATTCGGGCTATCAGGGCACCTGTAGCACCACTTCCAGGATTGGAGAGGCACCACTTGGAGGGTAAGGACATAGCCATGTAGGGTCCAGGTGTGAGTTCAAGACGGTTGAAACATTTTCTTTATCGGAGGCGCTAATCAGGAGGCCAACCAACTAACACTCAGAGTCACTCTGGAAGTCCTGGGTTCAAGATAAAGTGCAGGGCTCAAGCAGAAGGTCAGGCCTCTGGGATGCAAGGCATGGTTCAGGCATCAGAGCAGTCCTTCTTGGTGCAGTAAAGCAGTCTTGATTTGCACAGTAGGTCAGCAGCAGCCAGTCCTCTTATAGTCCTTCACCAGGTCTAGAAAGTGAATTGAAGAGTAGATCTGAGTGTACCTTTTTTATACTTGGTACCTTCTTTGAAGTAGGGGAAGTTTCTAAAAGTCATTTCAGAGTGCTTGGAATTTCCTGCCTCCCAGCCCCGGCTACAGCCTGGCCATATGCACAATAGCCTAGTGTAAAATCCTTTGTGTAACTAGGGCACAGCCTAATAACTTGCAAGTGGGGTGGTGCCCATCTCCACTCCCTTCCTACCTAAAATGGTTTATCCATGGACACTTAATGCCTCTTTTGTGTGACTGTCTAGGAGGAGTGCAAAGACCAACTGCCATTCACACCTAGTCATGTCACCCAGGTACAGTCTGCAGGCACCAAATAGTTTGGGTAGGAAAATGCAACTTTCTAAAAGTGGCATCTTTACAATTGTGACTTAAAATCCAACTTCCCCATTAAAGTGGGTTTTAATATAGAATTTCTCAGACACAAAACATGACTACATTAGCTGCTCACAATCAAAGGTTAGCACTAATTAAATGTAATTAGGTACTCAAGGTTATCCTACGGGAGAGTTAGGACTCACAGTAGAGAAAAATGAATTTATGGGTTTTTAACTACGAGCACACATAAAACTTAAAAGTACATGTCCAACTTTTTAATTACAATGCACCATGCCA
The DNA here is from genome assembly GCF_964261635.1 of Lissotriton helveticus. Lineage (NCBI taxonomy): Eukaryota > Metazoa > Chordata > Amphibia > Caudata > Salamandridae > Lissotriton > Lissotriton helveticus. The sequence goes on from NC_136072.1 coordinate 193,290,834, forward strand.
TCGGGGCAGTTTAGGGCCTACCTCAGGAGTGACTTATATGTAATAAAAAGGGGATTTTAGGGTTGGCAAAGGGGTAAGTTGCCAAGTTGTATTTGCAGTTTAAAAGTGCTAGCAGCCTGCAATGGAAGGGCTAAGCCATATTTTAAAGGGCTACTTGAGTGGGTGGTACAATAAGTGCTACAGGCCCACTGGCAGCATTTATTTTGCAGGCCTTGGGTATATCGTATACCACTTTAACCGGGGCTTATAAGTAAATTTAATATGCCTATCAGGTGTAAGCCAATGTTACCATGTTTTATGGAGTGAGCATAAGACTTTAGCACTGGTCAACAGTGGCAAAGTGCACAGAGTCCAAAGAAAACGAATTCAGCAAAAATAGGAGGGATCAAGGCAAAACGTTTTGGGGAAGATGACCCTAAGACTGACAGGTCTAACAATGTGAGATTGGCGTAATTGGCATTCCAGAAAAAGTTACTTGAAAGTACATGTAAATACTTTTAGTCTGAAAGTGTTCTAATTTCCTTTTCGGACACAAGGACCCATTTTGGGCTTAAAACACCAGTGCCACAAACAGCAGCCACTCCAATGTGGGGCTTCACGTTATTGATATGCACTTGCGCTAAATGTTTGCTGTGAACTGAGTGTAATTACGCAATGTGGTGTGATAGTGTAATTTCGGGAACTTCGCATAACAAGAGCAATGCAGTATTACCAAAATTATTTGAGACTATGCCAGCGTAAGAGAAATTTCACCCGAGCCTATCATCAAGCTGAACACCTATAATTCAGAAGACTTTGAGGAGCAATATCTACTATTGTAATCTGACGTCATGAAGTGAACTCTATCCTGCTTAGAATCTCCCACCCACCATCCCTCCCAGGGCTGAGTCTTTTTTTATATACAGGCCAATTTGGATCTTTTTTGGGGGGTTTCCTACATTTTCCCAGGGCTTGTGTATTCCACTGTAGGGAGCATAAAATACAGTCCAAATATAGGAACATGTTGATTTCTTTTTTTAAATGGGAAACAATCGAGTGCAAGAAAGTTTAGAAAGTTTATCATTTCAAATCTAAAAATGGCATCACCAAAACATTCCCAGATTTAAGAAACAGGTATATATAAATATATAAAATCGGAGACCAGAGTGCTTTCCATGCTTTCAGTTCGGAACAGATGCTGACACGTTTGAAAAAAAATATATATATATATATAAACATATTCCAAAATTCTCTTCTCCGTTGAAAGAAGGAAGGGACACAGCGGGGTTCATTTGGACATTTATTCAAGAAAAAGCGGCATGACCGGTTTCGGCGCCAAGCCTTTTCCAAATGCCTCAATTCTTGAAAAGGTGTTTCCGTCTTGTTAAATGCGTGCTCCTCCCATGCAGTGATGAAAGGTCCAGCTGCTGCGTATTATGTGCCGACGTCACAGCAGCCTTTGCCATGGACTGCATATCCCATCGTGCATCATGTTGGAATACAATGCGCCGCAGGGAAAAGTCACCCTAGAAAATACTGGCAATAAATGTCCTTACGTCCCCTTTTTCCAAGCCCACATAATCCATGACTCCAAGGCTGGAAGCGAAGGACAATGCAGACGCCTCTCGGGAAGTCCCAGACTGCCTTCTGGCAGCAACTTCGTGGAAACACAGGTATGCAGGCGGGCTGTGATAATCCAATCACTCGGGTACATGCAAGTTAGTCGCCTAACGTCCTGTAGTCATCACAGCCCAAAGAGGGAGAGTCCCTTCAAAAAATGCCACAGGAATGCACTTGAAGTATTCCAAAATTCTCCTCTCCGTTTAAAGAAGGAAGGGACACAGCGGGGTTCATTTGGACATTTATGCAAGAAAAAGCGGCATGACCGGTTTCGGCGTCAAGCCTTTTTCAAATGCCTCAGTTCTTGAAGAGGTGTTTCCGTCTTGTTAAATGAATGCTCCTCCCATGCAGTGATGAAAGGTCCAGCTGCAGCGTATTGTGTGCCGACGTCACAGCAGCCTTTGCCATGGACTGCATATCCCATCATGCACCGTGTTGGAATACAATGCGCCGCAGGGAAAAGTCACCCTCGAAAATACTGGCAATAAATGTCCTTACGTCCCCTACTTCCAAGCCCACATAATCCATGACTCCAAGGTTGGAAGCGAAGGACAATGCAGACGCCTCTCGGGAAGTCCCAGACTGCCTTCTGGCAGCAACTTCGTGGAAACACAGGTATGCAGGCGGGCTGTGATAATCCGATCACTCGGGTACATGCAAGTTAGTCGCCTAACGTCCTGTAGTCATCACAGCCCAAAGAGGAAGGGTCCCTTCAAAAAGTGCCACAGGAATGCACTTGAAGTATTCCAAAATTCTTCTCTCCGTTGAAAGAAGGAAGGGACACAGCGGGGTTCATTTGGACATATATTCAAAAAAAGCGGCATGACCGGTTTCGGCGTCAAGCCTTTTTCAAATGCCTCAGTTCTTGAAGAGGTGTTTCCGTCTTGTTAAATGCGTGCTTCTCCCATGCAGTGATGAAAGGTCCAGCTGCAGCGTATTGTGTGCCGACGTCACAGCAGCCTTTGCCATGGACTGCATATTCCATCCTGCACCATGTTGGAATACAATGCGCTGCAGGGAAAAGTCACCCTTAAAAATACTGGCAATAAATGTCCTTACGTCCCCTACTTCCAAGCCCACATAATCCATGACTCCAAGGCTGGAAGCGAAGGACATTGCAGACGCCTCTCGGGAAGTCCCAGACTGCCTTCTGGCAGCAACTTCGTGGAAACACAGGTATGCAGGCGGGCTGTGATAATCCGATCACTCAGGTACATGCAAGTTAGTCGCCTAACATCCTGTAGTCATCACAGCCCAAAGAGAAAGGGTCCCTTATATACCTGGTGGTCGCCAGTAGGTAGTGATAGTTAGGACCTTGTTTCTATTCAAAAAGCATTTTTTCTTTTCCCGATAACTTTGGCGGCGGTCTACGAATCTTTATGAAATTTTCAAAACTAGTGGCTCTCTCCGGTCAGCTCCTATCTTTAGAGTTTCTGGGTGATTCGACAAGCGGGGGCCGAGAAAAAAGGAGGGTCCCAAAACGTGTTTTCTCCATGTTAATTCCCATGGGTAACTTTAGACACGGCTACAGCCCGAACTGTTGAATGGAATTACATCAAATTTGGCAAAAAGATAGCCCTTGGTTCAGAAAGAGACCTTTTTTTAAAATGGTGTAAATCTGTTTAGTAGTTCCTGAGAAATTCAGAAAATAGAGGTTGAAAAATCAATTTCCCATAGAAAACATTAGACACGGTTACAGCCGAAACTGCTGAACAGAATTACACCAAATTTGGCACAAAGGTAGCCCTTGGCTCAGAAAGAGAACTTTTTTTTAAATGGTGTAAATCCGTTTAGTAGTTGCTGAGAAAATCAAACAATAAAAGTTTCGATATTTAGAGGCACGGAGGATCCGAGGACCCTACTGACCAAAAGCTTTATTCTAATTGGCTGTCAACACTCCAAACCAGGAAGTGTTAGCAGAAAACAGGGAAACAAAGGCGTAAAACAAGAAAAGGGGGCAGGGTAGAAACACCCTGACCCCCTAGGCCTGCTCAGGGGGTCCGACAAGGACCCCAGGGCCAAAAAAAGCATTTTTTTTTAAATCTGCAAAATTTGTGGAGGATCCGCGGATCCTGCCATGAAAATAAAACAAATGAAGCGGGGGCTTCCGTGCTGTGGTATTATTTAGCCCCCACCTCCCGGGGCTCTGTGGTGCTTACTGGAGGTACCTGGTGGGCTAGTTGGCCCCCAGGGACTACAGTATTGAAGGGGAATTAATTCCCCAACTCAAAACATGCCACAGGGCGCGTTTGCAGAGTGTTGCTGGGAGGTTGCGGGGCCTCCGGCACAATCATGTCTTTTTTTCATGGGAGTTCTTGGGAGGGAGTGTGGCTTCACTGTGGGGCTTGTTGAATTGCTAAATGATGTTGAAAAGTTCCTTTGAGTTGCTGGAGTTGGTGAGGATTTTGTTCCGGATGAAGGTCTTCTTTGTGGATTTTATGCATTGGTGGGAGTCTGTCATGGAGTTCTTGTAGGTGGTCAGGTTTGCCATGGTTTTGCTGTTTCTCCATCATTTTCTGAAATGTCTGCAGGAGCATCTGGCCTCTTAAAGGTTGGTGGTGAACCAGATGGCCTTCAGGGGCCGCTGTCTGTCGGTGTTGCAGAGGGGTGCAAGCTTGTCTATGCAGTTGGTGATCCAGTGGTGTTGTGTCTTGGCTGCAGAGTTGGAGTTGGTCGAGGCGGGGGGGGGTCATGGCTGTAGGTGGAGTTGAGGTGCTCCTCTGTGATCATGCTTCAGTTCCTTTGTGGAGGGTGAGGGGTGGTTTTGGGAGTGGTTGCGGTGTTGAAATAGAAGTGTATGCAGTGGTAGTTCATCCAGAGTGGCTGCGCAGTGTGGCTGAAGCGGATGTTGTTCCCACCTGCGAAGATGGGGTCGAGGGTGTGGCCTGCCTTGTGGGTGGATGTGGTGATGAGCTGTTTCCATCCAATATTGGCAAGGTTGTCCAGGAGGGCGGTGAATTCGGGGTCACGGAGGTTGTCAAGGTGACATTTCAGGTCTCCGATGAGTATGTAGTCCATGGAGGCGATGGCGTGGGGTGCGACAAGGTCAGCAATCTAGTGGCGTATGATGGGTGGGGTCTGGGGGGTCTGTAGGTAAGGGTGTCACGCAGAGCGGTTCTAGGACTGGTCTGATCTGGAAGTGAAGATGTTCGGTGGTGACGTAGGAGCCACTCGTGGTGGAGGTGGAGAGTCGGAGTGAGCTCTTGTATGCAATGGCGAGTCCTTCTCCTTGGCGGTTGGCGCAGTCCTTCTCTTGGATCTTGTAGTCGTTGAGGATGTCAGTGGCGATGTCGGGCAGAGGAGGAGTTGGTCCAGGTTTCTGTGAAGAAGGCAACGTCTGGCAAAAGGGTGTTGAGGAGGTCCCAGATCTCTACGGTATATCTGTGCAGGAAGCACATGTTGAGGAGGATGCACTTTGGTGGTGTTGGTGTCCAGCGTAGGGGGTGGCCTTGGCAGTGCAGAGTTTGGTGAAGGTTTGGCTGCAGTAGCAGCAGGAGAACTGGCCGTGGGTGGTGTTCGGCGTGGACAACTGGAGTTGTTGTTCCTTCTAGGGTTGAGTGCGAGGAGGGCAGATGAGTTGTAGCGGTGGGTGGTCATAAATCCAGGGTCCATGGCACTGGTCGCAGTCGGGTCGCGGACGGGCTTAGACAGGTTTGCCTTTGACGCGCCATTGGCGCACCAGTGGCGTGCCCGCTGCACTTGTCCGCTTCGGGGTTGCACAGCGTCCGCCATTAAATAGGGAAGGGGAGTGAAGGACAGCTGGGAACCAGGAATCGGCAGGTGGGAGGGGCTGCGGTGCAGCAGCGACAGGGAAGAAGGGTGCAAAGACAGGCATAGAACAAGGGCACAACAACAGGAAAACAGAAAACAGAGTAAGCTGAACAAGGACACAATCAAAAAATAAAAGAAAGACAAAGGCAGGCAACGACAGACAAAAACAGAAAGTGGGCACAGACAGACAGCAGCGGACTAGCAGAAGAGCCAGGCTCTCCCACTGGACCACCAGGGGTGAAGCGCAGGCAGGAGCCTGCAGGTGGAGGAGGGCCTCGAACACCTACCAGCAACAGGTGATCGGGGTCAGAGGCACGCAACAGTGGAGCTGCTGGGGGAGAGCAGGTCTCTGACCAGGAGGTCAGAGGTCCTGTGATCTTCATGCATGAAGATCTGTAATCCCTCTCTGTGGAATCTGACTTGGAACTGCCTCTTCCCCTCCCTTTGTCACCAGTGGCTGCTGTGCCAGGAAATGCTTTAGAATTTGATTGGGTGTGGGACCCTGGAGTTCAGCTAGTGGCACATCAATCAAGTACAGAGGGGAGAGAGTACAGAGGATCTGCAGGGACGACTGTGACTTAGTGGAGTGATCACCCAGTTGCTGTCAGAAGTGGTAATTTCAGAGGCGAGGACCCACGTCAATGTACTAAATACAATATGTGTATGCTGAAACAGTTCTTCAAAAATCTCTTCTCACCCCCTAATAGCTGTGGTACAATGAGCATTTATTTGTGGTTTTCATAAAGCTCCTCAGAGAATGACTAAAAAAAGGGAGCTACAATTCCACTGCTATATCCATTTTAGTGCAAAGCTTTAGACAATCTAGAGCGGGTCTCTCCTGGAAGTTCATCCCACCCATTACTTGTTCAACAATTTGAATTATGTATATATTTTTATCGTGACCCCTTATTGTTTCTCAAAGAAAGCTTTTTTCTCAATTATTTAATGTAGGAAACCATGATAAGTCATTGATATTCCAGCGAATGGATGACTATCAGTGCCTGATTTTAGTGAAATTTCTGATTCTTGACTCATCTAGAATGATAACTGTACTCCATTTGGCTGACCGTCGTGAAAACTCATCCTAACTTTGCTGACCAAAGATACAATTGTTCTCACAGTTATTGGAACACATGCACAAAGTGTTCCTAATATATAATCAATGGAATATTTTAGGGTGCACAAGTATTGTCAAACAGGAACAATTATCCAAAGAATGAGCAAACCCTCATAAATGTACTCAGGTGTCTACATATTCTGTATTTTGTATTTAAAAAAATCTGATTTGTGACACAATGTACTATGCTCTATTGTGCTATCCTTGGTAATTGCATGAAAGTGGTTTATTGGTAGGTTAGGGAATTCCCCCTCAGCTAGTAATAATATCAGCAGGGTAGTCCTTCTTCTTCTGATGTTCCAGACAGTGTTCTGCTGAGTTCCTGCAGCTCTCCCATATTTATCCTACATTCTGCGCTGGAAGGAAGATGGACACCCCAACCAATAAGGGTAAAGCTACCTCCTTCTGCTATGACCACTACCTGTGAAGTGTGGCATATTTTTGACCCAGAATGCATAGTTCTCACGAAAACCAAAATGGAGAAAATCTCTCCTCGGTGTGTGTTTGTCTGTGTAACCCAACCCTAAGAGGTGGCTAACAACTGACTACACTCCCCTTCCAGCCCTCTTCTGATCTAATTAGAGGAGCTCTCATCTGGCTGGGCATCATGCCAGTGTCCTATGACATCTGGTCTCCTGCCTTGGATGTTCAGCTTCCAGAATGCAGCACACATAGAAAGAAGAAGAAACAAGGAGAAATTAGGATATTTCTCTGCGATACACCTCTCTGGCAGGCATGTCTTTTTGGCGCATTCCAATCTGGAAATGCATGAAAATCTTGAGAGCTGCGTGGGAACACCGATGCAAAGCCTATGGAATGCCTCACTTGTGCAGAGTGAAGCAACACCGCGATTTGCGCTGCATTACATTACTGCAGAATTTTGAAACCATTCACAGCCAAGCAGAGTGTCTTTGCAGGGCTTCAAAAATATGACTTGAGGTTTGCGTTAATCTTGCACCATGGTGTGAGGTGCAGGAGCAATGCAAACCGGGTCATAAATATGGTGCTTAATTAGCACTAGTTGTGTTACTTGAATGTTACTATACCTAAATAAGCAGCAAATGCTGTGTTTATGGGCTAACTACACAGTTGCTAATTCAATGTTAAAATAGTTCCTTATCTTCGAAATAGCCTGCCTCTGTTTTGCAAGGAATTACTCATTTTATAACGCTCAACAGACCAAAACTAGGTTAAAAGATTTTCTTTGGTCTAAACCACTATTGCGACAATTCAAGTGATCTCTGCCCTGCATTAGCGTCTACTCTTGTGAGGAACAGAATATTCCCAAAGTAACCAGTTTATTTAAATCACGAATAAAGTCTGAAGGCACCAATATTTGCCAGTTCTTTTCTTTATTTCTGTAGTTACAGTTCATAGAAAAACAATTAAGCAAGAACAATTGTGCAGCTAAATATATATCCTATGGTCTAATAATTAATTGAGTTTTATGGTAACAATACCATTTTGAATTCAGTCTGCATAACCCTCATGTCCCAGACTAAAACAAAGATAGTTGGGACAGCAAACATTAACCAAGTTGTTATTTGATACAGAAGGTGCTGTCCATTATTACATGCTAGATAGCTTTTGTGTCCATAACAAATTACCATCAAATGTGTATTCTTTATTTTCTTTTAATTTTGCACCTAGCAGCATGCCACCAGATGACTAGGGTACTGATTTAGAGTTTGGCAAATGGAGTTTACTCTGTCAGAATGGCAGGGGGCCTCTATCTGCCAGATTTAGAGATATTTGTCAGCCCCATGGACATCTCTCTACGTTGACAGGAACTACTATCAAGGCGGTTCCTGTCTGTGTAGGAAAAGTTTGACAGACGGTACAGTCAGCCATGAAGACCATCCATCAGTTTTTCGAAAGTGACCCCCAGATCCTAGCAGATGCCTCTCAGGCTGTGGGGGTCATTTTGATTTTTTTCCAGTCCTTCACTATCAGATTTTTCTTGGCAGTTACCGGCAGGGAAATAAAGAAGGCAGATGGTGTAATGACAGCACCTATTCGGAAAGAAGTATTTCATCAATGAAGCCATAGGAGGCTCCATCATCAGAGTACTTAAGGTCTACTAATCTTTAAATGAGGCATGCAGACTGATTGTTTGGTGAGCAGGGTACTCAGTTGCATTTGCAAGCTCCAACGTAGCGTAAGAGTTACAGCCTTTAAAACCACCAAGCCTCAAATATCATGCGCCCAGATTTAAAACTTAGGGCCAGGTCAATAAAAACGTTTGATATGCAATATACATATATATCCTTGCTGGTAAGTAAGGCAGTGCTTGGTGCAAGCACCTCTTACCACCTTATTTTGAAAGAAGATTTGTAGACATGGAAATAAGTGAGATAGATATTTGTGCATGTTTAAACAGTAAGACTGCAGTGGAGGTACATCAAAACCACAACGCCACAATACTAGCAATATAGCACGAAATGAGGAAACGCTTCAATAAAACAATAACACAACAAATACACAACACAAGAAAATAAAATATGAAAATTTGAGAAAATAATTCAATGTTGTCACAAAGAAAAACTCAGAATACAAGAAAACATCAAAACAATGCAAAAATGTACCATTAGAAAACAACAAATCAGCAAACAAAATGCAACTGTTTTGTTTTACATTGCGTAGTGGTTTGTGCTCCTTTGTTGTGTGTGGTGTTATCGTGTGATGGCTCTGTTGTTTCATGTTGTTTTTGGCACCTTGTTGGACTTCTGTAGTAGTGGGCTATTGTGTTATTGTGGTGTATTGTGATGGTGTATTTGTTGTTCTTCTGCGTTCTATTGTGTTGTTTTTTATGTGTTTGTTTTTATGTTTGTGTGTTATTGTTTTGTTTTGTGCAGTTACATTGTGTTGCTTCTGTGCTTCTCTGCAGTATTGTGATTCTATTTTAGGTTTTGTGATCACATGTTGTTGTTGTACATTATTGTATTATATTTTGTTGTGGTGGTCATGTGTTATGTTATTGTTGCATTGTGTTATGTTTCATTATTCTATTGTTGAAGTGTGTTATTGTGTTGTTTTGTTCAGCTCCATTGTGTTGTTTTTTGCCTCTCTGCAGTATTGTGATTTTATTTTATTTTGTGTTTTGTGGTCACATGTTGGGGCTGTGTGTAATTGTACTATATTTTGTTATGGTGGTCATGTGATGTTTCATTGTGTTGCCATTATGTTTTTCAGCAGTTGTTATTTTGTGTTCTTTTTGGATGATTATGTATGTGGTGCCCTATTATGTTTTTATTGTTTTATGGTTTCACTTCATACCATATTGCATAATGTGATTGGGCTGCGTTGAGCTCTTGTACCCTGGTTGAGCTATTGTAGAGACGTCAACATGTTGCTAAATTTCCAGCGTACTTATTGTATTCCTATAGTACCAGTGCCCCCAAAAAATATTTACCACTGTCTACAGTACTGACATAACATTCCACCGCTCCAGCTCTTGAACCATTTACAACAGAAGTCAATCCAAAACAATGGTAGAGACCAAGCTTTAAGCACAACCAATTTTCATTTACGGTATCTATCCCACATGCACATGGATAAACCTTGGCCATCCATGCACAAGCTGTAATAAAAAAAACACATTAGAATCTGTCTTACTTTTTGCGGATGAGAAATTGACTTCAGCTTCTCCTTGTCCTTTTCTCATAATAGCATTGGAATGAGCAAAGAATTATGCCTTTTCACCTCTTACAGTCATTTAGGGAAGGTGCATGAAGATTAATGGGCATTTATCTATTCGTCAAGAAGCTGAATGTTTGAAGAAGGAAATGAAATGCAGTCTAGGCCCCATGGTGGATGCATAAAAAGAATTTGATTTCTAAGGCACTCACCCCCCAGTGTAATAACCACTGCACTTACAGAAACAAGATTGGAGATTTGTAAGGCCACTATGCGCTGCCAGACTGATTTATGTAGCATTGGTGATTGCTACAATGTATTGTGACTCTCCCTAAACGCTAAATTATGGCCATTATGGACACAAATCACTTGGTAAAAGTGCACCACTTAGATGCAAATGTGACCTTTTATAGGAGTCTCTTAAAAATGGTTACGTTTTGCCAATTTCTCAGTTTCACATCCAATGTCAACCACAAAGTGACTCAATTTCGGACCACTTCTGGTGATGTTGTCATAATTTTGTACAACCGGGGGCCATCGTAATAGGCTTTAGTTCCACGCCCCCTCTGGGCCGCCGGAAGCAACCGCCGGCCCAGAGGATTCGGATTCACCCCTGCGGTGAAAGAAATGACCCCCCGCCAGATTAGGATGGTCGGTGGGTCATCTGCGGGTGGCAAGACCGTCCGCTGCTTTTCCGCTGCAAGACCGCAGCGGAAAAGCTCTAATATGGTGGGGGTGTCTATCAGACACTGCCAGCCATATTAGGATGCATGGGGAAACATGCTTTTCCACGGCGGTTTTTCTGCTGTGGAAAAGCATGTGGACTTTGGTGTTTGGGGGCCCGTAGCGGGCCCCCAGGGTGTCGGGGGGTGGGGGTGCACATGGGGGGTACCTTTGGTACCCCCCAGCATTTACATGCACAAAGCCGCAAGCACCGCGAGGTGCCTGCCGCTTTGTGCATGTAAATGTTGAACATGCATTTTTAACATTGCGGCGGGTGCTGCTTCAAGCAGCACCTGCCACAATGTTAAAGATACAGGATGTGACCGCCAGGGTGGCGGTCACATCCTAATTTGCACGGAGGGACCGCCGCTGCCCCTGCGGACGGTTCCTCCACCTCTGGGGTGGCGGACGGACGCAGGTCCGTCCGCCATCCTAATTGGCCCCTTAATGTGTAGGAAAATGAAACAATGGGCCTTGTGTGAAGAAGCAACATTTAGTCACTAGTCCTATCCTCTAATTCTGCATTAATCTTTAGATGGTATCCTTTCTCTTCTTTTTGGTTGTTTCCCAGATATCTTGAAACATATATATTATCTCTCTTAATTAAAGGCCATCCATCAACCTTTGAATTTTTACCAAATTTCTTCTCATTTCTAGTTCAAAGTTTTTGAGGATCCATTCCACTCTTTTTTGTCTCTTCACACTTAGCACATCGCACTGACGAAAACAAAAGGGAGATTGGCCGATTGTTTGAATTAATCTCAGCCACTGGTTTTTACACTGGGCCTCAGACATGTTAATTGTTTTTTGACCACCATTCAACCATAACCACATTAGCCCCTCTCCTGCTCCAAAAGGAGGAGTCCAGCCATAAACTCCCAGGACAGGATACCTGTCGATGGAAACATAAGCAATACCAGCTGTAACCTCTTTGGGTCTTCTAAGCAGGCTGCTGCTTGGGTCCTATGGTAGAGTGAGCATAGGACCCATGCCTGGTAATACCCTCCACACTAAGGGGCCGATTAGGATGGCGGACGGACTTGCGTCCGTCCGCCATCCCAGAGGTGGAGGGACCGTCCGCATGGACTGCGGAGGTCCCTCCGTGCAAATCAGGATGTGACCGCCACCCCGGCGGTCACATCCTGGATATTTAACATTGCGGCGGGTGCTGCTTCAAGCAGCACCCGCCGCAATGTTAAAAGTGCATGTGTAACATTTACATGCACAAAGCGGCAGGCACCGCGCGGTGCCTGCCGCTTTGTGCATGTAAATGCTGGGGGGTACCATAGGTACCCCCCATGTGCACCCCCCACCCGCCTACGCCCTGGGGGCCCGCAACGGGCCCCCAAAAGCAAAAGTACACATGCTTTTCCACGGCGGAAAAACCGCCGCAGAAAAGCATGTTTACTAATGCTTCCTAATTTGGCTGGCGGTGTCTGATAGACACTGCCAGCCAAAGGAGAGCTTTTCCGCCGCGGTTGTAATCCGACCGCGGCGGAAAAGCAGCGGACAGAATCCAAGACCCGGTGGGTCTTTGGTGACTCCGCAGAGGATTTTCCGCCTCCTCCGGGCCGGCGGTGGCTTCCGCCGGCCCGGAGGACGTGGAAAATCCTCTATCATAATCGGCCCCTCAGAGTGTCACACTGAAGAAAATAAAAAAAGATAGTTGTATTGGTTGAAATAAACTCTGCCACTGGTACTGTTGGACCTGGCCCTCTCTGCAGGGTCATCCCCAAATGTTTTACCTTAACCCCTCCTGTATTCTGAATGAGTTTTTTGGGGGCATTAGGCCTCTGTGCAACTTACCACTGCTAACCAGTGTTAAAGTGCGTGTGTTCTCTACCGAAAAACATGGCAAAAGTGACCTACACCTGATTGGCACATTTAATTTACTCATAAGTCCCTAGCATAACGTACTACATAGTACCCAAGGCAATTAAATTAAATGCTGCTAGTGGGCCCACTTTATTTTGAAAAACAAGGGAGCCCACTCGGTAGGCAAGGACCAAGGGTACTAGTATTATCTTAGAACAACGGTCCTTGGCAAGAGAGAATGTGACAGTCAACAAATAATTATAGGCCACAATATGCACTATAATAGGTCAGGTGTCCAGCCGGACCTTCGGATTTAATCAATGAAAGTAATGCACGGCAATATCAAACACAACAAATATGAAGTGGGACACAATCCTGCATCCACAGCATACAACAGGGCTAGACAGACAAAAAAAGGGGGTAAAAGGTTCATCAGGCAATTTTTCTTTTGTGAGAAGCTAGTACAAGTGGAACCTAATATCATAGCTTTTCTCATGTAGTAAAAACATAATTATGTCACACAATGTTATGTTATGTTATGTTATAACGAATTTCTTGAGCGCACTGTCACCATGGGTTTCCTGGCGCTAGTCGGATTTGAAGGAAAGGAAAAAAGCAAGGAGGAAAATTTAGTGAGGGAGAGGGAAGAGTAGTGTTTTTAGGGATTTCCTAAAAGAAGAGAGGGAGCAGGAAGACTTGAGTGAGAGAGGGAGGGAGTTCCACAGCTTGGGGGCCAGACAAGAGAAGCTGCGGCTGCCCGATCTAGAGAGTTTGAAGCGAGGGACGACTAGGAGCTGGAGGTGGATGGACCTCAAAGTGCGAGAAGGACAGTAGGGGGTGATTAGGGACTTGAGAAAAGCAGGGGAAGGACCAGTGAGGGCTTTGAAGACCAGGCAGTGAACCTTGAAAGTGATTCTTTCACTGACTGGTAGCCAGTGGAGGTGACGTAGTAGGGGTTGAGCCGACTGCCATTTAGGGATTTTGAAGACAAGCCGAGCAGCCTGGTTTTGGACGATCTGTAACCTGGACAGCTGAGATTTAGGGAGACCGTAATAGATTGAGTTGGAGAAGTCCAGCCGGGACATCACAAGGGCTATTAAGACTTGCAACAAGGCTTCAGGCGACAGGAGGTGAGCGACTTTCCGTATCCTGTAAAGCTGGAACATACAGGAAGATGTTACTGCGCTCACTTGTGCCTTGAGAGTGAGCCCGGAATCGATCAGGACCCCGAGGCTCTTTACACATCCAGCAGGAGAAGGGGGTGTTCCGAGCTCAATAGGCCAGTACTGAGGGCCCCAAAAAGGGGCACTTCTCCCAGGGAGAAGGAGCTCAGTCTTGCCCGGATTGAGCTTGAGTTGGTTTTGATTCATCCAATGCTGGATGTGTGTCAAGGCTGTCTGAAAGTTAGTGACAGCGTCAGGGGAAGTGAGGGGGAAAATAATTTGTAAATCATCCGCGTAGTTAAACACGGTGATATCCCACTTACCTAAGGAGTGAAGGAGGGGTTGAAGGTACAAATTAAAAAGGAGGGGAGACAGGGAAGATCCTTGAGGGACCCCACAGGATGACGAAACGCTGGTGGCGCGAAAAGGGCCCATGCTGACTGCCTGAGATCTCTCCTCTAGGAAAGATTTAATCCAGGACAGAGCAACCCCACAGACTCCGGCGGACTCGACACGGTGGATTAAGATGTCATGGTCCACCGTGTCGAATGCCGCCGATAGATCGAGTAGAACTAATGCCTGGGGTTGTCCTCTGTCGTCGTTGCGTCTGAGGTTGTCCAACATGGCGAGGATCACGGCCTCGGTGGAATGGGCTGGTCTGAACCCGGCCTGGTTGGGCGCCAGGAAGTTGGACTCCTCGATAAAATGCGAGAGGCAGGTCGTAACATGAGCCTCCAGGATTTTGGATAGGAAGGGCAGGAGGGAGATGGGATGGTAGTTGGCCAGGGCTGCTGGATCGGCGCCTGGCTTTTTTAAGAGGGGCACCAGTACGGCCTCTTTGAATGAGCTGGGGACTATGCCCGAATTAAGGGAAGAGTTGAGTAAAGGAAGGATGCAGTGTGGAAGGGTGTGACAGATATTGCGAAGCACAGAGGGGGGGCAACAGTCCTTGGGGGATCCAGATTTCACGCGAGTGGACAGTTTAGCAAGGGATTCCGGGTCAAGCGTGGGGAACTGAGAAAGAGTGGAGGTGTTGGCAAGAAATGGAACAGCTGTGATAGGGGGAAGAGAGTGGGGAATGGAATTTTTAATGGTGATGATTTTATCAATGAGGAAGGAGTTTAGAGCGGTGCATGATTCTGAGGAAGGAGGCGGGTTCGGGAGTGTCCTGGCATCCGATGTCAATTCGCCAAGGACTTTGAAGATCTCCTTAGATCTGTTAGGGGCTGTTCAAATTCTCTTAGAGATGAAAGTGGTCTTGGTAGAGATTATTGCAGTTTTATAGGCTTTACGCGCGGACACGTATGCTTCCCTGTCGGAGCTGATGTTTAACTAGTGTTTAAACAACATCTACTGTCGACGGCGTTTCGATCCCATAACCATGAAGGATCATCATCAGGACAACCAATGTACTGCCTGAAAGTGCAAGCCTGAATGTAGCGAGCAGGAGTAGGGGCGAGGAACTTACTCCACAGGTAACCCAAGGACCGGACGCGGCGCGGCGTGAATTGGGCTAAGGGGAATGACAGGGTGGAGGACCGCAATGGAGACCGCAGTTAGGTTGAGGATCAAGGATGTGGTGGTGACCACATAATTAAGAAGTGCTTGGACCCGGGAACTGAGGAGGATCGGTGCTACTATGCCCAGCAGACGCCTTCGGATGTTCCATTATGAACACTAAGGTACGGCCTCATTACAGGCTCACCATTGAACCTTACCGCCCTCTCCCTCCCTGATTCGGACCGCAGAACCCCAACGTGGTTCTATTAAGAACATTACGGTTGTCACTCACCGCCTTAATCCCCCGGGATCCGGACTGCTCACCAGAGCTCTAGGTTCCGACTTCCCGTGGACCTCCACCCTTACATCCTAAGTTCCCGGGTCCAAGCACTTCTTAATTACGTGGTCACCACCACATCCTTGATCCTCAACCTAACTGCGGTCTCCATTGCGGCCCTCCGCCCTGTCATTCCCCTTAGCCCAATTCACGCCGCGCCGCGTCCGGTCCTTGGGTTACCCGTGGAGTAAGTTCCTCGCCCCTACTCCTGCTCGCTACATTCAGGCTTGCACTTTCAGGCAGTACATTGGTTGTCCTGATGATGATCCTTCATGGTTATGGGATAGAAACGCCGTCGACAGTAGATGTAGTTTAAACACTGGTTCCCCATTGTGTGACATAATTATGTTTTTACTACATGAGAAAAGCTATGATATTAGATTCCACTTGTACTAGCTTCTCACAAAAGAAAAATTGCCTGATGAACCATTTACCCCCTTTTTTTGTCTGTCTAGCCCTGTTGTATGCTGTGGATACAGGATTGTGTCCCACTTCATATTTGTTGTGTTAGATATTGCCGTGGATTACTTTCATTGATGAAATCCGGCTTATTATAGTGCATATTGTGGCCTATAATTATTTGTTGACTGTCACATTCTCTCTTGCCAAGGACCGTTGTTCTAAGATAATGCTAGTGGGCCCACAGCACTCATTGAGCCACCCACTGAAGAAGTAGCACTTTCAAACTTTTCTCAGGTCTGCCACTGCAACCTGTCGTTCAGGTTTAAACTGCCATTTTGACCAGAGAAAATAAAGTTTCCCCTGACATAAACCTCCCTTTTTAATACATATGTCACCCCTAAGGTAGACCCTCAAGGCCCATAAAGCAAGGTGTAAAGTATTTATAAAACAGGCTATGTGTGTGCAGGTTTTACATGTCCTGGTAGTGAAAAACTCCTGAATTGTTTTTCAATACTGAAGGGCCTACCTCTCCCATAGGATAACATTGGGTTATTTTATAACATTTATTAAGTGTTAACTTCTGAGTGGGAGCAGGTCGACATATCATGTGTAGACTCTAATTTATTGTAAATTAAAATTTGCTTTTATGGTAAAGTCTGATACTAAGTCACAATTCTGAAAATGACCCTTTTAGAAAGATATCATTTTCCAGCCCTAATCATTTTTGCGCCTCTGCGAGTGTCCTGGGTCACATGACTGTGAGTGGCTCTGCTGTTGGGGTTTGCTTATTCCTGCCAAACAGTAAGACAGAGGCGACTGGATGTAGGCAAGATGGGTCATCGTGTCTGGATGGCGGGGGAGGAGCATCTTACTGCTCCACTTACACTTCAAAGGCTGGCCTCTAGCACACACAAAGGAACCTGACAACAACTTGTTGTCACTCCAAACTTCCTGGAGGCTTGACAGGGAAAGGGATAACCGTTCCAGAACCAAATGCAGGGGATAGCCCAGGACCCCCCCCCCTTCAAGAGCTGGCACCAGGTATAACATAGGTCCCTCAGAATAACCATTTCAGTACACTCCTTGACCCATGGAAGGCTGAAGGACTGAATGGACCCCTAATGGACTGTCTTGCTAGTACAGAGGACGGCCCTGCTGCTTAAAGGCCTGCCTTGCTGCTTAAATGAGAACATTCTTTGAACCCAGGACCACCAGAAGTGATTTTAAGGGCTAGTTGGATGGCTTCCTGTTTGAGCTACAAGGCCATAACAAACTCTAGAGACCTGAGGGAGTTCTTACTCTTCAAGTGGTGCCCCCCCAAGTCCTGGACCCTTGGAAGAGGTGTTAGACATGCAGCTCCTGCATAATCCTATGACATGGGACTTAAAATCATTTTCACCAAAAAGTGTCCTGAGAATGGAGAGAAGAACGGTATCTACCTCCCAGCCAGACATCCCAAGTTACATTAACAGTTGGCCTGACTTTGCAGAAGCTCCCACTACATTTTTCTCAGAAGCAGCAAATTCCATTCGGTGGGACCTCTCGGCAAAGGCCTTGTGGACCCCTTGTCGGCTATAGTTTGCAGCTTTGTTCTGCTAAAGACTTTTGACTTCCAAAAAAGTGACTAAGCCTGAAGGCAAAAATCTTCACCATAGCTCTTTCCAGCGGCTCTTCGGGGATGACACCTCCTCCTCGGACATAGGCTGCTGCCCTGCCCCACTGAACTGTACATTCACAAAAACATTTCTTCAAACATTTTCTAAGTCCGAAGGTAATGCAAAAGCGGATCAATCTACCTCATGTATCCGTCCTAAGCTCCATCGTGGTTAGCCTTAATTTTTTACTTTGTTATAGTTTCACATGAGATACCTGCTGTTGGTGCATTGATATTTTAGGTGCTATTTTTCACTTCAAAATGTACAAATCCATAACTCCCTTACAGATACGATTTAATTCATTTTGCTGTCATTTTATTCAGCAACATTTACTGTGCTCTGACATTCATTGTAGAGTTTCTGAAGGAAATGTGGATTTTAAAATTTCATGAACAAGTTTCTAACATGCATGTTTCTCTTGTGTGCTTTTCCTTTACAGAAAACAAACAAAATGGGATTCATTTTACAGTGTTGTTTTCTTGTACAGAATAAAATGTACTACTTGTGTGCCTTAGGAAAAAACTATGTGAAGATGTTGTAGTTTCTAGTAATATTCAAGCCCTTTCTCCTAGGCCAGTTCATTGCTTTGTTTACTTCGTAGGTTCATAATTGTTAAGTGTTGCAACATTATTTCTTATTATCTATGCAAAACAAGCATCCCCAAATGGCTCAAATTTTATGTTGCATGTTTTTACAAAAATGTATTGGCTTTTGTTCACTGTTGCTTCATTTCAAGCATATAAAATGTGCCCTTTCAAGAATATTTGCCATGGCTTTGTGCATGCGTTCTCGAAGGGAACCTCCACTTTAGTTTGAAAATTCATCTATGTAAATGTAATGTAAATGTAAATGTACAGGAATTTATATAGCGCAAATCACCAAGCGGTTTCTAAGCGCTTGCTTAGGGAACCCGTCCTGGTATTCCCCTGTGAGATAACCCCTGCAGGGTATCCGCAAGGTGAAAGCCAGGCATCCCACCGCGAGGGGCCGTTGTGGAGATTAAGCAAGCTATTGCCCAGAGTCGCAGAGTGTGAACCCGTGAATCGAGTAGGCACCGGAGTGAGAATTGTCGAGTCCATGGACATTTTAGGGCTCAAGACCCCGCCGAGCCAGGAATTGAACCCAGGTCCCGGGCTGATCTCTGCTTCCAGGTCTGCCTCCTCTAACCAGTGAGCCACACTTCTCTATGCCTTTCAAACCTGGCAGTGTCCACCTTAGACTATCTGTTGATTTATATTATGACCTTTTGCTTCTTGTAGATTCCATTGTGTCACTTTTACGAGGCTTTCCTACGTTGGAACGCCCACCCTACATACATTATACCTGACGCAGGTCAAATGTAGCGCAGGGCTTTCCAACGTGACACATCTCCCTAGATGCGTCACGTTGTAAATATGTTGCAAAGTGGTGCATTGTTTACAACGCCACTGTGTCGCAGAAGTGATGCAACGGCGGCGTAAGGTTGTCACAATGGGCTTGTAAATCTGCCACCCGAGTTCTGTCTTTTTCTTTTCATTCCAATCATCATATTCATCTAATAAAGCCAGGAGTAACATGGGCAATCAATGGTGTGTTCAGTCGTTTTTTTAATGTAAAACATAATGGAAATAAAAACTCTAGCAGTGGCAGGAATGTACGTGAATCATTCTTTGTTATCACTGCACCAAGATGTTAGAGGTGGGTATGAGCTTCTGTTAATGTCAATGACTCTCCACTCTCTTCCATGTAAGAAGAGTCTTAATGTGTTGCTCACTTCTGTGCAACCACAACCTGTAGATGAAGGTGTTGCAGTGTACTATTCTTTTCTAGATGCCTTGTGACCTGCTGCACTATTGATACATTTCCCCCTAAGCAGAAACCTCTTTCCCTGGGCCTTGCAGAATTGTCCCATAGCTGTGAGGCCATGGAGAAGGGGCCCCGCTCAAGGGCAGAGTTATCAGTGGTGCAGCAAGTACAATGTCACCAGGTGACTGTGGTGTTGTGGGTTCAGGGGACTCAAATTATGGCTGTATTTTACTACTCAACTGGGGGACAGGTGGCACATTTACCTTGCTTGCACCAAGGTCTACAGCACCATTGTTTAGCCACTGACCACCTACCTGGCCTCTCAACCATGGCTCTGTACTGTGAGGGCCAAGGGAGCCCCCCACCTCAACACGTCTCTCCCACACAGCTCTGGAGCAAGGCTGTGAGGGCAAAGGGTATGCAGCCCCAGTGCTTAATTTGTCAGGAGGCCACTGCAGGTTGCACCACACATTGCCCCTGACAACGCTGCCACTAGCAGTACCCACACCATTACTAATCATCACACACTTACAAGTGTGACACTTCAGCCTACTATAGGCCCCCAAAGCTATAAGAATGGCTTGGGTGGCAGTCAATAGTCATTTTTAGCAGTGCCACCATGGGGCAGACTGGTACAAGCCCCAGTGTTTGCTGAGCACCGGAAACCACCGACTCACGGGGAACTGGTCCATAAAGGGGGCGCTTATTTCTCCTTTCAAATCATGCTTTCTACCACAGTGGGAGAAAACATTGGTCCGGGGGACCACTGTATCCCCCACCAATGTTTTCCCAGAATGTGAACATTTGTCTTTCTTTAAAAAATAAAATAGCACCCATCCCTTTATTGGCCATGTTCTGCTTTTAAAAAAATATGATTCAGAAAAGGGGGTGGTGATGAACAGAGTGCCTGAATTAAGCAGACCACTCTTACCCAGTCCAAAGATCAGGGCTTGATCCATCACCGTTTTTTAGCTCACTGCACCATCCCAGCTCAGAACTTGGCTATATGCAAATTAGTCTGTTCCTGTCCCAGTGCATGATGGGAACAGGGCAAACCAAACTACCAAGCCAATTCTTATACTGGGAAGGAAACAAGCTACCGGGGACCGGTTTCTGGCATTTCAGCCTCATCGGCCCGGCTTGCTTGAATCCTGATGGTGCAATGAGCAAGGGACTCACATCTGAGTATACCCTTCCACGCTTATGGTGGACAAAATGATTCAGAAAAGGGGGTGGTGATGAACAGAGTGCCTGAATTAAGCAGACCACTCTTACCCAGTCCAAAGATCAGGGCTTGATCCATCACCGTTTTTTAGCTCACTGCACCATCCCAGCTCAGAACTTGGCTATATGCAAATTAGTCTGTTCCTGTCCCAGTGCATGATGGGAACAGGGCAAACCAAACTACCAAGCCAATTCTTATACTGGGAAGGAAACAAGCTACCGGGGACCGGTTTCTGGCATTTCAGCCTCATCGGCCCGGCTTGCTTGAATCCTGATGGTGCAATGAGCAAGGGACTCACATCTGAGTATACCCTTCCACGCTTATGGTGGACAAAATGATTCAGAAAAGGGGGTGGTGATGAACAGAGTGCCTGAATTAAGCAGACCACTCTTACCCAGTCCAAAGATCAGGGCTTGATCCATCACCGTTTTTTAGCTCACTGCACCATCCCAGCTCAGAACTTGGCTATATGCAAATTAGTCTGTTCCTGTCCCAGTGCATGATGGGAACAGGGCAAACCAAACTACCAAGCCAATTCTTATACTGGGAAGGAAACAAGCTACCGGGGACCGGTTTCTGGCATTTCAGCCTCATCGGCCCGGCTTGCTTGAATCCTGATGGTGCAATGAGCAAGGGACTCACATCTGAGTATACCCTTCCACGCTTATGGTGGACAAAATGATTCAGAAAAGGGGGTGGTGATGAACAGAGTGCCTGAATTAAGCAGACCACTCTTACCCAGTCCAAAGATCAGGGCTTGATCCATCACCGTTTTTTAGCTCACTGCACCATCCCAGCTCAGAACTTGGCTATATGCAAATTAGTCTGTTCCTGTCCCAGTGCATGATGGGAACAGGGCAAACCAAACTACCAAGCCAATTCTTATACTGGGAAGGAAACAAGCTACCGGGGACCGGTTTCTGGCATTTCAGCCTCATCGGCCCGGCTTGCTTGAATCCTGATGGTGCAATGAGCAAGGGACTCACATCTGAGTATACCCTTCCACGCTTATGGTGGACAAAATGATTCAGAAAAGGGGGTGGTGATGAACAGAGTGCCTGAATTAAGCAGACCACTCTTACCCAGTCCAAAGATCAGGGCTTGATCCATCACCGTTTTTTAGCTCACTGCACCATCCCAGCTCAGAACTTGGCTATATGCAAATTAGTCTGTTCCTGTCCCAGTGCATGATGGGAACAGGGCAAACCAAACTACCAAGCCAATTCTTATACTGGGAAGGAAACAAGCTACCGGGGACCGGTTTCTGGCATTTCAGCCTCATCGGCCCGGCTTGCTTGAATCCTGATGGTGCAATGAGCAAGGGACTCACATCTGAGTATACCCTTCCACGCTTATGGTGGACAAAATGATTCAGAAAAGGGGGTGGTGATGAACAGAGTGCCTGAATTAAGCAGACCACTCTTACCCAGTCCAAAGATCAGGGCTTGATCCATCACCGTTTTTTAGCTCACTGCACCATCCCAGCTCAGAACTTGGCTATATGCAAATTAGTCTGTTCCTGTCCCAGTGCATGATGGGAACAGGGCAAACCAAACTACCAAGCCAATTCTTATACTGGGAAGGAAACAAGCTACCGGGGACCGGTTTCTGGCATTTCAGCCTCATCGGCCCGGCTTGCTTGAATCCTGATGGTGCAATGAGCAAGGGACTCACATCTGAGTATACCCTTCCACGCTTATGGTGGACAAAATGATTCAGAAAAGGGGGTGGTGATGAACAGAGTGCCTGAATTAAGCAGACCACTCTTACCCAGTCCAAAGATCAGGGCTTGATCCATCACCGTTTTTTAGCTCACTGCACCATCCCAGCTCAGAACTTGGCTATATGCAAATTAGTCTGTTCCTGTCCCAGTGCATGATGGGAACAGGGCAAACCAAACTACCAAGCCAATTCTTATACTGGGAAGGAAACAAGCTACCGGGGACCGGTTTCTGGCATTTCAGCCTCATCGGCCCGGCTTGCTTGAATCCTGATGGTGCAATGAGCAAGGGACTCACATCTGAGTATACCCTTCCACGCTTATGGTGGACAAAATGATTCAGAAAAGGGGGTGGTGATGAACAGAGTGCCTGAATTAAGCAGACCACTCTTACCCAGTCCAAAGATCAGGGCTTGATCCATCACCGTTTTTTAGCTCACTGCACCATCCCAGCTCAGAACTTGGCTATATGCAAATTAGTCTGTTCCTGTCCCAGTGCATGATGGGAACAGGGCAAACCAAACTACCAAGCCAATTCTTATACTGGGAAGGAAACAAGCTACCGATTGGTCTGCCCTGTTCCCATGATGCACTGGGCCAGGGACAGACTAATTTGCATATAGCCAGGTTCTGAGCTGGGATGGGGCAGTGAGATAAATAACGGTGATGGATCAAGCCCTGATCTTTGGACTGGGTAAGAGTGGTCTGCTTAATTCAGACACTCTGTTCATCACCACCCCCTTTTCTGTATCGTTTTTGGCCACTATAGGTGTGGCAGGGTATACTCAGACATGAGTCCCTTTCTCACTGCTCCATCAGGATTCAAGCAAGCCGGGCCGAAGAGGCTGAAATGCCAGAAACCGGTCCCCGGTAGCTTGTCTCCTTTCTGGTGAAGAATTGGCTTGGTAGTTTGGTCTGCCCTGTTCCCATGATGCACTGGGCCAGGGACAGACTAATTTGCATATAGCCAGGTTCTGAGCTGGGATGGGGCAGTGAGATAAATAACGGTGATGGATCAAGCCCTGATCTTTGGACTGGGTAAGAGTGGTCTGCTTAATTCAGACACTCTGTTCATCACCACCCCCTTTTCTGTATCGTTTTTGGCCACTATAGGTGTGGCAGGGTATACTCAGACATGAGTCCCTTTCTCACTGCTCCATCAGGATTCAAGCAAGCCGGGCCGAAGAGGCTGAAATGCCAGAAACCGGTCCCCGGTAGCTTGTCTCCTTTCTGGTGAAGAATTGGCTTGGTAGTTTGGTCTGCCCTGTTCCCATGATGCACTGGGCCAGGGACAGACTAATTTGCATATAGCCAGGTTCTGAGCTGGGATGGGGCAGTGAGATAAATAACGGTGATGGATCAAGCCCTGATCTTTGGACTGGGTAAGAGTGGTCTGCTTAATTCAGACACTCTGTTCATCACCACCCCCTTTTCTGTATCGTTTTTGGCCACTATAGGTGTGGCAGGGTATACTCAGACATGAGTCCCTTTCTCACTGCTCCATCAGGATTCAAGCAAGCCGGGCCGAAGAGGCTGAAATGCCAGAAACCGGTCCCCGGTAGCTTGTCTCCTTTCTGGTGAAGAATTGGCTTGGTAGTTTGGTCTGCCCTGTTCCCATGATGCACTGGGCCAGGGACAGACTAATTTGCATATAGCCAGGTTCTGAGCTGGGATGGGGCAGTGAGATAAATAACGGTGATGGATCAAGCCCTGATCTTTGGACTGGGTAAGAGTGGTCTGCTTAATTCAGACACTCTGTTCATCACCACCCCCTTTTCTGTATCGTTTTTGGCCACTATAGGTGTGGCAGGGTATACTCAGACATGAGTCCCTTTCTCACTGCTCCATCAGGATTCAAGCAAGCCGGGCCGAAGAGGCTGAAATGCCAGAAACCGGTCCCCGGTAGCTTGTCTCCTTTCTGGTGAAGAATTGGCTTGGTAGTTTGGTCTGCCCTGTTCCCATGATGCACTGGGCCAGGGACAGACTAATTTGCATATAGCCAGGTTCTGAGCTGGGATGGGGCAGTGAGATAAATAACGGTGATGGATCAAGCCCTGATCTTTGGACTGGGTAAGAGTGGTCTGCTTAATTCAGACACTCTGTTCATCACCACCCCCTTTTCTGTATCGTTTTTGGCCACTATAGGTGTGGCAGGGTATACTCAGACATGAGTCCCTTTCTCACTGCTCCATCAGGATTCAAGCAAGCCGGGCCGAAGAGGCTGAAATGCCAGAAACCGGTCCCCGGTAGCTTGTCTCCTTTCTGGTGAAGAATTGGCTTGGTAGTTTGGTCTGCCCTGTTCCCATGATGCACTGGGCCAGGGACAGACTAATTTGCATATAGCCAGTTTCTGAGCTGGGATGGGGCAGTGAGATAAATAACGGTGATGGATCAAGCCCTGATCTTTGGACTGGGTAAGAGTGGTCTGCTTAATTCAGACACTCTGTTCATCACCACCCCCTTTTCTGTATCGTTTTTGGCCACTATAGGTGTGGCAGGGTATACTCAGACATGAGTCCCTTTCTCACTGCTCCATCAGGATTCAAGCAAGCCGGGCCGAAGAGGCTGAAATGCCAGAAACCGGTCCCCGGTAGCTTGTCTCCTTTCTGGTGAAGAATTGGCTTGGTAGTTTGGTCTGCCCTGTTCCCATGATGCACTGGGCCAGGGACAGACTAATTTGCATATAGCCAGGTTCTGAGCTGGGATGGGGCAGTGAGATAAATAACGGTGATGGATCAAGCCCTGATCTTTGGACTGGGTAAGAGTGGTCTGCTTAATTCAGACACTCTGTTCATCACCACCCCCTTTTCTGTATCGTTTTTGGCCACTATAGGTGTGGCAGGGTATACTCAGACATGAGTCCCTTTCTCACTGCTCCATCAGGATTCAAGCAAGCCGGGCCGAAGAGGCTGAAATGCCAGAAACCGGTCCCCGGTAGCTTGTCTCCTTTCTGGTGAAGAATTGGCTTGGTAGTTTGGTCTGCCCTGTTCCCATGATGCACTGGGCCAGGGACAGACTAATTTGCATATAGCCAGGTTCTGAGCTGGGATGGGGCAGTGAGATAAATAACGGTGATGGATCAAGCCCTGATCTTTGGACTGGGTAAGAGTGGTCTGCTTAATTCAGACACTCTGTTCATCACCACCCCCTTTTCTGTATCGTTTAAAAAAATATGATCACATGCCTGGCATGTGAATGTGGTGATTGGGGGCTCTGCTATTCCTGACAAGCCCCCCCCCATTGAAGGTCACAAAACATTACCTGTTTCATTGATGTTTATGAGGTAGGACACTTTATGAACCTCTACGAATATTCATTTTGCAATTTTACTGATCAGTACATAACAAAATACTGGGAAGGTCTCCAAATGTCAATGGAAAAGGTGCGCTCGCTATATGCAACCTGCTCATCGATATATCAGGCACATAATGCAGAACCACACACAGTGAGCACAATATGTCTCCACCAAGAACTTACTGGGCAGATTTTCTGCTGTGCCAAGTTGGTTCCTCTGCAGAATTTGACATTACTACATCTTTACCTGAATTTACTGTGCTTATTATTTTTTTAATAGCCGGGTGGGTCTGTGTGCAACCCATTGGACAACGCTAAAGCTGGGGCAGTATGCTCCAAGGACCAAGTCTATCATTTGGCCTCAAGTCCAGCTCTCCCCTTTTTCTGAGTGCTTTCTCCTGCACTTGCCTCATTTTTCTTTACTGCTTTCGCCTTCTTCTCCTCCGTTTTCTGAGTACTTTCTCCTGCTTTCTCCCTGTTTTGCTCACCTGTTGCCTGTTTTCCCACCTCCCGCCTAGGCCCGCCCACTGTCTCCCAACATCCCTCCCTCCTTCCCGAATCTGCTTAAGGGAGGCTGCAGCATGACTCCATTGAGCAGGCCCGAGTGTCAGCTCTCCCGTGCTTCTGCAACGCTCTCCTTCCCCTCACTTTTCTGACTGCTTTCTCCTGCTTGCTTTTCTCTCGTTTTTTATTGCTTTCTCCTTCTTTCTCCCCATTTTTCTGAGTGATTTCAACTGCATTTGCCTAGTTTTTACTGCTTTCTCCTTCCTCTCCCGTTTGTCTGAGTGCTTATTCCTGCTTTTGCCTAATTTCTTTTACTGCTTACTCCATCTATTCCTCCCGTTTTTCTCAGTGATTTCTCCTGCTTTTGCCTAATTTTGTATTTTTTTCTCCTTCCTCTCCCCTTGTTTTTCTGACTGCTTTCTCCTGCTTTTGCCTTGTTCTTCACTGCTTTCTCCACGAAGCAGCTAGCAACTCCAGGGCCTTGAGACCCTCACGGGTGATTTGCTGTGCTTTATAAATCCTGATCGATTCATTGATTGACTCAGATTTAAGCACTCCTAGAACCCAGTAGTCTCAGAAATTGCTTATGCCAGGGAGCCTCTGTGATTCACCCAAAATTCAGCCAAGCTGTGCTTCCAGAGTCCAATCCCCCTTAATAATTTAAGTGATGCAAATATCACCAATACTGTCACAGATTATGTCATCTGTGAGATCATGTGGGGATTTAGATTTAATGCTGGCTAAATTATTTTTCCAAACTAATGCAACATCGTGGCCACACAGTTTACACATATCGTGACTCTTGTATGCTGGGATTTGTTCATGTTTTACATGTTTTTTGCACTGGGTAATATAATTAATGCATGTGGTCAAACAATTCTGCTTTTTACAGGACTGCCACAATAAGGTACTGGCAGAACAATTCCTTTTGCACAATATGGAAACATTGAATATATTTCGACTGTCCTATTTTTATCTTCATGCAATAGTCTGTTTTCACTTTTACATACTTAAACATGTCAAATATGGTGGCCTCAAGCAAATTACCTTAAGCCCAAAACCCATTGCACACAGACTGTGGGGATATCTTCCACTCAGTGCCCCATCCTGAGGTCCTTGGGTTAAGAGTTAGGTGGCACAAAGCTGTGAGTGCGGGAAATGGACTTCTGCTTCATTTTTCTACCAAAACACATCCAGTATCTGCTGGCATGCGACTCAGTGGAAAACCATGCTCAACATACATAAACTCCACAAATTCTGGAGCCATAGAACTAGGTTCAGATTTTGTTTCTCTAAAGTTGAAATGTATAGTTGGAGAAAAAAAAGGATGAAAAGGGTCTATTTAAACCAGTACATATGTTTAGGAACAGTACTCTGGTAGTATTGTGTTCCACTATGGTGGTCTAGCTGTTAGAGAGCATGTGTCCATGGAGGTTACCAAGGAAAATATGTTCCTGCAAATGTCCAGGTTTTTTGGTGGATACTCACTACTAAGGCAGCAGAATCTTTTTCCCATTCTTCTCTTACAGCTCTTGAGGTTGATGGCTGGTTATTGACTCTCATTTTCTTTCTGCTACCCGTTTATCATTTCCTGTACTCTATATGGTACCTGGAGGTTGGTTTTCCTGTGCTAGCCCATTATCGATTTCCAAATGAGCACTGTCAGGCATTTTGCCTGCATAAAAATGTGCTCCATCAAAAATAACTCACCTTACATTTCATTTGCGTGGAGTACACATCTCTTTCAGGGAGAACCACAATTTCTGAAAGGGGTCCAACCATTTGGCAGAACAATGGAGCCTGCAGAATAATTTGGTCTTTTAAGACCTTCCCACTTCCTGCACCCAGTTTCAATACACAGGATTAGGAGAATTCTGAAGACGATGATTTGATTTAGTTGTGTTGGATGCATCTACAAAAACACATCAATGATAGATATGGGTGTTTTCTGGTTGCCTGAGAGTATGAAAAACATACAAAACATTTTAACACAGTGCAAAAGGTAGCTGCCTTGCTAGAAATGTGAGTATCAATACTCTTTTGATATATCAATAGCTCAACACATACAATTTTACGACCCATGTGCACAAGAAGATATTCTGGTTAAAAATGATTCACTGAAAAAAGTGGCAGCTCTTCCTGAGGCATCCATTGCCTTTGGACTGTGTAGTAATGGTTTCTGGATTATTGTGAAGTTGGTGCATGGGATGCACAAATATCATTCTATGTTACTAGAGTCTTCTGGTTATTGTTCGTTGGGTAACAGGAGTAGCTTAATTCTGCACTGTAAGTTGGGTTCCTTGCTGCAATGCCCCAGAGCACACTAGCAAGGCCAGGAAAATATGCACTGTACGTTTTGGAGCACCTGTACTGTGATCAGGGCATATCTCCCAAGATTCAAAGAAGGTACGCATTAGAAATTGGGTTACTGGTTGCAGGGGGGAAATTGGGTTACTGGTTGGGGAGATGAAATCCTACACAAGCAGCAATCACTATTTCTGTCAGGGTGAACCACAAGTAAGCCCTATATTATCCTGGGCTTAACACTCTGGTATCCTGGCACAAAGCAGACAGGTTTAACTTAGAGGTAATGTGTGGAGTACTTCAAACAGTAATTAATTGAAAACAAAACATAAAGATATACCACATCATTTTAGAAAAATAGAGTAAAATGTAATACATTATTTGAGACCAAAATGACAAAAATACAATCAGTGGAACAGAGATATGGAATTGAAAAATGTATGTCAAAACAATGCTTTGAAGAACAAAGCACCAACTGTGGTTATCTGGTTGCGCCGGACTGGGATGAAGCCTGAAGTTCAGGCTGCTTCAATGGAGTGAGGGTTGGCTACAAAGGCCAAGTCAGGCCTGCGGAGCAATAGAATGTCCTGCTTCGAATATGCATTAAGCAGCAGCAGTGATGTGCGGCGTTGTGTCGGATATGCACCACACAGCGGTGGCTTGGAGGGGCTGCGGGAGGCGACGTGAAGTCCAGGGAGGAGGCGCAATGCGCAGCTGCAAGTCCAAGGAGCTGCGCTGCTGATGCAAGGTCGGGCTTGAAGATGCATCTCTCAGTAGCAGTTTTGAGGGCCTGAAGGTTGCATTGTGAGGACCTGCATCATGCAGCGGTGGTTCCAATGAGCTGAGGGGCTGGGATGCGAAATCCTGCACCAGGGATGTTTTGCGCAGCAGCTCCGATGTGGAGTCTTGAGAGACAATACGTCGTGCTGCTTCTGTTCTGTTTGGAGCAAACCTAGGCTGGCAGAGCACCTTTAGGCCCACTTCAAAGGTTTCAGGACTCAGTGGCACCACTTGGGGGTGGGACTCACAGACAACACAGTCCAGATGCAAGGATCAAAGGGAGGTGGCTGCCTTTTCTGTCCCTGAAACTCTGAGCAGGAGGCCAGCCAACTAATCCTGGGAGTAACTCTGGTGGTACTGGATTCAAGATGCTGATCCTGTCCTTCACTCAAGCAGCAAGACAGTATTCAGCAGGGCACCAGAGTAGCAGTCCTTCTTGTAGAGCTGCACAGCAATCCTTTTGAGTCTTCCAAGGCTCCAGAGGTGTACTGAAGATTTGCATCTGAGGGTCCAATATTTTTATCTTGTGCCCACTTTGAAGGAGAAGAAGGTCTAGAGCAGAGGTCTTCAAACTTGTTGATGCCGAGACCCCCTTGTCAAAATTATTTAGGCCTAAGGACCCCCTTCTGCCAAAATTTTCTATAACCTGGTTCTCCTCATCATCAACAACTATAAACGCCCTCAATTCCCCCAGCAATTTTTTACGATGGGGAAATAATATTAAACAGTGTTTAGCAAACCAAAGGTCGGTGGGGGTATAGTGAAAAGTGTAGCTAAAAACAAAGTGCCTAATTTATGAGGATTTGGGGTAGGACAGCGCTACAAATCTTCTTGCTGCGCTGCCCTATGCCAATGTGAAAGGTCAGGAATGCAGCGTGTTTAAAAAATACAGTGCATTGCTATCCTTTTCCCTTCTGTTGGCTAGCAGCAACACAGGCAGAATTATTTTTGTACAGAAAGGGGCACCTTTCTTCACAAAAACAATCCTGAGAGGAGTTTTCCTCTTTCTATGTGAGCTGCAGAATGTAGCACACATGGAGAGAGGGAAAAACTATGAAACATGAAAGCATTTCTCCTTGTTACGCCTCTTCTGGGTACGCGTCCGTTTTTGGAGCTGCCCCTGGTTTACATGATTTTGTAAATATGGGGTAGCATTAGAATCCATGGGTGTTGCGTGTGAACCTCATGCAAAGCCCATAGAGCCCTTCATTGACGCAGAGTAAGGCAGCACAGTGACTTACGATGCTATGTCTTACATCTATGAGGCTGTGCAAAGCCATGCTGGTGGCTTTGCACTGCTTCATAGGTATGGTTGAGATGCCTGCACATGCAGAGCATCAAAAAAAGTGATGCACTGGTGACACAAGCCTTTCATAAACTAGTCCCAAAATATTCTGTATGTTTTTTAGGTCTTTCACCATCAAGTACCTACATAATACATAATGGGCAAAGTTATTTAAAAAAAAATTGTTACTCAGTGGGAAATGCACTGTAGTACAATGTGTAACCCCTATTAGTTAATGCACTCCAGACATATGTGTGTAACCAGAGAGCCACATAATTAAATCCAGATTGGTGTAGTGTAGAATAGTGATGTGTATTTTTAGTGCTACGAGGTCACAGCCTGTGGCAGAAAGCACTGTGAATAGGTGTCATTATTTAAACTTGCATTACACACAGTGTAAGATAGAATTCTGCAAAATGTGCAAATAGTGTTACGATAAAATGGTGCTTCCAAAATGTAGATTTTAGTAATACCGGTGCGCATGTAATGCAATTTTACATAACTGTCCCTTTAACACCTCCTTAGGGGTACTAAGGGAATTAGAAGCAAGCACTTCACAGCCCACTTGGTAACTCTTTGTACTACCACTTAAAAACAAACAAATCGTTGTCATTACAAAGCCACGAATGACTCAATCAATTACAACCAGAACCAGAACCAGCTCCCAAGCACCCTTTACACTTGCAGAGTAACTAATAGCCCCTATTTGTATTTCATTCAGTCAAGCAGGCACCATGACACGAAAGCGTTTCACAGCACAAGCCACTCAATTGATGAAACTCCAGGTGATAACGATCTAAATTAGCCGTCCCAGGATGGCTGTCTTTTTCCAAAAGAAAGCAAACATTTTGTATTGCAGACACAAGTGAAGAATGGGAATGTGTGACCCCCTTCCCAGGACTCCACGGCCCCCCCAGGGGGTCGCGCCCCACAGATTGAAGACCTCTGGTCTAGAGCATTCACTTTGAAGTCCCTTGAAGTTCCATGCCTCCTCTGTCCTGGGTCCAAGTTCGCTGCATGAACAATGCAGTTGTGACAAGTCCTTTCTGTGAATTCAGGGCACAGCCTATTCTGTTGCAAGTGGGGCTGTACCCAGCTTCACCACCCACCATCCTGCTAGTTGATGGCCCAGCACAGCCCACCTAATCCCTCTATTGTGTGGCTGTCTGGGTGGAATAAACAAAGTCAAACTGTCAACTACACCCAGTCATGTGACCCAGGAAAGGCTGCAGGCACCAAATGGTTAGGGCAGGAAAATGCCAACTTTATAAAAGTTGATGTTAATAATAACAATGGTTCTCTTGAGGGATGTTTGAGCCTTTGCTTCCTAGGCAAGAAAGGTACTCATGGTCATAAGAGTGATTTGGAATAGACCATCAATTTAATGGATACCCTTGTATTGTGCTCTGCACAATCCTGTGCAAATTTTGGATGTATACAATGTATATAACACAGTTATTCAAATTCTTCACAAAACATTATGAATCATAAGAAGTAGGAGGTATTGGTGGACAGCGTAGTGCAGTGGCTAGTGAGAAATATAGTGAGCAAGGAATGCGCTGTGAAACAAAGAACATATACAGTTGAATTATAGTTGCACAAATTAAAAAAGGATGAAGCCCTGTGCGCAGGGCCCCACAAATGGCACTTTACATTATAATGTCAACAGAACAACACGTCGAAATTTCAACCCCAAAGATTTAACTTAAACTAGAGTCTTAACCAGAACAATGCAAGTAGACACCTCAAAGTTTAAGGGAAATGTATGGGTAATGGTTGTTCTGAGTCAATCAGTTTCAGAATACTAAGCCGTCTCCGCAATGTGGTGCGTCAGAATGCACTCTGAAACAATAGCTGTGTCGGGATGATCAGTAATGATCACGTTCTTCCGCAGATAGTGATCATCATCGATGCTGAGATCATCCCCAATGCTGCTGTTGTTTAAGAGTGCGTTTTGAAACATCTCATTGCACTGAAAAGGAAGGTTTGGGCCTGACAAGAGATTTATCTTACCAGGTTGAAATGGCAGCCTAAAACTGCACACACAGGCTGCAATGGTAGGGTTGAGACATGTTTACAGCGCTACTTAAGTGGATGGCACAATAAGTGCTGCATGTCCACTAATAGCATTTAATTTACAGGCCCTGGGTACTTGGAGTACCACTTTACTGGAGAGTGGTAAGTAAAATTAAGTATGCCAATTTGGTGTAAGCCAATTTTACCATGTTTAAAGGAGAGAGCACAAGTACTTTAGCATTGGTTGGCAGAGGCAAAGTGAGCAGAGTCCTAAGGCCAGCAAATACTAAGTCAGCAAAAACGAGTCTGGAAAGCAAAACGTTCAGGAAAAACCTTGCCAAGGATGTCAGGTCCAACAGTAGAGAACATTAAAAGTATTAATCTAGGACCTGATGCTTGTTGAGCATCACAAAACGTGATGCTCGCCTGCTTCTAAGTTCATGGAAACTGAATGCATAATATGGCCAGAAGCAACTACCTCATCACAGGTCATGCTGGGCATGGCCTATGGCATTGATCAGTAGCTTTTGTGGACAAGAATTCATGGAGGAAACTGTGGTTGAAGTCTAACACCAATGCCCAGTGTCTACTGGGAATATGGGGACTGTGCATGGTGTGGTAATGTCCATAAGTGTCACCCACAGTGCACTTGGCATAACCAGGAGCAATACTCATGAGGCTCTGTGGCAGAAGTACTAGGCGGAGGGTGTGTCTAGATCATGTGTCTGTGCCTTCTCTGCATGGTAAATGTTTTAGTCAGAAAACTCTGCACACAAGAGGACATGTGCAAGGTCGTTAGTATGCCTTGCGACCAGACAGTCTCTCCCAAACCTGCAGGGTACTGTGCTTCTTTCAATGAATGCAGCATGTGGCATTAATCCATTATTTATGCCCTCTACCTCCATCCCAGAGATTGCCGGTGCTGTTTTTGTTCATTGACAGTGGGCTCTCAGACATTCTTTTGAAAATCATAGAAGCGCTCCGCTTGGCGGATTAATATAAAAGCAAGTATTCTTTGGTATTTCAACCTGCTTCATCAAAGTGTCGGGATAGAGGGAACAGTTACTATGGCAACCTTCAGTTATATATTGCAACAAAATGAATTTAGGCTGAACACAAACTTTTTGAAAGCTTTTGTTTTTTTTTGCACTAGCTTCTGGCATGGGAGTAGGTTATAATACCAAAAGTTAATCAAACCGTCTATCAGAAGCAGTTTAATGGGATCATTTCACCATAGAATAATTTGATGTTTTGTTTGTTTTGTTGACAAGGGGACCACACCCGGAACACCGACAGGAGTGCGGCCGAGTGGTATCTCCTGAATATATATCTTAGTGCATAGAAGTCTCTCAGACACAGAAATATATAACAATTATTCCTCTCAGGAAAATACATAGGCTTGAGGAAAATTGAAGAGAAGGAACATACAATCAGTAGTTTTTGCAAAATATAAATTTACTTTCAGAGTTATGAAAAGTAATTGAATTTAATGTTGGTAAGTTTAAAAAGGGGAAATGGTTGGAAGGGATACAATAATATCCTGCATTTTTAGGACATCTATTTAAGAAACGTAACCTGAATTGCACAGCTTGGGGTTGAAGATGTTCTACCTCAGAAAACTCAAGCAGAGACTTTGCCCTCTTCCATATGCCTGAAATCAGGCAAAGTGGCCAACCTTCCCTGACTTACCAAACTGAAATCCAAATTCTGTCCATAAATTAAATCCAAAATCAATAAAGTTGATCATAAAATAGCAAATCAAAAAGATTTCCCATGCATCCCTGTATCACTGATTGACTGTTGTGAATTTAATAACTAAAATGTGGATTTGTATGTTCTATTGTGCCATGTCGTTGACCCACAAGGATACCAAAATCACTGCTCCTTCAGTCAAATTAAGCCTCCAACAAGAGAATGAGGCAACGCTGTAATGTGTGGAAAGCAATCATATCACGGAACATTTAGCAGACCCTCCCCCCAACATTAATACATGCTTCTAGGTCGTGGAATAGGAAAAATATATTACCAGATAGGCTAGACAAGTGTGCAACAGGCCTACAGCCCCACAATCACCTAGGTCATGGGTGCTCACAAACTTTTACTTGGGGGTCAAATTTATGCTGTGGTTTGTGGCGGAGGGCCACACCAGTGGAGGCGGGATCAGTGGGGGGTGGGGTCAGTGGGGGTGGGGCTAGAGAAAAAACACCACCTTTTCAAAGCAAATCAATGTGGACCTGTAACTTGTGCGTCCATATATTACCAGCAATGACATCTGTTAAGCATACATTCAGAGCACAACCAGAGCACTGAGATAGTCCATAGTTCAAATCAACAACACTTGAGAAAAATGATTATCCGACCAGTTAACGGGTAACCTTGCAGTTATGGACACACAAGGCTACAGTACCTTAACCTTGTGTGTCCATATAATACCTGCAAGGTTACTGACTTGAATGGTTGTTTACTTGAATACTTGGATTGGATTGAATGAATAAAATTGAAAACATGTTTAACTGCCTGGGATAGTGCAGTCTTCACTTGCCTAAAAGCTGAGATTGTGCAGTATTCATTTGCCTAACACCAGAGATTGTTCAATACTCATTTTCCCAACACCAGGGATTGTTCAGTATTCATGTGCCTAACATCTGGGATTGTGCAGTGTTTATTTGCCTATCACTTGGGATTCTTTGCCTCAGTGTCTATCAATGTGCAGCAATCACTCATTCTGTGCCTGCCTACATCTGTGCAGTAACTAGTAGCTCAGTGCATGAGATAGTGAATTCTTCTTCTCACTAGAGCATGGATCCCTCAACTGTCATGGACCACAGTATATGAGAAGAGTAAAATGTTTATCCCATTGCATTACTCGCTCCTTAAAATTCTGTGAATATTATTTCCTGGAATTGTGCACTGTCCTTAGCTTTAGTTTCTTTTCATCAATTGCAGTACCAGTGGAGTGCTCTAATCCTCTGTCTTAATAAAAGGGCTCCCTGCTGCAATCCTAATGGCGTCGGAGAGTGAAAGCGCGTCTGAAGAGCACTAAGCGGTTCTGTGGGTGGCGAGAAGGGAAGCAGGCTGGCCCGATCCAGGGGGACTCCTGCTGCAGTCCCAATGTTGTCCGAGGGCGCAGGTGAGAGCAGACAGTGTCAGAGCTGAGTGGCATCATCTGCAACAGAGGTAGCAGGAAGCTTCCCAAAAGGCTCCCTAAAAGTCAGCTGTGAAAGAGCAACTGCTGACTATTAAAGGGCCTTTGCTTACCATCACAGAGGCGGTCAGTAAACACCAAAGAGGGCCGCTTGAGCATATGTTGTGAATCTTCTATTGCGCATGCTGCAGTGACCCTCTTAAATATTTGCTGACACTCTTTTTAAAAAAACACTGGCAGATTGCCTGCAACGTCCGCGGGCTGCCACGGAAGGCTTGCCGGGCCTCTGGCCCGCATGGGCCGTACTATTTATTTATTTATTTATAACACTTATAAAGCGCGCTAATACCAACCGGTGTCCTGGCGCTGAAGTGGTACCTCCCTGAGATTTAGCCTTCCGAACTAGAGGGTAAACAGCCATGTTTTCAGGTTTTTTTCTGAAAGCCAACAGGTTCCTATGTTGTTTAAGGGCTAGAGTAAGGGAATTCCACGCTTTCGCTGTTCCCCTGACAAAACTTCTGCCCCCCCAGCGCACCTTCCTGATGCGGGCTGTTTTAATCAGCCCCATACTGGCCGACCTTAGTTGTCTGCCAGGTCTATACCATTGGAAGAGCTCCTGGAGGAACACCGGACCCTGACCATGTAGTGCCTTAAAGACAATGCATAGGGCTTTAAACAGAATCCGCTTCCGCACCAGGAGCCAGTGCAGCTTCTCCAGTTCTCTGGTGACCGAGGAGAATTTGGGAAGGCCCCCTATAAGGCGGGGGGACATATTTTTGTAGAACCTGGAGTTTGTTGAGCAATCCCTGTTGGGCCTCCAGAAGAAGGCCATTACAGTAATCGAGGCGCGACAGCACAAGTGCCGTCACCACCGTATGAGTATCATGGACCTAGGCGGAAGCTAGTCAACTGCTGTGCACAACAACGGCAAGGGGCACTGACCTGAGTTGTGACTAGCTTCCCTTAGCAACAAAGCTACATCATGTGATAAGAACATCAAGACACTCTGGGTCATATTTTCCTAAAGGTCATGCAACGCAGCAAGGTATCTTGCTGTGCTGTGTGACAGGGAGCGAGCAGAAATGTGCCAAATCTACTTAAATATGACGCATTCCTGCTCTTTCTCTGCGCTGGAGCACTGAATGCTGCCTTGCGCCAGTGCAGGCACCCTTTTGCCATTGTTCAAGGGTCCCTGTGTTACTTGCAGGACTGCTTTTTTCTGCACAAAAACAATCCTGTGAAGCATTTCCCTCTTTCTACTTGTGAATATTGCACAAAACAACCCTGGCTGTAACGCAGGCACCCTTGCACCATTTCACCATGGCTCAAAGTTCCCTGCATTAGTGCTAGGCAGCACTCACTGCACAAGCACACAGAGAGAACAGGAATGCAACATATCTCAGTAGGTATGGTGCATTCCTGCTCTCTCCTTGTCATTCAGGGCAGCACAGAAAGTTGTTTGCATGACTGTTTGGAAAATCTGGGCCTGAATTTTCTAAGCCACGCAGAGCCACGCAAGGTGGCTTTGCGTTGCTTAGTAAATCCCAGTAAAGGGCATGCATTGCCTTGCGTCATCTTATGTGGCGCAAGGCAATACAAGCCCTTTGTGAATCTGGGCTTCTATATTTCTGTGAGTCACTCATAAACTTAGAACCTACAAAGGATCTGCAAGCCTTGCATATGCGAACTACAACCAGTAAGCTAAAAGTCTAAATCTTTTAGGTTTTTGTATAACTTTAATAACAAAACTTTGACAAATATCTGCCTATTCGCGTATGTGTATTCCCTGATGAGTACGTTCGAATGTGTCTTTCAAAGATATTTTGTGACAGCCCCCTGGACAGCCCCCACTACATTTTCCTCTGCAACAGCAAATAATGTTCAGCGGCACTTCGTCAAATGGGTATCCGGTCTAGTGGAACTCTCGTTGGCTACATCCTCCTGCCTCATCCGGCTGGAAATTTTCAACTTCCATAAAATAGATTCCATTCTATCTTATGGAAATTATAACATGGCAGACAGGCTATCCGTCACTTTGTGATGGAGTATCACATCTGCCAAGATTGTAACTGGGCCCTAAATCCGAACATAGGAATCTTCACTGCAACTTCGGCCGGTGGCTCCCTAGTGACAACGTCTCCTCCTGGGACACCACTTACAGCCTTGCCCAGATGACCTTTACCTTCTCAGAATATTTTCTTCACAATTTCTTAGTCTGAAGGTAAGCACCGACCAGGCCTAATCCAATCTTTGTATCCGACTTGTGCTCCATCGTTCCCGGACATGTTTTTCAAATTTGACCCAATCTTCTGAGACTAGATGTCTGCAGTTGGGGCTATGATCTTTTTGTCACTAGTTTTTAGCTTTAACTTTAAAAAATCATAACTCAAGGTCCACTGAATTGTATTTTTGACACTTTGATGTCAAATATTTTAATACATTGCTCAATTTTTTTCTAAATTAGTGTAGGATTTTTCTTGTTTTGTGCTTTCACTTTCTTACTGTTTGTGTGCTGCATAAATACACATTGCCTGTAAGTTAAGACTGACCACGTTTGTGCTAAGCTACCAGGGGGTAAGCATAAGGGAATATACTATCCTTTGTGGTTCACCCTGACTGGGACTGTGGCCGTTTCTTGGCCAGGGTTAACACCCCAGTCAACCAGTAACCCAATTTGTCACAGAATGCTATTGTGTGACATGGCATAATAGCTTACTTTCTTGTAACAAGTGCAATGCAAAATTATATACAATTATGCCGGCATAACAGACATGCATATGAACTGTCAAACAATCAGTAGTAAGGTGAAACGCATGATTTTTCATGTCAGATAATTATTTATTGGTGTATGTTTTTCAATATAAACAAATAAAAGCTCCATTCCTACATAACAAAGCACACGTATATGTAAAACAAACCATGTAGTGCATAATTAATGCTTGAACAACTGTAAAAAGTTGCTAGATAAGTGTACCTGATAATGCATGAATTTTAAAAATATTCTTCAGATGCAATGGCGAAGCTACCAAGATTTTGAATCTGATTAGTTTTAATAGTGGAATAGAACACATAACCGAGCTTCAGAGGTGCTATTTTAAGCCATGGTTTGTGTATATAGCACAGTTGGACAAAAACAGACTGCCATTACACCAGAATCCAGAAAAGTTTTCATGCTAACTTTTGAGGGAAAGGGCAAAGTTATTTCAAGTACATTAAATGAAAGGGAATCCCAATAGCTGGTAAGTGAAAAATATTTAACAAAGAGATCACATGCATTTTTTATGCCACTGTAAACATATCCTTTTGATCATAAAATATCAAACACTATACATAAAAGATATTTTTATTTTATCCAGAGAATGAACCATTGACACTGTAGAAGAACTGAGTTTGCATGGGAACAATTCCCACAAGGAGAAGCAAACATGTTATGCATTTTTCATTATAATGAAGATTTAGATTCATACATCATGCACAGAGCTGCACACGGTATTTATAAATAACTGTAAACAAATCTGTATTTAGCAACAGGTGCACTTGCTTTTGAAAGCTAAAACACTGCATGAATCAAATGACAGGTTATTAAAAGTGTGTTCTGCCATGGTTTCAAACTTCAAAGTAAGGTGGTAAAGTTCATCTATTGCCAAGTATATATGCAAGTATAGATGCACCAATGCTCAGAAAAGGTTCCACTGTTTACAATCTTTCATGGTATAGCAGTATTCTCCCCTCTGCATATAGTGCTGCCAGTTCAGATGAAACTGGGCTGTTTGGTTTCATTTAGATTTGCAATGCAAGGTATAGTACCAGAATATCATGTCAGATAATCTTCTGACATACATATTGAATCGTAACTAGCATTACAAAAATAAAACCCCACTGGCGCTGATTAGAAAATCTACACCCAATGACACCCTATTTTTGTATTTAGTGCACAAGTATTTATCTCAGATGATTTTTCAGTAGGTGATATATTAACTTATAATTCTTTGGTCACAGTGTGAGCGTTGGGCAGAGTCCTACTACACCAGAAAAGCCTATGTACCATGAATATCAAACATAGGTCAAGGAGGGTTGGATTAAGACAACCACAGGAGGAAACTTTGCAGCATTTAAAGCCATGAGCAACACATCTGTTGTTTAATTTCGGTTGAAATCTGTCCCACGACCATTTTGAAAACACAGACTGATGGTGACATCTAAAACCCATCAGAACACCCTGACACTCATTTAGATGAAGCCCTGATGAGAGTCCCAGTACTACACGCCTGGCTCTTGAAACACGTTGGCATCTTTTAACACAGAGGAATTGTGAATTAATACACGTCACTGCTTGGGGGAGACGGAATGAAAAATTATCCCCAGCTTGTACCCATACATTATTTCCCTTTGTTAGGCATTTCCTTTGGCTGAAACAGTGGATCGTTCCAAGGTTTGCCTATTTGTTAAGTTACATGGTTTATATAAAATGTTGCTTTTGAATCAATGTATATAATGATGTTGCATTTCACTGTTTGTTTATGAATGTCTTATGTAAAGTATTGTTTGTAGATGTCTTTAGTGTTGTTTTCTTTTCTTGCATTTGAATTTTGCTAAAAAATATACGAAAATAATTTGAAAAGGAATGGTTAAATAAGTAACCTGTTCAAACAGAAAAGATAGTTGTTTGATTGGCGCTCTAAAGTGAAAGAGCATAAGCTGTGAAGGAGTCAGGTTCCCCCCTTTTTGTGTATTTGATAACTTTTAGAAAGTTGGCATTTTTCTGCCCTAGCTATTTGGTGTCGATAGCCTGTTCTTTGGTCACATAACTGGGTGTAGTTGGCAGATCGACTTTGTTGTCACTGGCAGGATGGGGGAAGCACAGCTGAGCACAGCCCCAATTGAAACTGAATGAGTTGTGCCCTGCCTTCACACAAAGAACTTGTCACCTCTGCATTGTTAATGCAGACAGCCAGGGCAGGGGAAGCGGCAAACTACAAATATTTCAAAGGGAAATCTCTATAATGTATTCTACTTCAAGGAAGGCACTAGGAATACAGATAGGAACCTCAGACCCACTCTTTAGTTCAATTTCTGAGCCTGCAGAAGTACTTTCAGAGGACTGCCTGCTGTTATGACCTGCTGTGTACTCCAAAAGACTGATGTGCTGTATCTGGAAGGACTGTGTTGCTGCCTGAAGACTACCTTGAATCCTCAGAGGCCTGCCCTACGGCTTGAACCTTGTTCCACTTTTTTAGCCCAGGGCAGCCAGAGTGGCTCTAAAGGCTAGTTGGCTGGTCTCCTGATCAGAGCCTCAGGGACAGAAAAGGCTACAAGCATCTTGAACCTGCACCTGGACCCAGCCTGAGTGAGTCCTAACCCCCCAAGTGGTGCCCCTCTAGTCATGGACCCTTGGTGGTGGTGCTAGAGGTGAACACTTAGCCAAAAGCCAACATTTGAGACTTTAAAAAAGTTTGCTGAAAAACTGCTAAAAAAAACTGAGAGATGAATGGGACAAACCTACTCATCTACCCGCCTAAGGTTCATTGCTGTTTGACCTGACTTTGCTGCTGCTCTATGTTCTTCTCCGCTGCAATCCTGTACAGCGTTTCTTCCCCAGAGGGGTATCCGTACTAGTGGACTCTCATTAACTACAACTTCTAGCCTCGTCCCGTTAGAGATTTCTGACTTCCAAAAAATACACTAAGTCAGAACAAAGCAATCTTCACTGTGTCACCATCCAGCAGCTCCCTGATGATGATGCCATAGACACGGACATAGACATGTGACATAGACACAGAATGGGTAAAACCCTTTGATACATTTGGCCCTAGATCTGTTACAGCTACTAAACTGTGATATTCTGGTTCTCCTACACATCGCCTTAAACAATAAATGAAGACTGCCACTCATTC
Organism: Lissotriton helveticus; assembly: GCF_964261635.1. Lineage (NCBI taxonomy): Eukaryota > Metazoa > Chordata > Amphibia > Caudata > Salamandridae > Lissotriton > Lissotriton helveticus. Next base: position 193,332,504 of record NC_136072.1, read on the forward strand.
CTCATGCTGACATTGTGCCATTTTACGCAGTGGCCCAAAACGGACTGGGGCCCTGTTTTGGGCCCCCACATTCCTTTCTGACAACATTCTATATGGCAAGATTCCCGACATGAAAATGTATTGGAAAGGGATATTGTAATCCAGACGGCGGTGCCTGCCTTGGCACCGCCGCCATTTAGGGATGCTGGTCCGACCGCCGCCCAGTCTGGATTTATGATCCTGGTGGAGCAGGGGATCTTACTTCTAACAGCTCAGGTTCTGGGCACCAGTATCAGAATACAGCGTTCGGACCGAAGTACTGTCACTAGTCGGACTGCCACCAACAGCATGTCGGTACAAAAGGGGGTGGTGATGGACGGAGCATCTGAACCAATCAAACACTCACACCCAGTCAAAAGATCTGGGTTTGATCCATCACCATTCTGCCACCCCAGTTCAGACATGGCTATATGCAAATCAGTCTGACCCTGTGCCTCATGGGAACAGTCCAGCCCGAACTGCCAAGCCATGCCTTCCATGGACCGGAAAAAAGCTTCCGAGGACCGGTTTCTGGCATTCCAGCCGTCTTCAGCCCAGCTTGCTTGAATCCAGTGGCAAAGTGAGCAAGGGACTCACGTCTGAGCATACCCTGCCACACTTATGGCGGCCAAAGCGGTAGAAAAGGGGGTGGTGATGGACGGAGCATCTGAACCAATCAAACACTCACACCAACAGCATGTCAGCAGTCCGAGACGCCACTATCGCAATGAGGCCCTAAGTTCTGTGTTGAAACGCCGTTGATACTTAGACATTCAGACTAGGGTTACTCTCTCTCCGATAGGTTGGCTAGGATTATTTACACTGTAATGCACCACGCTAATATAAAGTCCCTTTATCAATGGCTTTACCAAGTATGTACACAGGGGCAGATTTACAAGCCCCTTGCGCCATTTTTGCACCCCTATTGCGTCACTTTTTGTGACGCAGCAGCAGCATAAAAATGCGGCACATTTACAATGTGACGCATCTAGGGAGATGCGTCACGTTGTAAAGCCCTGCATCACATTATACCTGCGTCAAGTATAATGTATGCAGGGTGGGTGTTCCAGCGCAAAAAAGCCTCGTAGAAGTGACGCAGTGAAATCTACAAGATTTCACTGCCCCACTTCTAGGATGCCACTACGTCAAATTCTAATGCCTGTTTGCAGCAGGCGTAAGGAGTGACACAGTGCAATGAGGATAGGCCTCCCCCTGCATTGCTGGAGTTACGTTGTGCTTGCGACACAACTCCAGCAATGCATGACTTTTGCGTCAACAAATACGTCAGAATTTCTGATGTATCTGTCAATCCTTGCGCCATGGTGCACTGTATTGTAAATTCGGCACATCCATAGTGGCGCAAGGGTTTCTAATGGTGGCGCAGGGAAAGTGGCGCATCTATACAGATGCGCCACTTTCTCTCAAATCTGCCCCACAGTACCTTGCACTTCTAAATTTGCACTGAGTGATCACCACACACAGTTGCCCACTCATTTCTTCTTAAGGAATATATGTGGAAATACAAATTAAATATGCATCCTTGGAATCCGGTGTAGTTTCTGCTGACTATTTCTGCCTTCTCAATGTGTAGATATTTGCAGTTTGGACTATTTATTGGTCCATTACATTGAACGAACGGCATTGGAGTGAACCGTTGTTGCTTTTTGTTCTAGATTATCCCTGGTTCTTGAGAGGTTTACAGAGTACCCGTAGGTGGGTGCAACTGCCCTTTAAAAAAATAACATCACTTTTGTTTTTGATTTCAAAGTATTTTATACATTTTTATAAACAGATACAACAGCTAGAATAGTTCAATCCTGCGTTAAATTAATCTAGATAATAATATGACACAGGCATGAATCTGAAACATGATTTAAGTTAAATTATATATAAATACACTATGTTTGTCACTGTACTCAGAGCTTACAATTTGAGGTAATACAGCCCATTAACTATTTGCATTCATCTAAAACGGGGCGAGTGAATACATTTTCTACAAAGGCAGCACTTACATTTCTAATCAATCAATATTTCAAGCAAGGTTGGGGACAATAGCACTCAATGTACATTTCATAACATCAATTTGACATGTCATTTTTTGACACTTTGAATTTCATGGTGTAATAAATCTTATTCCCAAAGCAGTATACATGCAATTTTATATTGTAGGCATCATGGCTAGCTAACAGAACAGTATGATTTAATTATTATTTGAGCAGAGCACCTGCACTCTTTTTTTTAATGATTTTTCTCTTTATAACAAGGAATACAATGATCTCCTTGGTGTGAGAGGTGTCACAGGAATTTACTTAGGGATGTCTGTCTAATGTGTTTGGGTAGTCTGCCCACATCCAAAGCCACAATCTCGTTAATGGAAGGAGGTGATTGAGATGAGCAGCAGAGCCCATATATAGTGTGCGGTTCCTCTGACAATTTTATTGTTGCTGACAATTAAGCCAGCATGAAGAAAGCTTCGCCAGAGGGGATTTATGCATATTGCTTTAGCCAGTGCTTGCACCTAATCCTGCAATCTTCCTTTGAAATAGGTCTAACAAAATCAATGTACATTTGCATGCAGAATACCAACTTTCGACTTTTCTCCCAAGTGTTAATTCATTGCCTTTCACCAAGAGCGCCAGTTTAAAGCATTCTGGGAATTGGTATGCAAATGAGCAAAACACAGCAAAGATGCAGCACAGATGATATTTGACTACTCCATATCACAGAAACCCTGCATTAGATGTCGGTTCACACTACAGGCCCAAGGTCACAAGCAGTGTGGTTTTCACCTTAAAATAGAGAAAACTATGCCTTTTAGGGAGCTGGTTAGAACTAGGAAGTAGGTGAACTTGTGTAGGTCTGGCCAGGAGGAGCTCATGAAGGCCAGTATTATAAAAAAAAAACACAAGAAAATATGAAATAACGTATGACGTCAAGGTACTTCTTGGGAGGGTCGCAAGTTCAGAGGTGAGGACGAGGTTGATCTATAGATCACCTTGACTATGTGATGTGTGAGGAGCCCTCGTTCCTTTCCTTGGCCTTTTCTCAGTACTGGAGTGAGGATTCGGGTCTTACTTTGCAAACTTTGGGACCAAGGGACCATAAAAGAGGTGATCCTAAGCAAAGTATTTGGGGGCATATTACCAAGGAATAGCGATATTTATCGCTAAATGCGTTTAGCGCATATTTTTTTATCGCTGCCTACCGCTGGATATGTTAGCGGAGAAAACATGATATTAGCAAAGTTTTTCTACATTGTGCTAAAATATGCAGAGATAGTGGCGAAATGCATGAATATCGCTGAGAATACAGCGATATTCGCGCAGTAGCGACAAAATGCTCTTAGCCATGTTATCCACCTCCCATTGGATAACATGGCTAAGAACTGGTCTGGGCAGGTGTTTGTATTTGGAGATATTCGTGCTTAGCGCGAATATTTCCATCGGTACGCCTGCCTTGCTAATAGGCAATAGCGACGTTAGCGACTGCTTTCAGCCGCTAACTGGTTGGGTACGCCCACTTTGCATGTCATTAGAGATAAACATCGCTGACATGCAAAGCGGGCCCCAAACCGCTCACTATCGCCTTAAAGCTGTCGCTAACATCAGTTAGCGACAGCTTGCTAATAGGGCGATAGAATTATCGCCGCTTAGCGGCCGTGGCGATAATTGCCTATCGCCCTGCTTGATAATATGCCCCTCGATTCCTCTGTTCATCAGTTTTCTTACCTACAAAAAATGGTGGTGCCTAGAGACAATTTACAGTGGTGTAGGAAGGGAGGTGCGGTGGGTGTGGGCCGCCCCTGGTGTCATCACTGAGGGGGGTGACAAAATGGCAAAAATATGACAAGACATTTTCCTCACCGGGTACCATCTGACTATTTAGTTTGGCCTGTGCACGCCGCTTGAAAAGGCATCTATTAAATCATATACTAGGTATCATTAGGTTTAGTAGAAATTGATTGCTGCTGTGAAAAACAATCGGCAGTACAGTTGGAAGACCTTGCTTTACAATAGTGTTGAATGGCTATGTGTATTGTAACCATGCCCTGTTTTAATTTTGCTTTTGCTGTGCTCTAACAATAAGGTGTCCTTGGTGCATTGTCACACCCACTTTGGGAGGGATGCTGATGTAGTTTATCAAGAAGCCATTTACATTGACTCAACCTAGAAATGAGTAGATTACTGGTAAATAATGTATTTATTACCCAACTGTTCAATACTAATTGAATCTTACCGATTTCGGCCTCTGACATTGAGAACATGTGGATTGCAATAGACAGAACCATTCCAGATACATTAGTCGCACAGTTTTCTATTGCAAATACAGAGAGACAGCTAACCAATGCCTTCTATAAATACTCAAGTAGTAAAAAGCCAAAAAGAATTTGATTTTAAAATTGTTGTTGATACTTTATTTGTTGACAGACCATAGAACGCATAACGTCCTAACACACTCAGACACTGATTCTCAACCTAGTCCACTTAGTCTTTCACTGCTTAGAAAGTAGCGCCTAGACACCTCAGGGTATATTTCGCGCTTTATAAGTTCTCATTCATTTCCCGTATCACAGAAGGATTATTCTTTACATAAAAAAGGAAAGTTAGAAATGGTCATTGGACACTCTTGGAAAAGCTGTTTGGTTGTTTCTTCGATAAAACTGGTTAGGGTTACTCATTTTTTTGACAACATGAATAAATCAAAGAGGGACATATGTTTACATTACAAAAAAAAATAGCTTGCTCCTCAAAATCTCATGCAGATCTGTGAGTCATTCTAAAACTGTGTCATGATGTTGACCTCCTAATAGGAGGAGATGTGGCCAAGTGTTTAAACGGATGGATTTGGAAGCTCTAATTGTGACTATGGAATGTGACCAAAAAATCTTGTAATTTTCTTTAAATGACTTAATCTCCCTTTGCATTCAAATATTTGTAAAATGTAATGTAAATATGTGAAATTAATGTGATTGTTAAATTTAAATGTGTAAGTTGCACAAAATGATGTGAACAATCTTGTATCATTTCCCAGCCCCACCCTACAAACAAACAAGGCATTCTTGCTACACAGCTAGAGATGCTAAGCATTCAGCTTTGTGTAAGTGGCACAACTTCCATATCAGTATTCACAAAGGTGTCTAGAAGTGAATTCCACTAACTTGAATTCATTTCAACCAATCATAATGAAAATAGAACTCTTCATTAATTCTGAAAATGAGCCACGATTTGGGTGAAAGCAAAAATATTATTTCCTAAGACATTGCCGTATATACTCTTAAGGAATTCATCAGTAGGGGCCAGATGTAGGTCACCAAATTCCGGTCGGTAACGGCCGAATTCGGCCGTTACCGACCGGTATTTGGTGATTGAGATGTAGGGGGCATATATTTTACAGAATCGGTAAATTTACCGAATCGGTAAATTTACTGATTCTGTAAAATACAGAATCGGTAATTTTACCGAATGGGTCATCCCATATGTAGGTGGCACTGGAAACAGTGCCACAGGCCCCTAAGAATTCGTTATTTACCATGTAATACTATTGCATGGTAAATAACGAATTTCTGTGTACATGCACATCTGTGCATGTACACCTGTGCCATGTGGCACACATACATGCCCTGAGGGCATGTTTGTGTGTCACATGGCACACAAGCCTGAATCAGGGGTGCAACAGGGTGTCAAAGTGACACCCTGTCCCCCTTGTAAATTCGGTAATTTTACCGAATCGGTATTTACCAATTCGGTAATTGACATTGGTTCCTATGGGCCTCATGGCCCATAAGAATCAATGGCAATTACTGAATCGGTAAATACCGATTCGGTAATTGCCGAATGTTACAGATTCGGTAAAAAATTTGGTAAATATACCTACATTGCATTTACCGATTTGTAAATACCGAATCGGTAAAATTCGGTATTTACGAATCGGTAAATGCCATTTACCTACATCGGGCCCCTGATCTCTTCTACTTTTTAGCATTGGCTTTTCCAAACTACCTCCATCTTAAAACACTTTCCTTCTTTGAGATACCTTTCCTTTTCACTTTTAGAGTGAAATAACTACATAGGGGGGCATATTACCAACAAGTAGCGATAATTATCGCTAAGTAGGTTTAGCGACGATTTTTTTTATCGCTGCCTATCGCTGGATATGTTAGCGGAGAAAACATGCTATTAGCTATGTTTTTCTCCATTGTGCTAAAATATCCAGCGATAGCGGCAAAATGCGTGAATATCGCTGAGAATACAGCGATATTCACGCATTAGCGACGAAATGCTCTTAGCCTTGTTATCCACCTCCCATTGGATAACATGGCTAAGAACTGGTCTGGGCAGGTGTCAGTATTTGGAGATATTCGTGCTTAGCGCGAATATTTCCATCGCTACGCCTGCCTTGATAATAGGCAATAGCGACGTTAGCGACTGCTTTAAGTCACTAACTGGTTGGGTACGCCCACTTTGTATGTCATTAGCGATAAACATCGCTGACATGCAAAGCGGGCCCCAAGCCGCTCGCTATCGCCTAAAAGCTGTCGCTAACATCAGTTAGCGACAGCTTGCTAATAGGGCGATAGAATTATCGCCGCTTAGCAGCCGAAAACGACTGCTAAAGCGGCGATAATTGCCTATCGCCCTGCTTGATAATATACCCCAGGGTTTTTACTCAAGCTGATTTATGAAAGTACCTGGCAGGGCACCTCAAACTAAAGAAAGCAGTTATTAGGCTGTTGTGTCACAGCTTCTGGCACCCCCTCACACTTAAGGACCAATCGAAAGTTGCCTGGTACTGTTATCTGGTGAATCTGCACCCTCGATTACATTCTGTGCATGGAGTCACTCTGCCATTATCAATAAAATTGCATGTTGTGGAGGAATAACAATGATTACTGAATTACTGCTTTGGTTTGTGTTTGTTTTCCTCTTCTCAATGACTAGGGTGACAAGATTCTCCCCCCAAAAAAACGGGACAGGTCAATAGACATAGATGTAGGACTGAGAGAAGTACCCAGGGCTTTAAGTGGGATGAAAAAACGGGGTTTGGGGGGGTCTCTCTCTCGAGGGCGTGGCCAATGTAATTAAGGGTGGGGCTTAAAACACATAAGCTAAACAAGTCTGTGCTTAGCATAGTGTCCCGCCCGAAAAAAAAGTGCTGCTTCTGTCATTGTAGCCAGAACTTCCTGTGACTCATTTCTCGATGCCATCTTTGCCGGGTGACGTTCTAGTCTCCCGAGCTCCTTGTCGTGCCTGCCTCTTTCAAGACACATGGCGCCAACGCGGAACTGACATAGGTTCTAAACATAACCTGCGTGCAGATAGTGCTGCAGTGTCTTTTTTACTGCGTACTTCTCCATGTTTGCAGCATGTATTATCAGCTTTTACTTACTTTGCTTATAGTGTGTGCTGCTAGCCTCTGTCCTCTCTCTTATTAGCGTGTACTGTTTTTAGATGACTTCGATGTGTTTTTAAAAATTAAATTGTTTTATTGTGCTTTCACCCTACCTTCATTTGTTTTGTTTTCCCCACGCCTGCCGCTCGGTCCACCGCAGCTGGTAGTGCTGATTGCGTGGAAGGGGCTCGGCTGGTTAGAGGGAGCTCTCCTGATTCCCTCACTTTCTGTGGCTCATTTCTCGATGCCATCTTTGCCGGGTGACGTTCTAGGCTCCAGAGCTCCTTGTCGTGCCTACCTATTTTAAGACACATGGTGCCAATACGCAGCGAATGCGCGCAGCAGACGCGTGCAGCGTACGCGCACCAGCGGCACGCTGAAGGCGCGCCAAAGACAAGCCCGTCTGCGCCCGTCCGCGCCTGGACGACGCCAGATGCCAGACATGCTGTCGGTGTCAAATGGGGTGTGCTACACTACTCTAGGGAGGACTTATGGGCCATTAACAAAGCTCATGTACCTTGTGGCCAGCTAGGAACTCTGTGCCTGGAAGGGCCGTTCTGCTGCTTACATTGTGGCTTTGATTCTGATTTTAAACCTACTGTAGTCACTCCACCACTCTCTTCAAAATCTTAAGCCTTAACTGCCACTCACTGGCTAAACACTATTTAGATGTTTATGATTTAGTCCAGGACAAAGGCCCTGATGTATTTTTCCTCACAAAAACCTGGCTTTCTGATGATATGGTCACGGAGCCAGGCTTAGCGCTCCCTCCCGGCTATAGCATCCTGACTCTAAATAGGCTATCGAGAGGTGGTGGCATTGCGATGATTTTTAAGTCCCAGTATGGCGGTACATTTGTTAATGAGTCGGTGGTGGGTTGCGAATGCGCTCGCTTCGCAATCTTCTTCAGTGCCAATCACACCATGTGAGGGCTGCTGGTCTATCGACCTCTTGTTCCTGCTAAGGAGTTTAAATCTTCACTCATTGAAGTTGCCTGTGCACTGGCAATGAGCACTGCCAATTTTACTATTCTTGGCGACCTCAATCTACATTTTGACAGCCATTCTGACTTAGAAGTCAGTAGCTTCCTGGCAGATCTGGCAGCCTGCGAACTGAGCCAACTAGTTGCAGGGCCCACGCACACTGCAGGCCATCTGCTTGACTCTGTTTTTTCCGAACTTCCTACTCTTACTGTGAATACACCTAGCCCGGTTTGCTGGACGGGCTATTTTCTGATCTCTGTGTCCCTCCCCATCTCTGAACCTTTGCTCAGAATCACTCCAAAGTCATGCTGCAGGCACCCCTGGCGTAAACTGAATCTTGAGCAATTCCACGCCTTGCTTGCTTTTGAAACTCCTAAACTGCCCAATGATCCAGATGTGGCATATCAAACACTCTGTGACTGGATTGTTCAAACTTTGGACTTGCTTATCCCAGCCACCTGGTAAAAATGACGCAACTCTAATTCCAACCCTTGGTTTTCGGACAGTTTAGCTACACAACATAAAATCTGTAAAAAACTGGAGCGAGCTTGGCGGAGAGATTATGATCTGGCAGCTAAAAGCCGATATCAGTCCACCATTAGGAGCTACCATCGGGCCATACAATCGGGGCGGGCTGCTTATTATGCCAATGAAATTAAGTCCAGGAGTAACCCGGCCAAGTGCATTTTTAAAATACTTAATGATCTTAAACAAAGGAAAACTCCAGTGGCACCCGTAATTGGCTCTAAACAGCATTACGAGGATCTTGCTACCTTTTTCGTTAGTAAAGTGGAAACTATATACAGCTCCTTCCCTCAGGGTGCAGCCCATTCTAGGCTACACACTTACTCCCTACCATCCACACTCTTACGGTCTTTCCCTTGGTCTCTCAGGATGAGCATTATATGCTATGCTGCAAAGTCAAATCGGGCTCCCCAGCAGACCCTCTTAAGCCTAACCAGTTCCTGAACACATTGACTGTGCTCTTTCCACCCCTGTGCCAGGTGGTGAATGCCTCACTTTCGATCGCTGTGGTCCCCAGGCTATGGAAACAGGCTATGGTGGTCCCCATTCTTATAAAGCCCTCATTGAATCCAGCTAAATTGGAAAACTTCCGTCCGATCTCTCTTCTACCTTGGGTGGCGAAGATTACAGAGGCACATATCAATTCTATTTTAACAACATTTCTCTACAGGCACAGCATCCTGGAATGGTTTCGCCCAGGTCACAGCACTGAGACTGCTCTCCTTGCTGTGTCTGAACATCTGCCGACCATCTTGGATGCGGGGAAGACCGCAGCACTGATCCTGTTGCATCTCAGTGCTGCATTCGATACGGTCTCCCACCAGATTCTTTTATTGCGTATGGAAGAGGCCGGGATCATCGGACCAGCTTTGGTGTGGTTTAGATTTTTCCTCTCTGAGAAAACATTTCAAGTGACCATTCTGCCGTTTCTCTCTCGTGTACACTCCATTGGACAGGGTGTGCCTCAGGGCTCTGCTTTGTGTCCTGTTCTGTTCAATCTGTATGTCCAACCTTGGCTGCAGTGGCTTGGGAATGGGGTCTTTCCATTGTCTCCTATGCTGATGACACGCAGTTGGTCGTGGTCCTCTCCGAGGACATTATACGTGATGCTCCCATGTTTAAGAACGGTCTGGCAGCAGTTCCGGAGTGGATGACCACCAACTGCCTCCAGCTCAACGCTAATAAATGCGAGATGTTATTGGTAGGGAGAGACCCCGAGCTCTGGAAGGAGCATTGGTGGCTGGTTAGTCTTGGGTGTCCACCCACCCCTAAGTTGGTGGTAAAGAATATGGAGGTGTGGATGGATTCCACACTCAGTTTTCAGGATCATACCAAGAAAGTGGCTGGTACCTGTTTTGGGATACTTAGGGGTCTGAAACCCCTGCTGGGGTACTTTGACCCGTCCACGGGACAAATGATTGTCCAAGCGCCTATCTAGTCAAGGCTGGACTATGCCAGCTCTCTCTTCTTGGGGGCTAATAAGGCTGAGATTACACATCTGCAGAGAGTCCAAAATGCGGCTGCCAGAGCCCTGCTTGGGCTCCCCAGAAGCTGCCCTACAACTGGCGCCATTCGGCGACTACACTGGCTACCTATGGCCAAGCGCATTGAGTTCAAGACCCTCTGTTTGGAGTCCGCCTCCCCGATGATCATGGCCAATCTATTAGTGCCTTATACCCCTAGGTGCTCTCTGCGCTCTTTGGGGCAATGCACGGTCACCGTTCCTTGGGCAAAACATGTTCTGCTGGCAGACGGTCATTCCGTAGCCTAGAGGCTAAACTCTGGAATTCCCTTCCTTACCAGATCCGATGCTTGGACAACTATCCGATGTTTCGAAAGGCGATCAAAACCTGTCTCTTCCCTGCAGATTAGGTCCCTCTCCTTGTGTCTTTCTGCTCGCAGCGCCGGGACGCCTCTTTGCTGGGGCAGCTGTTGCGCTATATAAGATGACTTAACATAACATTAACATAACATAAGTAATTCAATGAGTAACAATACACATACAACAAGCCTGGACTATTAGCTTTGTCAATTGTTGTTAGCTGCATAAGCTAAATAAGCAACAATTGTGGCTTCATTGTGCATAACATTGAAAATGGTTCAGTTCTAGAATAATGAGACCGTGAAAGAACTATAACGGGTCTCTTCGAAGGCAGTGAAGGGTGGTACTGCTGCAGCTGTAAGATTTTTTTTTCACTGTGAGGGCAAAAATAGAGAGCCCATTAGAGACGCGTCTCAGCACCTGTGAGAAGTAAAGCAGGTGCACGAGACACTATTTATAGAACGAGACATTTATCTGTTTGACCCGGGCACTGCGCAAAAAATGGGACATATCCCAAATTTGGAGCAAAGTGTTGGGACACTGGTCCAAAAACCGGGAATGTCCAGGTAAAACTGGGACGTCTGGTCACCCTATCATGGACCCAAGTACTTTAGCAGGCAGAACTGTTTCTGGGTTTTGCTGCATCTGGTATTCTTGGGTGAAATAGATAGGCCCACTCCACTCATAACCCTGTTTCATTAAAAAAAAACAGGAATTTGAAAAAGAAGATTAGGGGACCAGTTGGCCTGGCAACTGAATGGTACTTCGGGATATCAGATTAAACTCTAACAATACCATTGCCAAGAGGAGGGAGGAGTTTAAGAAGGTGAATATAAACAAAATATTAAAGGTAGACTAGGCAAGTATACCTAGAACTAGATTTGTCCGCAATTAGCTATCCAGATGTTAAAAGTTCACCAGTCTAGCAAAGGGCTACAGTTATCTTTTCCTATGTACAAGATCCTCACAGAAGTTGCAGTGCTAAAGGGGATAACTCTTCTTTCCCGCTTACATTGGACCCTTGTGAAGTCATAAACAGGATCTCTGCTACTCCCGACTAATAGCCTAATAGTAAATTGAAAGACAAGACTGGAGGTTGATATTCCTTAGAAGGGAAATGGGGACATCACATTGACACATTTGCCATTTAGGTAACACGTGGTGGGTACACCCTCACTATCTTACCCCCACTAGATCAACAGTTCACTGTATGAGGGTAACCACCACTTCACAAGCTACAACTTTGTCATAGGTAAGTAAATAGAGAGTAACAATGTAGGTTAATTTAATATAAATTAGGTAGGTATCTAATCCATTGAAGTTAATCATTTCGTTGAATAAATATTTAAATGAAATTCATCAAGAGGAATTATTGAAAAATACTGTAAATATACTATTCATTTTTATAATTATATTTTTATTAAGAAGGCTGATTGACCCAAAAATATTTGTTTTACAAATATTACTAATACTAATGGAAGAGTCAGTAAGATTAACAAGCACGTGCTGGTATATTATTTACTGAAAGCATTAGGTATGTATTATTTTGGTTTCCATTTCAATGCATTAAATTATTTTTAAAAATAACTAGGCTAGACAAAATGACAAGGATAATAATAACATGCATCTAAAACACGTTTCAAAAACACATAATTAATGAGTAAATTAATGGTTAGAATTATAAAAAGCAGATGAAAAATATAGATAATTGTATGAAAAAAAAAATAACATTATTAAGGGTCAAATTACGGTAAAAAAATATTTACCAGAATTAACACAAACCAGTTGGAGGCAGTTGCACGGAATATGTACAAGTTGTGGGTTCAAGGTAGCGGTAACCTACAATAAAAACGTGAGTCTTGATTAAGAGTTCAGAGATCAGACAACTCTGTCATAAACGGGACAGGTACGACATCTGCCATATTGCAAGTGCATTATATTCTATGGCACGTTTAATACAGAGGACACGATATCCATCATGTTTGTGATGGAGTAACCCTGCCACCAAACTTCAGCAATTTAGTGATCCATAGTGTAGTGCACTTGATAAAGTTTTCCATTGTAGTGGAATATAATATTTAACATACACCGAGAGGTGCAATAGAAGAAAGTAGGATTTTCCCTCTGAGCTCCTCCTTGTTCACCATGTCAGTATCCTGATTTCACTAATAAAGAAAGGGTGAGGAGGTAATTGCTGAACACGTACACATAACTTTGTGCAGTACGTTCTGGGTCCAAGACATAAAATGGGTCAATGCCTCTAGAAAAGCCTGAAAGAGAGGCATGGATTGTTTAAGTACTTCCCTTACTTACATGCTAAACTGACTCGGAGCAAGTGCGTAAGCAATGCAAGGTTAGGTACAAGGTTAGGCTTGCAGCCCATGGAGCTCAACGCTGTTCAGGGCTAGGGGTCTGACTCATACAAAATGCTGGTAACAATGTATATAGTTAGTTACATGTGTTATTCTAAGACTGAAATGTAAGACTGTTGTCAGTCTAAAGCCCTCAGTGTAGTCACTGTGACCAAATGCTACTCCTTGCAAGAGCAGAAGAGTGTTCAACATGATGAGGAGCTCCAAATCTCATGTATGCATGGCCATGATACAAGACATACTATGGCAGTCACACAACAGTTCTACAGCTATTCTCTTGAACTGCAGGATTGTTGGATTGGTGTGACTGTGATATCAATACCGTGGTCAAAGTGGCTGCTAAAACCAAAATTGAAAGGTGAGGGGAAACATTAAAGGGAAATTAACCATAACAATGCACTTAGGGAGATGAGCATTTCTTTTAATGTAATTCAAAGCTTTCATAAGATTGTAAATATTTGGAAATGTTAGCTAGGTGCTGCATTGTTGCAGAATTTTATGGTATTTATTCCTTTAGTGTATACCGATAGGGCATATACCAAACAACCAGACAGACATAGTTCTGGCTACAATGCACCATTAGGAATCTGAGACCTTGGTAGGAGCATTTGAAGTGCTCACTAGTCAACTCAAGGTCTTTAGAACATTTATGGGATAATGGTAACTCTCTTCACTAAATTAGCCCCCAAAAACCAACCTAGGCTTTTCAAGGTTTCCAAACAGCATTCCATACCCTTAACAAACTTCACCGTGAGATTTCTTTGTATGTGACATCTTAATTTAGTCTGTGATGTAATGTGGTTATGGATACCCATGTAAATAGTAAGGGTTATTATTGCCTAGATTATTAAGATCGGCGAAAGACCAGCCCATAACCTTTATTGAGACACTAAAATATGAACATAACTGAATCCTTGGGCCTCTACTTCTAAATTAAAATGTATTTTTTGTTTCTGAGCCATTGAGTCATATGGCATGGCATTTGTATGTAACCAAATGTGAAGGTAAGTGTGCAGCCTTTTTTGATTTGTTTTGTGACACATAATCTACAAGAGGACCACAGTGTCAACAATAGTTTTTAAAGTGTAGATTTGATCTAAACACTCTTATACCAGTTGGTCTTTTGTGGAATTAAATCGCAAGGACCAATGTGGTTATCTATTGAACACTTCTCCACCCATTAGATTTTGTTTATCTCATGTCTATTTTAATCAAAAGTGAAAACATGATAGGTCCTTTTTGAATAGAAAGAGCATTTCTTATTTTTAAATATGTATAGGTATTTAATTAGCACACACTTAGTTGAACTCCACCATTGACAAGTAAATTAAAAGAGATTTTTGAGATAATTTTCATAAATTGAGGATTTGCAAACTTGCATTAAACATTTTTAATGTCACACATTATTAGAAATTGATGGCAGGGAGAATATGTGATCTTCCAAGAATCCCACAGATTTGGTCAAGTTCTGAAGCCTGTCTCCATGTTCCCAAGTCAGCAACTTAACCATAAAGCAACATCTTCAGCCAAGTCAAACGCAGGAATATCTAGCCACCCTGGAGTACTGCACACAACTATGTTGCCTGGTATTGGAGCCAACAACACCTAGAAGGAATGGAATGCAATTATGAATCCAATATGGAGAGTGGAAGATTGGTACTGACTGATAAAAATCCAGGTGTTACTTTTTTCAGCATGTAAAACCCACAGAAGTCAAAAAAAGAAGATGAGCATCTCAACTGATATGCTGAGCTTCTTTATAAATAACTATATAAGGTTCTTCTGTCAAACAGTCATTAAATCAGGGTTATTATAGAGCACAACTACTACCGGTAATTGTCCCAAGGTGCTGGAGGGATCTGCAGTTCAGTCGAAAAGCCAGGTCTTGAGGTCCTTCCTAAATTAAGGCAGTGACGGTGATTGCCTGAGGTGCAGACGTAGGGAGTTCCAAGTCTTTGCAGTAAGGTAGGAGAAGGATCTTCCTCCAGCCGATGTTTTTGGATTCATGTGATAGTGGCTTGGCCAAGTGGGCAGAGTGGAGGTGTCTGGTTGATGTGTAGAAGGAGAGGCGGTGGTTGAGGTTTTTGGGTCCGGTGTTGTGCAGGACTCTGTAGGTGTGTGTGAGGAGCTTGAAGGAGATTATATTGTTGACTTGAAGCCAGTAGAGATCTCTCAGGTGACCGGAGATGTGGTTTCGGTGGGGGATGTCCAGTATAAGTCTGGCAGAGGCTTTCTGGATGTGCTTCAACGTCTTTTGGAGTTGTTGGGTTGTGCAGTCATAGAGTGCGTTGCCGTAGTTGAGCTTGCTGCTGACGAGCGCCAGGGTGAAAGCTCTCCTGGACTCCGTGGGGATCCATTGTAAGATTTTCGAGTGCAGTCAGAGCATCTGGGAGCAGGCGAATGATACAGCGTTTATTTGGCGGTACATGGAGAGCAAGGAGTCAAGAATGATTTGAAGTTCAGTGTGTGGTCAGTGGGTGTGGGGGGGTTCTGACTGCTATTGGCCACAAGGAGTCATCCCAAGTGGAAGGAGTCGAGCCCAGGATGAGGAATTCGGTTTTGTCTGAGTGAGTTTAGTTTGTGTTGGCTTTCCTTAATCCAAGCAGCTGCTGCTTTCATCCCATCATGAAAGTTGTTCTTAGTGGCTGTATGTTCATCTGTGAGGGAGAGGATCAGCTGTGTATCATCGGCGTAGGAGACAATGTTGAGTCTGTTGTTTCTGAAGATGGCTGCGAGCGAGGCCGTGAATATTTTGAAGAGGGTGGAACCCTGGGAGCTCTGCAGCTGATCTGTGTAGGATTTGAAGAGAACGATGGGAGCCTGACTCTCTGGGTGAGGCTGATGACAAAGGTTTTTCCATTTTAGGAATAGCCTCAAGTGGTGGATTAAATACTAGAAGTCTGAACATAAAGGGACCTCAGATTTTATTGATGCTGAAGAAGATGAGTAAACAATTGTCTTGAGGTTCTTCCCTGTGGTTCACACAATATTAAGTTTTTACCAACAGTCCAGGATGAATATCATTGTTATATGGTCTTCTGCAAGCTCCTTAAAAGCATCTTCCAACTAAGTTCATCCATTGGCCAGGAAACATTGCTGGCTCCTTTTCAGGCTGTCATGGTTTGAAAATGAAACCTTTCTTCTGGGGGCTGGATATGTAGATAACCTCAATAGCTTCATCTTAGATCTTGAGGCTGACTACTACAGTGAGCTTCTGGCCTTGTCTTGCTTCAAACACCATAAGGATTTTTCATTAGAAAGGATATAAGGGTCATTTAAACCCTGGTGGTGGGTTGCCAAGCTCAAGAGGTGGCAGACTCCTTACCTCCACAATTCCATGGTAACCTGCTTGACATAGCTAAAGATTCCCATCAGGGATTTTTTTACTGAAAGTGTTCCAGCTGTCATTGTGGCACCAACAGCTGCAAAAATGCTCAATGCAGCTGGCTCTCTGTTCTGTAGCAGCAAGACAGGCCACAGTTAATTCCTTTATTTACAGATTAAACAAGGATTTTTTAAAACAAAAAGAAATTCCCTAATGCATAGGAAGTGTTCTCCAGCAAGTTGTGAGCTTTCTTGTTTCCTTCCTGTACCAGAAGGCCATGCCATGCATGGCAGTCCACACATGAAAAAAACGAGCTGAACGTTATGCACTCAATAGGTTAGCATTCAATTGGCAATTGTGTGCCTACAAGACCATAAAAAAGGTGTGGTGGAGCTACTTGAGGCGCTGCTGTTGGAAACATACCAGTTTAGTACTTCAAATTTAGGCAGAGGATTCAAGATTGGGCAAACATTGCAGCTGCCATTTGTGGAGGACACCCCATTAGGAACCACCTCAAATCAAGGACACACGTCTCCTTCTCCAGAAGAAGCATTGTCATTTGTAAGAATTTCTGGAAAAAAATTGAGCTCTAATTGGAAGAAAAACTTCCTCTGCAGGAGAAATAGTTCAAAAGGAATTCATTGGGCCAGGGTAACGAAGTCTTGTTATTTTCAGACACTTTGTGGTCATCCAACAACTACTTTAAGAAACTCCGACATTTATCAGAGAATTTGCAGCTTCTATTTGCAATTGCTCATTCCCAAAGAAAATCTAACTGGACTTCGACAGTGAGATGAGAAAGTATGCCGATCTAATACTTCATTAGACTCTTTGAGAGTGTCTGTATGATAAGGACATATTGGCCAAAGGCCCGACCTCTGCTGCATGTTGTGTAGATACTCTGAAAGCCCAATACAGCCACATTATGCAGTTTCAAGTGGTGAAAGGCTGCGATTTCCACCAGCAGGAGTACCCCACCGCTGGCACTCTTCGTAATAAATGGTGGATGTCTGGAGGGTCACTTAACTGGGATATCTCTTGCAAACTAGGTCACACTCATTTGTTTACTAAGAATAGATTCATAATACCATGTGGGCAGTGAGGAGGAATACTTGGGTGGTGAGTATGAAGATTACAAGGGGGGATCAATTTACCAACTCCGGTTTCAAACAGATATGAGTTTCTCTCTGGCTTAGATGATCAAGGCTGACTGCAGGATAGGCACGAGTCCGAAATGCCTCAGCCAGCTAAAAGGCAGATGACAGAGGGGAGGTTGCCGCCCATGACAGCTGACCTTGAAACAGAACCCACTCACCAGTCTGTCCAACCCAATTTAGTGGGTACACCGACCTTGGGGAAAAACGGAATAGGGCAGCCCGCACCCTCGAACAAAGTAGAGATCCATTCATGGAATATCGCTGGGTTGCGGTCAAAAAGAGGGGATATAAATTGCGAGACTTTCCTGTCAACATGTCATATTATTGCGTTGCAGGAAATATGGGAGACTAGAGATTGTTTTCATTTGGATGGTTACCTCTCCTTTAGTAAGTTTGCTGAACCATCATTAATGGGGAGACCGAGGGGGGGACTCTTGTTATTATTTAGTCTAAAACTGTTATATAGCCCAGAGTTAGTTGTGTCAAATTACCCAAATATTTTGGTTGTTAAGTTGGAAGGAAATAATCTTCCAGTCTTTCTAGTGGTACATTTTTATAATTCTTTCACTAGGAAAGACGATTAGATAATCTAAAAGCGCTGTCCTCATTTTTAGATGATTTTGAAGTAAACTATGATACACCTTACCATCTTATAATTCTTGGAGATTTTAAAATTCATGCCTGTCACCTAAACTGTTTGCAAAGTATTGAGTATGAATTCGCTCCGCAGGGGCTCACACATTTTGAGCATACGAGGAGCGGGTCGTATTTAGAGAGTCTTTAGCCGCCCACTACTTGTTTTGCACAGAACAATCAGATATTTTAAACCCGATCCCAACCTATATAGGTCATGGCCATGATAGCATTATCGATTATATCTTAGTGTCATGTCCCCTGATGGACCGTATTGGCTCTTTTGGAGTTAGACAGGTTGGGATGAGTGATCATAATCCCCTTAGGATGGACATTAAAATTAAGGCCCTTAAATGTGAGATACCTTTGACTCTTATCTCAAATTCTAATATAGTTGCTAATTGTCAGGGTCGAAGGCTGAGATGGGAGGTAATTACTCCGGCCGATTTCCTTGGTAACTTGTACAATAGTAACAGTGAGGATTTCAGCCTTTGTACTAATACGGGCGTTGAGTCAAGGGAAATTTTAGGTGCCTTTGACCGCATTACAAACCAGATAGCAGTCAACCTGACTCGGCGGGGCAAACCAAGGCCAAAGAAACTAAAAAATTGGTTTGACCAAGCGTGCATTACTGCACACACTGCCTTCATGGTGGTCCTGAAGGATCCTGTAAGGGATACTATTAGGATCACTGAGGCTAGGAGGATTTATAAAAATTTAACTAGATCGAGGAAAACCGAGCTCAAGGCGATGGCTTGGGACAAGCTGAGTCAAGACAGTACCCTAAAAAGTAGTACCCATTTCTGGAAAGTGATTAATAGTCCAGTTTTTGATGAGGCAGACAACACAATCAAGGAATGCCTCATCTCCCCAGAAAGATGGGTGGAACATTTTAGTGGCCTGTACTCTGTGAGTACTCACTCGTTACCTACTCCTCATTGGGATTTCATTCAGGCAGCAAAAATTACTTTCCGGGAGGAGGAAGTTATGGAGGCAATTGTGTCCACAGCCATGGGGAAACCACCGGGCCCGGATGTGGTCCCGGCGGACTTGTACAGGGCTGATCCAAGTGTGTGGGCAAAGATTTTAACTTGTGTTTTTAATGCTGCCACCAAGGCTGGCTTTCCAATGTCTTGGGGCAAAGCAGTTATAGTCCCAATATATAAAAAGGGCTCAAGAGAAGATCCGGCCTGTTATATGCCCATCTCACTCTTGGACTCTGCTGCCAAGATAATGGTAAATGTTGTACTAGCACGTCTGACAGATTGGCTGGACAAAAGCTCCATTATTACGGACTTCCAGTATGGTTTCAGACAGGGGAAAGTACAGTAGGCCAATGCCTTTAGATTTGGTCATAGGAAAGTACATGGTCGCAAAGCAGGGGGACATCCATTTAGCCTTTATGGATTTGTCCACTGCTTTTGACCTCGTAAATAGGCAAAAGCTATGGGCCTCTCTCTCTGACATTGGGCTGGAACCTGCTCTAGTATCCTTCCTGGCTGATATACATGGAAACAATACTGCAGCGGTCCGTTATAATAAAAATGGGAGTGTAACTGAAGCGTGGCCAATTAAGTGTGGAGTAAGGCAAGGATGTATCCTTGCCCCTTTACTGTTCATGCTTTACATAAATAATTTGGGAGACGCATTAATATCAACTTGTAAAGATATCCCAAGAGCAGGTTTTAAAGAGATCCCAGCACTACTATATGCAGACGATGCAGTTTTGGTGGCTAGAACAGCAAGAGGGCTGTAATTGCTTTTAGACCGTTTTATTAGTTTTATGGACTCTCTTGATTTAATAACCAATTTCAAGAAGTCACATTCTATGACAATAGGTGAGAAGTGGGCAAAAAAGGGAAGATTTTTCTGCAAAGGCCTAGAACTTATTAAAGTTCCAACCTTCCATATTTAGGGATACTATTTGATGAGAAAAGGTCATGGGCTATGCAGCTTACCCTTAAAAAGAACAGTTTATCTAGGTCTACTGGGGCTGTGTTGGGTTTTGCAATATGGATAGGTTCAAAGCCACTCCCAGCCCTTATGAAAATATACAGTGCAAAGTGTGTCCCCACGGCGCTATATGGTAGTGAGGTATGGGGCTACATAGATGCTAGTGAAATACAAGTAGCAGAAAACATCTTTTTACGAAAATTGCTGTCGCTCCCAGCATCTGCTGCTACTTTTAATATACATGAGGACGTGGGTGTTGGTTACATTCTAGATCAGATTGCTGTGGCCCCACTAGTAGGTTGGCTAAGAATTTGGGTGCAGCAATCACCTAACCTAAACCAATTGATAATCCAAGACTGTATGTCCCTAGACAGAGCCCTTGACATTCCATGGCTCAGATATATTAAAACACAAATGGACATATTGGGCAGCCCCGACCTGTTTACAAATCTGAGGGCGCTAAGCAAGGTGGCTATTAAAGCCATAAAATCCCAGTTTTTAAACAGGGCAATGTTAATGAGGGAAGAAAGGGAGTTGGTCAAACCTTTAGTCAGGAGCTTTGTAATGCTGAGTATAGGGAGAGAAATCCAGCCATACTCGACCTATATAAACAAGCAATTTCATTTGTTTGTATTGACAAGATACAAGTATAACACGCTCCCATGGCTATTATCTTTTCCAAAAGGTTTTTCCAAGGAGGGGGTTCTTGGGCCCTGCCCCTGCGATAATTTTCAGAGCAGAATACCTTACATATGGTGTTTGTCTGCGCCTTTTATGTTTTATTACGCAAGAAATTTATATTGCCATTGCTAAAGGGTTATAACTTTGAACAGGTTAGGCCGGCCTTGGCATATTTGCAATGCCTGGGGTCACCGTTGGTGTGCTTTGGGGTAGCTAGCTACATCACGGGGGCCATTAGACAAAGAAACAAGGTGAAATAACTGTGACACCAATTCCCCACCTTTGTATCTATAGAGACTTTATGAAAGAGGAAATTTTATTGGTGTGAAAATGTAATAGATGATTTAGGGAATTTTATGAGGAATACTCAATGGGTGACACATTTTTTAAATTATTTATTTGAACTCCAAGTATTGTTTCATTGTGGGGTTAGGCATTTCACACGGTTTTTGTATTAATTATAAAATATGCATATTTGTAATCTTTTAATTACATTCAATGTTCGTATGTAATGTATTTTTTTATCCTATGAAATTTTTGTTTGGTACTGCGCTTTGATGGTTTTAAAATTTTAACCGAATAAAGCATATATTGACTTTGACTTTGACTTTGAGTATGACATCAAGACTACGGTCTGTATTGACATGGCAAAATGTAGGTTCAGGGGACCACTTTCAGCCCAGTGGAAGAGGTACCAGAAGCCTATCCACTGAGGCGATATCAAATGTTATTCCTCTGCTAAGAGGTAGTATTTACATGTTCTTTTATTGTAAAGAATTGGATGGAAATTGCTGAGCAGGTGGATGGATGATTGTCTGCTTTTCTTTTAAAGAGTATGCAGACATTATGTAGGGTTGGCTTCTTGTGACAGATGTGGGCTACATGTGGGCATAAGTTCCAGTCAGGTTCAAAGAAACTATCCTGTGCCAAACTGAATGTCTGTAATGAGAGGCGCGAGCCAGTAAAACAAGAGGTTTCTATGTATGCACTTTTTTGAGATACTGTAGTAGTTTGATATTTCAGTTGACAAACTTATTTTTTCATGTTGTGGATTTTGTTAAATAATAAATTCAAGAATGTCGCTGAATAGCAAGGTAAGCTGTTAGCATTTCAAAGGTAATACAATGATTAATAACTTGACTGAGAGCAAATTCCTAGACGGAGATCAAAAATGTAATTTCCCACTATTGTGTGAAACAAAATATTACAATCACTTGCGATTTAATAGTATTGCTATTTACACTACTATCGTTTTCTAAGGCTGTTGAAATGCACAAAGGGAATTCAAAATCTAAACATGTATACAGGAAGATTCCTGTAAATCTCTCTTGTTATTAGAGAATCACAAAAATTGTCAGGTTCTGAAAAAAACAAGGAATTGTGATCATTCGTTATATATAGCTTCATATTTAAGAACTATCATATATTAATCACCCAGGATCATATTACTGTTCATAAAACTATCATGAAGAATATGTTTACGTTTGTCTTTCATATGAATCTTACAATCTCATGGCAACGGTTTCCATGTTACACTATACTTTTCTTTAAACTAATCTACAATATCATCAAATCATCAATCTCTCAAGTGAGGTACAATTAATTGAGTAATAACTACTCTTTTATTTATATGACACTCTATATAATGTCTGTTATTTTGGCGAAAAACATACTTAAAACCTATTCTGAGAATCATTCTACTCCTTTTTCACCTTTAAACAATACAATTGGGAGCTACATTACTCAGTAGATTGTCATCAGTTTTCAAAGTTATTAACTAGAAGTGCTCAATAAACTAATATGTTAACAACGTTGATTGTAAGAGCAAAACCAGCATACATGAAATATCTTTTATCAATTCCAGGATTCTCAGTGCCCAATACACAAACACATTATATTTGTGCTTGTTTGTTTTGTCAAAGAGGTGTCCCTTTCCTTTTTCAATGATGTCTAACAGTATTTGTAACATGGAAGATCGACACCCTCAGTCACTCATGACCATAAAAGCAACACTTTACATGTTGGAATTTTTAAAAGCGTATGTACTATGGTAAAAAGAAGCCTACCAGACCTAGAATGCAAAGTTTTGCTGCACGAAAGACAGGACTGGCTGGAGGTGTCATATACGTCAGATCACTTGAACATTTTGTGATTGTTGACGAACAGTTGCCAGGTGCCTAGGGTGATGGAGAGGTGGTTGCCAATGGCTTTGGCCGAGTGCTGTGGACGAACATGGAGTGATATAAGCATCCCAAACCACAGGAAGAGGTACCGGACAATAAGTTGTTCTTCATTCGGTAAGGTCTAAATTTGTTTTCAACTGCAATCTGGCTTGTGTCATTGGTTTCCATTCTGTCTTCATGGAGGGATGGGAACTATGTACTAGCACTCAGAGTGGAACTGTGGAAGCTGACCAGTCAAGCAGAATGTTCACTTTGCTGGTTATACATAAAGATCCACAAAGCGGGGCATTACGCGGCTGCCAGCTTTCAAAGGCCCTCTGTGTGCTTTAGGCAAAAAGGGAGCACTATAGTAGAATAGGCAGCCTCTAACCTAGATGTTTCGGTGAAAAAATGGCTTTAATCTCCTGCAGTGCTCCCCAGTGGTGTTACACAGGCCCCCGCAGCCCTTGCAGTGTGGGGGGGGGGGTGTGGCTAGCTCCAGGGGGCCCCCTCAGCACAGTGCTCTGGCTGAGAGCTCCTGGTTGAGTTTGGAGGAGGCTGGTGCTTAATTTGAGCTGGTGCTTTCCGGTGCTTGGCACGGGCACCTTATTGTCAGCACCGGGGCTGTGACAGTCTGCCATATGGTGGCGCTGTACTGGTAACTTCGGTATGTACACAACAAAAGTGGTTTATTTGTTCAATTTACATTAATAATGACTCATTCCTGCCTCCCAAGCCATTTTTCTGGCTTTGGGGGTCTGGAATAGCCACACTTGTAAGAGTGTGAAGGTTAGTAGCAGTGTATGTACTGTCATTGGCAGCGCTGACATGGGTTATGTGCGGTGCAAGCTGCAGTGGCCTCCTGACCAGAGCCCCGGCACTTATCCTTTACAAATTAAGCACTGAAGGGGGCCTCTCCATTGTTACTACCTCATGTATTTTGATTGCTCACAATTGTCACTATTACCTTATGTAACGTAACGTATGCTTTTGTAATCTGTTCTTGTGTAATGTTTCTCATTATGTTTCATTTCTGTTCCAAATTGTGAAGCGCTCTGACGCCTTCGGGTAAAGTCAGCGCTATATAAAAATGCATAAATAAATAAATAAAATAAAAAAAGTACCTTGCAGGGGGACCACCTCAAGTTTCGTTATGCCACTGGTGCGCCTTCAACCTCTTTTCAACCTCTGACAGTTCACAGAAGGCTGTCGGAACTCCTCATCTTCCATTGGCTGAGGGAAGCCCAACCAGGCACAGAAATGTAGAAAAATGTAAATATACTTTTCCTACTTTTCTTTGGCTGATTGGGCTTCCTCAGCAAAAGCAAGGGGAGGAGCCCCAACAGCCAACTGTGAAACAATGGTGCTTAAAAAGATGTTGAGGAAGAGGTCTGGAGAACGAAGTTGTGTTTTTACAAGGAAAGGTCAAGCGAGAGGCTGCTTCTGCCTCCGCATTGCTCTCTCTTTTAGGTCTTAGAGGTCTAATAGCCTTATTGACCTTACCTACAGGGCAATAAAGGCTTTTAATTACCCAATGTGCTATGCAGGCTTGTCTTAGGCTCGGGCCCATTTCAACTGGAAGAATAAATAATGTCCCATCTAGAGGCACAGGGGCAGAACAGAATACTTAACCTTCATTGATTATAAAAGGTGCCATACCCAAGATCTAAACTGACATGGAATATGGTTTTAAATTGTAGCATTTTTCTCAAAAAAAGAGGCTACAATTTCCCTGATTTGAAAAAGTCTCATTGTATTACCATAAGACTTTCTACATTTTTGCCCCTCTATCGTGCATTTTTTTTTTATCACAGTGGAAGAACAGAAATCATACTTCTTCATAGCCAATATTACGGTATACATTCTTTCAATGCCATGGCCTTTTTTTTTTCTATAATTACATTTATGTGCATTATGTTTTGCGTTTAGCTTACCAGGTTTTTTTCCAAGTTAGTTTTAAGTGTCAAGCTTTTTGTATGTATTATGTATTAATATAAAACAAAGGGGCAAATTTACAATAACTGGCGCATCCCTGCATATCAGCAGGGATGCACCAGTTATTTTGCGTGACGTTAGAAACCCCTTGCGCCACCATGGATGCGCCGCATTTACAATACGGCACACCGTGGCGCAAGGAGAGACAGATGCGTGGCGCATCTGTAAGCGTATAGGTGATGCAGTGCTGGAGTCGTGTCGCAAGCACGACGCAACTCCAGCACTGCTCAGGGGAGGCCTATGCTTGCTGTGCTGCATCACTCTTTATGCCTGCTACAAGCAGGCGTAAGGTTTTGATGCAGTGGGTTTGTAAAAGAAACTCAGTAGAAACTCTTGTAGATTTCACTGCGTCACTTTTACTGGGCTTCCTTACGATGGAACGCACACCCTGCATATGGTATAATGTAGCGCAAGAGTTTACAATGTGATGCACCTCACTAGATGGGTCACGTTGTAAAAATGTCGCATGATTGCCCATTGTTTACGGCACCGCTGTGTCACAGAAGTGACGCAGCGGTGTCGTAAATATGTCGTTTGTAAATCTGCCCCAAAGTGTGCTTGTGTGTAAGTACAATTCTTTACACTGTGTAACACGTATTACGAGTATTAAATTACAATTTGAATACAGTGATGCAAAAACTGAAATTATCAAATTTCATATTTGTGTCAACCTGAGCCCTAAGACAGCTTAGTACGTGTACACATGGCATGTTCTTTGAATGAAGTCACAAAAGAGCCAGTTACTAAGCTTCAACAGATGGATGCCTCCGGCAAGTTATAGACACACTGTAGCTCTAATCCCAACTTTGCATTTACAAGAGTTTCTTGTGAGCATCGACACAATAGATGTTATGTCTACACCGTGTATTATTTATTAGACAACTAAACTTAAAGGATTTCTCAAAGCTATCCTGCAATTACACAAAACAGCGGAAACAGCATCGGAAAAAAAGATCTTTTTTTTTCTCTCTCTAATTTGAAACTTGAAAAGCCTGCAACCCAAAAGAAGAAATTATATTTCAAAGAGGTGCTTAATGCTAATATATTCAAGCACCGTAAACTGTTCGTATTCTTTCCTATTGCTTACATTGTTATTTCCTGATTTGTAAAAAAAAAAAAATGAAAAAAAAACCAGAAAGAAAGAAAAAACAAGTTTATTGATCTCGATCTCCTGCAGGTGAAAACCACCGCAACATTTATAGAGAGAAGCAGGAAGTTGCTAAGCAACCGTTTCTGGTGTGCCAGCCCTCTTCCATTTTTCACATAATGTCCTCTGCACAGATTACAGTAAGAGACCCTGTACACAAAAAGAATGTACACTCTTTAATTTTGTGTCAAACTTCCTTTTTCGAAACTACAGGTGCATCTTTAAAAATAATGCATTTTAGAGTTCTAAGTTGACTTAGAGTTCCTGAGTTGCGAGGGTAGCTCGATGTTCTCGTAGTAAAGCTGGGCAGAGGTAAAAATCTCATTGTAATGGCAACTACCCCATATAAAAACGGAACTATTTATGTTTGCTAGAGTGTAACTTGGAATTAGGATAATGTTTTGTTCTTGTATTATGTAAAAGACTGAACTCAGACCAATTTGATTTGTATAAAAATATTATTTCGCTTTTTTATTTCTGGAACCAAGCCAAGCCTGGTGCAGGTAAGTGAAATAAATGCTTAGCAAAATCTTATGCACTGTTTTACAATTGATTACAGGTTCAAATGCAGTTGAATGAAGTACAGGTAGGTTACTGTTTTGAAATTACTTTTCAATTACTTTACAAGTTACTTATTGGATTACTTTTCAGATTACTTTTGCTAATCAGTGTGATATGCCCAGATATCACACTGAGACATCTCCTAGACAAAAGGTAAGTAAATCACTTTTAGTATATTTGCAATGTTGTCAATGTTCCATTCAAACCAACTCCTCACTTTTAGGAAAAAGCAGTCAATGCAATCCTATGGAGAAAAATAGAGTTATCAATTTACAGGTATTAGTTATTTGTGGGGATTGTTATTCTGGAGTTAGAACCAGGGTTTCCCCAGGGCCAAGGGTGCACCCTTGCAACACCCTTAGCGCCACTAGGGCGGCTGTGTGCAGAGTGCTGATGCCCAATGTTATCGTGGGATAGGGGGACTCCGGTTGTTGTCTACTCAAGGGTAGTCCACACGGTTGTGGGAGCAAAGCTCCTGGGGTTCATCTCTGGGCAAAGGGGGGTCCTTTAGCACCCAAAGTACACCCACAGCAGCGCAGGGGCGGTTGGGTGTAGGGTGCCGTTTTGGTGTTGGTGCCCTGTTGTTTTCAATGGGGATTCTCCGGTTGCAACAAAGACTTCGGGCGGAGATCTGCTGGAGGAGACCACCAGTTGGAGAGGTAAGTTGGGGTTCCTTGGGATTCCTGGGGATGCTGGGACACTGTCAGTTGGGAAACCCAAGGCCATGGGACTTTGGGTGCAGGGGTGTCTTTAGAGGTCGGGTTCTTCTTACCAGCTCCGGTCGTGGTCGGGGGGATCCTCCAGAAAGAGGCTGCAGGCTTCGCTAGGAGGTTCGAGGCAGGTCAGTTATCACAAGATCTTGGGTCAGGATCGCTGGGGAGACCTCCTCGTGGTGTTGGGCCACTCAAACTCAGGCTGTGGGCATCGGGTGCAGAGTGGTGCCAGAGTCTGTGCGTGAGCAAATCCGGTGCTCACTGGAGACAAAGTCTTTTCTTTGGAAGGCAGGGCAGATCCTGGGGGTTCTTGAGGTTGCTGGCTGCAGGCCACACCATATTTTGTTGGAGCAGGTTTGAGGTGGGGACATGCAGGTAGGGCTGAGGCCAAGTCAGTGGGCATCCTCCACTTCTTAGTTTCAGCA
This sequence comes from Lissotriton helveticus, assembly GCF_964261635.1. NCBI lineage: Eukaryota > Metazoa > Chordata > Amphibia > Caudata > Salamandridae > Lissotriton > Lissotriton helveticus. The sequence goes on from NC_136072.1 coordinate 193,360,365, forward strand.
TGTCTCTTCGTTCCTTCATTTCTTCTTGGCCAGTTCTTGTCTGAGGCGGCAAGGTTCACGATTGCCGCTAAATACTAGATTTAGGGGCGTTACAGGTAGGTAAAGGTTGGAACAAATGGGTCCCTTCCTTGGGGTGGTACACCCCTATCATGCCACCCTCCAGTGAGAAGGGGCATATGCCTCACTCTGGTTGGCTGGTTCCCCCATCTGCAAGATGGCGGGGTCTGAGAGTTGTGCTTCACCTCACCTCCCCCACCTGAGGGATGGGGTTGGCAAAAGCGGGCACACCTCACTTCCTCACTTGGTTTACCCGCCGATTCTCCCACCCAAAGTGGGGGTTAGAACCGGGGACCAGTTGCAGGAAGCAGCAAAGTTCTGAGGAAGCTCACAAAAGCGGCAAGCCTTTGAAGCTTCCCCTTCGTGGACCCTGCCCATCCTGGGGAGAAGGCTTGGCACATCGTCCCAGGATGTGCATTGTTTCAGACCCCCGAGAGCAGCAAGCTCTCGACCCAAAGGTCCAGAAACATGTCTAGTGGTGGCAGCTGGCAAGCAGCCACTCAGCCTGGACACTTTGTTAGGTCATTTTTATATAATATTTTTGTCCACCCTAAGCGTGGAAGGGTACACTCAGATGTGAGTCCCTTGCTCATTGCACCATCAGGATTCAAGCAAGCCGGGCCGAAGACGGCTGAAATGCCAGAAACCGGTCCCCGGAAGCTTGTTTCCTTCCCAGTGTAAGAATTGGCTTTTGTAGTCTGGTCTGCCCTGTTCCCATGATGCACTGGGCCAGGGACAGACTAATTTGCATACAGCCAGGTTCTGAAACTGGGATGGTGCAATGAGCTAAAAAACGGTGTTGGATCTAGCCCTGATCTCTTGAGTGGGTGAGAGTATTCTGCTTAATTCAGAGACTCTGTCCATCACCACCCCTTGTTGTAAATATTTTTGTCCACCCTAAGCGTGGAAGGGTATACTCAGATGTGAGTCCCTTGCTCATTGCACCATCAGGATTCAAGCAAGCCGGGCCGAAGACGGCTGAAATGCCAGAAACCGGTCCCCGGAAGCTTGTTTCCTTCCCAGTGTAAGAATTGGCTTTTGTAGTCTGGTCTGCCCTGTTCCCATGATGCACTGGGCCAGGGACAGACTAATTTGCATACAGCCAGGTTCTGAAACTGGGATGGTGCAATGAGCTAAAAAACGGTGTTGGATCTAGCCCTGATCTCTTGACTGGGTGAGAGTATTCTGCTTAATTCAGAGACTCTGTCCATCACCACCCCTTGTTGTAAATATTTTTCCAGGGGGCATCTCTAAGATGCCCTCTGTGCGCATTTTTCATTAAATCCCACACTGGCAACAGTGTGGGTTTAATGTGCTGAGAAGATTGATACCAAACTTCCCAGTTTTCAGTAAAGCCATTATAGTACTCTGGAGTTCGTAATGACAAATCTGGCACCACATGCTCTTAATGGCATTACTGCACTTACAATGTCTAAGAATTGGCTTAGACACTGTAGGGGTACAGGGCACAAGCACTTGTACCCTGACCTCTGGTATAGTGCACCCAGCTAGAGGGGTAGCTGACCTATGCCAGGGCAGTGGGTTGTAGGCATGCCACACAGGGATGTGTGCCATGTCGACACTTTACTTTGTTCTGCACCAAAACACATGGCCTGCAAAGGCAGTGTGTGTGTTTGTGTAAAGGTACAGGGCCTCTAAGGGTGGCACAATAAGTGCTTCAGCCCTGAGAGGCCTTCCCTGGTCACAGTGCCCCTGGTACCTGTGGTACCATTTACAAGGGACTGGTCTGTGGCCAAAGAGTGCCAATTGGGTTCTGTATTCAATGCAATTTAGGGAAAGAACATAGGCCCTGGGTACCTGTTTGGCAGGAACCCAGGGCACACCTAGTCAAAGCACATCAGCAGTTTAGCAAAAAGTGGGGGCAACCATGCAAAAAGAGGGCACTTTCTTACACGTCCCATTGGGTGGGGGGCATTCGAACATTGTTCAGCGAAACAATAAAAATAAACATAAACATATACCACCTCCACCTAGACTTTTTGGTCCTTCCTCAACTACTACCCAATGTCACTCACTTCTCAAACACACTTCCAAGTCTGTCTTTCTGACACAACAGTCACAGTAGTTTGTAAGAGTGGCTCCAAGCAGAGGGCAGCGTGAGATACTACTACAAAAGACTCTACAAAAACAGCAACCCACACCATTTCGGGATGCATAAGCCATCTATTCTGAATTGGAGGTGGGTTGTGGTAAACCCTTCTATGTCACAGAGAGAAGATCCAGCACCAGCAATGATGGAAGCTTAACACTGAGCATGGTCAATATCCTAGGGCTTTGAAAAGGCTAAGGCAATAACTGCCCTCATTGAGGCTTTATGAGGAGTACATGGTGTATGCTCATGCAGTGATAAAAAGTAGGGATTTGCAGAATTCAAATTATGAATCACATTTGGGCCAAACTGTAACTTTTGCATTTCATAAAGTTTATACATTGTGTTTTTGTTAGACCTGGAATCCTTGGTATACTTTCCCCCTGTCTTTTTTTGCACCTGACCTCCAGTTTTTGACTGTGCTGCATTTCATTTTTGCTGGTTCTAGAACTCTGGACACTTTACCACTGCTGATCAGTACTAAAGTGAAAGTGCTCCCTATCTAAATTACGATTGGGATTGGTTATCCATGATTGGCATGTTTGATTTACTGGTTAGTCCCTAGCAGAGTGCACTGAATGTGCTCAGGGCCTCTAAATCAAATGATACTAGCGGGCCTGCAGCACTGATTGTGCCACCCACATGAGTAGCCCTGCAACCATGTCTCAGACCGGCCACTTCAGTGTCTGTGTGGGCAGTTTTGAACTGCCATGTCGACCTAGTGAGTGTACCCACTTGTCAGGGCTAAACCTTCCCTTTAACTATCTGTAAGGCACCCCTAAGGTAGGCCCACGGTAGCCCTATGGCAGGATGGAGTGTATGTGAAAGGTAGGACATGTCCTGGTGTGTTTTACATATATTGATAATGAACTATTGCCAGCTTCATTTTTCAGTATTGCAAGGACTATGTATCCCAAAGGTTATCATTGGAGCTGCCTTGTAACCATTTACAAGTGTAACTCCCAATTGGGTAAAGAGGGAGATTTGGAGTTGTGGGTCCCTGAACTCACAATTTAACAAAACATGTCTTAGTGAAGTTGGTTTTTAAATTGCGTATTTGAAAATGCCACTTTTAGAAAGTGTATACAAAACAAAAATAAATTGCTGTGACTATTTAAGAGACAATTATTTTCTCAAACCAAGTCAAATGGATGTATGACCTTGGTCTGTGTATTTATTTTACATTAAATTATATAATGGTAAAAGGATAAGCTGATATTGACTTTCAATTTGCCGTACAAATAGACAATTCTCTACTTTCATATTGGTCAAAAAAGACCTTTCAAACAACTTGAAGTGTATTTAACAAGCATTAAAACAAATATTAAATAGACATGGACTTAAAAACATTAATTTTTACAGAAATTAAAACGAATATATAGTTAGTAATTCTGTGCATAAACAACAATTTAAGGGTCAATTAGACCAACATAAACAACTCCAGTGAAAAGTATTTAAAAAACATAGTTGATTATCACAGATGATATAGGTGTCGTGACCGTCTTGGAATGAGCAAAAGGGTTGTTTCCAATTATATTCAGAAGTAGGATTATTGTTTATAGTTGTTTTCCCACTGTCCATTTTGGGAAAATTGCCCTAGCCTTTGTCGTCAACACGTTTCAATCCTCTAGGAATTTGGGGTTCTCTTCAGGACCTAGACTGGGCATTTTCTGTGAAGGAATAATATTCTTTGAATTAGCTGGTATCCACCTCAATTTTAATCTATTATGTTCAAACAACTGAGAAATAAAGGGTATATCTCAACTCTTATTAAATGGAGGTAAGGCAACACTTATTCGTCAATTCGTCTCTCTTTGTATAGACAAGTGTTTAGCTTTGTTAACTGGCTTGAAGTCTGAAACCAATAGATTAATTGGTATTACTAAAGAAATACATTTTATTGTGAAATGTATTCTAACGACTGAGAAATGAAGGATGTACTTGAATTCTTCATGAATAGAGGTCTCAGCTGTTCCTCCATTCATCTCGCTTCGTATTGACCAATGTTTAGCTGTATCTGCTGTCTTTTTATCTGAAACCAATGAATTATTTGGTATTATTAAACTAATGCATTATGTTGTGAAATGATGCTGCATAACACTCTTCCACGCATGCATGCTTTAATGTACTACACTGGCATATTTAGAAAGAGATTTGAACAGCAGTTGTCATTTTCGTAAACATATTAAGCTTAGCAGATAAGCGTTCTGCTTCGGATTGAGGCTGGTTCATTATCGAACCAATCTGTAAATCAATTCAAATTATTTGCCACTGTTGAATTTTCCAGTGGTTTGGTCGTGTGAATGGAACCTTCTGTAAGTGGGGCTACGTTGTTCTATTATATATTTGTGAAAAATAGAAACATTGTTGCTCCAGTGTGTGCAGCTACTGAGAAAGGTGGGTGAGGCACTTTCAATTGCACTGTGTGTGCCCTAGTTGAAGGAAGTTCCAAATCAAGCACAACCGTATGTACTTCAAATTTCGTGTGTGTTTGTACAATGTACTCTCAGCCATTATTCCATCTAGAGTATGGGGGATTCTGTCTATTCCTGCTCGGTTGATATAGTAAAACATATTTGGTCAATCTGGAGCATGGCTTTGCTGGGTATTATGGTACCTGTGGTGTGAACTTTATTGTGTGGTAGTACTACTCAATGTTAAAGTTCCAGAACATATAATGTGTGTCATCATCTGCAATTGTAATTTATTTACTCCGGAAATCTCATTGAGTCCTTGGCTAACAGTGTGAAATTTTAATATTAAATATGCTTCTTTTTGCATCAGTCTTGCTGCAGCATCGCCTTCTCTATGGTTATTCTTGATGGCAGTTAGAACAGTCCGCCTAAAGTCTTTCTCTGTATGACCTTCTTTCATGAAATGGCTTACTTGAGGCATTGGGGCTCTCTTTTTTTGGTGCAGGATTTGTGCTGGACTATTTGCTGTTTGATATCCTTGTTCATTTTTCAAATATAAATGTTTCCACATGGACAGATTATTGCATATATAACGTTAGTTTTCCTTTCTGTAAAAATCGATGTGTTTAAGTCCATGCCAATTAATTATTTATATTAATGCTTGTCGAATACAGTTGATCGTTTGAAAAGTCTTTTTTGACCAATGTGAAAGTAGAGAGTTGTCTGTTTGTATGACAAATTGAAAGCCAATATCAAGTTATGGTGTTAACATTACAGAATTTAATGGGAAAGGAATACACAGACCAAGGTAATACATTCATTTGACTTGATTTTGAGAGAATAAGTGTCTCTTAAATATTCACAGCCATTTATTTTTGTTTCATATACATTCTGAAGAGGCCCAATTTGGCCCAACCTCACAGTATGTTACTTTTAGAAGTTGTTTTTTTCCTTGCTTTACCATTCTGCGCCTCTGCTTTCCTGTGGAATCTATGTCTGTTGGGCTGTATGTGCATTTGCTCTAGACAGTCACACAAAGGGAGCTGAGATGTGCCCTGCATAACCTGATGGCCCATCACAAGGTAGAGTTTTGGGAGGAGTTGTCACTGACACCTTAATAGGGCTGTGACTGTCCTCACTCAAAGCTGTCTCCACCCCCTGTAGTTTTTTCTGGAGCCAGGTCATGGAAAGACAGTGGCTTGTGCACTACAAAGAATTTCCTTTGAAGTTTTTCTTCTTCAAAGGCAGAACTGGTATATCTATTGGAGCCGTGACACCATAACTTCAGAACACTTCTGGACTAAGAGGAGATTCTGTCAAGAAGAAGAGCTAGAGAACTTATAGGAGGGGGACTGCCACTCTGCGTGTTGCTGTGTTGTGTTGGTCTACTGCTTCCTGCGTCTGTCTTGGGCAGCGAAAGGGCTGGACATTGCTTTCTGTATCCTGCTTGTCAAGGTTCTCCAAGAGCTTGTGCATGTTTGCTTCCTGTTAAGAAGTTTCAGGGCCATCTAAGTCTTCATCTGCAGCCCCTGAACTCCTCTGCTGGGAGTTCTGACCTGCCAAGTGGTGCCAATTCTAGTTCTAAGGTCTTGTAAGTAGGTTTGCTTCAAAGAACTGAAGAAAATGCATGCATTAGACTTCAGCACCTGTTTGTCCAGCCGCAGCAATGCGGTATGGTTGAGAAACCAATGCATCGCCATGGTGTAGATGAAGAATCAACGCCGCCTGCCATGTGGCTGAAAAATCGTCGCAGCCTGAGTCCAGAGCACTGTGTCACTGACGTCCATGGCACCCGCCACAACTCTGATGCAGGCCCTGCTGTGAAGCTGAAGAAATTGGCGCATCACCTGCTCACGGCTGCAAAATTGACACAGCGCCCTTTTCACCACTGTCACATCGACCCAACATGTCTGGATTTTCAACATATCGCACCTGTGCCCCAGTTCTTTATTAACGTTGTCCAGCAGTAAGGAACCAAGGCTACTTGTCTGGAGATCAATGCATCACCTCACATCACAGTAAGGAACCAATGCACTACCTTACCTCACAGCAATGAACAAATGCATCGGATTCCCTGCGCTGCAGTGAGGAACTGATACATCATCTCCCCTGGCAGTAAGGAGCGGATGCATCACCCCCTGGTAATATGGAATCCAGTGCCTCACCTCTCTTATGCCTGTTTCCTTCTTTGACTTTGTCGCATTCCAGATACTTTGTAATAAAAGTGACACATCCATAGCTTCCTATGGATTGAACTGTTTTGAACCTTTTAAAATTAATATCACTGCTTGTGTATGTTCCATTTTTGTCTTGTTTCATTCAGATAAATACTTGTTATTTTTCTAAACTGGTGTGGTGTTGTTATGTGATGTTTTCACTGTGTTACTGTTACATATGTTGTTTTTGTACAAATGCTTTACACGTTCCCTCTGAGATGAGCCTGGCTGCTCATGCTAAGCTATCAAGGGGCTGAGGAGGGGTTATCTTTGGTGTGTGACTCGCTTATCCAGACTAGAATAAAGGTCTCTACTTGGACACGGTGGGAGCCAATGCCAACTAGAGACGCCTATTTCTTACAGTTATTTTCACAGAACATTACATGCAGAAGATGTATCTTGCCAACAAAAAGGCTGAAGGATGTTCCCAAAGATATATTATGTCCTGGTGCATTCTCCTGCAATAGAAATATATCATACCATTTGCTAAATTAAAAAAAAACTCTAGAAATTCGTCCTTATGTTTTCTGAACCAAATTCTGCATCTTTTCCCACTCTGTTGAAAGCAGTGTTAAAGGCTGTAAATATTCTCTTGACAGACTTAGGTTGAAGAGTGTTCTAATATCATTATATGTTCTATGGGCAAGCTTTCACAACAGCCCTGCCAGAGGACATTCCTTGGTCAAAGCAAAATCTTCTTAAATGATCTTCTCACCTCTAAAACAAGCTTGGGCCTAGGTTAAGATTTATTATAGTTAAATTATGAGAAAGTTGCAAGGTGGACATCTTTACTAAGCACTACAAATAAAAGGATGAGGAATGTGAGTTCTAAACTATAGCCATCAATATTACAAAGCAATTAACTTATTGGCAAGCAGCATTTTAAAGAAAACCAATAAAGGTATGCTGAAGAAAAATGTTTTTAGCCATTACAGTGACAGTAATTGGGAGCACCCTTTAACTGGGATTTTAGTGCACATTAATGTAAGTCAACGGAGGCCAACTAAAAAGTATTTTTTTTTAAAACTAGTTTACAGTTGAGTTTTTGTCCAAAATGTTATTTACCCAATAATGTGTTTATTGAGGAAAATATGTGTGTTATGTATGCTACTCCTCAAACTCCAAGTAATGCCCTTGACCACTTTTCTTAAGCAACAACCATGGACACATTTGTAGTCTGGTGTCAAGATGAAAATGATGAAAAATTCAAGGTCTAGGAAGGGAAATTTCACAAGCTTATGCCCTATGCAAGTTTGTTAGGTTTGCTGGGTACCTTACTTCTTGGATATCCTGTAGCAGTACACAACAACCTTCCCCGTTTCCAGATGGAATTGCTGGCAAACTGCAGCATGGTTGGAGGCACTGAAGCTCAGTAAAGAGGCATGTAGAAATTCAAATCATCCTGACAGTGTAGAGTTTCTCGAAAAGTATGTGAAGTTTGCAAGTTGTTCAGAATAAATAACTTTGCCTTTGTCTTCTGGGAAACAGAGGGGCATATTAACAAGCTGAAGTATCGCTGCTTTCTCGGCGCAATTCGCCGAGAAAGCGGCGATACTTCCAGCACCCTATTAACAAGGGCATTGCAACGCCTGCCTCAAGCCCACTTTGCATGTCAGCGAGAAACATCGCTAATGACATGCAAAGTGGGCGTTCCCACGTCCAACCACATGTAAAATGTGGTTGGAGGTGGGAACACCCTATCACCAAGGCAGGCGTTGGGAGGAAAAGACCTGCGATAAACTCGTTTATCGCAAGTCTCCCAACGCCTGCTCTGACCAGGCGTTAGGCATTGATAACATGGGGGTGTGGATCATAAAGCTGAATCCACCCCCCCCATATTATCAATTATCAACCATTAGCTCATGAAAACAACGCTTGTTTTCACGCGCTAATGTTCACTATCGCCGGCTATCGCAGGATTTACTATCGCCTACGTGTTGTGTGTTGATAATAACGCGCTAACACGGTGAAAAAATCCGGCGATAGTGAAATGTGCGATGTGCGTTTTGTAACGCACATCTTGTTAATATGCCCCAGAATTTTTTAAGTTCATAAAAGTATGAAAAATAATTCAGTTGTTCTATTTGTAGATTATTATCGATCAAGCGAGGCACTTCTGGCACATGATTCCCATTCCACTAAGCGGCCAAAGACTGTCTCTAGTGTCTCCAGGAGTTTCGACTAGTCTCTTGCTCCTCTGTTCTATTTGAATTTCCAGGCTGCTTGGTGAAACACACTTCTAGGCACTTTGGGGCATATTTACAAGCCGCTTGCACCACTTTTGCGTCACTTTTAACATGGGAAAAGTGACGCAAAAGTGACGCAAGGGGCTTGTAAATCTACCCCTTTGTTTCTGGACAGAAGTTAAACAGGAAAAGCAGTAGAAGGAACACTCCACTGATCTCAGAATGGTTATGGAGAGATACTTTCCACAATCACAACAGGGGCACAAGCTTAAGGAAAATGTGTTGTATCTTATTTCTTCTCTTCAAACAAACTGATACAAAGTCAGTGGGATCCATTAAAGCACTAAAAAACGGAAAAGCAGTATTTCTATTGGTGCAATTTCTAAGACTGAGTTTCACCACTAATTAACTATCTTTGAGCCATCTTTGCAGGAAAGTGTGAGGGCTAGTTAAAGTAAGTAAATCTTACAGACTGCTTGGTCTGAATATCAATATGTCAGATGTGTTTGCTTGGGAGCAGTGGCTGTTCATTGTTTGCACCCCAATACCTCAGAAGTGAACAGTGTGGCAAAACAGGTCAGAAGAAATGACTACAACGTTAGTGTTGAAGCCAGACAGGTGGCACTAGTACCTAGGAACCACAGGATTCCCTACTTAGTCTCAGCCCAGTGGCCTATCCAGGAGAGGACTAATGAAAGAAATTCCACTGAGTTCTTGCCATAAACATTCATGAAAATATGGATGCCCCATTTGTTAAAAATTGAATTCCAGTTTGGCTGAGGTATGCACCCAGTTACGAGGCAGGAACTACCACTCTAGTCAGGGTAAGCAAGATACACACTAAAAGATAACCTGCACTCATCCTCTGGTAGCTTGTAACAGAGCAGTCAGGCTTATCTAAAGAGGCAATGTGTAAATTATTTGTGCAACACACACACACACACACACACACAGTAACACAATGAATACACCACAAACAGACTGCACACAGTTTTAGACAAATATAGAATATTTATCTGCGCAACGTAAGAAAAAAACTGCAAAAATCCAATCAGTAGAAGTCAAGATATGAATTTCTAAAGTAAAATGCAAAACGGTGAAGTAAGTCACTAGCGCTTAAAAGGTTACTTGAGGTCAAGAGGGACTGGTTTAAAATCAAAGTTAAGGCAGACTGCAATGGACGGCAGGCCGGTTACAAGACCCACACAGGGCTCGCTTAGAAAGTACCTTGAATGGAGTAAAGCATCAACAGCACGAGAACAGATGCTTTGATCATTTCCATGCAGTCGGGTCGCTGCACTGTCATCGAGCTTTCATGAAGTGAAGACAATGCATTGTCGTTAAGTCGCTCAGAGCATTGTCATCAGGCTGCTTAGGCTGTAACACCGCTGTTGTTAAACAGCCTCTGCGTCAGCGTCGAAAGGTGATGCAGCAGTTCTGACCTGTGCAGTGGTGACGATGATTAGTTTTGTAGAAATCAGCTGCAGGAGCCCCTTCTGTGGACCAGCACTTGGAGAGGGCCCCTCAGGCAAGGGCAGGACTCACAGAAGGCAGAGTCTAGCAGCACCAGCAGGGTTGCAGGAAATCTTTTGTGTCCATTAGACTTCAGAAATCAGGAGGCAAGCCAGCAAGCTTTTGGAGATCACTTGGAAGGAAGGCAGAGTAATTTAGCAGAGTCAGTGAGCAGCAGAGCAACAAGCAGAAGAGCAGTCCTTCCAGAAAAGCAGTCCAATTGAATCCTTTAAGCAGCACAACAGTTCTTCTCACAGAGGTTCAGTACAAGATTTAGAAGTTTCAGATTTCATGGGATTAGAGACCCATTACTTATACCCAAAAGTGCCTTTGATGTTGTGGTTGGCTTCAAAACAGCTCTCTAAAATAAACAAGGATCCATTTCAACCCAGTCCTGTCTGCTAGGCTATCTGTGTGTCTGTGTGTGTGTGTGTGGGGGGGGGGGGGGGGGGTTACAACAGTCCGTTGTGTGTGGCAGGTCACTACCTAATGAAGTGTAAGTGTCAGTCACTCCCATTCCTCCCTGCTCATGAAAGACCCATCAGAATGCACATGAATACAGATGAGTGCTCAGAATCCAGATGAACTTACCTTCTTGTGTCTGTGTCGGTCTAGACGGAATGCACAAAGTGTAGCTGTCAAACCCAGACATGTATTGGAGACAAGTTGTCAGGCATAAAGAGCAGTAATTACAGAGAAATGTCAGCTTTCTAAAAGTAGCATTTCTAAAACAGTAATGTTAAACCCAACTGCACCAGTAAAGAGGATTTATCATTACCCTTCAATAGATATGAAACATGAAAAAGCTGCTCCTCTCTGATCAGGAATTACATATTAAAAGTGTATTAAAGAATTCTCAATGCTGGCCTATGGGAGAGGTAGGCTTTACAGTAGTGAAAAATGAAATGGGCTGCTTGTCATGACCAGTACATGCAAAACATACAATTACATGCCCTATGTTTTACTTACATGGCACCTTGCCTTTAGGGTTACTTAGGACCTACCTAAGGGCTTAACAAGTAGTTTTAAATGCCAAGTCAAAGTGGCAGTAAACTGCACACACCGGCACTGCAGTGTCAGGCCTGAGACAGGTTTGAAAGGCTACTTCTGTGGGTGGCATAATCAGCACTGCAGCCCACTAGTAGAATTTGAACTACAGGTCCTGTGTATATGGGATACCATTTTCAAGGGACTTAACAGTACAACGAATATGCAAATCAGGTATACACCAATGTCATCCTGGATAGGGGAGTAGCACATGCGCTCCAGCACTGGTTAGCAGTGGTAAAGTGCTCTGAGTCCTAAGGCCAACAAAAAGAATAAACAAAACGTGAAGGTAAAAAGGTAATAGATCCAGTGGAAGACCACCCTGTGGATGCCAGGTATAACACCTTTCAAATGAAACCCAAACAAAGCAATGTGCATTAAAGGTGGCGACGGGGCTTAATTCAGGCCCTTGCAGCCCCAGCTGCACAAGGCGGCCAACAATTCCTTTGGGGGCCCGCAACCTTCCAGGGAGTCCCCCATTGACCAATGAACAACTGGGAAACTCAGGGGTGTCTCGTCACATTCTGCAGGGGGGGGCATCATTTTGCATTTCGCCACAGAGCGGCAAATATAATTTTAAAGCAAAAGATCCACAATCTGACTGTCTTTTTGTTAGTTTCAGCAAAGTTGACATATTACTTTACATTTTCTTAGTGATTGTTCCATGAATGAGACCGTAAAATGTTCTAACTCTAAAAAGAGGTTTAACAGCTTTCTGTCTGCAGGACCCAAGATTGTAATATGTTCTGCAACATGCGAAAGCAGACAAAGTACATGAAGTAAAAAGCATGTTTATCTCCATTTGCTTTCAAAATGAACTCACAGCTGGCGGAGGAAAATAAGCTCATATAGCAGTAACAAAATTGAATTGGCAAATGTTTCATAAAAGTCATCTGACAAAGGGCAAAAACCCAGGTCTGCCAGGTCACACGTATTGTGCGAGTGTGCTCAGTACACGGGAAATATGCTTAGTTCATTTATAGAAGCACACAGGGGCTGGGGCGCAAACTTAGGGGCAAATTTACAAGACCCTTGCGCCACTTCTGCGTCATTTTTAACATTGGAAAAGTGACGTAAGTGTGGTGCAAGGTGCTTGTAAATAAGCCCCGTAGTCTTTAGTAGAAAAGGCAACAGTGGAGATTACAGTAAAAACACTGCACTGCCTTATTCAGTCAGGTCTTGAACTGACTGCAACCTGTACTCAAGGAATGCTGGTATCCTTTAAATATCTGTCAATATTGGTTGCTAACTAATAGTTGGGTGAACTTTTTGAATATTATCCATTAATATGGAACTGTAGCAGTTTTTGTCTGCAAGAAAGTATATACACCAGAAAATAAAGATAAATATAAAAGGAATATGCCAGTTTTAACAATGCAGTGCACTATCACATTAGAAAAAATCGATTTGGTCTACTTTTTTATGGTCTGGCTTGATAGCACAGCTGTCCCCAGGCAATTATGTGAAGGACACTAGTGAGGTGCTTTGTCCCGCCCACATGTTGGATTCAGGAGTACTTGTTTTGATTGGGCAGAAGTTGTGTGCTTCCACAAAGAAGTGCTTGCCCTTCACACAGCTGTGATCATTTTATTTATTTATCCAGCTGCCTGAGCTTGAACTTTAACATAAACACACATGACATTGTGAAGCTATTAAAGTGTCTCAGAAAGATAGAAACATTATGTTTTCTCGGGGAACAGCACAGATGGGATTTGGGCAGTCATTATCCTACATGGATCTTTAGGTCTGGCTTGAATGTTGAACTGTTACCTGACCTTTTAACCTTAACCAATATTATTGTATTCTGCAGTTCTTTGCTTTAACACAAATACATATTAATTTCCATTCTATTTACTTGCAATGCTTCACATTACCATACGACATTCCTTTAAAGCCAGAGCTATAGGCATTGCCAGTTCTTGTTTTTATTTTTATTTTATCGAAGAACTTCACTGATAGCAGAGCTGATTGAAATGCAGCCCAAAACCTGCAATTATTCATTACTGGCACATTTCCAGCATTCTCAATCTGTTGGCCTAATTTTCAAGGTTTGCATTATTTAAGATTTTATAGTCCTGCCCGTCTTCTGGCTTTCTTTCTTGTTCCATGAAAATATGAAGGTCTGCGCCACCAAATTCACTCTGAGACCTAAAATATTGTGCTGACACCGTTTACAATAAAATATACCCAATGAAGCTAAATGCAAACAAAAAAGGCAAGCCCGTGGATGCGAAACCTTATGATAGCATCAGGGCGCATCTAGTCTCTGAGAGCAAAGAGTTCCTGAATTTATGAATTATTCAGAAACCACCACAGACGAATGATACTATGTCTACATGAAAATGGAGAAAAAGCTCTTGAGTCTGCAGTTTTTCTATAATACATTCCTGTTCCCTCTGTGGGCTGTTTTCTCTGAGGTTGTTTCTTTTCTTAAATGAGCAATCAGTAAGTCAGGCATGTACATAAAATCATTTACTACAGAGCATAACCAGAGCGGCTTTAATTTCGTATTCATTTACAACATTTAAATTATTCAATAACATGGATCACTTAATTGGGTGAAAAATGTAAAAATAGGCAAAGGAACATCTATATTTTTTAGTGTTAATTATTTAGTGCTTGAAAGTTTCACCTTAAAGTATTTCAGTTGAGTAGGTCACTAATGGGAACTGGGGGACCGATTCATAAAGATTGGTGTATGAGTAGATGTGATTTACTCTTGCGGTACTCCTGCATAACCAGTGGCACAGCTAGCCCTTGTGCCGCCCATGGCGGTCACTGCTCTTTTGCATCCCACGGCTGCTACGTGAAAGAGCGGGAGAGGTTGGGGGGTGCTGGCGGTTTCTGCGTTACCGCCTCCCTTGCTACGCCACTGTGGATAACCAATTTCTTTCAAGAATAAGCTAAGAGCAATCCAGGCTTTTGACTTGGTTTCTGCTGGAATTCCAGAGCAATACAAGAGTAAGAGGCAATTGTATTAAAGTTCCATTTTGCATTACCTAAATAGCGAATTTTAGGTAATCCCTATTTAGGGAATGCAAAACAGTATGCAAGTAAATAGCGATTCTCTAATAGTGAGTCACAATCGCAATTAGGGAATTGCTATTAGGAAACGCTATTCCATTTGTTCCTATGGACCTAAAGGCCCACAGGTGCAAATGGTTTTGCATTACCTAATTTGCGATTACCTAATTGGTAATCACAAATTAGGTTATGGTAAACAAGGGTGCTCGGGCCCCCCTGTAGCACTCCCCAAAAAATGGGCACATGTAAAGCGCACGCATGCCCTAGGGACATGTGTGCGCTACTTGGCACTTTGACAAATGCATTTTTTGTAGATTGCGAAAAATTGCACATGGTGACCATCAACTTGGAGTCGACGATAATAGCATTTACTATATGACAGATTTGCATATGCATAAGGGATCGCAAATTGTCATTCGCTATTTTTTTTTTTTTTACTTTGTTTATTGACAGCAGTTAGATTGCAAGGATGAAACAAGATACAATGTCATTTTTATAGAACATAAAACTGCGATTGAACAGTCAACCCCACTTCCCGGACCCCACATTCTGCAATTTAAGACATGTTGTATAGATAACATTCCTCACCCATGCAAATTACTTAAGGTGTACAAGGCTGCGATCACATACGGAGCCTCCTGAAATGGTCCATGTGGTATCTGGAGACTACTGAGCTAAAGCCATATCACCCAGCTCCACCTCCTCGGTGTCCCCCTCGCGTTCACAACACGCCAGCAAATAGTCTCTAAGCAGAGCCCATATATCTTTAGGGCTCGATCTCCTGGGAAGTTCTTCCCAGTATGTGTTTAGCTGCTCCTGGCAATATACCAAGTCTTTAAGCCACTGGGACGCCTTGGGGTAGCGCTTGCCATCCCACGTGAACAATACCCTCCTCTTCGCTAGCAGCAAAGCCACTCTCACAAATCGGTCCAGCACCCCTTTGGCCTCTGGCACGTGTCCCAGAAGACACAGAAGCGGTGTACAATCCAGAGTGAGTCCTGTCATGGCATCTAACATTTGCAGAACATCTACCCAATAGGAGTGAACAGCGTGGCAGTGCCATGATAAATGTATAAAGTCGGCACCAGCCCGTCCACACCTCCTGCAACAATCAGTGTCCCTGTAGCCTATTCGGTGGAGCTTCGTGGGGGTATGATACGTCTGATGTATGAACTTCAGGTGTATAATACGTAAGTTGCTATTGGGTGATAGCCTACCCGTGAGCGAGCAAATCTGAAACCAATATGTCCTCCGCCAGCTGTATACCCAGAGCATTGTTCCATCTAGCTAAACTGCGGTACTCCGAGAAAACCAATTCCGAAAACACCATCTTGTATAATCTAGTGAGCAGGTGCTTCCTAGTGGTGGCCGTAATCACTAGCTGCATCAACTTGGAGGTGAGAGGCTTGCATGGAAAACTGGGATAATGGTCACTCACAGCTCTATGCAATCGATAACATGTGTATGTGAACAGGGGTGAGGTGTTGGAAATATAGTCCAGATCGTCTCTGGAAATATATGTCCCATCACTGAATAGGTCTCCCAGAACGGAGATGCCAGCTTCAGTGAGCATTCGCATTGAGCCACCTTCTTGTACCACGGAAAGGGAACCGTGTCCCAAGATGCACATATTAAGTGCATATAGAGGCAAGCGATCCGTCCGTCTACCAATCTCCTGCCAAGCTGAGCTCGTGGCATCAATCGTGTTGATCTCTGCCCTAGGCGTGCATCTGTGTGTGTGCGTTAGTATACTCTGCAAAGGAATATCACCCGCATCTCCCTCCTCCACCGCCACATGCGGGATAAAGCCATGCGGTATGTACCAAAAGAACGCGAAGTGAGCTAGTCTGCACAGATAATAAATGTAAAAATCTGGAGCGCAGAACCCCCCTCTGTCAAATGGTAATGTTAGGGTGTTCCAGCTGATACGGGAGGTTTCGCACCCCACACCAGGCGGAGTAGCTGAGTCTGCAGCGTGGTGAAAAAATGCTTATTTAGACGAATAGGGATATTACAGAATAAATACAAAAACTTGGGGAGTACTACCATTTTTATGACCGCAATGCGATCCGCCAACGACAGAGGCAGAGCCACCCATCTATCCACCTGTTGCACTAAATCAGCATAGGCCCTTCCATAATTCTCACAGATGACAGTCTCTTGGTCTCTATGAATCCAGACACCAAGGTATTTCACCGGATCCACGGTCCACACCAACGGGTACTCCACCGTAGGAGCGGTAGTAGCCAGTGTGAGAGGGATTATAACCGACTTCTCCCAGTTTATACTCAGTTCAGAGAAGAGGCCAAAGCGGATATATTCTCGGATAATCTGCGTTAGGTGGGTGTGTGGTTGGCGAACATACACAACCATGTCATCTGCATAGGCAGAGATACACACCGGTCTTTGTCATTCGCTATTTGGAATCGCAATTTTAGGTAACGGCAAAAAATTGCACTTACCTAAAAGGCACTGTCAAAGCCTTTCACATATCTTTAGTGATTCGCACCATTTGCAAATGCATAATATGTTGATACATGTGGCTCTAAGTCATAGGAAAATCTTTGCGAATCGTGCTCTGTGTCTGCAAGCTCTTCAAAAGAATCACTACTCTATATAACACTTCTGTATGTGACACTGCTTCACATATTGGGGCTCATTCACAAAGTGATTTGCGTCGCTTTGTCTGGTTTAGGCACACAAAGAGGTGAATATACAAAGACAAGACACTTACAAAAAGGGAACCTGCACTTGTACGTGTGTTACTCACATGTGCTGCTGTCCCTTGAAGTTGTGATATCATGCCTGCATACATAGCACTCAAAATCCGGGGAACTGACATTCGAGGTGAAGTTTCCCCGTACAATTTGTTATTATCAAACTCTTTTGCCTAACCACTCGATCCAGGAGAGACAGTAAATCGCTTTAGATGGTGGGATGTGTGAGTAAGTAACCACATCTTTGCAAAAAAAAATGTGCCAAAACACAAAGGCAAAGAAGGCATTCAGCATGCATATTGGTAGAACCTGCACAATACCAAAGTTGGAAAAGCATATAAGGCATATATATGGGTAAAAACACCTAGTAAGTGGCAGTAAGACCTCTATAAATCAGTGCTTAGTTCTTAAAACAAAGAAGTGCCAGGGTACAGCGGAGTAGCATGGGTTACCAGTGACCTTGGGCAAGGCAAGTATTGCGCAGTGCAATTTGCAATTTGCACCCCCAATTTTGCTCCCCTAAGAATTTTGCGCCCATGGCAACTGCCCTGGTTGGCCCACCCACATTCCGCCATTGTTTGGGCCATTGTCCATATCCACTTGACTGCCCATTGCATCTGTCAGTTATGTCAATTACAGAATCAACATAGCTACTAACCATCTCACTCCCCTAAGTGCGACAATTCTAACTATTTCAGTCCCACAAATCTATAAGAATGGCTTTGGCAGCAGGTATTAGTACTTTTAAATGTATGTTGAATTAATAGACAACTGTTGTTGTGCTAGTTTCCAAACTAGACAAAGAGTGCCACCAAGTGGCTGACCGTCATAAGTGCTAGTGTTGTCAATTAAGTGCTGGTGCCGAGCACCGGAAACCACCAGCTCAGATTAAGCACTGCTTGCTATAAATGCAATTACAATTACAACTTACAAATTATTTCATCAAGTACTCCTGGAAACCTGTGAATGTCTAAGCAGTTCAGGCTTACTTTTTGAAAGTTTTTTTAAAATGCAGATGCGCTTAATCGAGACCCATGTGAGGGTGTCAATATGCATTTGCACATACATATGATTTGTGAATTGGGCCTATTGTGTTTTGTTATAGTTCCAGCATTAAACAGAGATTCCACTTGAAGGAAACATGTGTAAAAAAAAGTGCAACTGCCTGTGGTTTCAATGCTGTTATTGTTTAAGTCATTAGTGATTCTATTTATGTTATTATTTGTGATGCTACCTATGATGTCAAGAGGGAGGTCATGCTTATTATATTGAGAAACATTGTAGATACCATAAAAGAGGCATTATAGATACCTTGTTAACCCCTTCGCTGCGGGGGTTATTCCCCTGCTGTGCTGGGGAGGTGGGGGGCGCGCACAGCGTCCGCATGCTTATGACGAGCTCAGCTCGTCATGACGTACGGCGCTCCTGTGCTCATGACGAGCTCAGCTCGTCACAGGTGCATTGGCTCCCGTGGAATGCTCAGCACAGCAGGGGAATTCTCCCCGCACCTGAGCGTTCCACGGGCCATGACGCGCTGGGCTCGTCATGAGCACCGGGGCGCTGTGGCTCATGACGAGCTCAGCTCGTCATGAGCACCGAAGGTGTTAAACATAACAGAAGAACTACAGTTGTTTAAATGTTTTGGATAATAGCAATACCATCCTTCACATACATTTGTACAATGTTTATATAACATGTTAGTTTGTTTTATAGGAGCAACTTATAACACCTCAGATAATCTTCTTGATTTTGTAACTGGATGGATAGACCCCTGCTGGTCCTGGTCTCTAAGAGTGCCCAGATGAGTAATGTGAACAGGTACCGATGCCCAAGCTGTGCATAGTTACAAGCATAGGGAATGGCTAAGAGTTGCACCCTGTTCCATGTGCACATTCCACTGGCAGTGGGCACTGAATGTGGCCCACTGATGCACAAAGTGCAAAGTACAACTGATTCTATTCCCTAACACAGACTGGGCATGGTCAATAGCTGGGTCAGTGAACACTGGGTTTATGGTGTGGCTTTCAGTCACAAACTGTACCCAGCACACCTGTACTCACTTTAAATTAAGTCAGAAGCCTGTCTTTAGTATTGACAGTGTTCTTTCTCTAACCATGTATCTGATTAGTATGGCCTGTGACTCTGGGCTGTGGTTTCATAGCATGTCATCGGTCATGTCTTTTGCCCAGTGCAATGAGTCCAGTACCAAATTGTCACAGTTACAGCCAGAGAGTGTGGCCTATGGACTTCTCCTATGCATATTCCTCCAACACCAACGGCAGCTGATTCTGGATTTGGGAAAGCTTTCAGCCACATCCAGTGGCCACAAACCCATCAGAGTACCCACTGTGTCATGAGGAAAAATGTTTATGTGGCACACAATGGTTATTGTCGTTCAAGTTGTCTATGTCCTTCTAGTGGATGTGAAAAATCTGTTGGGACCAGGAAAATGAATTACAAAAGGGAGGGTGTCAGTGGCAGATTGGCCACCTGTGGCAGATGTTGACTGTTTTTGGGGGCCAGGCCCTGTACCCAACCCCATGTTGCAAACACCTGTAGGCTGTCAATGGCGAGATGATGGTTGAACACAGGGGTACTGGTCCTGGCCACAGGTTAGGCCCTACGGTTGCCCAACCCATGCCATCCGTGACCAGAGATTGTATGTGGTGGGGGTTGGCCCCAGTGCAGCCATAGTTAGGACTGGGTTTCCTTAGGAAATGTTTTTTTTGGCATGCTAATAACGTTAGTGCTATTTGACAAATCTTCCCAAAACTTTCCAAAAAAAAGGGTTGTTCACCTCCGCACCTTCCTGAAAGGTTTCAAGGTGATCTGTCAAGTAAGGCAGAGAAAAAGGAGCATCGTAAAATATGTTTTCTCTATGCAATTTCCCATAGGAAATGTGAACCGCACAGCAACCAAAATGGCTGAATGGAAATACACAAAATATGGCAGAAACCTATATCTAGATCCATAAAGTGTGCTCTATGTAATATGGGAGTGAATTTGTTCAGTACTTTTTGCAAAATTAAGTGTAAAAATGTGCAGAAATTTAAGGAGCTGTACCATCGCGGTACTTCCACAGAGTACCACAGTACCGCAAGCTTAAAGCATTCACTGTGATTGGATGGCTGCATAATGAAGAGAAATGTTGTGGCTGCCATTTTAGGAATTGGGAACTAAAATAAAAAAAAACATAAGGGGCAGGGTAGGGGTATCCTGACCCTCTGGCGTTTTACGAGGATTCCCAGAGGTAGCCCCCACTGGAGTCGAACTGACAATTTTTCTTTCACTTCAGTACAGACTTGCAGCCTTCCCATGATACTCAGCACAGCCCACCATGAACATTTTCGTCAGTACCACAAAATTACCATGGGACCAAAAAAAGAATGTGAGTTTGTGGCCTGCGGCTAACACCACGCCAAGCATGGCTGAAGGAAGCAAACACAAGGAGATGATGGACGGAGCGCTGAAACTTTTCAGACACTCACAGATCTGGGTTGAAACCATCATCGTTCTTTAGCTCACTTTGCCACCTCAGTTCAGACCCAGCTTTATGCAAATAAGTCTTGACCCTGTGTCTAAGGGGAACAGTCCAGCCCAAACTGCCAATCCAGGTCATCCCTGTACCGGAAACAAGCATTCTGGGACCGGTTTCGGGGTAACGCCCCTCATCAGTCAGGCTAGCTTGAACTCAATGGCAAAGTGAGCAAGGGAACAACCTCTGGGCATACCCTACCTGCTTAGGGTGCACAAAGCAAACACAAGGAGTTAATTGATGGAGCACTGAAACTTTTCAGTTGCAGATCTAGCTTGAATCCAGTGGCAAAGTGTACTTAGAAATTCACTGGAAAAAAGAATAAGGTGCTTTTATAATTAGGTGAAAATGTTTGTTAAATTGTAACATTGTAAACTCAACAGAAGACTGAAATTCACCAGTTATACCTAACTGAAGTAACTATAACTCAAACCTTCCTAGCAAACCTACAGTTGAGTAGATAAGGCACCTATCTGCCAATGTTCAGCACATTAATCTTACTGCCCACTTCTGAATGATTTCTTCATATCTCAAATTGAGCAAATTCTGTTTAATTTCATACTATTTCAATCAGTGTTCACACAGAATGTGCACATACTTGGTAGGGGGCTCAAAGTGCAAAAGAAAAGATATACAGGAAAACAAATACAGAGCAAAGAGATTATTTCCAATGGCCAACAGTTTGCGATTGGAAGTCCCACAGTCTTAGGGCCTTATTTAGATATTTCTGAAGGTGATACTCGTCACAAATGTGAGGGAGATCCCGTCCACCATATTACGATCCCATTATATCCTATGGAGATCAAAATACGGTAGCCGAGATATCTGTCCTGTTTGTGACAGAGTATTCCATCCACTGAGATCTAAATTAGGCCCTTAGACCCTTGACATGGTTGATTCTCCTCCTGACAATTTTCTGGTGCCATTGTGAGGGTCAGAGGAGGTTGGGCAGTGTTCTTCTCCAACAAGAAACCTTGCCAATGGACAAAATCATTCAGCTTTATCCCCGTTCCAAAATGCTGGTAGGTACTTCATAGTATGAATGGTATTCAAAGTTTGCAATTATGCTTGTACTTGTCATTGGATTTGCAATGAATTAACATATTGAATCAGCGGGCATACTGATTGCTTGGTTAGTGGCCACTGTCATTTGCGGCATATTGACAACAGCTGTAGATCAGAATAACAGGAGGCACATTAGTGCTTGTAATAGCACTTTCTCATTTAAATACTAGCATATTCATGGCATTTTTGGTGCACTGTGGTTACGTGGAAGGGTGCCCAAGTGCATTGTAGAAGAAACCTTAAGGAGAGTGGGAAATAGAGTCAAAGCATTATTCCATTGCTCCATCATTATATTTTATTATTAGTAAAATCATTCATGAAACTTGTTTTCATCTTTCCTAACCAACGAGAATAATGGCAAGGATATTCAATATTGAATTGGTGGATTTTGTTATAAATTCTCACTAAAACGTAAAGTTTATAACAAAGTAAAAGAATGGAACAAGTTATTTCTTGGTTGACTCCTTCACCCAGTAAGTTGTTTTGATCAACCCAATGCAGTTGCATAATACTATTTCCAACTTTCCATTGGGGTTAAAGGGAGTCACTATGCCTTAGTTTATGAGCCAATAGAGAAATGTCCACAATTTTGAAAGTCTACAAGTTAAAGTGCAAATAGTTCTCAACTTACTCAACACTGTGAGACCGTTCATAGAACAAACAAGACAAACCAAACAGCTGTCACTCTATTGGTTTACATTTTTGCTTTTCCTATCTTATTTGCCAAAAGGTAATTCCAAAGCACATTGGAAAGTCCTGCTGGAAATTCGAATGTAACTTTAAGTTGGAATCACAATAGAGGATTAATAGTTCCATGTCACATACTGCAGAGTACAGGCAAATATCAACATATGTAGTTTTAAAAACTAGAACCGTATGCACCCACGACCCATGCATGTAAGAGCGGTGGGGAGGTGAGGCTGGGTTGGGGAGGATTCGACAGATGACCACAAATGAAAATTAAATAAATAATTTGTTTTCCCTCGTGGTCATCTGTCGGATCCCCTCCCAACCTGGCCCCACCGCTCTTACCTGCACGGGCCGAGGCTAACAGTATGGTCTACATATGTCATTTTTGGCACTGATTGTACTCATGTATTTTTTGCTATACCACACGAACAGAGGACATCTTCACACGTCGAAAGATGCACCACATCATAAATTTGCAAATGATAGGAGATGCTACTCTCTTCTCATGGAGTGCATTGCAAACTTTCCTAGTTCAGCCAATCAAGAATTAATTTTGACTTGCAGCAGTTTTTGAGATACATGAAGACATAGGATAGCCAGTTGGTAAGGAAACATAATGTATTTCTAGATTTTACCAATGTAATCCAGTATGACAATCTTTCATTGAGTTTTATGTTTATAGTAGTCTATGTA
Source organism: Lissotriton helveticus (assembly GCF_964261635.1). NCBI lineage: Eukaryota > Metazoa > Chordata > Amphibia > Caudata > Salamandridae > Lissotriton > Lissotriton helveticus. The sequence continues at coordinate 193,383,631 of NC_136072.1, forward strand.
ATCAAGCAAAGTCACTATCTCAACAGCATGTCCTATTTTACTGTACTACAAGTTGTTATGTTGACTCACTAAATGAATGTTGTCTCCTTGCCTCCCCCCTTCTGCATTCAGACAACAGAGTAGAGGAAAAATATAATGAAGTTCTTGCATGTACAACAAACCCTAAAAAATCAGTTGAGTGCATACACGTTTTAAATGTTTTAGATGGAGTATTATTTTACATATCTTAAAACGTGAGCCATAGCTGATAATGTTTTGCTTATTTGACAATCCCTTATCACAAAGGAAATATCTGATGCCTTCAACAGCATGTAACACAAGGTGCATTCTATGTACTACAGATATAATTGACAGGTAGCCAAAAACTAACTTTACTGGACATTTCTTTAGCTAAAGCTTCAACAATATTTACTTTCCTTCACACTGGAGCTACAACATTTAGAAAATTGGCATAACGCTCTTATCTCATTTTTCAATTTGTTAAAATCATCAGTGTGCAGTTACAAACTAAGAAAAGGTTTGCTTACAAATTTGCTGTTATATAGCTGCCATTACATATATGTCATTTAAAATATATTAAGCCACAAATGTGAATTCCCCACTTAAATGGACACCAAAAATATACTTTTTCCACGTTATACTAATACATTCTTTACTGGGCACAGCTTTGCACTTGACTTTTGATCTTTGCAAATGTGTTATTTATATGATTACTGAAGAGTGATTACTCATCACAATGCCTTCTTCAGGCACACTTTCGCTCATGCTTGAAGAATACGCCTCATCACTCACTCTGCCTAATGGTGTGCCACAATACATTTCAGAATAATCATTGAACTCCATAGCATGACAATTTGAAGCACCCCAAATTACAACACCCTATATGTTTGTTGATTGTCCCCTATTTATGATGGATGTTCCAACCAAATAATAATACAGTCCTGCCTGTAATCACATTTTTAAAATGCAGCATTTTTGCTACCTTTTGCTGTGGTTGACACATTTCTGCATTCCTAATTGAAATGAATTAACCTGAAGAAGTGTAAAATCTTGCTAATGTTGAACACTTTAGTCCCAGTCATTACCTGTTGCCTGTTTTTTGGCGCAGGGATACCGAGGTTTGGTCTCTCCAACTGAAGCCAGTAGCCCCCACCAAGTTCAAAGTAATTCCACCCAAAATGGTGAGTAACATGGGGAAAGGGCCTTTTAATCCATGAAATTCTGCTTTTCCGCTGCCATTTACTGGCTGCTATGTAGAAGTCCTAAATGAGGTATACAGCCTATGCGATGGGAGCTAAGGGATGGTACCAAAGGTGAATGCTGGAGGGAGTGTTGTCTGCTACCATGTGGTTCTTCAAGGTTTGTGGGCAGGACCAGCTGTATGCTTCTGCCCACAAACCATGTCCACAGTTGCAGTGGGTAGAGATCCCGACCCATTGAAACCAAACCTAGTCTGTCCAGATCTGTCTTTACCAGCCTTGGTCATTGCAAATCCAGTAGTGCTAGGTCTAGAAATACCAAAACACACTGAATCGCTCAGAGCGGTATCCACTCGAGACAATGTTCTGGCAACTCATAATGAGATCTTACCTGTGCAGAAATCTCTGTGCATTGGCTTTTGATGAAATAAGATGCAGACCTAAGATGCCTGTTATTACAATATGAATATTTGTTCAAACCATTCTAATGTTTTTTGTAGTTATGTATAGCTTGGTAACCGAGTTGTGAATGGACTTTAAAACCAAAGATCATTGCAGTAAAACTAATTTTACCGATTTATACTGTAGTACTATCAACGTATTTTATTGATAGGGATAATACGCGTGTCTTTGAAAGAGAGACCTTTTTGTACCTCACTTGTTATATTTGGTGATGCCGATCACACTCAGCGCAACAGAAGACCATTCTACAGAATACAATAATCTCTAATAATCCCTATCAGGCTACATCTTTGTCCTGGCATAGACCTGTTTGGGCTCCCTACTATAGTACCTCTGCCACTGCTATTTGAAGCAACATACATGTTAGTGATTCATATGAGTTAGTAAGCTTTAGGTTAATCCTGGAAATTCACGTTTTAACTACATCAAAGCATACATAACCAGGCAACGTCTAACAGAAAATGTCTTGTGAATTAGTCATGGAAATTTGTGGGAGTAAAACCCTCCAAAGATAATATTAGGTGTTTATTTATATTTTAGTGGATGACCAATGTACAGCTGGGGCAGCAAAGGCTGCACCCCCACCATTTCATAAATTGCACATACATCCATTGTGGTTGTATCTTCGGGAGAAGGAGGCAATGGCATAGGGAACCCCCTAATTAACAGCTTATGATGTACTGGTTCCCATCAAAACAATAATTGTTTATTGGGACCCTCTGCTGTATGCAAATTTACAGAGAAAATGCTTCTAAATAACACTGCTGGTAAGGAATACCAGGCCGAAGTGTTGCAGGAGAGGGGCTGATCTTCGCAACGGAACTGAAAATGAAAAATTCCAAAAACTGAGGAATGCACAGAGAATGGGACACATAGAAACAGTGAGCATGAGAAAGAAAACAAAAGGATGAAAGACAAATGATGGGTACATTGAAAGAGGGCAGAAAGAACAGGAGGAGAAAAGAAAGGGGATAGGAAGGAAGGACACTTGAGAGGAAATAAAGAAGAAAAGGTCAAAGGCAGGATGGGAGTGTGAACGGATTGGTGAAAGATTGAATGAAGGGAAGTATGAAAGTATTGACAAATGAAAGGGCAAAATGAATGATGGGTACATGAATATATTAATGGGTGACTGAGTGAAAGGATAGGAATGATGCAATTAATTTATGAATATGTAGAAGGGTTAAAGAGTGGATGGAAGGATGATGAAAGGGAGAAGGGAACTCATCTAACGATGACTTCCCTTCTCCCTTTCATCGATGGTCAGTATGATTAGTGGTATGGTTCAAAGAGGGGTGTTTGAATTTTCTGGCTACTGCCTTGAGGGAGAGTTCAGGAGGGAAACTTTTACAGAAGTCCATCATGCCATGTACATATATGAATCCATAAAAGAGACCACCAAAGTTGGGATCCGTTAGACCTAACAGCCTTAGGGTGGTCTTCCCCCAACTGTTTGCCTTCCCCCTCCACTTTTCTGAACTTGATATTGCTGGTTTTAGGACTGCTAACCAGTGCTAAAGTGTTTGTGCTCCCTCCCCTAAACATGGTAATATTGGTTACCCACCAATAGGCATATTTAATGTACTTATAAGTCCCAAGTAAAGAGGTACTCCCTGTAGCCAGGGCCTGTAAGTTAAATGCTACTAGTGAGCCTGCAACACTGATTGTGTTACACCCTCAAGTAGCCCTTTAACCTTTTCTCAGGCTTGCCATTGCATTTCGACCTGGAAAAATAAACCTTTTCAAAGGGCCAAACCTTCCCTTTATATACATATAAGTCACCTCGATGGTAATCCCTAGACAACACAGAGGGCAAAGTGCAATGTATCTAAAGGCAGGCCATCTACCCTTAGTTTTTACATATCCTGGAAGTGAAAAAATCTTAAATCAATTTTTCAGTACTGCAAGGCCTACATCCTCCATTAAATACTATTGGGATTACCTTATTATAATTATCCAAACGGGAACATAAAGCTGCTTCAAGTTTGGTGTCTCTGGAATCACAATGTAAAATACAAACTTATGGTGTAGGATTTTTAAATTGCAATTCTGAAAATGGCACCTTTAGAAAGTTATATCAAACACACAATGCCACACTGGCTGTGCCTTTCAAATTTTAATTAAGTTGTGGCCGCTTTAATCAATAACATCGGTCACCATTTGTTTTTTTCAATTCTGTACATAAACATCATACACAAAAGTTATTGTCACGCACAGAAGATCATGTACAAAATATATTCTAATGTCTTAATCACTTCCATTGACATAAATGTCAACAACACAGTAGACAAAAACACAATTAGGACACAGCCAAATATGACAACATACTAGACAAAACAAATTTCCAGTTCAAGAGAAAACAAAATATTAGTTTGCAATATTTACAAATCCAAATTAGAGCTTAAGGATGATCATAGGTATAATTCTGAAGGCAATTTAACAATTAATTCAATTGCTCTCATATCATGGACAAAGCACCTCTGGAAAAGCCTAATTTTCACACCCTGGTTATTATTTGTAAAAAAACACAGATCATTTACATCTAATAATACCCTGGATTTCAATATTATTCTTCGAATCACATAAATATTGATACACCACAGTAGGTGCATAGATGATGGTCAACTTGTTTCGAATCCTCTAAAGACTCCTTTGCAGGGTTGTCCTCAGGACATGGAACTGATGTCTATTTCTCACATTACTAGTGATGTAGTCACTCGGCTAATTCAATTATTTTCACTGGCAATCAGGACTGGCACCGATCCAACTAGGCACTGTCTCAAATTCTAATTCAGAGTTTGTGCGAGGTAGACCAATTTGATTTACTTTCCTGTGTGGTCCTGCTGTGACATTGCTTCTGATTCACTCCCAGTTCACCAATGAGCAGCTACCACTTTTAGAAAGTTAGCATTTTCTTACTTTATCCATTCTGTGACTGCTGCCTGTCGCTGAGCCCATGTCTGGGGTGGGTGACAGCCACAAACAATGGAAGCTTAGGTGTGACTTGATGGAACATCTTAGCAGGATGGGAGGGAGTCTCACTTACACCTGAATAGGTTGTGTCCTGTCCCCACACAAAGGGCTGGATACCCCCATGTAGTGAGTCTGGAACCAGGATAGGAAGGACAGTGTCTCTGTGCTCTTCATATGCCTGTCTATGAAGTCTCCCCCACTTCAAAGGCACCACTGGCTATAAGTATTGGACCGCAGACACCACCACTTCATTAAACTTCTGGACCTGTGGATGCTCTTCCAGAAAGAAGGAATGATAAGCTGCAGAAGGACTGCCACTCTGCTGGACTGCTCTCTGCTGAACTCCTGTTTTTTTGCTGTGTTGACCTGTTGCCTGCTGTCCTCTGTCTGGGTGAGAAAGACTGGACCTGCATCATTTGACTCCAGAACCCAGAGTGACTCCAAGGGCTCGTTGGCTGACATCCTAATTTGAAAACTCAGAGTCATGCGTCCAAACATCCAGCTTCTGCTCCTGGACTCTGATAGCTGTGAGTCTACCCTGCCAAGTGGAGCAAAGGTGCTTGCCAGTGAAATCAATGCATCTTCTCTGCTGACCGATGCATTCCCAAGCAGAACCAACACATCTTGACTGAGCAACATATCCCCAAAAAGAAATGATGCATCACTGCTGCTGCATGGATTGGACCCATCACAAAAGGCTTGTATTGCTACCGCCTCCCAATTAGTGGAACTGATGCATCGCTTTTGGAACCACCACTACGTGATGCTTTACCTGGTACAAGCTCCTCTCATCCCTTGTGGACGGCAGCATCAGCGATTATGCTGATAATCTTCATTGCAACTTCCCCACTTATCGGAACAGACACATCGCCTCAGCTGTGACTTGGATCCTCAACACTGCACTTCTCATCGTAAGCCCCATCAACAGGATCCTCGACGCATCAGAAGCTCGCACCGGACCCTTGTTGCAACTAGGAACAAACACATTTCCTCTGCTGCAAACACATATTTGAGTGAATCCACGCACTGCTCCGCAACCCGGAATTGAAGTACTTTGTTGAGCAGGCCTAATGAGGTCCCTGTAGCCCGCCCATGCTCCATCACGGTTGGCCTTAACTTGTGACTTTGTTTGGTTCCAGCCTGACCAGATATCCCAATATCGCATTTTGATTCTCACCACTATTTTACTTAAAATCTTTGAAATTCAACATCTCTAGTTCTACTAATTAGATTTGTGCAGTTTTGATAGTTTTTAATTTCCTAAGTATTGCTCTATATTTCTAACCTGGTGTGGAATCTTTTTGTGTGGTGTTTTCACTGATTTACTGTTTGAAGTGTTGCACAAATGCATAAAGCCTCGAAAGTTAAGCGTGACTACTCTGTACCAAGCTACCAGAGGGTGATTACAGGTAAATTTAGGGTTTGCATGCCTCTTACCCTGACTAGGACTGTAGTTGCTGCTTGACCAGGGCTCATATTCCAGTCAAACAACAACCCAATTTCTAACAGGATCTTTCCTCAAATATTACAAAGCAAATGCCCCCAACATGCAGCAGGTTTTTACCCAGTGTGCTGAGAGCATTTCAAAATTTGGATGATCTGGGACACCAAGACAGAACGGATGCAGGAATTGTGTCACTATCCTAAACAGAGGTTACCCTGTGATGCTATTCCTGCCCTTTGCACATCAGTGAGGGTTTCCCAATGGAAAGTCCAGCAGTAGTCCATCATCAGAAAAACACATTTCTCCACATGGGGTGGCTCTTCCGTTAAGGCAGAGGAGCGTCACCCTACTGCCTTTTTTCAACACGTCAAAAAAGGACAAATAAAATGATAATAACAAGATGTTCTCATTTTATTTTTCTGTGCTGGGGCAGTTTTGTGGGACGGGGCTAGGCTGCACAGGGGAGGAGTGGTGGCACTCTCCTAAGCGTGAATGAATGTTTGGCCAGCCCTTTGGGGTCAGACAAACATTCATGTGTACTTTTACTCTCCACCCAGGCTGCTGTAGTGGCACCGATCCAACTAGGCACTGTATCAAATTCTAATTCAGCGTTTGTGCGAGGTAGAACAATTTGATTTACTTTGCTGTGTGGTCCTGCTGTGACATTGCTTCTGATTCACTCTCAGTTCACCAATGAGCAGCTACCACTTTTAGAAAGTTAGCATTTTCTTACTTTATCCATTCTGTGACTGCTGCCTGTCGCTGATCCCATGTCTGGGGTGGGTGACAGCCACAAACAATGGAAGCTTAGGTGTGACTTGATGGAACATCTTAGCAGGATGGGAGGGAGTCTCACTTACACCTGAATAGGTTGTGTCCTGTCCCCACACAAAGGGCTGGATACTCCCATGTAGTGAGTCTGGAACCAGGATAGGAAGGACAGTGTCTCTGTGCACTTCATATGCCTGTCTATGAAGTCTCCCCCACTTCGAAGGCACCACTGGCTATAAGTATTGGACCGCAGACACCAGCACTTCATTAAACTTCTGGACCTGTCGATGCTCTTCCAGAAAGAAGGAATGATAAGCTGCAGAAGGACTGCCACTCTGCTGGACTGCTCTCTGCTGAACTCCTGTTTTTTTGCTGTGCTGACCTGTTGCCTGCTGCCCTCTGCCTGGGTGAGAAAGACTGGACCTGCATCATTTGACTCCAGAACCCAGAGTGACTCCAAGGGCTCGTTGGCTGACATCCTGATTTGAACATCCAGCTTCTGCTCCTGGACTCTGACAGCTGTGAGTCTACCCTGCCAAGTGGAGCAAAGGTGCTTGCCAGTGAAATCAATGCATCTTCTCTGCTGACCGATGCATCCCCAAGCATATCCCCAAAAAGAAATGATGCATCACTGCTGCTGCATGGATTGGACCCATCACACAAGACTTGTATTGCTACCGCCTCCCAATTGGTGGAATGGCGCATCGCTTTTGGAACCACCACTACGTGATGCTTTACCTGGTACAAGCTCCTCTCATCCCTTGTGGACGGCAGCATCAGCGATTATGCTGATAATCTTCATTGCAACTTCCCCACTTATCGGAACAGACACATCGCCTCAGCTGTGCCTTGGATCCTCAACACTGGACTTCTCATCGTAAGCCCCATCAACAGGATCCTCGACCGACGCATCAGAACCTCACACCGGACCCTTGTTGCAACTAGGAACAAACACATTTCCTCTGCTGCAAACACATATTTGAGTGAATCCACGCACTGCTCCGCAACCCGGAATTAAAGTACTTTGTTGAGCAGACTTAATGAGGTCCCTGTAGCCAGCCCATGCTCCATCACGGTTGGCCTTAACTTGTGACTTTGTTCGGTTCCAGCCTGACCAGATATCCCAATATCGCATTTTGATTCTCACCACTATTTTACTTAAAATCTTTGAAATTCAACATCTCTAGTTCTACTAATTAGATTTGTGCAGTTTTGATCGTGTTTTATTTCCTAAGTATTGCTCTATATTTCTAACCTGGTGTGGAATCTTTTTGTGTGGTGTTTTCACTGATTTACTGTTGGAAGTGTTGCACAAATGCATAAAGCCTCGAAAGTTAAGCGTGACTACTCTGTACCAAGCTACCAGAGGGTGATTACAAGTAAATTTAGGGTTTGCATGCCTCTTACCCTGACTAGGACTGTAGTTGCTGCTTGACCAGGGCTCATATTCCAGTCAAACAACAACCCAATTTCTAACAGGATCTTTCCTCAAATATTACAAAGCAAATGGCCCCAACATGCAGCAGGTTTTTACCCAGTGTGCTGAGAACATTTCAAAATTTGGGTGATAGGGAACACCAAGACAGAGCGGATGCAGGAATTGTGTCACTATCCTAAACAGAGGTTACCCTGTGATGCTATTCCTGCCCTTTGCACATCAGTGAGGGTTTCCCAGTGGAAAGTCCAACAGTAGTCCATAATCAGAAAAACACATTTCTCCACCAGGGGTGGCTCTTCCGTTAAGGCGGAGGAGCGTCACCCTACTGCCTTTTTTCAACACGTCAAAAAGGAAAAATAAAATGATAATACCAAGATGTTCTAATTTTATTTTTCTGTGCTGGGGCAGTTTTGTGGGACGGGGCTAGGCTGCGCAGGGGAGGAGTGGTGGCACTCTCCTAAGCGTGAATGAATGTTTGGCCAGCCCTTTGGGGTCAGCCAAGTATTTATGTGCACTTTTACTCTCCACCCAGGATGCTCTACAGCCTTGGTGAAGAACATGCCCAGGCTTCCATTCCCCATCTGAGTTCCCAACCATGGCGCTTAGACCAATCACAATGCTACATTGCAGTGTTGTGATTGGGTTAGGAGAACCTATCCTGCTTTCTGCTCCAACAGAAGCCAGGAAGAGGACAGAAGAGAGGCGGCGGTCGGCCAGCCGGCCACATGTGAGTTTTGTATTTTATTCTTCTCCCCCCTCCCCCCACTGCTGATTCAAGGGAGCAGCTGCGACTGTTCTCCACACTATAAATGACATGTGGAACTCACAGGAGGATGTGTGTTCATCACCCTCCTCTATTTGCAGCTGAAAGACACAATTGCACATAGGAGTGGTTTGTGAACTGGACAGTCTAATTTATACTTTCATCTCTTGAATAAATGCATTTCATTGTCAGATTGGTAGCAAGTCACATTTAAGTTATATGACCAGGTGACATGCCTTAGGTATTTTAACAATAATGTTTTGGGGCTGAACTTTATAAAAATATTTATAACATTTATAATTATTATTTGTATTATTATTGCTAATATTAGTAGTGGTAGTAGTAGTAGTCGTAGTAGTTGTAGTAGTAGTCACATTATTTTGTGCTTTTTGTGGCTGCATTGCTGTTGCCTCATAGTGATAGGGGGCGAGGATAAGCAAGATGCAAGTCAAAGGAATAGATTGACATTCTCCTCCATAAATAGACAATAAACAAGCCAGAGGCTTCAGTTGTCCTTCACTGAGGAGACCATATTAATATAGTCTAATATTTCACAGTGCAATGGATGGGGAAAGTTTTAACATGGCATCCGGTGGGAACAACCGGCTGAGGCGTCTGACTGGTTTAGGGCAAGCTTTGACAATAATCAACTTCACACCCCCGAGCCTCTGTCATATGGAAATTATATCTTCTCACTCTTTAACTTCAAGCAGACTTGTTAACATTCAGCAAAGCACCGAAAATGCCCCTCTTTCAAACAGTTTTTCGATCACTTCATAGTACAGTGAGCCCAATATCGAATCACTATTTGCTTTGACGCAAATTGAGGCAGGCTCACAAAATGCAGGGTTTAGACATGTAATTGACAGAATGGTTAATTCATACCTATATATGTGTGTCCTTGACTGTTTATGTAATCACACACAGACACTTCAAAAGGATGCATATATTAGACATGCCACGTACATGAGCATTAAGCTGCTGAACATGTACATTTTCGTCCTTTGCCTTGTTTCCCCCATATCTGGCATATTTATGCAATATACATATTACATTTACTGCGGCTGTGGAAAAATATGGATTTCTGCTTCCCTTTTACATTTTTATTAATAGTTAATTTTTCACCGAACGCCTCCCTTTCCTTCAAACACCCCTAGAGAACTGAACTGTTTATTATATTTTCCCACACTTTCCGTATCACTTAAGCCTGAAGCACTTGGGTCAAAGTTGGAAATGCAGATAGTGCAAGTTAAAATGTCTGACAGTAGCGAATAAGCTGCTATGTGTTACAAGTGATAACATTTGCATTGCATTCTCTGACCACTCGTCTGGGAATGTAGACCAGTCTAATTAATTGAAATCTTTAACATTATGTAGAGCACAATTCCCAAAAATGTAACTGTGAGAAGCTGTGATTTATTCTTGGGCTACTTCTGGATTACTTCTGAATTCCAGGAGTACTCCTGAATTACTCTAGACCTACTACAGTGTGTCCATATTGCACTTTTGTACTGTCTGCATTTAACGCATTTGCAACATTTTGCACTCATGCAGTTTACTTATTCTGTATTGTGATTGCACTACTGAATATCAAGTTACAAGTATATTGTGGACAAAATATTTTAGACCAAAATATTGAAAGGTAAGTGCTTATAAAGGAAGTATAGATTTACTATTCCTAACTCCACCGGTAAGTACTTTGAAGTTATACATACACCGTCAAGGTATATATATGTGGCGTTAGGTATAGAAACTTTAAATTTGCTTACCTTTTGAAATTTTGTATCAGCTATTAAGCTTCTTCTCAGCTGAGTCAGGCTTATGTATGAAAAAAGTTAAAATCTCTGCATACAGATCTGAGAAGTGTTCAACAAAGGTAGTTGTACAGGTGTGTATGCCACCGAGAAAAGAAGATCTTCTGATACACAGGCAGATTGCTAGATTTTAGTATACTTAAGCTCCAGTCGCGGCCAGCATTAATCGCGGACATGGGGTCGCGCAGGGAGGAGGGAAGGGAGTTAATATATTATAAAGAAACTCTAACCTGTCCACCGGCTGGGTCTCGCGTTTTCTCTGCGCCAGTCCTGTACGGCGCCTACTTTTGCTCTCCTGCCTCCGGCAGGAACAGGAAGCAGGTAGCCTCCCTCCCTTCCCCGAATCCCAAAGCTGCAATGACAGCGTTGTGATTGGTGTGGGTGCCGCCCAGCAAGAGGCCTACAGGGGGGCCATTTTCTCCATGTAGGCTGCATTGCAGCTTACATGGAGAAAGGGCAGAGTGCGCATGACTGGTTTGGGTGACAACAGAGGGTTGCCCAAACTGTCATTGCGCCATCAGGAGTGGGTACACCACTCCCCCTGCTCGCAGAGAAGCCCCGCCCACCCCCCTCCCCCAATAAAATCCTTCTGTTCTGTTTTATCGCAGTGCGAGAAGTAGAAACATAAAATGGTAGTTATTACCATTTTATGTTTCTGCCTCTTACACTGCGAGAAAACAGTGGGGTGATGCTCCTCCGCGCTAGTACCCCCATTCCTCAGTCATTGATTTCAAGTTCTTACTTCAATAATTGTGACAAACAATCAGACCTTTGGTCCAAATCTGCATGTTTTTGCCCTTTCAAATGGAAATATTGGGTCTACATTTCCATACATTGGCAAACTGTTTGGAGCAAGTGTTAAATATGTGTGGGTGAGTTTTAGAAGGCCCGTTTGACAGGTGGTGTGGGGCAGAGGAGTAGGAGGAGCAAAGACGAGGTGAGGGAGGAGTGTTTTTTGCTCTTCCCAAGATGTAGTTGGAGAATGGGTGGAGGCCAGACACAGCCTCTGCCACAGTCCCTGAAGCTGCAAATCTGATATCTCCGGGCCGGCAGTTAGGTGGTTTGGAATTCTAATCCCACAATTCCAGACCCAGATACACTGGGATAGTGCATAATGCCCCAAACGGTATTAGATGATTAGTATTGGGAGGTACTCAATGAGAGTGCTGGACTTGGCGTTCTCTGCAGGGTTACTGCCTGACTATTTGCTTTATCCCCTCCTGTCTTTCGGAATTCATTTTTGGTGGCCACTCAGGTTGCAATTTTGCACAGTGCCTACTGTGTTTAACCATGAGAAGGAAATTGATAAAAATACTTTACAATAGTTTATTATCCATTTAAAGCTTTGAACAATGCCAGCAACTGTGCAGAAACCCTAGTAAATAACCCCCTTAGGTTTGTCTGCATGGTGGAGACTCTGCATGTGTGAAGGTAGAAAAACAGGCAAGGCCAGTTGTCCCACATATACACATGCAAGTTCAGATATCCAGAAGGATCTTATTTGTGGCAGTCTATCGAAATTACTAAACAGTTGAATGTATTTACCCTGTGTATATGTACATCTGTCAATTCAGCTGTTTACATTTTTTGCTTTTTATTCCATGTGGCATGGACATCATTCTCAGTAAATCAACCTCCGCAAGCTCCTTCATCATCTAGTAAATCAATGTTATGAAATGAACATGCTTACTGCATCATGAATAAAGTACGGCAGTCATTAATCACAGTCCAGGGAGGGGGGTCGCTAGACGGCGCATCGCAAGATGGCTGCGCCTTAGTAAAGCTCTGCCGGCCTAGTATAAATTCTGTGCAAAATCCTGGTAAAGGTATGCCATCATACCCACTAAGTAGTGGCATATCAGCATTAAAGGAGGTGTGGTGACATAAAGCAGCTTAGACCAAGTGTAAAAGGCGATTGGTGCCGCAACCCAACCCTGAGGCTGCTGGCGGCAAGGAGAAAATGGCAATCGCCAGGAGAGGCTAAAGACGCCTGGCGGACTGCGGGGGTGCTGCAGTTTATGCTGAGAGGGGAGAAAAGACTTGCGGCGCCAAAATAAACCGGTGAGATGAGGTTGCCTCCCTGCACCTACCAGCGGGACGACAAAGGGGTGAGGAAGCCTTATCAGGAGCCGAAACTACTGGCAACTATAATGTCGCGCCCAGCAGCAAGGCAGAAGCAAGGGGGCAGAAAACAGCGGTGATGAGTGGCCATGTGAATGCGCTGTTCTGCTGTGCCCTGCACTCACTGAGAGGGTGGAGAGCTATGGAGCACAGCCTCCCTGAGCAGCAGCAATCAGAGAACTGGAAGACTAGATGCGCCAGCGGAAGCTGGTATTGCCTCGGCCTGAGTGCAGCCAGCTAGGAGGAAGATGCACGGAGGTGAGTCACTAATCCGGTGCGTTGCTGGAACTGGGCCAAGAGACAGTAACATACAGAGGCACTGTGTGAGTGCTAAGCCAGAGTCTGCAGAACTGGTCTGTCCTGGCTAGATCGGAAATACAAGGGGGGGCCAATAGGCCCCACGCAAGCATGGCGGGGCCCGGCCCCTCCCACACCCCGTCCCTTTCGGGGCCGCTTGCCCCGCGCCCTCGCCCCGGAAGTACTGGTGTGCTTCCGGGGCGAGGGGGCGGGGTCGCGGCGGCGAAAGGGTTAAAAGCCTGGGGAGCGCGGGAAGCGGCCTCTTTGTGCCCGCGCTCCCAGGCTCGCTCCTCGCCCCACCGTGGGGCCGTGTAATTTTCTCTTCTTTATTTTCCAGGTGTCGTGCGGTTTCCGGCGTTGCAGATTGCGGTGGTTCGGGGACACGGACACGGAGAGCGGCGGTCGCGATTTGGCGTGAGCGAGCAGTTTTTGGAGCGGAGACACCGGGGGACCAGACGCGGGCACGGAGAGTCTCAGTTCCGAGCGGAAGCACCCGGGACCCTACGCGTTGCACAGAGGTCCTGCATGATCCTCGTGTACCAGTAGGGCCATTGCACTATACGAGGTATTTTGCGGGGTAGGGGGGGGCTCGGCAGTTAAGCAGCCAATCGAAAGAAACTGAGCTGGGGTTTGCAGAGCGCGCTAGCTGGGCATTTTAGAAGTAATGAAGACGCCTGTGAGCAGAATACAGGCGAGTCTTTTTGAAGCTAAGCAGGGGAATCAAGGGCACCGGGTGGAAGGGAGACCGGCGCTGGCTAATCAAAAAAAAAAAAAAGTTGAGCATGCTTTTGGAACTGTTTATGCCCTGCTACTGAATTTACAGCGTTTGTGTGGAGTCAATGCTTATGTACTGAGGTTTTGCATCAAACAAAAAACGAACGCTGAGCAGGTTTTGGGATTGTGATTGCCCTGCTACTGAAGGGGCTGAATTATAAGCGTTTTTGTATTCTTACAGCTGTTGTGGGAAGTGCATGCATATGTAGTCAGATTTGCATCTAGCAGGGTGTTTGTGGTCAAATATTACCATATGCTCAGGCATTCGGAGTAGACCTGGTTCTGTAAACGCGCAAACGAATGCTACTTTCTATGATTTGGGATGGTTCTGACGCTGCCTTGTTTACTACCGGTACATTGATCTCCAAGGTTAACTGCATAATATTTGCTTAATCCTTCAGAGCTGTTATTAGAATATAGGCATTAGTAGCAAGGAAGAATTGTTGATTGCTTGCCATTCGGTTTTAACAAATTTTCAGCCTTGTTTATTCATGCTTAGCGAAAATCAGGACGTAGCATGCTGTAACATGCACTGTGGTCGCTGCGGGCCACAATTTTGCTTTGAAAGCTCAAAGATGTGGATATGTTGCAGTGCTAAAAAGGCATATGCTGCTAGCCTGATTGATTCACTTCCTGACTTTCCTTGTCTCTGGGTAGTGGCTCATATATAGGCAACACCCTTAATGTACCCTAAGGAATTCTCAATTGTCCTTTTGAACAATACATAAGTAAAAACAAGAATATTAATTAGCCCAAAGAATTTGACCCTTCATTGACCAATTCATCCACGTTTTGTGCTTTTAAGATGAGTTCACATTATGCTGTCATTATGTTGCATACTTGCCTTACTGTCTATTTCCATGAGTGATGTTACTCCACAGAGCCTGTTTCAGGTGCACATCTTTTCTGTCAGCACTACAGCTAATCTATCTCTGCTAGCCAGGTACAGCAAGAATCTCAAGTGCCTATTAAACATTCTCAGGGCTCGGGGTTAATGATGCCAGTCTGGATTTTTTGTGGCTCATAACACTGCACTTATAATTGTTTAAAACCAAATTGTCTCTGCAAGGGCCCGGTGCGCCGCACAAACATCATTTCCATGGGCAGGCAGAATTGTCAGGCAGAGGCGAACTAACATGCAGTTTCTTTACAGCACTAGGTTCATGTTTTTAATGGTGCAACAGGTGCAGTGACACAGGGGCCCAAAGTTCTGGAACTCCGCCAAACACCTAATATTGCTTTATTTTACTACTGAACAGGCAGTTACGAGTACTGGTAGCTTGCAGAAAACAGGGCATGAGTTGAATGGTGCAGTAGGTGCAGTGGCGCCAAGTCAAAAGTTGTCAGAATTCCTCTAAACAGTTAATGTTGCTATTACATAGGTAGTGGTGTTCCTATACGTTCGTATAAGTTAAACTGTTTCTGTACTAAATACGAAAGTTAAATTAATCCGACAAGTATGTTCATCCTGCTCTCTTGAGACGCGAGCGTAGCTACCCCTTTTGCAGACAACAGCACATGAGTTGAAGGGTTCAGTGGCGCCAAATCAAAAGTTCTCAGAATTCCTCTAAACAGTTCATTTTGCTATTATATAGGTAGTGGTGGATAGCCAACGAAAGCTGAAGAAAAATGATAGGCTCAACTCCTTTCTGTATACAGAGCCACAGTGGAATAATATTTGATGCTAGAAGTGACGTGATCAGTCCAGTTCAATTTCGAATGCCCAAAGTGGATGTATTAATGTGTACACGTTTATATCAAGTACTGTTTGGCTCCAGTTGGGTGGAGAAGTGTGGCTAAAACGGTTAGAGTGGCAGACCCTGATGCAGAGGTCTAGCCCGGGACCAGGAGTCAATCCCCCGTCTTGGCGGGTTTTGGGCTCAATTTACCAGCAACTGCCAGCCTCTGATGTTCACGAATTTTCATTTAAGTAGAATAGTGGGGTAGGAAAAGTACTATCCCACATCCTATCACACCTGTTTACAAGCAAGTTGGTCCAGTAAAATTGTTGACCAGGGTGACCACCTGCTACTGGGGATAGCAATAAGGCAGTGGGACTTTTTAAGTAGAATAGTGTGGGTAGGTAAAGTACTATCCCACATCCTATCACACCTGTTTGCAAACAAGGTGGTTCAGTAAATAGTTGGCCAGGGGATAGCAATATGGCAGTGGGGTTTTTTAGCTCACAAGTTAATCAAAATGGATGGTTCAGGGCCACAAATAATTGCCTGCTGAAATTGGAAGATCTTTATCTCTTTCTGTGAATCAGGAATGTCCAATGTAGGCACAGGAGGGCTGTACCCATGACAGATTTGCAGGATAATCAACACGCTTTAAAATATGTTATATTTAGATGCACGGTATCTAAATGCACTTAATATGTTAATTCTAATCTCACAGAGATGCTGCCCATTGTATACCTACATTGGGGCAAGAACACTTTAAACGAGCATTTGTCAGAATGGTTGAGTGCAGGGAGCATGAAAAGCTGCCCGCATGGGGTTAAATGCTGTGACATTGGGCTTCACCTGTGACATTGGGCTTCACCTGGCTCATTCCTGGGTGGGGGCGTCATGTGGTTATCTCATGAACATCCAACTCTTCGCTTCTGAACCTATGCATTACTGAATGCAACGAATATCAGGTGACTATGACGTCCAGTGCTTGGCCGCTGGGAAAAGGGAGGCCTCAAGTGCATTCTTTGGTGAATCTTGAGGGGAATCTGGGGTGTTGCCACCCTTGTTGTCTGCATTGCTTAGATTTTGTTTGTAGTGTTCCTCCTTTTCCTTGAGAGGATTTGTAGATGGTTCAGAAGGCCTTAAACATTGATATACCCAGATCAGGGAGCCAGATTATGTGAGCATAGTGCGAGAGAGTTGACTGACAGTATAGGGGGCGCACTGCACCAGTCTAGACGACCCTTTGACGGTAGGTTAAAGATAACCTTAGTAGGAAGCTATCCTAGTGGTAGCTGTGGAGAGCAGCCGTCAGGCTCAGGCGGCTAGGGAGGTAAAGCAGCTGGTTTACCAGTCTAAAAATTCTCACGAGTGAGGAAATTAAAGTAGTACCACGCAAGGTGAATATAGATATAGATATAGGTAGTTCAAATCAAATGAGACTTTATTTCGGTTAATATTTCAAACCATAAAAAGTACATACAATGATTACATTATCAGATTTCACATCAATACATTATTAAAACGTTCTTCACAGATATCATTAAAAATCATCATAAATGTTAGTTAAGAAAAAAAAAAAAAAAAAAAAAAAAAAAAAAAAAAAAGTGCCCTTCTGGTCCTGATATAGTGCAATATTGCTTGACAAAGATCATAGGTCTAAGCAGGTTCTTATTCTCAGTGCAAGCTTTAAAAACGACAGAATATGGAGTACACAATCCTGGTGCAAAAGCTGCAAATAAATAAGAGCAGGTCTAATTTGTTTAAAATCCAATGTTCTCAGCAAGTCAACAAGAAAGTAGCGTCTGGGATAATCATAAAACCTGCATAAAAATATAAAATGTAGCATATCCTGAGGAGACTTCCCGTCGCAGCCACAGGGAGCTACATGTTTGCTAAAAATGTCTGATTTGGGTCTTATTAATAACTGCTGAAAAGTGTTAAATCTGAACCTAGTCAGCAGGAACTTTTCATGTGAGCTAAAGGCACAGGCCAGGTAGGGCTCCATTCCCCCACACGACTTTAGCATGATAAACTTTCTGACACTTGGTTTCAGCATTTCCAAGCTTTCTCTATCCGCCAATTTAAACTTTAGATAGGCTCTTTTGACCGCTGTTATGTCCCCTTTCACAATGCCACTCGTATGGGAGAACAGTTTGGGGCACCCCAGCATTTCAAAACAAGATTTCAAATATTTTAGCCATGGGATGCGCATACAGTTATCCTGAGATGTTACATCCCGTACAATCTGATGAGTGAGTGGTATCTCCTTGTTAAGCCACAGTGAAACCCAGCAGATCAGTGGCTTCAATGCTAGGTTATCGCATAAAAACGGAGTCCCTAGCTCCTCATGCACAACAAGGTTCGGGGTACTCGCAGGGACACATAGTAACCGTTTAAAGAAGGTGTTTTCGATAACCTGTAATTGGGTATTGGACACATAACCCCACAGCTCACTGCCATATACCGCCGTTGCTACAGATTTGGCATTATATAACTTGATCATTGCAGTTAACGGTTTCTTACCTATTTTTTTAGCGAGATTTAGGATAGTTCCATTAACCCTCAGCATATCATTCTTCTTCTTCACCAGATGAGGGGTCCAACTTAACTTCGAGTCAAAAAGCACACCCAGATAGGAAAAAGTCTCTGTGACCGGAATGGGACTGTCATCAAGCTTGAATACATAGTTCTTTCTTGGGCGTTGGCCAACCTGCATTATATAGGACTTGGAATTATTGACCATTAGGTCCCTATCAGACATAAAAACATTAAAAGCAGTTAAAAGAGCCTGAAGCCCCTTCTCCGTGCGCGAGATTAAAACCGCGTCATCCGCGTATAACAGCACCGGTATGCCCCTTCTGCCTACTCTAGGGCAGTCAGCCTGTATGGATTGGAGAGCTGCATCCAAATCGTTAATATAAAAATTAAAAAGAAAAGGGGCAAGGATACATCCCTGGCGTACTCCTTTATTTATCAAAAACTTGTCAGTGGTGTCCCCATTAGATGAATATCTTACATTGGCACTAGTTTGATGATGCATATCCACCAGGAAGTCAACAATCCCAGTGTCGACTCCCCTCGCCCTCATGTACTGCCACAGCCTCCCCCTGTTAACACAGTCGAAGGCTGACGACAGGTCCATGAAGGCGAGGTGGATCGTGCCCTTCTGGGCCACCGTGTACTTGCTAAGTATGAGGAATAAATTAAGACACTGAGTTATCGTGGATCTGCCCTCACAAAATCCATATTGAGATGCGGACATGACATTGTTTGCGGTTGCCCAGCTGGTGATTCTTCTCAACAGAACTCTCCCGATGACTTTAACCTTCGAATCAATTAGGGAGATTGGGCGGTAGCACATTGGGCTGCCCCTGTCACCCTTTTTGAAAACCGGAACAATGGTTGACACCCCCCAAGTCACTGGACATCCTATCACTGCAGCAGCATTGAAAACCGCCTGCAAGATAGGAGCCCAGAAGTGTGGTCTAGACTTAAATAAATCAGGGGGGATGCCATCTGGGCCGGGGGCTTTATTAGATGTTAGACCTTCTATGGCTTCAAACACTTCGCCACACTCAAACCTGAGTACTCCATTAGATTCACTAGGAGAACTCACACCATTGCCAGGATCGGCTGTAAAGTACAATGATTCAAAGTGACGGTACCAATCCTCTTTCATTATACAACATTCCAGCCCATCCCCCGGTTGTTCTGACAGAAATGGTTTTTTTACTAGCTGCCAGAATTTCGTGCTACTATTTAAGGTCTCGGGATCCAAGAGGTCATTCCAGGCCTCCACCCGCAAAGTCTCCTTATGAGTTTGAAGGGAGGATTTATATACTTTGCGGCAGAGTCGGATTTCCTCCTGGTTCCGCGGTACAACTGCCAATGCTGCCTTCAAATTACGTGCAGCTTTTGAACACTCTTTGTTAAACCACCTTGGCCCGCACTTCTCTAAATTTCCCTTAAATGGTTTCGTGAGTAACCCTGACACTTTCCCCGCCAGAGCTTGAAAGGCATTAAGCACCCCCACTGGATCTGTCCCTGTACAATTAACAATTTCATCTGTACAGGATTCCTCTATTGTTTTATACAGAAGGTCTGGGGTAATGGTTGACCACTTTAAACGCCGCCTCCCATCAGTGGTTGTCAGATTGCCTTCAAGACGTGAGGGCATAACATCTGAGAGTCCAAAACCCCTGAGACAGACCACAAGGGGGTTGTGATCACTGAACTCACTTTTGGTAATATCAAAGGATTCTAAGAAAGGCAACAGAGCCTCCGAAAATAGCATGTGGTCTATAAAGGTGCCTCTACCATGCCCCTTAAAAGTCGGAGTGTCAAAGCTTTTACTGGGATCTCTAATTTCCATGCCCATTGTTAAAACTACGTCGTTCATCATGGAATTACATAATTCACCCTCTGCTGTATGTGCAAAGTGTAGCCCATCTGCTCTATCGCAGTATAAATCCCTTATACACTTCCTAAGGGGATCACCACAGAGGTGCACGTTGAAATCTCCCATGACCATTAGATTAAGGCTGTGTTTCTTCATGGAGACATTAATATATTCATCTAGGACAGTTAGATCATTAAATGCTGGGGTGGTATTAGTAGCATTGTAAAAATTGACCAGTCCAACCCTATTACTTTTGGCAGACAAAACAATACCCTGGGCACATGAGCGTTGTACATTAATATTGAGGATACTTGCGGTTATCAAAACAGAGACAAAGATCACCAATCCTCCCTTTGGTCTTCCTCTATTGGATGGAGTGGCTGGCACAGAAAACGCTTTGTAGCCTTCTAAAAACGTTTCACACTCCACATCCCATGTCTCTTGGAGGCAGATAACCTTAAATTGTTTAATAAAGGAGACCCATTTTTCATCTGCCATTTTTGTTACTAGACCCGCAACGTTCCAAGATACAATATTCACACGTTTATTGGGCTCCTGTGGGTTGGTAGAGTCAATATTGCATGTTGGATCAGCTACATTTAATCCATCCTTACCCACAGGTACTTTATGTCAGTCACACATATCAAGACCGGACAGAAGTTCGTATCTGTTATGTGTGTTGACGTTATAAGCCCCCTGGCATTGCCCTCCGAGATCAAATCTGTTCCCTCGGTTAGTTGGAAAACCTGGCCCGCCAGAATTAACTACATTATATGTAAATTGCATCCCATTATTCCCAGTATTCGGGGTCAGAGTCTCAAACCGAGGTGTTGGCCTGGTCAAATGTGGGGGAGCCGTGCAAAGGTGAGCATAAAAATAGCCTAGTGGACGTACACAGATACTACCCTCATTGTATACAGGTAGTTATTCTGAACACTTTCCTCGGGTCCCTTTAGGTGGCTATGAGGCAAAGAACCCTGTTTGGTCTGAATTACTTACAGTTGGTTTATAGTGGTACTCCTTTTCATTGAGATGCTCTGTAGATAGTGCTAAATGCTTTAAACATTGACCGAGCCATATCTAGGAAATGTGTAGCACAAGTTAATGCTGCTGCGATTGCCTAATTAAGGCAGCAGTACCATATGTGATTGCCTAAGTAAGGCAGCCGTACGAAATGTCAGCCAGAGAATCGCCATGCCATAGTAGGCCTGTTAGTTTCAGGCAATTTGCTCAGAGGACATATAGCACGCAAAGGACTCACCATAGTAGAGTGGATCTAAAGAGGAAGGTCGTGACCATGCCTAAATCCCGTCTTTGATACTGCTGGTGCTCTTATATGGGCAGGAGGCTCGGACAGATTTGCTTATCACCAGCCCTGAACTGGGGCGAGGTAGAATGGGTTAATGAACGGTAACACATTAAACCCTGATCTGTTGAAACTAATGTTGCATCATAATTTTCAATAGGTGGCGGTATACTATGAATTGATTGGAAAATCAGGTGTGGCAGCTGGAGGGCCACCTGTTACTTGCAACTTGTTAAGGGAATGAAGCTCAGTCTGGCTATCATAAGAATAATACATATGGGTGATGGTTGCCCCTTAGTTATATTACGCGTTACCACTGTCAGCCACTGTCGTAGCCAACAGTCAGGCGCGAGGGGTTCGATATTTAGAATACGTATATCTCATCAAGTTGTGATTGGGTGGGTGGGTGCCAATACAAACTGACTGTTCCTTTAAACTGATATCCTAATCATCCTTAAGGAGTCATGAGGGCGCTATGGTATGCACTGGGGACTCCATGCTTTGTGTCACTACACTACACACTGGGTAGTATTCGTTAATGAAGGCCATTTTACAGGGCACTCTTCGTAACACTAATACAGTCACGCTACAGGGGACACAAACTAAGGTTATGCTCAACACTTAGTCGGAAGTGTTTAGGAGTATGCATTTGACGCTAATTGTATCTCAAACGGAGCAAGTGATGGCAATGTAAGACTAGCACGTGTACAGCAGTTATCGCCAGAAACACTAATGGTTTGTGTTTATCTTTTTCATTTATGTATGGCCGGGTCCATGGTGGATATCTGGAGTGCTCCGCATCACAACAGCTGCTACAGGTGGACAGCCCAAGGGATGCTTACGTCAGGTAGAGGAT
The DNA here is from genome assembly GCF_964261635.1 of Lissotriton helveticus. NCBI lineage: Eukaryota > Metazoa > Chordata > Amphibia > Caudata > Salamandridae > Lissotriton > Lissotriton helveticus. The sequence goes on from NC_136072.1 coordinate 193,405,927, forward strand.
GGCAAACAACAACGCAAGTGTGATGGGCGAGCGATCAAAAGGCGCAGGAGGTGCCAACACAGAGTTGATTGTTTCGGTGTGTAGGCCCCTAATTGGGCTGGCGGCAGTAATGTAGCAGGATGTTGTGTCACAAATATGGCAGTATTTGCCTTAACAGGATATTGTATACCTCCAGTAACGGCGCCTGTGCACGCAGGGCCACCAGTGTCAGCATGGTATATGCATAGATCAAGAATCGGTAGTGACAACGGTGGAGATGGGACAGTACACAAGGGTGTGCATTCCTAGCCTCGGCAACCCCAGGAATGATAGGCCTATGCAACGCCTCAGTTCCCCTGTTCAGGAAGTAGGGACGTCCATGGTAAAAGTAGTACCATACACTTAACACTTTCCAGAGCGTAGTGGCTAGGTGTGGATGGGTAGCAGACTGTCCAGTATGCCAGTGGGAAGGGTAGAATGGTAGTACCAGGATACCCCCGGTCATAGCATCTGCAGGGAGCCTCGAGAGGCGTGCCCCCACACCCTCATTCATTTTAGGACATGGGGTAAAGATGATAGGACCCAGACTGCACCATAGGGGGGGCTCAGTTTTCCCCAGGCGGCACGTAATAGGGGGGGGGGACTAGGCGAGTGCAAGGAGTCACTCGGTGAAGAATCACTCGATAAAGAGGATCCACACTTGGTTTGAGAAACTATTTCATACACATTAATCGCAGATTATCCCACAGGGGGTCATCTCAGGACCAAGTAGACTAACAGTTGGCTGATAATGAGGGGGTGACGTTTATTAGACGCTCTACTCACAGGGTGGGGGGTCCAGTGGATAGAGTCGGGGATGCCCTAGGGATAGGGAACTAAATAGCAGGGGTAGAGGGTTTTTTGGTTTATGAAGTTATGACCTTTCAGTGTAGGCGGTTGGGGGGGGGGCCAGATAGTCGGTAAACTACCTGGCCTGTGGCGGTAAGGTCATTAATCGGTGAGCAGCATTTTAAGGTCCTTACGGGGGGGCGGACCCATTCACGAAAGGGGCCGCCCGCGGGAGGGGCCATTGGTCTCTCTCAGAACTTCAGGGGCAGGATATGATATCCCGTTTTAAAGGGTGCGGGGGAGGGAGTCTACGCTTTCCTCAGGCTGGTAGCCACCCCTCACAACACTGTGACGTCACTAAGGTGCGCGAGTGTCTGGGCCCTCCTGTTATGGTTAAATGGAGTTCAGGGAGCGCACGTGGGTGTAACGTGCCCTGGGTTGCGCATGCGCATCTTTAACGTGAGAGCGCAGCTGTAAAAGGATCTGACACCGGTTGGCGACCTTGCCGTAGGACTTTATTAAAAATATTAGAATGCAGTTTAATTTTCAGGATGATTAGATTACGTTAGGAAACACGCTGTACTAGCTATTTGTTAAGGTTAGCCCATCATACCATGTCGAAACGGATGTCAATCTAATCTTCTGAAAAGTGTGCATTTTAATAATTGTCAGAAATGTTTATTTGATTAAAATTTTTGATTTGTTTTTATATTTTAATAAATACGGCCAGGGGGGGGGGGGGCGTACCCCCCCCTTGACTTCCAAAGACCCCCATGTGACGACTGGTTGAGTTGGGTAATTCAGTCAGTGTTTTAAGGGGGGAGGTGGCCGGCAGTCCAAGACCATGATACAAGGGGGGGCCAATAGGCCCCCACGCAAGCATGGCGGGGCCCGGCCCCTCCCACACCCCGTCCCTTTCGGGGCCGCTTGCCCCGCGCCCTCGCCCCGGAAGTACTGGTGTGCTTCCGGGGCGAGGGGGCGGGGTCGCGGCGGCGAAAGGGTTAAAAGCCTGGGGAGCGCGGGAAGCGGCCTCTTTGTGCCCGCGCTCCCAGGCTCGCTCCTCGCCCCACCGTGGGGCCGTGTAATTTTCCCCACCCTCCATCCCTTGTTAGCAGACCTTGGGGCCTGGCGAATGGTAAGAGTAAGGTTGGTCAATGTGCCGGACTATAGGTTTAGGGGGTTTGATCCAGTAGGCCTTGAATTTCCCGTTTACTGGAAGGTAGAACAGATGTAAATATTTTCTGCAGTGCCGTGATATTTAACTAATTCTCTCCTTAGGCCTTTTTCCCCGCTTACAGGAGTATCTGTATATGTATATGTTTTGTGCTTTGCTGTGTATTAACAATTTTCTCCTTAGGCCTTTTTTCCTTTTAGAATAGCAATGTCGTATTTATTATGTGTGTCTGGCGGTAAGGTCATTAATCGGTGAGCAGCATTTTAAGGTCCTTACGGGGGGGCGGACCCATTCACGAAAGGGGCCGCCCGCGGGAGGGGCCATTGGTCTCTCTCAGAACTTCAGGGGCAGGATATGATATCCCGTTTTAAAGGGTGCGGGGGAGGGAGTCTACGCTTTCCTCAGGCTGGTAGCCACCCCTCACAACACTGTGACGTCACTAAGGTGCGCGAGTGTCTGGGCCCTCCTGTTATGGTTAAATGGAGTTCAGGGAGCGCACGTGGGTGTAACGTGCCCTGGGTTGCGCATGCGCATCTTCAACGTGAGAGCGCAGCTGTAAAAGGATCTGACACCGGTTGGCGACCTTGCCGTAGGACTTTATTAAAAATATTAGAATGCAGTTTAATTTTCAGGATGATTAGATTACGTTAGGAAACACGCTGTACTAGCTATTTGTTAAGGTTAGCCCATCATACCATGTCGAAACGGATGTCAATCTAATCTTCTGAAAAGTGTGCATTTTAATAATTGTCAGAAATGTTTATTTGATTAAAATTTTTGATTTGTTTTTATATTTTAATAAATACGGCCAGGGGGGGGGGCCCCGTACCCCCCCTTTGACTTCCAAAGACCCCCATGTGTCGACTGGTTGAGTTGGGTAATTCAGTCAGTGTTTTAAGGGGGGAGGTGGCCGGCAGTCCAAGACCATGCTAGCATTAAAGCAACAGCCTTTTACTGTGAAGCACCAGACTATAACACACAGGCGCAGAGTGCAACAATATACGTTTGAAAGGCCCATCCTTAGATCAATTGCACGGTTACTAGACGACTACCTGAGAGGCAGAGTGTCAGACGGCCAAATGGGGAAGACGGACAAGAGCCAAACCCACCTTACTTTTGAAAGACGGGCGCCTAGCAGCTCCTAATAGCAGGCATTATTGGACTCTGAGCAAGATGCTCTTGTGGAGGGGCCACAGCGCTAGAGACAATGATCCTCGCAATGCAGACCAGTCTGCAGTCTATTGCTGGGAAAATAAATGCTCTCAATCTACAGATGGATCACGTCAGTGAAGCTCGACAAACAGGGTGTCATGCAGGGAGAAGCAGAAACTGTCTTATCTTAGTGCCTCAATATGGAGAAGGTCCTGGCCAAAATTCAGGCAAAGAATAAGGACTTAGAAGTGAGGTCAAGGCGCAACCACCTCAGAATCATAGGCCTGCCGGCATCGACCAACATGGGCAAGCAAGAGCTATATGTGTAAGGTATGCTCAAGGACGATTTTGGATTGGAGAATATGTCTGAGGTGTTAATTGTGGAGAGAGCCCATAGGTCACTAGCAGTGCGCGTTGTTCCAGGTGCCCCGCCGCGACCCATTATAGCAATACTGCTAAATTACAGGGACTGGGATGCAGTCCTGCACCTGACGAGGGAAAAGAAAAATATCAACTGTAAAGGAAATGACCCAGCATTCTACCCAGACTTCACTGCCTCTGTCCAAGTGGCACAACGGGAATTTCAACCAGTCAAGCTACAGTTGCCGACAGTGAACATTCCATATGCAATGCTGTACACGGCCCAGCTACGCATCAGAGTAAAAGGAAAGACCAAAATATTCACCAATTCATGGAATATTTTAAATCCCTTGAGAAGAGCCAACACAATCAAGAGGAAAGACCTGATGAAGAGGAGAAATAGAGAAAAATGTACACTGTTGGAATGGCCTAACTATGGGACGGCTTCCGTGTGATGGGGGCGACACATGTCGCGCAGTGGCACACGGGGCACAAAGACAATTGGCTACTATTTTGAGAGTAAGCTACCAATACCAGCAACAACTAAGGACTTTAGTGGATTAGTGACTCTTAGGCAAAGTGCATAAGCAGCATATCAACCTAAGGGACACAGTCGGCCACTTCCCTGCCCATCGGGAGGGTGTTTGCGCATAGATACAGGACACTTTTCCTAGGTCACGCACGTTAGGGTTATATGGGGATGGTATATGGGGATGGCTTTAGCAAGTTGGCTGTGCTGAAGTGGGTGGGGCAGAAGTAAATTTTAAGTTACGGATGCAGTGTAGGATGCATGCAGGAAAGAATCAAGAGCTGTTCACTAATAGGATTTGTACACAGCAAGTGATCTGGAAATTCAAAAATAGGTAATGCAGTGTCCAGGTGGCTTACCTAAATTGCTAACATGGAATGTACAAGGTCTTAACAGCCCCAAAAAAATTCGCAATGTACCAACATACTTGGATAGACACAGCATTCAAGTAGCGTTTCTGCAGGAAACACACCTCACAAAACAGTCATAGCATAATGTAGGGAAACGATGGGCTGCAGTAAGGGTGGCATCATTGTACTCTGCATACTCCAGAGGTGTGCTGGTATTAGTGAAAAGGGGAACACCTTTTACCCTAACCCATTCAGAGGCGTATGAGCATGGGAGGCTGCTAGTGATACTGGTATGCCTGGGTGGAATGAAGATATTGTTTGTAAACACATATGGCCCCAATATAGACGACCTTGCATTTTATAATGATGTCTGGAGGTGTATGGGCTCACTGCCTCCATCAGTGGTGGTGTGGGGTGGAGTTTAAACCTATATCTGGAGCCACAGCGAGACTGCTAGGCCACCACAGCATGGCATGGAAAACAGGCAGAGAACATAATAAGGGAAAAAATGGAGGCTGAAGGGCTTGTCAATGTATGGAGGGGCCGGCATCCCACCACTATGGAGGGAACCTATATGTCGTCAGTGCACAGCTCATGGTCCAGGCTGGACTTATGGCTAGTCTCTAGGGAGGTGAGCACTTGGACAGTGGGAATTATACACCTTGCCAGGACACTATCTGACCATGCTTCGGTAATGCTGGAGCTGTGATACCTGCATGCACTAGGCCTCCATTCCAATGGAGACTGCAGCCATTTTCTATTCTGGAACAGGTATTTTGCACCACCATTGGGGCCGCCATCACAAATTTCTTCCTAAAAAATGAAAGCTCAGTGGATGAGGCTGGAACATGATGGGAGGCTCTCAAGGTCACCATCCATGGGGAATGCATCGGGATGCAGGTGGGAATCTTGAAATCGCTCAGGAGTAGGTTACAAGTATATCGAAGGAAGGATACATACACTTGAGCGCACATATAAATAGAGACACACACAGGATTTGTTGGCCCAGGTGAGTTAGCTGGTCTCTGAGCACACTGACATTGCAGAGCAGGAGGTACATCACAGATCCAGAAAGTAGAAAGCACAGGCATATGGGAGGATGGCAGACCAGGTTGGTCACTTGCGAAAAAATTGGCACGGCCAAGGGAACAGGAACATATTGTAGAAATGGTCAATCAAGAATCTGAAACACATTATACCACACCAAAGATTATTAACATGTTAATAGAGTTGCTCTATGGGCCTAGGCAAGCAGCCACTGATAGTGATGTGTCCAAGTATCTTGAGGATGTCACGCTGGGTTGGCTGTCCCTGGGCCAGCAAGAGTACTTAACCCAGCCCTGGACGATGGAAAATGTGAACGAAGCTATAATGTCACTCCCTAATGGGAAAGCGGTGGGGATAGACGGCCTGCCTGGTGAGGTCTATGTCGACAGCCTGGCCTAAGACTACTGGAGGTGTACACATAGGTATATGCTAGTGGAGTTCTGCCCCCTACCCTGCGTGAAGCGCTTATAGTAACGTTGCTGAAGTCAGATAAGTAGGAATATTGGTGTGAATCATATAGGCCGCTCTCGTTGATAAATGGTGATACCAAAATTCTGGCCAAAATAATCGCTAACAGACTGCAGCCTCTGGTCTCAAGCCTGGTCTTACAGGATCCATCAGGGTTCATACCCCAAAGATCTACCACACATAACCTATGCACCATCTTTACTGTGCTGCATCAATTAAACCCTGAGCTTAACGATGCAGCAGTATTATTAGATGCTGTCAAAGCATTTGATTCTATGCAATGGGGGATATGTGTTTGTGGTCCTGCAGCGCATGGGGATGCCGCCCGCCTTTTTGAAATGGGTTCTCATCCTCGCGAACCCGGTGGCCAGGATACATATCAATAAAGAGATCTCTGACCCTATAGAGATTTGTAGAGGAACTAGGCAGGAGTGCCACCTCTCCCCGATATTGTTCTCCCTAGCACTTGAACCTTTGGCGTGCAAGCTCAGGCAATGTCGCGCTTGGCTGCGTTGTGTTCAGGCAACAGCCTTTGGCCATATCACTGTACGCAGATGACATGCTATTATATGTCAGAGAACCTGAGACACACTTGGCACCCATGCTGCGGGAATATGAGGTATATTCGTGGCTCTGTATAAACTGGGATTAATCCACTGGTTTCCCCCTAACACAATGCACCACTAGCTATGAACTAGAGTTCCAAATGGCTTCGACAAATGAAACTATGCGATACTTCGGTTTTTGGGTGCACAGAGACCCGGAGATAGTGATAAGCATGTACTATGGCTGTGCTATTGCAAAACGTACAGACGATGTAGCCAGATGGACATGCCTTTCATTGTCCCATGCGACAGTATAGCGCTTGTGAAGATGTCAATCCTCCTCATATTTCTTTATCTGTTTGTGAATAGCCCAATTGTACTCAATAGAGCTCTATTTAAGACACTCAACCCGTTTGTTAACTCTGGTGTGGGCGGGCAAGCAACCGAGATGCAGCTGGGACACCCTTACACAACCATAGGAGAGAGGAGGTTTTGAGTCCCAGATTTAAGACTTTATTACCTATGTGCAAGTACAATTTGCGCACTACTGGCATTTCCCTCAACGTTATCTTCCACATTTAGCGGTAGAAGATGAAGATGCAAACCCAATCCCGCTTACTGCTATGGTGTTGCACAACAGGTTAGAGATCAATAGGAAGGAGATAAACACTGTAGCTTTCACTTCTAAAGCCTGGAGGGACATGGATGCCCGTGCAGGAAGGGAATGTTTTTATACACCGGCCATGCCAATCGCGCCACATGCAGGCATATCTGTAGCCCATGAGCATGGGGCTCTGGGTACCCTAACTACTGCAGGAGTGACCAAGCTAAGGGATTTGTATACAAATGGTCAGTTCCTGACTCTAGATGCATTCACTTCAGGGCAACCCTATAGGAACGATGCTGGGGTTTGTTGGATACTAGGTTGCTCATGGCTCTCAGGTCGTTATACCCTGAGTTCCCAAATGAGCCAGAGATGTTGAAAGCCCTGCAGGTGGTATTAACAACTGGGGATAGCAAAGGGTTTATTACTAGATTATATAATACATCCCTAAGAGACAATTCAGTGACCGGTTCTGCAGCCCTAGATAGGTGGATCATGAGGCTCGAGGAACAGTTGGCTTGTAAGGAATGGGAGGCCTGTTGCGTGCTAACTGGGCACCTCACTGCCAATTGTCACCTCTGAGCTAAACATTTTAAGTTAATTCAACAGATGTACTATACACCTGTTTGATTGCAGGAATATGGGCTGTGGGAAGACTCTTGTTGTGTGCGTTGTGGCGATAAAGTGGTGGACTTTGTGCAACTGACCTGGGCCTGTAAACTTATCCATGACTTCTGGGTTCACGTAACACAGAATGTAACCCAAATGGTAATGGAAACCTTGGAATGCACCTCAAAAGTTTGCCTATTGGGCCTAGTTGAATAGTTCAAGCAATGCAACAGGAACCTAGTCGCTATCACTACACTGTTGGCAAAATAAATGGTGGCAAAACACTGGGGTGGAAGACCGGCCACCACAGTGACGAAATGGTTGAAGGAGAGTGTATAATGCAGGGAACAATTAGACATTTATGCAGAAGAACTGCCTAAGGCCTCCAGATCCAAGGACATCTGGGCACTGCTGACAGTATACCTCCAGAGATGTCATAAAAGCTCACTATTGTATAATAGCTAGACATAGACCAATAAGGTGTGTAGAAATCCTCCATGATAAAAGAGAGGCGCTTGGCACGCTCAGCTGAGATGGTGATGGATAGCAATGTGGAGCATGACGTACTGTACTGCACGAGCTGCTTTCTTTCTTTTTCTTTACTGTTTCTTTTTCTATTAGTTCGAAACCACTTTGTTGCGTTGTGTGTAATGCATATGTTGTATGTAACAAAATACATACCTATGTTACCACCACGTTTACCCAGCAGATAGACAATCCAATAATTTTCTTATACACTAGACACAATGGGTGCAAATCTGCCAGGTGAGATAAGCATGCCTGATCCAACTATTACTTGGGGGCATATTATCAAGAACGGCGATAATGGGCTTGATAATATGCTCTTGTGAATTCCCATGGCAGCCCAGGTTCTGGTGTTATCCTGGGCTGCTATGGGAATTCACAAGGGCAGTTTCCAGCCGCTAAAGCAGCGATAATTTTATCGCCGTTCTTGATAATATGCCCGTAGGTTAGTACATGGAAGGTAATGCGAGGTGGCAATAGGTGATTTTGATATCCAGTATTTTTGATTCGGAGCAATTTTCATGAAAAATAGGAAATGAACGCTACACTTCTTACATTTGTATGTTTCGTGAAATAATCAACAGTGAACTGAGGGCCATATTATCAAGAAAGGGCGATACATTATCGCAACTTTTATCGGCAGGAAACTGCTGCTAAAGCGGCGATAATGGGCTTGATAATATGCCCTTGTGAATTCTCATAGAAGCCCAGGTTCTGGTGTTAATCTGGGCTTCTATGGGAATTCACAAGGGCATATTATCAAGCCCATTATCGCCGCTTTAGCGGCAGTTTCCTGCTGATAAAAGCGGCGATAATGTATCGCCCTTTCTTGATAATATGACCCCGAATGTTTCTTGAAATCGGTAAACGTGATTACATATTATACAATGGATTGAGGAGCGCAGGGATAATATAATAAGATTATACGTTATGTTTTATTTAAATAAAAAATACTTAGATAAAACAATAATAAAACTAAATATTTTTTGCAGTCTGTATTTTAGCAAAAGTGTATATTTTGCACTACCAAATTCACAAAGTGGAATTGATGTTGATGAATCATGTAGCGTATCTGCAAACTAAGGTTGTTGCACGCACACTGGCCATGTCAACATTTGCACAATGGGCCTCGATCAAGCACATTCATTGTGTGCAACAAAGGGACACATTTGGGCACCACCTCTCCACCCTTCTGCGCATCCACCTGAACCTGCAATACACCTGCTGGAGGGGAAAGATGAATGAAACAATTGTTTGCTCCATGAGTTGTGTTCTTTTGAGCACCATTCCTCATGCATAGTTGTCCACTGCCGCTGTCCACTCAAGAATGACGTAAAACAAAACATGTCTTCCTACACCAGCTTGAAGTCATTGGGTAGGTGTAATCACATCTGAATATCCTGATTCCATCCTTAGAAGATGCCTCAAGGTGTTGTACCCATTTTGCTGGCAAAGTCTGATTATTATACTAGGTGAAATATTCCTTCCCAAAAGAGATTCAATTACCTGATAAGGTGTTTTTTTCAGATGAAAACGTGGAAAAGCAAATAAAGGTGGAGCGTCTCTATAAGTGCCAACCAACAGAATTAAGAATTCAACCAATCTTCTGTCACCTCAAACATAGGCATCTCTATTTAATGTTGTTTATTTTAATTTGTTCATCTTGGGTGGACCCTCAATGGCTGATGTCTCCAGCCAAACCCTGGACATTTGGTGCTGCCTGCATGACTCAGATGTGCAACTACAGAATAGTGAATCTGGCCCACAGTGGGACAGATTCACAACTATTTTCATGGGGTTCACTGTTGTGGTACAACTGGCTTACTCCTGAATTCTAGGAGTTAGCCAGGAGTCATGTATATGCATAGTGCGAATGGAAGGGTGTTTTGTAAAGGACAGAAAATAAAGGCCTCTACTGCTATAAAGATGGCATAATACATCGACAAGAGTTTGTGAGTTGCTTGAAAATTCTTAGTTTGCCTCCTGGAAATATTGCTATTGGCAGGGAGATAAAATAACCAACTTACTTACTTCATAGAGCTTTTACTACCTTAATCCTTGGTGTTGGCTTGTACGAGTATTGTATTTAGAAATATTGCTAACAATGAGGGTCTTTATAGACAAACATTAAAATACTGCAGTGTATGAACATTTATTTCAATTTTTTTGCTAGCACTAGGAGAACTTATCAACGTTTTTAGGCTCTGCAGTCACCACTACATAAACACAAGACATTCCTGTTATCCTTTGTAATTGGCTTAGGACACTGATCCAGTCATAAAAGTGGAACACACTTTTATATTAAAAAACATAAGGCATTCTCAGGCTGCCGTGTTACTAACACTAATGCATGTGCTGCTCAGTGTTGCGAAACCTCAATAGTCACTTCTGGTTCTCATTAAGAAGCTATATTAAAAAGTTAGCACTCTTAAAAGTGTAAAACAACAGATTCAAGATCACTCCCAGTCATAAACTTTTATGTTTCAAATGAAAATTTTATTAACCATTCTCTGACTGACAGTTACTAACAATAAAGCTGTGGCTGCATAAAGTGTTCGAACAACCTCAACAGGCTCTTTCAATGTCATTAAAAAGATGTAATAAAATGTTAGCTCCCATAACAAAATGGAAACAAACAGATTCAGGAATACAGCAATTAATTTCAATATTCATTCATGTGGTTAATTCAAAGTCTTTTTAGTCAGTATCTCATAATGCCTTTACACATTTGCACGTACTGTTCCATCTAACACCCCATACCAGTTACCCTTCTAAATACATACATCTCCAAAAATATACCTAAAATCCAGTAGTAATTAGTGCAGTGTAACTATTTCGTAACAAACATAGGTAAGCGCCCAAAATTTCTTCAAAAATGCAGACAGTTAAGGCTTATTCTTGATTACTCATTAGTTAGAAAACAAAAATCTTTTAAAATCATGGCTGGGAATTCTTGTGGTTATAACATTAATTGATATTTCTTTGGTTCCAGTTCTAAAAAGATTGATACTAAAATAAAGAGCATGTAAAAATGTAAGCATTGGGGTAGAGCCATCCATGTCCTTATGGTCATACGTAGGTTCCAACTAATAAAATGGCAGCAAGGGATAATTAAAGCCGCACTATCCCTTAAATCACTATATGTGTTTCAGAGTAAAGTTATAATCAAAATCGTGCCCACCTCTAAGGTCCACTACCACAAGACCTAATACAATTACAAGCACAAAAACAAAGAGAGGCACACAACACATGGCATATAATATGCAATAAATTACGAATCTTTCAGAGTCTTCAGTGTGGAGAATCCTTCTTTATTGATTCCACAAGATGAGAGATAGCCACAGCCTCAGCCAACGCGTTTCACCCCAGAGGGCTTCCTCAGGGCTAAATAGCGAACACTTCACTTCTAAACCCATGCACTGGTTTCCAGTCTTCAATTTTCCGCCTAATGCTTACATTTTCTGTTTCATTTTTAGACAATGGTCCGAGTTTTGGGAAAAATAATGCTTCAATGGACAAGAATAGCTGTTTTCTTGAAAAAGCTTGGGATGCTCACCAGTATACACCGAGCTCAGGCTGTCTTCACCTAACAAAATATACACAATCCCATTAGGATCGGACTACACGACAATCAGATTGTGTACATTTTTATAATGTGGAACTTTCCCTGTAGGCCAAGTTCAAATGTGACCACCTCTTTAAATCTGCCTAAATATTCTCTAGTAAGGGGTTTATATTATCACTAATCAAATCCCTGTATTGATGTAAATTCCTAGATATTTCAATATTTCCCGCTTTGACTTCCATTCAAGACACAGGGCACCCACTGACGCATGTGTCATGGCTTATGTCATAGTGAGAGCTTTAAGAATAGCCCGGTTAATCCTGAAAATTTAGAGAACCTATCTATCAGGGTCCTCAAGGCTGGTGCCTATGTTAATGGCTGGGATATAACTTTCAATATGCCACCTGCATAGTTGAGCGATTTACATTCCCCCCCACTGTGATCATAATGCCTTTAATCTATTTGTCCTGTTTTATATCCCTAGCCAGTGGCTTGAGAGCAATAAGAAATAGTAAGGGTGGCAGGGGGACAACCCAGTTGGGTCCCTCAACCTATTGTGAAATACTGTGACAATCCTCTACAAATTACAGTTGCATCAGAAGTGGTATCCCGTAACTCCTGTGCCAATCTTGTCCATTGTACAAAACAGATATCTCCAGTTAACCCCATCAGAAGCCATTTCGCCATCCAAAGGACATCAGCACCTTCTCATCTACATATTTGTTTACTTGCTAAGGCACTTGAGATATGAATCGCAATGATTAGAGGAGGAATGCTCCAGCACAAATCCTATCTGGATGGGGTGGATTAAACAGGGTATATATACTTCCTAAACCTGTTTGCTAGAAGTTTTGCCAGAATTTTAACCTTTAAATTAATGAGCGATACTGGTCAATAATTGGGGAATTCAAGTGGGTTGCAACCTGGTTTAGGAATTTAAGAGAGTCTAGCTCTTGTGAAATGGTTGTTATGTTAATTATTGTATAATGCACGCAAATCACACGGGGAGGGGTATCTCGGCACAATGCAGCTCATAAACAGATGACCAGACCAATTAGTCCAGAAATAACAAAGTTTTCAGAAGTTTTCTAAAATTGCAATGGTCCACGCATTGACGTATGTGGAGTGGGAGCTTGTTCCAGAGTAAACAAGCTAGTTATGACAATGATATACCTCCTGAATGGGATTTACGGATAAGTGGGACTGTGAGCATGGCTTCATCACTAGACTATAGGGATCTGCCTTAACGATAGTGGACGAGCTGTGAGGAAAGGTAACTCGGAGCTTTACTGTGAAGGACTTATGAGTCAGGTAGCAAACCTTAAAAGTTATTCGTTTGCAAATCAGCAGTCAATAAAGGGTGTGCAAAAGAGGGGCAGAGGCTGTCCTAGGTGAAGATAATGAATGAGACATGCTGCAGTGTTTTGAATGACTTGCAATTTATTTAAGACAGTCTCATTTATGGAAGCTAATAAAGTCTTATAGTAATCCAAGTGGCTGATGACCAATGCTTGGACTAGAGTTTTCCTCACCGAATGTGGGAGGAGGGGGACAATTCACTGTAACAGTCACAGCATATCAAAGCGGGTGCTGGTGGTGGTAACAACCTGTTCTTTCATAGTGGGTATATGATCAAGGCGAACACCTACGTTTTTAACAACCAACTTTGGAGTTGGAACTAGGCCAAGTTCAGAGAACCAGCAATCGGGTGTCCAGAGCTGTTGAGCCTTACCAAACATCATGATTTCAGCTTTGTTGGCATTTAGTTGAAGACAGTTCTCGGTCATCCAGGTCTGAATATCTGTCATACCTGCTAAGAAAAGAGCTTTAGCATTGTCCTGGTCTTGATTGAGGGTGATTATTAGCTGCATATCATCAGCATATGAACGTGGTTGCAGGGGGGCATGTAGATGTTAAAGAGAGTGGGCCTCAGACAGGAGCCTTGTGACACCCCCTTATCAAGTTTCAAGGTGTGCAATGTATTGGATTCCAGAGTAATATTCTGGGTTCAGTAAGTTAAAAGTCCTTGAACCAGTACAGTGCCGTCCCATGGATTCCTGCCTCCTGCAGTCTTTGCAGCAGCCTGAAAAGAGAGACAGTGTTGAAAGCTGCAGAGAGGTCCAAAAGCACAAACAATGAATGAATGTTGTTGTCTGAAGTGCATCTGATATGGTTGGTCATTGCAACCAAAGTGGTCTTGGTGCTATGCATGGGCTTAAAATCAGATTCAGTTGGGTCCAGCAGCTTATTTGATTCAAGGTGATAGGGTGAACAGCATGGACGGCGCACAGTGAACAATGGTGCAAGTCATGTACAGTGGGTGGCTCAAGTATTGTGACAAAGTGACATCACTAAATTGCCGTATTTAGTGATGTCACTTTGTCACAATACTTGAGTCACCTACTGTACATTACTTGCGTCGCCACGTTCTTCACAGACACGTTCTTGAGCACCAAGTGCATTATGGTTGTCACAGAATTTGTTCTATACAGTGCTGCCTTAACTGTATATACCCGACCATGAATAATAATCTTTAAACAAAAGATAATTTACAATCTTCTATTAACTAATTAGTGGTCTCCTTATTTCTGTCATTGTAATGCTTGCTGCATACATGCTTATCTGTCTTATACTATTACCTGTTGGGATACTGTCTTCTTATCTACTAGGCCATTCAAAACACTACAGCAAGACTCCTACTCAACCTCCCTTGATGCACCCACACCACGCTACACCTAAAGGAACTACACTGTATCCCAATACACATATGCACCCTATTCAAATTCCTCACACACATATACAAAGCTCTGCTCAAAACTGGTGCTGCATACATGAACAGCTGCAAACACTTATACACACCTCCCAGATATCTCCTGCTAGCATACCCCCACACCCGCATCTTATCATGCCCGCTAAACATGAAAAAATCATCCCTCACCACATTATAGCTATCTCTTTGCATCTCGATTTCCACAAGGAGTTGAAAAGGTGGCTCTTTGACTAAACTTCTCCAAACTAGTTGCAATGGCAGGAACCATAATCCGGGGTCTTCACCCTCCATCAATCAAACATCTAATTTCCTGCACAAGCATTCAATGAAAACACGAAATGTGAAGATACATTTTCTACCGAGCTCAAGTTAATTAGAAATGCTGAAGGACCCCATGCAAAAACATTTTTTTTATTTCAGCAAAACTATTTGCCATTCCCGCGAGTATCCTTTTCTCACTAACAAGACTTATTTTAAGCTCAATCTTTGTTTATCCCCTCATGCAAAGAAGACATATACCAAACATGTGCCTACATTTTAAGACAGAAACTATCTAATCATAATTAATTAACATTTTTCAGATTTTAGAAAATTGTTTTTTTGTTAACCCATTTTTATGTTACGAATATTCTTATTTATTTACATTGCCCTCTGTTTTGCATTGTTATTAATGGTTTTAAGAATTGTAATAGCAGATAATACTTTTAGCCCATTTAATATTATTCCATTTATCAATCTCAAAAGGATGGAGGTTGAAGCTCACAGTGCATGGATTCACTGACTCACTGAATTTTTGCTTTAGGTTTGGGTTTATGAGTGATCCCCTGTTACATTATTTAGGAGATTTTTAAATTCCAGGTAACCTATGTTGGAAGTGGAATTGCTGATTTTGAGGTTGGTTGAGTTTCCAACGTCATGCTTCAGGAATACACAACAATTTTCAAATGGTTCTGCTGTGTTATTATTCTGGCACTGTTAGCATATCAATTTGCTTGCCGATATATATAAGTAAAACCCGCTATTCTTTCAAAGGAATCTCTCGATCACCCCTTGTGACACTCTGCAAATATTTCATGTGGCCAATTACCCGCATACTTAAACAGTAAAATTAATGAAATCGTAAATTACTGAAATCCTAGAAGGAGAAAAGAATTCATGCATTTTTTTGCAAAATGCCAATATATATTTATTACGTGAAAAATGCACTATAAACACCAAATTAATTTTATGTGTGGAAAAACAAACTTAGTTGATTTAATGTACTCAAATTGCAGTATTTAACTAGGATAGCCGGGGGATCGTTTTTTGAACTTGCCTGTTGGGGAGCCCGGGTGGAGAGTTGCCCTTTCGCCTGCTGGGGTCGCCGCCTGCCTCCCGCTGCCCGCTGCCCGCTGCCCGCTGCCCGCTCCCATCTCCATCTGGGGAAGCGCCGGCCGCCGCGAGGAGTGCAGGATAGGGGACTGCAATCCCCAGCAGCCCACGGGAACCACCTGACCACACCACAGCGCCAGGAGGCGCATAAAACTAACGACAGTCCTCCCTCGCGGGACGCCGGGCTAAGCCCGGGCAAAGGGCGGGCCCTCTACGGCCCTCTGAGGCCTGAGGAGGACGGGACGGGCCACCCCCCTTGGCCTTTCCACATGAGGAAGTAAAGAGACTTGGACTCCATATTTTGTGGTCTACCTAATATTGGACTTTATTTATGGACTTTAAATTTTGTACACAAAAATTTCCTGACGTTGTCGCTGCTTGGTATTACCCATACACATCCCAGCCATAACCAAGCCACATTATGCCTCCTAAGGGGATTAACAGAAAAACCATCCCTCAGAGGGGTTCGTGCCATGGGACACAAGTCCACCACCCAAATGGGATAATATTGCCCATTCCTAGAGAAACTGACGAAAATGCTTCTCGCCAGTCAGTAGATAGCACACTTAGCCAAGATTTGCCTTCACTAACAGCCGGTACTGCGCAAAGCCTGTCATTGGAAGAGCAATTAAATATTCTGTGCAAAACTAGGTATGTTCCAGTGGAACCGAGAATCGAACAAAATAGTGCCCTACCTTGTCCTGCAAATAGCATCGGTACATTATCCCCTAACGACTGCCCGCTGGAAGCTTCCCTATCGCCAAAAAAAGTTAACACCCAAAGCATAGCACTCCCCCAGGTCTCATCCATTAAAAGGAAGCACGAAGGGGACAAACACAATGGGAATCACCCAAAGCTACAAAAATTGTGCAAAAGCCCCTCATTGTCCATCACTAATTCTCCCTTAACCTCGGAGGCTGCAGAAGAATTAGACCATCTAGTACCTCCCTCCCACTTGGCTTTACATCGCCGTTGGTGGAAAAATTAAACACTTTAGGGGATAGGCTAATGGGATTAGAAGAAATGATCAAGGCCAACTTGCCACCCACTAAAAACTCCGTAACATCTAACCGCTCTAAGCCACCTGCTGCCTCCGAAGCACCTACGTTAACTACACAAAATATTAATGTCCAAATTCAGCCACTAGCCCTTAATACATCAGCCCCAAATGCTCCTAAGATCTCTTCTAAACCCGTATTAGCACAGTATACTGCTCCTAGAGCAGAGCTTAATAAAGCACCTTATATCCACCTACCACCGGAGGCCGCACCATTCGTGTGTGTCCTCTCGGGAGTACCAGCACCCACATACGGAAAAGTCGAAAGACAAGAAGACCTATTAAACAAGGTTATGTTTTGGTTAACAAAAAATAGACCCTTGCCAACCGACCTTAATGGAAGAATAGTGAGTGTCAGAAGGGTGGGCTGGTTAGGCTCTCTTCCAAAAGACATTCCAGGTGATCTAGTGCTAGTTAAATTTAGGAACCCACATATTGTCCCGTACCTGCAAACCTGGCGGCCTCAAGAAGGTGACGGCCCTATATCCACCTGGGATTTACATGACTTCTACCCCAGTGCGTCATACACCCCTTTATCAAGACCAAAGACAGGGTACAATTATTCGATGGGTAGAAGCGTCTGTGCACTGAATGGTAGTAGCTTTTTCGCTTCTAATCAATTCGAACCAATGCACAATAGCTATAAGCATGGAAAGTTCTATTAATTTGCTTCTAGTAAGTGACAACCTGATGTATTGGTAGAACTGTGAATGCCAATCCTGTGATAACCACGCAAACAATAAGGAAATTATTCCCAGAGGCTGGGCCAAAGTTTTTAACTTGTAGATACTCTGTGCTATTGCATGTATATTGTCATGACTGTTTTTAATCGTACGCCTTAAGGAATCGTTCTTCAATGATTAGCTGATTTATTCTATTGATTTAATCCCATTTTAACAGATGTTATTTATTATGAAATGAAATGTATTGGTGTATATTTATGTATTGTTGCTGCTTTTTATGATTTTTATACTGAAAAATCAAATAAAGCTAATCTGAATCTAAAAAAAAGAAAAAAGCATTTGCAATGCAATAGGTCTCGTATTAGTAAAGTTTGAGCTATTGGTATTGTAAATGACACATTTTTTATTTATGTTTTGTTTTTGAAAATAGCGAAATTAATAGCTTTGTCATTTACAATGCCACTAGTTATAACTTTCGCAAATGTGACACCTATGCATTTGTAATGCAATATATGTGTTGTACTTACGTGACTTACATGTATTGATATTACAAATAACAATGGCTTTTAATTTTTTTAAATATTAATACTTAAATAAAAGTTATTGTAATTTAAGAATGGCAATAGCTTAAACTTTTGTAAATAATTTTTGTGAAGATTATTTTCAGTGTATTTTATTGTGACGAAAATCCAAGAACAGAAGTGAAATATTAACATCTTTTTGTTACATTTGTAAACAAGCACAGTGCTGTTGTGGTGCTGAGTGATGATGTGGTTGGGCTGAGTGATGCGGTGGTGTCCCAGAGTGATGCAGTGGTGTCCCAGAGTGATGCGGTGGTGTCCCAGAGTGATGCGGTGGTGTCCCAGAGTGATGCGGTGATGTCCCCGAGTGATGCGGTGGTGTCCCCGAGTGATGCGGTGGTGTCCCCGAGTGATGCGGTGGTGTCCCCGAGTGATGCGGTGGTGTCCCCGAGTGATGCGGTGGTGTCCCCGAGTGAAGTGGTGCAGCAGTGTGAGGCTTGCACCAGTGTGTGGCGTGCAGTAGTGTGAGAGAGGTATCGAGAGAGAGGTATCGAGAGAGAGGTATCGAGGGAGAGGTAGCGAGAGAGAGGTAGCTAGAGAGAGCGGTAGCGAGAGAGAGGTAGCGAGAGAGAGAGGTAGCGAGAGAGAGCGGTAGCGAGAGAGAGCGGTAGCGAGAGAGAGCGGTAAAGAGAGAGAGCGGGAGAGAGAGAGAGCGGTAGAGAGAGAGAGGTAGAGAGAGAGAGGTAGAGAGAGAGGGGTAGAGAGAGAGGGGTAGAGAGCGAGGTAGAGAGGTAGAGAGAGAGGTAGAGAGGTAGAGAGAGAGAGAGGTAGAGAGAGAGAGAGGTAGAGAGAGAGGTAGAGAGAGAGGTAGAGAGAGAGAGAGGTATAGAGAGAGGTAGAGAGAGAGAGGTAGAGAGAGAGGTAGAGAGCGAGAGAGGTAGAGAGAGAGGTAGAGAGTGGTAGGGAGAGAGAGAGGTAGAGAGAGAGAGAGAGAGAGAGAGAGAGAGAGAGGTAGAGAGAGAGAGAGAGGGGTAGAGAGAGATAGGTAGAGAGCTAGAGGTAGAGAGCTAGAGGTAGAGAGCTAGAGGTAGAGAGCTAGAGGTAGAGAGAAAGAGGTAGAGAGAGGTAGAGAGGTAGAGAGAGCGGTAGAGAGAGAGCGGTAGAGAGAGAGCGGTAGAGAAAGGGGTAGCGAGATTGAGGTAGCGAGGTAGAGAGAGAGGTAGAGAGAGAGAGGTAGCGAGAGAGAGGTAGCGAGGTAGAGAGAGAGGTAGAGAGAGAGGTGTAGAGAGAGGTATAGAGAGAGAGGTAGAGTGAGAGGTAGAGAGAGAGGTAGAGAGAGAGGCAGAGAGAGAGCTAGAGAGAGCTAGAGAGAGCTAGAGAGAGAGGTAGAGAGAGAGATAGGTAGAGAGAGAGAGTTAGAGAGAGAGGTAGAGAGAGAGAGGTAGAGAGAGAAAGGTAGAGAGAGAGAGAGTTAGAGAGAGAGAGGTAGAGAGAGAGAGAGTTAGAGAGAGAGAGGTAGAGAGAGAGAGGTAGAGAGAGAGTTAGAGAGAGAAAGAGAGAGAGGTAGAGAGAGAGAGGTAGAGAGAGAGAGAGGTAGAGAGAGAGAGAGAGATGGGTTGAAATGCAGATGTTCACCCTGGTAAAAGTTATAAATCTTTGCAGTGTTTTGGGCATTTTTTTAAAGTGTTTATTTTTTTTACATTATTGTGAACACATTCATGCCAGCCGCCCTGACGACTTTGCCACGAGTGCACAAAGAGTCGATGTGGGTAAGACAATGAATGCCAGCTCAGCTTTTCACGTCTTTCAAATGACAACAAACTGAGCATGGGTGAATTTTGACAAAGCAAATCAAGTTACTTACTGGTTAGCACTGAGAAAAAGCACACTGCGGCATTTGGTGCTATCTTAAAAGCAAGTTATAAAACAAAGGCGAGCACAGTGTGAGGGTGAGGGGGCAAGATTACAAACGCCACGGGAGAGGGGAGCAATTGGAGTGCGGCGGAAGCATCAAAGGGCTGGGAATACGTGGGGGGAAGGGGCGCAACACGGTGACATGGAGCAAGCTGGCGCTGCGCGCGTTCAAGCTTGCAGCCAGGGAAAACATGGGTCGCAATTTGAAAAGGCCATGTACGAAATGTCGAGCAAGCTCGACCTAACAAAATAGAAATAAAGTTTTCCACCTACGTATTTCTTTTTCTATGTATTTACTATTGTAGCTATCGTGGCACGCTGCGCTTTAGCTGAATATGTGTAAAGTAAAGGGATGCATGCCGTGATTTTATAAAAGTACATCAACAGAAAACAAGGCACCTTCCGCCCGCTTTTGTTTTACTATTTATTGACTTTTGAAGCAATGACGGCCTGCCGCACTTTGGCTTTAGATGTTGAAAGCTAAAGGCGGCGAGACGCCATTGCCACAAATGTCACTAAATAGAAAATAAAAGCTGTGCTTCTGCCATATATTTTTGTAGCAATTGCAGCAGATAATAGGCAGCATTGATGCGTCATGTAAAAAATTCATTTTGTGCTTCAGTCACATCAGGTTTCTTGCGCAAAATGGATTTGCTGAACGTTGTTGTCATGCAAGCTCCCAAGTTAAAGATGGGAAAGTAGAACTTATTTGGGTATGCCAAGGTGAGTGTTAGGAAATCTCAGGCACACATGCTCCCCAACTTTACTGACCAAGCTACACCCGTTTGGATGTGAAGGCGCCAGTAGGGTTCTGAAGTTGAAGAAATGAAAGGGAGGAGGGAGAACTTGTGAAACAAGTTCTGCAGGACGTAGGCAGATGTAGGGAGGGGGTGGGCAGGCTGATTAGGCGGCCGTGAATAAGTGACGGCGGGGGGCGGGGAGAGAGGAACAGATGCTTTGTGAAGCGAGAAAGGCTGCTGGCAGGGGGAAGGCTCGTGCATGAGAGCAGGTCACGTGATTGGGATTCACGTGAACTTTCGAAAATCCGCATCGTAAAAAGTCAGCTTTTGGATTAACAACAAAAGGTTCGAGTAAACTCGACCTAAAAACTAGGTTAGCCAGATTTATCCATAAATACTAAAAACATGGGACTAGGTGTTGCAGCGGGGGCCATACCGTGGCCCGCAACGCTGCCCATTTCCTCTTCACGGGCCACAGTGCAGCCCACAACGTCTCTCTCTCCTTCTCAAGCACATCGCGGAGCAAGACGGTGACCCGCTATTGCCATTTTGGCATTGCAGGTGCTCCCTGCGATGCCTGCTGCCTCTGCATTGGGCATGCCGCGGACTTGCACGACAGCCCGTTAGATGTTTCACATAACATCTTACGAATTCCGCAGTTCCCAGGAGGAGACTTCGGCTTCCTATGCCTTTTGGGGGACACTTGAACTTACCTTTTGCATGGTATTATCCTGTAGGTCATCTCCTTTGGGGCCATCTTGTTGTCTGTTCTCCTTCTCTCCTTCACAGTTATGCTCCCAGAGGGCCTTGGAGATAGGTTGTTCTACTTTCTTAACATGGCGGCCTTCCTATTCTGCTCTTCACTCCTTTCCCTATCCAAGATGGCAACGGTATTCTTCCTGTTTTGGCACTTACTGTTCCTGTCTTGTCACTTCCTGTTCCTGTTTTTTACTTCCTGTTCTTGGGTATAAAAGAGGCAGAATCTTTTCCTTTATTGTGTTGCAACACCCCTTGTTCCTGTTAGTGTGTCCTCGCTCCTGTTGGTTCCCTGCTCCAGTTTTTTGGAGGTCTTTTCCTTCCATTGACACTCTCCTTCACTTGGCACCTCCTGCTCCAGTTTGAGTTCCTGTTTATCTCCTGCTCCATCTTGGGCTTCTTTGTGTTTCCTGGCTCCTATGTTTGCAGTCGTTTCTGGAGTCTCATTGTCATCAGAGGTTTTTCCCTAGAGGGTTTTTTTCTCTTGGGACACCTTCTGGAGGGCAATGGCTGACCGTCCTCTACTGTACAGAAGCGGTCGCTCCCTCACGCTGCTCCCCGCTCTGCCAGACTCCTACACTGCTGTCTGCTGCCTTCGCCTGCCTGCACGAAGTACCGCAAGTACATCGTAGCGCTTGATAACCAAATAATTAATTAATTCTGATGCGCATTTTGGATCGTAGCTCTTTAATTGAAAAAACGCCTTGATAGCATTTTGAGCAGTGCTGCGCCGAGTGTATTGCTGATTGCTGCCTGGTTGTGCCGATCCCACTGCCACTTACACCGTGTTGTTCCCGTTTTCGCCCCAATCTTATTTGGCTTCTGGCCTACGTCCATTTTGTTTGCACTGTTGTTGTTGTGGCTCCCTACCCGAGTCTCCACCCCCGCTCCCGCCTCCCAGCTGACCCTCCCTCGCCCCTCCCCCCCCACTATCTGTATATGACAGATGCCTTTCCGCGCAGCGTTCACGCGCAGCGGTCGTGCCCCATGCGCGCCGAAGTTGCGCCAAAGGTAAGCCCGTCTACGCCCGTCCGTGCCTGGACCGCGCCCAGCGCCAGACCCCCTGGCCACCGCAAAGCGCTCCCCTCCAGCATTACGTATGACGCCGCCACCCTCCTAGCCCTTAACCCCGGACGCACACCTCTATGTTGCGTAGCTGCTCCAGGACTCACCCATAAACCCTTCGCCTGCCACTCCTGCATATTTACCAGCATCAAGATCCATGCCACATCTACTAACACCAAACACAGCTCCGACTCTAACTACCTGAAATGCATCCTGCTGAACACCCGCTCGATCCACAGACACGTCACCGAACTCTGGGATCTACTCAACACTACATCACCGAACATCGCCTTCCTTACTGACATTACATGGAACATACAACACTAACATGGATGAACGCTTCTTCAACACCCGACATCGCCATAGCCATCCCAGACAATTACAAGATCATCCGAAAAGACCGCACCGTCCAAACAGGAGGAGGCATCGCCATCGTCCATAAGAACACCATCAAAATCACGACCAGCTCCGACGATAACCTTACAACCGCCAAACACCTCCACTTCCAGATCCACACCGACTCTAGGACCACACTCAGAAGCTCCCTCATCTACAGGCCTCCAGGAACCCGTAAACAATTCAGCGAAGACTTCACTGACTTCATCAGCCCACATGCCCTCGCCTCCGAAAACTACATGCTTCTAGGAGACCTCAACTTCCACCTGGAAAAGAAAGACGACTGCAACACCACCACCCTTCTTGACAACCTAGCCAATCTCGGTCTCAAACAACTTGTTGACACCCCCACCCATATTGCCGGACACACGCTCGACCCAATCTTCACCTCCAGCAAACACATCTCCTTCGATCGCACCACAGCTCTCCATTGGACGGACCACAGTTGTGTTCACTTCAGCTACAAAACCACCTCGACCTACAACGCCCCACAACCTATCCCCCGAAGAAAATGGAAGAAAATCACCACCGACCAACTCCTCTCATCGCTCAACCAAAACCCACCCGCCCACTCATCGGACCCAAACCAAGCTGCCATCAAATTCAAACAATGGATCACTCACAGCGCCGACGAATTAGCACCCTTGAAAAACCATCACACCAAACAAGACA
The DNA here is from genome assembly GCF_964261635.1 of Lissotriton helveticus. NCBI lineage: Eukaryota > Metazoa > Chordata > Amphibia > Caudata > Salamandridae > Lissotriton > Lissotriton helveticus. The sequence goes on from NC_136072.1 coordinate 193,429,607, forward strand.
GCAAAAAGGCCCCCTGGTTCAACGATGACCTTAAGAAATCCAAAAAGCTATGCCGTACTCTCGAGAAAACATGGAGAAAAAACCCAACCACTGACAACATGACCACTTTCAAGGCAGCCACCCGCAAACACCACCAGCTGATCCGATCCACCAAGAAATCAGCATTCAAGACTCGACTCGACAACAACGCCCATAACAGCAAGGAACTATTCAACATCGTCAAAGAATTCACCAACCCCACCGCAGCCTCAAACGACATTACTCCCTCCCAAGACCTCTGCGATTCGTTATCCTCCTTCTTCTACAACAAAATTGCCGACATACATAACAGTTTCGAAAACAGCTCCAACTAACAATCCTCTCCACCCTCCTCAGAACCTAAACCGCCCTCTAACAACCTCAGCGCCTGGAACCCAATCACCACTGAAGACACCATCCGCCTCATGAATTCCATCCATTCTGGCTCGCCAACCGACCCATGTCCTCACCACATCTTCAACAAAGCAGACTCCATCATCGCACCCCATCTCCGTGATGTCATCAACTGCTCCTTCATCTCTGCTACCTTCCCAGAAAGCTGGAAACATGCCGAAGTCAGCGCCCTCCTGAAGAAACCCACAGCAGACCCCTCTGAACTTAAAAACTATCGCCCCATATCCCTCCTCCCATTCCCGGCCAAAGTTATTGAGAAAGCCGTCAATAGACAACTCGCCGCTTTCCTCGAATCCAACAACTCCCTCGACCCCTCACAGTCCGGATTTCGAGCCAAACACAGCACCGAAACCGCCCTCATCGCAGCTACAGACGACATCCGAACACTACTTGACAACGGAGAAACAGTGGCCCTCATTCTTCTCGACCTCTCCGCCGCCCTCGACACTGTCTGTCACAACACCCTCATACAACGCCTCAACAACATCGGCATAAAAGGAAAAGCCTTGGACTGGATCATCTCGTTCCTAGCTGGAAGAACTCAAAGAGTCCGACTTCCCCCATTCAAATCAGAAGCCACGGAAGTCATCTGCGGTGTACCACAAGGATCTTCACTCAGTCCCACCCTCTTCAACATTTACATGAGTCCACTCGCTTCCATCGCGCGTCAACACAACCTTAACATCATTTCCTACGCTGACGACACCCAGCTGATCCTCTCCCTCACCAAAGACCCCAACACTGCCAAAACGAATCTTCACAAAGGAATGAAAGAAGTAGCCGTATGGATGAAAAACAGCCGCCTTAAACTTAACTCAGACAAAACGGAAGTGCTCATCCTAGGATCATCCCCCTCTGCCTGGGACGACTCTTGGTGGCCCGCGGATCTGGGCTCAGCACCCACTCCCACAGACCACGCACGTAACCTTGGCTTCATCCAAGACTCCTCACTCTCGATGACCAAACAAGTCAACGCCGTCTCATCCTCCTGCTTCAACGTACTTCGAAATGCTCAATAAAATCTTCCATTGGATCCCCGCCGAAACAAGAAAGACTGTCCCCCACGCACTGGTTACGAGTCGACTAGACTACGGAAACACCCTTTACGCCGGAATGACAGCCAAATTACAGAAAAAACTCCAACGCATCCAAAACGCATCAGCGAGACTCATTTTGGACATCCCTCGCCAAGATCACATTACCGGCCACCTGAAAGACCTCCACTGGCTTCCCATCAACAAGAGAATAACATTCCGTCTCCTCACCCACGCACAAAAGGCCCTCTACAAACTAGGACCCGAATGCCTCAACACTCGACTATCCTTCTACACACCCTCCCGCCAATTAAGATCCTCCAACCAAGGCCTCGCCGCAGTTCCGCGTATCCAAAGATCCACCATGGGAGGCAGATCCTTCTCCTACTTGGCGGCCAAGACCTGGAACTCACTCCCCACTCACCTCCGCCTTACACAGAACCACATCTCCTTCAGAAAAGAACTTAAAACCTGGCTATTTGATAAATAATGAACCCCTCCCCAAGCGCCTTGAGACCCTCTGGGTGAGTAGTGCGCTATATAAATCCTTGAACTTGAACTTGAACTTGCTTAGGCTTTTCACGGCCGGCGGCACAGTGGCTACCGGAAGTGGCCGCCCATATCTCAGACAAACCCGGACCTACAAGAGCAGAAGTCGAGAACCGTTCCACCATCTTAACCCCTTCAGTGCTAATGACAAGGGTAACTCGTCATGGAGTTTCCATTGATTTCAATGGAAAGTCAATGGAAGTGCCTCAGGTGCCTTAGCAGCCAAGTGGTTAAGACAGGTAAGAAAGACTCCAAATGTAACACTAGGTTTCATTTAACTCATCGGCATGTTTGGGAAGTGTAGTTTTTGCTTAATTGAACTAGCACACTTTATACCAAGAATATGTCAAATGAAAGCCAAAGACTATATATATATATATATATATATCCTAATTGATGTAAAGGCATTCGATGTGCCAACCTAAACATTGTACATATTAATAAAAGAGAGTATCACATATAGAATTGCAAATAGGCAGGAGGGGAACGCTAAGAAAAAAAGGATTAGATGCACATGGATAGTAAAATTTTCTATCATCCAGAAGAAAAAAAAATTGGTAAGGAGACTTCAGAGATTGAATAGGCACTGAAGTGATTTCTTCACCTCGAATTTGATTCCCTCTTCTGATGTGCTAAACAATGAATGAACATAAAGCCTGGATCTCCCCAGTACCAACCAAACAGCCATCTGTCCATTTCTAAACTTTCTAGTCTCATATTATTTCTACAAACTAAGTGATACCTATATTCTGTAACTATTCACAGAAACATATAATGTAGCAGGAGATAATTACTGATAGTTTAATGTGGTCTGTCCTTTACCGTTCTGTTCAAGTTAGATGTTCTCTCACGGCCTCCAGTGTTTCCTTCTGCCTGTTCAACTCAGATTTTTCCTTCTGAGTTCTATTATTCTGTGTGTCTCTAAATGGGCACCTTTTCACTTCATTTAATTTACTGTTTTCCTGATCCTGCTGGACCATGTCAAAGTCAAGCGTTAAGGTTAAAAGCAATGAAGCTCAGAAGAATACAGGGACCAGGTTAATTCTGGTGGTAAGTTTACCTCCTGACTTAGAAACTTTTAAAAAGAAAAAGTGCCTATTGACGAGTTGTCGGCGCGGCACAAAGCAAGCTGGATCCTAAGTGGGCCTCGATGACAGTGGTTTGCTGAAGAACAACTGGTGCGGTGGCTGACAAATGCGGAAAGCTCTGAGTAGGTGTAGTCCATGCCCAGGAAGGCCTCGACATCAATCGGATCCCGGGGAAGCCCTCTATGTTCAGAGTGAGAATCTTTTCTGGAAGTTGGATCTTCTCCGGCAAGACGGGGCCAACCAGTGATTCAACGTTAACTGCTCTTGCTTCAATGGCTGCCCTGTTCTCTACTGAGTCTCAATGCAGAATGTTGCCAAAATGTTTCTAGGTCCCACTTCTTGCAGTTTGGCGCCCTAACACCAGTTGAGGGTTCAAGGCCTGAAGGGGACCACTTGGGGATTGGGACTCATTCATTCATTATAACTTTATTCGGTTAAAAGCATATAACCATAAAAGTACACACAAAATTTCATTATTCAAATGTACAACCAGGAGAATCCAAAAATTACATTATAAGGGTAACAGTCACATAGGGAGTGATTAAAAGTGAGATAGATGCCACAGTCAATATAGCATCTAATTTCTGCATTGCTAAAAAAGCTGGGCAACAGCGATTAACTTTCATCTCCTTCAGTATGGGATTAGGACTCACTCCAGCATAAGCCAGTAGTGGAGTCCATGGCATGCCTAGTTGCAACTGGTCAGCTGGGACATTACAGGAAGAGAGGTGCCTAGAAGCTTTTTGTGTCCCTGTAGCTCAAAAAGGAGGTAAGAAAACTGACCCATGGAGTCACTTCTGAAGTCTTTGGTTTAAGACAAGCAGGTCCAGTCTTCCTTCAGGTTCTTCAGACAGCAGGGCTGTACTTTTTCTCATTTTTTACAGCTCCAGGAGTGTTCTGAGGAGAGGCCTGTGGGTCGAGTTGTATCCACAGTGCCAGCCTGTTGGCGGAGGGCAAGCCTTTGTCAATCCTATCAAGTGAGGAGTCCTGTTCCCACACAAAGAACACTTTGCTCACTGGCTCGGAACAATAAACATCTCACCACAGGGAAGCCATCTGGGGTCAGATGACAGCTAGACACTGGCAGGAAAGCCTTTTGGTTTTAGGCAGAAAAATGGCAACTTTTTAAAAGACTGATTTGCATATGGCTGGGTCTAAACTGGGGTGGCATGGTACGATGATTTTAACCCAGATATCTTGCCTGGGGGAGCATGTTGGATTGGCTCTGTAGTTTGTTCAACATCTGTGCCTCTTTAACTTTTTAAAGAGTCATATCTAAAATTGTAATATAACATCCAACTCGAGCATTAATATGGATTTGAATTCACTATTAAAATTAGTCTTTGGGCTATTTTTTCTAGCTACTTCCAACCTGGATTTAGCACTTATTAAATGTGATATTGTAAACCAGTATTAACGTATGTGAGGACCAGCCTTGCCACAGTAAAAAACGACTTTGTACATTTTTCATTTTCTGGGCATGTGAAACATTAAATATTCATGTCCTACTTTTTAAATACCATGCAACCTACCCTAGGGACATTGAGGGTACACCTGTGGGAAATTGTAATTACGCTGGGTTAACCGAAGTGATTAATGTAATTTGATGTTACTCTTTTGATGCTAAATTATTGAAAATTACACAATTATGCCCTATCAAGTAATTTTGAAAAATTTGGCACAAAAATCATACCATAGGAGCAATTTAGTGAGCGCAAGTGGCGCCTGGCTACTGCTATTTGTGTTCTGCTGCATTTAGTTCTAGTTTCTTAGCCTAAAATGCATCCTGAGAACCATTTTGGCCAAGAGGGTGCATTTTGCACTAACAAATTATGCTAAATGCTGGTTTACGCTCCTCACATTATTCCTCTTAATCTTACGTAATTTTTGCTGTAATTTCGCATAATTATGGTCCAGCAAATTGGACAATTTACGCCCACCCCTAAATTAGAGCGTATCTAAGGGGTGAATTATAAGTATAACAAAAAGGAAGTTTTAGGTCCGGCAAAAAGTTTATTTTGCCAGCTTGAAATGACAGTTTAAAACTGCATACCCAGCAGCAGTGGCAGACCTGGAGCCATGTTGTGCGGTGCTACTGTAGCGGGTGTCAAAATGATTGCTGCAACCCAGTAGTAGCATTTAATTTGCAGGCCCAGAGTACAGGTGTTACCATATTTTAGGGACTTATGGGCAATAAAATGTGCCAATCAGGTGTATATCAATTTTACTATGTTTGAAAGGGAGAACACAGTAACTTTACCACACTTTAGCAGGGGTAAACTACAGAGTTCTATGGCAAACAATAATACGGTTCAATAAAAACGCAAGCAAATCTCGCGTGAACTTGGAGAAAGGGCCAAACATTCGGCTCTCGATTTCTAGGAACCCACTTTTAGGAAAAATGTACCCTTCCATACTGTGGGAGTCATTTAATTAGCAGTGCATTCAAATGAGTGTGTTCTGACAAACAGCAGTTTTCAGTGATTCCACACATCTGCCACCCATCACATGGCAATCTTGGGGGTCTGCTCAGATTTACTACCAATCAATCTGTGACTTAGTGTTAGAGCATGCTCAGATGAGTCACGGGTCACTCAACCAATCAGGAAGATGCTCAAATTGCTCACCCATTATTTGCTAACCTCACAAAATAAAGAAAGTCCCTGAACTAACAGCCCTGTTTCTCTCTAGCAGCTACGACCCATGTTACATCGCCCAAGACATTTTTTGCTAAGAGTTACACTTCTCTTTCAGTTTTACAATTCAACTACCTGCTTGGCATGGAGAATCAAATATCCCATTGCCAATCACACAGGCAAACTTCATGGACTGATTTTGCACTGGAACTCCACTTGCTCGCCATCTCACATCGAATTGTGACATATGTGAGGGAATAATCTCTATTTTGCATGGCGAAGTAAAAACCGTTTTTCTGCCATCTATCTTTGAACATTTTCAATAAAATAGGAAATAGTAAAATTGGTTAATGTGATGTAAAAAAAAAACTACAAAAATCACTTTCGTTTATTCTGTTCGCCAGTGGTTGGGACACGTGCCGCGTTATTCTCTCCGCCGTGTGCCCTGATTATTGTGTCTCAATCGAGGTTTTCTGCTTTCCCGGCAGCTGTATTCATCATTCGAGGGGTGTCACTGCTCCGGGGATTGGTGTGAAAGGACGGCCAGAATGAAGTATGCCGACGGAGATCGGAATCTCAGGTTCAAAGAATGCGTGTGCTGCAAAAATACGGCAGATGAAAACAATTTAGAGGACCGCCAGCAGCATGTGTGAAGTCAGAGCAAATACAGGAGGCTTTCATGTGCCCACATACGGATATTTTGATCTTATGAATAGTTAATGGGATAGCATTCCAACAGTCAGTGTTTGCGCCGCCGGAGTAATAACCTTGTGTGACTTTCATGGATTCAGCCCCGTGCTCGGGTTGTCAAAGAATAAGATAACTTCATCTTTTCTGTTATAGTAAAATGTTTAAAAAAAAAAGTAAAAAAGATATCAAACGTATGTTTTTTAATTAAATTGAAAATTTGTTTACCATTAAAAATTCATAACATTTTCCAAATTTTTAAATTAGTCTTTATTTTACCCCAGTTCATTGAATTATTTACTTGGGTGCTTAATTGCACAATTTTGAAATGATTTTACCTTATCACTGAAGCCTCAGAAACAATTGTCTAATTATCGATCATAGGACGACTGGCCCGATTCATAAATATGTTGCCATGAGCAGGTGTTCAACGGCATAATAGAGACACTTGTAGCCCCTACGGTGAAGCGCGCGCCCACCTTCAGGGTATCCGCATTCAACTCAAGGGCTATGAATATCAGTGAGATATGGGTATCTCAGGGGTTTCTCAAGACATCTTGCAGGGGGGCAGCATCCTTTTACATAACATTACCATAAGGTCTAACTTACATTTACTCACTACTATATTGAACTTCTGTGGTGCAATTCTCCTTGGTTCTGCGATAGCTTTTTATGTTTCTACTATTGATGTAATCGTTCCAGTAAATTAGGGCCCCATTATGATGCCGGTCAGACCGTCCATTTGACCGCCATCTTCGTGACCCCTTTCTGACAGTCGAGGCCGTGAAACTTCCCCCTGCCGTATTACAAAGCAACTGGTGCTACAACAGACATTGTAACAATGGCAGAACATATATCCCTGAATATGTTGCTGCAAATGTGTACAAAACGCACAGAAAACATGTGATATGTACACACATGCATAACATATGTGGGGATATGCCTTGTGCGCCCCGTACCCCATTGCTGGAGTGTGGCAGAATGTGCACTGTCCAGTCAATGGGGATACATACCGCCTGTATTCGGCGACCACAAGATCATTGTAATTGGGGTTTAGTTTCCAAGGTGTAGGGGGGGGACCTGGAGGAAATGATCCATGGCAGAGATTGATGGAAAGAAGCAGACTGGGGTAAGTATGCACCCCAAATCCTTTATTTCCAACAAGGCAGCTGGTCGGACTTCCAGGTGTGGGTCGTCAGTAAACCACATCGGCAGTCAGAGATCCCTGTACAGCTCTATGGATGCAGTACATCTCCAATAGCCATCTCAGCGGCCAGAGAAAAGCTGTCGGAGTCGGCAATGCTTCAGAGGTTGGTCGGAGTACACTGTAATCCGGTGGTCGGACCGACTGCTTCCAAAGAGACCTTCGACAGTCCGACCGTGTCTGACAGGATTGCAGCAGTAGGTCCCAGTTGCATCGTAATCAAGCCCTTCGTTGGAATGATGAGACATGTCCTCCTCTGAGAGGGACATGCACAATTCACGTATAGGGTCTCTGTCAGTGGGGCTTGTTTAGGGAAGAATCAGAAGGGATGTCATGTTCCCTTTGCTCTTTCAATAAAATTGTCAGATTCATCACATTATTTCTACAACATTTTTCTCTATGTAAAGTGGCAAATACCACTAGCACTCGAGACACAACATACTAGGCACAGCTCTTTTGAGTGTGCACACACAACATTAATTTATGAAATGTTTTAATACATACTAGAACATTCAAATCTTGAGCTCTCCATTCGCTCAAAGCCATTAATGGCTGGTATAGACATTCTGTTCCAAAAGTCGAAAAATTAGAGTATTCTATCCTCAATTGGTGGAATGTTCTAAAAGCATTTTAGCCCTTCTGTCTCAGCTACACCAGTTGTTAAGGGTCCTCAGTCACGCTATGAGCCAGAGCCAGAACAATATCACCTGTTCAATCTGCCCCAACTGTATTGAAACAAAGAAACTTGTATTCAACGGAAAAACTTTGGTCCCTAGGACTCTGAATAATTGTAGGAGCAAAAATGTAGTCTACCTGCTGGTCTGCCCCTGCGGGTTAGGCTATGTAGGTGAGACAAGCAGGGAGCTGCGGACAAGACTACTTGAACATAGATCTTCACTAAAAAACAAGAAAGACAATGCACCCCTAGTGCACCACTACCAAAAAGAAAACCATGGGTGCAATGAATTCACATGGTACATTTTAGAAAAAATAACCATAAGTAGAAGAGGCGGTGATGTAGACGCCCTAAGAAAAACACGCGAACAATGGTTTATGTGTTTTCTAGACACAGTGGACAAAGGGCTAAATTCAAAGGAAGACTGGATGAAAATCGTAGCCTACAATTAAAAGTAACCTGGTAGAATAATACTAACTAACAATTGAATGAACTGTAGCTGACAAACCTGTAGAAATCCATGAGAGGTTGAAAATCTTCTAACTGTTTAGCCCCTGTATAATTAGGACCATCGGAAGAAAATTATTATTTTCCTTCTGTTTTGTCCCCCTTTTTATTTTTCATGTTGAATTGTACATGGGGAGGGTGCATTGTCACCAAGGGAGGTCAGTAAATTAATACTAACACGCAAAGTTAGTGCGAGCGTAGAATTATACATTATGTATGCCTTACTAAAAGACAAATAGCAAGAAGCGAGATCGGTAATCTCATAAATGCGGTTAATATAAATAAATAATAGCGGGCCTTAAAAGGCTGAGCCGCGCAAGTGACATGAAAGCGAGGCTCAGCACGCATAGCATTATGCGGGAGTATAACAACAATAGGATCCGCCTATGAGGTGGGCCCGTGTAAAATAAATGAAAACGAGGCGAGGTACGCAAAGGATACAGCGGAAACTGCGTTTTAATAACATCCGCCCGCCAACCAGAAGTAATCAGCTGAGACGGATTTAACCAATTAATGGGGTTTAAAAAGAGAAACGAAGCGTGGGCAATCTGAAACGCCACGGGAGAATCAGACGTATGACCGAAACCGGCCGGGAGTGGAGACACGATTGCTGCCGAATTTCGAGGTAAGAGGGTGCAGAATGTCGCGTTCGGAAGGTTTTAGAGTTAGTGATAACATCCAAACTAAAAATGGACACTAACTTTAGCTCCCACTATCCTTTTTCTACCTTTTAGAGATAAAAAACAAAAGACTGTGTGCAGCCAAGTATCCACTCCTTTACAAACTCTGCTACTTGATGAGCAAGGTGGGTCGTTTTGAATAGGCTTAACAAGTCACTAATGATTTAGATACCTTTGCAATATAGGGCGGGTGGTAAAATTTAACAATACTCGTTATTTACTACTAGATACAAGTCAAATTTAAACAAAGCGGGCCGCCCCTTCCAGCAGTCGCGACCAGTGGGTCACCGCCAAATAGACAACAATAAACACAGGTAAATCCGGGCGACAAGTCAAAACGCCCATAATAAATTCAATGTGTAAAATGTTTAAATAATAAGCGCCAGCGAAAGACCAATACAAACTCTTTTACAGATAACTCCTGTGCAGGACGCTTGATTTTACCATTGGGAAAGAACAAACAGCAAGGAAATCCCTAGCTTGAATAAAGGTACAAGCAAGTTGATACTAGGAGACTCAAATAATAGGCCCGTTAGCAGCGCAAAAGGCGGAGTTATAAATATTTCCTTATTTTTCAGAATAGCCCTGCCCTATAATATGCCTGTGCAGGACAACCAGAGAAGTCCTTCCCGAGTATGAAATAAAAGGTAACAACTGCCACTAATATATGATTGATAAACTCATACCCATGGCAGCTTTCCATTCCCAACATGCGGGAGGGAGATATTAAAATGTACAAGCACACATGGTAATATTGGACAACTGTAGGTGCTATGATGATTATAAATGATGAGACCTTGGCTTAACCTGATAAAGGCGCTAATGGTGGTGAAAAGATTGTTTTTAACATAGTACAAGAGAAATGAAATTGATAGGTTTTAAAGAAGATGTATAATGCCCTAGATGCATAGAGATCAGTTGTACTAGGGATAGGTGTGTATATTGAATGATAAAACCAGCAATATGTAAAATAGATACTGACGGCCATATGTTTGTTCATAGGACCTCCTAAGTTTAAGGCAACCATCCAGTGCCGCAGACAAAGAGAGACGAAATATAACAGTCTTGAAAAAGATGGCAAGAAAATGAAATAAGCCATCGAAACGCGTCGACGCAAAACGAATTGCAGAACTGAGTAACCGTGTCAATTTTGTAAAGTACAATAAGTATATGTACCAAAGATTGCCAGCCTGAGATTTATATACTCGGTGTGCCATAGCTGTAATGACAAAACTGTATTGTCTTTATGTGTCTCTCTCTGTTGTGCTGTAGTAGAATTTGATTAATTTATCTTGTATTGTTCATTGAATTCGTCTTTTATTTTCCTCATTATATTGTGTTGAGTTTGATCATATACTGTTGGAAGAAAAGGTTTCCCGCTTTCTCCCCCCTTCTTTTTAATATCATTTATAATATGGTACCACCATATTTTTTAAATTGTGATTCTTTATGTTTTTAAGAATAATAAATTTGTACAAGTTTTTTACATACGTTTTGGTTTGCTTTATCGTGTTTAAATTTTAAAGTGTTCAAAATTAATATGTGGGCTTAACAAATGAATTGTGCCAAGGGAAACACTCTATTTCACTTTGAATAAGTACCCTACTCCCCTGGTCTTAAGGGGTCTCTCTCATTCATATCAAAAAACTCCTCTGAGAGGGACATGCACAATTCACGTATAGGGTCTCTGTCAGTGGGGCTTGTTTAGGGAAGAGTCAGAAGGGATGTCATGTTCCCTTTGCTCTTTCAATAAAATTGTCAGATTCATCACATTATTTCTACAACATTTTTCTCTATGTAAAGTGGCAAATACCACTAGCACTCGAGACACAACATACTAGGCAAAGCTCTTTTGAGTGTGCACACACAACATTAATTTATGAAATGTTTTAATACATACTAGAACATTCAAATCTTGAGCTCTCCATTCGCTCAAAGCCATTAATGGCTGGTATAGACATTCTGTTCCAAAAGTCGAAAAATTAGAGTATTCTATCCTCAATTGGTGGAATGTTCTAAAAGCATTTTAGCCCTTCTGTCTCAGCTACACCAGTTGTTAAGGGTCCTCAGTCACGCTATGAGCCAGAGCCAGAACAATATCACTGTGCAGACTCCGCTCTTGAGACGCTGCTTACTTCATGGCACCGGCCATCCAGCCGTTACAACTCTTCTCTAGTGTTACCAGGAATCTCTACTAAATTGGGATAGCCTTGCTCACCCACAACCGCGCCCAGTTCATTCTCTTCGGCCCTTATTTTAATCCGGACCTCCCTACAAGCCTCCAGCAATAACCCCGGTGATTCCTCATATTTGTTACCAACCTCCAAGCCACCCCGGCATATGAGGCTTCTAATTATTATGCATACTATCTATGTCCTGATGATGATCTGCTTATTTCAATGCTGGATCGAAACGCCTTCGACACTTTGAAACACCTTATACACCCAAACTTTTTGTATACCTAATTGTAAAGGTGTATTATGCGATTTGTTGCCTTTGTCATTGCTTATTCCACATGTACAACAAACCGAAAAGCTTTGCCTAAGCCCCCTGTTTGTCTTTCCCCCCCCTAGTATTGTTTTTTATTTGCCAAGTAGGGCACAGGTGTGTGTCCCACTTCTTCTATTGTTTCGTGATATTTTCTCAATTTCTTAAACAGTAAATATCAGACCTTGTCCGGCTGGACATGTCCATTTAATATAGTAACGACTGAGTCTATTTTCATTGTTCTCATATTTTCCCTTCTCCAGGGGCCACTGTTGTTTAAAAGAATTAACTCCCAAGGTCCCGGGTGGACTTATTTGGGTTCCCTTGTTGCTTTAAAAAAAAAAAAATATATATATAGACCCTGTGGCTGAAGCCCATCTTCGTTGTTGGTGCATCAAAATATATTTGTCGCAATCAGTAACAGGCTATAATACTTAATTAGAACATTGGAGCACTGGAATGTTGAGTGTTCCATTTAATACATTGGAACAGCAGTGAAATATGCACTCTACAATGGTTACACAGTTGTTAAAGTTTCAGTGTTCCACATCCTTACTGTCTCCTGCCTCAATTGTTTATTTTATTTATTTATTTGCGGGTTTGTATCGCGCTAGGATCATCTCCCGAAGGAATATCTCCGCGCTTTTGAGAACCTTTCAGCATGTAACAGTTGGTAAACAGATGTCATTAGTTAGGAAATAAGAAGGTTTTTAGCTGTTTCCTAAAAGGGAGATATTCCTGACAAAGTCTCAATGAGAGAGGGAGGCTGTTCCACAATCTTGGTCCAGCGATGGACAGAGCTCTTCCACCTTGTCTGGTTTTTCTGGCTCTTGGAACTTGTAAAAGGCCTTGTTCACTGGATCTGGACAGTGCAGGAAAATGAGAAACAGAGGTTGTGGGTGAGGGAAAACAGCAAGCCCCCATTAGCCCTTTCCACCCACGGTTCATGGTGTCACAAGAGGTGTGGAAGGAGGATTTTTGATTCTCTCCCATCTCTGCCAAATGAGGGAAACAGTTTGGTAGAGTTGAGGGAATCAGGGAACTCTTTATAAAGGTCCTGCTATCTTTGTTTAATGTTTTTAACAGCAGAAGCTGTAAAAGGAGTCCAAAGCTTTTGAGCTGCTGGGGTTTTAACAAGGACAGTTTACCTTCATGCAATGGAATGTAGTTAAACCCATACAATCCATCACAACATGCTATATCTACCATTAAAATGCTACTCCATTATCTCAGGCAAAATATGCCGGTGTGGGCCCTTTAATGGTTGGTATAGCCCACTGCAGTGGACACTCATGTTGAATTAAAACATTAGAATGCTGAAACTCTATTGAAGACATTAGACTAGCAGAAGACCAATAATGGTGGCTAGAACCCTGACTCAAGCAAAACCCCTTGCTATAGGCCTTCGTCTGAGTCTTAGGCCTGTAACTCAGGATAAGGGCCTTTAGCAACTGGAATAGTCCTCTGCAGCTGGCTTTATTGCTACAAAAGCCATATTCAGTGAACAGTGTGCCTCACATTCAGAAGAATAAAACTCTTCCTTATTGTCTGTATAATATTTGGCAATCTTGGGGGGGCTTCTACTTGAGCATCAAGGTATTTCCAATTACAACCCTCAATAGTAAAGTTTCCTTCCTCAAGGACTGCAAAGTCACATCTGTTGATCAAGATGGCGAGTGTGTCACACTTCAATGTTTGGACTTTTCTTTATCTTGTTCTTCATTCATTGCAATCAACCTTCTTTCACCTCCCAGGCTCCACCGTGGGATTGTGAAGCATATGAAATGTGGTGGGCAGAGTGATAACAACATAACTAAACAGATAATCCACAATGATCTTTTGGAACTAAAGGAAAATCCATAGAAGGTGCATCAATGTGCTCAGTCTCAAGTTGATTTATGATCACAAATCCAATGTACACTCCCTTTCACATTATCAGAGCATGTTAATGGTGTTACATCTGCCTGTATAAATGAAAATGGAAAATACAAAAAAGTTTACTTTGCACTAGATACACATAAGCCATACTGGTTTGTTTTGGTTTATAAAGATCATCAAATGGGCATAGGACAACAAATTCTCCTCACAGGATATCATTGAGTGATCCGGAACCTGTTTTATTTTCAATCCAAGTAAAATTATACCATAATACGTTTGAATATCATGAGGAGTGTATCAGAACAGATTTCTGGGTGTAGTTTTCCATTTCATGGGTAATTGTTGTAGGTAGTTGACAATGTAACACAGCAAACAATATTTAACACGTCAATGTCAAGTCAGTGTTTCTTCTTTTAAAAAGGTACAGTGCTTTAAGGCACACAAAACTAAATACTTTGCATAAAACCTACCATATGAACAAAATAGGTGCTGGGACTACCAATGGAGACACTTTCTAGAGCACTTAGCCAACTCTCTGTGGCTCACCACCATGAAAGTTCACAAAGTTAAAATACAATTCTAAATGTCAACTAAACTGTCTAGTACAGTGCATGTGCAGGTGCTGTAATTGTCTGGGAAGCCCCCTTCACAAGGTCTCTCGTCACTGGACTGTGGCAAGCAAGAGGATCCCATCTGCCCCATCTCAATGGGGTGTTTGAATTAAAGTGTAACCCAGGCGACAGATTGAACTGTTCTCATGAAGGGATGGACAACTACACATGCTCCTCACAGGGTTTAAGTAGATCCCACCTGTGATCAAAAGACATGCAATGGTGCCCCTGAGCCTGAGGACACTGCTGCCAAAGAAAAAGCATCAGACATGAGTGGTGGATTCAAAATCAGATATCTCTAAAACCAAAGGTCTAATTTTGATGCAGTCTTTTACTTTTTGCACCTGGTGGCTTTCTCCAGAAAAAAATTAACAGCTTTGCAAGGACTCTACATTTATTATTATTTTCCTGGTTGGTTTAAAATACACCCTGTGCCTGGACAATATTGCTTCACTTCTACAGCGGTAGTGGGCTCAAAGGAACTTTTGGAAATGCACTCCTACCCCAGTTCCTGATAGACTCCTGGCCAGGGGCCTTTCTGCAGCAGGGTCCTCTAGGCAGATTACTCTCTCAATCTGCACTCCCCAGGCCCCACAATCACTTGCTGTGTGCCTTTGTGTCAAGCAGAAGCCTTTTTACCTCTTCCTTGGTCACCTTGAGCAAGGACCAGTTTACTGAAGTACATGGGACTGCGTTCATTTAGGGTCCCCAACAAATCTACCCTCTACTGTTCTCTGGAAAAAAGAAGAAAGCTTATGCCACTGACGCTGAAGACAGAGTTCACTGGAGTCATAGTATGCACGTCCAGAATGGCCCTTCACTCCAATCAGGGCTTCATCAGCAACCTAACCAGTTGCCTTCCTCTTCTATGGTTCCACTCTTCTCAAAGTCTCTTCACTTTGGAGGTGAAAAGTTCTAGAAAATGAGAGAGCTCTGGATGTCCAATCACCTGCACTGCATTCTGAGAGTTTTCAAAATGTCAGATTCAACCAAGGGTTAGGAAGACCATTCCTCTGATCCTGACTCCTGCCAGTCTAAACTAGTTTATCCCCACTAAGGCATCAAAGGTATCCCTTGGTATGACTGGTACCAGAAGTCTACCTGCCATCTCTTTTTCCATGGTGGGGTCAACTTGCCTAGGGAGACTTTCTGCATAGGTCCAAAACCAAAAAATAGGAAGCAGGGGTTGTGGGTTGTAAAACATTCTTATAAGAGCTCTCTGTCCTCAAATTCCTTTCCCAACATCATCAGGATAGGAGCAATGTTCAGTACACTCATTCTTCAGGGCTAAAATGCTCTGAAAAGAAGATCTCTCAAATTAAACTGCCCTTTGGCATACATTAGCCCTTTTTCTAAATTCCACTATTCAAAGGGCATCTCTCGACTATTGGCTCCAGTTAATAAGAGCTTTCTGTGCTAGAAGGTCCTGTCATATGGATAGGGACTATCTACACTTGAATGCTCTGATGGACACTCCCTTCCTACATTAGGTTTCTGAATAAATAGGAGTTTGCTGCAACTTTCTGATGCCAATGGCAGGAAGCTCTTTCGAACTAGACATCTCCAGTGGATAAGAGTTCTCTGTAATAATGTGTGACAGAATCTGGTGGAAACTCTCATTGCAATTTAATCCAGGTCAATGAAAGCCACACCTCATCCTCTGATGCAAGGCCTCATTTGGATGATACCTTACCACCTAGAAATGGGGCCAATACATTTTCATTGGTGTCAGTAAAATCTAAATCACACTTATGTTACAACTCCTATTCTAAGACAGTCCAAACATTTGCTAGCTTTCATTTACGTATCTCTAGAGACTTGCTTGTGTCAGTGGGATGAACAGTTGTCTGTGCTGTCACCAATAATGTCCTCTGTCCTCGATGAGGGGACTCCAAACATCCCCACTATCACACCACTCCCTCCTTCACTAGGCAGAGTTATTTCTGGCTAACTTGACAGAAATGGCCAACCTGTAGGTAAAATGGACCATTTGGCCCTTTTCTTAAAATACAGGCCAAGAGATACTTACCAGCATGAGCTCCACCACTCTTCAACATCCCATCCAGCCATAATCATCCTAGCAGTGGTATCTTGCATAAATAAGGTTTATTCTTTCAGAAGAGTATCAGCTCACGGCTAACTGTCGTTCACTGGACAGCTGGCTGTCCATCATCCCTATCTATACTGAAGGTCAGAACTACTTTTGAGTTTATAAAGTTAGACCCGAAACAAGGCTGGGAGAGGACGTGGACCAACAACTAGGGTGGTCGATCTCGAAGCTGGAGATTCTCATCATCCTGTGATTCTGGGCAACTCACGTAATCTCCCTGTGTCTAACACAAAAAAGAATGTGTCCATCTGTAACACAACTGGTGCTCATGTGAAGTGCTCTGATACCTTTGTGTCTAGTTCGTGCTGTATAAAATTGAACAAAAAAAGGCACATCTATGTGAACACAGTATGAGGGAACACTGTCAGAATCATGCATATGTGACTATTAACTTCAAAATTTTTATTTATGTCAATGGCCGATCCACCTGTAGTTTTGATGCTGAACTTAAATATCACTCTGGATACCATTGTAATTTATCAGAGTTCAACTCAATAGGCCATCCCAGTTCACATATTTTAAACATGTACACAGTGGATGTTGAAAATATTAGGTTGATTGTATGCTAATCCTTGTTGATAAAGTAAGCAGTGAACTATACAAAGGCTTTTGAACAGAATGTGTTTGATTATGAAAAGCCAGTGGAGGTTTAATAAAGATATGATTTATGTTACGATTGTGTACAATGAGTTACATGAAAACACTTGTCAACTCTGCTGTTGAAGAGAAGAAATAGAAGTTATCAGAAGGGCTCAATATTACATTGGACCTATTATTTTATTTATTTATTTGAAAAGTTTTATAAAGCGCCAACATGACCCGAAACGGGTATCAGGGCGCTGTACATCAGAACAGAGAGGGTACGGTAAGTCAACATATAGCGAGAACATAAGTTGCATCCCGCAAGTGTTTCAAAAAAAGGCAATAGCCATGATTTCTCTAGGAACAAAAAGATTAGTTATATTGACTTCGGGATGATTGTTCCAGCTGGCTATTCAAGAGAAGATCTTTGACTTGTTTTTTGAAAGAGGAGGTTGAAGGGTTTGAACGGATATCAGGAGGAAGAGCGTTCCAAACTCTTGGGGCCAGACCTGAGAAGGCAAGGTTGTATGTTCTTTTTGAATTTGAATTTGTGTGGTTTCGGCAGCAGAGTGCTGGAGCTTCTTAGGGACCTAGAGATACCAGAGAGTTTGAGCTTCTTTGCCAAGTAAGCAGGAGTATTATGATGAAGCGCTCTGTGCGTCAGACAAGCAATCTTGAACCTAATTCGATCATTGAGTGATAGCCAGTTGAGCTGAATTAAGTTAGGTGTGATGTGATCATGTTTACGCGAGCCCGTGACCAGTCTGGCAGCAGAGTTCAGAGTGGCCCTTAGGGGGGGTCAGACTAGCTTTGGGCAGCCCGGCCAAGGTCACAATTCCATATTCCACACAAGAGATCACTAGTGACTAAACTGCAAGTTGCAGGTCCACCGGAGGTATGAACAGCTTGATTTTTCTAAGCGTTTTGAGATGGTAGTTGGCTCCCCTAGTAGTTGTGCTGATCTGATCTTGCATATTGAGATGTTTATCTAGCATGATGCCTACGGATCTAGTGGAATCCACCACATGAGGATTGCCGTTGAGAGCCATAGGATGTTTGAGCCAGTCTTGAATGGATATGGAGTGGGTGGGCGGGGCGATCAGGAGGAATTCAGTCTCAAGAGTATGAAGCAGAAGGTGATTGTGAGTTAGCCATTGTTGAGTGTTCAGAAGAACACAGTTCAGCGTTTTGATATCTTCTAGAGAGGCCACTATCATATAGAGTTACGTTTTATCAGCGTACATGTGGTATTGTATATTTGAACATTTCAGGATTTCCGTGAAGGGTTCCATGAACAAGTTGAAGAGTGCTGAAGAAAGTGTGGAACCTTGGGGCACCACTTCAATTGAAACTGGTGTACTCTTAGCGAGAGAAGGAGTTTAACAGCTGTTAAATTCAGGAATGCAAAACAAGTCTGGAACTCTCTATGCCCAGATTGGTTTCTCATGCCCAAACATGAGAAACCAATAACATCTGACTGCCTACAGGAGAAATGTGAAGAGGAGCCTCTTCGTAAAAACCTTTTACTTCCTTTTAGACACCAAAGGGACCTCCCCTCCTTAAGTAATTGCCCCCCATAAAAATACAGCCCAACCTTTTATGAAGCCCTTCTCCTAGGAGACATAAAAGTCTTTTAATAAAATATTCAGCAGAATCCAACTCAACTCGAAGAGATCTACAAGGTGGATTATTTTCTATACATTTACTAGATCTGTGAAATGGCTTCCAGGCGCAAGCCAGAGCAATACAAGGAAATACAATCAATCGTTCAATTAAGAAAGATATACAATCACACATACATTTGTGTGTGTGTGTGTCTGTATGTAAATCAACTATGCACATAACACATATAAATCTCTTGGATTTGCTCATTTAAATGAAACGTGCAGTGTAAAAATAGTTATTGATCTATGTGGGACTCTTGGTAAATAAATAGAAAGAATGCAATTTATCTCACCATCGGTTTTATCTCCACTTCTGCCTGCGTGCCGGATTGTATATGGTGTCTGAAAACACCATTCCATTCACGTTTTTTAACTGTCACAGCAAGAATTGGCCAATTGTTTTTATGTTCTTCTTATGCATGTCAGAAGTGTAATGCAAGCTCCAGTAATTGCTTATTGCTCGCACCTTCATCTCTCCAGACACTGCAGGGCTGCCTTGAAAGGAATGCATTTTAAAGGACGGGTGGATTTTTCTGATGTATTTGTCAATCGAGACCTGCTGATTTTGAGATGTGGCATCACTTTCACAGAGCTTGTAAATGCGTTGCTTACTCATAAAAAGAACTAGACAGAAATTGAACAGAAAAAAACCGGAAGGACTCATTTAGAAAACACCTAGGGTTATTTGTACTTATTTGCAGTGTAGAGTGTCTGTAGTTCAGCACAAGGATACTAAAATAAATCGCACATTTTTACCCTGACTGCTAGGCTTAAACAGTACAACATTTAGTCCAAAAAAATGTACGTGTCACTTTCTGAATCACAGAGGATTTGAGCTGGACATGGATCATTCTACAGATTCATTCTTAAACACAACCCCCCACTGGCTTCACTTCTCACTGCAAGATTAGTGTACCTACTTCATGGTTATACATGTATAACCAATCTGCTTTGTGGATTGTTATTTCCCAAGGAGGAAACAACAGCACATAAATTCTTTCATGTCCAGGAAATGGTAAGCAATACCTGCAGATACTGTGTGTACCTACCCTTAAATTTGAGGCCATATTGTTTAGCACATAAGGCCCAGATTTCCTAACACTTTGTGTAAAACTGGTGCTGAGTGTTTCTTTGAGATGTTCTTTCATGCTGGAGAGTAGCCCTAAAGTAATGCAATGTAGCACTACCTTGCATCAGAACGACATACCAAAGGAATGGGTCTACACTGAGCTACATGGATGTATGACGTTACAACGCATGCTATTACAACGCATGCCTTTACGACGCAAGTTTTACAATGCAAGTCGTTACAACAACTTGCGTTGGGGGGCGCTGGATAGTGAATAGTTTAATTTACTATTCCAACTCCAGTCCCCGTGGATAGTAGGGAAGGTGTTAGATAGTAAATTAAAACTATTCCCTATCCTAGAGTGCCCCCCAGCGCAAGTCGTTGTAATGACTTGCGTTTTAATGGTTGCGTAGTAATGGTAGTGCGTTGTAACAGTTGCGTTGTAAAGGATGTTTCCCGAGCTAGATGGTAGGTGCGTAATTAAGCAGCTCCACTGCCACAGACCTACTTACCTGCCCTTGGCGGCGCATGTCCTGTGTTCCTTGGCACCCAAGTCTGCGGGGATGTGGCCATGATGAGGTTTGGTGGCCAGCGTTACGCTGCTCAGAGCGATCCAGCCTAGCAGCCACATGGCAAAGGGGACTGATGCTGGGCATGTGGCACCACCTCCCTGCAGCTCACTGAAGTCGAGCACCTGAAGGACCACTCCTGAGCGCTTGGCCCAACCCTGTCCCTGCACTGTGCCTTGATCAGAGCAGGTGGCGCCTCATTCTTAGTTAGTTGGGTTCTTGAGGCCGGATCCTGGAGGCTGCTGGAAGAGCCCTGCTACTGCTTGGTGGCCGAGCACAGGGTCCGACCTCCTCTGGGAGAGCCATCAAACATTTTAGGAAGACTCAAAGTATACTTTGACATGAACCTTAATCTCTATCTGCTGACGTTAAGCATTATCTCGTGGTGCCAGACCAAGAACAGGGACATATGTATTCAGCCCTTCTTATTGTGTTTGTCAGGTAGTTATAAAACACAAAACCCCTTCTGTGGTGTTTGACTTGCAGTGGACAAGGAAAAACCCCTTCCTGTTGTATTTGAGACTTCAGCATGTGAAAAATACTAGGGGCCTTCATTTATGAGGCCTTGCCCCAGTTTTGCGTTTCCGATGCGTCATATTTTGTGATGCATCGGCGGCGTAAAACATGCCTCCTGTTGCGCACTATTTACAAAGTGAAACATCTAAGCAGATGCGTCACTTTGTAAACCCCTGCGCTACTTATACCTGCGTCAGGTATAATGTATGTAGGGGGGGCGTTCCCCCACAAAAAGCCTCATAGAAGTGACGCAGTGAAATCAATGAGATTTCAGTGCGTCACTTCTAGGACGGCGTTGCGTCAAAATCTTATGCCTGCCCCACAGCAGGCTTATGACTGACGCAGGCCCTTTCACATGGGGCTTGCCCCATGTGAAAGGACGCATTGCTGGAGTTGCGTCATTTTTGTGACACACTCCAGCAATGCGTCACTTTTGCGTTTACAGATACATCAGAAATACTGACGTATCTGTAACTCCTTGCGACGTGATGCGTCATACATTAAATATGACGCATTAGGTATATCGCAAGGAGTGCGCACTGAGAAGTGATGCATCGCTGCTTTCACGCAGCAATGCGTCATTTCTCATAAATGAGGCCCTAGATTGTCAGCATTCACAATATAATACTAATTTCTATTGTAGTTGTTATGTAGTTGTCCTAGTGTGGTGTTTGTCATGGGGTTCAAAATGCAAATGCCCTTTTCTGTTCTCTGTTTCAAAGAGTTCACAATGTAAAACCCTTCCCACTGAATCTGTAACAGAGTACACATTGTAAACCACATAGCTGTGTCAGAGTTGAGAAGTCCCTTCTTGTTTCATTCGTCAGAGTTCACAATATAAAACTTCTTCCATTGGTGTCTCACAAGGCGTTTTCAAACAAAAATGCCTAATCATTTATCAGAGAGCTCACAATACAAATGCCTTTCCTATTGTGTTTGAGAAATCCAGTTTGGGATGTCCCAGGGCAGGGGCTTGTTATTGGGCCCCAATTGTGTCAAAGGTCCAGGTCCTTTGATGTTCTGAAGCATGTGTGCCTCAGTCTACTAGACCTGGGGACTATGGGGCAGATTTATGAGCCCCTTGCATGATTTTTGCTCCGCCGTTGTGTCACTTTTTGTGACGCAACGGTGGCGTTAAAATGCAGCCCATATACAATGTGATGCATCTAGGGAGATGCGTCACATTGTAAAGCCCTGCGTCACATTATACCTGTGTCAGGTATAATGTATGCAGGGTAGATGTTCCCACACAAAAATGCCTAGTAGAAGTGACAGAGTGAAATGCACCACCTCTAGGACACCAATGCATCAAACCCTCATGCCTGCTTGAAGCAGACGTAAGGAGTAACGCAGTGTAGTGGGAATAGGCTTCAACATGCATTGCTGGAGTTGCATCGTGCTTGTGACACAACTCCAGCAATGCGTGACTTTTGTGCCAACAGATGCGTCAGAAATTCTGACGCATCTGTAAATGTAAATGTGAATGTAAATGTGTTGGACTTGTAAAGCGCACAGCTGCCCGTAAGCGTCCCGGCGCTTGCTTAGGGAACCTGTCCTGGTATTCCCCTGTGAGAAACCCCGGCAGGGTGTCCACAAGGTGAAAGCCAGGCATCCCGCCGCGAGGGGCCGTAGTGGAGATTAACAGCCTGATTCATCAAGGTACCGTTTTGCGAGTCTCTAATAGAGATTCATAAGGAATCGCTATTAGAGACTCGCAAAACGGTATTCATGTAGGAATTGCTAAATAAATAGCGATTCCTACACATTCCTTATTTGCGAGTAGCAAATTGCTACTCGCAAATAAGGAATAACTCCCCATTCATTCCTATGGGCCAAAAGGCCCATAGGAATGAATGGGGAGTATTCCTTATTTGCGAGTAGCAATTTGCTACTCGCAAATAAGATAGCGATTTAAAGGGTGCCAGGGGTGTCCAAAGGACACCCTGTAGCACCCCTTAAATGCAAATTGGAACAGGTGTTGCGCACACACATGTCCAAAGGACATGTGTGTGTGCAACATGCAACTTAGAAAAATGCTTTTAAAAGCATTTTTCTAAGTTTTTGCTATTTACCGAGAGGTCTGACCTCTCGGTAAATAGCGGCCCGAAGTTGCGAATTAGCAATTTAAAATTGGTTGATGAATTGCATTTAAGGAATCTCTAATAGAGATTCCTTAAATGCAATTCCTCGCACAATAGCGAATTCTGTAATAGCGATTATTGCATTTGGGATGATGAATCCCAAATGCAATAATTGCGCTCGCAAAGGTCCAGATTCTCAGAATCTGGC
This sequence comes from Lissotriton helveticus, assembly GCF_964261635.1. Lineage (NCBI taxonomy): Eukaryota > Metazoa > Chordata > Amphibia > Caudata > Salamandridae > Lissotriton > Lissotriton helveticus. The sequence goes on from NC_136072.1 coordinate 193,452,875, forward strand.
CTTTTGCGAGCCGATTTTCGTTTCATGAATCAGGCTGTAAGCAAGCTATTGCCCAGAGTCGCAGAGTGTGACCCCGTGAGTTGAGTAGGCACCAGAGCGAGAATAGTCGAGGCCGTGGAATTTTGGGCCCGAGACCCGCCGAGGCGGGGAATCGAACCCTGGTCCACGGTCGATCTCAGCTTCCGGGTCTGCTGCCTCTAACCACTGAGCCACGCTTCTCCACAGATCTGTCAATCCTTGTGCCATGGAGCGCCGTATTGTAAATACGGCGCATCCATGGTGGCGAAAGGGCTTCTCAGGGTGGCACAGGGAAAGTGACGCATATCTACAGATGTGCCACTTTCTTGTAAATCTGCCCCTAAGTACCAAGCTTAGCTCGTGAATCTTAGGGTCGGGTTGCAAAGCAGCTGGATCAAAAAAATCACAACTCAGTAATACACAAAAATGACAATAAATTATTGCCAGTCAAGGCTTCTTTTTAAAAGAAAAGTAGCACACAATGAAATACTAAGGACATACTGATTAAAAAAAAAATAAGATTTCAAGCTGAGTTGCAGATTGAAACTCCTCTTTAAAGAATCCCAGAGTGTAATCACGTACCCCAAACAATTATTACAAGTCACCTGGTACATATAGGCTGGTACATAAAGAATGCTCCCAATATCTGAGTGGTGCCATGTGGCAGTTTGTGCACCAACAGGCTCTACCCCTAAAAAACAGCACTATTTGCCTACTAAAACACATAAAGCTTTTCATGAACAGCAAGGCTAGGTTTACAGGCATTTTCAAGTCATTCAGAATAGAATATGAAACAAGGCCTAATACGTTGTCACGAAACAATAAACTCAGCCTATTGGCTTTAACATGAACATAAACTCTTCCTAGAGAGACCCATCAAACATTGGCATTAGGGCCAAAGTACATATTGACATATTGACATGAACATGAAGTCTCCCTCTGCAGACAACAAGCATTTAGTGTGGCCATGTCTAAAAAGAGACCTCTGTAAAACTTCCTATTGCATTCGTGAGATATTTCCCAATTAAAAATCCCTTAGTATTGTAGTGTTGTTTTGGTGTCCTTTATATGCATTTGTTGGGGTTAACAATATAAAGCCCCTTTCGATTACATTTGTCCGAGGATTCATTAGGTAAGGCCCCTGTCTATGGTATTTGGCAATGGGGTCAACTATGTAAAACCCCTTCTCAATGTTTTTGTTAGAGAGAGCACAATGAAATGTCACTCTGTATTGTTTTTGATGAGTAGTTCCACACGGCTTATTTGATTTCACATATGCTTTTAAAAATATATAATCCAGACCTTCTGCGTTTGTCATAATTTTTTATATAAAACAGGCGAGACCTATAGCATCTGACTGAACGTTTGCCAATGAACCAATGAGATCGGCCTTGACCATTGCCGTGTCCCGATAATCAATCCATGCAACACATATTGAGCATAATCAGTGTAATAGACACACTGTTTGTCCATGGATGCACACAATTTCAGACCAATTAAATCCAGTAGGGAGTAAGAGTACCATCTGGGTGGAGCCAAAGCCCCCTCACTCAGAAGTGCTCTTGAAGATCTTTTTCTGTTGGTCTCATAAGATCTCACAACAGCAGCACTATAGGGCGACCTAGCTTGTCCACCGACAGAGATCGCTGCCTAACACCGGAGCTCCAGACAGCCGCGGACTACTCGGGACCCTGCAGCACCATACGGGGGCATCTGCCGAAGTTCAGCTGTGAAACCTGACCGTTGCTACCCAGGGCACCACAGGAAGGCCCCACCAGCATTTTCAGAGCCCCGAGGACCCACGAATATGGCAAGCCTAACAGATCGTGGTCTAGGAGATGACGGTTCCAGGAGGGAGCCAGCATGGAGGTAACCCCTCTGGTGTTGGAGTCTTCCTCCATCCTCTACCTGATGGGGCCAGTGGAACTTTCCCTTCCACCCTGGGCCACTTTTGGCGTCCCTGCTCCCGAATGGAGCCTGTTCTAAAGTGAGGGGACCATGGGGCCTCGTCCATTGTGCTGGACTCTCCCAACACACACAGCCGAATCAAGGAGCAGCAGCAAATGGCCCCCTCAGGACCTGATGGGTGATCAACAGTAGTGGGGAGGCCCTCATACCTTTGTACCCATGCCTCGTCTGCTGACTGAAGAAGAACCCACCCCTCCCATCCACAGCAGCTTTGGGCCCACAGATCACGTGGGTGAAGCCATTCTTTTTCCCTGAAAAACTATGTGCCCTGGCTTGGGGGCCACTCAGTTTACCCTGCACCTCCCGCCAGCAGCACAAACTGGTCACACTGGGTCCGCAACCTCCTGGACAGGACCTGCAATTGAGAAATGCACTTACCTGCACATGGGAACATATGGAGTGGCCGGCTTGGAATGACCACTCTGGCTCACTCAGTGGACCTCACCTGCAGCCTTCTTTGACACAGCCACGGTGACCTACCCAGCCTTGGTCTACCACCTCCAGCCTGTTCTCAACTGCTATCACCAGCCCTGGTCTGCTCCACCCGGCTTACCACCACTGGGCTACCCTTCTCTACCTGATTGGCCAGCTGTATTGGTTGCTTCCTCCCTTCCACCCGTCTCCCACCCAGCCCACCCATTCAGACCGTATTTCTTCTCCTGACACCCCATGGGTTGCTCCCTGCAGGGGACCTGTTCTCTAGAGGTGGCTCACCCCGCTTGTTTCTTCTGGACCCTGACCATTCAAAAGCCTGCACCACTTGTGCCACTCAGACACTTGAGCGATCCTATTGACCACATCCTGCAGGAAATCACTGGATTTCAAGATCACAGATCTCACCTCAGAAATTAAATGCATCAGATGGACATTGGGGAGTTCCAAGGACGACTGGATGGTGTGGAAACCTGCATCTCCATGTTAGAGTTCGGCATGGCAGTCACTGAAGACTGGGATTCTGAACTTTGACACCTCTGTAACAAGGTTACTGATCTGGAGGACAGGAGCTGGAAGGATAAAATCTCTTTTTTGGCTTTCCAGAGAAGGTTGAACAAGACAATGCATGCACTTCCTGTGCAATGTTCTTCCACACCTCATTAAACTGTCTTTCATCCCACCCATTGTGATCTAATGTTACCACTGCATCGGTACCCACAGGCAGGTTGACAGTGGCAAACCTCGCCTGCTCGTTGCCTGTTTTCTGAGGCACTCCTGGGTCCGGCAAATATTGACTGCGGACCACAAGGATGGCCCCTAGGATTACACAGGGCACAAGCTCCACATGAGAGGGATTTTCTCTTGAGAGACTAATGATAAAAGGCTTGCTTTCGTGGGCCTCGGCCCACATCAACAGAAATGAACCTCAAAAATGGACTACTTGAACCGGTTGACATGTAGATTACCATGGAGGGCAAGTCCAGAGACTTTCTAGAACCGGAGGCAATTCGAACTTTCTTGGACTCCCTCCAGGACACCACCATGGATGAAACCTGCCCCCTTGCGACCCCTGGGGATGCACTGGCACCCCAGATGACTGGACAGTCCCAGCACCAAGGGAGACTGCAGTAGAGGGGTCTCCAACAGCACTCCCAGAGCAGGAAGGACAGAGCAATCCATGCAGTGATCGAACTCATGCAGGAGGCGAGTAGAAACAAAGACCCGCTCACCACTGAAAACACCTAAGGCTCCACAGCCAGCTGACGAGGGGCACCAGGCAACCCCCCCATCACTGTGCCACGGACCGGATAAATATCTCCAGTTATTTCTTGTTTACTTTGTCACTACCTCTCTGTCACTTTGTCTCTCAATTTGAAAGGTTCTCTGTTGCCATATGTGTTTTATTGTTATGCGTCAGTTTCGATTGCATGTTATAATGCTCTTTGTTATCCCCACTGGATCGCCAAATCTAAGATTCTGACTTCATTCTAATCCGGATTCTGAACTAAAACTTGTACAGTTGACCAGGTTTTTAGCTTCCAACTAACAAGGTGGAAAGAGCTCAACTTTAACGGGGGCAGTCTTTATGTCGCTCTTGTCGATCTTAAGGTCCGTGGAGATAAGGTATGGTGTATTCTTGGAGATCTGGAAACTTCCTGGCCCCCTTCTTAATATCATTATTTGGCTCCACTGCGATAATTTTGCACAAGTTAGTTAGTAAGTAAGACCAACTCACATCCTGTTTCCCCCCCCTTCTCGAAGTCTGGAGGGCCCAAGCTGTAGCTGCTACTACATATGGAGCAGACCTCTGGGGCCAGCGCAATTTAAAGGCATGGAAATAGCTGATAACAAATTTTTGAGAGCAGCCTTCAAACTATTGCAAAGTACTGTATTAGTCTTCAAACAAGACATAGAAATATGGTCTATAGCTTCTGTAATCCAATTCTTTATTGGTATTAAGTATGGGCTTCGAGTTAAACATAGTAAGGAAAACATATCAAACATGAGGAAGGGGCCCTTTGCGAAAAAGGTAGAGATATTGAAGGTTGCATTTTCTTTCTAACGTTTCCCACGGGGGATCGCCCTTTGGTATTAATGTTTTCTGCTGCTGTGTTTAAAAACTGTTAATCTTTATTTACATTTGTATATTTGGTTCTCGTTTTCTATACTTGATTGTTATTGTACTTCCTCTTTACATCTTTGTTTGTTCATTGTTTTCTTTTCCACATGTAGTATTGTATTATTATCTTTCAATTTATAATTTTTGTGAAATAGGATTCTTTATGTGTTAGTTTCAGACATATGATTTTCATGATTTTAGACCAGTTGTATTCAGATTTATGGTAGCAGCCAAAAAATCTTGTTGATCATTAACATTGTTTTGTGTTTGTCTTGTTGTGTCTTGTGCTTTTTTGTTGATGGGTTATTATAGAATTTGTTTTCACCCCTGAGGAAGTACCATTTGTTTTCGGGACGAAATGTGTTGGCTGGACTGTGTATGTGAATCAAGAAAAGATGATGGAAAAATAAAGAATTTGTTAAAATACGCTTGAATGGACTTCTTTACCTGGTGCACCTCCACATGCTTTGAGGATCAAGAATCTGGTTAATGGTGGCACTGAACAACGGATTTTTGCATGGGACTTCTGATTTTACTAAACTAAGAGTGAGGTGCAGGCTTGAAAAGTTTGCCTTTGGGTTCTTTCTTGGATGTCGGCAACACGAGGCAGCCTTCATCATTCCAGCTATTAAAGACAGAACCGGCTGTCTGGTCCTGCACTCTCAAGGCAAATTGGATACCTTTGTGGTATGCTATGCCACCTCTATACTCTGGTGGTTATCACAAGCAAGCCCCACATTTACAGATTTCTTAGTTCAGACCATCTCCCCCAGTTGAATGACGAGGGGGGAGCCCTACTCTCCAGAGAGTTCACCAGGGAGGAGATTGTGCAGGCCATCTCCCCTGTTCCTTACAGAAAAGCTCCCAAGGAGGACAGTTTCCCTGCAGATTAGTAGAAATGGACTTCAACTAATGTGGCAGATCCCTCGAGGCAGTTACAAATGAAGTGGAGGAGATGGGTGGCTTGGGGCTGATCTCCAACAAGGCCCTTATCATAATGCTCCCCAAAGTGGGCAAGGGCCTGCAGTCTTGTGACTGCTATCAGCCCATCTCACTTTTAAATGAAGATGTCAAGATATTGGCCAGTGTCTTGGCAACCCGGCCAAGGAAAGTAATAACTACACTCGTGCAACCCACGCTGGTTGGATTAATCTCAGGCCAGACTTCTTAGAATCATCTTAATACCCTAGCTCATATCAATTTGTGGGTTAATGATTTTCCAGATAATGCACTACCCATGTGTCTTGACACAGAGAAGGAGTTCGCCCATATAAAGTGGGGTTACCTCTTTGTGTTCCTTCACAGGTTTAGTTTGGGAGATGACTTCATATATCGAGTCCGGTGGCTTTACGACAACCCCTGGAGGCAGGTGAATTGCAGGGACTTCTTGTCCGAACCTTTCCTAATCCAACGTAGGATGAGACAGGGATGCCCCCTCTCTCAACTCATCTTCTTGTTCGCTCCGGAACCATTAGCCACAGCCATACGTCAATTGGAGATTGCGGGCATTCCCACTCCCCGGGTTCCTTCGTCCATCCTCCTTTATGAGGAAGATATTTTGTTGACTATCAAAGACCTTCCTGGATCTCTCCCAGCACTTCCGACCCTCATAGATAGATTAGCGCGGATAGCAGAGTACAAGATCAATTGGAGGTCAACTGGAGGAAGAGCAAGGCACTACCCCTCTACTTATCCAAAATCGCTGCCTCCGTCCAAGGCTACCCATTTTGCTGCACACTGGCCCTTCTCAGATACCGCTGGATTTATGTTAGCAGAGGTTTGGACTGCATGACAAAGGACATAATAGAACCTCTGATGGAATGGACATGGGCAGTATTAGCCAAATGGGCCCATCTTAAACAGGCAGTTATGATGATTATTCTCCCAAGGTTCACGTACTTCTTGGGAATGCTACCACCCCAGATCCTGATCTCCCTTCTTAGATCCATCGACAAACTCATCAAGGGCTTCATTTGGGGCGCTGCCTAAACTACAGCTGGCCGTGTCCAAGCTGATTGCCCATGGGAAATATAAAGGCCTGGGCTTCCCTCGGTTGAACACTACTCATTGGCACTTCAACTTGTACAACTCGTCTTCATGCAGCAGGGGATGACTGATCCACCCCTCTGGGTTCAGATAGAAAGAAACATTTTTCACAGTCTATCCGGCCTTCAACTACCCTATCGATACTGTGCCTTCAAGGCACGTTCTGTCAATCACATGATCCGGGCTATCACCTTGGCCTAGAAGTGAACACAACCCCTTCACTCAACTCTTCCCTTCCTGCATGATGAGGTCACCCACTGGCGGAACACTAGCATCCGTATCAGGAGAGTTACACCCGATTGGCCTATCTGGCCACTGGTGGGCATCGAAACACTCTCCCAGAACCTAGACATTGGATACATTAAATCTTTCATGGCTCTACAAGATAAATTCCATTATCCCCTCCATCAGCACAGGCGATACCTGCATGTTTGCCTCTGCCTCTACAGAAGTCTAGATGTGCCTCTGTGGACTTTGACACCCTCGGCCATTGCTACCTATATGCGAGTGTGGGGTCGTTACCATGGTGTGGTCAGATCTGTACAACCTTATGGTACGACATACATACTCCTTGCCTCAATCCCGCCAACTTCATACGCTATAGCAAGCATGTCTGCAGGTAGAATGTGTGAAGGAGGACTGGATGGCGGTCCTGGAAGGCCTAGACACTGATGTGTGGGAGTCAAGGATGAAATTTTGCCTCTTCAAAATGATGCAAGATTAGTATTGGACAACCTCAAAACCCCAACGTGTCGGCCTTTTACATCACTCACACTGTTAACGATCTAACCTCCTGGAATGCAACATGTTGCACGTCCTGTAAGACTGCCCAAATGTCCAGGGGCTAGGGTCAGCAGTGATGGCTACGTGAGGCCAATCGCAATCCATTCCCTCCCCATTATCCCACCAAACAGGGCTTCTGCATGACTTGATTCCAATTTCGAATCACAAGAGCCGTTTCCTTACCACACCCTTAACTGTAGCCAAACTATGCATACTGTGATATTTGTGCTCCCAACAAGTGCCTGGCTACACATGCCTAAAGGCTTACCGAAATGTTTGAGGTGGGGTCCAATGAGAAGCTCATTTACACAATGGCTGATAGATTGGATGCCTTTCAACAGGTGACTGCCCCATTCCTGACTGCAAACAGCTGACTGGGAAGATGACCATGATTGCCCTGGATTGGGACCTGGCACCGCTTCACCATGAGGGAAGCCATCATTACACCATGCACCTTTGGAGCCCGCCAGGGACGTTCGCATCTGTGTACTCATAGCTGTACGTTCGCCCCCCCCCATGTCATCTCAGAGGCCGCCGTGGGCCACCTCCACTGGGATGACAGCCCTATTGCACTGATCACCTTGAACCGTGGGTACACCTTCTATTCCCCGCCCCTCCCCCGAGGAGAGGTGCCCATAAGGTGTTCTAGCCTTTCCTGGGACTCTCGCCCTCCTTCTTTTCCCTCCTTCCACCAATATCCATACTGCAGAGGGTTTGTTGACCCCCCCCCATTGTCCCTTTCTCCCCTTTTCTCTTTTCATCTCACCTCCCCACCCCATCTCCTTCCCCACCCATTGCCTTTCTTCCTCTATTTAGAGTCTATTTGTCAGTTGGAATGCTAGAATGCTAGGGTACTGACCTGATTACTCTCCGGCTATTGGTATAGTTGTGTTGTTCACTATCCCAATGCAATGCTGAGTTTAGCCTTTATATGGTACATTATATTATATTATATTTTGTAAATCAAAATAAAGACTACAAAAAAAAGGCAAACATGACTGGTAAATTCAATTCCTATTTTAACATAAAATTAAATATTTGTGTAACTGTCAGGTAGGTGCAGTCCACTTAAATTAGACAAAATATGCAAAATAACACCCTTTTGTAAAGGAGGGAATACTATTATTTGCAATAGTCTAAAAAATGAAGTGAAGTTCCTGACACTTACATAGTTTGTAATCTAAGCCACTGATTGATATTTACACAGGTGCACAGTGAAGATATGGGTGTAAAAACAAAGAAAATGTTTTATACATTTTTTAATGTCTTAAACCTCACCCCTTTAAGAAATAGCACACAATATATAGAATTTATGACATAATTTCATTGGGACAGCTCACATGAACAATGTCTGCTGAATTATCTATTTTTACTTTGACATTTTATTGGCGATGTTGGTGGTCCGGTTAGTATTTGTGAACTCGACATTAAGGTTTTCATAAATGAAAAATAGCCCAATCATCATATCACCCAGAAGTATGAATGGAAACTGCAAGAGTGTACAGACGGGCATCATTCAAAGTCATCACATAATACAGCCCTCCAGTGCTCATGTGCCAAGTTACAACAAATGCAACAACAATAATTAAATATTGTGTAGTATCCATTCATATGAATGTAATGACTTTACCATGATGATAATTAAATTCCATTATCAATTAATAATCAAATAATTATGTATTTGAAAAATATTAAGAAGCAAAAACTAAATTTTATTGGACTTATCATTTTATATTTTTTTTAAAAGTTACTTTAGTGTAGAAATGAATTTCTATATGTAGATGATTGCTTTCAACAAACATTTCCCAGGGTACCTCGTCGAACATTCGCACTGTTGGACTTCGAGACAACATGAAGGCACTTAATGGAAAGGCTTTTGTGAATTTGCAGGACGGAAGTACAACTGAGCTACAAGAAAATACAAATCGGGCCACTGATGTGGTTACTTTTTTTGGGTATATAAAGTCAAATTGAATTGAATTGAATTTTTGGGTATTTGTTCTAGGAATGGCTCATTTCATCCGTGACAATGTGCTTGGGAGTTAAAACTTTGAAGCCTTGTTTCATTTTAAATGTAAATCTATTTCCAGTTACATTAAAAACAGTACAATAATTGAAATGCTAGTACAGAAAGATGTTCTACTGCGTGCAATAAGCCGATGATGCATCCATAGTGCCACAAAATTTAGAGCTCAGGTTTGACAGACTTGGATTATATTATTCTGCCTGTATACATTATATTGTATTGAATTGCAGTATTTGTTTTATAACAGTCTTTATAAAATACTATGTACTCCGTGAAATTATCGTTGACGTTATGATTATTTACCAAAGTTGATTTTGCATTTTATTATAAAACCGTACCCCCTGATTTGTTCAACTACTTCTGACAATCTTTCAGATACCAGAATGAAACTGCCTTTCGAGTTTAACCACATAAATATATTTCCAAAATAAGAAAAAGACGAACATATCTGATAAATTAATTATTTAAAGGAGCAAATTCATATTGTTCTACTATCTAACTATCCACCTTGTTAAGGTGAAATAGCAGTTTTAAGCAAATTTTTCTCGATAATTAATTACACTAAATAAAGTGTAATATTTACTTTAAAATCCATTTTCTATATAATTATGCTGCGTTAAAAGTGTAAACATTGTAAATGAAGTGATGAAAATCAAATATTAAGAACATAAAAAATAAAGTTAGGGAGAGCAGTCTTCAAAAGAGTAAAAACAAAACAGAACAATATAAAATGACAAAGGATAAAGTTAACCGTAAGTTAACAGCTACCTGGTATAAAAAAACCACAACATAGTAAAAATGCCCGGGGCACACATCGGTGACACTGAATAGATTGTATTCAGCAAAAGCTATTTGCATAGGTGGCAAGCTCTTGGATTTTCTGACAAATAGTCAATCAATAACCCATGTCAATACTTAAACTGAAAGCTCGACTGGATTAGATGACAAATGAAGTATTGATGTGGGAATTTGAGACCAGGGATGTTTCTCAAGAATTCTAGCTAAAATAAACAGAAGCGTCTATACTGTTAGTTTATTGACACAAGTGATAGATTGAGTACATAATTGTGGAAGTAAACACAATTTGCAGTTAGAAACAACCCAGGAATGCATAAGCTTGTTCTTTTTGAAGTCATTTGTGTCCACAATGAGAAGATTCTTCTTTACTGTAATACGGTTTTAGTTTGGTGTGTACCTCTTCTATAGGAAACCTTTTGCATGAACTTCAATAAATGCTATCATCACACCAATGTAAATAAAGGTGGTTTTCACTGCTGATACAGAGTTGCTGCCTCTTTGCCCTCTTTCCAAAATTGTCTAGATGTCTATAGAGCCGATAGAAATAGTGGGAGAGTAGGTAATGGTCCAAAGTAAGTGGTGGAAAGATTGGCTGCTGTCTCACTTATGTTATCCTAAATTAGTGCTTAATTTCAGCAGGTGGTGTCTGGTGCTCGTCACCTGTACTTAAATTGTCAACACCAGCATGTATGACAGTCTGCCACTTGGTGGCGCCTTTTGTCTAATTTAGAGATGAGCACAACAGCATGTGTTTATTAATTCAGTATACATAGATAAAAACATGGCTATTTGCCCCCCAAACCCTATCCGCTTTTTATCTCCCTCTTGCATAGGTCAATGACAGCTATCGCTAAGACGCCTCTGCAAACATGTGCTTTACAACACCTTCATTTCATTTAATTTCACATTAAAATGATTAATACCTGCTGCTCAGCCATTCTTATAGATCTGGGGCCTGGATTAGTCTGAATTGTCACTTTTTTAGATGTGTGATAGTTAGCAGTTGTGTTGGTCCTGTCACTGGACGCGTTTGTATGGGCTATGCATGATGCAAGCTGCTATGGTCTCCCAAAGCGAGCCAGGTATTTATTTCTTTTACAAATTAAGCACTGCCCTTATTTGTTTGGTTTTCTGCATACAGGAGCAATCCGGAGGTATAGTTGATGATGCTGAGGCACCTCCACACATTGTTGCCTCTGCCTACAATGTTTTTTTGTTCGAATATCTTTATTAGTTTGAGAGAAGAAATATAAACAATTAAAATACCATAATAAGCAATACAACCAAAAAGAAAATTACACAATAAATAGATAAATAAGCATTCATCAGTATAGATATGATTAGTGTCATATATATCATATTGTAGCAGGGTGGTGGTAAAGGAGGCGTCCCAGAGTGCCTGGTGGGTCGCTGACTCTACCTCCCCTCCTTCTCTTCAGATGGACTAGTCCAGCTGTCCGCTGCTTCCCGACACTGCAGAAAGGGAGGAGGGCGCCTTTAACTGGGCATACGAAGACGAAGATGAGACCACGCCCCACAGGACGACAGAGGGTCCGGAATAGTCAAGAATCCGGAAGTCCTCTATTCGGTGTGCGGTGTCACCCAGGAGGAAGTGGAGCGGAGCAAGGAGGTCGGGAGTGAAATCGGAGGAGACGAAGAACTGAAGCAGGAGAGCAAAGAAAGCAGAGAAGACGGGAGAGAAGTCCGTGGAGGCGTGCCAGGTGGCCAACGACCCGGTGAACCGTCGTGCCACTCTCCCGAGGGAGGAGTGTGGCTTTCAGAGGTACGGCGGAGTTTGGCAGGCTGGGTCGGGAGAAGGGGAGGAGGTCCTTATGTAGATTTGTAAATATCCCTTCCAAATCATTCCCGCACCATCCAACCCTACCCTTCCATCACACTCGTGCCTCATAATCCCCGAGCACTGTTTATATTGAGCACTGGTGTCCCCAATCACCCCGGTCTCCTCGTAGGCAACGCTTAGACTGATAGCGTAACTGACGGCCTCCCTCTGTTGGTTTTTCTTTTCGGGGCTGAGCAACGCTGGGAACCAGAGGTCGTGGACCGGCGAAGAGGTCAAGAACATCCGGGGCTGAGAAAGAGAGCTGCTGCAATCACGGACCGGGCGGAGTTTGCGAGGGAGTGACTGACCTCCCGTAGCCATAAAGCACTTTTGAAAATAAAACCTTCACTAATCAGACAAAGCCTCCAGTCTATTCCTAACCCCACGCTACACATATATATCACTGACATATTAATTAATATGGTGGAAAAAGCCATAAAGAAGCAATAAGAGAGAATCAGTTGATTCACTTGTAAAAATCAATCAGCAAGATAAAGAGAGAAATGAAGAAATAAAAGTGAGAAGAAAGTATTGGGGCAAAGAAAGAGAAGTAAAAATAAAGCAAACAAGAGAGCGAGAGAGATTGAGTACCCTGCTACAATAGGAAGGGTAAGTAAAGGAGAAGACACACAGGGATATTGCGCCACCAGGCCTTGTAAGGCTAAGTTCATATATCTATCGAGATCTCCAGCACCCGCTAGAAACAAAGGGTGTATAGTGGTTCTCCTCCACAGAAGTATGAGCCCCTCGGAGAAAAGATACCCAGCCCACCATGTGTGATAGGCGAGGTAGCTTTCATTTTAAAAAAAACTTTAACTTACCTTCGCCGGCCTAACCTGGTCCGGTCCCACGTCTTGGCAGTGTTGTGATTGGTTGGGATGCTGAACACACAGACGTCTATGGAGATGCCCTTTTAGGCAGCCTACATGGAGAAAAGGCAGAGTGCGTTTGACTAGTTTGGTTGGCCCTGGGGCCATACAAACAGTCAGCGCCCTCAGAGTGGGCACGCCACTCCACCCCTGCCCTAATGCAGGACCGCACACCCGCCACCCCCAATGAAACCCTTTTGCTTCTTCGCAGTGCGAGAAGCAGAAACATAAAATGTTATGTATAATTCCATTTTATGTTTCTGTTTCTCGCACTGCGAGTAAGCAGTGGGCCGAGCCACCTCCGCTCATATGGAGGAGCCACCCCCGTGTAAGACTGCCTCCAGGGAGAGATGGGTACAGATGAAAGTGGGATAGATGGAAAGAGGACAGGAACTTTACATTAGTAATCTTAGGGTATTTGGAAAGGATTACTAAATAAGGTGAGAGAGATGATGCTGGGGTACAGTTTTATAAGAACTTAAGGAAATGCAAAAAGAAAGTGAGAGTGACAAAACATCAGGTATTTCGTTCCCATATTTAGTGGGATAACGGATTAGAGGTTAGGACTTTCAGTGGGCACAAACATATTGTATGTGGCTACCCCATGATTCTTTCCCCACCACACAATGGATATATGGACTAAGCTAATATGGTGATTTCCATGGTAACGAGGTACAGAAAAACAATTTATATGGGTTTGTTATTAATAACATCATATTTTCTCACAGGTTCAAAGTGACATCATAGATGACTCAAACGTCTGTCCCTTGGTTTCTGACCACAGTCTTCAACCGGTGGGGTGAGACCCCCTGGGTTGACCTGTAGTGATCTCAAGGGTTTGCCAGGCACTGGCCAACAGGAGCATGTATCATGCCTCTAGGGAACAGAGACATAATGTTTAAAACTGTGTTTTGTTTATAGTGAAAGAAAACACAGTGGCAGTGAGCTACTCAGTAATGGACCATCAGTAATCTCTGTTTTTCACTCATGTCCAGGCTGGAAGTAGGTGTCAAAGTATGACAGCGAATATGGAGGGTGCCAAATAACCCTCTTTGGCTCTCTCCCCTTTTCTCATAACTCTCACCTCTGAATACTCACACTTTTATGGAGTCCAGGCTCCCACTAGCATGTTGGCAATCATGCATTTGATTGCATTTTTATAAGGGATAACTGATTACATCTTCAAAATTTGAAGAACTGCTAAATATATTCAGAGATGTCAATTTTATAAACAAATTATGAGAAAATATGTTTGTCATTCTGGGGGCCAAGTGATTTGTTTTACATGTGGAGACATGGAACTAAAAAGTTCGAAGATTAATGGTCTATATTGTCATACCTGACGAGCATTGCTACTAATGGCCAAGCCTATTTGGGTATTCTCAAGACAAAGAGGACCTGAGGACAAAGATACCTGACAAAATCACATTTCATCCATTTCACAGAACATCAACAGCAGGTTAAGTACACAATAACTGTCACTAAAGGTAAATCCATAACTACAACACTAAAACAGCAATAAAGCAACACACGTGCTTCCTGCTTTTGCCATCTCAAACTAATTTGAATGACTGTGACTCTTTTCTGTCACATTGTAATGTTGACTTTTCCATTAGTTCATTTTTCTGGGACTGAATTGAACTTTCTAGTGTGCTGATTTTACTATGTGTATTGTTTGCAACAGTGTACTTTATTATGTCTTATATGTGTTCTTTATACACTTTTCCCCATTATCTAAATGCTGCTTGCATACCCATTGATCCCCATTATGGAAGAATGATTATAATAGATATACCAGCACCAAAAGATGTAATCACCTTGATTAGTATTCAACAGGCTGTTACAATATCTAAATCTTTTATGTCAATGGAAGGAATACACAGAATCAGGCTATTTCGACTATTTGGTGACATGTTATCGAATTGCGATTTGTGCTTAGAGATTCGGTATTTAGAAGGGGTGTGTTTAGGGTTTTCCTTCCAAATACTGAATTGAAGTGGTATGTATGAATGTTTTAATTATGGTTGCAAAACATAACTTTTTTACTGACATCTCAAGGGTAGTGGTAACCATTTGTAAACGGAAAGGGGTGCCTTGAGACCCCTTACCATTTGTGAATGTTGAAACAAATCATTTTTATGAGCAGACAGGAGTTTAAAGGACCCCTGCCTGCTCCTAAAGAAATTAACCCCTTCGCTGCGGGGGTAATTCCCCCGCTGTGATGGGGGGGCGCACAGCGCCCACATGCTCATGACGAGCTCAGCTCATCATGAGGCACGGCGCTCCTGTGCTCATTACAAGCTGAGCTCGTCACAGGTGCACTGGCTCCTGTGGAACGCTCAGCACAGCAGGGGAATTCTCCCCGCACCTGAGCGTTCCACAGGCCATGACGAGCTGAGCTCGTCATGAGCACCGGAGCGCCGTGGCTCATGACGAGCTCAGCTCGTCATGAGCATGGGAGGGGTTAAACTTACATTTTTCATTTTATATTTTTAAATGCATCCCATTTTCTTTAAAGAAATATGGGCTGTAATAAAAAAACAGATTACTTCATTAAAAGCAATCACAGACAAGGTGGTTTGCTGACCACAGCTGGCCACCATTTCTGTGATGGCTGCAATTCTAATGGGTCTCAAATTGTGACCTACCTCATTAATATTCATGAGTTAGGTCTAATGTGACCCCATTAGGAATCACTATTACTAACTTGTACATTTTTGCACATTATGAATTGCAATTTCCTATTTGCGATTCACAGAGAATTGCAATTAGGAATTCACAATCCCTAAATTCTGTACATACGGCCCTAGGTTATCACAAAGCTGATTTTGCTGTTGCATAGCTTAACATTTTATGTGTTTCTACCATGCTAAAGATGCAAGATGTATCACATGGAAACAGTATCAATGTTCAACGTCTTTTACCTAAATCTCCTTGATTTAGGATTGGTATGCTTAGTCCCTCACATCCAAGGTCTTCTGTTTCTTGCTGCGTAGGTTGGTTAGACACCGGCCACCATTTCCAAAGTATGCCTCTCAAAAGAAGAAAAAGCTAAGGTCAGATTCCTTTTTAAGTATCTAAAAATTTGGGCTGTAAGTTGTAGAGTTCGACACCTGTGGCTTCATGCTATAAAGAGAGTTCTCCCATCACCATCACCATGTGCATAACTCTTCTCAGACATAGCAGTTCTAGTGGAGGGGAATCAGTGTTTAATACCACTATGTTTTTAGGGGTCAACACCTAAGGAAAAAAAACAAATGGCCCAGGTCAATCTGTGAAGGGGAGTAACTTCCAGGCATTGTTTGCGTTAATGCCTGACCTTGAGTATGGGCTGAAAACAAAGAATAGAGGGTTGGGCAGAGGATTCCTGGATACCTATCACATACCTTGGGAGGGTTAACAGTCAATGACATACCATTACCCTGTTTTCTTATTGTGGAGCTCCTAAGACATTTTAGGACTCTGGGTTCTTTATCACTGCTAACCAGTGCAAAAGTGCTACGAGTGGGCCGGCAGCACTGATTATACCACTCACTTAAGTGGCTGCTTAACCGTGCCTCAGGCCTGTCATTGCAGAGCTTGTGTGTGTGGTTTAGACTGCCATGTTGGCCTGGCAAAATAAACCTTTTACCAGGTGCAAACATTCCCTTTTCTGCATATAAGTCACCCTAAGGTAGGCCCTGGATAACCCAGAGTGCCGAGTGCATTGTATTTAAAAGTCAGGACATATACCTTTAAGCTTTTAAAAGTTTTGGTAGTGAAACACTGTCAAAGGGCTGGCCCAGGAGTAAAATTCCACTCTGGTAATGGAGTTTGAGGAATTCGGGAACTCCGATGTTCCGCTTGGAACATCAAGTTCCCGATAAATTCCACATTCCATCCTGGAGTGGAGTTTAAAAGGCGTCAGCTTTGGCCGTTGCACAATGTCCTGTTCCTTGGCTTTGATGCCATTATTATTAGCCATCTCTATTGTTCATAGTTCCTTACAGCAGATGGGACAATAGTATCCTGGGCAACCATCAAGTGCAGACTGCTATCTCAGTGACATCCATCCTCACAGAATTATCCCTTTTGGGAGGGTGTGGGTGGTTGCTGCTATTTGTTTTCAGTAGTGATCAGATTGCTGTTTGAAGAAAGAAATCCACCTTCAGGCTATGAGAGGGGCTTTCTTTGAGACCAAGATAAAAGCATTAAAAAGACCCAGCCAATGACAGTCCGAAATATCAACACTTTCCTCCCAAGAGAGGCAATACTTCGATCATAAACAGAGGTCCGAACTAGCGATGGGGGTTTATGGGATGGACTAACCAAGACTTTAGAGGACTACTTTCCCCACTCCAAGGTGATGCAGGACTCAGGGCCCTGGGGGTACAAAACTATAGCAGTTCCAGGTGAATGTATTATCTTCATCAGACCCCCATGTAATTCACGGCATGGGGGATACTGTGACTTCCCGTAATCCTCATGGTTATGAACCCCATTTACTAATTTCCTTCTTTATTTATTTATAAACCTATCATTAGCTTTGCTGAACTTTGGGAGGCACCAACCTGTTTGGCTTACTCTCCAACCCGTCTATTTCCACCTTAAAGTTGGCAGTCGGAAAGAATGTGGGCAGAATGCAGCTGTGCACACATAATAATACTAGTACTCCTAGGAGACCAGAGCAAGTGTGATGTCTGAAGTCAGAAACACACTACTGTTCCCATGGTGACGATGAGGTTAATGTCGAGATCAAGGCTGCTGCCTTATACAAAAATGCAGGAGGTGACTTCCAACTGAGCGTGCATGCCAGCACCTAAGGACGTTGGTTGGGTGTGGCAGGAGCTAAAGAGAAAGACATAGATATAGAAGAGGGTACACCCCCAGGTGCTGCTTCTATCCTTTCAATGGCATGACTCGCAGCAGCAGCCATGCTCTCAGTTGCTTTTCCTGTTCTGCATAGTTGTGCTAGCTGCACAGGACTCCCAGCCCTCCTTGGAACCGAGCACCAGCAGTAACACACACTCTAAGCTGTGCTGATCCCTGAGTTTCCCGAGGCGGTGCGAACTGAGCAATAGAAACTGTGTGCATTTTTTCTGTGATGCAGGAATGACATGACTAAGAGAAATTGCGCTCCTATGGTTTCCGTCACCTCCTGCGTAGCCTCGGTATGCTCAGACGTGAGTCCCCTGCTCTCCATGCCACTGGAATCAAGCTATCCTGGCAGATGAGGGCTGAGAGCCCGAAACCGATCCTAGGATGCTTGTTTCCAGTCCAGGGAGGACCTGGCTTGGCAGTTCGGGCTGGACTGTTCCCATGGGGCACAGGGTCAAGACTGAGTTGCATATGGCTGGGTTCAAACGGGAATGTCATGGTGAGCAAAAAAACAATGGATTTAGGCCCAGATCTCTGTACTGGGGTGAATGTATGACATTGTTCTGCATTCTGCCCATCAACTGTTGTTTTTGCATTAGCCTCGGAGTGGGGGCAGTAGCAACCGCAGCACATTTCAGGGGCACCATCACCGGGAGAAAGAGTAGATGTCGCATCATCACCCTCACCATCACAAATCCCCACCGAGTTTCAGCTGCCCCATCACCCTACAACCCTCCTTGTCTCGCAAGCACAGCTGCAACATACATCCGGTGGAGGAAGAAGGCACACCCCACATCGAGGTGAGCCATTTAAACTAAGATGTATGACAAGTATATTATGCTGCTGCCATCAGAGTGGTGAACTGTAGTGTGCTCCTTATTAACAAAGCCACACTCTACTTCCCCTTGCCTTGTGGATTTCGTGGAGCTGTGCCTCTCCATTAATTCAAAAGCTGTTTCTCTTGAAGTTAGGGAGAGTTACACATGAAGATATACAGCAGACCGAGCAGAATTCCACAGCTTGTGGAACTCCATGAAATCTCGCTGAGTTTTTAGTTAACTCTGCAGAATTCTGCAGAGTAAAACTCCATGAGTTCCGCCCACCCCTAATTTTAAATTGCAGTTCTGAAAATGCCACTTTAGAAAAATTGGTATTACTTTCGCCATTTGGTACCTCTGATCACATGTCTGGGGTGGGTGGCAGCTGGGCTTTCTGTATGTCCCCTAGACAGCCGCACACAATCGGAGCTTAGGTGTGACTTGATGGGCCATTCTGGCAGGATTGGAGGGATAGCTGGATCAAGCCTCACTCACAACTGAAAAGACTATATCCTGTCCCCACAAAAAGGGCTGCATACCCCCTGTAGTGAGTCTGGAGCCAAGGCAGGAAGGGCAAGACCTCTGTGCACTGTGTCTCCTCCACTTCAAAGGCCCAACTGTGTATAAATACTGGACCTCTGACCACTTCAGTACATCTCTGAACCTGTGAATACTCTGCCACGAAGAAGGACTGCTGTGCTGCTGAAAGGACTGCCATTCTGCTAGACTGCAACTCTGAAGGAGCTTCTGCCTTGCTGTGCTGCCATCTTGCCTGGAGATTAAGAACGAGACCTGGAACCCATCTTGAAACCAGGTACTAGTGGGACTCAAAGGGCTAGTCGGCTTGCCTCCTTATTTGAACTACAGGGATTTAACAGGCTCCCCACACTCCTGGACCTGTCTTCAATGAGTTCCTGCCCCCTAAGAGGTGCCTTTCTGGTCCCTGGGCCCTTGGTGAGTATCTGGAGCTCATAAAGTCAAGCTTTTGGACTCTTCGCAAACTGGTCCGTTTGCACCGGAACTGTACCTCTTTCACCAGAAACCAGTGTGAACTGCCTTAAGTTCATCTCTTCGCACTGCAAGCATCATCTGCTGGTGTGTATAGCCACTGTGATGCCCCAGCCCATCCATCCGTGACGCCCAGCCTGATCTTTGTGCACAAAAGTTGAGAAGGTAAACCTTCAGCGGGACTCACCTGGGACTGTGTCTGATCCAGGCTCCGTTGAGGCACGTCTAAACCTTTGGATTTTACCTGGTCTAGCGTGACCAGATATCCACGGTTGGTGCTATATGCTTTTAAGCACTATTTTACCATTTATTCTTAAAATTGTCATAATTTGGTTCTACTTATTGGATTTTTGTTGATTTTGCCTTGTTTAATTGATAAGATTAAGCTCTATTTTGCTAACCTGTTATGCAATCTTTTTGTATGGTGGTTTTACTGTATTTTCATTTGCAGTGTTTCCAAAAACTTTACACATTGCCTCTAAATGTAAGCCTTGCTGCTCTGTGCCAAGCTACCGGAGTACAGCTATAGCAAACATAATAAGGTGGGCGTATTACTTATTGCATGCTGAAATACCTCCTATTTAATCCTATGACTTATAATACGTTCCAATCCAAAAATGGCAAGCTGTAAACACAAGAGAAGGGAACCTGCTTCGAAAAATTGTAAAGGTTAATCAAACTGTCCCAGTTCAAGCACTGCGCCTGCAGCTAAACATAGTAAGCACCTTTAGTAGAGCTATAGCAAACATAACAAGGTGGGCGTATTACTTATTGCATGCTGAAGTAGGAATTGTAATGGATCTAATTAAAGTTAGAAACATTTAAAAGCAAATCTGTGCAATATACGTTCAATAAGAATCTTAATACAGCACTAGATCTTTCAGAATGCACAATCGCACTTTTAAAATCTTGGACTTCTGCACTTGTGAAGTTATTCTTCAAGAACTTGACCCCAAGAATAAGTTGTGAACTGGATGTAAAGCACTGTACTCAGCTACCACAATACAAATCCTTTGCAGGCACTATAGTATATAAGAATCAGCAAAGATACCTGCAGTTTACATTAGTACATAGCGTCCGATGCTGCATTATTCTGCTGTGTTTAGGGATATTACCACTAAAAGCTTACACAAAAATCTGAAATAAATCTGACAAAAATAAAGGTATATTTGACCTTTGCAATGGAAGTGAGTAAGATATATCTCATGTGTTATACGTTTGCCCAAATAAAATTCTGGTAGAGGCTAGATTTCGTTTTTAAACCTATATGTTTTAGATATAATATATTCACTGCACAAGGTTTAATAGTGAATTTGTCTGCCATAACCTTTTTACATTTCTTAAATGTTTTTACAATTATTTCAAAAAGATACATTGTGACCGGTTTTATAATGAAAATCAACTTTTGTAAAATGTAAATGTTGCTCTTTTTTGTTGATCTCTGTAAAGGTCTAAATCAAATAACATATATATCGCCCCCTCTTGCAAAAGAAAATATATATCTTTCACTTAAATTCAAAACTGGAATCATGACAAATCTCAAAATTTAAAAACTTTACATTTTCTAACTAATCCATGTAGTGGAGTACACTTTTAGTGTACCTGAAGTAAATATGAATTTGGCAAGATACTTGAGATTTTGTTTACAATATATGTGGTGTGGTCAAGGTATGGCTTTTTCATTCCTCTACTAAAACAATTAGTAGCATTGTAAAGAAGCAATGATTTGGTGAAAGACGTAAATTAGAGTTGCACACTATGGGGTCGATTCCGATCCGGTAAAATCACCGTCCGTACGACTCGCATCCGGAGCCGTTTCCGTACGACTCGTACAGACGCCGTACGACCCAACGAGTACGATCCCGACCTGGGCACCAGGACGCGAGTCGTACGATCCACGTCAGGTAAGGGTGATTCGTACAGAAAAGCGCACAATCACATACACACCGTACGGCGCGTACACCCCATGATCGCAGGGGTACGTGCCGCACCCCTGCGATCATGGGGGTACGTGCCGTACACCCAGCGTACATGGGGTACGCTCTGTACACCCAGCGTACATGGGGTACGGTGCGTACCCCATGTACGCTGGGTGTACGGCGCGTACACCCCATGATTGCAGGGGTGCGGCGCGTACCCCTGCGATCATGGGGTGTATGCGCCGTACCTGGGGGGGCATTCTGTACCTGTTTCGGGGCGAACTCTGCTTTTACGGCAGTTTTCAGCTCCCATAGGAAAAGGGTCGTACGGTGCGTACCCAACACGAATCGTACTTGCCGGTTCGGAAAAATCGTCCGTGAACCGTACAGATGTCGCGTACAGCGGGTTCCGAGGGAGAGTCATACGGGGATTTCATTCGTACGGTCTCTGTACGATTCGTACGGAGTACGGCTCCTGGTACGGATCGTACTTCGTCGTTCGTACTGGGACGCTTACGGGTACGATTCGTACGGGGAAAAATGATCCGAACGGCAATTCGGAGCGCTTTTTACCGGATCGGAATCGACCCCTATGTGTTTCATGTATTTCAACAATGACCTCTATGCTTTACAATGCAATGTGATGAGGCAAAAAGTTGTTATTTAATATTTATGCATGAAGCTATCTTTTGTCTCGTTAAAAATATGTGGCTCATCATTTTAATAAATTTGAAAAGGGGATCAGAAAATAACTCTTCCATCTTACTAAAACACTCACAGTAATCTGTGCTTAAAAAAACATGAAATTCACAGTCACTAATGTGTCTATTGTAATTTGGGCTAAAGGGTTATTTGTGCATCAATCATATTCCACTCCAACCTGCACTGAAATGTTGTGTATAATGATATTGCATAGGCCCGCAGAGTAGCCTATAGGCTCTCACAAAATTATTGATATGGTTAGAAGCCTCATTCTGTAATTGAGATGTGATGGCAAAAGTGCAATGTGCATAAAGGTGCATAAAGGTGCAAGGCAGGAATGTACAGAGTAATCAAGACGCTCCAAAATGTTGTATAATTGTTACAAGATGTTTAACAATGTGTGGAACACACAACACCTCTTACTTTTGCATTTACACTGTAAGTAAGGAGGAAGAGGGTGCAATATCGAGGTGCCTTACCACCATGACCATATAATGGGTTAATTCACAACGACTGTAAGAGTATGTAATAGAGTTCTATTGCAGTAATTTTGTACATCCTCTTGCACACCTTTGTGATTTGGCCTAGCACATCTAAAATGACAACGTTCAGGGAATTTTCGAATACAGTTAATAGAATAGAAATTACTGTGCCATCTTTGCACTTTTAGTAACAGATAGTTGGAAGTTAAGAGCCGCTTCACAGAGCAATGTAAGTGTATGTAATAGAGTACTCATGATTGAAGTGCTGGTTGCACATTTCATAGATGGTAAAGTAAAAATAGCATCGATGTAGCATCAATCATTGCATTTGTAAAGCGCGATACTCACCCGTGGGGGTCTCAAGGCGCTGGGGGGGGGGAGGTGTCAGTGCTCAAAGAGCCAGGTCTTGAGCTGCCGTCTGAAGGAGAGGTGGTCCTGTGTGGCGCGCAGGTGGCTGGGAAGGGAGTTCCAGGTCTTTGCTGCCAGGTAGGAGAAAGACCTGCCCCCGGCGGTGGCCCTGCGGATGCGGGGCACGGCTGCCAGGGCTTGTCCTGTCGAGCGTAGGGTGCGAGGAGGACAGTAGAAGGAGAGGCGGTGGTTGATGAGTTTGGGTCCGAGGTTGTGAAGGGCTTTGTGTGCGTGGGTGAGGAGCCTGAAGGTGATCCTCTTGCTGACTGGGAGCCAGTGAAGTTTCTTCAGGTGTCCGGAGATGTGGTGATGTCGGGGGATGTTCAGGATGAGTCATGCAGCTGCGTTCTGGATTCGTTGAAGTTTCTTCTGTAGCTTGGTAGTGATGCTGGCGTACAGAGTGTTCCCATAGTCCATGCGGCTGGTGACGAGGGCGTGGGTGCCGGTCTTCCTGGTGTCGGTGGGGATCCAGCGGAAGATTTTGCGGAGCATGCGGAGGGTGTTGAAGCATGCCGATGTTACCGCGTTGACCTGTCTGTTCATGGAGAGGGACGAGTCCAGGATGAAGCCGAGGTTGCGGGCGTGGTCGGTGGGTTGGGGAGTGCTGCCCAGGGAGGGAGGCCACCAGGAGTCGTTCCAGGCGGTGGGAGTAGGGCCGAGGATTAGTACCTCCGTCTTATCGGTGTTGAGTTTAAGCCGGCTGTCTGTCATCCAGTCCGCTACTTCCTTCATGCCTTCGTGTAGTCTGGTTCTTGCTGAGGTGGGGTTGTTGGTGAGGGAGAGGATGAGCTGAGTGTCGTCGGCGTAGGATATGATGTTGAGTCCGTGTTTGCGTGCGATGTTCGTCAGAGGGGTCATGTAGATGTTGAAAAGGGTGGGGCTGAGGGAGGATCCTTGTGGGACGCCGCAGATGACTTCAGTAGCTGGAGATCTGAAGGGGGGGAGTCGGACTCTCTGTGTTCTTCCGGAGAGGAAGGAGGTGATCCATTCCAGGGCCTTGCCTCGGATGCCGGCGTTGTTGAGGCGTTGTATTAGAGTACGGTGGCATACCGTGTCGAGGAGTATGAGGGCTATGGTCTCTCCCTTGTCTGTCAGGGATCTGATGTCGTCTGTGCATGACTTTTAAAAGAAATTACAAAACACTACACATTCACAAATTAAAGATATGAAAATCTGAAAGTGCCCCTCACAGTCACACATTAAAATGAGACAAGTGTAGTAGAATCAGAGTAAAAGCGCGCCTTAAAATAAGATGAAGAAAACATACGTACTAATCAATATTAATACATATAAACAAGTTGCATTAAGAAGTGTTTCTTGTGTAAATGTTATTTAATAAAATTTATTGATGGAATGTTGCTATTAATAAAATGGCCTAGTGTTTCTAATGATTTCTGTTTGAATGCACCATTTAGAAAAGTTGGTGCAAAAACGTGTAGAAAAATGACAAAATCTTGAAATTTTGCATACGTAATATTAGAGATTCTTTAGTTCATGAAAGTAAAAAAAGAATTATGTGATGTAAATTTAGAAAATGATACACTTATATGAATGCTGGGGAAGAACTTGTGATAGTATTGTAGTTTTTACATTAGCTGTCTTCATGTAATAATGATTTGTAAAAGTTCTATATATTTTTTATTTTGAATTGATTTAATTACATTATATTTGATTTTGGTTTAGAGTTATTTAATTTAAAATGTTTGATGCTAACTTGAAAACTCTTTTCGAAAATGCTTTTTTCTAGTGCTGGCCTTTACACTGTCTTCATACAATATTTCATTTTTCACTAGTGAAATGCTGCAATATTTGAATAGTGAAATATTCCTGTGGGAACCGAGCTTTAGCTATTGCTATAAGATGATTACTTTGTATCTCTTTTTAGCGATGTTAGGCCTATGTGGACCCTTGACTCTTTCATTTCTCATGACCAGCATGGGAAAGCATCATAATGTTGCAAGTGTCCTAGGTGACATTATTTGCAGCTGAACACATCATAGTCTTTTGATGGTGGTGTGAAGCTATATCACCGGGACATCGTTAGAGATTTTATAAAAGAAGAAACTCCAGAGAAGGGGTAACACCATTCAGATTTTTCTTACCCTGAGACCAAGATACTATGCTGATCGATTCTTGATAAACTTCTCTCTTACTTTTGGACTGACTAGCTGATGCTACAGTCAGTAGCTGATGGACCAAAACCTCTTTGCCTAACCATTTCCATTTTTCATTTCCTTGTTTATGCTAATGGGCTTGCCCTTAAAAAACTTTAAATTTGAACCCTTTCCCCTTCTTTATATGACTTGAACTATCCTTCTGCCTTATGGGTGGGACTATGTAACTCGGTAAACTGATTATGATAATAATCATCTGATAATGCCTGGTAAACGTCTAGCACTTTTATTTGTTATAAATTGTGATATTCTTAACCTTAATTCTGAAGAATTGATCATGGGAATAAACTTTGAATCTTTAATACAATAACTACATTAATTTAATATCTGTCTGAGTCTATTATTGAGTCCGAGTTGGTTATTCCATTCAAACTGTGCTGTTTACTAATGATTTAATTGTGTTTTAGGGAGAATCAGTGAGCTCTGACAGAACATCAGGTGTTTCCTTCTCTTGTTTTGCATTGCTGTTGCAGAGCTTTTGGTCTTCATAATTCTTACTCTACTTAACTTCTTCAGGAGGTTGGGTCTTCCTGTTGCCATTCTTCATTTCTACAGCATGTTTCCAAGAGTGGTGTAGCTAAATCTGACCTCAAACCTGTGAGTCGACTGTCAATAAATGGTCCTCATTGGACAGCTAATATGGTGATTTTGCTTCACTAATTTCCACTCCTCCTAAAGGGGGAGAAGGATTTGTCAGATAATTATTGCCTCTGTGGTAAATGGAAATACTGCACACTGTCTAATCGTAAAGGGGCCAGTATGGTTAGAGCAGTAAAGGAGAGTAGTTGTAAAATATTTTTTTTTACCACACTTACCCTGCATCAGTATGAAGTGATCTCTTAGTGTATCTCACCATGGGCCAGATGTGCAAAGCATTTTTAAGGTCGCAAATAGTCTGATTTGCAGGATCAGGCTTTTTGATATATATGAAACCCAAACTGCAGTTCAGTAACACGCTACAAAATCTCAATTTGGGTTGGTGACAACATACCAAATAGGTATTTAGAAGGCATGTGTTTAGGGCATCCATTCCAAAAAGCAATTCGCAGTAGTATGTATTAATGTTGTGCAATTGAATTGCGATTGCAAAACATTACATTTTTGACTTATTACTGAAAGGTAGTGGTAAGGCACTCACAAAAGTGAAGGGGTCCCCCAAAAATCTCTTCCCCTTTGGGAATGTTAAAAAAATATTGAGAAGAGTAGACACTGGTCCAACGGAAATGAAAATTAGATGTTTCACTTTTGTTTTTTTAATGTGTCCCATTTTCCTTGAGGAAAACGGACTGCATTAAAAAAAGAAAGATTGCTGTATTTAAAAGCAATCATAGACAATGGTTGTTTGCTGACCCTAATAGGTCACCATCCCTGTGGTGGCTATCATTCCCCATGGGTCACAAACTCCAGCCTACCTCATTATGGGCCTATTTATGAGACCGCCAGACTCACAAGTGCACAGCGGTAGCGGTCTTCTGACCACCTCATCACGACCTGGACCAGAGATCCCTGGCTGTGCCGCGGCAGTCTTGAGGCTGCAATATGCTTGTTGGGGCCACAGTGGCTCAACCAAGTGGACTACAAGTTTCCTCACCACCACACTTTTCATGGCGGTGAGACTGCCATGAAATGTGTGCAGGTGAGGAAACAAAGGGGGCCATACAGGGCCCCCTTGTGCCTCACACCAAATGAATGCAGACAGGGGGGCACAATATGTGCCAGCTTGTGTGCATGCACACCAGTACTTGCACGGCATTGACTGCAGCAGTCAATGCCGTGCAGGTACTACCTTTGATATTCTCATTGCGGTGCCTATTTCAGAGGCACACCCTAGGAACGCCAAAGAACTGCCGGCAAGACAGGAGAGCACTTCTAATCTGTCAGGCAGTTCAAACATGGGTTTGGCGGTGCACGCGTGGGTAGGTCTCACTCCTGCACTGCCAAACTCATAATAGGCCCTAATACTCATGAGGTAGGGCAATTTGTAACCCACTTGGAACCAGAAAATCAAAAAATGAAAGCATCATACATTAGGAATAGCGATTTCCTAATAGCAATTAGTAAAACATTTAGAGAGTTAGAAGCTGGGCCTAAATAATAATGATGTTAATATTGCGTATGGTCTTCAAAAGCCAATTGACAATTATTTAGTAAAATCTATATTTCACAGAAAATATTAGCAAGAAGTGTCATAAAAACTTTATAGGAATACTTTCACTGTAGCCAAAGTAGAAGCATATCTATCAGTATGGACCTCATGAAGTTATCAAAAACATTTGCAATTCTAAATCCTAGGATTAATATAGCATCATTTTGGCTCTTGCGACTAGTGGCATTTTTACAGAGGCATTTTGGAGTTTGTAAAGTAGTATTAAAGTAGTATGTTTTAAAACTCTCTAACATGCCTTTGTGAATAAGGCATAAAACGTGCCATGGGAATTAAATAGAAAAATAGAAACATTTCACTACACAAGCCGTCTCTTAGCTAATTTGTAAA
This sequence comes from Lissotriton helveticus, assembly GCF_964261635.1. Taxonomy (NCBI): domain Eukaryota; kingdom Metazoa; phylum Chordata; class Amphibia; order Caudata; family Salamandridae; genus Lissotriton; species Lissotriton helveticus. Next base: position 193,480,639 of record NC_136072.1, read on the forward strand.
TCCTGAGCTTTTTCCTTGGAAAAGCTGCATAAAGACTGGTGTAGTTGTGAAGGCTTGCCTTTGATAACATCTTTGAATTGTGCATGCTGGATCACAAGAAGAATTGATAAACATATCAGCTGAAGTGATACAATCAACCTCGTTGATAAACGAAAGCAGAAATGTTAATTAACACAAGGCAATAATGCGAGACTTATGGCATAGATATAGCAAGGGGTTTATGACTCTTTAATCCCGGATAATCAAACATAGTGAAGCATGTATGCTGGTTTATTGATCCAAATCCTGCATGAGGTAAATTAGGACAGGTTGCCACAATAAGCAGAATGACAAACAATATTCACAAGCACCATGAGGAATTTAAATAAAAAAATATTTGTACACAAACAATTCCATATGCAAAGCATTGCGAATGATCTATCTAATCAAACAAATCAGCCAAAACGTTGATGTCTGACATACTGAAGTTGGCATGAACTTTGAAGCAGCAGAGGAATAGAGAAATGCTTTGGCAACAGAAAAGGGTAGTTATCTTCAATTAACTCAAATCACAGACATGGTAGGTCATGCCTCTTCCTCTTGAAATATTAATGTAACTAATTCTAATTCAAATCAAATGTGTACAAAACTGCATGGATACAAAATTAATTTCAATAGCTTAAATATAAAAAAGCAGTAAAAGAAGATGACAATATCAGAATTTTAAATTCTTAGACAGCAATTTAAAATAAAGGTTATCGGGCTGTGGATACAGGCTTGCTTTACCCTTTATTTGTTTGAACTTCTGAGGCATACAATAATGCTTGGTCAACTGATTGGTCAATCTTAGTAAGTGCATTTCCTCAGTACTATTAAATGTGGCTTGTGGCTTTTCCCAGTGGATGTATTGCCACTAAAATGACAAACAGTTCCTTCTGCTCCTTTATTTGAGATTCAAAACACCAGGGCCATATTTTATTTTGATATGAGAAATTCAAACTCTTGCATCATTAAATGGACCACTTTGCCAGGTACTGAGACCAAATGTGATCCTCCTTGACAAATTGTGAGCTGGTTTACAGCCAACCTGTGCTGCACGGAATGAAAGGCCATTCACAATGAATGATTGGCACCCTGGATCTGTTGGCACAGGATCTTGCAGACGGCCAGGCCAGATGGCCAACCACCACTGAGTTAAAGGCCTGCACAGAAGTGGCTGTGTGCCTGCAGTGAGTTGGACACAGGATCTTGTCAAATGCCAGTAAAGTCCTCAAAATTCCCAAATGCTCACAGCTGACAGCTGTGGACAGAATGGGTTGGTCACCTGTGGGAGGTTGGGCCTGGTCAAATACCAGCCCCCTTGTATATAGCCAAAGGACATGCACAGTGTCAAAACGGTTACCTGAAATGTTTTGAGTGCTGTGTATGGCTGAAGTCCAGGTTCCACACCCAACTACTGTTATGCCCATCGAAAGGTCATGCGTCTTCCCTAAAGCTCTTCCCTAAAGCTTAACCACCCCAAGAGTAACCTGTTCACTCCCCCATCTTGCCCCTTGATGATCACTTCTCAGTCGCACTTTTCAAAAGCGCCAGGATGCCCGTAGGGTTGCAGCGCGCTCTAAAAATGGAATAAATAAATAAATAAAATCGATGAAATTGGGGTTCAATAGTGAGTTGCGCGCAGAGCATGGCCAAAAGTCTGGCCATATGGCCAAGATCTGCTTCACCTCCTAAGGCCCTGCACTATATAGTAAAACCCTTCTGAGGGTTAGCCAACCCCCACTGTGCAGTGGCTTTGGCTTTGTGTAGCACTGTTTGGTTGCCCATAGAGGGCTGCAGGTCTTGTGCAACAGGTGTTATTTTTTACGTAGGATGAACATAGGATAGCATCAAAATAACATACTTTCTAAAGATAACTTTGCTTTCTTCTGATAATGTATGTTTAAAAAAACTTTAAAATTCTCATAAAACTATGTTAAATTGAAGTTATAGATCGAGAATATAATATTAAAAACTGAAATTGGACAGTTATGTTTGACTGCACAAACCATAACTCACTTCCCCGACATGAAAACCACAACTCTCCCGCAAATGCATAGGCCATAACTTCCCAATATTTATACCAATTTATAACAGAAATTAGAAAACTAATACCATTAAATAATAACAATCATCCCAGCAAACGAAGGCTATCTTATCCATAGTGATGTTATCCATAATGTAAATAGAAAGTAATATTTTATTTCATCACTAATGTCAATTATGTCATTTGTGATGTTATTTGACATGTCATGCGTGAGATTGTGAACAGTGAAATTTGGTGACCGTGTTCTGGTTTCCTGGATTTGCCTCAAATTATGGTTTGTGGAACTAACCATACGTAGACAGTTTCAAGGGATTTAGGTCGCATATCATAGCCATTACTGCACTTAAATTTTAGTTAGTGGGAGGGACTGTGTGGTTATAAGTAATTTTTAGGTTTCCCTTGAAAAAAATTTTGGTTAGCCTATACCGTTGATGACATTTGATGAATTGACTGAGTTATGGCATATCAGGCTACGTGCATATCAACTTGGAGGGTCAAAGGAGAGGTCAAAAACATTGCAGTTTCTATGTTAACTTCTATAAGAAATGTTGCTCTCTGATGCAGCAAAGACACTAGAATTGTAGCAAAGCGGTGTGTGAAACTTTAACTTTACTCAAAACATGCCTTTGCTGGAAAGCCTGAGGATTTGCCAAGTATGGTTTCAAAACTAAAACATCCAACTTATAAATTTCAACCGTGGGAAATCCTGAATGCTTTAAACAAGGTCAATGGACCTTTGTTACCGTGATATGAAGCGAGAACAAAACATAAAATAGTCATATATCATTGACAATTAGAATTGTAGATGTTCAGTCAATGATGAGAGGTTTCAAAATGTTTCAGCGCCTTTATATATCTTGAAAGAGTAGTACTATTTTTGTAGTTTTATTCAAATTTGTCACTTCACAGAAATATTCCTTAAATTATAATTCCACTAAATAACAAATGGACCTTTCCTACCCTAAACAGAGCCTATGAAGAGTTCCTTTTGGAAAAGAGCAAATTAAGAATACAATAGAACCTCCAATAAAGTTGTGGTAACAACTGTCAATAATAACATGATCCCTGCAGTAGCATTGACCCAAAAGAAAAGATTTGTATGTATGAAAAGTAAGCCACCTTTAGCTGTAGCTCTTGGTAACAGAGCAAACACAACTCTACAGGAGAAGAGTAGCAAGGCAAGGATGATGGGTCTCTCAGCTTTGCATTCAGGCTTACCCAAAGTTTTGTCTAATCTAACTATCTAGGAACACGTTAATATATTCTGAGAAATATTGAAGCAAACATTATTAGGCATTGATCCTTCTATTCCAATGATATTCCCTCATCTGATGGCTTCATGAAACTCCTGATGTCCCTTCCTTTGATTCCCGCAGTAAGCGTTCATGCTGGTACATTAGTATAATGCAAAGGTCATTACGTGGAGGAAAACTTCTTACCTAAGCTAAAGGACGCTCTACATGTTTCAGTATGAGGACAACGACCTGTTTAGAAAAGCTGAGGCAAACTATCAATGTATTCCGATGGAACATACATAAATGTCTAAATCATTATTTAGTAAAACAGCACGTCTCAATGTATTCAGGTAAAAGATATACCATATGGTGAGGCAGCTGAGGGAATCATGCATTTGAGCCTTATATATCCAAAATAACCGCTCGAAGTGTAACAGGCTTTACTATGCTCATCCTGGTTTATTGACTATTCTTTTGTGTGTCACACCTGATTATTTTACTATAATTATTTATTCTTCAAGCCATGCAACATTTGAAACAATATCAGAAGCAATGACTTTGACAGCGCTCTTACTGACCAGTGATTGAGGTGGCAGCCCACAACAGAAGGAGACTGACCGCTGGGTCATCACTACAGGGAACAACTTTACTCAGTGCTATCGCCATTTTGTATTGCAATGCTCAAATTCTTCATTTTCGGCCTGTTTTCATATGTGACTGGGCTCAGATAGAGTTTCCCTTATTTCCTTCTCCTGGAAAATGATTGGGCATTGACTGTCATATAAAAGTGCATTCATTAACCATATATCAATGTTTTTTATGGCAATGGGACAATTTTTCCTCTTCAATAGATACCTGCCGGGATATTTCTTATGATATCTTTTAGGTTCTTTTGTTACTATTGCTCAATATTTTTACTATAGTATGTGACACATGTTGAGGATTATGATACTATAACTTACTCTTCATTACAAGAAATATTTTTTCTTTACTATATTTTTAAGACGAATTCACCCAGCACTGTGCTTTATAAGTCGATCTTATCAATATTTCACAATGGCTAGTGATCTTCACATTGCTAGATCTTCTTACTCTGGTACAAAACAGAAAAGGCATAAAAATAACCCGCCTTCTCTTATTCTCTCTTCACAAAATCCAGTCCTGGACTCTATATTAGATGAGGTACGTGGCCTTCAACCTTTTATGTCCACTACCAATGAAAAGTTAAAACAGAAAACAGATTGAGGAGAGATGGATTGTTATGGAGGGAAAGGTTTTGGAACTCGAACAACAGGTAAGCGACTTACAAGATGTTTCTTCAAAGATTCCAACATTAGAACAAGAAATTCACAAGTTAAAAAGACACACGGAGGATCTTGCAAATCGCAATCGTAGGAATAATCTACGCTTTTATGGACTTCCGGAGAATATTGAAGGTCCTGATATGGTTTCATTCCTACAGAAGCTCCTTCCTGAACTTTTAGATCTTCAGCCATCTTCATCTCCCCTCAACATACAGAGAGCACATCGTCCTGGTAGTCTCCATCCTACTTCAAGTAAACCACGTGGAATCATAATGCTTTTCTTTGAATTCATTGAGCTCATGCATGTCCTGAAGGCAGTAAGGCTTAAACGCCGTCTCATTTGGTCAGGCCATAATATTTTCATATCCCAAGATGTTTCCAAAGCAACAAATGCTCGACGTAAAGAATTTCTTGCCCTACGTTCCCAGATGAGACAGCTCAATATTCAATATGGAATTCTTCATCCTTGCCTTTGTAAAATTACACTTGAAGGAGGGTCAAGTTCATTTGATGATCCTGACAAACTTAAACTTTTTCTACATAATATTTCCTCTCATGGAATGGATACCAGTAATTGACTGTTCTTATAGTACAAGATTGTTGATATGGTTCTAAAACTTGAACCATCTGTTTTTATTACCATTGTTCGTGTCCTTTGATGTCACTATGCTCCTCTCACTTCAGACATTCCTTTCTTTACAGATCTGGATTCTACTCCTTGATCTGTTTACTTTTTCCATGATCTGTCTTCTTCTTTTTTCTTCCTTCTATCCTTTTTGCTTGTGCTGTATGTTCATTGTTTTATTTCTTGTATTGTTTCATCTTCATCACATAATAAATGATGTCTTTCTTTTTCTCTTCATTGGTCTTACAGTTTCATGTTCCTGTTTCCTCTTATACTCCCTACTCCATCATCATGATTAACGTTGTCTCTTGGAATGCTCGTGGTCTAGGTCATCCTGTTAAACATCAAAAGGTACTGTCTCATTTAGCTACATTTAATGCTCAAATTGCCTTTTTACAGGAAACCCACTGCAATGATGTAGAATCCCTTAAACTCAAACACCATTGGTTAATCGAATTGTTTTTCTCTCTGCTACTGATCGTCATGGTGGGGTTGCTATATTATTTCACAAATCTATTAATGCCCATATACTATCATCAGAATGTGATTCCAATGGTTGTTGGGTATTGGTGGAGGCTCTTGCAAATGCAAAATGCAAATAACCCTTTACAATATTTACGGGCTGGTTAATCCAGATCCTGAATTTTGGCTTTCCATTAAATTGAAATTATTGTCTATTACTAACCCCTATATCGTGGTTGGCGGTGATTTTAATAACTGGTTGGACCCCTTCTCTGACAGAAAATGTTAATGTAAATTAAAACCAGATGAAATCCACAAATCATTTCTATCTGCCGTTCCTCTCGTCCTTTATTTGATGTATGGAAAACATGCAATCCTGATGCCTCTGAATGTAATATTTTTTCTCCTATACACCATACAATGTCCCGTATTGATTATATTTTAATCTCCGAATCATTACTACCTTGCCTCCAATCATCTGAACTTGGTTCTATTTTTATTTCTGACCATGCTCCCATCTCTACTTCTATTGATATGTTCCTCACTAAACCCAAACAAGGTCGCTGGCGATTAACAATCACCTCTTATCAGATTGTACTTTTATGTCAGAAGCGACTTCTTTCAATTTTTTGTGCTTAACAACTCTTTAGATACCGCAATACACAATTATTCAGATGCTTTTAAAGCATCTTTTAGAGCCTTTACTATTGCATATTTTGGCAAGAAAAAAAATATTAAATGCTCAATATAAAGATACCCTACTCCTAATTAAAACTCTGGAACATAAATATTTTTCTTCCAAATCATCCTCATCACTACAAGAATTCATTAAAGCTGAATCTACCCTAAACAAAATTGCTACCGTCGATGCCTGTAACATCCTTCTAAAGATTACATCAAAATTTCACGGAGGCCAGAATAAAGCAGGAAAAATGTTAGCTAATTATTTAAAAATTAAATCAGAACGTAAGAATATCGAACCTATCTATTCAGAAACGACTAACAAACTCCTTTCATCTGACTCTAACATTATAGGAACATTTTAATCATATTATAATCTCTTTTATACAGAAAATACTAATCCAGCTGAAGAAGACTTTACATCTTTCTTTCAAGACATTCCTAAACCTAAAATTCTCCCCAATATCTTTATACCACTGGAGAAGGATATTTCTCTTCAAGAAATAACCACTGCTCCTAAATCCCTAAAACAATCTAGGGCTCCAGGTCCTGATGGCTTTTCAGTTGATTTATCCTTAACCGTTTCCTCAATTTTTGCTGTTAAATTATTAGAACTGTTTAATTCTTTCTTAAACAACTTTAAAGCCTGTGGTTCTTTTTTTGAAGCCCTTATTATTGTTATCCCTAAACCTGACAACGACTCCTTTTTTTGTAAAACTTTTCGCCCCATATCTCTAATCAACTATGATTGTAAAATTTTTGCAAAGATTTTGGCATCATGTTTGGAGAAAATTATTCCTCTCCTCATTAACCCAGACCAGGCTGGCTTTGTTAAAGGACGATTGGCCTCTGATAATGCCAGAATGTTCTCCAATATCCTATCACTTGGAGAAAATATCCCTTTCCCTTAGCCACCCTTTCTTTGGATGCGGAAAAAGCTTTTGACTGAATAAATTGGGAATTCATGATACATGCTTTACAATGGTTTGGTTTTGGCCCAAAGTTTATTTCATATGTCAAAATATTATATTCTGCTCCAAAAGCATGTGTTTTTGCTAATGGTCTCTTCTCTCAATATTTTCACCTGCATAGATGTACATGCCAGGGATGTCCCCTCTCTCCATTACTTTTTCTATTACGCTTAGAACTCTTCCTTGAACATATTAGACACAACCCTCTTATCACTGGTTTTAAATTTAAATCTTATCAAATTAAACTTTCTGCATATGCAGACGATATCCTTATCTATATGTTTAATCCTATCTCCTCATTACCACCTTTTTTACAAGAAATTCCATTATTTTCTAAAGTCTCAGGTTATAAACTAAATTTCTCTAAGACTGAGATTTTACCTTTGAATTCATTATGTTATCACTATATGTTTGATTCAACCACTTTTACATGGCGCCCTCAAAAAATTGAATATTTAGGAACATGGTTCTCCGCTAACATTCATGAAATGTTATCCAGTAATTTTACTGCTCTAAAACTTAAAATTACCAATTTATTTTCCTCTTGGTCCCCATTATTTTTATCATGGTGGGGCAGACTTGATACCATTAAAATGATGATTGTTCCCCAGATATTATTCATACTGTCAATGTTACCATTCAAAATACCCAACTATTATTTTACACAGATTAATTCTATTTGTACTACATTTTTATGGAATAATAAGTGTGCATGAATTGCCTTATCTAAATTGATTCATCCTAAAACTGAAGGTGATGTTCAATTTCCTGATTTTAGATTATATCATAATGCTTTTAAAATTCGTCAATGCTATGCTATGTCTAAAGATTATCAAGATTCACCTAGACCATCTTGGGTTACTGTTGAATGTTCATTGTTAAATGATTTTTCGATACAGATGTTATATTTATGACCAATTGTACTTTTTTCTCTAAATACCCAATTTTGAAATATTCTCAACACCTTTTACATACACTTCTTTTTAAGGGTTTTTGACAAATATCAATCTTTCCTAGCCTCCTCAATATGGTTTAATAAATATATTAAGTTACATCACAAATCATTTTACTACAAACACTGGAGAGAAAAGGGCATTTTTTATGTTAATCAACAGATTGTTAATAATTTCATTTCGCCCTTTCATCAATTGCAGGAGAAATGTAATCTCCCTGGTTCATATATTCAGCAATATCACATTCTAGTTCCAGCTCTCCAGACCGGTTTACAAAACTTTATATCTAACCCAGTACCAATTTCATTCACACCTGTTACACCCCTGTATCAAATTTCTAATGACACAATTCCCAGTGCTTCCTTTATATATAAAAATGTATCTGTACCTACTTGCACACTGAATAAATCTCATGTTGAATTAGAATGGGAACAAGACATATCTCAAACACTTCCTATTCCTCAATGGGGTACATTGTGGCAAAAACTTTGTAAGACTTCCAAGGCTGCAAATATCACACAATCCTTATATTTTATTTTAATAGAGTTGTTATTACATCCCTTCTCCTTCATAAATTCAATCAATCCATCTCACCATCCTGTTGGTCTTGTTCTACTGCTGAAGGGTCTTTAATACATTTACTTTATTATTGTCCTAAAGTTCTTACTTTTTGGATAGCTGTTTGGTCAGAATGTCCGATGTTCAATTTAACATCCACAATGTCTTTTTAGGTACTCTGTCTCATGACTTTGACCAAATTGTTTCCAAATCTATTTTATTTGAGTTGTTTATTGCTGTTGCTCTTAAGGTAATAGTAATATGCTGGAAAGACAATTCTAAATTATCTTTTTTAGCCTGGTGGAATTTAATATATGATGAACATAAAATTGCTTCGGTATCCCATTCATCAGTCCATCTAAAGATTACATCTGATCTACTATGGCTACCGTTTACTACTTATCTGTCTTCACACTCATCTTCCTTATAATCTCCTCTTTTAGTTTTTTAGTGTCTTCTTTTTCTTTTCTTTTCTTTACTCCCTTTCTTTACTTTATCTTTCTCTTTCATATTTCTTCCCCTTTTTCTTCTTCTTTATAACAAAACCCACTAATTGTATTATTCTCTTATCTACTTATATTAGAACACAGTATTTTACTATAATGTTCAGTTCTATAATTGTTTCTAGGTGTATTATGACATGTATAAGCAATCTTCTGATTTCATATTTCTTATCGTATTTTAATAGATTGTAGTACTGTATAATTATTGTTATAAATTTACTCTTCTGAACGCAATATATTATTTGTCTTTTACGTGTTCTTTCTCTTAAATAAAACATTATTCAACAAAAAAAAGAATAATAGCTTGGTACAAACATTTTTTTACACGTATGTTCTGTATTCTAAACATTTATGTACGTTTTCCTTGCATTATTGAATTATTAATAACTCTTGTGGGTATTGGTTATACGTTAGAAAAATATATTTCTCATTATAATGCAAGCACATTTTTCTATGGGTCATTTCTAAGCAAAGACATGTTTGCAGCAGCTTTTAAAATTATTCTAAAGGTGAAGTTCTAACATGGGGTTGCAAGTCAAATGTCAATTGTTTACTAAGTTCTTCCATATTTATTGGTTTCTTGTAAATCTGTTTAGTAGTTTTTGAGAAATGTGTATTTCACAAAAGATTAGGAGCTAGGGTGCAGTGCTGGACATTGAATCTCCAGAAATCTCTGAGAACAGTCAGATCAGCAAAGAAAGCTTTTTTCCATTGCAAAAGCAATGTCCAGGAAATCCACAAGAAACATCAAATAACTGCGAGTGCTGATGATGTCATAACTGCATGAATTGATTATACATTGAATAAAAGAAACTTAAGGCATGGTCATTTGGCTACAGAAGGGTTCAAAATGAGTCTGACAATTTGAAAAGGGTCATCACAAAAATAAAGATTAAAAAACAAAATGCCTTTCTGGGCAATCTGCTGGAGTACACTATGATATGAATAAATATACTCCACTCTATCTCCCTCAAACAATGCTCTTATTGTTAAATGGTTTTAACAAGCCATTTTATAATGTTTTCTCTACACTCAATACAACTGTATTTCTGATCTACAGTGTTTCACGTGTGAGTAGCATACTGCATATTGAAGTGACATTGTGACAGTAACATTCCTTTTGATGGTCATGGTGAAAACCAAAACTTTATTCTTATGGGCATAGCCTCTAGATTGCCTCTGTCCTGTAAAATGAGCATATGCAGTTGAAATGTACACACAGGCATTGATATATATAGAAATATATTGGCCACTGCTGCAAGACCGCAACAGCAAGACAGCCGGCCCCCCGGGAAACTCGTAATACAGAAGTCGGAAGGGTGGAGAAAGCTAGGCATACTTCTTGCTTGCACCTAGAATTCAGGGGTAAGCCAGTAGAAGTATTCGATTAAGGACCTTATTATGAGTTTGGTGGTGACGGTCTGATGACTGTGAGCCATCCACCATATTACTAGTTGGGCAGATTGGCGTTGGTAAAGCTGTGGCGGGTCCGCCGGTAGTGCTAAAACACTGCCAACGACCAGGGTCATAGCAAGGGGTAGACAGCCTCCATTGGGCAGTACAGAGGCACAACACTGCCATCTGTATTACAAATTGACTTTCCAATGAGCTGACCATAATGGTCAGGCTGCCTGAAGGTCGGCGGTAACAAAGGATTTGGGTGCATGCTGACCCCTTTCCAGTTCTTCCCAGCAGATTTCAACATCGATCCCTTTCTCCAGATCCCCCCTACACAGGAGCATCTTCACCCCAAGAAATATGACCCCATCTTTGGTAAAATACAGGTAAGGGCTTTGGTACCATGCACCCATTACTGGGACTGCCCACATATGGGTCGGACTCTGGCAATGGGTAGGTGGTATTTTTCCACAAATATAATGCATATGTGGACATTTGACACATATACAGTCAGAATGTACACACAAGCATCGACTTATATGGAAATACATTGGTCATCACCTCAAGACTGCCACACCCACACCGCCAGCCCCTCAGGAAACTTGTAATACGCTGATCAGAATGCCAAAGGCGCAACAGTCTCCTACTGGTCGCGGATGAGGTCCATCTGCAGTCAGACCGCCTAACTCGTATTAAGGCCCTAAGTCACATCTATTCACAGCAAATTCTTGGTGAATCAGGCCACACGTTTTGTTCCCTAAGTTCTGTTCAGACTCCAACCAATGTGTTGGTGATTTCAGCCTTGCACAAAATGTTCACTGGAAACCTGTGATTTCGGTAGCTGACAACATGGACCGCTTTTATGCATAGTCATATTCATGTTTGAAAAACATACATAGTTGTTATGTATGTTTTCCAAACACTAGAAGGAGTAAGCATGTGGTTCAACCCTGAGTGTAGTTCGCACTTGCCCTTGTTCCAGTGGCCGCTGGTGACATTTGAAAGTGGTGGGGGATAAAAGTTGGGCATGACTTTTACATAGCGAGAGACGCGAGAAAGTTTAAAGAACAAACATGGGTATCAGGGTGGGTTCTCCTCCCGAGAAAACAAATAAAAAATATCGGCAAATGGTGCATTTTAAAGCAAATTAATTTAGTGAAAAGATAAGGCTTATAAAGCAGTGGGAATGTATAGTCTTGCAATATTAAACATTAAAAACTGTCCCATCACTTACTGCATTAATATGTTTAACAGTTACTGTAATGAGCACATTGTACAGCAGGACAACTTCATTCCTTAAAAGTGTCTTGCACTGCATGCAGCATCAACTTTGGGAAAAATGCTCAAACCAGGCAGCACCCGCAGCTACTGTTTGCAACCAGTCATAGATATATGTGCAGACATGTCTTTAAGTGGGATGAAAAAAGTGGGGGCTCTCAAAAAGGGAACAAGTAAAACAAATTTCTGTGATTCCCATAGTGTGCCACCTGATCAGTATTTTGATTTCTCTCTGAGAAACCCAGATAAATAACACAACAACTGACATACATCTAAAAGTTTACTGAGGTAGCTCACCAGCCTAATAAGCATTCGGTGATAGGTTGTTTAGTATTGGGTGTGTAAGAAAAGCATGGTCTTATCCCAAATGTATCAATATTCAAGAGAAGGACCCGAATGTTATTATTTCTCTAATGAGTGGGGAAGATTTTTTGTGGGGTTTTGACTAAGATTAGGGTGTCATTTGCATACAGTGAGAAGAGCACTTTTTGATTGACATGCTGTGCCCTGTGAGTGGTACTATCTAATCCAGCCTTCCAGTGGTTCCTGCGCTAGATCAGAAATATCACCCTTGATAAATACTTCTACTAATATGGCAGTTCTTAGAAGTGCAATAATTTACCCATACCCACCTGCTGACTCATAGTTTAGAAGCTGTACTTGACTCCTTAGAGCACAGTTTTTTATTGCATATATTGTATATGTTGCTATATTATACATATTTCTCCTTGGTGTTAGAATTAGAGGGCAGATATCTGTATTACAATAGGAGTGCTTTACTCCACGATAATTTACTTACATTACAGTGACCCCACGACCATTCACGGAGAAGCTTAAACCTCAAATCGAGCCACAGAGTGAGGTTGTGCAGAAGGGAAGCATTGCTTTGAGGCGCTTCAGCACCTGCACCAAAGATTTACCTTGGTATCTTAAGTAAAAACGGCTCCATTTTAAACATACCTTTGCCAGCCAAAGATAGACACCACTCAAAGATGTCCAACAATCCCAGGCGTTTTTGGCCAGTTTGAGGTTGGTCACTATGGCATAAAAATAATGAACCTAGGGGCATATAAGCAAGAACGGCAATAACATTATCGCCGCTTTAGAGGCAGGAAACTGCCGCTAAAGCGGCGATAATGGGCTTGATAATATGCCCTTGAGAATTCAAATAGAAGCCCATGTTTACACCAGAACATGGGCTTCTATTGGAATTCTCAAGGGGATATTATCAAGCCCATTATCGCTGCTTTAGCGGCAGTTTCCTGCCGCTAAAGCAGCGGTAATATTAACGCCGTTCTTGCTAATATGCCCCCTAGTGAGCGAAGGCCAGGACAAGGGACTGATCTAAAGAATACACAGGTACTGGGAGACAATCGAGGCTGTGTGCTGTTCGAAAAGAGAGTTTCCGGCCCTCCTCTGCAAAGGATCTCCTAGCTTCACATGAAGTGTCTGGATGATAGTTTCTAGCTGACAATCCCCTCTTGTCATGTATGTATCCCCTCCCTAGTTACCCCCCCCCCGTTCCTTCACCCTGCTCTACTGCTTTATACCTGTGTTTGTACTTTATAAATCCTAATAAATACATAGAGGTATCTACCTCCTTTGGAAATGAACCAACACACAGCAGCTGCTTGGAGGGATTACAGCCATGAATGAAGACCACTGCAAGCGTCCTGAATATTGCATTGTTATTGCATTTATATACCACTTATAACCCCTGAAAAGGCATTGAAGCCCTTTAAGGTGTACGAGAACACCCTAATGCCTTCCTTCAGAGACTCCACGGACCTGAGAATGAAGGAAGCCCTCACTATCTGCCATCTTTCTATGACTCGGGTTGTTCAGTCCTGCATTTCTTACAGAGTACTCCGGATGTGCATTCATGCCTGAATCCAGAAGTGGCCGACAAACCTACTTAGGTGCAATACTTTGCAGATACTACAACTATGACCTCCAGATCTCAACAAACACGACAGCGCTGACAAGCAAATGCTTTCTGTGTAAGGTGCACTATGAATACACGTTGCCGTTAATATATGAAACTACTCTCTTCCTCACAACAGGTACCCGTAAAAGTGCAAAAACAAATAGTACTACATAGTACACACAGAGGTGCCTTTTCACTCTTTCATTTGCAGGTGGGAGATACCTGGTTTGTCAGAACAGGGCTGGGCCGGAGTCAGACACATAGGCTGGCCTGCAGTCTGACTTTGCCCAGATGTCCGGATGTCTTGCAAAATGAAAATATTCAGGGGTGTCAAATGCAGATCGGGGTTGGTTGGGGGGGAGCAGTTTACCTTTTTCATATTTCCCGGCTATCAACAGATGAAAAACGAACATGTAAATGAAAACACTTTACATAATCCTGAATATCTGAAACATAGCATGCCCTGTGGTTGCACTGGACACCTTTAAAATAACTGTTTTGGAATTGAGATACTGCAGGCAACGGAAGGTGGAACCATTATTCAATCAATCAATCAATCAATCAATCATTCAATCAATCAATCATAACATTTGTAAAGTGCACTACTTACCCGTGAGGATCTCAAGCTGCTGGGGGGTGGGGAATGCTGCTACTGCTTGAAAGCCAGGTCTTGAGGAGGCTTCTGAAGGTCAGCAGGTCTTGGGTCTGCTGTGGGTGGATGGGGAGGATGTTCCAGGTCTTGGCGGTGAGGCGGGCGAATAATCTGCCACCGGAGGTCGCTCTTCGGATGTGGGGAACTGTGGTGAGGGTGAGGTCGGCGGAGCGGAGCTGGCGGGTGGGGGTGTAGAAGCTGAGTCGTCTGTTGAGGTATGCAGGTCCGGTGTTGTGGAGTGCCTAGTGTGTGTGGGTGAGGAGCTTGAAGGTTATCCTTTTGTTGACAGGGAGCCAGTGCAGGTCTTTCAGGTGGGGTGTGATGTGGCTGCGGCGGGGGATGTTGAAGATCAGGCGTGCAGAGGCGTTCTGGATGCGTTGAAGCCGTTTCAGGAGTTTGGCCAAGGCTCCTGCGTAGTGGGCGTTTCCGTAGTCCAGCCTGCTGCTGACAAGGGCCTGGGTGACAGTTCTTCTTGTTTCGGTGGTGATCCACTTGTAGATTTTGTGGAGCATGCGGAGGGTGTTGAAGCAGAAGGAAGATTATTCCCTTTATCCTGTGATTATTCCCTTTATCACAGGATGTGTGTACATCTGGAGCCAGGATTGGAGATCAGGTCACTAGATGCTGACTTCTCTGGTAATCCTGAAATTAGCAGATCACAGCCCTTCAGCCTGACTAAGAGCTGGGCAGATTTACCTCTCTACCCAGAAGCTGCAGATTCCACGACTAGTGCCTTCGGATAGCTGTGGTCTCTCAGCTCCCCCTCACACCCCTATCAAGAAAGTGTGTGTGCATGGAGCTCGCTGTGCTAGCAATAGAGGGCTCCTACACTTACCTACTTTCTCCTTTGTCATCATCCCACAGGATCACAGAGGTGACATCATGGGGGTCGACTGCTCACTGCCCTGGGGTCCTCGTCATTATGTGAGGGTGGGGCAGGCTGTTTTATGATACACAGCCCAGCGTCACAGGGAAGAACACTCCCGGTATGCGGCCTCCCGCGGGCCTGGTCCCGCCCCGCGACTTCACTAGGCAGCAGCAAAAGCAAGGGTTGGCTGAACGTTGGCATGCCCTGACCCAGCCATTCACTTGGGGGCGGCAGCAGCAATCTCCCGGGCTCCTACATTGTAGAGCCTGGTGAGGGCTTAATTTGCATGTCCGTCTGGTTGGAGCAAGGCACACGTCCAACTTGACATGCGCACTTCACCCCAGAGAGGTCCGGAACCTGCCTGTCATCGCGCAGGCTCAAATTGGGGGTTTCCCCCTCCCCTGCTCATGCAATTTCTTTGCCAGTCATGCTGTACACAACCAGGACTTCACACTGTGCTAAAAACCAAACAAAATTAAATCATCTAATGATTAACATATTATGGCAAAGAAACAGGGGGGGTGTGATGCCCCCGCGCCCATATACAGAAACTGCCCCCTGCCTTGTTCTCATTGTTTTCCTTATGTTCAAGTATACCTAACTGTGGAAGTGGGATATTCAAATTACCACATGTGAATGGCAATACAATTAGAAATCCATTTAATAAGCCCTGATGAATTCCCCTGAACTTTCTGGAGACACACGCCAGGGCAGAAACATAGCTATTTGATGGATGAAGGGGTACATAACACTCAAATTCATTCTATATACTTTTAATCATACTTGGATACAGCCTAATAAAGGTATTTCCTTCGGTTTACCCCAAGGTATTTTTTAACATAGTCTGGGTCTGGATCCCAGCTCTATTCAGTTTGAAAGTTTTATCAAGAACTCCCTCACTTCGGTATTGCAGAATGCGATTCGGTACCCTTGTTCCAAATGAATAGTACACATTTCCCAATGACCGAATACGATGCCCTGAAAAACGTTCGGGTAGTCCGAATCGGTTATGAAAGGCATTTGGACAGTCTGAGTCTTTCGGAGCCGAATCGTACAACTCTATGGACACGGTTTCCGAATGAGTGATTACGATGACCTATTGGGACAGCCTTGCCAATGTGGACTGCCTGACATGAAATGGCTGTCGGAATCTGTCTTTGGGTGTCCTTTCCTGTCCCCCCTTTACCCAGAGTTGTCTGATTGGGGCCCGTGGAAGGTACCCAAGGGACACCTCTTCCCAACCATGCACAATGTGGCAGGCACCATGGGGTGCCCGCCACAGGGTGCAAGGTTTTCCCCAACCACCCCTTTTTTCAATGGGAGTCGTGTTTTTGTTCGGAACACAGGCTCCCATTGAAGTCAATGCAAGTCCGACCAAACGATGTTGGGAAGCATCGTAATGGGTCATTCAGACTCACGGGACCTGATTCATTCTGAAACGATTGTGAGACCGATTTGTTCGGAACAGTTTCTGAAAGATATTGTAATCGGGCCCCATTGTGTTTTGGAGGATGTACAGTGATTATACCTTCGAAATCTGGTTCACCAGGCGATCTATGTCCTCCAAAAACTATAGCTCTTCTTTCACCCAGTTGTGCCCTGGAAATCCTCAAAATGTTTAATTGCTCGATTCAATCTGGCATTATTCCTACTGCCTGGAAAGAGGGGTATGTCAGACCTATACTGAAGAAACCTACCGCTGACCCCCAGGCTCTTAGCAATTATTGACCGATATCTCTCTTACCCCTGTTGGCTAAGCAATTGGAAACCTTCATAAACAGCCAGCTGAGCCTATTTCTCGAGTCTAATAAAATCTTAGACCCCTCTCAGTGAGGATTTCGGCCAGGCTTCAGTACTGAGACTGCTATCCTTCCAGTTACTGACTCTCTGAGGCAGGTAATAGATGTTGGGGGATCTGTCGTTCTGATCCTCCTAGATTTCTCCGCAGCATTTGATACCATCCCTCATTCTTTGCTTGCGGAGAGACTCTATTTATGTGGTATTCGAGGCTCAGCCTTGAAATGGTTGAGAAATTTCCTGTCCGATAGATGGCAAAGGATTATGTTAGGACCTTATCTTTCGCAGAAATCTTGTTTGGACAAGGGTGTACCTCAGGGTTCTTGCTTAAGTCCCACATTATTTAATATTTATATGGCCCCCTTAACAAAAATTGTTGAACCATTTGGATTCGAGTCAATCTCCTACACTGATGATACTCAGCTGATGTTTCCAATCGGCACTGACTTGGAGGATGAGAAAATTCGATTTGCAGCTGGTATGCTCGCAAGCTCAAACTGGATGACAGAGAATTGCCTCCAATTGAATCCCAGTAAGACCGAGATTATGCTTATGGGCAAAGCGTCAACCATCTGGACACAAGAGTGGTGGCCTGACCAGTTGGGAATGGCTCCCACTCCAACCCAAGCTGTGAAAAATCTCGGACAAAAACTAGATCCAACACTAACCATGAAGGATCATGTGGCGGCCACTATTAGTTCCTGCTACTATAGTCTTTGCCTCTTACACAGGATTCTTCCTTATTTACCAATTGACCATCGGAGAACCTTGGGCCAAGCCATGGTGATGAGTCGCATAGATTATGGGAATGCATAGTTGGCCGAAGTGGGAGAGACATTGCCTGCCAAGCTACAGGTAATTCAAAACACAGCGGCTATGATGATTTTAAATCGTCCCCCAGGCTCTTCCTCTGCTCCCTTGTTGAAACAGTTGCAATGGTAAGCAATTAAGAAGCGATCTTTTTTCAAGATCTGCTGTCTTACTTTTATTGCCGTGAATGGTGAGGGACCCCTTTACCAGCAGAAGAAATGTATAAAGCAGGTTTTGGGCTGCAACCTAAGATCCAATTCTTTAGCTCTGTTAAAGGTTCCCCGAATCTGTCTAAGCCACACTGGGGGGAGAGATTTTTCGTACCTTGCCCCGCGGTACTGGAATCAGCTTCCTGTTGCCCTGCGAAAATGTACTTCATACATCGCTTTTAGGAAACAATTGAAAACTTTCCTATTTTAATATATTCAGTTAATGTGACCGGTTCCTAACCTCTTTTTGCTAGGTAAGCACTGTGATGCCCACGGTGAGTCGAGCGCTATAGAAACGCGATTAACATAACATAACATACCTCTGTTTTCTTGTTCTGTTTTAGTTGGGATAGACAGGATCACCATATATGCAAGATTTGTCAAACTTTAAATTATATTGAAGGAACGCATATGACATGACATTCTTTTCTTTCCTAAAGAGGTAGCATGAATTGTGAAGATGCAGTCCCTTCTGTGACATATTTCCTCTTTCAGCTGTGTGAGGCTTCTCTGCCTGTTTTTAGTTTCCAGAGCCTTGGGCTTGACTGGTTGTTTCTCCTTCTGTCTATTGCAAGCAGTGCTACCTTCAGTGTAGCAAAGCCACAGGCTTTCCAATCTGTGAGATAAGAAATGTCATGCATCTAAGACATCTAAATAGAGCAGATGTTGTAAATTGAAAATCTATGTGAATTGAACTACTAATGAATATGCCAGTTATCTCCCAGGCATACTTTGGAAACCAAATGTGCATCGCGTGCGTGACTAGTTGATTGATTTACATGTGAAATGATTTTAAATTAAATAAAATCAATTGAATAAAAATCTATTAGAGCAATGGGAGTATGGCTGTTTCCAAATTCCAGTGTTAATAGCGAAATTATTATTGTGTGAATAGTTTCACGATTAACATAAATGGAGTCATCTGTGAACATAGTTTAAGTTAACTATTTCAAATGAACATGTCACAGGCTGATGAAAAATAATCAATATCCATTTGGTTTCAGGTTCAATCTGAAAGGTAAAATTAAATAGAAGTGATACCTAAATAGCAAGGCTGGGGTTGTTTATATTACAAGCGTCGCTGCGCTGGTGATCAGCATGGTCATTCTTTCCATTGGCAGGGCACCGAGCCCCCTTCCTGAAAATGGCAGAGGAGCGTTGCCCCATTGCTTTCAAGCAGTGAGAGAAGAGGAAACATAACATGTTAATAACTTTCAATTATTATCATGTTATGTTTCCTTTGCGGGCGGGTGGGCAGGGCTGCTCTCCTCATGGAGCAGGACAGGGGCGGAGTGGTTTGCCCACGGCAGCGTTATGCCACTTAACGTAGCTTAACGCTGCCTTGTAAATAAGGCCCCCTTTCAATCGTGAAAGTGGTAGGCAGTGGGTGTTGCGTTTGGCATTCCACCATAACACCTATTGGTTTTGACACTGCCCTCTATGTACAAGGGCAGCATACATAGAAGGCAGCACCAAAATTAAGACCAGGTAAAACCTGTTATGAAATTGGCAAAACGAGGAGAAATGCATTATTTCTCCTCGATTTTGCTTTATTCATGTGTGCTGCCTTCTGCAGCACACATGGCAAAAGCAAAACGCCATGGATTGTTTATGTACATGAGGTCCCCCTTCCTGTACGTAAACAATCTTTTTTACAAATTCCATTTTGTGACTTTCATTTGTGCTGCATTAAGCAGCACACATGAAAGTTACAGAATGGCATTTCAGGATTGATTATGTGCGGGAAGGGACACCTTCCTACACATAAGCAATCCTCCCCTCCACGCAGGCACCCTTGCACTATGGTGCTAGGGTGCCTGCATTGGTGCTACACTGCTAAGTGTAGCGCCATCGCAGGGGAAAGGCAAGGCTACACCATATTGTTGTAAATATGGTGCAGCCTTGCGTTTCAGAAGTGGCGGAGTGAGGCATTAAGCTATGATGCTATCGCCTCACCCTGCCACTTCCTTGTGCTTATCCCCCAAAGTGTTTACTTTTTAAAGTTGTGTTCCATGAAGGTGCTGCTCTGTGAGGCCTTTCTTGACAAACTGATATTGATACTGTTCCACGAAATGTCTTAATTATTGTATTAACACATAAATATAACAAATGATAAAAAAGGTCATGACTTAGTTGAAGTGGTGATCCCAACCTCCACCTGGTCTGTCCTTGGACGTTTATAGCTTTCTGTTCATTTCATTGTTTCATCACTACCTGCATGGGTTAAGACTTGACGTGAAAAATCTGTACATTTTCTCCCAAAGACAACTCCAGGCCCTCTTAAATAGACCCTAGCTAGTGTTCCAAGATGTAGGCAATAGGAGACATGAAAACTGTACATCTTATTCATCCAATACTGGAGTAAGTTTTGCATGGCATTACAAATGCAGTTTTGGATTTCAGTGTTATGCAATTTGAGTCACCAACGTGCTTATTTACAGTTGAAAAGTTCTGTAAATGTGTAGCTTTACCCATTCTTTATCCACATCACATTTATTCTTTGCACTATAAAGTGGGTTGCTTGGTAAACCACCACTTCCAGTTGATCCCCATGAATGTGACTGTAGGTACCAAGGGGCATATTACCGAGGAGTGCGTTGGAAAACGCACAAAGCACATTCCCGTATCGCCGGCTATCGCCGGATTTCATCGCCTTTTTAGTGCGCAATTATCAATGCGCATCAGGCAGGCGAATAGAAATCCGGCGATAGTTGTCGATATGGCACATTAGCGCATGAAAACAAACGTTGTTTTCACGCGCTAATGTGGGCCTTGATAATATGGGGGGTGGATTCAGCTTAATGATCCACACCCCCATGTTATCAATGCCTAACGCCTGGTCAGAGCAGGCGTTGGGAGACCTGCAATAAATGAGTTTATCGCAGGTCTTTTCCTCCCATCGCCTTCCTTGGTAATAGGGTGTTCCCATCTCCAACCACATTTTTCATGTGGTTGGACGTGGGAACCCCACTTTGCATATCATTAGCGATGTTTATCGCCGACATGCAAAGTGGGCTTGGGGAAGGCTGTAAAATGCCCTTGTTAATAGGGCTCTAGCAGTATCACCGCTTTCTCGGCACAATTCGCCGAGAAAACGGCGATACTTGCCCTTGGTAATATGCCCCCAAATTCTTTTCTCATTACAGCACTTGTAACCAATCCAAGAGCTTGGCCTTAGGGTATATAAACCATCATTACGATTGATATGGAATCCCCTTGTAATTACCCCCCATCTGTAACTACCATTATCAGGGGAGGGGCGTTCCTGGTAAATCCAAAGGAGGGAAAATAGTAGGGATTCCAGGTTTTGGGGGAATAACATGAGCATATTGTTGTTTCTGCTTCCTCCTCCACATTCGGCTGATTCCACAGCTGACTCCACAACTTATAGTTGTGATCAGCGCGCAAACTGTATTACCAGGTTCATCGCAATAAACGGACCACTTGTAATGCCGGACAAAGTGTCAATCAAGCACTGCCAAGATAAAGATCAACGTGGCATGAGTAGGTATTTTGCTGATCTTCCTTTGTGAGTTCTTACTGAGTTGGCACTCAAGGTAGAGTAAATATTTCTAGTTCCTCGTATATTAGGAGCAGCATGTGCATTCTCAATATCAGCATGGCTTCTGTGCAACAACATCCTGCGAAATGTGCCACTAGTGCATGCAATATATTTGGGCGCATTGCCATAAATACCAGTAGGAAACATGGCATGGCCCAAAGATGCTAAGTTTGTCAATAAACGATTGATATCTGATCTTTAAAAAAAATAAAGAGGTTGAAAACATGAAAAGAAAGTAGATCAATAGGAAAGTCTTCAATGCACAGATTCTGTTTGAGGGTGAAAACACATTTAGTTATTCTGTTGAAGCTTTACAATATATAGGAACCTCTAGATTCACAACCCTGTACCCAAGCTCAGAAATTTGACAGATACAAGAAAGCAGATTTTCACTGCAATTTCATACAGTTGCACTGAGGGGAACAACCTTCATTTTTAACCAGTCACAATGCTGGTCATAAGCAAATAGCTGTTATCTTCATGTTTAAAATAATTAGAATCAAAGAAGATTGCATATTATTTTTTAAATAGACCTTAGTAATAGCCAGCAGCATTACAGCTCAATGACAAATGTGTGCTAAATTAGGGAATTCCAGGCAATAGGGATGAATACTAAATGAGAGCCATTTATTAAGTGTTTCTCTTATAATATATTGCTTACCTCCCCATGGATGACAGGGATGACAGGGTCACAGTTAACTCGAATCCTTTTCAAACAGTGCTCATACTGAGCTAATAAGCATCAAATGAGTAATAAGAGTCATGTCATCCATATTGTCTCCCATTAAAGAATATATATTCTACTAACATAATATCTTACCCAGTGTAGTGAAGTTACTTCCTCACTTCGAACTCTCAACCCCTCATTATGGGTTAGCATTGTTTGCAATTTGGTCTCACATTTTTAAAACTCAAATTGGTAGTATGTGGTATGTGGGAACACCGAACCCATGCAGATTTCACCATAGAAAACTGATGAAATCTGTGTCAAAGAAAAGGACAACGAATTAGGAAATGATATGTGAGAATTAGTTAAGAGCAAAAGGAACAAATGATGGACGGAATGCTGAACAATGCAAACATTCACCCCCAGTCACAAAGATCGTGGTTTAATCCATCATTCTTTTGTTCACCATGCCACCCCAGTTTGGACCCAGCCATATGCAAATCAGTCTTAATCCTGTTCCTCATGGAAACAGTCCAGCCTGAACTGCCAAGCCAGGTCCTCCCTGGACCGAAACAAGCATCCTGGGAACTGTTTTCGGGCATCCCCCCTCATCAAACAGGCTAGATTGAATCCAGTGGCTCAGTGAGCACGGAACCCACATCTGGATGTACCCTTCCCACTTAGGGCAACAAAAGGACCAAATGATGAACGGAATTCTGAACAATGCAAATATTCACCCACTGTCACAAAGATCTGGGTGTAATGCATCGATCTTTTGCTCACCACGCCACCCTAGTTTGGACCCAGCCATATCAAAATCAGTCGTAACCCTGTTCCTCATGGGAACAGTCCAGCCCAAAGGGCCAATCCAGGTCCTCCCTGGACTGAAACAAGCGTCCTGGGACTGATTTTCATCCAGTCTAATTTGAATCATTGGCATAACACAGGCCCCCGCACCCCCCACGGGGCAGGGGGCCCCAAAGTCACGGGGCCCCCTCAGCACAGTACTCTGCCCAGAGAGCTCCTTAATGGGCCCTCCATGTACCTTGCAGGGAACCCCCCTCAAGTTTCGTTATGCCAGTGACTTGAAAACAGTGGCACAGTGAGCACGGAACCCACGTCTAGGCATACCCTTCCACTTAGGTTGATAAAAGCAACAGGAACGAATGATGGACAGAATGTTGAACAATGCAAACATTGCCCTGCAGTCACAAAAATATGGGTTTATTCCACCGTTTTTTTGCTCACTACGCAACCCCAGTTTGGGCCAAGCCATATGCAAATCAGTTTTATTCATGTTCCTCATGGGAACAGTCCAGTCCAAACTTTCAAGCCTGGACCGGAAACAAGCATCCTGAGCATTAGATAAACAAGTCACATATTTTAGGAGAAAATTCATAATGGTGTGGTAATTCCACCCCACAGAATTACTAAATCCCACAGTACCAGTACATCTGGCTTCAAGGTTACCAAAGTGCGGCTCCTGCGTACCTCTTAATGGGCTCCTCAGAGTAGCTCCATGTTTTATTATGCTGAAACACTAAGTCTCATCAGTCTGAAATTGTCATTACTTTTCATTAGGGCTCTGGGCCTGATTAGATGTTGACAGATGGGTTACTCCATCAAAATGGTGATGGATATCCTGTCTGCTGAAATATAATTCCCATAGGCAATAGTGAGACTTATATTTCGTTGGACAGGATATCCATCACCGTTGTGATGAAATAACCCATCTGCCAACATCCAAATAAGGTTCTTAGACTCAAGTGTATAATGTAAATGACAAAAGATTGCAGAACTCTAAATTGGGAGTTTGCAGCAGAAGATATTAAAATTAAAATTTGAGTTTGGTGATATCTTCCTGTATACCCACAGTTATAATGGGACTTCGGATGATGATGATGTTGCTTCTTTGCATGTGTTGATGATGAACAGAGAGATGTTCGACCATCCTGGATTACCTTGATTTTTATTTCCAATATTCAGATATTGGGAGCTACTCACTAAGGTATCCAGGAAAATGTATATTAGTACTCTAGTTCAACTCTTTTACATACTCTTACTTGCCTTTGATAATTTGCCCAAAAAAGTATAAAATGAAAATGTGAATATTCATATACAATTAGTAAAAGAAGATATGACTGTGTCCTTTTCGGCAGATTCATAAGGGCACGTAAGAATATATATATAAAAAAGTACTCCTGTAGAATTAATTCTCGTACTCATACATTTTTCACTGTGGTTATGCACTGACTTAAAGAGACTATCTGAACTTGATGTTTTGGGAGTTGCACCGAATAACAGCTAAAACTTTACATTTGATGATTTTATTTGAAGATTTAGGTTGAATGATCTTCTAGAAAAGATTTGATCAGAGGGAGCCCAGTGGTGGCAAAGTTGTCTGTTGTTGACAAGCTATTGATGAAAGAGAAAGATACACTCTCTAAATCTGCTATGATTCCCTATGTATTTTTTACAGACAAGAATACATTATTAATTACCCTGACCAAAATCTATCTTGGATAAACAAATTTGGAGGAAACATTAATTTCAACAATGACAAAGGAAAGCAAAGCTAACCAGATGCTATGACCCTGAGAACCAGTTACCTATTACTTAATGATCACAGTGATGTTTGATGTGCCATAGCCACCCACAGAACTATTTTCTGTTTAAGTCACATTCTGGTTTTAGAGGTGTGCTCCATGCAGAAAATACTTTCAGTGATCCTAGCCACTGATAGAATTCTTACCATGATTGGGTGAAGATCAAAGAAGAAGACATGACTCCAGCTCCAATACTTTCTTATAGAGCAGACGAAAGGACAAAACATCATAAATAGAAAGTGCACGCTGCAGACTGCAAATGAACTTGACTATTCTGCTGCAGTGATCCACCCAAGTTCCCCAACCAGACCCCCATTATGGAGCTCAAAGGGCTTTCAGCTAAAAAAGAGAAGTAATAAACTTTCCACCTTGTGACATTTTGAGATCTTAAATTAGTATTATAATTGTTTCAATTACCATAACCAAGGACCACTGGAGGCGCTTCATAAACAAGGCATCTTTTTAAAAGCCTATGAAAGTATGGCATACTTAGAAACCTTGAAAAAACCTGAAGCCTGCAAACCAGAAGAGGTGAAACACGTTCTTGCTGTCAGGAAGGTCTTATATTGTTGTGAATTTCAATTAATAAGGATCTTCCTGAAGCTCTCAATCGTTTTTTGTGCTGAAGATATATATTGTGTTGTCTAAAACCAAAAGCATCTAATGTGAGGTAGGCTAGCATTCAAAATCAAAATATATATATTACTAATAGTAGGCTGAATTTAGGAAATGTGGCTATAGGTCCTCCACAATGCAGACATTTTTTTTGTAGGAATTTTGCAATACTTTCATTGGCAATGCCACCCCTTTGTAAACTCACAGCAGAAGAGCCAGGGCCGAACTAGGGAACTGAAAGCAGCCCTGGCAATAATGCTCAAACCCGCCCCTCTCCTCTCGTCTCCTTGAGTAATCTCCCTCTTTCCTTCCATTCATTCTCTCTCTTTCTTTTCAAGCTCTCTTCTCCCCTCTGATTGCTCTCCCTCTAACTTCACCCTCCCTCCCGCTCTTTCTTTCTCTCACAAAGCCTCCCCATGCCTGCTTCCGTTAACCTCAGAGAGATTGGGAAAGAGATAGGGGCTCTAAGAGTGACCCTAGATTTTCAAAACTAGTCTACAAAGGATCCAGCCCACCGTGGATGCCCGGTGACATGGATGTCTGAGAGAAAATCGAGGAAGCAAATATCATGAAGGTAAGTGTAATGAGGCAGGTATAGATTTACTTTTCTTAACTCCACATCTGCATACTTTGAAGAATTACTTATCATCAAGCTATATATATGTGGACTTAAGTATAGTTAAAGTTTGTTTACCTACAGAAACTTACCTTCACAAAATTTTTGTTCTAGATACTCTTTACACTAAATTTTGTGCCTACAATATTTTTTCTCCAAATGTGCTACAAATTTTGTGGTGGAATAAAAGACATTACGGCCCTGAGCAAAGCTATCTGTGGTTAACCATGGTTTTCTAGACTTAAACACTGTTGTTTAAGAGTTGTGTGAATCTTTAGCACCTGTTAGTATCCCCCCTTATTTTTTGACATTGTGAGCTCTTGCTTCATAAGGTCATTTAATTTCCAATTGATATCTAAGTCTTTTAGACATCATATACTAGACATCAGCCTCCCTGCGCTGGCGCCATTTCAGCAGCTCAGTGCCAATGTAGGCACCCTTGTACCATTGTGCATGGGGGCCTCAGTTGCATGCAGGATGTTTTTTTCTGCGAAGGAAGGGGCACCTTCCTGCACAAAAACAATTCTAAGAGATGTTTGTATCTTCCTATCAGCGCTCCAGAATACAGCACAAATAGAAAAAGGAAAAAAACAAGGAGAAAAAAAGATATTTCTCATCATTATGCCTCAACTTGGGAGGCGTAAGGAATTGGCGCTTCCCCAGGTATACATAATTTTGTAAATCTGGGGCAACGTCAAATTTAATGAGTGTTGCATGCGAAAACACATGGCAATGGCCATGGACCGCCTCCCACGCGCAGAGTAAGGTGACGCAGCAATTTGCACTGCAGTACCTTACTCATTATTTATGAGTCCACTCAAAGCCACTCATGGTTGCTTTGCATGACTTCGTAAATCTGATACAGAGCCCTGCGTAAACACATGTACCACTTTATGCAGTGCTCTCATAAATAAACCCCTAAGGCCCAAATGCATCAAACAAAAATCCGCTCGCAAAGGGGCAGATGAGAATCTGCCCCTTTGTGACCGGTATTTTTGCATTTGGGATGCATCATCCCAAATGCAAAAATCGCAAATTGCGAATTCGCTAAAATGCGATTACTTGCATTTAAGGAATCTCAAATTGAGATTCCTTAAATGCAATGCATTAAAGTTTGAAAAATAGCTATTTCGCTAATAGGGCACACAAATTACCATGAAGTACAACTTCATGGTAATTTGCAAAAACTTTGAAAAATGCACTAAAGTGCATTTCACAAAGTTTCATGTTGTGCACACACATGCCCTAAGGGCATGTGTGTGCACAACATATGTGCACAGATCAATTTCAGGGGTGCAACAGGGTGTCCTTTGGACCCCCCCGCACCCTTGAAATCGCAATCTCAATTTGCAAATCGCTATTTGCGACTCGCAAATTGAGATTGTCTTCCCATTCATTCCTATGGGCCTCTAGGCCCATAGGAATGAATGGGGAGGTATTCCTTAATTGCGGCTCACAATTTGCGAGTCGAAATGAAGAAATTTTATGAAATCGCATTTTGTTTAGCAATTTCTTGATGCATTGCATTTTGCGATTCCTTATTTGCGATTCCTTATTTTTCGCAAATAAGGAATCGCAAAATGTATGCTTGATGCATCTGGGGGTAAGTTTATAGGTGAGCCTTTGTACCAAACAGTATTTTTAATCACACTGCTCGTTGTAAGGGCCTTTTGGAAACTTTTGTCCGCCTACTGAGGGACCAAGGTTTCAAAGCCCACCAATACATGTTTGATACTTAATCAGTTCCCCTGCAGATCTCTATTTAAAAGGAGAGGATAAAAATGACAAGGCAAATTGACTGCCATTTTTAATGGAACTGACCTTATCTGAGAATGAAAACAAATAAATCAATTGAAGTAAAAATAGGAGCATCTCGCTGAAGAAAACTTTCAATTACATGAGATTTTATTTTCGCCAATCTAGATGGCAAATAAACACTGTCACAGACACCTACTTGCATTTTTGGCATACACCTTGAGGGAAAGAAGTCTATATTGCTTGTCATTCACAGATTTCGAAACCTGCAAGTAGATGCTAGAGCAGTTGTCTGCATGCTTCAAGTAATAGGCATAACATGATATTATAATATTACTTTTTGAATAGATCATAGCTTTTGCTCGAAGCCACAATGTTTAATGACAAAAGTGTGTCAAACCAAGGAATTTGGGTCTGCGTGTACATAGACTAAGTGAGAGCCATTTATTAAGTGTCTGCATTGTGATAAATTGCTTACCCAGTCATGCATGACAGGGAAAAAGATAGCTCACAATTCTTTTTAAATTAAATAGTACACATATTGAGTTAATAAGCATCAAATGAGTAATAAGGTTGCTTTCTGTAATAGCTGCAAACAATAAAATGACAAATTATATCTGTGAAGATTGTCTTTGTGCTGTGGACTAGCACGCCTGGTTGTCGTAAAACTGTTTTATGACTAGACTGCTGTAAAAACATGTTAACCATCAAAAAAGATACGTGCAACCTTCAATTTGATTTGCAATAAAATTTGCAAGCGAAGGTGTTTTAAAAGTTAATAAAAACAAAACAGGTTTGATCAAAGTCCACATGTCTAATTTGTGTCTGAAGTTAAAAACTTTCCTGAATACATTTTTAAGAAAGGCGCTAGATGGCACTTATAGTTAAAAAGTGATTCAGAGGCAGCGATCTGCTCAGATTGTGACCCCTGAGGAAATGCTATGTGTTAGGGGGGTCGGCAAAGTTAGATATCTATCTGCCCACTCATTGCTATCTGAAAGTGACACTTGATGTGTCTGTGCTTCAAGTTTCTTGGCGTTGTGAGCATGATGAGCAAAGACTCGCAGTTTAAAAGCAGCTGGAACGCACAGTAGGGAGGCTTGGTGGGTGTAGGAAGTGAGCAGTGGACCAGGTAGGATGAGAGCAGAGGTGTGAAGTAGAATTCAATGGAGGCAGAAAAAAACATGCATATGCAATGCAATCGGTCTCGCCTTTGGGACCCTATATGTATTTAGCTATGCAGCACATTAGCCTGGGTGCTGAAACATCTACTGTTCTTTAACATGGAGGGAGAGTAAGCACCAAACTGCGGGACACTCCAGGTATGGGAACACATGGAGAGAAATATTGCCTTTCAGCGGGAAATGGTATAGTCCAAATCTCTGTTTTTAATATAAAATCAGGGCTTTCTGTGGTCATATCACTGGAAATACAAGATTTGAAAGAAATATTATTGTCTACGGGTGCTCGTCGAAGACAATTTCTATGGACGGGAATCTAGAGAATGCTAAAGTGATTCTGATACTTTACTGATCTCTACTAGTCGTTTTCTATCAAGAAAGTTAAATAGAGGCAGTTGCCAGAAAAATTAAAAAAAGATAGTCCCTCGGCAGAAAGAAATTCTGGTATTTTACTGAACCCCCCTACTGGTCGTTTTCTATCAAGTCAGTTAAGTAGAGGCAGTTGGAAAGAAACAAAAGTCCCTAAGCGGAAGCAGACAAGTCCTAGGGCTGATCTCCAGAGCACACAAAGTACACACACATAAAAGTATATACTAAAGTATATACAAGAGGTCTTGAATGCTCGACCTAAAAAGGGATCAAATTGATTGGATTGGAGCTTGCATAGATTCAAAGAAGAGATGCTTTGCGTGAAAGTAAACCCACACTGCATCACGGCACAGGGTACACATAAGTGATGTTTTTCACTATGGAAACTGCCACTGGGATACAAGTAAGATGTACATTTTGGGGCATATTTGTTATTGAGTTGCATTGCCCTTGCGCCATGCAAGAGGGCGCATAGCAATGGAACTACTAAGTCAGATTTATCAAGATATGCAAAGCCACCTTGCGTGGCCCTGAGTGGCTTGATAAATCTAGAACAATGCAAAGCAACGCAAATCACCACGGTGCATTGTTCAGCCCTAGAGGCGTTCCATGGGTGGAGTGTGGCTGTTCCCAAGCTCCCACCTGGGTTTCATGGTGCATTCTCAGATTCACCATTACTGGTAGAACTCAGAAAAGCGTCTAAACGCTAGGCCTCCCCTGTCGAGGCGTAACAAGGACAAATTTCTCTAATTCTTGTTTTTTCCTCTTTTGCACACACAGAAATAGGAAAGTGTCAGAGATGATTGTTTTTGTGCAGGAAGGAGTCCGTTCCTGCACAAACACAATCATGTCTGCAACGCAGGCACCCTTGCACCACGGAATTAGGCTGCCAGCATCGGTGCTAGGCAGCACATTGTGCACCAGCTCAAGGAAGGGACGGGAGTGCACACATGATATTAAATATTGCACATTCTGCCCTTTCCTAATCACACTACACAGCAAAGTAGCGTGCTGTGCTGTGTGAAATAATGATAAATCTGCCCCTTAGTTTTATTTGTTTAGTCACAGGTGTATATTTATTTAGCATGTTTTATGTACAGGAGGGGGATGTCTAGGACTAATGCACATGCTCCTATAGACCTGGGTTCAAAGTAAAAGTCTTCTTAAACAGGTAGACCATAATGCGAGAGGAGGTAGTTGGTAGAGATGTGAGTCTCTTGTCATTAGGATCCAAAAATTGAGAGAAGGCAAGCGGGAAATGGACGGCAAAGAGATGATTTGTATTTTTGTATTTATTTTATTTGTAAAGCGCTAACATTCATCCTAAAAGGACATCACGGCGCTGAGGAAAAATTGCAAGTGATTTAATGGCAGCACTAATTGGAAATTATTGATCTGGCCTGGGGAAAAGGAATGTTTTTAGTTGTTTCCTAAATGAAAGGAAGCAGTCAGTTGTTCTGAGTTTATGGGGTAACTCGTTCCATTTTGTTGCGGCAATGTGAGAGAAGGCCCTCTCTCCCATCCTAACAGTCCGAGCTCGGGTGATGGATGCTCTTCCTGACGTCATAGATCGTAGGTTTCTAGAGGGTTTATGAAATCTGATCATGTCATGTAGGATGATGGGGCCTGTATCATGGAGCACTTTGTGCGAAATACACAACAGTTTAAAAATGGCTCGTTGTCGCATTGGGAGCCAGTGGAGCTCACGCATGCATTTTTTGGCTGAGTCGTATTTTCTTTTATTACAGATGGCTTTGGCAGCGGCATTCTGAACCAACTGCAATTTGGAAAATAGGTAGTCTGCCATTCCCACAAACAGTGAATTACCATAGTCCAACCTACTCAGCAATAGTGATTGGACTAGTGTTCTCCTGCAATCTGTCGGAACCCAAGGGAATAGTCGTCTGAGCATCTTCAGAAGGCCGAAGCCTCTGCCGCAAACTATGGAGACATGAGATTTCATGGATAAGTCTTTATCCAGTGTTATTCCTAAGTTTTTAGCTTTTATAGTCGGGTTGGGAGGCAAGCCCAAATCGCTAGGCCACCAACTGTTGTCCCAGACCTGTGTGCCTCTGCCGAACAATAGAATTTCAGATTTGTCAGCATTAAGTCTAAGACAATGATCCTGCATCCAAGTTGCCAGTTCAGTCAGGCAGTTCGTCAGTCTAGTTTTAGAGTCATCATTTTCATCAATGGTGACCATCAGCTGGGTGTCATCCGCATAGGAGCACATTTCGACACCCCACTTTTTGCCGATGGTTGCCAACGAGGAGACGAACACATTGAACAGAGTTGGGCTCAACGACGCCCCCTGAGGAACTCCATATTTTATAGGTCGCGGAGGGGATGTATAGTCACCCAGGCGAACTGATTGGGTTCGATCCGCTAGGAACGATTGTAACCATCCAAGTGCTTTATCTTGAATTCCTTTCTCTGCCAGAGTATTCAATAATTGATGGTGGGGTACGGTATCAAAAGCCGCTGATAAATCAAGGAGTATCAGAGCGACTGTACTACCTTGATCCACCTTGGTCCTAATACTGTCTGTCACCGCTAAGAGTGTAGTTTCGGTGCTATTATTTGTCCGAAACCCTGTCTGTGAAGCGTCCAGCAAACCATTAACTTCCAAAAATGTGGAAAGTCGTCTGTTGACCAGCTTTTCCAGAACCTTTGACAAATAAGGTAACTGGGATATTGGTCTGTAATTGGCCGGATTGTTAACATCTGCCCCAGCCTTCTTTACTAAAGGAGTAACTAGGGCCTGTTTCCATGATTTTGGGAATTCGGCAGAACTAAGGGAGAGATTAAATACTCTGGTAACTACTGGACATATTACAGGGGTAAGCTGGGAGAAAATGTGATGTGGGCATGGATCAAGTGGTGAACCAGACTTGACCTCAAGCATGACTTTTTCTACCTCTTCTTCTGAAAAAGGGCCAAAAGTATGACAGATGGTATGTGCCACATTTGGTACATATTGTTCGTTTTTTTCCGTCCTTGATTTTGGAAAAGAGGCATAGATGGTATCAATTTTTTCGCAGAAAAAATCATTGAGCTTATTACAGTTCTCCTGTGAGGGAGTAAGATGTAAGGAAAGATTAGTTGGGCTGCATAATTCTCTAACAATTTTGAAAAGTTCTTTTGATGAATTTTTATTCTCGGATACTCTGCGTGTGAAATAGTCCTTTTTTGCCTTTCTAATCGCTCTATGATAGAGTGCTTGAGCTTTCCTAAAACTGTCTTTGGTCTCATCTGTCTTGGATACTCTCCATTTATGCTCAAGGGAGGTACAATTTCTTTTTAAAAGTTTGAGCTCAGGTCCGTACCATCTCTCTGATTTTTTGTTGCCTGGTTTGTGACGGGATTGGGTGGTCGAACAATATTCAAGTGCATTTTTAATGTTATTATGAAGAAGGTCTATTTCCTCATGGATATTAGTGCTTGTACAGGAAGGGTATGAAAAATGATTACTGAATTTATCGAGTGTGAAGGATTTCCAGTTTCTCATGTTTGCTACGAATGCACTGTGTTTTTTGGTCTGGGGGATAGGGAGATTAATGCGAAAGGTGATCATATAATGATCGGTCCATACCAATGGGATTAAAGGGTCGATGTCAATAGATTCGATATTAGAAAATATCAAATCTAATGTATGTCCTGCAATGTGTGTTGGTTGATGGACTCTCTGAGATAACTGCAGGATGGCCATGTCTTCCACTAATAGATTCGTCAAGGAGCTGCTACTATTGTCCAGATGTATATTGAAATCTCCAAGGAGGAGGATGTTCTTATTCTTCAAACAGACAGCCATGATCTGTGTGAGTAACTGTGAACTGAAGTTTAATGTGCAGCCCGGAGGATTATAGATTAAAATGCCTCCAAATAGCACACTGGTGTTTATGGACACCGTAAATGCCAGAACGTCATAGTTTCCTACCGGTACGATGCTCTCTTGTCTGCATGAAAGGTGGTCTCTGAACAGTAGAGCTACACCGCCGCCCTTTTTCTTAACTCTGTTAACATTCAATATCTTATAGTCCGGGGGAAGGGCTATAACTATATCTGGGATATTGTGGTCATCAAGCCATGTTTCAGATAAACACACTAAATCAGGTTGATGTTCATTAAGAAGGTCCCAGATATACGTTGACGAAGGATTGTCACTAAGTGTAAGAAATTGGGTTACTGGTTGAACGGTGTGAAGCCCTTTTCAAGCAGCAACCATAATCCTTGTCAGGGTGAAGTCACAAGCAACCCCAAGTTAACCTGTTCTCAAGCCTCCGGTAGCTTGGAACAGAGCAGTCAGGCTTAGCTTAGAGGCAATGATGAAAGAAGTAAGCAGAAAAACAGCAGAAGGTAAATCCCACACTAATTTAGAAAAATATAGTAAAATGTAATAAATAATTTGACACCAAACTGACATAAATCCAATTAGTACAACCAGAGAAATGCAATTCTGAAGATGTAAGTGCTAATAGCACCAATACAGAGTGCCACTAGTGGCTACCTGCTTGTGCAAGCCTGGGTGAAAGTCACAAGTTCAGGCCAACTGCGTTGGACCGTGGCCCGGATAAGGGACCAGGTTAGTAACGCTGAAATAGGTATCTTAAAATTCCATTGCAGAGTTCCGTTCAGAGTGGAAGGGGCTGCGAGGAGCAGAGAGAACATCACGGAATTGTCTCAGATGTAGCACAAAGAGCAGGCAGGGCATCACGGATGGCCATTGCTGTAGCAGACATTCCTGTTAGCGTTGCAGACAGTCATGTGTGGGCCTTCACGTTGGCAGTCCCTGCAAGCTATGGATGCTGTGGTGATAAGTGCAGTTCTAGTGCTGCTGGGCGCCAATGGCAGACGTTGTGGCATGAAGAGTCTGGCTCACCAGAGCTTCGCATTGGCAGGCAGCATGGGCAGTGAGATCTTAACACAGTTCATTTTCACGGAGCGCTCATAAACTTCATGGGAGCTCAGCTGACAAAAGGTATAGAATCTGAGGGGCACTACGTGGGGATCAGAAACTCACTGCAGCAGAGGCCAGCAGGGCTCAGGCAGACCCTATTGCAGGTCCAGGCAACAGGTCAGCTGGGCAAATTCCAGAGAGGCCTCTGGAGCTTGTTATGTCCCTCTAGCTCAGAACAGAAGGTCAGGTGGCTGAT
Organism: Lissotriton helveticus; assembly: GCF_964261635.1. Lineage (NCBI taxonomy): Eukaryota > Metazoa > Chordata > Amphibia > Caudata > Salamandridae > Lissotriton > Lissotriton helveticus. Next base: position 193,515,459 of record NC_136072.1, read on the forward strand.
GCATAGTTTCACATAAGCCTGGGATGACGGGTGCAGGTCCAATCTTCCTTCTCAGCAAACAGGGCAGCAGAGCAGCAAAGCAGTATGGCAGCAAAATGGCAGCCCTTTTAGCAACAAAGCAGCACAGTAATACCCCTTCTTCTGTAGTATCCATAAGTGTATAGGTGTACTGAAGAGTTGGTGTCTGAGGTCTAATATTTATATCTGACCCTCTTTGAACTGAGTGAAACTTCTAGAGGATTCCCTTTAAAGTGCTCGGGTTTCTTGCCTCCCCACCCTGGCTCCAGCCTAACTACAGGGGACAAGCAATCCTTTGAGTGAAGGCAGGACGCCAGTTATGGCCATTCCAGGCACACCAAGCAATTTGATGTGCGTAGCCAACTAGGAGGAATACACAAAGACCAAATGCCAAATACCATAAAAGAAGATTTTTCATTACAACTCGATGACACCAAACATGAGCTGTTTAACTGTTACCATTTTGAAGTTACAGATCATTAAATGCAATAAGGTAACTACAATGCTATTATAAGGGAGAAGTAGGCCTTGCAGTAATGAAAACGGAATTCAAATGTTTTTCACTACCAGGACATGGAAAACCTAAAATTACATGTTCTACTTTTTAAATCAATTGCACCTTGCCCTGTGGGCTGTTTAGGGCATACTGTATGGGTGACTTATATTTATTAAAAAGTCAGGTTTGAGCCAGGCAAATGTTTTATTTTGGCAGTTCAAGATGGCGGTTTAAATTAAAAGTGCATACAGAGGCTGCAATGGCAGGTATGAATCACTTTTACAAGGCTACCTAAGTGGGTGACATAACACCTGCTTCAGATCCACTAGTAGCATGTAATTTATAGGCCCTGGGTACATGTGGTACCACTTTACTAGGGAATTATCAGTAAATTAAATATGCCAATTGGGGACAAGCCAATGCTACCATGTTTTAAGGAGTGAGTACTCACACTTTAGCACTGTTTATCAGAGGTAAAGTGCATAGAGTCCTAAGGCCAACATAAATGAGATCAGAAAAATACGGAGGAGTAAGGCAAAACCTTTGGGGGGAAGACCACCCTAGGGCTGACCAGTCTAATATTAAGCTTTCAATGATTCAGTAGCTTTGAGCAGTAGGGCAGGGGATAATGTGAAGTAGAGATGCGATTAGACTCCGTGGAATATGCTTAAGAGGGAATAATTAATGAGTGCTAGACCCAGACAATAAGCAGTTAGGTGTCAGCAGGCTAGGTTGCTGGTTAAGAGAGTTTCACATTCCATTGGGCAAACAGCAAATTGTTTTGTGTGTCATGACAAGGAATATAAAGTTTGATGGGACCGCAATGAACATTGTTTGGGATAAGAGTAAAAGGCTCTGGGTTATCTCTAGGTTTCGGGGCTTAGGGCATGGTATTTTTTTAGATGCAGCATAATGTAAACAAAGGCAGGGGTGATCTGCAGTAATAGCAGGTATAGAACACCTAGAAGTACAGCTTACAAAGAAGAAAGCTGAGAAACAACATATACATGTGCTGAATGATTTGCTGCACTTAAAATCTGTGAACCTTAATGCTACCGCAAGCAGCAATTTTCCCACCATTTACTTGTACAGGACATAGATAAGAAGATATTAGTTATTACTGCATCCTGAGCAATTGTGCCATTTTATAATGGTGAACTCATGGTAGGTTCAATAATTTCCTGTCCTTTTTGAAAGGTCTGTATATCACTTGCTTGTTTAATTAGACAATACATTAGAGGACATTAGAGTACCTTATATAAGAAAATACCATTATCACTTATGAAAACTTTCTAGAACACCTGACAGTGTTTAAACACACTGGTGTAACAACTAAAAACAAATTTGTATAATTTGGTTTTTACGTAAGTGAAATCTAAGCAGAATTATGTGCAATTACTTAAAATTCAAATCTGTCATTTTAGACACAGCAAAATGCATCCTTGTGTCAATTTATGGCTCAAGGTTGCCCTTAAATGAAAGAAACGCGAGCAATAGCAGCTCACGTTCTGTTGTTTCTATGTGTGTGTAGTAAATTTTAACTGTGAATGGCACACAATTACTCTAAATGGCATAATTCAGGAAATTTCACGTAATAAGCACACAGCAAAATGTACGCAATTTCGCGAAAACTTGCACCCAGACCTAAAAACATTTGTGGAATAACAATGTCGATAAAAGGGAAAAATTCGGAAACAAGACTTGACACGCAAATGTTGCTATATCAGAGACAGTCTGGTCTGAATATACATATGGATTATATGCCTTTAGTAACTCTGATGAGATAGAAGACCCTGTTAAAACTCTTATACTTCACAAGAAAGGTGGAAATACTCTAGGACCAGACAAAAATGTCACCCTAATCAAGGGCTCGATTAGGATCGTGGTTTTCCCGCATCCTCCGGGCCGGCGGAAGCCACCCCCGGCCCGGAGGATGCGGGAAAACCGCCGCGGAGGCACAAAAGACCCACCGCCAAATTAGGATGGCGGTGGGTCTCAAAATCCGTCCGCAGCTTTTCCGCCGCGGTTGCCTTCCGACCGCGGCGTAAAAGCTCTAACATGGCTGGCGGTGTCTATCAGACACCACCAGCCATATTGGGATGGCGGAAATCATATGCTTTTCCACGGCGGCTTTTACGCCATGGAAAAGCATACGGACATTGACTTCGGAGGCCCGTTGGTGAAGGGGGGTGGGGGGTACACATGGGGGGTACCTATGGTACCCCACTGCATTTGCATGGACAAAGCGGCAGGCACCACGCGGTGCCTGCTGCTTTGTGCACGCAAATGCCGTGCATGCATTTTTTGCTGCACCCGCCGCAATGTTAAAGATTGAGGATGTGACCGGCACCCTGGCGGTCACATCCTAATCTGCACGGAGGGACCGCCGCAGCCCCTGCGGACGGTCCCTCCTACTCTATGGTGGCGGACGGACTCAGGTCCGTCCGCCATCATAATCGGCCCCCAAGTGTGGTGGAAATTAAAATTCACAAGTCCAAGGTGAGATCCTCGTTACTAATATCAAACAGAATATTAATAAAAACTGGAGTGTTTTTTGGCACCATTCTTTAAAGATGCTAACTAACTGCTCTAAGCTTAAGCACCTGGATGGGAGGCATTTTGCTACATATACATAACAAAGGTAAAAAAGACATTCCAAAGAAATTTCTGAGAACAGACAGGCTTCTGCTCACATTCATCAAGCCTGGATAATTTGTCAACATTAAGGAGCATACTGGATACATTTGTAAATTGTAAAGCAAACAGGTCAGCCTTTTCATGTGACTTTTATTGACTACTACAGAGGTTTTTTAATTGGTAAAGACCCACCTTATTGTGTAAACTTGCTGACTTTAAAATCCCCAAAGTGCTCCTCCGAATAATAATTTCTTTGCCTTCAGAATCATGATGACAAGTTCTAATCGGCTCAGAATGGAGATTATCAATTTTTGTTTATAGAGAATGGTCCTAAGCATGCTTGCATATTAACACTGCTACTTTTGTCCTGTTTTCTTCCCTTGATATTAAACAAACTTTGGAATTTGCCACAGAGATTGAACTAAATCTTCTTACATATGTGGATGATGTAATGATCTTCGATTACATGCCTACCAGGCTACAAAGGGGTTTGAATCAACTGCACAGCTATTCCAAACACCATTAATTCATACTGACTATTGTTAAAAGCAAAATCTTGACATTCGGTATGCATCCTAAAAAGGTAAAATTCAGATTGTCACTAGTTCAAATCCCATTCAAAGACCGAAAAATTACATCTACCTCGGAATGGTTTTGTCCGAAAATGTGTTTTATTTCCCACAACTAAAACAAGTTGAAGGTGAAGTAAAGTCAATACTATAGGTTTTAAAGCACTGCATAATGCAACTGGAAAGAAATAATTTGAGGAGGTACTGAGTTTAAATCATGCAAAAATACCTCAAGTTGCCATGCAATGAAGTTAATGTATTCTTTTGGAAATCTATAATAACATTTTCTTAACAGAGTAGCTGGTGGGTTTTTATAGACCCCCATCTTTGTCAGGAATAATCTCTCCAGCAAGGCTTTTGATTTGAATTGGGTGTACCAGTACCTTTGCAAATAGTACTCAGAGCTTTTCAACAATAGAGCTTTTGCTTGAATGAATCTGCTCCGAAAAGACTCAGAAAACGGGTTCCAATTGAATTGAAACTACCATATGTATTCAATGATATAGTATGTAAAAAAATTGCTGCTTGCTCTAAATTGTTTCAGTTTGATAAATGATGGTTTAATGACTTAGCAAATTCCAATACAGGTTAAGAAAATACAAAGACCACAAATTCAAGAATATTGCAGTGCTACTGATAGAATGCATTGTTCGAGACATATACGTCCAAAATAAATCCCCGAAACAGTCATAAGAACAATTGCCAATTACATTGTTGAATGACAGCTTAGTGACAAAATTATTTTTAGACCTCCTATACAAAAGATCTACCATTAATCGCAAAGCAGAGAGGATACTATAGCATTAGCATGACTTAGCAAAATGTGCATATTGTAAGATTTGTATATGGACCTTAAGCATATATATGTTTTTGTCGGTCCTAAATTGCAGGAAGTACACCCTTAAAAATACCTCCATAAGAATGTAACTGGTTCTTAGAAAGGAAGAGAGTGTATATGTGCACCACAGATGGTACCTGTGAGAGGCTGGCTCAGTGTATGAGGTACACTTATGTAATGGACACCTTGCACTGATCCAGACAACCTTTATGGGGTTTTAGTGGTCTTAGACAACCTTAGAAAGCTCTCTAAGTTGTAGCTGTGGACAGCAGCTTTCAGGCGTTGTCCAGAAGGAGTGTAAAGTAGCTTCTTTTACCAGAGCATAATCTTATAGGTATCGATTTAGCGTATTTATAAAAATATGTAATTATTATAAGACACTCACTAACATATACAGATATCTCCTAGCTGGAGATATACACAATGCACATAATACCTTTCAATAGAAACAGGTAGGTAGCGCAGAATATACAGGGGTTCCCAGGGGGAGACCAACCCATATACTAAAATAGTGGTATGTGAACCACGACTCAAGTGAAGACAGTACTCAGAGGACGTAGAAGTACCGGGGACCAAAGAAACCATCCAAGGTGAGTATCTAGGAGCCCCACTGCGATTGCGTGCAGTGTAGGAACACAACTGCGTTCTCCGTATAAATCAATGTGTAAGTCACAGCTGCAATTTTAAAGAAAGAGGACCCTTCCCAGTGGACCCTGAAGAAACCAAGAGAAGCCGGGAGCATAGGTGTGAAATGGCGTCGGAAACCACAATCAAACCCAATGGAGGACTTCAGGAAGATGTTGCTGTGGGGAAGGTGAAAGTGTCCGATAGAACCAAAAGGTGGATTCAGGATATGAAGAACCTGCACGGTTGGGGGACAGAGTCTATGCCACTCAGGAGTGACTGGGAGGCACGCAAGACGAATGCCTCGATGTCAGGTGTTGAAGAAGTGCTGATAGTGACCTTGAAACTGCAGCTATGTGGACCAGGCGATGCTGTGGAAGGCCAGGAGCCATATACAAACTGTGCCATGTCGGATGTCGAGAGTTGAGGGGTCAATGTCCGGCAGGGGCACCAACAAGCCTTAGCAACTGCAAACAATTAGGAAGTTGAAGAAAGTGCAATGTCAGGACCAGTAAGGTCCAGGAGACTCATCACAAGCAGGGGAGTGAGGGCAGGCCCGAGCAATCAGGGGATCACAAAATCATTCAAAGGTGACCCTCAAGGTGGCTGGGACAACGCTGGTGGGTATCGGAACGCGCCTGGGTTTGGAAGGCGCCTGTTTGTCATTCGGACTCAAGCGCGAGGGTTGCAGCGGTGGTGGCCACAGAATACGGGGGATGTGTCTCATCTGGAGTGGGTGTGTTTGCAAGGGCGTTGCAGCCTTCACACCAGAATCCATCTTCCTCAAATGCCAATCCTCATATACAGTTGTATTTGGCCTGGCCCTTGAAGGTGACCAGGACTCCAAACACGCACTACAAGAATTAAATTAAACCTAATATACATGTTAAAGGTTGTTTACAATACAAATAATTATATTTGCATAACGTCAATATGTACTCAAAACATAGTATTTTCAAACAAATTCTGTAGAGAGAGATTGTATATAAGCAGGAATGTTTAGAAATGAATATATGTTCACATCGTCTAGTGTTCAATTTCTTGTACATAATTTGCTTTCTTTTCTTCTTCTTTTTTTCACACCTCTCAGCATAGGTTCCTAAAAACTTAAATATTGAGAGCACTTTCCGTTATATCAAATATCAAATAGGTTAAAATGCAAGCATGGCCGCTGTGCGAATAACAATAAACAAAAGTCCTCTTTCTATTACCACGTTGTTAGCCATAGCGAGTAGGCAATCGAAAAGGGACTATAAACATAGGAGACTAGCTCCGGTCGCTACCCTTGATCCGAGACGTTACTACGAGTGATTTCGATTGTGAAAACGGTAAGCCCGAACTTTTCTTTGAGCTCTTGGAGCCTCAAGTAAACCTGACGTTGCTGAACCTTTAACTAAGAACAGTCTACTGAATGTGTTTTTTCCGCGTCTTTTACCCACAGTTAAAAAAGCATGCAAATTTAAACAGCGAGACCAATGGATTACCAAAAGAAGGCTCGCAGGTAAAGACAATTTCACAAAATCTTTGATAACGCGGTATAGACTTTGGAATTAAAATCACGATGTTCAATGGGACTTTTTCACCTTTTTATCCCTTAAGGTCTAACGTGAGAACAAGACGAATACAGGTGAGCGCTAGATACTATAGAGCAATTGCCCATCGACACTGACTAGGCTTGAAGTCGTGAATAAAACCCAAAACGAGATTAAAACACTCTTCTTTTTACCATTTTTTTCAGATAGCCTTCAAACAAACTAGGCTCAGGTACAGTAAATAAAATTCGGATAATCTAATACTAGTGTATAGAAACAGTCAATATAATTTTCTTTATTAATAAAATTCTCCTATTGTAGATCAACTGTAGCGACGCTACAGATTGCGCAGCTTAAGATTGATTGAGTCACCTCACACTTGAGGTAAGATAGACGGTATACATTACTAGCTATGATAACTAGAAAACATTTAATCCTCTAAAGACATCATAAGTAACTAAAGTTTCCTTTCTTTCTTTTTCTTTCTCTTCTTGTAAACAGACCCCTGAAGAAGGGGCCAATGCCCCGAAATGCATTGGGTTTCTACAGAATTTGTTTGAAAATACTATGTTTTGAGTACATATTGACGTTATGCAAATATAATTACTTGTATTGTAGACAACCTTTAACATGTATATTAGAATTGTGAAATTGTGATGATCTAATTTGATACATTGATAAAATTGCATTGAAATGTTCAGCAGGTTTAATTGAATTCTTGTAGTGCGTGTTGGAGTCCTGGTCACCTTCAAGGGCCAGGCCAAATACAACTAGTTATCACAGTGGGCAGGCACTAATCCGACACTGCACACGTATCGCACAAACATATAAAATAAGGGAAATCGAGTGCAATACCCGCACACATTCAATCCTCATATACAGGCAGGAATAATAGTGCTGCACTGTGTGCACCACTGCACATCCCTTTTATTTAAAAATGTTGGTCTCTAGCTGGTAGCAAAATACCGCGAAGCTAGCGCCTCGGCATTTGTGGAGCGGGAATATTTCCACATATATATATATATATATATATATATATATACATTTTTTTTCTCTCGTTTGTCTGTTTTACTGCAACAGTTCTCCATGCTGCATCTGCGACATTGTGCGTTTCTTTAAAATGTCAATCCCTGCCTATTGTTTTTTACTGTTTTGCGCACTGGTATTTTCACGAGCACGAGTCCCGTCCTGTCACGTGATCATAAATAGAGCTGAGGGCTGTTTACATGGAGCAGCCAGCAGGAGGAGCCGGGGGGCTGGGCTTCGGTGGGATGTGAATTCCACGACTAGGCTGTGGATCCCAGACCAGAAGGAGGGGCCAGCGCTGCTGTGCTGCATTCCGAAGGTGGGGAACGGCAGAGTGCGTACCACACACCTGTATGTTTATTTCTATTCTTTCTGCCAAATGTCTCCCCTGCCCAGCTTGCGACTTCCCACGGCTTGCGGTGAGGGCAGCAGACGGAGTCCACCTCTATTTACGCTATGTGTTTGTAGTATCACGCTCTAGTTGTCATGCTGTGTCGTGCCGTCTAGAGCGCGGCGGCCATTTTGAATAATCAGTTAGAGAGCAGCCGCGATTCGGGACGCGTTTTCCGGCGCTCTCCTTGTACCTTATTAAATACATCTTGTTCACCTGCACCCACCGTCTGAGAGTGTCTTTGGAGGTAGAGCACAACACTACAACTGGCGACGAGGCCGGGACAAAAACAAAAAAAATGAACAAGTTGAAGACCACGCAGACAAACAAGCTGGGAGGAAAACCCACTAGCTGCCGGGACCAGACAGCAAAGGCAAGCCCTGAGCAGGTACTGATTAGCAGGAGAGCGCGATAGAGAAAAAAACAAGTGCCCGCAAGCACCAACTAGCTGCACAGAGCACAGACACAGCCCCAGGCACCGCATTTAAGCCCGGGGCCATTACTGGCAGAAGATTCTGCCTCACTGGGGCCATGAGGAAGGCTTAAGGCACCACACAGTGTTCCAGAGTGCAAGCCCGGGATGGTGAAGGGACAAACTTCCACATATTGATAGCCCCACAGAAAGGAGGAAGGGCAAGGCAATAGTGCAATCACAGGGGGTAAAGGCACCGGGAGCCACGTTCCAAGGGGACAGCACGACTGCCCGGGGCCCTGGCGGAGCAAGCAGGACACTGCGGAGGGGGCGCATCGACATCACAACAGAGCCCACGCGTCAGCACAGAAGGAGTGCGCCAGGCAGTCCCAGAGGGGAGGAAGAGTTACCGGACAGAAGAGTAGTAATGTGTGCCCAGACATCCTCACTCACAACCCCGATCCCCTTCCTACCCAAACCAGGGGACCCCTCAATGAAGTGGGAGGACTGGAGAGAATACTTTATGAACTATTTAAAAGCCCTAGAGAACGAGAACGGAGAAGCATTCCCCAGCAAAAGATGGAAGAGAGTATTGCTTCATAACCTAGGTCCACAAGGCATCAGAGTGTTCTAGAATCTAGTCCCGACACCACGACAACCAGCTGATGACGACATATTTCAACATGCAATCAACGATCTGAACAACCACTATAGACCGGCAGTGTGCACGTCCATTGACAGGTACAACTTCCAACAGAGGAAACAAGCAGTGGGGGAGTCCATAGACGAGTATGTCGCAGCATTGAAGAAATTAGCTGTCACATGCAAGTTCGGGGCCTTACATGACGAATTTATTAAAGACCAAATAGTCATGCACACCACGAAATCAGCAATCCAAGACAAGCTGTGGGTAAATGGAGACGCGACCCTGAAAGAAGTCATAGCCATGGTGAAGAAAGCGGAGCTATCAAAAAGGTGCGCGGAGAAACCGCCGCCAGACCCATGGTTAACAAAGTCACGGAAGCAGAACCACCGGAAAGAGGCAAGGTAGTCACGGGGGACACGAGGACACAGGCCAAAGGGACGTCCAGACCAGCACCAACGAAGAAACCGGCCAATGACGGGAAAAACACATGTTACAGGTGCGGCAGTATGTCTCACGCGGCCAATGACAAGCGCTGCCCAGCGTTCCGCGCTAAATGCATGTTCTGTGGTAGAATGGGACACTATGAGAAAGTGTGTTGCCGCAAGCAGAAACGACCGGCAGTCAAGTACGTAGCAGAAGAGTCAGAGGTAGAAGGAGATCGAGAAGAAGAAGAAGACAGTGTGTTGTGCATAGAAGAACACATGCTAGGAATTAACTGCAACCGCTCCAAGAAACCCCAGTGTGACCTAGTGATAAGAGGAGTGCAAATAAAGATGGTGGCGGATTCCGGATCCCCGTACACCATAATACAAAGGAAGATGTGGGATGAACAATTCAAATGCCGCATAGGACATCAACTAGAACCTCCAGACATTCGACCAGTCACGTTTACAGGAGAACCTATCCCCATGGTAGGATATCGGAGTCTGACATTTGAATTTAAAGAGCGGAGCACAGTGTGCAAGTTATACGTGGCAGAGAAAGGTTCCTCAGTTCTTGGATGGGTCGACCAAGGAGATTTAGGCATACAGTTGAACCCGGGAGGCACCACACAAGTACTAATGACCTGCCCTGAGCTAATGCCAGATGTCAGGCAACTGAAGGAAGACTTTCAAACAGTGTTTGGAGGGACGGTAGGCAAATTAACCAAATTCACGCATAAGATTGACCTCAAAGCAGATGTGAAACCTGTGTGCCACACAGTGAGAAACAATTAGTTGGCAGTCAGAGAAAAGGTACAGTTGGAGTTACAGAGACTAGAAGACAATGGCATCATAGAGCCGATAAACAGTACGGTGTGGTTGGCACCATTAGTTGTGGCGATGAAACCAAACGGCAAGATCCGCCTCTGTGTGGACTTGAGGGAATTGAACAAAAACATAGTGGTAGAAAAATTCCCACTACCTAGGAAAGATGAAATGTTGGAGAAAACGCAGGGGGTGAAATGGTTTTCCATCATCGACCTCACCTCAGCCTATCATCAAATAGCTCTACACGACACCTGCCCGAAAACTGACGTTGTTCATAACCCCGTTTTGATGTTACCAATTTCGCAGAATGCCGTTCAGACCAGCATTGGCGGCGGCTGTATTCCAGAAATTGATGCACAAGCTGTTCAAGGAAGTGGATGGAGATCAGTACTTCCAAGACGACATCTTGGTAATGGGCAAGAACAAGGCGGACCACGATGCAAAGCTGTCCAATGTCCTGCATGTCCTAGAACGAAATGAGTTTACTGCAGAATGGGACAAGTGCCGGTTTGGTATGGCGTCGATCACGTACTTGGGACACGAGATCATTGATCAGGGCATCACACCGAAACAAGCTAACGTCAAAGCGATCTGCGACGCTCCTCTGCCAAATAACAAAGAAGAGGTCCTTCCTAGACATGGCCGAGTTTTACAGTAAATTTGTCCAGCACTTCGCCACCAAGACACACCACTTGCACCAGCTCCTCCGAGACAAGACAACCTTTGAATGGACAAAAGAGACGCAAGAAGAATTTCAGAGGATTAAAGGGGATATCAGCATGGCAGTCCTCCTAAATGGATTTGACCAGCAAGCAAAGTCAATACTAACGACTGATGCAAGTGAAAGAGGCCTAGGAGCAGTCCTGATGGAAGAGACGGAGCAAGGAGAAATGACCACCGTCAGCTTTGCATCCAGGTCTCTGTCACCCACGGAACAAAAGTTCAGTGTAATAGAAAAGGAGATGCTGGCAACAGTATGGGCCATGGAGAAGTTCCGCCAGTTCATATGGGGCACGAGATTCAGACTCAGGACCGACCACAAGCCGCTGGTGAAAGTACTCACGTCATCGAGACATGCGAATGCGACTCCACGCATTGCTAAGATGACATTGAAATTGTTGGACTACAGGTACGACGTGGAACATATCCCTGGAACAAGGAACAAAGTAGCAGATTATCTCATCTGAGCCTCGGCCATCACGAGTCAGAAGATGAAGATATCAGAGTGGCGTTCATGGAGGATCATGAAAAAGTAATAAGTGTGCAGGAATGGGAGGAAGCATACGAGAATGACTCCAACATCAGGATGGTCAAGGAATTTATAGTACAAGGGTGGCCAGAAAAGAGGAACTTGAAGGCTGAATACAGGAAATTCTTTGAAGTAAGAGAGGAATTATCCATAGGTGAAAAAGGGATCTTCCTGCTAAGAGGAGAAAAGGTGGTTCCCCCTTTATCCTTAGTACAACACTTACTCGCCATTCTACATGAAGGACATTTGGGCATTGTGAAGACGAAGCTTAAAGCAAAACAAATGTACTGGTGGCCAGCGATGGATAGCCAGATAGAAAGACAAGTGCGTAAGTGCGAGCAATGTCAAAAAGCAGATAAGTCGCAAAGCTTGTTGCGCCCACCCTTGGGGAAAATTGACAACCCCTCTAACCCCTGGGAGGATGTGTCGAAAGACATTCTAGGTCCGGTGTTGGACACACAAGGAATCCCGAAATATGTAGTAGTGCTCATGGACAGGTATTCCAAGTGGCCTGAGATAGATATACAAGAAAGACATGGACACGGACAAAGTATTAAAGTTTCTCACAGCCATCTTCCTTAGAGAAGGTATTCCACGCTCCATACTAAGTGACAATGGCCCCAGTTTACATTGGAAAAATGGAACACCTACATGGAAAGGAATGGAATAAATATCAAACACACGTCAATATATCATCCGTCGGGAAACGGCTTAGCCGAGAGGTTTAATTGAGTTGTCATGGGCTCGATACAGTCCGCGATAGGAGCAGGAAAGGACTGGGAAAAAGGGTTGAAGTGCACCTTGTGGGCCTACAGGATCACACTGACCGGAAAAGGATGCAGTCCCTACCAGATCCTAAGAGGTCGGGATCCCTTCACTAGGGACAACGTCGCATGGAAGGAGCGCACTATCACGAGCAAGTGGTCCCCTGCAGTGGTTCACCACAACTTAGAAAAAGGGCAAAGGTTATATACAGAAAACTTTAACAGAAGACGCAACGTAAAGGAGACGGAGTTAGAGGAAGGAAAATGGGTTCGAGTCAAACTAGCCCAGTTGAGAAGGAAAGGTGACAGTAAGTTCAGTGCACCTTTGCAAGTGAAAGAGGTTTATGGCAGAGCCGCCCTACTGAGTCATGGGAAAGTTTGGTCTTTGGACCGGAAGTCCAAATGTAACAAGATAATGCAATGGGATAAAAAAGAAGAAGGGCAAGCAGAAGACCACCTTACCCAACGCACAGAGATCAATCCAGAGGGAGAAGGAGCGGAAAGATTCGAAGAGAGAGAGGGCGAAGAAGAAAAGGAGATGGCGCAGGATTCAGACACTCTGGAATTACAGGAAGGCACAAACAGAACGCCTCAAGGAAGAATCCCCTTTTGCGCTGAACGTACCAGAGTGAGGAATCCCCGAGAAGAGACTGAGAACTCTTCCAGTACTCCAGTGAGACGTACGCATGCTGGTAGGGCTGTGGTAAGACCGGCCAAGTACCGAGACTTTGAGATGGGTGATGGGAATGAGCCAACCAGCAGGTAGAATGAAAGACTTTTTTTTCCTTTCTGTCATATTGCACGTCGATTCGGGACGCGTTTTCCGGTGCTCTCCTTGTACCTTATTAAATATATCTTGTTCACCTGCACCCACCGTCTGAGTGTGACTTTGGGGGTAGAGCACAACACTACAACACACCAGTTGGGCGCTAAGCACCCCTGGCCTCAGTGCGCTGTCCCTCTTTTGTTTTTGAATCAGAGTTGCGCACACCACATTTGTAGGTAGGCACCTGGCATTGTGCAGTTGTGGGTTGTTTGGAAGATGGTTTCTTCCCGAAGTTACTATTTATGTTATAGCCCGCTGCCTTAACAGGCATAAGATACGTGCCAAACCAAGGCAACTGTCAAACCCATGGGGATCCAGGGAGCTGCTATGGCGCTGTTGATCCACTGAACAGATAGCAAGGGGTGGAGGATGAATGGTATGACAAAGGGAGAAGCCGAGACATCCCAGGAGAGACAGAAAACAAAATAAGTGGCACACGAGTGCAGTTGTGATGCATAGGTGAAGAAGTACAACCAATGTCTGATTCAAGACCTTGTTTACAGCAAGGTGATTTGCCAGTTTATAGCCCCACTTTAGAGTGGTGTGTGTTTTTTAGCTTCATTTGCACACTTTGCTGTGTTCCACTGTTGTCCCATTATCTACGTCCTTCCAAAATATATGTGTGAATCAGGGGAGAGAAACTTGCTTTGCACACGGAATGTCTACATGGCAGGAAGATGACAAATATACGTGCAGGCCGCATTCCTCTGCCTGGTTACCCATTCATTTTAAAGGGCCAGCCCAGGAAAATTTGTGGAAAGCAAACAAGTGTTTTTTTTATGAGCACAGTCATTTTAAAAGGCGTGTTACAATTTCCATTATTTCAATTCAATGTTATTTTTGGTTTTAGCCTCGAAAATAGAATTCCCCAGGCACTTTAAAATCCCAAAGAGCTTTCTCTCCTATTTTTAACTGATGTCCATTTCTTAGAGTGATAGCATAGCCTGGGCACGCGGATCAGATTTAGATGTTGGCACTGTGTGCCATTGGAGGCCACAAGAAAATGGCTGATGGTTATGCAAACATTGCAGCTGTTTCCAGAGCATGTATTTAGAGTCATGGTTGAGATACTTGTTAGCACAAAACAAAAATTGGGGATTAATAGGTTATTATTAATTGCACCCCTCTCATTATTTTGCATAAGCCACTGCTGCCCTCTTGTCGCAGTTTTTAGGTCGAGCCTGGGAGGCGCTTGTGCCGCTCTGTGAACCATGCTGTGTTGGAGTATGTACTTGAAGCCCCGCCCACTCTCCGCCCATATTTGTCATTACCTCTTGTCATTGTTACTCGTAAATGCTGACTTCTGATCCATTTATAGTCTTGTCAGTCCCTCCTTAGTACCGCCTTGTCTTCATATGTAACCTCCCATTAGGACTGGCCCTTTTACTTCGGTTGTTACAGGGTGTGTCTTCTTTAGTCTGTAAGCACTATTTTCATTAATGCATGTCACCTACTGCAGGCACACGTGTTTTCCTGCAACATTAGCGCGCCATGCGTGCTTTGACTTTACAAGCAGCCCAAAATAATGGCGGCCGGGGTCTCGCATTTACAAGAGTTTAAGCTATTAGCATTGTAAATGACAATGCCTTTATTTATGTGTTAATTATCAAAACACATAAATAAAAGGCATTGTCATTTATAATGCCGATAGCTCAAACTCGCGTAAATGCAAGACTTATTGCATTGCAAACGCTTGTTATAAAAGCATTGACATTTACAGTTGTTAATTGTATCCTCCATGGGAGGTTGTTATCAGTTAATCAGTATATCAGATTTGTGATTTTTCCAAATGTGAATATTAATTTCACTTGAAGATTTACAAAAGGCTGTAAAACTGAATTTTTTGTTCTCTGTTTCACATTATGATTGGCAATTTCCTTAATTTAGGCACATGCTTACATTTATACCTGTATTTATTATCACACTGACAGCCTATGTACACGTTCGTTTCCCGCCAAAATCTCAGTCGCTATTTCTCCCTCCCACATGTATGCAAACTGCTGGCACCTCTCCTGCCTTTCACGTCTCACATTCCAAAAAGTTTCCCCATCTCTGCTCCTTATCTTCCTATGATGAAAAACCACTAAACATATGACTGATGGTGAGAGTATCTGTTGCATTTTACCATGCCTGCGACAACACAAGCTTCTTGTGGTCTGCAATCCTATGCATGTCATTACTGTTCTCTCAATAATTTCTCACTCTGCAATATTTTGGACTGATGGTATCTTGAGGTGCATAGCTTAAAACGCTGATGTTCCTATCTAGTATAAAACAAGGAACTGTTGCAATAACTTTGACCCTCATGTAAGGCTGGAAACATGATAAAATGCCTATATGACTCATTCTCCAAAGGCCCTATGAAACCTTAAACACCCAGACTTGACAACATGATTCTGAAATAACATACAGAGTGGATGTTTAACAATGTAATGAAAGTGGTGCTGATAAGGCCTGGGTTGGGGTACAGGCAATATGGAACATGTGTTTATAGGACTACTGTAGCCTTGGAAACCACAATGGCCAAAACAGGACCTGAGGTTGTGATGAAAATGGACCAGTAAATTAAAATGGTGAAAAAATAGGCATCCCAAGATATAAGGACATTGTCCGCAGAGTTCACATAATGCTTCAGCTAGCCGGGTTGATTTAATCCAGACTCTGTGCAAAACGATTAGAATTTTCTTGTTGAGAATTCACTTTTAGGACATGGCCTGCATGACATGATATCAGCCATGCCATGCTGAGACACAGCTGTGAAACCTTAATAAACCTTTAATTATCTGTTAAGATGTACTCCTCATCAAAGCAGACAGACTCCAGTCTCACCTAAATGGAGTTTTATTGCAAGATAGCGAAAACAAGAACCACCATTCTCCGGAATGCTCTCTTCTTCTCTTCATCTGCCACCCTCAGAACCCTCATTAAGTTCTTGTCACAAAGTTCCACAGGCTATGACCTACAGTGGTTCTGCACCTATGAAAACCATAACAAATGAGCAAACACAACACATGTTTCCCCCAGAGAAATATAAACAACAAACAAAACCCATACTAACCTGAAAATATAGACAAACAAAACCCACATTAATCTACCAAAAGTATAATACAACATAAAATATATTGTCAGATTAGGAAAAGTAAAATATTACCACATTCACAATATATGCAATATTATGTTCATACTCTAATTTAGGTGTTCCTATATTAACCAAACCAAGAATGTTCTATAGCAGGTAAGTAAATATCTGTATATATCCCATCTAAATTCAATACAATACATTGTTATTTTTTTCTTTTTGGTTTTACTAGTCTATATATATATATTCCAGATGTCACCAGAGTCTAGAATGACCACATTTCTTTTTAATTTCTGAATGATGAATGAACCCATGACGTTTGAAATACCTTTTTGACAAATCTAGGTTTTTTCTCCAAAATATTCCAGACCACAGCTTTGGTACAATTCTTCTCAAATCTGGCCTTGTACCTTCTTTGGTAGTCTCTGCTACTTCTGATTATGTCTCTCTCCTGAGGTTTTCCCCTAACTTCTTCTTCCTTCCTTGCTTTCTACCCTTGAGCAGGGAAAAAGGAGACTCTAACGTGACAGAGTTCGGTGTGGTTATATGGCCCACCATTTTCCCCCCAGGATCGCTGATTAAGACCATTTCGATTTCATGAATGATTTTTTGCCTGTGAGGAATAGAGGGCTAGCCTTATATCTTTAAATGTGTAATATACAATTGTTTGAGAAATTCACAGATCTTATTAGAACACTACAGGATACCATAATTCGTAACCAGGAACTGAGGCACCCCTTCCCTAGCAAATGCCTCTTTCAGGAACTCAATTACTATTTTTGTGTTTGCTGAACTCACACACTTGGTAACCACCCATTTGGATGTATAATCCGCCAACCAACAAAACAGACTACTCCTGATGTGATAAGCTATGCAATGGACCCACAATGTCCAACCCCAGTTTAGTCCATGGTTCTTGGGAATCTCCACTGGGGCCAGTGGAGCAGATCTAGTGATTTTACTCTTGTCAATTCTTTCACACATCACACAATCCTTCATCATTCCCTCAACCAGATGATCAACTCCTGGCCAACAATACCAGTGATGAAGGTTGGGTGTTGTCACATTTATGCCCAAATGCCCCTCATGGAACAGATTAATTATCTTCTCTTGTAAACATAGAGGCAGAACAATTTTAGAACCCCTGGTAAACTTTCCCATACATCAATTATAGCTCATTGCAAACATTCCAGAATAGCTTCAAGGTCTCCAGTAAATATATTCAGGCCAACCTTTGTCTACACACTATGAAACAGCCTTGAGAACACCATCTTCCTCACTCGAAATGTTGTCCCTTATCAATGGCACACTCCTTCACCCATGCCAGACCACAAGGTTCCTCCTCCTCTTTCCCTCCTTCCTTGGGCAATTTTGCAGACATTTCCTCCACCATGGGTAAACTTGACAAGCAATCTGCCACTTTGTTCGAGGTACGGCCACATATTCTACATAGCAATTTAATTCTGTTAACCCTTCACCCCATCTTTTTATCCTGGGATTTAAGTTTGTCCCATCCCTGCATAAAAGGATATGCCCCACAGGAAAACTTACATGATGGTTTATCCATGCCACCGCCAATGCCTCATGCTCAATCACCAAGTACCCTTCCTTGGCATCCCTGATTGAATATAAGGTAGATGCAATGACCCTTTCCTCACCATTCACCACCTAAAACAACACTGCCCCAAACCAGCTCAAATTTGCATCTGTGGATAGTAACATCATGTGATGTGCATCAAACTACCTCAATGAGGACAACACAGCGATAGCAACTTTGAAACCACTCAAACACTCTTCAGTCCATTCAAATCTACAATTCTTCTTCAGCAAGTTCCTCGTTGTAAAGAAATCATCACAAAATTGGGAGTACATTTGGCACTGAATTCTGGAAGACCAAAGAAAGACCTGACCTGGACTCTATTGATAGGAGAAGGTGCTTACATAATACCATTTTCTAATCGAAATTAGGGATTTACACCTTCCCCGGAGATTGTGTGCCCAGGATATTTGATCAATGGTACCCTGAACGGGCACTATTCCTTGCTCAAAGTGAGGCCACATTCCTGCTTCTTATCCAAAACCAACTACAAGATGGGATCTTGTTCCATCTTGCCCTTCACTGATATCAGTGTGTTGTCCTGAAAACCCAGTACCTTCTGGATGCCCTTTAGTAACTTTAGCATGACCCGTTGGAAGCAGGCCGCTATTGAAACCAAAAGAAAAGGCATACGAAGGAACCAAAGGCACCTAATGGAGTGACAAATGGCATCAGGTGTCTTGAAATTTTCTGGTAGGCTGAAGATAAGTTAATTGCAGAAAAAACTTTAGCCTCCCCCAACCTGGCAAAAAACTCAAAAATATTAGGGAGGGGTTGTCAGCCGCCCCATATATGTTTATTTAGGTCTCTTAAATCTATGCATATATGACTTTTCTTTCCCCAATACTTACATGCCAAAATGACTTCAGCAAGCCACTCTGACATCTCTATCTCCTCAATCACATGAGCATCCAGACATGTCTTGAGCTACTCCTGCAGTGAACCCTACATTAAATTTGGAACCTTCCTTACCCTATGCACCGAAGGTATGGCAATATTCTTTAATGCAATATTATGCTCAAAACCCTTAAACAACCCAAGGGTATCACTGAACACTTGGGGAAACTCATCAGTGATATCATCATACTTGTTTATATTTTCAGCAATAGTAGATTTTCCTGCAAGCTGGGAACTAACAATATTCCCATGTCTCCCTGATTCCTTCATCCCAACAAATGTTCCCATCATTTGGCAATAAATACCTTCCTCACAGTTTCCCTGTCACAAAACTGACTTCTCATCATCGTACAGCCCAACATGTCAATTCTCTTCCCTCAATGCCCTACAGGGTTTATGTCAGGTGGTTATAAGGTAATCTCATCCTTGCAAAATAGTGTGTCCCAATTCTTTTCTCCCACCATTGTATAGGGAGAACCTGAGTCAACTATGACATTGATCTTCTTCCTTCCTTTTGTAAGTTCACACTCTGTCACCACAATTGGGTCAGCATCCACTGTGCAATTTTTTTTACGCTCAAGACTAAACATTGGTCACCCTCAATTGCTGCCACCCCTTGCATCTTTTGCCCTTTACATACCCTAGAATAGAGGTCTTTCTTGACACATTTCCTGAATGTCGCTAGTCTTGCGAAACACCCAGGACTGTTAGTCAAATGGCATTCACTGTCACACCTGAAACATTTTATCTTATTATCTTTGTTGTCCTTCTTGCCTTTGGAAGACAGCCCCCGTTCAGGATCACCACCCCTCTGTTTTACTTCACAAACTTCCTCCACTTTTCCAGACTTTCCAGCACTGCCAAACACTGGCACATCCCCTTTCTTCCCATCTCTCATTTCTCGAACTCACATTGTAAAATTCTCCATCCTATCACCTCCTTTAAATCTGTGTTCTTAGTTAAGAGATTCTCTTGCACCCTTAGATTATTGGTGCACCTTACCAATTGATCCCTAATCAAGGAATCTGATAATGTGTCAAACTCACACATACATGCTAATTTCATTAAGGAGGCTATATAACTCCCAATTTTCTTCATCTTAGGCTAAATCCTGGTAAATAATAGGTTGTTCAAATGCTATAATGATTTGAGACCCAAAGTGCTAATTTAACATCATATCTGACATCTCAAATAATTTTGATGGTCCACCTCATCTCGCCCCACAGGTATCTCATCAAGACTTTCATACATGTCTTTCTACCCCCAATAACGAAACCTGTTTATGCACAGCAGGATCCCCCCCCCTTGCTAATAAATAAGAATGAAAATGTTTCTTCCACTTTTTTCAAGTTAACAGCAGGTCCCACTTCTCTGAAATAAATTGTGGGGGTTGTGACATACTAGCTGCTGCCATGGCAATTGACCAGAACATAATATGATACCAGCGAAAGGTTGCAGAATGTGCTTGATGTCTTTTACATTATATAGTTCCCCCTGGGCTGAGGTGCACCTTTCCCTGAACAGCTATGTTGACACAATCAATGCTCCCAAAGGCTGTGCATATCAGTAGTGTAAGGAACTCTTCACATCTTTCTAATTTCCAGTCTGCAGGAAGGATGAGAGGTGCAGAGAGTTCTACCCACATGATCAGTTGTGCACAACAGTGGTGATAAGTATCTCAAGTGCTAGAAGAGAGATTTATCGATATGTTCTCATGTGCCCATCAATGGCGTTAAATACGTTCCATAAAGTCCTTCCTAACTGTGACCAGCTGTGCATTTCAGCATTGGAAAGCAAGCAAATCTGCAGGGATGCACTCGCCAAACAATTATGCTTTGTTGTGCCCAGTGGCGCTAATTAAACTTTGGTCCTCACTCAACAAGGAACTTTTGTTTGCATAGTGTGCCCATCACTGCGCTGGGAACTCAAGATGTCCGTCGGTGCATATGACATAACAGTCTATGCACCCATGTCTCTGAATGTCTGAAATCAGACTTGGATGCGTAGGAAGACAGCACACAATGTCCCCGTGCTGCAATCAGGATGCCTCGCGATTATGCAGCCCTCGAGCCAGAGCCAGGTGTGAGGGGACAGCATGTCATACCAGAGCCATGTATGATGTGCAGTCACCTAACACCTGCAGTTGAAGTTGGGTCTTGTGCTGGTTATTGTGCTGGCGAAGAATTGACTCAAACACCTCCATCACAAATTGGCCTGTACAACTTCCCCCTGTTGGCCACTTGCATTGGTGAAAATGAGCTTGCACCGATCCTTGTGAATCGAAGCGTAGCACTCCTTCGTGGTGGCTGCAATGGCAGCTCGTACTCATGCCTTACACTAAGTGCCAATGTTCTCTGTCTTGGATGTAGAAAGTTGCTGTCGCAAATAACACACCAGTAGTTCTTGGGTAATCCTTTGGAATTGGGCTAAGAAGGTGGTTAGTATGACCCAGAATGAGCAAACACACCACACAGGAAAATGGTCCTTGAGACAAAAGAAGCACAAAACACTTGAATACATTTACCAAGGTGGGGAGCAGGTGATTGAAGAAATACAAAGATAAAAAGAAAGCATTGGCTGAAACAAAGATGTAAGACTGCACGTCAGAACAAAAAGCAGATATGGGTGAAGGACATTGTGCGCAATAGACTCCAAGGCAGCGAGATCAGAGAGAGCAGGCAAGGGGAAAACGTACTGAATGGAGAAATAGGCCTCCCCTCAAATCAGACAGAACAAGACGGAGTACAACAGATTGAACATAATGGCAGCAGATCCCACTCAGCACAAGGTAACAGAAAGCCCCAGAGGAACAGATGGGATGGGAGTAACAAGAACAATAATAGAAAGGATTCTGCAAGTGATAAGGGTCAGCTGAGCTTCTCTAAAGACTAAGGACTAGATGTATGAAATTCCGCTTTTGCATTTCTCAAATAGTGAATCCTAAGAAATTGCTCTTTAGGAAATGCAAAATGGAATGTACACAAATAGAGATTTCCTAATAGTGATTCCTACTCTGTAGGAATTGCTATTAGGAAATCGCTATTTAGGAAATGCTAAGCCATTGGTACGAATGGCTTTGCATTTCCAAATTTGTGATTTCCTAAGAGAAAATCGCACATCTGGAAATGCAAAACCAATGGTGCCTATGGGCCTAAGGCCCCCCTTGATGCACCCTCAAAAATGGTGGTGCACATGTAAAACACACAAATGCCCTAGGAGCACATGTGCACTTCATGGCACTTGAAAAAAACATTTTGGTGTGCTTTTTTCAAGCTGCACTTGGTTGCGATCGACTTAGAGTCGATTGTAATAGCATTTCCTAAATGCATATCTGTGAATAAGAAATCCCTATTTGCTAATTTATATTCAGGGAATCACAAAATGTGATCTATACTGGGTAGAAATCACATTTTGTGATTCCCCAATTGCCTTTGTACATGTGGACAGGCAATTTAGCATTTCTTAGTGGACTGAAATTGCGATTCGGTCTGTTAAGAAATTCTAAATCCTTTTGTACATCTGGCCCTAAAAGCTGTGACATATTTGTAATGAGACAATATCTCCATAATGTCATTGCTGTTAGACCTGGCATCCTTGGCTTGGTTTCCCCTGACTTTTTTTGTCTTCTGCTTCTTGTCTTGCTGACTTCATTTTTGCTGGCTTTAGGACTCTGGGCACTGCTAACCAGTGCTAAAGTGCATGTGTTTGGTAATTAAAACATGCACACATTGGCTTATTCACAATTAGCATAATTAATGCACATATACATCCCTAGTAAAGTGCACTACCCGTGCCAAAGGCCTGTAAATAAAATGCTACAAATGGGCATATTGCACTGATTCTGTCCCTCACTTCAGTGGTCCTTTAAACATGTCTCAAGCCTGCCATTGCAGAGTCTGTGGGTGCACTTTTAAACTGACATGCCCAACCCTTCTTTTTTCAAACATACAAGTCACCCCTTTGGTAGGTCCAGGATAACATGAAGGAGCAGGGTGCAGTGTATTTAAAACATTGGACATGTACTTTTAAGTTTTACATGTCCAGCTAGTGAAAAACGCTTACATTCATTTTTCACTATTGTAAGGCCTATCGCTCCCATGAGAGAACATGAGGATTGCCTTATTACTTTTTATACGTGTAATTTCCACTTCGGAAAAAAAAAACTTTTCAAGTTTGGTTTCTCTGGACTCAAAATTTAAAATCATAACTTCTGGTAAAACTGGATTTTCAGTTGCAAGTCTGAAAATTGCACTTTTAGAAAGTGGGCATTTTCTTCTTTAACCATTCTATGCTGTCTACCTGTCTGTGTATACAAATCTGGGGTGGGTGACAGCTGGTCTTTGTGAATTCCCACAGACAGGCACAAATAAAGGGAGTGTAGGTGTGACTGATGGGCCAGCCATATCCCGATGGGCCATCCTGGGCAGGATGCGAGGGAGGAGCTGACACTTATATCTGAATAGGCTATGACTGTCCCCACACAGAGGGCTGGATACCCTCCTGTAGTGAGTCTAAAGTCAGGGCAGGGACGGCAGGGATGGCAGGGACGGCAGGGACTCTGTGTACTTCAAATGTCTCTTTTTTCAGTCTCCACCACTTCAAAGGCGCATCTGGTTATAAGTACTGGACCCCTGACACCACCAACTCTGTAAACTTCTGGACTCATCAATACTTTGCCAGAAAGAAAGACTGATGCGCTGCTGAAAGCACTGTCCCTCTGCTGGACTCAGATGGACTTTGCTAGACTCCTGCTTTGTTATGCCTGCCCTGCTGCCTGCTGCCTTCCTTGCCTGGGAGTGAGAAGGACTAAACTTTCATCTGTACACCCCAGAACCAAAATGATTCCAAAGGCTTACTGGCCTGCCTCCTGTTCTGAAGTCCCAGGTACATTAAAGACTTCAATCAACTCTCCACCAGCACCTGGACTCTGCCGTCTGACAATCCTGCTCTGTCAGGTGGTGTCAATCCAGTCTTGGGCCCTTGGAAGTGGGTTTAAAGTGCTGCAACTGTAAAAATTAATGCATCACTGTTGCTGCACAGCTCAGAACCGGCGCATCTCCCTTGATACATTGCTGCTTCGGGGATGTGTGATGGAAAAGTGAGTGCCTTCACCAAGCATGCCTTAACAACTAAGGGTCAGATTTACAAACCCTTTGCGCCACCGGTGAGTCACTTTTTGTGATGCACCGGTGGCGCATTTTACTGCCACATATTTACAAGGACAGGAAAAGCCACCCTGCTTGACTTTTCCTGTCCTTGTAAATATGGCCCCTTTGCATGCAGCACATTGTGTGAAAGGGGCATTCCATGAGTGTTTCTGTTCCCACGCAACACCCATGGAACCAGACACATCATGAGTCTCAATGCTACTCCTCCCATGGGGAGGCATAGGGAGACGCAACCAGGAGAAGTGTATTTATGTCTCCTCGTTGTTTTCCTCTTTCTATGTGTGCTGCATTCTGCAGCTCACGTAGAAAGAGGACAACACCTCTGGTGATTGTTTATGTACAGGAAGGTGTCTGTTCCTGCACTAAAACAATCTCACCAGAATGCAGGCGTTCTTCCACCATGGCGCATGCAGCAGTTTGTGTGCCAGTGCATGGGGAAGCACAGAGATGCAACATATTGTTGTAAATATGTCGCAAACCTGTGCTTTGACAGTTACTCAGTGCGGCACAGCCAAATGGCTTGCAGCACGCACTGAATCACTTTCCTTGTAAATCTGCCCCTAGGTTTTTACAATACACCTGCTAGTACAATGACATTGTCACCATGAAACATTCTGTTTTCAATTGAGTACCTAAAATGTTTTATCTCCGCGGAAAAAAAGAATTAGCAAAACATTATTTTCATTCTTTAACCTGGCAGATAAACAAAAGCAAAAATTAATAAACCTGAGAAAACATTAACTTATACTCTATTTCTATTTCTCTTTTTTAACAGAACCAACATCAATGGCATCAGCCAATCAAGCAAGAAATGTCAAGTCCCGGAGAGGCAACAGACTGGTAAAGTATGCTGGCTACCTTTATTGTAAGGAGAGGTTACCTGTGCCCCGCTGCCCCTGTAGGTGTGTGGAGTACTTTTCATTCCATTGCACAGGCAGGGCGGTTACTCTGGAAGACGCCATAGTCAGGACACCTGAGCATGACCACTCTGCTTCTGCAATGGAGATTAAAGTACATGAAACCTACCAAACAATTAAACAAACTTGCATCCACCTCCAATGAGCCCTTTGGCTCCATTTTGAGACAAGTATGCACAACTATTACCATGCATATAGTTAGTAGTATGCTCACAATTCCCAATATTAGGAGAATGGTACAAAGACAAAAAAAGCAAGTAATCCCCATCAAATAACACCACACGCTTATTCTGACATTAACATACCCTTGAATTAACTATTACTTTATCTGAAGAACCTATTGCCTATTGTACAACAATGAAAATGCTCAATAAAAGGATACCAATATTTAGCACAAGCCATAACCTATTAAAACTTGAAAATAGTGAAATTTGGATTATGGATGGTACTTTAAAACCAACACCCAATCCATTCACACAAATTTACAATATTCAACTGAACATAAATAATTCAACTGTTCCATTAGTGTATAGTATACTCCCTAACAAGCAATCCTAATCATATACCACCATTATTAACAGTTTTAAAATCCAAAACAATGATTAAAAGTCCAAGAAAAGAAATAATTGGCTTTGAATTATCAATGATTAATACAGTTACAAAAATGTACCCTACTACCTAAGTTCAAGGATGTTTTTTCACTTTTCACAAGCATATTGGTGAACAATTAAAAAATAATCCTTAGTTGAGGATTACTTATTAAACAGTAAACTTAATTTTTTATTAAAAAACTGCCTGCCTTATGCAACCCTCCTGACACAGCAATTTTTGAATTAGAATATTTGAAACAAAATGAAGAGAAATTGGCACCCTTACTAAATTATTTCAAAGAAACCATGGATGGACCATCTAAGCATGGTTGGTCTCAGAGGGAAGCCAAGGTTTTCCATTAAATGGTGTAACTGTTACACAACCCGCTTAGAGGGAGGTGCAAGGACTAACAATGCCATTGAGGGATGGCACAAATCTATCAGTAAATTAGTAGGCAAACATCACCCAAACCTGTATCCTTTTTTTGAAGTTTTGAAGGAGGAACAAAGTTTCCAAGAAATGAGAGTTGAAACGTCACTATCAGGCTACTTGAATCCACGTATATCAGAAAAGACTAAAGAAATGCCCAAGAGACTAGTGGCTCAAACTCAATATTGTTCATTGATGGTGGCCTCAGACTTCCTGTAAAGAATTTAATACTTGTTAAATTACTAATGCTCACTAATATTTTTCTAAATTACCTGCCTGTTTTAAAAATTATATACAATTCAATTGGCATTAAAAAAAATTATTTACCAAATTAAAATAGTTTTGGGGTTTCTAAATGTAGATGTCTTCCTTCCTCAACTCTTGGTAACTTTTTGCAAACAGCGTGCCACCAAGAGTCAACAGTACTTCAACAATCCATATAGACAGATTAACATCCTCAGAAATAATAAAGTCCAGAAAAAGCTTGATTTTAAATTTAAAACCATCAGCTACAACCCAAGTATTACAAATGCATGCAATTTGAGTATACAAATGCAGTTTTATAAAGTAAAAATGGGAAAAAAGTATTTTGTTCCAATAGGCAGAAAAAAAATGCATCTCCAAAAATGAAATGATGTTAAAAAAAATCCAGTAATAACACATAAATGTGGATAGAAGCAATCCAAAAAAGTAACACCCATATTTGAAACTCTGTTAATAAAAACATAACCATAACAATGTGCAGTTTCTAAATAGAAATGTCCCAAAAACAACTCTGTAGTACTGGTTTAACAACATCCATCTTCCTCCTGCAACCATGTGATATTGTCTCGAGAATTCTCCAAACAGTATAAAAAACACTTAGCCAATAAAGTAAAAATGTTGCTTTTGTTTCAAATAAGTTTTAAAAAGTTCAAAAAAGTTATCTTTCAACTTTTCTAAACTTACTTTAAAAAAAATAATAATAACCGTCCCAACTTGAGCATATGAAGACAACTTGCATAGGAAAGGAAAAGTGAGAATTAAAACATTTCCCACCCAATACCCCTATATCTCATTCATCCCATCCCTGAATAGTAATGATCCAATTTTGTACAATATTTTAAAATGTAATATTACAAATTTTCAACAAATACACCTCTTGAATATTAATTTAAAGTATTAAAATTAATAGCTGAGTATTAATACACTTTCCCACCAAATACCCCTATTACCCTTGTATTCCATCCCTAAATAATGTTACAATTTTTAAAACTATGTTAAAACTTAACATTATCTAGTCCTTGCATCCTATCCCTAAACATTGCATAACCGGTGCTAAAAATTCTTTAACAATTAACATTCCCCTAAAAAAAACTCAATTGCATTATTAAAGTATAAATACTAAATATACTTCCTCACTCAATAACCCTATACCCCTTACATCCTGTCTCTAAAATGTATCATAATTTAAAAATAAACATGTAAAATAATAATAAAATAAATATTTACCTAATATCTATACCATATACTTACTTATATACTTACCCATATCCTGCATATTGATGCGTGGTAAAGATATTTGTGGTAATGACACTAGTGGTAATAAACATAAGTGGTAATGACTCAAATGGTAAAAATTGTGCAGTAATGACACTAGTGGTACACGCATGTGTGCTAAATATCTAGATCTAAAAAATGATGTAAAGTCATGCATGGTAATGATACTAGTGATAAACATATGAGTTGTAAAATCCTACATGGTAAAGAATAAATTTTGGTTAAGGATTCCTTATAAAGGCACATCGTGGTTTGGACTGTGTTTTAAATGCTGATTCCTCTGCTTTGGGCAATCGACAATTATGCATCACCTACATCTGAAGGGTTAAATGACAATGCATATCAGACTGTACGGTTCGGAACCGATGCATCGCCTACATCCAAAGAGATCAACGACAATGCTCACCTCTTCTGCTCCACACATCGAGCCTCCGTCAACAGCGCAACATGGTACATTGCAGTAGGACAAGGTTGGTTCCTGAGCCAACCCATGCTCCATCACAGTCTGCCTGAACCTTTGAATATATATAGCATAACCAAATAGCCCTGGTTGGCGCTTTATGCTTTTTAGCAGTACATATCAGTTGATTCTTTAAAAATTCATAACTCCAGTTCTGCTTATTGTTTTTCTTTTCATTTTGGTCTTGTTTTGTTCAATAAATTAAGCTCTATTTTCCTAACCAGGTGTGGTATTTTTTTGTGTGGTGTTTTCACTGTTTACTGTTTTAAGTGCCGCACACATACTTTACACATTGCCTCTTAAATTAGGCCTGACTGCTCTGTGCCAAGCTACAAGTGGGTTAAGCACAGGTTAATTTAATTACTTTTTTGAGTTCACCCTAACAGACTGGGGTCTGATTGAACACCGAACCCATTGTGGTGGTGTGACCACGGCCAAACTGTAGGACCGCCTGCAGTATTAAGATTGCGCAGGTTGGACTGTCATGAGACAGCAGACACCACCGGGATCAAGGATCCCGCTGGGCTGGCAGTCTTTCACCAGCAGGAATATGCTGGCAGTGCTGCAGCCGGGACCACCAAGCATATTCCGAGTTGCCATTTCACTACCCTTTTCATGGCAGTGAACCCGCCATCAAAAGAGTGGCAGAATGGCAACAAAGGGGGCCCTAAATGTGCCCCCTGCTTGATTTGGGCCTGGGGGTGAATGTAGTGCCCCCTGGATTTGCCACCCCTTTCCTGCACAGTGTGGCATGTATGTTACACAATGCATGAAGGTGCAGTTGGTGCTCTGACTGCGGTGGTCAACTTGACAGGCTCTTTTATGAGCCTAGCAGACCACCATCAGACTGCCACTTGACCGCCCGACAGACCAGGAACTACTGATCTGGTGGGCGGTCACACCATGACTTTGGCGTTCTACAGCGGATGGCGCATTGCACCGTCCACTGTAGGACTGCCGGTCCATTGTGCTGGGGGAATCGTGGTGGTCCTACCGCCGTAGTCATAGCAATGGTGGTCCTGCAGTGTGGCGGTGGTCGAACCGTCACCATGGGCTGAATTTGTAATCAGGCCATACAAAAATATTCCCCACAAATTCATCAAATGTCTCCACGCTGGTGACTCATACTGCTCGGTCCCCGCCGACTGCCTTGCCCTGTGGAACTTCACCTTCTCATACATTTTTCTTCACAACTTCTTCTGGCCTTTTTTTTTCAAAACTTCTTCTAAGTCCAAAGGTAAGCAGAGACCAGTCCCAATCCACCTCATGTATCCCAATTGTTCTCCATCGTAGTTGGCCATAACTTTTGACTTGGCTCTGGGTTCACATAGCTAGATGTCCATCATTGGTGCTTTGATCTTTTAGCTATTTTTTACTAAAAACGTTAAAAATTGATAACTCCGGTTCTACTGATTGGATTTTTGTTGTTTTGGTGTCAAATAACTTATTAACTTATCTGCTTTTGTGCCAAGCTACAAGTGGGTTAAGCACAGGTTAATTTAATTACTTTTTTGAGTTCACCCTAACAGGGAATGTGACTTTTGCTTGAGAAGGGTACTCCCCCTTCAACCAAAAACCCACTTTCCTACAGGCCGACATTGAGTTTGTTCTTCACTATATGAAGCTGCTTGACCAGTCGATGATTAAGCCCAAACAAAAGATAGAACCTGGAGATAGTGGTTGATGAGAATAGATACCTGTTGACAGGAAGAGGTATGGGCAGGTGAGGAATGACGTCCATGTTCTTAAAATAGTTATGTTTAAAGAAGAGAGGTAGCTAGAGTTTCCTACATTTAGGGTAATGTTCAAAGACCACTATATAGAAGTGTAGGGCAGGTGTACTACTGGGGGGAGGGGGGTTAAGGTCAATTTCCTTTGCGTTTCCTTTGGGCTTCTACAGGTATTGAAAGGTGGAAATGGTGGCAAGGTTGAAAGGGAGATCTATTATTACACAGAAAATGGTCTGAAGGTTTGGGAGGCAATAGCTACACATTACAATGCACATGGTGTACACACAAGGGTGACTAATATGGAGGATACTTTTAAACTTAAAACATGAAATGCAAACATGCTATGAGATTAAACAAAGTGGGGACAGTGAGTTAATCAAGAACTAATGCTCCTCTAAGAGACACACAAGATTGGGATTGCATGCCGGTTCCTGGGTAAGGACTAGTACAAACCCTAAGACATGCAGGATATACCAGGGGATTAATAAGAGTGGTCATCATGATGACAAAAAAGTGGTCTCATTTCACTTTTGTAAATTATGGTCAGATGCCAATATCTGCTAGGAAGCTGTCCCTGACTCTTGGGGAAGAAAGAGATAAACAATAGTTAGTGTGTATGCCCCTCTAAAATTACATCAGAAGGTACTTGGCAAAGTTCTCCCTGTACCACTAGAGACACTGAGATCAATGAATGTAATTGGCAGGGATTTAAATCATCCAATGGGATTAGAGATTGCTAAATCAGTAAGTGGGGAGAGGTGGTACAGGTTTAGCTAGATTCACCCAAAGCTCTGGCCTTATGGACTTCTTATGACTGACTGATGGACTTCTGATGACTGTAGCACGATGGGCAGCAACAGTATTGTTACTTCCTAGGCGCACACCACACACACTGTCCAGGATAGATTATCTGTTCATCCTTTGGATAATGGGGATGGAATGCATGGCAATAGGAATTGCAAATCAACCACCTTTCATAATCTCATAATAAAAGTGGGAAACACGGTCCCTGCGCAAGTAAGGCAGAAGACTCACTTGGGAACTCAAATGCTAAGACATAGTGAAATACCTCAGAGATAACACTAAAAAAACTATTAAATGAGTGCTGTGTCACCACACCTATCAGGGATCCTATATGAGGCATACAAAACAGTAATTAAGGTACAGGCCTCGGCAAAAATGAAATACAAGCATAAAAGAGAACTGAGCAAATACAATGATTAATGGAGGAGGGTTTGAGATGATAAAGGGAACTACAGGAACCAATGCAGCTGGCTTGCAATTAGGTAACGCCATAATGTCATGCAGTATTTAAAGATGAAGCTGAGGCATCCTACCTGTCCAACCAAAAATGGTTCTACAGGTCAGAAATGCAATACAGCCTGCTGACTTGGCTGAACAGGAAAGAAGAGGCATTTCATAGGGTGGTCAGTGTGGTGAACTCAGACAGTATCAAAACGAATAATCAGTAATGATTGCAGATTTGGATTGATGATTTGCAGGTGGTAGAAAGGCTTTTAACTCTATTGTTTAGGGTTATCTATTGGAGGGATTAGAAAAGTCAGCACTTATCCAGAGTTGAGGGCTTGGGTGCAGTTTCTCTACACAGGACCTACAGTGGAATTGATGGTCATTGGGGTGGTTTTAAAGTCCTGCCCGGGAAAGGAAATTAGGCAGGGGTGCTCTCTCTCCACAACCCTATTTGCACTAGTAGTTGAGTATATGGCTTGCAGGATCCTAACTATTACAGAGGCTTTAGGTAGGACACCGAAGTGGAGGACGAAATCTCTCACTATATGCTGATGACATTCTGATATATGTGACCAACCCAAACAGATCTCTCGCAAAGATGATGAACATATTCAATGGATTTGGTGTCTGCTGAAGATACAAAAGTGCCTGGCAAACATTAATATAGTAAAAACACATTCCTGTGATGGGAAGGAGATATTGACATCCTAATTGAGATTCTGCACTGGTGGGTTTTAGTAGCTAGGTATTGAGACAACTCAAGATTAGGGAATTTATTAGAGGGAAAGCTGCCACTGGTGCTTAGGAGGTAAGTGAAAGCCTGGCACACCCTAAAACTGTCGATGAAGGGGCAACGTCCCTGTCCAAAATAATCTCACTGCCCTACTTTTTGCACATAATCTGGAATTTCACATTTTATCCTAGAGGCCTTGGTCAGGATGTTTGAGGAAGAATTATAAACAGTGCTTTGGAAAGGTGAGCACCAGACATAACATTGTCAACCCACTAGAAAATGGTGTATAGAAAAGGTATAGCCCTTCTACTCGTTAGGCACCGCTATTGGACTTCTCAACTGGGTGTGTTCAACAACTTGCCCTTCACATTGAATGATGCTCTAAGCATTGAAGTTAGTTAGATATTTGATGGGATAGAAAGCATATCAACACTAAATCTACAGATGGTGAGTGCTGGGACCCCATGCAAAGGCCAAGAACCAGTAACAAAGAAAAGAGAAGGGGTGCAGATGCAGTAGTTTTGATAAATACCATGACCAGGATGACCCTTTTGTTGGTGGGAGAGCAACTGTGGAGTGGTGCATGACTACAGAGCTTCAGAGAAGGGGAACCTGATGGAATACATACATTAGCATACATCTTAGGGACTGAAGGAATAAAAGAATACCCCCAAACATGAAGGTATTTGTA
This sequence comes from Lissotriton helveticus, assembly GCF_964261635.1. NCBI lineage: Eukaryota > Metazoa > Chordata > Amphibia > Caudata > Salamandridae > Lissotriton > Lissotriton helveticus. The sequence goes on from NC_136072.1 coordinate 193,547,819, forward strand.
ATGCACACAACTCAATTCTTTAGATATCTGCAACTTAACAATGCAAAGCGCATCAATCAGACTCATTCATTTGGAGTGCTACAAAAGTCCCCACCAGACAACAGCATATTTACCGGAGAACTAAGGTGATATCCCTGATATACAGAACATCATCAACACCCCATAACACCTCCAAGGACTTAGGGACAAATAGGAAAGGGACTGGAGAGAACTGAAGAAAACAATTAGGACACTCCGAGATAAACCCAGGTGGTGGCGATCCAGGACAGATTTTATGCTGAGAGAACTTAAAATTCTGCAAAGGGCATACTAAAATAGGAGTCAGTTATATGTGATGAACCTGGGCCTGACCAAAGTGTGCCTCGAAGATAATATTGAAAAGGGGACGTTCCTACACTTAATTTGTTCCTGTAGTGAGATACGGAGGACAGAAGTGGGGAAGGAGCTATCAAGGGTCTCAGGGGTGGAGACGACCATGACATCACATTTTGACATCTTAGATTTTCTCCCAATTAAGGACTGGGGGAAAAGGTGAGAACCCCCAGAGCAAGATGGCTAATAGGAATAGATCACTTTCATGGAGGCAGAGAATAAGATTGATAAGGAGACAGGTTGCTCCAAGAAGATCTGGAATATCTGGGACAATGTAGAGAACATCTTGGCCTTGGAGATGGAAGATGGAAGATGATATGTGCACCACAGTTGTGTACCAGGCACTCTGGATATACTGAACCCCATGGCCCATAGAGGACATTAAGTGATAACAGGAAATTACTTGTTGCAAAAAACACTATTGAGGAAGTGTAGAACTACCTCTGGGTCTGGAAATGTCTGTGCAGTTTTGTTGGTTATAAGTCAATGAAAATAATTTGGAGATGGCTGTTAGATAAGGTTTCAAGGGTCTGACTGGAAAAATGAGCTTCTGCATGGCCAAAGCTTGTGCAGATAAAAGTGTGAAATGTCTACCCCAGAAAAACTGAAAATCACACTTGTCCACTAGGCACAGCCCTGGCAGTGGCATGATACCCCAAACTCTAATGTAGAGGGATGATAGTCATTCTGACAGAGCTAAGTAAAATTGTGGCAATCAAAAAATATAAATGAAAATCATGGTGTCTGGAAGCAATTATAGCAGTCATCTCAAAACAAGGGATTTTTTTTTGCCACCAAACCACTCATGTTCTATCAGCATCTTAACATTGGCCGTGTTTGCTCACCAAATTGATATTTCAGGAATGAAGACAACTAGTTTAAATTGCTTGAACATTGACAATATCAATCAACCTTTAACCAATAAACATATCTAGGCTATGTGTGAAAATCCCAGAACATACAAATTACAGATTGCTAAATCCAGACATAAACATCAAGAAAAGAGGTTGTGGGTATTCTGCAGGAGCCTGGCATACACTTTTCCAAAATACTATGATATCACTTTTGAGAGATCACCAAACATGTTTCCAAAGCCACAGCAATCGACAGTTAAAGCTGTCTATAGGCAAGACATATTGACCACTGAAAGTAGTTGCGCTAATGGGTAAGGCTGGTACATTTCATAGTATTGTGCCTACAGCTCTTAGACCCTGATTACCAGTTTAGGTGTTATTTATTGCACATGCTAAATACCAATACTACAGGGTGTTCAATAAATAACACCTATCACACGTTTGTGAGAAATAACATGCAGATGGATGTTGATGTTTAACACACAAGACTGCATGGTACAGTAATTACCATACAATGTCCCCTGTTACATTTTGGCAGGCCTAATCTGCCAAAGTTTAACGGCAGATGAGGTATTTAACACATCCGATAGTTATCGGATGTGTTCAATACAGTCAAACTCAGAATTCCGACCTGTGCGTAAACAGGGGTTAGCACATGGGTCAGAATTTACAGGCCAACTCATAATCAGGGCCATGGAATTTTATTTTTCATACGATTCACTTCCCGCATATCTTCTGCATTGTTAATTCGCAAGGTGAATTTCTCTAGGGAGAGCATGTGGCGTAAAATAGGGAACCAGGTTAGAGTCTCAGTGTGGGTTCAACATCCTGCGATTCTGGGCAAATCACTTTGGGCCACATGTACGAAACTTCCTTTTTCCATTTCTTAAATGGAGTAGCCCTTGAACTCTCCTGGTCAGTGCGCCACTCCCCGTGCTGCTACCTCCTTGAGACCAGGACACTGCTTCCTGTCCCGACAGCTGCCAGTTCGAGTTTGCTGCTCTGTGACCTACTGGGCTGGGACCTCCACTTAGAGCTTAGGCTACTTTTGAGGCCGCGGTGCACCGCAGACAGGCCTGTCTGCGACCCTCCATACCTGGACCACGCCCAGTTCCTGAACCCCTGGTTCTCCCACCATCCACTGCTCCTGGCCCTTGACATTGCAACAACAGCTGCTACTCATCCTCTCTGAGATCAACTAAAGGACCTTTCATCTGCCACCACTTCTGCTTCTCCAGCTACACTGGACCAGCTACCCGCACCGATGTTCATTCCCTCTGCAAACATGCCATGGAAATCTAGGACCCATCACCACCCTCGCCCCTGATGTGACCTTCATCGCTGAATTGTGGATTAACGCCCTCCTTGAACCTAGACATCGTTACCGCCATACCCGATGGCTACAAGATCATACACCATGACAGCACCAATGAAGACGGTGGTGGCATTGCCATCATTTTCAAGGAAACCATCCATTGCACCATCAGCAACAATGATCGAACAACCCTCATGGAACACTTCAACTACCAACTACAAATTGATACTAAGACCATTGTAAAAGGCAACCCCACCTACAGACTTCCAGGACCCCGACCAGCCTTCAGCAATGCCATCTCCAACCTCATCACCCCTCTTGCTATTGACCCAGAGCAGTACATCCTGCTCGGCGAGCTCAATGACCCAACAACATTAACTCTACCACCCTCCTGTAGAACCTACAGAAAATTGGCCTCACCTAACTAGTCACTGAACCCACGCACACAGCTTGACACACACTTGATGCCATCTTTACCTCCAGCGATAGAATAAAATTCTTCCACACCACAGAACTCACCTACACCAACCACACCATCATTCACTTTACCATTTCTGATGCCCGGAACACCTCTGACAAGTACCACAGCTCCACCCAGCACAGGTGGGGCAAGGTCACCAAGACACAGTAGACTCAGGCCTTCAACACCACACAACCTAAAACCTCAGTAGATCTCAACCAGGCCATCCAGTACTTCTCCGCCTGGATCAACAAATGCGCTGACAAGATCACCCAGCTGAAACCTGCAAAAACCAACAAAACATCAAAAATAGCCGGCTGGTATACCCCAGAGCTCAGAACCACCAAGCACAACTGTTACCCGCTAGAGAAGAGATGGTGCACCACCAAGGACTCCTCCGATAGAGCTGCCCACATAGCAGCCCTTGGTGACTACCACAGATGCATCAAGGAAGCCCAGAGAGCATCCATCACTTACTGCATCGACACTGCAGCTAACCATACGAAGGAACTTTTCAAAATTGTCACGGAATTCTCCAACCTGACAGCCACAGAGAACACCATCCACCCCTCCCAAGAACTTTGTGACGCCCTCTCCGACTACTTTCACAGCAAGATTGCCATCATCTACAACAACTCTGATTCCCCTCAACCTCCACACCCGCAATCAACCAGCGGACACTAGTCAAATGATAGCTACCTGGTCTCAGCTGACCACTCAGACCACCACAACCATCATGTCGTCCATTTACTCTGGGATATCCAATGACCCCTGCCCCCACCAGCTCTTCAACCATGTTGCCAACCCACTTAGAATAGAAATCATCAGCATCCTCAACACCTCCATCTCCACAGCAACCTTCCCAGATGGATGTAAACACGCAGAGGTCAGACCACTCCTGAAGAAGCCCTCCTCTGACCCCAGGGACCTAAAAAATTACCGACCCATCTCCCTTCTCCACTATTCAGCCAAAGTACTTGAGAAAGCCATCAATCAACAGCTCACTGCATAATTGGAACTTAACCACCTACTCAATGCCTCACAATCAGGATTCTATACTAACCAAAGCACTCTTACTGCACTGATTGCCTCCACAGACAACATCCAAACCCTCCTGGCCAGTGGAGAAACTGTGGCCCTGATCCTCCTCAGCCTCTCTGCTGTATTTGACACCATATACCACCACACCCTCATTGACAGACTCCATAACATCGGAATACAGCAAAACACCCTCAAGTGGATTGCCTCCTTCCTCTCAGGATGCATACAGAGCATCTTACTGCCTCCCTTCACCTCCACACCCAAGGACATCATGTGCAGCCTACCCCACCCTGCTCAACATCTACATGACCCCTTCACAGACGTCATCAGATCCCATGGACTCAACAAAATCTCATACGCGGACGACCCTCAGCTCATCCTTTCGCTCACCAAGGACCGCTCCAATGCCAAAACCAACTTCTGCAATGCCAAGACCGACATAACCATATGGTTGAGGGACCTCTGCCACAAACTCAACCCTGACAAAATAGAAGCACTGATCTTCAGAAACAACACCTCCGCATAGGACAGCAGTTGGTGGCCAGTGGAACTCGGACCAGCACCCACTACAACAGACCATGCACGCAACCTCAGCATCCACCTCGACAGCCAACTTACCATGAAACAACAAGTCACCTCCCCTTGCTTCCACACCCGTTGCATGCTCCACAGAGTCTTAAGATGGATCCCAATCTACTTCAGAAATAGAGTCAAGCAGGCCCTCGTCACCAGCCGCCTCAATGATGGCAATGCTCTCTATGCCGGAATCTCCAACCAGCTCTTCAAAAGTCTCCAGACTATACCGAACACCACAGCCAGACTCATCCTGGACCTACCCAGATGGACCCACATCACCCCCCACCTCAGAAACCTCTACTGGCTACCTATCCATAAGAGATGCCAGTTCAGGATCCTCACGCATGAATATAAGGCCCTTCACAACCATGGACCATCTTACATTAACCATCGACTAAATATCAAGCTTCCCTCAAGACGCCTGCTATCTGCCACTCCACCCTCACACACACACCCTTGCATCCTTTGCAGCTACAGCGGGGGCTGCTCCTTCTTCGACATTGCTGCCAAGTCCTGGAACATCCTGCCCCTCCACCTCCATACAGCACCGAAGAAAGAAATCCAAGAATTTGCTATTTGACTGAAATATAGCACCCTCAGTGCTAAGATGCCCCTAGGGGTGACAGTGTTGCGCTATACAAATGCTGATTGATTGATTGGGAGAATCCTAAGAAATCAATATTTAGGAAATGCTAAATGGAATGTACTAAATGGAGATTTTGCAACAGCGATTCCTACTCTGGATTAATCGCTATTAGAAAATCCCTATTTAGGAAAGGCAAACCCATTCCTTCCTATGTGCCTAAGAGCTAAAGTTATGAAGGGATCCACTTTTCCTAATGCAAAACCATTGGCAGCTATAGCCCTTAGCCTCCCCCTTAAATAGCATTAAAAAGTAAGTGGTGTTCGTGTAAAGCTCTCCAATGCCCTCGGGCATGTGCGCTACATGACACTGCAAAAAAAGCAGTTTTTTGAATGGCGCATGCGCAGATTGGATCTGCTGGTAATAACATTTCCTAAAAGCCCATTACGCATTTACGAAATGCTTTGTACATGTACACAGGAAATCACAAATAGGAAATCCCTATTTGCGATTTCCTATTTTGGGAATCGCAAAAAGAGATTTCACTTGGTAGTAATTGCATTTTGCAACAGTATTGTTCCTTTTATTCATTTGAAAAACCTGGTCCATTTGGAAATGCTAAACGATTTAGTACATACCTACGCCCTGTGCCTACCAAACATGAATGTGTCCTTGTGTAATGTAACTGTTCCTCATGTAATGTGCCCCAACTACTTCGGGTCGAGTTTGCGCTATATAAAACTGCAACATAAAAAAAAATTACAGAGAGCAATGATGCCTCTTTTGGACTGGAACCAGCCGCTGCCTGTGCAGGTAAGAGTGGTGGGGCGATGGTGCCGGATGGGGGCTTATTTCAACATACGCCCACGAGGGAAAAATAAATAAATAAATATTTTTTCCTCGTGGTCGTACGTCGAAATCCCTCCCACCAGGCCTCACCACCCTTACCTGCATGGACCACGGCTGACTGACACAGAAAAAAAAAGAAACGTAGCATTTCCAGCATATACATTATTCAAATTAAATAGTTTGTCGTTCTTCATGGAAGTATATTGCTGTACCATCTCAATACTGAGCATTTAACCTTTTTAGCAAGAATCACAGTGATGCATAATATCCCTCTAGGCGTCGGCAAACAGGATGGTATCTATTTAAAGCAACAAATCTCCATCTGACACCATTCGTGGTGGCGCAGCATGGAGGCTACATAAATCCTGGCTAGAAACGATTTACAGCGATAAACAACTTTTCGGCCAGATCTACAGAAGTAAAACATAACTGTTTACAAACGCGTTTTAGTGCAGCGAAGCAGTGAAAATTTGCAAGCTAAAATAAATGTAGAGCATGTAGGACAAACCCACCAAAAAGCATCAAATTTCATAAATCTTACTTAGCAAAGGCTGCTTTTGTGCTTTTGCGTCTTCCAAAGAACCAAAAGGGGCAAATTTACGAGGGTCTTGCATCATGCTTTCAGCTTGCAGTGGTATATGCACAAAGCAAAGTCCCATGTCATATTTATGAAGCCACCTTACGAGGCTTTGAATGGCTTCACAAATATGGAGTAACGAAACGCAGCGCAAATCGCTGCGTTGCATTACTGTGCTGAAGGGAGGAGTTCAATGGGGGTTGCAGTGGGTGTCCCCACGCAACTCCCATGGGTTTTGTCGTCTTCGCAGAGATACAAGGACATCTAAACCTGTGAATGCTGTGAATGCATCAAAATCTTATGCCTTCTGATCTGAGGCGTAACAAGGAGAAATATGTTAATTTCACCTCATTTGTTCCTCTTTTTATGTGTGCTGCATTAAACGCCTCTATGGATTGTTTCTGTGCCAGAGGTGCCCCTTCCTGCATATAGGCAATCTTGACAACAACAAAGGCTCCCTTGCACAGTGTAAGGGTGCCTGCATTGGTGCCTGGTTGCAGAAACTGTGGCACAAAGCAGTACGGCAAGGCTAACTACTGTGCTGGCCTACGCCACCATTCCCGTAAATATGCTCCACAAGTTAGAACAAAGTTGTTGGCAGACTAAAAATGCATTTTTTGGTAGACTAAAAATGCATTCAGTTTTTCACTGGGAAAAAACGGTACCTCTGGAAATTTTGAAATTAATGTCTAACCTAAGGTAACTTTTGGGTATTTGAGAGCATTAACCCCTTCGAGGCGGATGACGAGCTCAGCTCGTCATGAGTTACGCCTCTCGTACGCTCATGACGAGCTGAGCTCGTCATGCACCGCGGGGTTTTTAAAAATGCAGCGCAGCGCGGAAATCGGCACCGCACGCATGCGGTTAAAAGAGTGAGCTCTTCTCAGAGAATAAACTGTGATAGCCGCTACATTGTCAAAATCAATGTGTTTTGAGCTATTTATGTATAGCAATAATCATACAGTTAGTTAATGTCAATTGCAAACATTGAAATTATCTCATTGCCACGCCCACTTCCATCTAAATGCATTGTTGATAGTATTGGAGCTTCTAAATGCTGTGACAAACTTTGGTTATTTCTAAGTTCACCAGGATGAGCTCTTGTAGGTGGCTTTCTTTTGGTACCAGTAAAATAGCCACAAGAGATCACATGACCTAAAAATTGGCTTCTTTCTGGAGGAAAGGTATTATACCCCACTAGAGCTAAAGATTAATTGCAGCCATTTCTAAAGGAACAAATATTATGGGCCTCATTGTGATGTCCTTCGGTAAACCCTCAACTGCTCATCGGAGGCTTACTGATCAACATTGTAGGTTTACAGTCCGACCACCAAATTTCAATGTCATCGGTTAGAGTGTAAACTCAAGGAGCCTTTCGGACAGTCGGAAACCGTCTACAATCCCTCAGGATGGTATTTCCGCCGTCGGGATTATGATGTTGGTTTCTGACAGCCTTTCCATGTCAGGCTTTCAGATAAGGAAAGGCTGTTGGGAAGTGATTTTGGGGACCCCTACCAGGGCCCCATCCCTCGCAACCTATGGTTATGGCAGTGGGAGTCACTTATTGTGCCCCACTGAAAATTCCTGCATCGTGTGGCAGGCACTGTGAGGTGCCTGCCACACGGTACAGAGATTTCTCCTATTTCTTAATGGGAGCTTGTGCTGCGGGCATTTACCACCCGGTGCACAAACTTCTATTGAGAAATGGGAATTTGCGATCTCACCATATGCGCTCGCATCATAATAGAGTGTGCGGAACCACCGACCTATGGTCAGTCGGTTCGCACACAGAAACGGTGTCGGTGTCTAATTATTTTCTTTACATTCATATTCAATGTATTATTGTTTGCATTATTAACAGTTTTAAAATAAATTGCTCGCTTTCATATTTTATTTAATTTTGGGCATTTTCAGTGTAGCACAAACCCTTTTACAGGTAGCTTTTGTAGCTCAAAATGGAATCCTGTCCATTAAACAGTATGGATATGCTGGATGGCTTAGACCAGACTGACTATCAGATGACACTATCGAAAACAGGTTGAGATAGAGAGGGAATTTTAATGTGGAGGTGTGAACATGCAACACGACCATCACATTGAATAGCTAATATTATTTTTTTACATTCTTAAACATATAATTGTACAGGTTTATCTAGCAAGGACGAAGGAGATAAAGAGCCTGGTCAAATACATATTATTCTGTGGAGTCCAAAGTCAGCAAATGACCAACTGAATCTAACAGCTCTCCCATTGGTATAGATTCCTTTCACTGCTCTATATTAATATGTGGATCTTATAAAACAGCATCCCTTCATGTTATTAAACAACTATACAGAGGACTCTCTAGGAACTGATGACAGGAGGTATCAATAAGCAACTCATTTGATTTCAAAATTGGATGGCTGAATTGTTTCTAACCTGTCATTAATGGGTGCAATGGGCATCGCTGATGAAGATTCTTTAGTCAATAACATTATTTTCCTCGACTGACATTTCTTTCTGCAAATGTGATTTTTAAATAAAAATGTATTACAAAAAGTAAAATGCATGCGTGATTGCAAACTTCACACTGTGATAAACCTGAATTAAAACATTAGAGCTTTGTTTTCGGTAGGGATAATAACAACTGTTAGTTCTTTTGTGTTTGTTCTTTCAGCATTACTATCGATGACTAATTACGTTGCCATTGGAACCCCTGTTCCGATTCAAATTCCCTGAAATCCCAGCATGCTGTTTCTTTTATGACCTTGTGCAAAACAACATTCAACCAAAAGCACACAAAAAATGAAACTGTCCAAAAACACTTTTCCTCAAGATGAGGCACATTGACGAACACTTAGTTTGAATATGCATCTCAAACAATATCTGTGCCAATCCTAACATACATCTAAGAATCTTTATAGATCCTTGTGATCATATTTAGCATGTGGAATGAGAAAGTTAGGCACTGGGTGATAATGGCCACAGTGTTGATTTGAGCTGTGGCAGAACTCCCAGTAAGTTGGTTTAAATGAGAAATCCCTGGCTAACCCTTGATTGACCTTCCTCAAAGATGTTGCGTGAGGTATTTGCACAACCAGTATCCAAAACAACACCAACCTTAAGCAATTTTGAACAGAAAAGGTCTAAACCAAATTAGTTAGAAATACATGATTTCCAAAAGAAAAAATACCAAAAACATATCCATACATAAACACTGGGAAAAGGCATTCAAAATGGCCATAGAGGAAATGTAAAATTGTGAAAGTATCTTTAATGAGACTGACTCAGACATAGATAGTCTCTCGTGACCACCTCTTGCTAATATCTAGTGGGAAATCACTGAAAAGAAACATTTTTGAAACTTAGAAACTTTTTGGGAGTTGTAAAATCTTCAGTATGGTAAGCCTAGTAACTATAGATAGACAGAGTTCCTCGAGGCTGCATTCTGTCACTGATTAGCACAACAGTATCCTTTCACTATTAGCCAAAAAGATATGATTAACCCCTTCGACACACATGACAAAGCCAGCTCGTCATGGGCGTTACCTACGCTACGCGCATGACGAGCTGGCTTTGTCACGTAACGCGCGATTTTCAAAAGCGCAGCGGGAAAACCGCTAGCGCGCATGCGGTTAAGAAAATCTCCAAGATAAAATTACGGAGGTTTTCCAGAGATTAAAGTTTTCAGAAAATATTCTGGTAGCACTGTTGCTATGAAGAAGGTCCTCAACTCTTCAAAACTGGCTTTTCCAATAAACAGAATTAAGGTTGACTTTTCCGTACAAGAATTATCACAAACAGGCAACAGTTTGCTCTAATCTCAGGATCTTCTATACTCTCTAGCCACTAAACAGAAATTCTGCACTGGCTATCTGTAGAAATGTCAAGCGTATACTTGGCCACTGCCATTTTTCCACACAAGTAGGATTCTTCTAACTCAGGTTCATCTACATCCACCAGCAATAAAAGGGTAGTTCTGCAATGCAAAACAGGTTTCACTCACATGACCATGAGGCTTTTAGCCTCGTTGGACAGCTCAAGTTTGTCACATCTATCCCACAGAAAATGCAGCAGGAGAAGTACAAGATTAAGCTGGAGACACTTCTCCACTACACCGGTTCCAAGATGATTGTTTCCGGTTCAGGGAAGACCTGGCCTGGCAGTTCATGCTGGACTGTTCGCATGAAGAGCAGTGTCAAGACTGATTTTCATATGGCTGGGTCCAAGCTGGGGTGGCGTAGTGAGCAAAAGAACTATGGATTCAACCAGATCTTTTGACTGCGGGTGAAGGTTTGATTTATTCAGCATTTCTTCCATCATTTGTTGCTGAAGCATTTTTTACTGTAAGTGGCATGGGTATGTCCAGACTTGGGTCCCTTGCTTGCTATGCCACTGGATTAAAGCTATCCTGGCTAAGAAGAAGCAATACACCGAAATGAGTCCCAAGATGCTTGTTTCTGATCTAGAGAAGGACCCAGTTTAGCGGTTTGGGATGGACTCTTCCCATGAGGGAAGAAACAAAATTATATACCAACAATGGAGATGGACACAAAAGTGAACAAAAATCACACATATACCTTCATTCATCACAACTCAACCATTTCACAATCATACCTCACACATTCATCCTACACATCGGGTCTGCCAAGTTGCTTTTTTGCTAATTAATTTCTTTGCAATTTTTGTGGCAACAATACACCTAACCTTTTTGTATTTTTGAATAATTCAACTGTTTGATGGAATTGGATACGGTGTATTTTAAAACAATTAATGGTGCAAATATTTTTTGTTGGCAGACTTAGTACTCCTCAATTGGTGCATTTAATCCCCGTTTGACTGAGTACTGTGTAGGATGAATGTGTGAGGTATGATTGTGAAATGGTTGAGTTGTGATGAATGAAGGTATATGTGTGATTTTCGTTCACTTTTGTGTCCATCTCCATTGTTGGTATATCATTTTGTTATAACTGTGTCTGAATTTCAAATGATTCACAAAATGCCAAGTGTTTTCTAATCAAAAAGGGTTATAAAATTCATCGGAATAAAAATTTGCTCCAGTTCATCATGTCAACTTTGAAGCTTACAGGAAGATACAAAGCTGCATAATATTCACACACACAATGCCGAAAACCTAGAACTAGGACTTCCCTTAAATGTAATTCTCACAATGCACACCAATAGATGCTGTCTAACTGATTCATTATTTGACTGTGCTTGACCTCTCAAACTCATCTGCATCTAGTCTTTAAAAGAACTGGCTATCTTAACCACAAGTGTCTCAATGGGATCCAGATTCCACCACATGCACCAGGCTACACAAGGCTTACATGCAAATTTGTGCCTATGATGGTTTCAGCTTTCAAGAGTCCCTGACAAGCTCTCAATCAATCAATCAATCAGGGTTTTTTAGAGGCCACTACTGACCCGTGAGGGTCTCAAGGTGCTGGGGGGGGGGGCAGCTCAGTTGGGATCATTAGAAGAGCCAGATCTTGAGGTCCTTTCTGCACATGACCCTGGCACAGTCCCATTAAATCATTGAAAACACCAGTTTTAACTAACCTAAATAAACAATTGTGTGAATATGTGTCCATCAACAGATTTGTAAAAGAAGTTAGGAACTTCTCTACATAAACCCCAATAATAACATAATTGAATGTGCCAACTGAACAGGTCTGGCATCTCTTCTCTTTCAAAACATTTGACAGACTTGTAAGGTTGATTGATATATTAAACTACTGATATATTGCCCGTCTTCAACAAAACTAAAAATGTTGTGCTACAGCTCTGTTACAATTTATGTCAAAATCTCTAAAGCACCATTATACATATTTTTCCTTGCTGCACCGATTTAATGCATATGTTGTAAAATATTTGCAAGCATCCAGCCTAGTAAACTGGTATGTGATTCTGAAGGAAATGTTCTTTCTATCAAAATATAGAACTGACAACTAAATCTTGTTATTCCTGTATATATTTTGCAGCCACTAGAGTAGGCTTTCTTTGCTTCTGTAAATAACACAATCTAATGATTGCACGAAACATCCCATCTGACATGCTATCACCTAAAGTGTTGCTATTTCATGTTTTAAAGAGCTCAGGTAAAATCCTCAAATCATAGAACTTCCTGCCAATAATAGTCTGCCTAACAACCTAATGAAGACATTCCTTAAAAGCAATCTTAATTTCAGTTTCATCTGTGTTCAATGTTCACCAAAGGTCTGGGCACATTGAATCCATACAGATCCATATCAGATCGACACCCGATTTAATTTCAGCTGCATAAAATAACTTTGCGTGGACTTAAGCAAAATGCAAAGAATTTATAGTTCATTGGTTTGGTTATTGTAAACAATTGACACAGATCAAATGCTCTTGGAGTGATGCTGGATTCTCCTTGTACATGTAAAAGAGAGCATTTTGAATTGTTAGCATTCATATGCTAAATATATGCCACACAAATCAGGAAAAAAAAACGTTCTTTAGAGAATACACGCCCAGGTTTCCTGTGCACATAGGCAGTTGTGACAAAAGAAGGGCAAAATATTTTGAATTCTGTCTGAAATGATAATGCAAATGTTTTGGTGAGCCATTTCTAGTTGAGGCTTGGTCTCTGGAGTCCGTATGCAGACTCGCTGTGATAAGGAGAGCATATACACCGGTTTCACTACGTGCCTCCCTCTGTTCAATGATTATGCTTTTGTGAGACATCATTTGAAGTATGGGGTAAGGCAAGGGAATAGTTAAAAATGGGGGTCTCTAGTTGGCAAAGGTAGGTACCTTTGTCCAAATAGGTACCCTTGCTTCTAGTAAGGGTAAGGGGAATACAACCTTTAGATAACCCCTGCTCACCCCCTGGCAGGGTAGCTTGGCACGAGCAGACAGACTTATTCCAAAGGCAATGTGTAAAACATGTGTACTCAAAACACACAGTAATATAGTGATAACACCACAAACTGAACACCACACCAGTTTAGAAAAATAAAGTATCTTTATCTAAACTCAACGAGACCAAAATAACAAAAATCTGACATACATGTAAAAAGTATATGACTTTAGAAACTTGGCCCATAAAAAACTATGAAAGCATGATTTCTCTCAAAGTGCCTGTAGGTGTGACAAAATTCACAAGGCTGAGGAGCTGCAGAGATGGGAAGCATTGAAAAACAAAGGGAGGCATCAGTTCCTGAGACCATGGGGAGGCAATGCAACCATTCTGCTGCACACAGGATAAGTGATGTGTCGAATCCGGTCTGTAGGGGATAGTGATGCATCTATTCCGAGATGGTTCTGGACTGCAGGTGATGGGTCCGGAAAACTTGCAGCACAGATACAATGTGTGGAAATCCAGGATGCGTCAGTGATCGGTGCAGCGGCATAGAGCAGTGCTGCATTGGTTTCTTCAACCTCGATCCTTCGATGCATCGGTTCTTGCCGTGGCGACGGTACTGCGTCGGTTTCAGCAGTGGCACGGCGATGTGTGGAGATTCTTCTCGCAAAGCGGTGCTGCATCGGAACAAGAGCGGTGCATCCATTTTTTTGTGGTGTTTTTTTCCAGGTCTAAACTGCAGGTACAAACTCCAGAGGCCCAACACAGTTACACGCACCTTATTTCTCTAGCTTGTCCCAATGGGAAGTTATACTTGAAAGATGTTACAAAGCATTCCCCATTATTTCCTATTGGCCAAGATAACCTTTCAATAGTGAAGAACAGAATTGACAGTATTTCACTATCAGGACATGTCACACACCTCAGTACATCTTCTACCTTTCACATACACTGCACCCTGCCCAGGGGGTACCTTGGGTCTATCATAGGGGTGCCTTATATGTAAGAAAAAGGAAGGTTAGGACCTGGCAAGTGGGTGCACTTGCCAAGTCGACATGGCAGTTCGCAACTGCACTCAGACACTGCAGTGGCAGTTCTGAGATACCTTTTCAGGGCTACTCGTGTGGGTGGCCCAATTAGTGCTGCAGGCCTACTAGTAGCATTTGATTTATGGCATTGGCACACTTGAGTGCACTTTACTAGGGATTTACCAGTAAATCAAATATGCCAATCAGGGAGAACCAATTGTAGCAACAATTTACCCAGGAAGCACTTGCACTTTGACACTGATCAGCAGTGGCAAAGTGACCAAAGCATCTAAGCCAGCAAAAACGAAATCCAGCACAAAATCAAAAATACAGGAGACAGAGGCAAAAGGTCAGTGGAAACCATGGCAAAGATGCCAAGTCTAACAGGAATATATTAGATTTGTCTTGGCATCTGGGCATTATACCTAAGCTTTTTCAGCTGTACTTAGGCAAGTAAGGCTATGTCGGAACATATTATAGTTGTATTTAATCAAAGGATGGATGTATTTACTAAATGATGGGTGTGTGTTAGCTTTTGAGGTAGTGACTAGGCATTTGAAGCTATCTCTAGAAATATTATGACTGTAGCTGTCTTAGGATATATTTTGCCCTGGTATATGATGGCTGGGCACCTGCCTTTTGTGGTTGTCATTGGCATATCATGACAGCGGCCAAGTCAATGTACAGGTGATGTGTATAATACATATTTAGAGACTTTAGTATTCTTTTACTTTACCACATAATATGGCTTTTTTTAACCTCAGTGATGTCATTTTCTGTAATACTACCAAGGTTCAAAGATCACATGACATCACTTCCTCGGATGTCACTAAGGTAAAGGATCATAAGCTATCATTCCAACTACTACTAGCATTTTGGTGAAGTAATATTCATGATCACTGATTTGTAAATGTTGAAACATTCACTTGACCATGTCTGTGTCTGTAGGTGTGCCTATTTACAGAGATAAATCGTGTGTGTTTCTGAGGGCAAGGACCCCATAGTGCTGCATCTGTGCCAACTCAATTTTTGAAGAATAAATGTGGTGTAGCATGAGCATGAGCAGCAGAATTGCTATCTTACACAAACACACACATACATACACATGCACACTCTTGCACACACACACACATAAATACACTCACTACATAGTTATCATATCACTGTAAAATTAACTTCTACCATTGGCCTGAATGTCCTGATAAGTTCTTTAAAACCAATGAGATGTTAGGGTTAGAACACACCATTCTGGCGAGTTTACTTATCTCTTTCTTTTATGGGTGTTCATTCTGTTAGCAGGCAAGCAATGCTGCCTATCTTGCGCCCAGCATGTATGATACACATATATAGCTTAAGGGAATTAGTTTAAAACAAGCACACAAAAACGTGGACGGGTTACAAACTTGATATCTAAAAACCAGAATATTTAATTGGGAGAGCAGACATATGAGATGTGGTGTGTCATTTCTGAGCCTGTGGCAGATTCTTCTTGTAATATTAGTGAAATGGTTCCTCTCGCCACCACACCAAATGTAACAAAGCAAACTGGTGATCAAAGTCAGTGGCAGTCCACTCACACAATTTATGTTTCTTCTGTTTCCACAATTTAATAGACCGGGTAGCTTCATTTTCTCATTTGACTCACGAGAGATTAGTAATTGCCCCAATAACTCAGCTAAATCCTATTGCCCACGGCCAATATGCTAGTGTCATGCTTCTAGAGATTCACAGATTCAAGAATAAATTCACAGAAACAAACATACGTCAGATAGGTTTTAATTTTAGAGAGGACCCACAAACTGTGGCAGGCCTTAAGTACTTTAATATGTCTTCCAGTAGTCATTTCCTGCATTACTATGTATGCTTCAAGGCCCATACATGTTTTTGAGTTAATTATTGTCCCTCTACGGCTCGCAGAAACATGAATCGAATAAAATCCGGATAGTAAATACGAGCCCATGGTTAAAAAGGCAAGCGTCTCTTTGTGACAGAAGCTGTCACCAACGTTGTGTGTAATTGCTTTTTTCTTGACTATGTTCTCTGTCCTGATGATAAATCTGTAGTCTATTCAGTGCACAAGAAAAATTGCTCTGGCTTTTCAGTATTCTAACACTGTGGGCCACATCTATCATCCTCATGCCTCTGTTTTATTTTAATTACAATGCTTCACTCAAGAATGAGATTTACAGCCATAAAGCTTAAAAAGTAGGTTTTAATTTGCAGAGCAGCAGTTAAATAGTCTGCTTCTAGGCAATTCATTTATAATACAGATAGTGGGTGACTTCATACTAAATAACGGGAATGTAACCCTACATCATGATTGCTGCTTCCTATTAATTGTAGGATCTGCTGGTGTCACATAATAATGTTCAGAGGCAGTTAGTGCTTTTCTTCAGTTCAACAGTGACATGAACCAAATTATAATATTATTCCATTAAAGTGAGGGAGCCCTCAATGTTGTATGAATGAGCAGTATTGCACAGCCTAGCCGGTTATGTGATTTTTTTTTTTTGCATGAAATAATTCTATGCTATTTTAATATTACATTTGTTTTTGGTATTAGTTTTGTCTTTTAGTATGTTGCATATTTGATTAAATTGTCAAAACACAGACTGCATAAGAATGAGAAATGAGACTACTCTAGAGACTAACATAACTGCAAAATAGTCCACAAAGTAAAACTTATATGAACATTATACATTTAAGGTAATAAAAAAACATTCATAGGCACAGACGTTTTAAATTCCAGAAAAATCCTGGAAAATTATGTGAAACATCATGCTTTATTAGGAGCTTTATTTGTTGTGTGAAATTAATCCTCACATTCGTTCTTTGAAGTAAGGACCCATTTTGCACAAAAAGGCACAAAATTGCGAGCAGCCATGTACGTTCTGTTCGTTTGAGCTGTTTCTGTAGTCGTTCTGTAGGATTTTACCCAAACACTTGATTACCCAACGTGGCGTAATTGCACAATCTTGACCATTTTGGGTAACATAATAGCAACAAGAGGTTTGGCCCTAGGTTTCTGGACGGGGCCGTATTAAATTAAGAGCAAGGAGTGTCCTAGACGTATGTATGTATTGCGACTTATATAGCGCACGTATCACCCAAAGGCATCAAGGCGCTTGCCTTGGGAACCCGTCCTGGCTTTTCCCTGTGAGATAACCCCTACTGGGTATCCCCAGGGTGAAAGCCAGGCATCCCGCAGCGGGTGGGCCGCCGTAGTGGAGATTTAGCAACTATTGCCCAGAGTTGCAGCTTGGGACCCCATGATTAGAATAGGCACCGAGGCGAGAATTATCGAGTCTGGACATTTTGGGCTCAGTATCCTGCCGCGTCGGGAATTGAACCCTGGTCCCGGGCCAGACCTCTGCATCAGAGTCTGCTGCTCTAATCAGTGAGCCACACTCCTCCACCTTTGAAATGCTGCTACATGTGTCTATGTATAGAAATGAGCAGCAAATAAATGCCTCAAGCCAATATCAATCGAATTGTTGGTTCATAGTCTGTTAAATTAATGTAGCAGCATATGAAAGGTGACGGCTAGGACCCTTCTTGCTCCCATTTTTGGTAACCAGCATAATCCGAAATGCTGGAAATTCTGGAAGATTAGACGGACATAACCAAAACTTCATCTGGGCCTAAAGAAGAGTTTCTGATCATGATGGAAGGAGTTTTCAAGAAAAACACTAAGCCATTGTTTCTCTTCCTAGTGGAAATAACTTCTTACTCAAATTCCAGATCAGCAGAAAGATTCCAAAAAATGGGGCGAGGGCTCTGAAAACGTGGGGCCGCAAGAATATCACTGGTAGCACTTGGATTCACCCTGGACACCAACCTCACACTCAAGGAACATATTG
Source organism: Lissotriton helveticus (assembly GCF_964261635.1). Lineage (NCBI taxonomy): Eukaryota > Metazoa > Chordata > Amphibia > Caudata > Salamandridae > Lissotriton > Lissotriton helveticus. The sequence goes on from NC_136072.1 coordinate 193,566,141, forward strand.
CACAAAAAAATAAAGATGGCCTTCTACCAGTTCTCTCATATAAATAAAGTGAAACAATTTCTCCCAGAGATCAACTTCAGAACTGCTGTTTGAGTCCTCACACTCTTGCTACTGTGTGGTGGGAACACCCTGGTCTATGGCCTCCTATGTTCCACACTGGCACCACTCAAGGGCATTTTACACGCCTAAGAATGTATAATCCAGGGCATTAAGAAATATGACCACACTCAGATGCAACTCCATTGGCTCCCCTTGCCAACCAGCACCATCTTCAAAAGCAGCTTCATCATTTATAAAGCCATCACAACCAGCACCCTTGCTTATCTTTCTGGCAAGTCCACCATCATTGGGTGTTCCCAGCACGTCTGTGGCCAAGAGACCATCAGACTGCAGACTGAGAAGTGTAGAAAAAAAAAAAAAGTAACAGGACTTTTTCATCCATGCACCCAAATCTGCAACAACAACAACAAAGAAACGATCAGAACTGCTCCAGTTCTGCTCCAATTTAGGAAAATGTTGAAGACACTCCTCTTTAAAAATCACTACTTGACAATTCATTCACAGTCCCCAAACCAGCTACCATTTGTATGACTTGATGACTTTATACTTGTCTTCGACCCTGTACCTTTTGGATAGGTTAGAATAATAGAGCTACCACATACAAATGTAGAGCATACATACTGATCAGGGACAGAGATCCTTGGCATGTACGAAGGGATCCATTCCATGACTATTCGTCAGGTCACAAGAGGAGAAAGTGCTCACCAAAATCAACATAGGTGATACAGGTAGTAGGGTATCTGCATAATGATACCAGTACATAAGACACAGATTAATAATAGAATTTTCTGTTCAAGTACAATATAATACCCATATATAGTCACTATGTGTCTATGCATTCAATTACACAGCCACTCACATTCTACTTCCTATTAGAGGTGCCACACAGGGAAGTAGCCAGCAGACAAATACAAATTATACCAATGATGTAGAAAGACGTATTACATTGTAACCGATTGAAAAAAAACTAGTTTAGAAATTGGTAACTCAGACACACTGATCTCTTGAGGCACAGATATCCTTGAACGACAGTAGCTTCATGTCACGAAAGGACTACAGCCATGCTAGTAATAAGATTCTGTGGTATGTTTCTGCTTTGAATGAGAATAGGGAGTTAATCTTGTTTTCCATTTAATGGTATTGTTTTTGCTTCTAAGACAATTAGAAGTAGATACCAGTAATGGCCACACAATTAAATGAGCATTTGGACAGGGCAGCACACCAACAAAAATTGCTAACTATCTTACATATGCAGGATAAATAACACTTAAGATATATAACAATGACAATTGTAATCTATCAGTATAGACGCAGAGATGGTCAGGCCGCACTACTAACTTGACCAACCTTACCCATCATCCCTCCCAGTAATAGCACCCTCCAAGCTGTAACAAGCACTTCAGGAACAAGTCTACAGAAGCCTCTGAGTCAATGTTCAGTGAAGGTAAAACCTTGAAACCTGACCCAACATCCCTGCTGAACAACCTCTACTTCAACATATGCCCTGCTGTAGATATTTTTGCTTCTGACAGATATTGAATACTTAAAGTAATGCATGCAACAAGAGGTTCAACAATGAACTGCTTAAACAGAAATGTACCAACAGTAACCTAGAATCCTTATGACACATGTAAGTTCAATGAGGACAACATTTGTTGCAAGATACATTGAAAATGGATCCAAAGGGCAATCAGAAAAACTAAAAAAACACACCTTGAAAAACAAATTATAAGGGCACTGAAAAAAATTCACAAGAGATGTTTAACATCTCCCATAGGATGGCTGAGCCATATGCTCTGAAAAGACACCAATGAACATCTCAACAACACTGCAAAGACTTACTTCAGTTCTTCATACAAAATGTTTTGAAAATATGTGGCCTTATCCCCAGCTTCCCATACTTAGTTTCATACCCACCCACTTTATAATTCCTCTGTCAATTAGCTATTAGGTACGCATCTGAATCAGATGTGTTCTCAGGGCACTTCTAAGGGATAATAGACTTGAGAGTGATCTCAGGTGAGACGGCAAAGAGTCCTCAGCATGGTGACAGATCCAAAGAAAGATTAATGCATTGTGTGTAAGGTTTTGACTTTCAATGTCCAGAGCAGGAGAGAGTGTTGCTTACTCGTTAGCCCTTGTTTGACATGTAGGTAATAAGAAGTTCTGCGAGGTAAGAGTCTTTTCTTTTCAAATGAATGTCTTTATAAGCCAGTAGCAAATTTGAAATTATGTTTCAGTCAGTGTAAGTGGGCGCAAGATAGGTGTAATGTGGAAAGTGACAGAGGAAACATCTAAGGATTCTGAAAACACCACACTTAGGGCCTGATTTTCATTTCAGGCGGTTGGACCACCGGCCGCTATAGAAAAGGCCTGGAGACCGCCTGTCAAGCATGCGGTGATCAGACCACAGTATTTCGATTTGACTGACGGGCTGGCAGTTGGAAAGGCATCAGTACCATGGAGGGCATGCTGCGGTCATGGAAAAGGCCCGCAGCAAAAGCCTACGCCGTGCTGCACCTCCTGCACATCCATGCATCATGTGCCATGCATCATGCCATATGTGGCACATGGTGCAAGGAGGTGAATGGTGGCACTACATGTGCCCCCAGCACCATTTTTCAGTGGCCCCCGATCTCCTTCCTACAACCTTATCATAGCGGGGTTACCAATATGAAAAGGCTGTTGGAAAGGGATATCATAATCACAGTGGTGGTGCCTGCCTTGGCAGTATGGCCATTCCGGGACACTCCTTCGACTGCCCCCTCACCCTCCAGAGGGCCCCATCAACACGCACTTCTGCTGGGGGGCTCTAGATTGAGCCCGGAGGGGGCCCCTTCACGTACCCTGCAGAGGGCCCCCTCAAGGTTCGTTACGCCACTGCCGTCAGGATCTCTGTTCCTCTGTTCCGACAGCTGTGGTTCCGACTGCCAGCATCATTATACGGCGGTCACACCAAAGTGTTGTAGGTGGTTAGACCGCCAACAATGGTCTGTCAGCGGTCGGACTGCCACCGACATCAGGACAAAAACACAATACTTCAATATAACAACATCTTTTTCTCCATTTCTTTCTCATTACTTAAATGCAGACCCTGCAAAGCCTATCTAATGAATTGTACTTTAGACAGCACACAACTGCCTACTCGTTATGCCTACAGCTAAAGCGCGTTTTGTGTTGCACCCAATTGTAAATTAAGATTAGTGGTGTGTGAACTCTGTGTAATTTACTGTTGTGTAATTATGCGAAATGGCAGTGAAATTCTGAGAAACTACACGTAATTACATGAAATACGAAAATGACTTTTTGCGCTACATTTTATCGTGAAATCCATTCTTGTGTCAACTGCTGGCCCCAGCGTGCATTCAAACAAAAGCAGCGCAAACAACTGCCACTCACGTTCTATTATTCTTATGTGTTTGTGGAAAACGTTTACTACCAACTGTATGCGGTAAATTACTCAAAGTGACGTAATGCCATAATTTCCTGCATCTTTCCGAAATTCCTGCAATTACGCAAATTTCGCTGATCTAATCGAGACCTGGCAACATGTTTAAACATTAAGCAAATTAAACCAGGGTTCGTTTTTTCAATTCAAGAAGTTGTTTCATTGACTTTTAAAATACTCCTTTAGAGGTAATGGTTCATCGCGAGGACAGCAACGTCTGATTAAAGAAGTGTCTGAGCACTGCTGTAAGCTCCAGGAGGGAAACTGCACAGCAGCTTCAACTGCATTCATGTGCCTCTTTGATCCCATTGCAGAGCAGCTATCTGCACGCGCAGAAATATTTTGACAGCGCTCTGGGTCTGATAACAGCAATCTGATAGAACACCTGGGGGGGTAATATTGTACGATATTTTCAAAAGTGGTTGTTGTGGACAGTAAAAATGATGGCACACAGTACAATCACTCTCGGTCTTTAAACGCTCTATTATGCATTTGACAAGAAAACAACGGTTCAGTTTAATTGGACTAACAACGTGCAATTGCTTAATATTTTGTAGAGGAGGTTCCAGTTTGACTAGCATAGATGAGATTTGAGGCCTTTAAATTGTTATCCTTTTTAAGATGTGTTTCTGTTTCCTGATCTTCATAGTCACCCATTCAAAATATTTCCTGGGTTTGAAAGCATCGGTGACCTGCAGTGGCGGCTCCTCCGCTATGGCGGAGGAGCGTCTCCCCACTCCTTTGAGCTGTGAAAAGTAATTATAAAATGATAATAACTTCTAGATATTCTATTTTTATGTTTCCTTCCTTTGCGGGCCAGTGGGCAGGGCTGCTCTGCTCTGCTCACGGACTAGGGCAGAGGAGGAGTGGTTTGCCTACACCTTAGTGCACAATGACTGTTTGGTCGGCCCTCTCGGACCGCCCAAACCAGTCATTCACACTTTCCCAGTTCTCCATGCAAGCTGCATTACAGCCTTCATGGAGAACAAGCCGAGGCCCAATTTCCTGGTTGAGCGTCCAACCAGTACGCTCAAACCAATCACAACGCTGGATTGCAGCGTTGTGAGTGGTCAAGGGTAACCTTGCTGTTGTCCCTGGCTTCCTGTCCCACACCAAGAGGAGAGAGCAGGAGCAAGGAGCAGAGACGCAGCAGCGGAAATGGCTGTAAGGTAAGTGTGTAATTGTATGGCTATAAACTAAAGGACTTGCTTAAAAATATAGTACACTTTATGTGTAGTCTCACATGACTTTGTAAGTCGGTCTTGCAACATCAGACTTCCTATTTGTAAAAGTGCAAAAAGAGTGCAGTCCATTCTATTTGTTCTAATTGCATAACAAATATTTTAAATTCCTTCCAAGTGTTGGAGTTGAGTCACAAAAGCATGTAAGTGTACATGAAAAAGTACTGCAGGAGTACTAATTTACATACTCCAAACCTCATTTGTGAATCAGCCCAGAAATGTAAAGATTTGTGATTGACTTACCACTTTAAACAGCAATAATGTAGGCGTGTTTATTTCATACCATGTTTACAAACGTTCAACAAGTGAGAAAGGAGTGCATACCTAACTCCTGTGTGTATAACTTACCCAGTATATATATATTGTTTTGATAGGTGTGTCTGGAAAATCTCATGCAAATGTTGGGAGACCCAGCTCAGGTGTAACTTTTTGTGTGCTTAGAAATAAGCCAAGGTGCATTTTCCACACTTCTTGGAACATGAAAAATCAAGGTTCTCTAAAGGTGATTAAAAATAAATGCCATATTTATTTGACCAATAAACTATGCATATGTAGGGCTATGAAATCAATAAAAAAAATGCTCAACGATTTGCTCAGAAGCTCTAAGGATGCCAAACACCAAACTGGTAGTCTTAAAGCCATCTTGTGCCTGTTATGTTAACTACTAGACACTTTATGCCCCTTTATCTCACTCTTGCAGGCTAGTCCTTTCTGCCTCTGTAAAGTTTTTGGTGTCTTACTCGTCCTCCGTTTTTCCGATCTGCATGTTTCCTGCTCTTCCACTCTGTAAATACCTGATGTGAAAGAATAAGTGTTGGTCCCCAAAGATGAGTGATGTGCCCCCAACCAGTAAACACCACCTCAAATTAAGTACTGGTCTCACACTTTCAGGGATAGGTGTTTGTCACTCACATACGTTTCTTTGATGTAGGAGAAACAGCTATCAATGTCTTCTCTCAGATAGGACCATGATGACTTTCATCATGATAACCATCGTGTGCAGTTTGATAGTACATCACTTTTCCATTGTTCCACAACCAACTTAATTAATTATCTATATGGTATTTTCTCAGCCAGAGGGCAAATAGCTGATCTTTGTTATAGTTAGTGGAAATTAGGACTGGTCAGTAGCGGAGTGATTTCCTTTCTATTTCTTGTGGTCTAAATAAATGCAATGCAGGCTTGGGTACACTTGATATATACTAATGGCTTCTTCTGTATATTTTTACCCAAGCAGTCACATTTTTAGTGCCTCAATTCAGCTGGGAGGTGAAACAGCTTGGGATAATACTGTTACTGAAAGGTCTCAGTGGCTTCTCATAAGATTTTATCACCAAATTCTGAGTTGTTCCATTCATATTGTGGATTACCATGAAGGAACAGTCTTTGTGACAAGTAAAAGTGGACTGTAGTGCTCATTCCACATTGGAACAAGCTTTATTTGGGTCAGACTCATCGTATGTGGGGGTAGCATCATTTTTGCTCCATTTGTTTTACATTTAGCTGGGCCATATATATATTTAACTTTGGCCTTATGTACTTGTGTGATGAAGTGATGCAATAATACTAATGAGATATGGTGCACTAAAGGTATAGAAGGTGCATTTATCGTGTGTTTTTGACAGATATATGTGTGCCTATTACCGTTTTTCCTTTTTCAGAGGCATCTAGATTGCAGATATTGATCTTCTATAGGTTTAGATTGTAGGGTGGTGTGCTAAAATATATTTAATGCAATGCATTCGATAGGGATTAATGATAATGAATCATATGTGTTCAATACTTTCTTTATAAATTATGACCAGATGTTGCTTTTAGTTAATAATATGTGTATTAGTTTATTGTACCATATATGAGAGTACAGTATCATTTATTGTATTATATTTAGAATGTAGAATTGATATTGAGAGTGGCTCAATGGTTAGAGCGGCAGAACCTGATGCAGAGGTCTGGCCCGGGACCAGGGTTCAATTCCCGCCTCGGCAGCTCTTGGACTCAATTTCCCCAGACCTGATAATTCTCGCCTCGGTACCTAGTCTAATCATGGATCCCACTATGTGACTCTGGGCAATAGCTTGCTTAATCGCCACAACGGCCCCAGCAACGCTTGGATGCCTGGCTTCACCTTGGGGGTGCCCAGGAGTGGACATTTCACAGGAAAACCAGGATGGGTTCCACAGCGGTATGAATACTGCGCTACGAGGCCTCCGGGTAGAAGTGCGCTGTACTATACATTTACATTTAAAGAAAACTGTTAAATTAGAGTATTTCTGGGCCTTAAACTTACAGGCGAGACATTTAATACTAACGTGGAGGCTGCTTTTTGCATGTTTTTCTGCTCTGTGGGTGCAGGCCAAATGCATTTGTTAGTTAGTAAAACGCTCTTTGTATCTTCGAGATAGTGAAGCGTGGAAGAACTGCCAGTGTCAAATAATTTTATTGAAGACAAGGCATGTTACCAATTGGTACTATCAGATGAAGGGAGGAATACATGAAAGCCTCAGAAGCGGAGACTGGAATATGGTAGTAGCGTCCAAGGCTCCATGTTCTTTCTTCGACCCTGGAAAAGCACTATGATGTGTACGAGGTCATATTTCTCGAATGTTCTTTGTGCATTTTAAGAAGGGAACCCATCTTGGGTTTGGTCAGATTTTCCTTCAGACTTGGAAGGATACAGACCAGTCTTATCATCTCTGAATGTGGTTTATGCTATACATGACTACTTAACTATAGAACTCCTACAGATATTCTAATGCTGACTCCTTTCTTGCTTCCTTGAATCAATAGGGTTTCCCCTATCTTTAGTTTAGTGTAGGGTTTAGTGGATATTGTGAATCTTTTCCATGAATGGAGAGAAGAATCGTATCGATTCATCTAGTCATCAAATCCTTTTCCTTACTTTTTGCATAGCTGCCACAGAAACTCTTATAAGCTCCTTGCTGTTGAGGACCAATCGTGTACGTCCCTGTGGTCTTCCTTTGATAATCCTGTACTTTTATAATGTATTCTTTAGATTAATTTATAGGAGTCTGTCTTTTAGTTTGTAACAAATTTGCAATTTACTGGCAACCACCATGTCAAATTTAGTACTAGTTTTAATTTACCGACTCAGATGTGTATTGTGTGGTCCTAATTGTTGCACTGTACTCTAAGATAAAAATTTGACGCTAACCCCTTTTCCTCTCAGGCTACTATGAAGATCTATTGACCAGAGTAAACTGAAAGAAACAGCACAGATCGTTCTCATATGCTACTGTTGAAGGGCAGTAAACAGGCTGCAAAACTCAAGCAGACACTATGGAACACAGGGACATTCTGCAATGCATATCGTTGGCGATTGTTAGGGACTGAGACAGAGAACATTTGTTATTTTTCGACATTGGGTGACCCCTGTAGCTCCCCATTATGCTTGATCATTCCTCTTTGATCTGCAAAGGTCCAAATTACTGGAAGAAGATGTGTTTGCATTTTCTGTCTTCTTAAGTGAAATGTAGGAATTTACAGAATATATAATAACATTTGTGTGAGCCATTCTAAAACTTACCAGAAATTTTATTTGTGTTAAATGAGTGTCATTCTGAGAGCAATATTGCCTCTGTGGTGTCAGCTAAATCAATGCTCAGAAAATGAAATATTGTGGCTATTAAGAAGAATGTACACTGTGCCAATGATGGCCTCAGCTTTGTTCTGTCCAATAACAGAAAGGGATGCACCTATGGGCACAGGCCTGACAAATTAATCTGTGTTAAATCTGTACAACCCAACAGTGCCTTGTAATTGCAATCTAAAAGGGAATTGCCGCACGTGCCCAACACGAGAAAACAACCAGAAGAAAAAATATGTGAGCAAGTCGTAAAGGGAGGTCTGATTCCAAGCAGGCCATTAAAGTTTATGACAAGCTGACAATTAAAGCAGTGTTTATATTTAGAGAGCCATAGGGGATCCCTTAGAAGGAAAGCTAGTTGTAGAGAGAGGGTGGTGTTGGAGATTTCACAGGACATAGATGTCAAAGTAAAATGTGCTCGAGGTACTTAAGGGTCCTCTAAACCATTTCCCAGGGCAAAATAACTCCTCACGGAGCAATAGAATATGGGTATATCAAGGGGTAATGAGCATATGCCCCGTGAAACGGAGATCATTCAGAAATGAATTTTCAGCTGCCTGACCTGAAATAAATAAAACAATGAAGTGAATCACAACATTCTCGTTGCATGGAAATCGTTACTTGAAAAATAGTTCTCGCCTGAAGATGTTTTCTTCTGACTGCGGTGAAGGGGATGTATGACGTTACAACGCATGCTTTTACCATGCATGCTGTTACAACGCAGTTTTTACAACGCAAACCTTTACAACGCATAGCGCTTTGAGGTGCTGGATAGTGAATAGTTTAATCTACTATTCCAACTCCAGTCCCCGTGGACACTAGGGAAGGTGTTGGATAGTAAATTAAATCTATTCCCTATCCTAGAGGGCCCCCCAGCGCAATGCGTTGTAATGGTTTTCGTTGTAAAACCTGCGTTGTAAAAGCACTGCATTGTAAAAGTTTCATTGTAAAGGATGTTTCCCGCGGTGAAGGGGGCAGTCGGTTTAGTCAAACTACTGAATCATCCCAACTTGGGGATAATTCGTTGTTTCATTGTTCCAGCAGAAAAAACTCCCTTGTTTGTAGGGACATTGGTAGTGGGGTGGTGTGGGTTGCAGGAAAGGTTTTGATTATGGTAATCTATGCGGGCCCTGCAGTATAGTCAGGCTTTATTCATGTTTTCAAACCCTACAGAGGAAGGCTCGCTTGTCCCGTCATAACCTACGCTCACCTGTTAGTCTGTGCCAACATACACCTTTAGCTGTGTTTTTTGTCAATGGCCACTTATCTACAATACAGAGTGGGCTTTGTGATTGTCTTTAGTCAGTTTCATGCTCCCTATTCAAAGGCTTTTCTCTCTAGTCTTGTGTTTGTCTCCAACCTGGAGTATTGCTTCTTTGCATCAATTCTGGATGAAAGGCGTGTATCTATCCTCTAATGATGTGAGGGGCCTACATTTTTAGTTCTGTTTCAGTAGTGCATGGAAGTGCATAGCTTTGTTCTCTCTACCTACCCTGTCTGATCAATATTATTCTCCAGTGACCCCACCCGCCCACTCACTAACTGCAAAATAATTTTTCACATTCCTGGATGGGTGCGGCACGCGGGCCAGCATATGCATACATTGGGAGGCGCCAGCGGCCATTCAGCTATTTGTAACTTAGTTACAACATGGCTAATGGCCATATTAGAAAGGTAACTTTAAGAAAGGAGAGCTAGTGCAAAAATAGTGTTGGCAAAGCCAACAGGTCGGCACTCTCCTTTTAAAGGCAAGACCTATTGACTCTGCCCATGCTTGTTTTTACAAGCCATGTAAGACAGAACAAGCTCCTTGAGGTTAGGGTGCTTGTTTTCCGGCAGTCATGCCCGAGACGGCAGTGCCAGAAATGCGGCATGTCCTTAATTTACATGGTGCGCAAGGCATGAGTGGCGGCCCACAGTGTAATACATATTCAAAAGAAAGGTTTTCTCTACCTTGCTCACTAGTTCTGTAATCAACAGTAATGTTTACTACCAAATCTAGTATAAGATGATAAATCTCTTTCCTATGGACAAGGTAAATGGACAATACCTCATCCTTCCACGAGCGGCAAGAGACAAAGTATGTAATCCTGAAAGAGATGTGCTTAATTTGCCTAATGCTACCTCCTGCTACTCAGTGTAGGCCATGAACCATAGCTTACTAGGTATACTTTGTCAGTATGCTACAAATATAGTAAACAGGGGGTTCCTCTTGCAACCAAAATGGACAGACATTTTGGGTATTACTCATTTTGACCTGAAAAAGCAATAGTCCTCTGGCTCCTAAGTAATCATGCTTTTTTGCTAAGAGTCTCAGGTCCTTGTTCCCTGTTTCCAATCTGTTTCATCTGTTTGATCACTTTATAAATACTAGAGCGACTTTTTACAAGAAACTACACGATTTTATGTAATGTAACCGTCTTCTAGAACCCATCCAACCAGAATACAGGTGGGATCTCTAAACAGTCAGAATGGTTTTCTCAGTAGATAAGCCACCGAGGTTTTTAGATTACATCAGCATCATCATCATTTTGCACATTGGAACCACATTTGATATCACTGGCCCTTTGATCAGTTTTTGCAAGGTGGCAGACACATGTGTGGACAAACGGGCACCACTGTAGATTGTGACCTACATATTTGAACACATTCACTCATGTCCACTTCCCCTCTTGCCACCGCTGAGCAGCTGTTGTTCTGTTGAGATTAATAAGACTTATCCTTGAATCAAAGATTAATGGTATGTTGAAATACTGGCTTTGCTTATGTTAACCCTGGGCTGAAGTGTTTACCTTAAACTAAGGATGCCCATTTACCTCACCTCAGAATGTACTCTCAAATAGCAGCACTCTCAGCTCAGTTCTTGCATCAATTTGTTAAATGTTAAATGACCTGGCAAAGTTGAGGTGCTTTTGCTCAGAGCAAATACACATTGGATGCTCAAATGTGGCCCAGCAGTATGGTGTTAAACAGAGGTCTACTAACGTGCAATAAAGAATTCAGGTGTTCAGCTAGATCAAGAAGTAGTTTATTATGCTCAGATTAAGGCAGTTGCTATTAGATGACAGTTTTGAGACCAATGCTGGTCTTTCTCCCTAAATCTGATTTGAGAATCCCTGTATCAGAGTCCCAAACAAGTTTGTGAGCAGCACTGGGTGAGAGAACTTTAATCTTTCTCTCTCCCCGTGACGGTAACCCTCTGTGATTTGTAACTCTAAGCAATTGAGATACACAAAAGAGTACAGGAAGAGAGAGAAACCATACTGGACTCAGCAAAAATCTCCTCAGGACCTCTAGAAAAGTAGATAGGCAGAAGAAGTGGAGCTAAGCAATAGCCCCCTAGCTACCTAGAACCAGGCAGTGTAAGGAACAGAAAGATGGCAGGCCATGTTTAACAATTATAAACTGGAGTCCAACCGCAGGGCTGCCATATCGAAGGAGAAGCGGATCCAATATCTGCAATGCCATATTGACAAAGAATCTGTAGGTCTGCACAATGGTAGAAGGCATGGAACCCTAAATATGAAAACTGCCTCCGGAAGAGCATGCATGGATGCAGAACGGGTGCAAAACTATTGAAGCACAAGGAAAACCCATCAACCTCAGCTGCCAGGCCTTAAGCCCATGCATGTGAGTGAGGGTTCTCATCCCGTCCCTAGTCGCCTTACACACAAACCTTTTCTCTGTCTAGCCTTGAAGTGGCAAGCCCCAGCTCCCTGTGGACCGCCACAGAACTGAGCACTAGAATGCCAACCTCCATTCTTCCTCAAGCTACACCAGTGGCGTAGCTAGCCCTCTGGCTGCCTGTGGCGGTCACTGCGTTTGCCGACCTGCAGTGAAGAGTGGGGGGGGGCTACCGGCGGACGTTTTCGCTGTTTGCCGCCCCGGCAAACGCATTGAGGAGCGGGGAGGGGTTTGCTATTGCCTCCCTAAGGTGGCGGGTAAGAGGAGGGGAGGCGCTACACAACATGAAACGTGTACTTTCTTCTGCTTCACATGTGATGGGATATGTTGACTGTTTTGGGTTTTGAGCTTCTGACCCATTGCTACTGCAATCGGTTCAGCTGGACATGATGATTGCCATGATCTTAACTTGGAGCGTCTCCAATGTACTGTATCATTTTAGGGTGTACAGAATGCTTTTGTACTCATGGTGCAATAGGTAGTTGGCAGGGACTGAATGATGCACATCTTTACTGGCTTCCCCGAGATTTTAAGTCTCCTTTTGCAGTACATAAATGTGTCTTTGTGATCATGAAAACCTTTCTTGCTAAACGCTTTTATTGCTTTATGTTTCTCTAAGAACTTTACTCGTTAAATTACAATTTTGTTGACAATTTTAAAATGCCATTAGACAGCACATTCCTTCCTTGCTCAGATTTTAATCTTATGGAATAACATGCAAAATGTCCTCTACAAACAGATTGGCATTTAGCTTCACATTGACTGCTAAAGCTGTGGTTCTTTAACAGTACAGTATATCCCTGCTTCCCTCTGAGATCATCATTATTATTCTTCTGGTGTAGCCTAACTTCATGAGTCCTTCGTTAAGTGCGCTTTATCAATACACTAAAAAAGGGATATAAACCTTTTTTGTTGCACTGCAGAGAATTAGCCTCCCCCAGACAGTTTGGGAAAACAATGCAACTGCCCTGTGAAGGCCTGTCAACTACAGAGGGCCTGTAAATCAAAAATAACAAGGCATATTGTCAGCCAAAAGTCTGCAGCTCAGACTTTAAAAGAACCAACAAACAGCACTGCCCAACTGGGGCCAGCAAATGCCTGCAAACTTTATACAAACATCTTGTTTTCGAGCTCTTAAATCTCTACAAGATTTATGCCAGATTCAGGAATTCATATAATAAAAGAAATGCTCTTATGTTTCATCAGGAACAGTTGGGGAATTTCACCCAGTGATAACATATAAAACAGTAATCTTATTTTGTTATGCATTATCTTTTATTTGTAGGTTTCTCACAACAGCACTCAGCGCCTACTGGCTAGGTAAGCAATGGATTGATCAGCAAAGTGCATGGCAAGTAAAAATGGCAGTGCACATTTAGAATCAGGCCATCTACTATTCCCCAGACTTCCCTATCAATGCAAAAAGTCCTCAATTGAAAGCCACTCTTAGCAAATGTATTTATAGTTGTCCCTTGAAGTACAGTGTGTTAGGCTGTACCAGAGGCTTAGGTTCAGGGCGTCCCAGAGGCCTTGACAATGAACCCTCAGTGATCTGTCAATCTACTGCAAAAAATGTACTTGTACCTTGAATACTGTTCAAAATAGTGTTTGGTCATTATTTATATTAATGTGATATAGGCGTTAAATTCCTCATCCGACATATAATTTTAAGTCACCGGTTTAATATCTGTGCATTAGACACTGATAAGCATTGTAAGAATTTCGATTATTAGTTGAAAATGTGGAAGCCCTACTCAAATATTAAACAGTCCTTGTCAGGGTGAACCAAAAAAAGTCACTAAATGCTCTTGTTCTTAACTTGCGACTCGCCCTGGAGGAACTAGAGTTGGAAGAAGCATGGAACAGCAAGCTGGAAAGATCTTCATTCAACAAAGTCTGTAACAACAGGGCAAAGGTATTATCATTTGTGGAAGACAAAAGGAGATTAGCGAAACGTCGCCATGCATGGGTCGTAATAAACTCATATCTAAGTTTAAAACCACAACCCTACCTAGTAGCACACTCCCATCTGTCATTAAAAAGGAGATTTATGGCATTTAGATTTGGTGATCACACCTCAAAGGATTTGGTCCCCTCCTGGAAAAACAAACTGCAATCAAAGGCATGTCGTTTATGTGGGTATCACACAGAGTCGTTAAGTCACCTACTGTGCGTTTGTACATCAGTAAAAGTAGAAAGAAGGACCTTGTTGAAATCTGTCTTTACTGACTTAAACATTCGCACATGTAGACATGCTGTAACAAATTGGATGGGCGCCTCATTTAATATTTTAACATGTCGAGGGGTAAAATTCATGATAATAGTAGAAAATTTACTCACCAAAGCCGGGAAAGACTAAAGGCATAGGGAAAGAAAATACCCCCTTCTTTCACAGAAAGTTGTAACAGACTTGAAACACGCTTCGCTTTTAATCGTTTTATGTAATAAATTGTGATTTATATGCTTTAGGGTTATGACAAACCAAATAAAGTTAATTTTTTGACTTTGTTCTTAACCCTCTGGTAGCTTGACACAAAATCCGTCAGGCTTAACTTAGAGGCAATGTGGAAAGTATTTATACAGCACACAAACAGTAATGCAGTGAAAACACAACACTTGAAAAATAACAAACTTAGAAAAATAGAGCAAATTTTAATAAATAAACTGGCATCAATATGAAATCAACCCAATCAGTAGAACCTGAGATGCAATTATTACATGTTTTAGTTAAAATAGCACAAAAAAGCACAAAGTGCCATTTGCAGTAATTTAGTTGCCCCAGCCTGGGGTAAAATAGCAAGTTAATGCTGACCATGATGAAGGAGGGGTCCGATACTGGTGAGCAGATTAGTCCAGCTGAAGAGTTACCTTTTCAAGTCCAGCACAAAAAGATCTCTTTGCTTTGGAAGGGCTGTGAGGAGCAGGACAACCATCACCGACAGCCGTTACCATAGCGGGAAGAGCTGGTGAGGTGTTCACAGATGGTCATTGCTGTAGTATGAAGAGCCAGTTGGATGGTCATTTCTGGAGCTTTATGTTGTTTATCACTGAGGAATGTCATTTCTATAGCATGAAGTGCAGCCCTTATGTAGTTGGTCATCGTTGGTGGTCCTGTCAATGAGAAGAGCAGATCTCACCGGAGCTTCACATTGGCAGTCATCTAGCGGCAGAATCTTGGCACAAACTGGCCTGGTTATGGTCAATGAGAGCACAAACGTCTGTTTTTTCACCTTTTCTTTCAGGAGAAGATTTCACTGATGCAAGCCAATGGTCCAGGCAACTAAGGATACAACTTATGGACAGAATGCACTCGGGCAGCATTTGGAATCACTCTGGTGGTTGTTGGCTCAAGGGAGCAGGCCCAGTCATCGTTCCTCAGACAGAAGGGCAGCAATACAGTCCTTCTAACAGCAGGACAGCCATTCTTCTGAATCGTCCACAGGTCTAGGAGTGATCATTTTTGGGGTCTGAGAGGTCTTTTATCAACAGTACCAGCCTGTGTTTCCCCTTCCTTCTTCCTGAGCTAGTCTCCAAACTGTATAGGGTGGCAATAGCTAGGGCATACCTGTTGTAAGGTGGTTCTAATGTGTGTGCTGAAGGCAAAACCCTTTGAAATATAAGTGGGGCTAGGCTCAGAAATCAGTCAGGATGGCGCATCTGGTCCACACCTAGGCTTCCTTGGTCTCACTGTCTTGCAGTAAATACACAACCCACAACAGCAGAATCTGGTTACCCAGCCAGCCTGCAGAAAAGCAGAGAGGATATGTGCACAAAAAGGCAAACTTTCTAAAAGTGGCACATTTATAATTAGGCAATCCTGTTTTAAGTTTAAACCTATAATAACTTGAAAAAAAACAACAAAAGGGAAATGGCCCCCAGCAGTGTAAACATATAAGCACTGAAAAAACACCTGCACAACCACAAACTAAATGGCATTCAAAGAAAGGAAAAGGAGAGCGAGAAAGTCATTTATTTTTTCTTCCAGAAGAGGCCAATTCAATGTAACTTTGTCATATATAGTAGCATCAAGAAAGCTTGTCTAACATTGTTCTACTTGAGTTTTTGTTGTTTAAGGATGTCACTAAAATATTGTTTCTTATTCCTTTTGCCTTTTCCAGTTTTGTGGTCTTTGGTCTAAAGATGCAGGGTTTAAAAATATATTTTAGGTCTTACAGGAATAAAGATAGACAGTGGAACCCTATATACCACAGCACCTGACCTGCTATCCC
Source organism: Lissotriton helveticus (assembly GCF_964261635.1). Classification (NCBI taxonomy): domain Eukaryota; kingdom Metazoa; phylum Chordata; class Amphibia; order Caudata; family Salamandridae; genus Lissotriton; species Lissotriton helveticus. The sequence goes on from NC_136072.1 coordinate 193,582,407, forward strand.
TATGTTCTATATATATATATTCTGGAGCTACCCAGTAATTTGTGTGCACACTGTAAAGCACCCACTGTCACAATGCAATTTCAATACAGAAATATCACACTTTAAACCAAAGCAAAGGTGCACTGATGGAGCGAGTTTCAGAAATGTATTCATTTCAGCTCGTGAAGTTATACTTCCATAACTAATTAATAATATTAATGATGATGTGTGTTGTGTGTTTACTAAACCAACCTAGAATAAAGTTGCATACACGAATACATGGGTTTAACATTATGTGCTCTATGTTGCAGCAAGTACGTTTTAAAAATAATTAATTAACCTTGTTTGTTTGTCTATTGTCTTGTCAATATTAATTGTGGCTGTTCAATTAATGGCATGTGCCTATTTTATGTATGCTTTTGTCTATGTGGTGTCTTTTTATTTTATACAGGTATGCGGAGAATCCTGCTGGACTAAGTGAAGAATGGTAGATATAAATGCTGCTTTATTTGTTTGCTTCTGCTAGGTAATATAGACTAATGGGTTAATTATTAGCAATGGTGGGTGGGTAACAGAACGAATTTCATTTCTTGCATTAATTATTCTTTTATGTTTGTTTATACACTAGTTAACGTGAAAGCTTTTTTGAGGCCTAGTGCATTCGTGACAGAGAAAAATTCTGCTCGGAGAAAGCAAGAGTCCAAATGCGGTCGAATCCCTGCCAAACTTTTGACGTGATGAAAAAAATGAAACGTGATGAGCTGACTGTTCTTTAGTCAAGCAAGGCCAAGGCCAGGAACCGGCAGCGGAGAATGACAAAGTCGAGGAAGTTATAAACCCTGATATTATAATGTTGCAAACTGGAGGAAGCCTCGCAATTCGAAAAGCAAAGGACAATGGACTCTAAGAAAGAGACGGAACTAAGGTTCTAAAGAATGCAGTGACATGATGGCCTGTCACTTGACAGCCAATCAGACTCTGACTTGAGCAGAAAAATATAAGTTTTCTTAGATTAGTTTAGCGTAAAAAGGTATAAAAACTCTTCCCCCGGGGAAGAGAGTGCTGCTTCTTGCTGACCTTTAGATGGGTGTATCGTGCTGACGGACTTCTCTTGCAGCACGTAAGAAACCCTAAAGACTTTTACCCTTTATTTTTAATAGAAGCAAGTGTAGCTAGGGACTTAGAATTAGATGATGCCAAACTGCTATTTTCTATTTGAATTATGTTTTTTGAAATTTACTTGAAACTGTTATTACTCTTTGCAAAATCTGAATAAAAAGGCTTTAATAAAAGTTCTAATGCATTTTCTAAAATAATAGTTAATAAAATACATTCTTTGAAAAACAAGCTGGCCTTGTTATTTCATGGGTTTAGGTTACCATTAGCAGATCTTTTCGCCACAGTGGCTTAATTAATCGTAGGGTTTTTAAGGTGTGATGAATTCAATTTACTGCAGTTGTATATAAATGTATATAATTTGTGAATAGGTTAATTAGGTCACATGATTCAGTTGGTCAAAATATGTCATGTTAGTGTATGGGCTTGTGAATACATTTTTGGTGAATTTTGTGAAGTTGGGTAGCATTGCTTATGGCATATTTCCTATAGGCCGCTGGATCAATTTCCTGGTAGCAGAGATATGGTTGCTATGGTAACCAACATGCTACATGGTAGTTACATAGGATCGATGTTTAACATATGTTGAGTTTGTTCATTTGTGTTACATGTAGTCGAAAGGTTTTTTCCTGCAGTGTGAAAAATCCTAGTTGTACCGGTACAGAGTGGTGTGACGAGAAGTGAAGTTACACAGTGCATTTGATCTGTTTCAGAATAGTGGTATTACTTTATATCACAAGTGTTGTGGTCGTACAACACGTGTTAGGGATTTAGGTGTGCTAGATTGAATACATGTATAGTAAGGATTATCTATGAAATTTTGGCTTTGAGTATAGGGACAGAGAGCCCGTTTTAAAACTCACTGTGAAAAGAGTAATAGAATATATTCAAGCTTGTATGAAGGGTAGGATAACGTCGTTTATTTTGCTGATGGTTCTGGATTTCTGTGGCTGGTTAGAGTCCTGCCAGGATTTCATGTATGTATGATTAGGGAAACTTTCCGTTTGAAAGTGCGTAAATGATTCTGTAATTTCGTTCGAGTCAAACTTTGAATTGCTACTTTATGTGCATTCAGAGGGAAACGCGTTCGCTATTGCTTGTTTGAAGGGTAGAGTAAAAGTTTACTTTATCGACGAATGTATATTCTGTGAGAGTAGCGTCGTCTATTCCACGCAAAAGAATTCTTGCATGTCTGTGAAAAGTATCACTTTATTTTAGAGGAACAGACAAATGGTTTGTTCTTTTTGTCGTTATTAATTGAGTTTCATTGAAAAAGGCGTTCTTAAAATGGCGCTGTGTAAAGTTTTTGTGAAGGAGGGGTGAGCGCTGGGAGTGAGATGCAAGAAACTGCAGCGGCTGTGTACGTCACGGGTCCGCGCTGTGATTGGGTAACATACGTCACAGCTAGTACTCTGATTGGCTCACGTGACTTTGACGAGCTAGACGCTGATTGGCTTTTGCGGAAAGCTCTGTTCTTATTGGTCGAGCAAGGTGGTGACGTAGCTCGAACCCCATTGGTCTGTTGGTGTGTTTCGCGCACGGATTGGCTGGTGTTGCGGAACAACCAGGAAATATTTACAAATGTTTTTGACTAAGCGAATTTGATTTAAAAATGAGTTATTTTTACAAGAAAGTTGAGAAAAAGCTTACGCTGTTTCAAAAGTTAAAATTTTTTTTTTCACCTGATAAGAAAATTGAAACGCGAAGTGGTAAATTACTTCATAAATACAAAACACCTGCAGCATATATGGAAGGTGAATATGGTTATCATACTTGCCTATGGTTTGACGTTTGGAAGCATTACACTAGAGATGATGGTGTTTTAGCTTGGCCGGAAGATGGTTCATTTAACATGAGGATTTTGGGAAACTTAAGAGAAAAAATGACAGCTCTTGTTCCAAAGCCTAGACCGACACAATTTGAAGCATTAGTTGAATGGGAGGATGAGATGTTTCAACTTAAGAAGGAAGCAAGTGGTTTAATTAGACCTCCTAAACCATCGATTTACAAACGAGAAACACATGAAGATAGAATGCGTGTGTGGAGACAGGCAGACATGTGTGAGGGTCTTTATGTAATAAGAGAAATGGTTTTAGGAATGCCAGATGAAAAGAATACTAAAAAGAAAAATAATGCTGTTGTAGAAAGTAATTCGGAAGATGCAGTTTTAGAAGAAATTTATACCACAAATAAAAAGCAGGCCCCACTAAAACCAGCTAGTTCATGGTCCACTCCGATGGTTTCCCCAGGAACCTTGCCAAATGCACCTCCAATAAACGAAGAATCACCCATATTGTATCCAAATAATTCTGAATCTTTTCAAACCCCTGAGTGGTTTGAAACAAGAACTAATTCTAGTGTCTACAATGAGAGTAGAAATTTTTCTGAAACCCCAAGGAGAAGGGAAGCTCCTAGAAATCCATTGGGAACTGGGAGAGATGAAGAAGTTGCAAATACATCAGACTATTTACGATCAAAAGAGGAATTAATTCGGCAGTTATCAAAGGGCATGGAAGCGGTGACAGTTCCAGTAACGATTGGTCCTGTCCAGCCTGTTTTTGATAAAGGAGAAATTAAACAACCAGGTTTGACAATTCCATTAAATGCAGAAATTCAGAAAGTAGCTGAAAAGTTTTATTCGGATTTGACTGAAATACATCGTGAGAAACCAAAAATGCCTGATTTAACTTTTAATCAAGTTTCTTTAAACTGAACACAAATGGGTGCAGAGTCTGATGCTGAAACTTCAGAAAAGTCAGAGTCTAATTCAAAACTTAATGTGGCAAAATGAAAAGCAGATTTAGAGGAGTTAATAATTGGCACAATTGGTCCTGACAGTTTGAAGTATTATCGGGATGATGAACTCCTGTTCCTCAGCAAAAGCATTCAATGGAAAACAAAAAACAAATATGATCAATTGGAAGAATTAGCTGCAGAGTTGGATGTTGATTTGTGTAAACAGAAAAATTTTGGAAAACATTACAGATTAGATTTTACTGAGAAAGACATTGGGAACTTCAATACAATGGGAAGAATCATGCACATAAAAGAGCTGATTGTGTACATCAAAAGGTTAGGTGATTTGAGTAAATGGAGAGTGAAGTGGACCAAAAAGAAGGAAGACGAAAGGTTAGAAAAATTATCTAGACAGCTTCCAATGAGGGAAATTGCTGGTGGTGGATATGTTCATGTCCCATGGTCAAGACAGGATATTCTGCTTTTTACAAATGATTTTCCTCGGCTGAGAGAAAAGCCAGTGGAATGGTATCGGCAGGTAGATAGATTCATTAAAGTTTCGAAAGTTCTGTGGATTGATCTGGATGGATTTTTTGACATAGTTGTTCCAGAAGATCTTTGGACAGAATGTAAAATTGCTGTGAGTTGGCCAAAAGTGGAACCAGAGCGAAATAAAGAGACAGGTGCTTCAGCATCAGAGGTCATGGATTTGTATGACAAAGTGATTTACTGGTTAAAAAAGAAAATTGCCCTAAAAGAAGTTGATTGGGTAAAAATAGACAGAACGAACCAGGAACCAAAGGAGTCAGTTCATTCATTCTATGAAAGGTTATTACTGGTTTTTAAGCAGTACAGTGGCTATGAAAAATTAGATGAAAAGGATATGAGCCATTTTATTTACAGATTTGTTTATGGTCTTAAACCAGAAATTGGAGAAATGATCAGGAATAATATTGTTGGATGGCAATCAAATTCAGTTGATGATATTTTGAGAAAGGCAAAATACTGTAGTGATGAATTGGAAGTAAAACAAAAGAAATTAAAGGGAAAGGCAATGTGGGCACAAGTGAAGGTGGCTGAACATCAAATTGCGAACCTTGAGAATAAGAATGTAAATTTTGTTCAGAATCAGAATCAAAATCAGGGTCAGGGAAAGTTTAAAAATAATTTTAACAAGCCAAAGTTTAATGTCAACATTGAGGAGTTAAAACAGAAGTTACCTTGCTTTATTTGTGGGGAAATTGGACACTGGAAGCGCGAGTGTAAAAACCCGCCCAGAAATTTTAAAAATGCATCATTAAATCCACAGATGCAGAGTGATGTGGATCTGCAGCAACAGCTACAGCGACAGTTAAACGACTTGAGTCTTCAGCAACAGCTACAGCGACAGTTAGTGCAACAGCAGAGTCAGATTCCACAGCCTCCTTTTCCAAACTGCGGGGGTGGTCAGAGATTTAACTCAAACACTGGATTCAGCGGAGGTGATCAGGTAATAAGAGCTCAAAGGCCAAATGTGCAAAATGCATCGGGTCAATTTTTGATAACAGGAAACCAAGGAAGCGATTGTGATGACTGCTTCTGACGGTGCCCGAGAGAGGGGGAAGAGTGTGTAATTGGAGCCACTCTTGAGGTTGACCAGTCTGGTCCATATGTAAATGGTAAAGTGAATGATGTAGAAATCACTTTTCTTGTGGACACTGGTGCTACCCGTTCTACTGTTAGATCAGTGGAAATTGAAAACCTGCCTCTCTCTGGGGATTCCATCCAAGTAGTCGGTGTAAGTAATCAGCAAATTAAAACAGATCTGACAGAACCTGTGAAGGTAGAAATTGGCAATTTTAAAGACAAACACAGATTTGTAGTTTGCAATAGCAGTCCTGTAAACTTATTGGGAAGCGATATATTATGCAAGATGAATTGCAGAATATATTGCTCACCAGAAGGAATTGAATTACAAACTATGGAGGAAGATGGGCTGTACAGATTAACAATGTTAATGGTTGAAGCTGAAGAAGCAGGACTATTTCCTGTATTTGATAAGGAAAATTTGCCTCATGAATTAAAAGAAACAGTCAAAGCTGAAATTTGGGATTTAACAGGAAACGAGATGAGTTTTTAGGAGACATGTGGATCCAGTTAAAATCACAGTAAAGCAGGGAATAGATTTTCCAAACATTCCACAGTACAAAATGAAGGCTGAAACAATTGAGGGTGTTATTCCTGTGATTGAGAAATTCATTAAACAAGGTGTTTTGAAAGAAATTGAAAGTAGTCCTTGTAATTCACCGATTATGGGGATCAAAAAGCCAAACGGAACATACAGAATTGTTCAGTATTTGAGAAAGATTAACCAAATTATTGTTCCTTGTTGTCCAGTTGTTCCGAATCCTGCAGTCATTCTTTATCAGATTCCACATGATGCAGAATGGTATACTGTCATTGATCTTTGCAATGCGTTCTTTACTGTTCCATTACATCCAGAAAGCCAGGAAATCTTTGCATTCAGGTTCCAAAGTAGGACCCTCGCATGGTGTAGAATTCCTCAAGGGTATACAGAGAGTCCTTCTATCTTTAATGAGTTGTTAAATAAATCTTTGGAAGATCTAGAATTACCAGGTCGATCAACTCTGGTACAGTATATTGACGACCTATTAGTGGCAAAAAAAACAAGAGAAAACTGTGTTACAGATACAATTACTCTTTTAAATCGTTTGGCAGGTGAGGGACATAAAGTGTCTCCTGCAAAATTGCAGTTTTGTAAACAGGAAGTAAAATACCTTGGTCATAGAATTGCAAAAAAAGTCAGATTGGTGACTACTGAGAGAATTAAAATGATTCAGGGAATGCAACCTCCAAAAACGCAAAGACAGGTCAGAATGTTTTTGGGAATGGTTGGTAACCCTGGGCGAAGAACTACGCTCCGTTCGCGGAGCTTGCGGAGTTTCGGCAGCTCCGCGTTCCGCGGAGAACGCGTAGCTGTCGATTACTCCGCGATCCGGTGCGTAGCGTAGTTCTCGCGCGCTGAATAACATTATCGCGTGCGCGGCAATGGCTTACCTTCGTTCTGCGTTCGTTTTTTCCTGGTCGCTTGTGCCACCATGTTTGGAAACACTCTCGCACAGTCCCGTGCGACTGTGCGAACGCGATAACGTCATTTGGATGCGCGATAGCGTCATAAGGATGCGCGAGGATGCTTTTTGATAAGATCGAGTTGCCGAACACGCAGAAACTGCATTCTTGCACAGAATAACTCGCGAGCATGTTAAAACCATAATAAATTACCATTTTGGTTAGGAAAAAAAAGCAAAAAACCTTAAAGTTGTACCTTTGGCTTTATTTTTAGGGGGGAAGGACCCCTCTTTTTGTTTCTACTCTTGTTTTGAAGAGTAAGGAGGAAGGGCTCTTGAGTTTACAACTTCCTGTTCCTGTCCACCAGGCTCCTCCCAGTGCTTTGTCCATGTGGTGCTCACTTTCCTTTGGATTTTGAGCTGGAAGGATCACTTTCTGTCTGTGTTGGCTGCATTACTGATTTACCTTGGATTTAATGAGGACTTTTTGAATTGGAATTCTCTTTTTCAAGTAAGTTTGTGTAATGTATGAGTGATGTAGACTTGTGCTTGTTTGATTTGATTTTTTTTTTAACTACAGTATTCAATCCTGGAATTAAATTATTGATGGAGGCCTGTACTTTCATGAGGTCCCAAATTGTATTTTTTTTTTAACTTGCATCCAGGCTTCATATAGAGGTACCCATGGGTCCAATCATGTTTCTGTAGTCTGTGTTTAAATGTTTATTCCAGTTTGTAAACAAACATCATGGATGGCATTGGATTATGTTCATTATGCACTAGCAATGTCTGTTGTGGAATTTCTGTTTGTGGAATTTAAAATGTTTCTAAATTTTAAGGCAATATCTGACCCTAGTACCCCATGTAGTTAGTGTGTAGGCATGCTTGAGTTCATTGTATTAACTTTCTGTGGTTGGCCTGGCCATGTGTTGGCGGCCATTTTATGTTTCCAGCCACTTTGCTCTTGCCATAGGCCTAGTCCAACCTTGTGGCCTACTCTGGCAGTAGGCCATAGGTACTACTCATAGGGTCATGAAAGTTAATCAACTGTTTTTGTGGTGTACCCTTAATGTGAAAATCATGGATGGCTTGGATTGATATAGAAAATCTTATTTTTATGTGTGGGGTATTTCTGGTTTTGGGTGTGTTTAAACTTTAAATACTCTGTCAATTTCTGCCATTAGGTAACCCTAGGAATACAGCTTGGGTAGTTTTGGTAACTTCGCACAGTGTGAGAACGTGAACTTACATTTTTTGTCTTGTTCGCGCACTCAATGTACTTGCTCGGGAACGCGAACACGACTTTTTATTCCATTCGCGCTGCCGAACATGCCGATTTAGCATTCTCGCGGACAATATGTCCCGAGTTGCATAAAAGTTTCTCGAAAATGTTGCAGGTGTTTCTTGTGCACCCAAAAAGTCCTCATTTATGTTATGTTGTCATTTGGTTGTAGTTTTCTCTTTTTGGAGCATGGACCACTTCCATTTTCTGTCCTCTATGTAATTTTTTTTTTTTTTTTGGGTGGGGTGACCAATTTGGGCGGTGGTGTGGTGTGTCCATTTTGTGAAGCAAAGCATTGTCCCTTTGCCATAGGCATTATTGTCTGTCTTCTCTTTCTTGTCATGTTGTTGTTGGTGGCCAGGCCATGTGGTGGCGGCCATTTTGTGTATGCTTCCTTTGTGATTCATTTTGCCATGTTGTTGTTGGTGGCCAGGCCATGTGGTGGAGGCCATTTTGTAAAGTTGTCCATGTTGTTGTTGGTGGCCAGGCCCTATGGTGGTGGTCATTTTGTGTATGCTTCCTTTGTGATTTATTTTGCCATGTTGTTGTTGGTGGCCAGGCCATGTGGTGGAGGCCATTTTGTGTATACATCCTTTGTGATTTTGCCATGTTGTTGTTGGTGGCCAGGCCCTATGTTGGCGGCCATTTTGTGTGTCCTTCCTTTGTGCTTTTGCCATAGGCATCCAAGGTTTTTGACTATTGTATTGTGGCAGTAGGGCAGAGTTACTACTACTCATAGCCATAGGTGCATTAAAGTTAATCAACTCTTGACGCGACATTACATTTTTTGTCTTGTTCGCGCGCTCAATGTACTTGCTCGGGAACGCGAAAACGACGTTTTCTTCTTTTCGCGCTGCCGAACCCGCCGATTTTGCATTCTCGCGGACAATATGTCCCGAGTTGCATAAAAGTTTCTCGAAAATGTTGCAGGTCTTTCTTGTGCACCCAAAAAAACAGAATTTGTCATTTGGTTGTAGTTTTTGGAGCCTGGAACAATTACTGTGTCTGTCTTCTTGTTTGTGGGTGGGCTGACCACGTGGGCAGCGTTGCGGCTACTTTGTGAAACAAAACAAAGCATTGTCCCTTTCCCAGAGGCATTTATTGTCTGTCTTCTTTTTTCTTTTACTTTTCATGTTGCTGGTGGTGGCTAGGCCATGTGGTGGCGGCCATTTTGAAGGTACTTCCTTTGTGCATTTATCATTGGACTCCCAGCTTTCTGTCTGATCTCACAGTAGGCCAGAGTCCCAGAGGTAGTAGTTAGCGGGGGTGCTGCCTTTATGTAGCTGTTTTAGTTCGGTGTATGCAATTAACATCATTAGGGCATGTGTGTGTATGGCATTGCATTCAACAATGTGTTGTCTGGGCAGGGGTTTGTTTGTATGTGTTTTTGCGGTGTTAGGTTTACAACCTCTGTCTTAGCCATGGGCTATTTATTCCTTGCACATTAACCTGTCATGTGCAGCAGGCATCCTCCTTTTTCTGTCCATATTGGTATCTATAGGCCTGCTTGACTTTATTGGTTCTTTCTGGACTTCATGTGGCCTTTGAGCTGTGGTGCTGCTGGACTGGTATTATTAGTCTTCTGTTTTGTCTTCTATACATTGGCCTGTGTGTCTTTCAATTGTTCATGTTGCCTTACTGCTTGTTTGACTGATGTTGTTCTGCCTTCTTTACTTGTAGGTGCACAAAAAAGACTGAGGAGGTGCTGGTTGTTTTTTCATCCATCGCTCGTTCTACTGCCAGACGGACATCCTTCAGTTGTACGCCACGTGTGGTGTGTGACTCATCTGACCAGACATCTCTGCAATTTGTGCTGCTGTGAGCTGACTGACATCAGAAGAAGATGGGCCCTAAGAAAGCTACCAGGTCCTCCACCACAAAGAAAGTTGCTGCGAAGAAGGAACAGCAGAAGGAAGTGTCACTTAAGTCTGGTATGGACCCCAAAACCTTTTTTGGCACCCCAAAAGGTACGCCTGCAGCAGCGGGGTCTGGGGTGCAAGCTGGGACCAGCACATCTGCATTAGTGGGGGCAAGCCAGCATCCCAGGGCCAAGCACATGATGAGGGTCGAAGAGGTAGCCAGCCTTCTGCTTGCGAGCAGTGATACTGAGCCAGAACTAAACTTATCGCTGTCTCAAAGTAGTACACAATCCACGCAAGATGGAAGTGCTCAACAACCACCGCCAGCAGTAGATGTTCAACAACCACAACCACCGCCCGCAATAGGAGTTGTTCACCCACAACCACTTCCCGCAACAGTTGTTGAACAACCACAACCACCGCCCGCAACAGTTGTTGTTGAAAAACCCCAGCCCGCAATAGTACTTCCTCAAGAACAACAACCACCATCTCCGCACCAAATAGTAGTAGTTGTTCCTCCCGAAGTCGGGGCAGTTCAGGAAGTAGAGCCTCCTTCCGAGCAAGAAGAAGAGGAAGCCACTTCTGTAGGTGATCTATTTCCTTTGAATTCACCAAGGGAAAGGAGGGTTAGTGCATCGAGTTCTTCGCAAAGCATCCCTTCCGATGACCTTGATACGGATTGGCAGCCACAACTATCTGCGCATTCAAAGGAGAGACATCCCAAGAAGACCATGCTAGGAAAAAGGAAGTTTCCAGGCAGGCTTGAACTTATGGAGGTCGATGTAGGTGAGCAGGATACTGCTGGTGATAAAGACGGGTCTGACACTGTCATCATCACAAGCGTTATTCCTGGTGCAGAGGATGTAGAGACCAACATTTTCACCCTATCCAGAAATGCTGCAATGACTGATGAGCAGGTACCACGCATAACTCCTACACACTCAACACCCAAAGTAACACCAGCTCCAATTTTTTCATCAGCGAAGGCCCGGCAGCATCCGACATCCAGCAGAAGCGCCACTTCAACAGAAGGAGGTAGTGGCAGTACTAGGACTGAGCTGTCCCATAGTGAAATTCCACAATCCTCCAGTCCATCCGGAATTGACAGTGGGTCCTCCTCTTCCTATGGCAGGAGACAAAAGTTTACCTCCCCAGTGTGGGACTTCTTTACGGTTCACCCAGTTCAGGAGAACATTGCTGTATGCACCATTTGTCATGTCAATGTTAGTCGTGGTAAGCTTGGTACAAACTATGGGACTGGAGGCCAAACGACCCATTTGAAAAAAACACACTTGATCAGGTGGGAGAACCACCTTGCAAGCTTAAAAAATGTTAGCACTCGTGTTGGTGGGGATACAGTGGTACAAGGTCCACTCATGGTTGACCAGGAGGTAGAAGAAGAGGGAGACGATGACCTTCTATCTAGGAGTGGTACACAATGGACCCCTGTCGCCAGCACTGGAGTGGTAAAGTCCACATCCGCCGCATCAGCAACTTCTCAGTGGCACCAGAGTCAGCTGGAGACACCAAGGAGTGCAAAGTCTGCGATGCAAGGTGGTCCGTCTAGCATAACTCAAAGACATGCAAAGCAGCTTACCATTCCTAGCATGTTAAGGCAGGAGGGAAAGTACGAGCGGAACCACCCAGTAGCACGTTTGTACAATGCCAAACTTGCGAAAATGTTAGCACTGGACCTTCTCCCATTTTCATTTGTTGAGGCTGTTGGATTTCTGGAATTAGTGGCAACCCTCTGCCCAAAATGGAACGTTCCCAGTCGCTACTATTTTGCCCGAGTGGCTGTTCCAGCACTACACCACGACGTGCTGGAATTGATTGGGAAAGCCTTACAACAGAGTGTTGTCCATTGTATCCACCTGACAACAGACATGTGGAGCAGTTGCGATGCTACAGATTTCATGTGCATCACCGCACACTGGATCTCTTTTGCAGGTGTTAAAGACAAGTTAACTTCAGGCCTCCGTGACGTTGCTGGAATTTTCAATGATACGCGCAGACATGCAACTATAGCCATGTTTGGTATGGACAAAAGTCATACTGCTGAAAACATTTTGTCTGACTTTAACGACAAGGTCTTTGAATGGCTGAAACCAAGAGGCCTTAAGATTGGTTTTGTTTCCACCGACAATGGCAGTAATGTAGTGAAGGCAATGAGAGAAGGACATTATTTCAGGGTACCCTGTTTGGCACACTGCATAAACTTAGTCGTGCAAGACTTTCTGAAAAATGAAGCCAAAGTCAGCAACATAATGGCCATCTGCAGAAGAATATGCACGCACTTTAACCATTCTTTCAAAGGACGGAAGCTGCTACGGGTCATTCAGCATGAGCATAAGTTGCCAGTCAAAGCACTCATCCAGGAGGTCCCAACACGTTGGAACTCAACTTATTTCATGCTTGAGCGTCTCTTTGAGCAGTACATCCCACTGAATGCTTATGTCATGTCAAGAAGATTAGGGGATCCTACTGTTAATCTTAAAGCCCTGACCATTGAGATGTGGCAGTGGGACCTCATTAAATGCATCACAGAGATGCTACAACCCTTTGAGGTCTTCACACGTGCAGTTAGCAGGGAGGACTGTACTATGGGCCAAGCCATCCCATTGTTGTACATGCTTGAGCAACAGGTGAAGGAGGTCTGTCAAACATACGAAGGTGACGAACAAAAAGTTGATGCATATACCTTAGCCAAGGGCTTAGGCAACCGCTTGTGTGCAAATGTAAGGCTCAACAATATTGTGTCAGGTGAACATTACATAACTGCAACAATCTTGGATCCACGGTACAAATTATTTGTCAGCAGTAACGAAGTAATTCCATTTTCAGATGAGGATGTTGACAAGTACAAAACTTCCATAGCTGCGGAAGCTAATGAGTTAGAAACTGAACGGCTGTTACTTAAAGGCCTGCCACTGCCAGCCCAGGCCAGTCCAAGTACTCCTGACGCAAGTTCTTCACAGCATGAGAGCAGTGTGTCTGCTTTCCAGCAGGCACCAACAGTACCAAAAGCAGCACCTACACGATCTGATTCAGCAGACCCAACCAAAAGCATAACTGCTTTTTTTCTACAGAAAGGGATGGGTAAGTCCGTTGCTGTTGCAAAGGGAAAAGAGGACCAGCAAAGCCGAGCACCAATGAACATTGAGCGGATGGTTCAGGCCTATCTGGATGACACAACAGAGGTGTTCATGGAGCAAAGCCCATTGGTCTATTGGTATGAAAGAAGGAGACAGTGGCCAGTGCTGAGCAGGCTGGCGATAAAGTATCTGGCTTGTCCTGTAGCCAGTGTCTCTTCTGAGCGGGTTTTCAGTGCTGCTGGCGCCATTGTCACATCGAAAAGGACTAGTCTCTCCCCCAAAAGCGTGGAGCGGCTGACAATGATAAAAATGAATCAACGCTTCATACCACCAGACTATCAAGTACGTGAATCACCGCCGGATGAAGAAAGCGAGTGCGAAGACGTCCTCACTACTGGGTTACATGACCTACTTCTGTCTGAACGCACAGAGTTTGAGGACGAGCTCCTCTTCCCTGACAACTAGGACAGGTATATTAAAGGAATGATGCAATGCATTGCATAGGATTGTTTAGCGGACTCTGAGCAAATGTGCATGGAATTAAAGTATACTAGTAACTTCAGACTCACGTGATGGGCAATTTTCCCATGTTATTTAATAATATAAATTATTTATGCACTTGTGACCCTACTACTACAGGTGCAGTCAGTACTTAATTTATCGTTCGTAGTTCATGTTCATGTTGCACAACGTACATTATTTGGTGAAACAGTCTCCCCTCCACCCCCCCAACAAACACAAATGAATTTCAAATGTTTTCTTGTGAAAATATCTTTGTTTTATTTTTATATTTTCATAATGATAATAGAAAAATAAAATATATAACAAATGTAACCCCCTGACCCAGAGCTGTCCCTACCCTCCCCTAACCCCAACCAAATTTCAACCCAAATGTACACCCCAACTCCCACATCCCACCCACCAACAAAAGGATTAAAAAAGGGGCAAAAAACAGGGTCCATTTCAAAGCCGGCGGGCTTTCAGGTGTTTGTCCACCATTATCTTCACACGCTCCTCTAGACCGTCCTCCAGCTTCTTCCGCTCCTCCTCCAACTTACTCGCTACCCGGCGGAGAATCTTCGCTTGGAAATCACGGCATCTACACTTGCATGCATGTTGTTGTTGTTGTGGGGGGGCCGCTGAAGATGTAACAACGCGGCGGCGGGCGGCTGCCTGACCACGGCGACGTAGTCCTGCAGGCTTGGGGCCCGGGGCATTGGAAGAGGCAGCAGCTGCTGCCGCCGCCTCCTCCTCCTCCTCCTCGGCCTGATCCACCAGCCGGCGGTAGGCCTCTACAATTGCCTGCAGTTTCCGCTGCCTGGCCCGGACTGCCAACTCCTTCCTTGTTGGTTTTTGGGAAGGAGTAACTATAAAGAAAGAAACAGAATTGTTGTAATCCAAACTCCCCGCAAATCAAGAACACAACATTGATTCAACACATAGTGGGCGGCACAGTAGCACTAGCAAGCAAGCTGAGTACCAAAAATTGTGTTGCGTCTATCTTGAACATTCTACAGCCTCTATTAATTTTTTGGACTTTTTGTCACGGCATTATGCCTGCCCTATTAGCATGGGTGTACTTCAACGGTCACACACATTAGAACGAACACCTGTCTTTTTCATATCTCCTTTTGTATTATATACTCTGATTCCGGGAAGGCGGGAACACTCTCAAAGTAACATTAATTAACAGGGGGCAGCTAGTAGTACATGTCTAGTAAAGACTATAATACTTTGTACCGCGCAACAAACCTTATTTGGTTTGTGTTTCACCAGCAACGACCCAAGCACCCAGTCGTCCCCTCCTTCCCTTGCCTTTGGGTTTGCCCAAAACACCGCTGCTGCTGAGACTATCCACTAACCACCGGTATTGGGTGTGTCTCCCAACCACGCTGGCAGCTGTGTTTTCCCCTTTACATGCTTTAACAACAACCCATGCATCCGACTGCTATCAGCCACTTGCATTACTGTAGTGGTAATGCTTAGCATGCTAATGACAAGTAAAGGTAACATCATATATTTTCCAGTAGAGTACAGTGAGAAAG
The DNA here is from genome assembly GCF_964261635.1 of Lissotriton helveticus. Taxonomy (NCBI): domain Eukaryota; kingdom Metazoa; phylum Chordata; class Amphibia; order Caudata; family Salamandridae; genus Lissotriton; species Lissotriton helveticus. Next base: position 193,597,587 of record NC_136072.1, read on the forward strand.
TTTTCCCCTCCCACCAAGTAATGCAGATCACTATTGAATGTAACTTACCATCGCCCGCCGCTGTTGGCTCCCCCCCCACTGCTGCTGGTGTAGGTGCCTCTGTTCCTCCTGTCCCCGCCGGGATCGCTGAAGCTGCGCCGCTGTCCCCGTCGGCACTGGTCGATGGTAAGGGTTCTGCACCTATAAAAATAAGTACACCTTTTTAGATGGATGCACAGCCCCCTTTGTACTTGTTCACCAAGAATGGAGTTCTTCAAAACAGTTAAGTACAACGTACGTAATCAGTATGAGTCCACATTGCATAGTACAGCAGAGTCACTACACATATTACTAGCATTCATTGTTATGGTATGGTACCCAAGCTCATCTCATCTGTCCTGCTACTCTAGTCCTTGGAAATTGGAAGTGAACTATGTAACCTTTGTACATCAATGTATCCAGTTTTGCGCATGTTAACTCGCAGCTTGTTGCGCAGTACGAGAAGACGCTCTGAGGCAACACATCATTGTTCAATGCATACACCTGAAGAGGTGGGAAAGTAAAAGGGCCCGTATTTAAGTTTTCTATGTGGATTGTGGAATAGAGTTTGCTTACAGGTTACAACTTCTTTTTAGCATGGCTGCATAAAACTGGCATAAATGTATTTCATACTGTCTAACGTGCACCACTTTTGTCATTATTTTTCGGCAGATGAGAAGATTGCCTTCTACGAAGCGGACACTTCCATAGCTTACAAAAAAAGAGGAATATCTGACCAGTATACGTTGGTGAGAGGTCTCCGATAGTTGCCACATTTCCCTATTGTGCACTAGTAGCTGTAAAAATGTTGATTACTTTATTATGCCTTTTTTAACTCTGGATTTTTTCTGGTGGGCCCTTCAACGTATTTGACGGAACAACTTAAAAACATTGATGTTACTTACTTACTTCTAACAAAATAAAGCTTTTGAATGACCACTTTGACTCTGAAGTTTATTTTCAGTGTCTGTTGTCTTGGAGACTCACACGAGTGAGTGAGCAAAAGGGGGTTTCTTAGGTAACGGTTTGTGTACTAAAAGCATTCGGCATCTTGGTATTGGGGTTCAGGAGTGTGAATTGAATAATTGACCAATGACTCAGGCCATATAGGCTGTCGTTCAGTGAATTGTGCGTTCCTCAGAGTTCTGTGACTGAGGTGTAAGTAAGGTCCAACCTGCCTATCAGTACCAACATCCAATTTTCGTGTGCATAGTTACATAGTTGTGTAATATGTATATAACTCCATAGGAGATAGAATACCCACAAGACTAGTAGTGCTATACTAACGTTTACAAAAATACTAGACAAACATCATTCTGGATGCATACTTGGTTGCTGTCAATTGCCAAAGCAGACACATTACAGAGGAAAAAACAAGCACTGTTGGACTTACTGGGGACAGCAGCAGGATCCTCAGTAGAGGAGCTCTGTGTAAGTGGTGGTTCACCCGCCCACTCGGTCCCTGTATTCTGCTTGCCCCTGGGTTCTGTGGTTCATGTAAAAAATAATAAACAAAGAGAAAAACATTGAGTGCTGTGAAACATAGACATCATTGCAAAAAACACTGCTACAGTGGAACAGAGCCGGAGGCAACAAATCCATGCCAGGGGCCGCAACGCAAATATGTATCCATCCTTAGAGTATTATTAAATTAAGGATATCTATTGGTGCGGTATTTACAAAGATACAATAACAATATTTATACAACTATATATATATATATATATATATATATATATTTATATAACTATATATATTATATATATATATATATATATATATATATATATATATATACACACTTTATTTTTGGGGTAGCCACTCACCAAGACCCACAACCTCCACACCAAGCAGGTCCAACAGGTCCTGCTCCCGGTCCAAAATGTCGGCCCAGCGGTGGGACAGCTGATGGTGGGTACGCCGGATACCGGAGCAGCGGAAGACTGCACGGCGCACCTTCGCCCACCGCCGGAGACGCTCTTCAATGCGCTGGTAGCCGGAGCCGGGCCTGCCGCCTGCTGCCAAAGTCAAGGGGAGGTGACGCTGGATAAAAAAGACCAGGGCGGCCACCTCCTCCTCCCCAAAAAGTTGGCGGGGCGTCACTCCTGCCGGGCGCATTCTGCCGCAAGGCAGCCGGGTTTTTTTCGGCACAGCCGCCTTGCCCTTTGAGCCGCCGATGCTGCTGGCACCCTTCACCATGGTTCTGGGTGGAGGGGAGAAGGAAATTTGAAGACTAAAAGGTTAGGGGAAGAAAGAAGAAAGATAAAAGAAGGAAGTAATATAAAACAAGAGAAAAGTTGCAAAAAAAGTTGTAAAAGTAAAAATAAAATGAGAAATATAAACCTAGGCACAGACAGAAATAGGTAATAAGTAAAGAAAGTTAGAAAAACGGAGGGAAAAGACCAGGATGGAAGAGATAGGAGTGAGATGCTAAAGTAGGCCCAAAACCATAGCCAGAGTGTGAAATCGAAGATGGCTCTGCCCGTCGCGACCGCCGCGGTAAGTTCGCGCGATATTTGACGCGATCACGCACTTTGGCAGTGCGAACGAGAAGATGAGTTCCCGAACATGTCTAACACAACGCGAACACGTTACTTGTGACCCGGAACCGGAAATAAGGGAACGCAAGCGGGCGGGACAAACTTCATTGAGTAACTTAGCGCGCTAGCTATCTCGAGCATGCAGGCAGCGCCCCGAACACGCGCACCGCGCTCCCGAAGACGAAAAACGGCGCGCGAACGGGTCTAGCAAGCTACTACGCATGTCCGCGGAGCTACGTGTAGCTCGCGGAGTGCAAGTGCGTCTTCGCGTAGCATCGCGGAGTGTGGCTACGCGAACTACGCCCAGGGTTAATGGTTGGTTACTGTCGTCAATGGATTAGTGGATTTTCAGTAATTGCGAAACCACTGCAGAGACTGACAAAATCAGACATAAAAGATCCAATTGTCCTTACTGAAACTGAGTTGGAGGCTTTTGAAAAATTAAAAAGAAGTTTGTTTGAAGCTCCAGCTCTGGGCATGCCAGATTATGAGAAAAACTTTGAGCTGTATTGCAGTGAAAGAGAGGGATGTGCATTGTCTGTGTTGATTCAGAGACACGGAAATTTAAGGAAACCTATTGCCTACTTCTCAGCAGTCCTTGATCCAGTTGCAAAGGCATTACCAGGATGCTTAAAAGCAGTTGCAGCAACTAGTGTGAGTCTGGAGCAAAGTGAAGGAATCATAATGGGATTTCCTGTAAAAGTCTATGTTCCCCATTCAGTTGAGATTCTCCTTACAAGGAGCAAAACGCAACACTTAAAAAGCAATAGACTAACGAAGTATGAATCAACAATTCTGGGATCAGAAAATGTTTCAATAGCAAGATGTGTGAATCTAAATCCTTCCACATTGTTGCCTGATGGTATTGTATCAGAAATTGGAGATGAAAATGATGCAGATCATGAGTGCTTGGATGTTTTGGAATACTGTACCAAGCCAAGGCAGGACATTAAAGATGTACCTTTGCCTGTTTCAGATTATGTCTACTTTGTAGATGGTTCCTGTCTGGGATCAGAAGGAGGTGTTTTAAGCACAGCCTATTCAGTCTGCACAGTTGAAGATGTTGTGGAAGCATCATGTCTTGAAGGAATTCGTTCAGCACAAGTATCTGAATTGATTGCTTTAATTCGTGCATGTGAAAGAGCAAAGGATTTGAGAATAACGATAATAACGGATAGCCAGTATGGGTATGGAGTTGTGCATGATTATGGACAACTCTGGTCTCAGAGAGGCTACATGACATCAGCAGGTTCACCAATCAGAAACGCAAAATGTATCAAAAGATTGATTGATGGCATACAGTTGCCAAAAGAAATTGCAGTAGTAAAATGTGCTGCTCATCAGAAAGGTGAGGATTTTATCACCAAAGGAAATGCTTACGCAGATGAAATTGCTAAATATTGTGCAAGAAACAATTTTGCACTTAATCGGGAGAAAAATGATGAATATGTTTTGAATTCACTAATGCTAACATCAATAGTTGAGACATGGCAGGAAGTCAAAGATTTACAAGATGAAGCTGATGATGAAGAGAAAAACACATGGTTGAGAGCAGAATGTAGACAGCGAGATGAGGATGGAGTTTGGACTTACAAAGATGGCAGAGTAGTTTTACCAAATTGCATGATTGCTGACATGGCCAGAATGTACCATGGTCCAGGTCATATTGGAAGAGATTCAATGATTAGGCTTTTCAAAGAAACTTGGTTTAATACCAAATTTAGAACGATTGCAGAATCTCTCTGTCAGAGGTGTTTGACTTGCCAACAAATGAACCCAAACAGAAAGACGGTTGTGGGAACGGGAACCATAGGACGGGAGGGTGGTCCTTTCACAAGGTTACAGATGGATTTCATTGAGATGCCCAAACACAACAGGCTACAATATGTTTTGTTAATTGTCTGTTTGTTTTCAAGATGGGTAGAAGCATTCCCCACACGTCACAGTGATTCAATTACTGTAGCAAAATTGCTTTTGAGAGAGATTATACCAAGATACGGATTCCCTGTGACTATTAAGAGTTATAGAGGAGGTCATTTTGATAACAAACTGTTGAAATTAATTTGTGAACACATTGAGCAGAAGCTGCACTGTGCATACAGACCAGAGGCATCTGGAGTTGTGGAGCAGATACATGGAACAATCAAGAATAGAATAGGGAAAATGTGTCTAGCTACAGGTATAAAATGGACAGATGCTCTTCCACTTGTTTTGATGACCCTAAGGAGTACACCAGATAAAAAGACAGGTTTGAGTCCTCATGATATTCTCATGGGCAGAGTCATGAGACAAGCATTTATACCAGTTGAGCATTAATGACAGTGCAATTTTGGAATACTGTAAGAAGCTGTCTGACGTCGTGACTTCTGTGTCTAATCAGGTGGGAACGGAAGTACAGTCAAGAGACAAAGTGCAAACGCATGATCTGAGACCTGGAGATTGGGTGAGAACAAAAGTTCACCGAAGAAGAAACTGTCTAGTGCCGAGGTGGCAGAAACCGAGACAGGTGATACTTGTGACAACAAATGCAATAAAGTGTAGAGGCATAAAAAGGTGGATTCATCCCAGTCATACTATTCCTATACCTACACCTGAAAACTCTGATGAAGAAAGTGAGACAACAGATGATTCAGATTCTGAAGAAGAAGCTGAAGAAAATCCAGATTCTGAAGATCGACAGGAAGGTCGACATCTGGAAAGTACATTTGTGAATGGAGATTTGACTGAAAAAGATTTAGAAGTCATTGTTGTGGACTCTGAGGATGATGAAAATCTGCTAGAAGGTGAAATAGCAGAAGAATCTGAAAAGGAAGCGGAAGAAGCAGAAGAGTCTGATCAAGTTCAGAAACAAGACCAGGAGAGTATTGGAAAGCAGAAAAGAAGCTCTGAAAGCAGGAACAAGAAATCTGAAACTAAGAAGTTGAAGGTAATTGAAGAAGAAAACGAATTGCCAAGTACCAGTTGTGAAAGTAGAGTTCCTAACGGAGTGAAGCTGCCAAGTAAAGAAGTACCTGAATCAAGAATTGAAGTTTCTGACAGTGATTCTGGAGAAAGTGATGAAAATTCTCAAACAGGAAGATTGAGAAAGAGATCTTGGAGAACTGAATTGAATGTGACTGAGCCAAAGAAGAAATTACCAAGAAAAGGTGATAACTGGCCAGGTGAAAACGGAGGTCTGAGATTCAGATTGATAAACAGGTCAAAAGAACAGGTGAATGAGATAACTAGTCAGGGAGACCCCGAAAAGAAAGCAGAGGTAGGAAAGAAAATAGAGGTGGTTTCTAGAAAAACAAAGAGAATTTTAAGGCCAAACCAAAAATATAAGTCTCCTTAGTGGGCCTACATTATTATTCCACCTGTAGTTGAGATACATAGTAGCAGTCAGGAGGAGATTGAGGACAATAGTGACAATGATTGAAGTACTAATCTGTTAGAATTTAGGTTTCTGTTTTTGGCATAAGGCTGAAGAAATTGTGTTAGGTGACACAAGGTCGAAGAAATTGTGTTTAGTTGGTAAATAGTTTGTGACGCAAGGTCGAAGAAAAACTGTTAGAGGGTTTTGAGAAAAAAAAAAATTAAAAAGGGGGGTGTTTAAATTTTAGGTTTTACCTTTAGACATATTTAAAAAAAAAAAATTTCTTTTTCTGAGATAAGGCTAGTGAAAATGCCTGTTGTTCTGAAGCGTAGTACCTCGAAATGTTCCATTCTTAAAAATTGCTGTAAGATGACTCTGATATGTATGCTCATATTAATTCTGCTCTGGTTAGTTTTAGCTGTCATTTTTCCTTTCGGGATCGATAAGGAGATGTACAAAGTCAATATGACAAGCAAAGCTTCAGTTAGTCAAGACAAACATAGTGCAACAAACAAAGCTAACAAAGTTATCGATCACAGACCAGAAGCTCATCGAGATAGGTCTTTTGGTGATTTTTCTAGCAATACATTTTCAAAGCTATTGGGAGAGTATGTTAAGGTTATGGGTGTCGAAGATTGTTATATTTGTGTAAAGTTACCTGCTTCTGTTTCTGAGGGAGTGACATACAATATGCTTCCTCTTACTTATGGTATGACCTGCAGTGTGATAGCTAGCTTATTTTATCAGACTGGTCGTTTAGACTATTATTACTCTAACTATGATGAGATTTTTGCTAATCTGAAAATTGAGAAGGCTTTAAATAAACACAAGCAAGCTAAACAGATGAGGGAATTCTTTTTAGTGACTAATGAACTCACCTATGAGTATGCTTACAGAAATAATTTAACCTGCAAATTGAGAGCTGAAGAAAAGACTTTCCTAAACCTTGTTGAGGAGAGGCGAGCGATTTATAAAAGAAATGAGATGGTCAAACAGACCAAATCTAAGTTTTGGCAAAAGGAGGATGAAAAATTCAATGGCAAATCTTTTGACAATGTTGCAATTCACATAGACAAACCAATTAGTGGCAAGCTTTGCATTAGAAGAGTTAACACACTTTTTGACAATTATTTTGTGGGTGCTAGCAATTGTGAGGACACTTACCAAATCATGGGGGGTTGGGGATTCAAAGGTGGTAGAGACCCAATTTTTCCTGGAATGTATTTTATTTGCGGAGACAAAGCCTATTATAACCTCCAAGGCCATTGGTATGGGACGTGTTTTGTTGGTCTTGTGTTTCCAAAAATATTTCATGTTGACAGAAATGCAGAGGGCTCATTTGAAATTAGTAATCATACAAATAGGTATAGAAGAGAAAGTTTCTCAGAAATTATGGGAGACATTTTTGAGGCAGTGATACCTTTAGTAGGTATTACCTTGAATGCAGGTAGAATCAGAAAATTGTCCACAATAGTTGACAGATTGTCAACTGACACAGCTGGTGGTTTCCAATTAGTGGATACCGAGGTCATTGCAATTAAATCGATGGTAATGCAAAACCGTCTTGCTCTGGACATACTCCGAGCAAAAGAGGGAGGAGTCTGTGGTATTTTGCATGTCCAACACTGCTGTACATATATCCCAGACGAAAGTAGAAATATTGAAATGTACATTAAAAACATCACAGAGATGCATTCGGAAATAGTTCCCTTAGAAGAAGATGATTTTTCAGAACGTCTTTCCAAAAGATTTCAAGCTATCAAAACCTGGTTTCAAGAAATTGGTGGTTCAGTTCTTGGCAAGATTCTAACACCTTTGTTTGTAATAATTTTTGTGATAGTTTTATTGAAGATCAGTTGCATGTTACATAAGAGGAAAAAGTACATGAAGGAAAAGAGAAGAATTTACAAAATCAGAAAGGAACAGGAGAGGGAGGTAGAGCTGGAGGAGTTTTGTAGAGCTCAATATGATAGTTGCAAAGAAACAGCTGAAACAAGTCTTTAGAAATACTAACACAGTGAAATCAAATCATGTTCATCGTAGATAAATGTGCTAAATTTTGGGTGTGGTGTGGTGATTTGGAAATCACCAGATGAGGGAGTTGATGGAGCGAGTTTCAGAAATGTATTCATTTCAGCTCGTGAAGTTATACTTCCATAACTAATTATTAATATTAATGATGATGTGTGTTGTGTGTTTACTAAACCAACCTAGAATAAAGTTGCATACACGAATACATGGGTTTAACATTATGTGCTCTATGTTGCAGCAAGTACGTTTTAAAAATAATTAATTAACCTTGTTTGTTTGTCTATTGTCTTGTCAATATTAATTGCGGCTGTTTAATTAATGGCATGTGCCTATTTTATGTATGCTTTTGTCTATGTGGTGTCTTTTTATTTTATACAGGTATGCGGAGAATCCTGCTGGACTAAGTGAAGAATGGTAGATATAAATGCTGCTTTATTTGTTTGCTTCTGCTAGGTAATATAGACTAATGGGTTAATTATTAGCAATGCTGGGAGGGTAACAGAACGAATTTCATTTCTTGCATTAATTATTCTTTTATGTTTGTTTATACACTAGTTAACGTGTAAGCGTTTTTTGAGGCCTAGTGCATTCGTGACTGAGAAAAATTCTGCTCGGAGAAAGCAAGAGTCCAAATGTGGTCGAATCCCTGCCAAACTTTTGACGTGATGAAAAAAATGAAACGTGATGAGCTGACTGTTCTTTAGTCAAGCAAGGCCAAGGCCAGGAACCGGCAGCGGAGAATGACAAAGTCGAGGAAGTTATAAACCCTGATATTATAATGTTGCAAACTGGAGGAAGCCTCGCAATTCGAAAAGCAAAGGACAATGGACTCTAAGAAAGAGACGGAACTAAGGTTCTAAAGAATGCAGTGACATGATGGCCTGTCACTTGACAGCCAATCAGACTCTGACTTGAGCAGAAAAATATAAGTTTTCTTAGATTAGTTTAGCGTAAAAAGGTATAAAAACTCTTCCCCCGGGGAAGAGAGTGCTGCTTCTTGCTGACCTTTAGATGGGTGTGTCGTGCTGACGGACTTCTCTTGGAGCACGTAAGAAACCCTAAAGACTTTTACCCTTTATTTTTAATAGAAGCAAGTGTAGCTAGGGACTTAGAATTAGATGATGCCAAACTGCTATTTTCTATTTGAATTATGTTTTTTGAAATTTACTTGAAACTGTTATTACTCTTTGCAAAATCTGAATAAAAATGCTTTAATAAAAGTTCTAATGCATTTTCTAAAATAATAGTTAATAAAATACATTCTTTGAAAAACAAGCTGGCCTTGTTATTTCATGGGTTTAGGTTACCATTAGCAGATCTTTTCGCCACAGTGGCTTAATTAATCGTAGGGTTTTTAAGGTGTGATGAATTCAATTTACTGCAGTTGTGTATAAATGTATATAATTTGTGAATAGGTTAATTAGGTCACATGATTCAGTTGGTCAAAATATGTCATGTTAGTGTATGGGCTTGTGAATACATTTTTGGTGAGTTTTGTGAAGTTGGGTAGCATTGCTTATGGCATATTTCCTATAGGCCGCTGGATCAGCACCACCAGAGACCCAGACAAAGAATTTTTAAATCCATGTTCACGAATATATTCTCATGAATCTTTTTTTATTTTCATACAGGATTAAAACAAAATCAGGATGATCAAAAAACAGCTGACGCATTTCGTCATATAAAAGGACAGCTTCAGGGCACGATAAGTCTGTACATTAGGTAAGACGATGAATAGTCCACAGAAAAGGAGTGACCGCGAATACAGTAAACCTCAGTCAGCTTATCTATTTTATAGAGCAGACGTCCTGATTTTCCAGACGAGCAGGCGCTAGGCACCTGAACACTGACTGATCCGGGCTGGTTACAGGTTTGTTTGCCAACCATACTGGTCTCACCTAAATTCGCTTAGGACCATGGGTTACTCTTATCCTGGTGTATCTATGTAAATATTTACCTCATAAATGCCTCTCTTTTGACGGGTCAGGTGCTTTGTCTTTGGAAACATGCGAGAGTCAGGGCCCTTTTAAAAAAGAGCAATTTTGATCCTGAGGACTGGGCCAACTATCGCCCCATTTCTCTACTTCCAGGAATTAACAAATTAACAGAAAAACATGTGAATTCCGTATTGGCATCTCATCTTGAGGAGAATTACTACCTTCACCCGACTCAGACTGGATTTAGGCATCACCAGTGCACGGAGACGGCCCTCCTTGCTGTGGTTGAAGAATCTAGAAAGATCTTGGATGAGGGAGGCTGCGCTGCTATTATTTTATTAGATCTCAGCGCAGCCTTCGACACGGTGAACCATCAAATCTTGATTCAAAGACTCAGGGAGGTGGGAGTCACAGGTACTGCCTTAAAATGGCTACAGTCCTTTCTGACAGACAGATTTTTTACCGTCTTTGACGAAGGAGCCCCTTCGAAGCAAAGACCCTTGCGGTATGGAATTCTCCAGGGGTCATCACTGAGCCCTACCATGTTTAACATCTAAATGAGGCCTTTGGTGGGGGTGGTATTCCCTTGGGGAATCCATGCTGTGACTTATGCTGATGACACCCAATTAGTGGTTTCTCTTAGTCAGCAAGATAAATCTGTGCCGGGTTTAGCTGCTTAACTTACTAAGGTATCTGAATAGATGGACCTGTCCTTTCTTAAGTTGAATGGTGCAAGGACAGAAATCATGATCTTGGGCCATGCATCCCCGAACAACTTGGACCTTATGTGGCCCAGCTGTCTTGGTGCCCCGCCTGTCCCAAAGAAACAAATTAAGAGTTTGGGCGTTTGGTTGGACTGCGATCTGAACCTCTCTGCGCAAGCATGTAAAGTGGCAGGGACCTGTTATGGTCTTCTTAGATGGATATGGAAGGTCCTTCCCTTAATGCCAGGCGGATGTATGTTCAGGCCCTTGTCTTGTCTCGGCTAGATTACGTGAATGCAGTCTATTTGGGTGGTCCACAGGGAACCATTAAGAGATTACAGATTGCCCAGAATTGTGCGGCCCGTCTCTTGCTGAACATCCCTAAACGGAATTCTGTTAAGTTGGCGCTGGGTCTGCTGCACTGGCTAACTGTTCAAGAAAGAATCAGGTTCAAAGCCATGTGCATTGTCCATAAGTCCATCTCTGGTAATGGCCCCTCTCTGATTCAGCCCATGGTGCAACCTTATTGCGCCAGGAGACTATTAAGATCTAATGATAAGCGATTGCTTGTAGTCCCTAGGATTAAACGGGCCCGGTCTGGAGGCCGGCTGTTTTACTATAAGGCAGCCAAATTGTGGAATAAGTTCCCGGATGTCATTCATCTTGAATCTGCCCTTGAGTAGCCATGTGCTATGTAAGTGCGTATTCATTCATTCACTCATTCATTTGATAGACAAGACATTGACTATATGTAATATTAAACGTAATTGAAGCACTCTAGTGATCCAATAATCTCGTACCAATGAATTTGACGGGTTGGACCAGTTTTTCCCTGACTCAACAAATATGAGGAGCTCTCTGTTTGATTTATAAAATAGATAAGCTGGCGGAAGTTTACCGTATTCGCGGTCACTCCTTTTCTGTGGACTATTCATTGCCTTACCTAACGTAGAGACTTATTGTGCGCTGAAGAAGTCCTTTTGTAGGACGAAACGCATCAGCTGTTTTTTGATCGTCCTGATTGTGTTTTAATCCCGTATGAAAATAAAAGAAGATTTATGAAGAATATTTTAGGTCTTGTTTAAATATTTTATAAACTTTAGAAAATCAGGAGCTAACAAAATCATGTTTGATATTTTGGCTACGTTTGATTATTTTACTGATAGGTAAAATGTCTGGTTTCATAACAATCTTTCCCAATATGTACCATCACATTTACCCACCGAGAACGGGTAAAACCCCTTGATACATCAGCTCCCGTTTCTAGGAAGTCAGTATTGATAGTAGGTGAATTGCCAAACACCCTCAGCTTTAAACATTCAATGCAAGGTGTAGTGGCATGGGTATGTGAAAAGAGCGCTGTCACCAAGCATCTGAGATAGTGGTGAAAACATGACACCAGACGTTTAGAAAACATGGAACTTAGTGTTACTTGGCATACTGCTGCAAAAAGTTCTTATCAAGTTAAACAAAGATCAAAGTGATATTGTTGCATTTGCAGTGATTCAGCTACATATATGAAAATGTTGTGTGAGGACTCATCAAAATCGATACCTGAGCTGAAGTGCTTCCCTGTAAGAGATCCTTGACACTTGCTAGATGGTGTGCTGAAAGCATCTTTAGAATCCTCAGAGTTTATGAAAAATACCATTGATTTTTTTAACCCCGTGCACTCTTTTGTTATGTACGGGAACTAAAATGCAAATATTTCAATTTTGTGCTTTGTGTGGCATCAAAGAAAGAGTCACCCCACCTGGTTATTTAGCTGGTGGTTCTCAGTCCTAGAGGCAATGAATGCTATATTATCATGTGGCATCTGTTTATAGAATATTTGCTGAGTGATGAGACCAAAGGAGAGAAATGTGAGGATTGCCATTTGCATATTGATAGTGATGTGAAAAAATTACACTCAACTGCATTCCTCGATTTTTACAGGAAAACATGACTGCTGTAGTGGACATAATAAAAACACTAGAGTCTAGAAACACTCTTGTTTGCCAAGCATAATTGGTGTAGATGTAAAACATCTCGAGAGTAGTCTGGGCGACACTTTTATTGATTTTGGCACTGCAACATGTTCCATGTTAAAGTGCATGCCACTTGGTAAACAAAGAAAGGTTGAGGATCAATTTAAGAAATGTTATTTTACGATGTATGAAAAATGGCTCTCAATGATGCATAGAAACGTTCCTTCACCAACCACGGCATTTAAAGTCAATGAAGCCTCACTGTGGTACCCTGCACGAGTTCTAGATCCCTTCAGTAAAGCGGAATTTTCTCTGGACTTTAAAAAGTGCTGCTTCATTTTTGACCACTTCAATACCTCTGAGGGCGTATGCGCCCAGTTCAAAGCATTTGCTGCAGAACCTGTCCCAGAGAATGGCAATCATCAGGTGCACTGGTATTGGCATGAAAGGCTATGCCAGTGGCCAGATTGAGCAAATTGTGTACTGGTTATTTTGGCGTTGCCCGTCTCAAGTGCCAATGTTGAAAGGGCCTTTACACGGATAAAAGTTTACATGGGAAGGAAAGAGTGAGTGCGCATAAACAAAGACTTACTGAAGAAGTACTGTATGGTGTACTAAAATAAGTTTGATTTGTAAAAATGTATTTGGACCTTAAATACTCTGTACGTACATTCTCTATATACCATGCACCATCAGTGTAGAACGCAAGCAATAATAAAAGCAAAATTTTCCATAAACACAAGAAAAACATTGTTTCTGTTGTTTTTAATGTCACAAAAATGTGTAACCGCTGATAACCACTGTTTTTTTAAGGTATTGAAATCACTGGTAAACACTGAAAATACCCACCAGAATTTTCCAATAATAGAAACTGAAAACAAGAAATCCTGTAATAATTGTAACTTAAGATCAAACTTCAGAGCCATTTACATGAGCACCAATTGCTTTACAGATAGACACGTTAATTTTTATTTTTTGTTAGGTGCGGGGAGATAAAATGTTTTGCACAGAAACTCATGATGTTGAGCAACACTGCCAAGTCTTCAACCCATTTCCCCAGCTTCGAGGTTGCCATTAGGCCATATCCTCTCCCCATTTTTGACCTCCTATCAATCTTAAGAGCACATATTAAGTATAACAAGGTAACCCATTGTTAGTCTATGGGAGAGGTAGGCCTTACAACAGTGAAAAACAACTTTAGGTGCGTTTCACTGGCAGTAAATTGTAAACTAAAATCATTTCCAACTATTGACCTAGGAGCTTTCATGACCTCCCTTAGGGGTAACTTATAGGCATTAAAAAATAAGGTTTAGGTCTGGTCAAAATGGCAGTGTAAAATTGTGCTAGAGGCTGCAATGGCAAGCCTTATAGATGTTTTAAAGTGCTACTTTGATAGGTGGCACAATGAGTGCTGCAGGTCCATTAGTAACATTTAATTTAAAGGCCATGGGTACAGTTTTACCATATTTTAGGGAGAGATCACAAGCACTTTAGAACTAGCTAACAGTGGCAAGGCGCCCAGAGCCCTAAAGCCAATAAAAATACATTCAGCAAAAAAAGAAGGGGTGAAGGCAATATATATATATATATATATATATATATATATATTACCTACTGGCGGTCGCCAGTAGGTATATATAGTTAGGATTTTTTCTCTATGGGATTTTTGAAAATTCTATGTCTAATAACTTTGCCGTTTGTGGACGGAATTGGCTGCAATTTTCAGGAAAATGGCACATTTTGTTTCTGAGCAGCCTTTGAAAATTTGGGGGGGGTTCGTCAAGGGGGGGCCGAGAAAAAAGGGGGGTCCCAAAACGCGTTTTTCCCATGTTAATTTCCATAGGGCGGTTGGCCTCACTTTTAGCCCGAACGGCTGAATGGATTTGCACGAAACTTGGCAAAATTGTAGGGACTGGTAGCCCGATGTGCCTTTTGTAGGTCTCAATATATGTGCTCCAGTGGATTTTGAGAAATTAACGTTTAAAAAAAGATATATATCTGTAAGCGCGGACCGGGCAGCGGCCTAGGACGCGTACTTTTCGCGCAACGGAGCTTTGTGAAGCGAAGCTGATTGGTTCTCCGGCGTCTGTCAACATTCCAAACAGTCCGTAGTGGCCGCAAACAGTCCGTAGTGGCCGCCATCTTGTCTCTCGGTAGGATCGAGAGACAAGAGGAGGCCAAAGCGAAGGGGCAAATGACCATAAGGGGGAATAGTAGATCCTCGCTGACCCCCTAGGTTTGATGTGGAGGTTTTAAAAGGGCCCCGCGGGGCAAAAAAAAAAAATTATAATAATAATCTTACGGCTGAATGGATTTGCACGAAACTTGGCAAAATTGTAGGGACTGGTAGCCCGATGTGCCTTTGCTAGGTCTCAATATATGTGCTTCAGTGGATTTTGAGAAATTAACGTTCAAAAAAAGATATATATCTGTAACAGCGCACCGCTTCGCGTACTTTTCGCGTTACGGAGCTTTGCGAAGCGAAGCTGATTGGCTCTCCGGTGTCTGTAAACATTCCAAACAGTCCGTAGCGGCCGCCATCTTGTCTCTCGGTAGGATCGAGAGACAAGAGGAGGCCAAAGCGAAGGGGCAAATGACCATAAGGGGGCATAGTAGATCCTCGCTGATCCCCTAGGTTTGATGTGGAGGTTTTAAAAGGGCCCCGCGGGGCAAAAAAAATAAATAATAATAATAATCGAACGGCTGAATGGATTTGCACGAAACTTGGTAAAATATTAGGGACTGGTAGCCCGATGTGCCTTTGCTAGGTCTCAATATATGTGCTTCAGTGCATTTTGAGAAATTAACGTTCAAAAACAAGATATATATCTGTAACAGCGCTCCGCTTCGCGGAGATAAAATTATATCTGTATTACCTAGCTGTTGCTAACACCAGTTAGCGACGGCTAGTAGGAGATAGCGACCATCTTGGGCCCCACTTTGCATGTGAGTGATATTTATCACTAATGACATGCAAAGTGGGCATGCCAAGATGTTAGCGACTGGAAACAGTCGCTAACATCGCTATCTCCTATTATCAACTTTTGGAAATATTCGAGATAAGCGCGAATATCTCCAAAAAGTAACAGCTGCCCTGAGCAGTTCTTAGCCATGTTATCCTATGGGAGGTGGATAACATGGCTAAGAGGATTAGCTCGGTAATGCATGAATATCGCTGAGTTTTCAGCGATATTAATGCATTGCGGTCGGTTTTTATCGTATTTGCGATAAACTTTGATAATAGCAAGGTTTATCTGCGATAATTTCTGACGGTAAAAAAATCTTTGCAATGCATCGTTAGGGATAAATATCGCTTAACTTTGGTAATATGCCCCAACGTCTGTTAACGTTCGATTCGAAGGAAATCAGGAAGTGTTGAAAAACATTGTCTGCGCCATCTTGTCTTTTTTCAAATGCCACACTTTTGTCGTGCACGGCAGCCATTTTAGATGCCTTGACCAGACCCACTCTGTGCACGCTGTCGATCCTTAGCATGGCTCCCCACCCTCGCAAGCATCTCCCCCAGGCAGTGGTCACCCCCGCTCTCTGTCTTATGCATGGGTAATAAACCTCCCCCCATCTGCGCTGCTCTTTCCTGAGAATCACACCCTGTGCCCGCCCGACACCTCCCTTTCGCCCTATTCACTACTGCACCCTCTGACACTCCTTTTCCTCTGTGTCCGATTGTCCAGGCTGGTCCTAGGGTATCAGCTAGCCCTGCAGATGTAGTTTATGGCCACAGCTGTAAAGATTCACCCCTCTTCAAAGGAGTTATAGTAGATCAAGGCCCACACTCGATGAGATCCGTCACAGCAGAAGCGTTGCTATTATCTGAAAACCATCCTGTATTGTGATTGGGGAGGGGACCGAGCGTGAAGCGGAAGATTCCAGGGATGACTCTTTGTACATCAAAGTTTTTACAATTATGTGTCACATAAAAAATATATAGCACTCCGACAAAGTAGTAAGATTATAAAACTTTAATAATTTATAAATATATACAAGAAAACAAAAATAGTAATAACATATAAACATTTTTAGGGAAAAACAACGAAGTAGCGGTCGGCTGTGCGAATAGTCCCAACGCAGCACAACGTCCAGATTTCCGGCGTGGGGCGGGTCATCAGTAGCAAACTGTTGTGCGAATAGTTCCAAGGCAGCAGAACGCGCTGAAATCTAGATGACACGAAAGTGATGTCTAGTAAGTTGCCACCCAGCAAATAACGGCGTGGGGCGTCGCGGGGGGTGGGTCTTCAGTAGCAAACTGTTGTGCGAATAGTTCCAAGGCAGCAGAACGATGGCACCAAGGTGATGTCCAGTAAGTTGCCGCACTGGTTTTGGTATCCTACAATGCTGCTCCGAATAACGGCGTGGGGCGCCCCGGGGGAGGCGGCGTGAACGGGCCTCTCCAGGTGGAGTGTCATCTGTTGTAGTGGGGCGCCCCTTTACCGTTTCAGTTGCCATTCCGTCCGTTTTTGGTCCACTGTGTCAAAAGCCGCAATTCAGCTGAGTTGCGCCCACTCTTGCGGTGCAGCGATAGGCGGCTGTCACAGGACTCTCAAAATGGCGGCAGGCTCTTTCCTTTTTGGGCCTGGTCCACTGAAATGGCCCTGGGACACCTTGGAAATCGGACGCTTGTCTGCTAGGTCTTGGACCCCATTCTCGAAAGCGTCCCCTCCGCCTTGAGAATTCATCAAAAGTTTTGGGGGCCCCGACTCCTGCAGGCTTCTGGTGGGGAGCGGCTGCCATGATTGCTCGCGGAATGACTACGACGGAGCTACGAGATGGTGGTGCTCTCATGCTGACGCCAGCTTCAGTCTGAAACATCCAGAAACAAGGTGGGGCTTTCATCGTTTGGAAAAAAAAAAAGTTTTCATCCAATGAAAAGTGTTGTTTTTAGGTCATATGATCAAGCCTTCCATCATTAGGAAACCAAAAGTAAAATGAACCAATGAAAAGTTTTATAAACAAGTCACATGACCTGTTATGCGGCATAGGGTATAAAATGCGGAGAAAATACGTTGGCACGTGAGGCGGCGTCAGTAGCGGACCGATGTGCGAATAGGCCGAAGGCAACACAGCGCGCCAAGATCCGGATGGCACCGAGGTGGTGTCCAGCAAGTTGCAGCACTGGTGTGGCCATCCTACAATGTTGAAAGTCGGCGTGGGGCGCCCCGTTGGCCTGTGAGTTTGCGTCAGTAGCGGACCGATGTGCGAATAGGCCGAAGGCAGCACAACGCGCCAAGATCCGGATGGCACCGAGGTGGTGTCTAGTAAGTTGCCGCACTGGTGTGGCCATCCTACAATGCTGAAAGTCGGCGTGGGGCGCCCTGTTGGCCTGTGAGATGGTGTCAGTAGCGGACTGATGTGCGAATGGGGCCAAAGGCAGCGCAACAATATTTTCTGACTGACACCACAAGGCGCTGAGATGCCAAGATCCGGATGGCACCGAGGTGATGTCTAAGTTGCGGACTGATGTGCGAATGGGGCCAAAGGTAGCGTAACAATATTTTCTGTATGGAAGATACCACTAGGCGTTGAGATGCCAAGATTCGGATGGCACCGAGGTGATGTCTAGCAAGTTGCTGCACTGGTGTGGTCATCCTACAATGCTGAAACTCGGCGTGGGTCGCCCCATTAGCCTGTGAGATGGCGTCAGTAGCGGACCGATGTGCGAATAGGCCGAAGGCAGCACAACGCGCCAAGATCCGGATGTCACAGTGGTGGTTTCATAGTTGAGAGGCACTTCATCTGCAGTGGGGCGCCGAGATCCGGATGGCACCGAGGTGATGTCTAGCAAGTTGCTGTACTGGTGTGGTCATCCTACAATGCTGAAAGTCGGCGTGGGGCGCCCCATTAGCCTGTGAGATGGCGTCAGTAGCGGACTGATGTGCGAATGGGGCCAAAGGCAGCACAACGCGCCAAGATCCGGATGGCACCGAGGTGGTGTCCAGCAACTTGCCGCACTGGTGTGGCCATCCTACAATGCTGCGCCGAAAGTCGGCGTGGGGCGCCCCGTTGGCCTGTGAGTTCGCGTCAGTCAGTGGGGGCTGTTTGAGGATCTGACTGCATTGGAAAGCAATGTGATGCTGTGCGTCGCCCCCAAGATGGAGGTTCCTCGGCTGCAGTGGGGCGCCCCTTGGTGTTTCACTCGCTATGCAGCTGAGTTGCGTGCGCACTTGTGGCGAATAGGCCGAAGGCAGCACAACGCGCCGAGATCTGGATGGCACCGAGGTGGTGTCCAGCAATTTGCCGCACTGGTGTGGCCATCCTACAATGCTGCGCCGAAAGTCGGCGTGGGGTGCCCCGTTGGCCTGTGAGGTGGCGTCAGTAGCGGACCGATGTGTGAATAGGCCGGAACCAGCACAAGGCGCCAAGATCCGGATGGCACCGAGGTGGTGTCATAGTTGAGAGTTCTGAGCAGCGCTTGTAACACTGTCTGAAGCTTATTTGCACCTGCTGCAGCTTCACTATTGCCCTGGTGTGGCCTAAGATCGCCCATGACATAGGCGGCCACCTCCCGGGGTCCGGCGGAACTTTTTTCCTTTTCCTTTGTGCATCTTGTCCCACAATCCGTTTGACCTGAAGACACGACCAGGTCCCTGAATGTGTGCAGGGGGACGCTATTGATTGAATCAAAATGGCGGCTTCACACAAAGCTGACTCAAGCGTTGCTGCTGATGCTATACAGAGAAAAACTGGTTTTCAGTTTGTACATTCTTCAGGATTTTTCCATCCAAGGCTGGTTGAGAGTTTGTATAACAATGGCTTCAGATTTTCAACATACTACTCTTCAACATTCTTCCTAAATGTAACAATGTGAGACTCACTAGGAGAACGGTGTAGTGAGGGCCACAAACGGCTGTTTGTCTTTCCTTTCAAAATGCTGCCAACAATATTTTCGGAATGGAAGACAACACAAGGCGCTGAGATTCGGTTGGCACCGAGGTGGTGTCCAGCAAGTTGCCGCACTGGTGTGGCCATCCTACAATGCTGCGCCGAAAGTCGGCGTGGGGTGCCCGAAGGGGGGGGGGGAGGCGGCGCAAACGAGCCTCTCCCGCTTCTCCATGTGGAGGCAGTTCATCTGCAGTGGGGCGCCGAGATCCGGATGGCACCGAGGTGGTGTCTAGCAAGTTGCCGCACTGGTGTGGCCATCCTACAATGCTGCGCCGAAAGACGGCGTGGGGTGCCCGAAGGAAGTGTCCTTATCCAGGGCATTATCGCTGTATCATGTCCTCCACTAAAATGGCCCTGGGACACCTTAGAACTCGGACGCTCGATTTTTTTTTCCTTTCCTGTACATGCAAAAAAAGGTAAATGCCCGGTACGTTACACGCTTCATCTGCCACGATGAACTCTCCAGAGGAACCGAAAAAAAATATAGTTGTGGTAACTATACCATGCATCGTCATATGGAGAGGTGGCACCAATTAATTATAGTGCTGCATAAAAGAGAGATTTGGAGGAGAACCCCTGACCTGCTAGTACATTCATCAAAGAAGTGGCACTGAGAGCTTCAGAGGCAAGGGAAACGGTCCCAAATATTTAGAAGAACTTTGGAAAGATTAAAATGACATGTTTAGATTGTGGCAAATTAATTTCATGTGGACAGATGAGTGTTACTCTAATAAATACAGCATATGAACATCATCATAGTCGATGGTTGGTAGAGACATTTTGACTATATCCTGGACCTGCCCGTCCTCGCCCAAAATGGCGCCGGAATAAATGGGACTCGTAACTCCTTGTTGTGTACTGGTTGCAGAACCTTGAAATCACGAGATACGTATGCAGTTTTGAAGCACATGGCGGGCGGGGACGAGAATTGATTGAATATTTCGACATCCCTATTGATATTAAGTTCTGATGTGTTATTGATTACTGTACTGTTGAAAGTTCGAATTAACGTCACCCATGGTACTTGCCCGCAAATGTATATCTAGATAATTTTATTGTAACTGGCCCTGTCGTATTTTAATTATAAAATGTACGTCCACCGATTCCGTAACTGTTAGACACCTTAGTTCTTGCAACCTAATGGCCCGCCCGTTACGTTCCTCTACAGTGTAAATGTCTACTCATCACATACGATTACAGTTTGCTCCGTGGCCGGCCCACGTGGTTATAGGCTCGTATTTGTATAATGAAATTTTCACAATAAAGGTTTTTAAAAGAAAACATGGTAGTAGTATATACATTGGTAAAGTTTGTAATAATAGTCACTGTTTTAGAATCATTAAAAGGCAAGTGAAATAAAGCAGACCAATTACATGAAGGGTAAAAGGTATAATACGAAGGAACGCAGTAAAGATAAATGGTCAAGGGCTGTTGTGTTTTCTATTCCTGCAACATAAAGTGATCGATAAGAATCTCATATTCAGGCGTATCGGCGACTAAGACAGCAGGTCGACCCTCTTTTGCTCAACGGCTCCATCATGGGACGAAGAAACGCTCTTTTTCTCGAAAAAAGAATATATTTTACTTGCAGGACAGTTGTAAAATTTCCGGGAAAGTACATTAGCCTGGAACATTATAACATATATTTAAGAAAAAATAATGTTCGGAAGTAATGAAAAGCGTAATTTTTAGGTCATATGACCAAGCCTTTCATCATTACAATAAGAAAAGTAAAATGAACCAATGAAAAGTTTTATTAACAAGTCACATGACTTGTTATGCTTACGTTACGCGCTGCGCGCCCCGGATGACTTCCGGATGCGCTAACGCGGCGCGTCATATGACGCATTACGCGACAACGCAGGTCCAGAATATAGTCAAAATGTCTCCACCAACCAGCGGTCGGAACACAACCCCTTTCAGCAGGCTAAATAGTTCTGTTAAATGAGAACAGAAGGGACAGGCAACAAGAACCATCAGTGAAAGAGGGGAGGGCTAGTTCTTCTCTACCGGGTTACATTGGGGCGCTACCGGAACTGATCGAATTGGTAGTCTACAGTGTTTCTGGATGTTTCAGACTGAAGCTGGGGTTAGCATGAGAGCAGCATCATTTCGTAGCTCCGTCGTGGCCATTCCGCAACCAATCATGGCAGCCGCTCTTTATCGTTATTTTGGGCGGGGTGGGTGGCGGAGCCGAGCTGTTTTGCAGCCATCATTGTGTGGAGTTCAGTTCATCTCACTAGTTTTGTATTTGTCATGAGGGGTTGTTCCTAATGTTTCTATTTTAGCGAGGTCAAAAAGAGATCCCATTAGTGGCCTACTGATTTTGCTCGATTCCTTTTCTTTTTTTTTACACGATTTTTCGTTATCTGCAAAGACTAAACAGAGTATTGCGACTCTGTGTTTGTTTGTAAATAGAGAATGAACCAAAGAGAACTAATTCTAAAACAGTAAATACTTGGATAACAATCAATCAAATGGAGAGAGAAGCAGGCACGACGGATTACAACGGGGGCAAAGGCCTGCGTTAACTACCTTTCACTATCTGCAAAGAGAGAGTACTCCTAATAGAAATGAGGGGGGGGCACCATTCAAAGCAGATCAGTGTGCATAAACACGAAAATGTTTTCACTTACCACGTACTTGACATTCGACAGCTTATGATATTTGCTATTAAAAAAACATTGAAATTCACTGAAAAAACCATAGGTTATAGACCATATATAGTTAGGAATTAGCATTTACAAAACCTTGAAAATTCACTGAAAAAACCATAGGTTATAGACCATATATAGTTAGGAATTAGCATTTAAAAAACCTTATTTTACTCACACAAAACCATTGAAATTCCATATATAGTTAGTTGCACTAACTATATATTGCGCACCCGCAATCCACTGCTGATCATGTCACATATTACATCATTCATGACATGGTCAGTGACATCACTGATGACATCACTGATGACATCTCAAATGACATCACTGATGACATCTCACTTGACATCAATGATCACATCACTGATGATATCATTCATGTGATAATACAATGCATCTCCTCACACTCTAATATAACCTCCGTTACACCCAGTGTTAAATACAGAGTATAATTTTTGAAACCATTGACACACCAATACTAGTTACTACATACGCACTCACTGATTCCTATGTCTACACACACATTCACTCATACAATCATTCATACATACAATCACTCATCTTGACAACACTATCATATGCACTCATACACCTATACAGACACTCACACTCTGCCACTCATCCATGGAGTTACTCACACACCTAGTCAGTCCTGAAAAGAATCAATCACACTTCCATTTTCTCATCTATACAGTTAAACACAGAACACCTTACATTTTTTAAACATATACTAACACATACTTACTCTCTTATAGAATCACTGATACAAGTACACATTGATCTGCACAGAGTCACACACCTCCCAGCCAGCCATACACACACTCAGTCTCCCATACAAATACTTGTGCAACCAATCAATAACCCATATAGCTACTTATATAGCTACTGATCAACACATGAAGCAGCTTGCACAACAACAGACATACTGATGCACACTTTCAGACAGTTTAGTCACTAACCCGTGCATTCAGTAAGACGCATTTAATCACTCACTCATACAGTCAATCACGCACCTACTAAAACCTTCATTCAGACACTTATACATCCACTCATTCTTCAATATGTAAAACATATTTAAACTTTACAGAAACACATAATCACTGGATGTTGTCATCAGTGATGTCATCAGTGATGTCACTGACCATGTCATGAATGATGTAATATGTGACATGATCAGCAGTGGATTGCGGGTGCGCAATATATAGTTAGTGCAACTAACTATATATGGAATTTCAATGGTTTTGTGTGAGTAAAATAAGGTTTTTTAAATGCTAATTCCTAACTATATATGGTCTATAACCTATGGTTTTTTCAGTGAATATATATATATATATAAATATATATATATATATATATATATATATTCGGTAAGTTTCAACCTCAGTTCAGCGTTCCATGCCAAAACGAAAAGGAAGAGACGAGACCCAGTCTTGCGGTGTTTCTTATTTTTTAATTAAACCCAACACCAGTCTGCCATGACGCGTTTCGGCTGCCAAAAGCCTTGATCACATGACACAGTCAGGAGGCTGGCCACCCGTTTTAATGTGCAAAGGTGCCTGACGTGCAAACGACATAGAAAAAATACTATGCGTAAAGTCAATTGAAAGTTGATTCAGCCGATCTCAATGTCTGTATAATACAAGTTGCAACAATACTTTCTGTGTAAATACACTTATCACTTGAAACATTAAAACATTGTTGTGCACAATAAACCAATATGATGTCAAACGTGAAATCACTTTTGTAAACATTGCAATAAATATAATCAAGCGGAATGGATTGGATTAAAATACATAAATAATTAAAAATAGTATTAAAAATGTATAAATATTACTAATCCGAAACCAAGTCTATACCACATACCTATAAAAGACCATACAGGCATATCTTACAATCAACCGTATGCTAATGTGAGCAACAGTAAACATCATGTATGAAGATATGCCTGGTAAAGTGAAAAGGTGTGGCTCATAGATTTGTGACTTCAAATATTGCCCCTGTGGGCAATTGATATATTCGTGCAAACTAGCAATGGTTTAAGTGCAAATCAGCTGTTAGATTCGTAACTGAGCACATCAGCATGAAAAAGTGCTACCAGTGATGAAACAATAAGTAGGGGTGGAGAAACCTGATAAAAAATATATATTAATAGAATTTCCTATGTTACCTAAAGGGAAAAGCATGAGGAGGGAAAAGGGCAATTCAGAACAAATTTATATTGTAAATTCATGGTGTGTAAAATCTCAATCAACACATAATCATGTTGTTACTACAGAAAGCAGCCTCAATATCTGAATAGAAAAGTTAGGGGAACCCAGTTTATAGGTAGGTGTGGCAGTCCTCACTGTTATTAAGACCATTAGGTATCTTGCAATCCAGCATTATAATGTATCTGGTCTCTAGTTTACGAAGTAGCCCTTCCCTATCGCCGCCCCTTCTTTGAGGAGGGACACTGTCTATAACAAAATAGGTAAGGCCCGAGGGATTTTTGTTGTGGGTTTTTTCAAAGTGTCTGGCCACAGGGTATCGGGGGTCTGCATTATTGATGGCCCTAAGATGTTGCAGTATTCTTTTATATACTTCGGGCCTGGTACCCCCCTATATATATATATATATATATATATATATATATATATATATATATATATATATATATATATATGTGTGTGTGTGTGTGTGTGTGTGTATATATATATATGTATGTATGTATGTATGTATGTATATATATATATATATATATATATATTTATATATATATATATATATACATACTTGAAGATGAAGGATCACAAGAAAACAACAGCCAGCCAGGGCAAAATCACAATGAGTCACAAAGAAATAAAATATCCAAGAAAGAAGTGACTCAAACAGATAGATTCACCAAAGAACAAAAATATATTTCCACTACAAGGTTTCAGCTTCCGCCTTCCTCAGGTAGTTTCAAGATGGTAAGCTCAGTGGCTGCACAGATGACACAGCTGAATTTTCAAAAAGCATCATGAGTGAAGATTCCATTTGGAATGTGGAATCAATGCAGTCCTGGAAGTTCTTGAGATATGCAGTAATCAGGTTGTATTGTCAGTAATGTTCAGTCCATCTGGATGCAATGATTTTAAACTGTACATCCAGAAGTTTTTCCTGGAGTCCAGTAGTTCTTCCTTTGAGACATGTTCCACGGGGAAAATCTTCAAATCTGATAGTGAATGACCCACAAGGATAAAATGAATGGCTACAGGCTGGTCAATTTTCTTATTAATTATTGCTGATTTGTGGTTCCTGAATCGTGTGCGGAGGTCATTCACTGTTTGGCCTACATATTGTTTTTTACAGCTTTGCCGTTGGCACTGAATCACATAAATAATGCATGTCTTCACTCTTTTTTACACGCTACTCCTAAAGCTTCTACTCTTTACAAACATCTGCATGTCATCGCATCTACTAGGCCTAAGTCTAAGGTAGAAAATCATTGGGAGCTGGACCTTGATGTTTCATGGCCAGTTTCCTTATGGGACAAGATATGGACAAAAGTTCGTAAAACATCTAGAGCGGCGTCCCTGACGCAATCCCTGTTTTTCATTTACAATAGGCTGCTCCATACTCCTTTTACCCTTAACAAGCGGTTTTCTACCACTCCTGATGTTTGTTGGTCTTGTTCATTACCTCATGCTACCCTGTTTCATATGCTATTCCTCTGCAAACATGTACATGACTTTTGGTTGCAGGTATGGGCTCAAATTAATGCAATTTTTCATACGTGTATTCCCCTGTCTTCCACTCATATTTTTCTAAAACAAACTACTTACTTATCTATTTGTTATAAGTTACACCTACAGTTTTACTAACAGAGAGTTCTCCCACTTTGCCAAACTTACAGGTCTCTCTATCCTCCTTTGAAGTTTGGGGAACCACTGGGTTTCCAAAGGCAGGGCCTTAGTGAGTTCCATTATTGAAAACCCTTTATTTGGCGACCCTCTGCCACAGGGCCACCAGCTCACTGTGTCAATAGGCCTTCACTATTATCACCTTCCATGCTGGTGACGGAACCGCTCCGTCACCAGCCTCGGTCGGGCTGTGCTGGTGACGGAGCGGTTCCGTCACGGCCCGCTCAGCGTGCCAGCCCGGTGCAGATTCCGTGCCTGCGCTGTGCGTTCCATTGAGCGGGCGGGGCCGTGACGGAACCGCTCCGTCACAAGCACAGCGCGCCCGAGGCTCGTGACGGAGCGGTTCTGTCACGAGCATGGGAGCACCGTGCAGCCCCCCTCCCCCCTAGCGCTGCGGCAGAATTGCAGCCTCAGCGAAGGTGTTATGGATGGGGCAGACCCCTTCAGGGAAAACAAATAAAAACTCTCACCCACAGGGTGAAAAGTCCTTGAACCTCAGGGTCTTTGTTATTTTTCCAGACAAACTCTTGCTCCGGAAATTCCAGGCTAGATGTGAGAACATTAGGCACATAGCTTTCGAAACAGTGATTTTTTCTGAATTACTATTTAGAAATCTCTAGTCTTATTGTATGAAACTTTTATTTTTTAATTAGCAATTCCTAGTGGGCCACATATTGACTGACGTGATGAATATTAATGAGAGAGTATCTAAAAAAGCCATGTTTTAAGTATCTTCCTGAACAGCGCATAGGAGTTGCTAAAGTAAAGAGTGAGAGGCAAGGAATTCCATAACTTAGAAAAAAAAAAAAAAGAAAAGAACAGCCTGCCCTGTCTTGCTAATCTTACTCTAAGAATAATGGTCAAATTACCATCACCCGACCAAAGCTCTTACTTCGGAATGTAGGGATAAATACATAGAGGACCAACCAGATGCTTGGCTATAATCACATAGCATAGTGCCTTATGCTTAATGTTTTTGGCCACAGGAATCTGCTGCTTCTAATGCTTACACTTACTGCGTTTGAATATAGGAAGCCAATCCGTTATGATTTCCTAAACACATTTAGCAATTTGGTAACATGTTACTGAATAGGGTTTAGTACATTTTTACAAATTATTTAGTAGTTGCAAATCCCGTCGTGATTTTGCAGATTGCAGGCTTTGCAACCGCTAATTATCTTTGTACATCTGGCTCTTGTTTCCGAAAAATAAATGAACGCTGAGCACCAAACCAATGTAAATATCCATTCGATATTCATCTTTGCCTTAATTGATATACCACATGCGCAGCCACGGCCCATGTAGGGCGTGCCACCGGACAGTGACGGGGGTGGGGGAGGGGCAGGGTGGGGGGTTGTAAAATGCGGGAAACTGACGATTTCTGGTAAGTAACGGAAAAAAATGAATTTTGTTGCGCGCGCTGCATTACGTTTGGCGCATTTTACAACCCCCCACCCTGCTCCTCCCCCGCCCCACGTCACCACCCGGTGGCACTGGGCCCCCAGGGACCCTCAGTATCCAAAGTTTCTTCATCCCCTAACCAGCAGGGCACCAGGAAGCGTGTTTGCTGAGTGGTGAAGAAAGGGGGCAGGGCTTCCAGCAAGTTGCCGATTACATGCTGTATTCAGGATATGGCGATCCCCACATAAAAAGAGAATTTTTTTATCTGGGGAACAGATTCCAGGGCCATTGTTGCCCAGGCAGGCTAGCAGAATGGATTAAAGTCCTCCCTGTTTTAGCAAAGAGTATGCTAAGAAGCAGTGGTGGCTGGCATGTAAGGAGAGTGGGGGGACAAAAATACAAGTAAAAAACAAGTTATAAAAAATATTCCCACTTCCCTTACTGGTGTGACGTCCTCCTCTCCATGGTCTTCTGCAGGCAGGTAGGTTCCAGGAAACAGCAGTAACCAATCCTGATGCTGCTCACATGCTGCACGAGAGCAGTGCCAGGATTAGAGGGAGCTGCCTCTCTTGCCACTCCCGAGGACACTTGAGTCCTATTCTGTCTCTAACCCAGCTGTCTAAGGCAGCTGGGTTAGAGAAGTTTAAAATGTGCATGTCTGGCTGGTCGTCGCAAGACGGCCAGCCAAACAGCCAAACCTAAGTGCCATGCCTATCACTGCTTTCTGCTGCTGCCTGACTGGCAGAAATCAGAAAGCCCCGCCCCACGTCCTGACACTCGTCTCGGGATGGGGGTTTTGAAAAATGAAATGGTAGTAAATTAACTTTTATTACTATTTTATTTTTCCGTCTCTGGGGGCAATTGTTTAGTGGGCCAATGCTCCTCCGCCTTAACAGAGGAGCCACCCCTGCCAGAAGCACTAATTGTTTTTTGTGAAATAAGGCATGCAACATAAATTGACATAAACCACACACGGTTTTCCATGGACCTCCACAGAGGTTGAAAAAATCATTGCAACTTCCTACAAGCCAATGTGAATATTGAACAACTTTTATTGTGCTGCAACATGTTTTGCATCGGGTTAAGTAGCTGGCCAACAAGAGATAATAAAGTAAATGTAGGCTGTCTAGAAATTAAATTATGTTTAGCTGTCAGGCAGCAGATGTTCACAATGACCTAGATTTTTTAAACACGCTGTTACATTTCCAAAATGTTAGTCAATGTTTCATTGTCATTTTTCCCCTTTTCCTTCCACATAACATGATTTGGAAATGCAGATATTTTTAAGAATTATTATTGATATATAAAACTCAGCATATGGCACTTGGTGATTCTAAAGAGTAAATTGCAATTGTAATGGATATCAATTTAGAGTTTTTATTCTTTATCAATTTTATATGGAAAGTAGTTCATAATGTTTTTCAAAGAACATTTGATGTTGTACAAAATAGATTTCCAAACTTACATAGGGGAACCTGAAAATGGGAAAGAAGCAAAGGAAATTGACTAGTACATCTCTAAAACCTTTTAAATAGTACTCATATTTAAAAATAAGTACTCAATAGTGCTCAACTTACATTCAATAGTGGGTTTCTATGTTTGCTATTAGGCAAACTAAACCTCAGTTACCAACTTCAGATTTTTTGACACACTTTGAAAGGCCTAAAACTTCCTTTTTAATACTTATAAGTCCCCCCTAAAGTAGACTGTAAATTCTATAGTGCAGTGTGCATGATATTCAAAAAGTTGGACATGTACAATTTATGTCTTACATGTCCTGGCAGCGAAAAACCTACAAAGTCATTTTTCAGTGTGGCAAGGCTGGGTCTCCAATAAATAGGATTCCCATTTATGCATTCTCCTATAGGTTAACACTGGTTTACAGGATTACACTCAATACGTGGTACATTCCGTTTTTTAGTAGCTAGAAAAGTTGAGCAAGGGCTCACTTTAATAGTCATTTTTTAAATCCAACTTCATGGTCAATTCAGATTTTATATTACTACTTTGGTAGTGCCACGTTTTGAAAGTTGTCATTTTCCTGCCTAAAGCCAACAGATATTCCTGCCAGTGTGTATCTGTCCCCTGATACTTAATGGCTCACCTATGGGGAGATGTGTATTGCTCCCAGACAGTGGACAAAAGGTCGCATGATCGGAGAAGGGAACTCCTCTGTTAAGAGGGATTAGAGATCGCCTGGCAACCGGGTACAGTGAGTGACTGCACCCACCTGCAGGGGCATGTCTGTGGGATTCATAGAACTACCCTTCCCCCCTCCAGGGGGCTGCTATCAGGGGGCACTGTCAGTGCGCCTCATGACAGCTTCTTTGCCAATGCGCCCATGTCTCTAATACGGTGAGGGTGCAGAGACAAGGGGATTCTTCCATTTTCATGGGGCCACACCCCTATGCAAATGAGGGAACGCCCTCTGGTGATAGCACGGGTGCTATATGTGCTATATCTCTTCCAGCGCTATCTGTATTACAGAATGGGCTGCACAAGCATTTGAATACCAAAATGCCCCGAGGGCACATGCCCATTGCGCCCCCGGGGCACGTTCCATAATACAGCCCTCAAAGTGCTTAATGGGTTTATGGTCTCATTTTAGGACTCTTTTTTCAAAATTGCTTTTAGATTTTCCTAGTGTTGTACTTAGACTCCACGGGTCATAAGGCTGACCTCCTGTTAAAGCTATAGGGAAACAACAAGCTACATGAGGCCTTTTCTTGCACCTGCCCAGCAGACCAGTGGAAACTGAACCTAGAGTGGACCCTGCTACGGCCTCTGCCTGCTACCAGGGAAGTCTCTAAGCTTCTCCCTCTGAGGACCTGGGGGAATGTAGAAGTGTACTCATGTAGTGAATTGGAACTTAAAGGACTAAAGTTAGAAAGTAAAATCTTTTACCAGGATAAATGTGGTAAGTCTATCCCTCCCATGCTCCATCGTGGTCAGTGTCTTTTTGCGCCTAGGTCCTGTTCAACTATAACTATTAATTATTATTGCCACTTTGTGGTTCTCAGCAATCAATCTACTTAAAACCTTCAAAATTCATATTTCCGGTTCCCCTCATTGTTTTTATATTATTTTTGTGTCATTTTGTTTAGGACATGTTTTGCTCTATTTTGATAGTTTATTTGGTTATTGTTTTGCATTTTTAATTTATTACTGGTTTAGTACTGAGAAAATAGTTGTCTGCTCTGTACCATAGCAACCCGGGATTTGAGCTCAGGTCAATTCAATGACTTTGAGAGTTAATCCTGAAAAGGATTGTGGTTATTGCCTAAGGTGAGTACCTACCCCCTCAACTAATACCCCAATTTCTTAAACAAATGTATTGAATTGGCACAGTTACTGCTTAATTCCATATAGATGTAGCTATTAAATCTATGGTGCGACATCTCACTTGGAATAACACCAATGTTCTCTTTAATTCTTTGAAGATAGTCTTACAGGTAGTCTGTTCACTGTGTGAAGGCCTTTCAATGTACTTTTGAGTCTTCCTGATGTATTGCTCATTAGTACATTTTTTGCAATAGAGGTACTGATTTCCATCCGGAGGTGATTGGAAAACAGAGTCATGATTTATATGACCTAAATGAATTCCTGTCCCTGTGTTTTTCACCCCGAGAATATTATCTTCCTTTGATCCTTCCCGATTTACCCTAAAAATACACACTGGTGGGAAAATAAAGGGCATGTTTTCGTGTGACAGTGAAGTCTCTGCTTGGGTTTTGCATGGAAGAATAAGAACAGTACATTTTAAGACTTTCTTATTAAGGAAATCTAGAGTTTCTATAGAAAGACATTTCTTTCAAGTACCTCAAGGGCTTCGCCTTTAAAATCTTTCCAGCCTTAGTTTTAGAGACTGCCTAGAATATGCAGATATATTGCACCTTAATCCTTATGATTAATCAAAGCTGATTCAAAGCCAAGATCATTCAAATTTCAAAGTTAAAAGTTCTGTAAATGGGCAAACTCGTAATTTTTCCATAACTAAGTCTAGCTAAAGACTATCTTGAAACAGTTCACAGCGAGGAAAATAAGCCCTCCTCAAATCTTATAACTAATAGCATATGTTGGCATAGGATGACACTAAGGACCTGAGGTGTCAGTAAGCACACAGCTATAGAGTGTAGGATGGAAATGAAACACGGGTTATGGTGATGATGTTACATTGGCTGACCATATCAAAGGGGCTGGCAATGGAAACAGCTCAACTCCAACTCTTCTTCAAGGACCTGGTATATCTCGGTCGTTTGAAGGGATATGGTGGATCTTAAAACAGTATTGCAGCTGAGCGTAGCCTCTGGGATCCTAAAGGAGAAATATTTTGAGTGCAGATATTCCACCCTAATACATAATCAATGAATCTAATGCAAATAGGCCGCTGAATAAAGTAACAGAGTGGGAGGTTTTGGAGACTTTCACAGCCATACCAAATGGTAATACAGTCACCCTGATAGCCTCCCAAACAAGCTATACAAAACATTCAGGAAAAGCATAAACCTAAAATTTACAACTCGTTTTTTCAACATTCTTATGGAATTCACAGTGCCTTAATAAAGACCAGAAATCTCGAGAAATGTCCCTAAACCAGCTAAGGGCAAGACAATATGCAAATATAATCAGCCAGTTAGTCTGCCTAATTTTTATTGTTAAGTACAAATTAAGGAAGGAGCAAATTTTTTTTCTCCAGTTGTTTATTGTCCACCATCACTAACTAAATGGTTGAAGCTATTGTCTGTTAGGCACCCAGAGACTGAAAATGGGAGCCAGATATTCAGTAATAGAAGAATACAAAGTGCATCTGGATATTGAATCAATTAATCAAAAACAGAAATTATACTCTTTAACTACGAGGGAGATATTCTACCAGATTACGTTTGATGGAGGGAACATTCTAAACCAGTGAGTTATCTAGAGGTTATAGTCCATAATCAACCGTAAAACCTTTTAAACTATAAGACCCTTGTATAAAAAAACTGAAATTTAATTAGTGGCCACTCACAAAGTTCCCCTCTCTTTTAAATCAATTCTGGTATATCATAATTTAATTTCCTTTTCAACATTAATTCCAATAAAAAAAAGAGCTTTGGGCAAACGTAGCTTAACCCTCCTGGAGATGGAGGACTATTTCTTTCTTACAGCTCTGCCTTATGTAGAAGAGGTTGCTAATACCTATGACTCAAAGACTATTCAATTGTGTGATAATAAACCAGATGATTCAGGGCACGAGCTCCCATGGCTTTTTGGCTATGTTCCAAAGGTTTTTAAAAATTGATTTTGAGTGCTGGCAGGCCTCTACCAGATTTCCAGCTGTTTAGAGAAAAATCTGAGCTGAAAACAATGGACTGCATACTCCCCTTGTGAGAAATGTGATTCTCCCAGAATAAATAACGGATTCTGGCTTTAAGCTTCGGAACAGGTGTGGGGTTCTTAAATTTAGGCAAAAAAAGTAAAGTGAAGGCTTAATATCTTCCACTATTTAAAAGTATTACTGGATCTCTGTACAAAGGAAGGAAAATGCTGGAATAAGCATTCCTAA
Organism: Lissotriton helveticus; assembly: GCF_964261635.1. NCBI lineage: Eukaryota > Metazoa > Chordata > Amphibia > Caudata > Salamandridae > Lissotriton > Lissotriton helveticus. Next base: position 193,630,520 of record NC_136072.1, read on the forward strand.
AGAGGAATGGATGCACGCAGGATTGCACTCCTGGACACGCATATGATACTAATAGTAGCAAATCTGAGGAGACTTCAATACATGTTACTTTTTCACCCTCTCTACATCAAAGGTAAATGGGAGAAGATGAGTGGCAAAGCTTTGCAGCATGCACAAAATGTCCCTCAACCCTGAAACTTTAGGAACATATATTATGGAACTGACTGCCTTGAGAGAAGTTCAAGGAGTTTCTTTGGCAGCTCAGCACTAGGGACATAGTGAAATTATTTGTGGTCCAGCAGAAATGCAGTTTTATTGTTAATATGCCTGACTGTGAGATCTATTATAGCCCAATTATGGAAATATTAGAAATCAGATGAGGTTCCTAAAGTTGAAAGATGAGAATTTAAATAAAGTACATTATGTATTTGGAAGAGATTTTTTATGTGTGTGAGCTTAGATATAAGCACCAGAAGACCTCGAGAGCATGTCACGTAGAAGCCCACTGGGTCAGGTATGTAGGGTAAACATAAGATGGTAGATAGCAAATATTTTAGCTCTTCTTACACAGGTAAGCAAGGTAAACATGATTTTAGAGTTTCATCTTTTTCAATACAAAATATAAATAATAATAATAATAACAATAATATGATTAATGATTGTATCGAACTCAGGCCACATTGAGGCATACTTTAGGTTAAACACATGCATATTGCCATCCTTTTCTTCAATATGCACTTGAATAGGATTTAGACACTGTCTCTAATGCTCATTAAAAAAAATCCTTTTTAATGATGCAGGTAACACCTGCTTTTTAGGCAAATGTGAACATACGTCATTGTTTCCACTGCTTGCAAAGAAAAAAAATAAAAATCTCAAGTGTTGTGTTAGAGCCATGAGAAAGAGACATTTGTAGGTTTACAGACAGATAACTGTGTGGATCTCATGTTATTACCAGATTAAATGATATTCATTTGAATTCTTAGAGAAAAATGAAATATTTATCCTAACAAGGAAGGATGTGATTTAAAAACGAACATTTTTAATTTTAATGAAATAAACTTTGCAGTTGTTCAAAAATAGAATTCAAATGCTTCCGGATAGGAACAATGTTAACCATCCAATATGAACAGATTATATCATATATATAAGTCTTGATTAAAAATAGTTAGAATGACAAGAGAAATTCAGTTTATACCTTTATGTGTGTTCATATATGTTTGCAATTCTATCCAGCTGTCAATTTTAGTATGGTAAATTTTGAAGTGTGGCTAATAAAGAACGAACACACAATTAAAGTGCCATGGTCAAAGAAGATAAAGTAACATGCAGTGTTGTGGGAAGGCAGATAGGGACACCTGAAGTAACTCCAGCTTCTAGCTTCCAGCTACCTACTCACTTGCAAATAATGAGTCAGATATGATAGATTTAAGATACCTAAACTTTGAAAGCAAAGTTCTATCTAGGTAAACAATGGACAAAAGCCCTAATGATTTTTCTGTATTTCAAATAGGTTTATTTAGGCAACTGACCATTACACAATACACTTCCAAGCAATCATAAAATACTTAAGCTGAAATATCAAAAGATTAAAAAAATTAATCTTCAAGATAATATCAAGTATGAAAGGTACATTCACATATTAACTTTAACAGGAGCAAAGAAACCTTTTGTGCATAGTGCGTGACCACACCCAACACTCCATTTCAGTACTTCTGTGCACAAAAAACGCTACTTCACCTACACAAATGTGCAAGATTTAGAGAGAAGGAGAGTTTTGGTAACAAGTTTGGACACTCTATATTCATACTCATTCTTCATCTCAAACTTAACTATCAATGAATCAATCGGGTTTTTTTTGTGCGCTACTCACCCGTGAGGGTCTTAAGACGCTGGGGGGGGGGGGGGCAGGGGGTGAAGCTCCAGGTCAGTCAAAAAAAGCCAGGTCTTGAGGTACTTCCTGAACGTTTGCAGAGTGGGGGAGCGTCTGATGTTGGCTGGAAGCTCGTTCCCGGCCTTGGCTGCGACGTAGGAGAAGGCTATTCCACCTGTTCGGGTTCTACAGATACGCAGGTTTTCTGCTAGGCGAGGTCGGCGGAGCGGAGGTTTCTCTTGGGTGAGTGGAAATAGACTCTTTCGTTGAGGTATTTGGGTCCGATGTTGTGAAGGGATTTGTAGGCGTGGGTGAGTAGCTTGAAGGTAACTCTCTTCTTGATGGGGAGCCAGTGGAGGTCTTGCAGGTGTTGTGTCATGTGCTCCTGATGTGGGGTGCCAAGGACGAGTCTGGCTGCAGAGTGCTTTATGGTCTGGAGTTTGTGTAGCAGGGATTTGTTGATTCCGGTGTAGAGGGTGTTCCCGTAGTCCAGTTGGCTGGTTATGAGTGTGTGTGTGACGGTCTTTCTGGTGTCGGGGGGATCCACTTGAAGATCTTGCACAGGATGCAGAGGGAGTTGAAGTAGGGCGAGGTGACGGTGTTGATCTGGTGAGTCATGGTGAGGGAGGAGTTGAGAGTGATGCTGAGGTTCCGGGCATGGTCCGTAGGGGTGGGAGGGTTTCAGAGGGCAGGGGGCCACCAGGTGTTGTCCCATGCATTGGGGGAGTGTCCCAGTATGAGGACCTCAGTCTTTTCCGAGTTGAGCATTAGGCAGCTGCTGCTCATCCAGGCTGAGACGTCTTTCATGGCGTGAAAAGTAACAACCAAGGCACTTAAAATACAGACTATTTCTGTTTCAATAAAGTAAGCAAAAAGAAGTAGGTCTAGATTCAATTTTTATTGCTTGCTAAATAAATGGGTTCACATACAAAAATCTAATACAAATCATATAATGTTAAGAGAAGAGATTTCACATTAAATAATCATCAAAATTACAACAAAAAAGAACATTCAATACACAATTAAAACAATATTATATATAAAAACATATTTAAAAGTGGCATCAAAAAATTAATTCTCTACGCGCGTTTCGGCAACCAGCGCCTTCTTCTGGAGTAGCCACGTGTATCACAATTAGCAAAAGCACCAAGAGATAAGGTGTTCAACAATGGAGTCCTGTATTATGTATAACGATGATCTGGATAAGAAACCAAAATTTCAGAAGAAAAGTTGTAGCCGTAATTCATTGCTCCAAGTTAACTGAAGAGGTACTTTTATTTTTTATATCCTTTAATAATGATCACTGTTTGGTTAAAGGCCAGTCAGAATCCTGATCTGGTTAACTGGGTATTAGCACTCGCTCCTCAACTCGTTTTATAGAAATCTTGTGAAGTTTGAATATGTTCACGTAAAATAATCGGCAAAGGAGCCTTCCTGATGTGAAGATCTCCCTTTTAGCAGTACAATGCTGCAACTGGAACTGCTGTATGAAAACTCGGATGATTGAGGAGCGAGGCGCAGGGTTCTGTGGCTTCTTGGAGACGTCTTTCATTCCTTTCTGGAAGCTGAGTCTGGTGTCTTCATGGCTCTTCATGAGGGAGAGGATGACTGGGTGTCGTCGGCGTAGGATACTATGCTGAGTTCATGCTGTCTAATGATGGCGGCGAGTGGAGCCATGCAGATGTTGAAGAGCATGGGCTGAGCGATGATCCTTGGGGTACTCTGCATTTGATCTCGTGGGTTCAGAGAGCAAAGGAGGGAGTCTGATCCTTTGGGTTCTACCAGCAAGAAAGGAGCGGATCAAGTCAAGGGTGGTTCCCCGTATGCCAGCGTCATGGAGTCTGGTTGCTAGAGTGCGGTGGGAGATGGTGTCAAAGGCAGCGGAGAGGTCTAGCAGGATGAGGGCCACGGTGTGGCCCTGGACGAGGAGCGTGTGGATGTCGTTGGTGGTGGCAAGGAGGGTGGTCTCGGTGCTGTGGTTTCTCTGGAATCTGCCCTGGGAGGAGTCAAGGATGGTGTTCTCTTCGATGTAGGTAGTCAGCTGGGTGTTGACGATTTTCTCGTATTATTTTTGCTTTAGGGATCCGTTCATTGATCAATAATCTCCTTAATAATTCCCCTAATTTCAAATTCATGTTATTTGATCTTTTCACTTCAGAATGCCTCTAATGGCCATAACATTTAAAGACAGCTTTGACCTATAAAAACAATGTGGCCATTCTAATGAACAGAAATTGAGTTGGATCAGAATTATATAAACCATTACAGACCTAGCAAGTGGCAACACTCTTTAAATAGATTTGCTCTGATGTTCCAAAGTGTATTCACTCATCAAGAGTAAGGAGGTTACTCGCATATAAAGTATGGGCTTTATTTTCCTTCAGTCTGCAGCCATAAAGGGCGGATGTACAAAACCCAACGCACAATGTGTTGAACTTCCTAATGCCTTTTGTTACTTACCTTGCCACTATGGACCAGTGTGCTGTAAACGATAGTTCTCCTAGTAAAGAGAAAACCTAAATATATATAGTGTTCTAACACATTAAATCACTATGAGGATTGCATTTTCTTTTTTATCAAATACCAATACTTTGCTTTGATCTAAAATGATGAGTTTATTTTGCAAGCAGCACTTTCGCAAGGTAACAATTTTTCTCTCAAACTCTATATATGTTAGGTCCATCATCACCACATCATCTGCATACAAAAGGAAAACTGCATGGTGAACTCCATTCTTAGACAAACAGGAATTACTAAAGACATGGAGCAGGGAACCTTGTAAATGGAGAGGCAAAATAAAGCAGGGGCTAGCACACACCATAATGAAATTATCATGCCTGGATTTTAGAAAGTAATCCAATGGATACTCCACAACCTTTCTGCTTCATCAATAAGAGCTCTCTGTCTAGTTTGTGAAATGTCCCTTGAAAATCCTTAAAGCATTTGTACAAAGAACCCATCTGCTCTGTGGATCTCTGAGTGACATCCCAAAGGACTATAAAATGGTCCATTGAAGAATGATTAGTTTACAGCCACCATCTTCCAATGATATAAGGTTTTTAGTTTTCACTAAGCTCTTTAAAAAATACATTTACAAAGATTATTGCTACTATAGTCAGGATGCCTAATTATGACGGGCCTTCCTAAGAACATATTTTATTATTGCAGTCGATCAAGATTCTAGTACACTTTCTTACTCAAATATGTTCTGAAAAAGATGCACTAAATGGGAGTGCCCGCCATTCTGAGTAATAACCTACAAAATAAGGAGGGATGATATCTAGACATGATGCCCTCACACATCCATATGGATGTCATGCTTCATCATCAGGCTTTTCGTTCGTCATGGGGTTGGCTTTTTTTGTAGAGGGATGTTTTCATTACACCTAATCCCTCACCACTGAACCGTCTCCACCGACATCCAATAATCGGGTAGGGTATACCCAGAGATAACATCTTTAGAGAGCAACTGTCCCCCTACACACGAGGTATCACATCATTATTAGATCATGCGGTGCGTGACTGGCACCATGACAACATATGTGCCCCCGATCACACCATAAATTTAAGCCGCCTACAGAGTTGCTTAACAATAAAGAGGCAACCAGTATCAACACTGTGCAGTCATTCTCTAAGATGGCCGCCAGAGATAGCCATCCGACTCCTGACGTAGGAGGCACGATCATTACGACCCAACTAGATTACAGTGTATACTACCAGCACCATTATACCATATTTTTCCCCCTTATGTCTTCCCTCTGTGCCCCGTGAGTTGTGCTACCAGCAAGTGTTTTTAACTATATTGAGATGCATAGCATCCGTGCTATATAGTTCTCCAAGATAGCTGCCAGAGATAGCCACCACTGACTTTACAACACAGGCAGGCCACCCAGTTCCACTCCTGCTGGGTCACTTGCGGGTCACTGACTCCGCCCAGAGGCACTGCACCTCTGGTGCGGACACACTTAAAACCACCGAAGACAGAGTGGATCCCCGACTCCAGGAAGACAGGTAGAGGGGTAGGACTGATGCGAGACTACACTTACGAGACTGTAAGTACAACCACGCTAGTGAATAGCCGAGACACATGAGTACTGGCATTGACCAGCCCTATTCTCATAAGGGGCTCATGTCTGTTTACTGTTTACTATTCCAGGTACACCACAGTTTACACGGTCCTCTGCCTCAACCTCGAGGTCGAGGCAAAGGCGCATGTAGGCTAAATACTGTGGGTAAGAAATGTAGGCATTTTAACCATGTGTTTTTATCTCAACTGAGCTGTCTAACACTGTAAAAACTACTGATTGTATTTCATGTTGTGGTTTGTCCGATATGTTACTATATGTTGGTTTGTTTAAACACCTCTAAAATGATACACCTTCTCATTATGATTTCACAGAGGTGACACCATGATATGTGGACACCGGTGACACCTTATATGAAAGAAAAATGTTCAATGATGCTTATGGTTGCTTATGATTGACAGCACATTTTGCACTATGCAATGATATATTTAGGTGACTCTCCATTGTGAGTGCCCTTACCAGGACACAGTATTATTGGTGAATGGTTTATTATTTTGTATAACTATTATTTTTTCTTCCTTCTCTCTAGGTTGGATTATGATATGGGAAGCACATCTTAGTTATTTAAATGACCTTTTGCTGACCCATTAGAATAAGCTATATATTATAACACACCTACACTCTTTCAGACCCACAGTAGGGTCCACACTACATCCACTGATCCTGAAGAAACACCACAGCACAGTTAGGCCCAGCAGGGCATAAAACATGTTGACCTGACCAAGCATAAACCACATTGCATTTATGCTCCATTCACCAGGCAGTTGTGCTTCCTAATTTTGCATCGACTAACAAGAATTTACCTTTTTCAACCCTACCATAGGGACCACCTAATAAACTCGTCATAGGGCACTCTTAATTACCAGGGAATGGCCAGGGAATTCTCAGCTGCAGGCAAGCTGTCTTTGCATGCTTGCGCTCCACAGACCCAAAGGTCAGATGTTGATATACGAATGTTTTAAATCTGGCTGGGAAAAAAGTTATTATTATGCCTAATGGACTACTCGTTGGTACCACTGACTGTATAATATATTTGGAAGTTAGGCTGCTTCAAATTGAGATAGTGCATATATAATAGGACACAAAATACTTTTTAAAACTTGGATCGATCTTATTTTTTTATGTATGTAATTGGTTTCTTGCTGCCATACCATATATCCCCTTCATGCTGTAATCCAACTAATGGCACTTAAATTAATTTCAAAGTATCCCTCTAATGATTTTTTTGCATTGTGCACTTTCTCTCTGGCACTATAATGATGTTGATATAACTTGTCACCTACCAAAAAATGATCTTTTGATATTGACATTTTAACCAATCTGCCTACCTTTTTTAATAATGTGTTTCTGATTTTAACTCCTGTTGGTTATACTAATGAGATGGTTTCCACCAGTAACCACGTGGAGAATGAAACCACAACAACTGGAGGATGGAGTGTTCAAAGATACGATGACTAATACCATTTTAAATTATTTTACTGAAAATCCAGGCACGGCCTCTTTGATTGAAACAGAATGGGATGCATTCAAAGTGGTGCTGCGTGGGGCCGCCATCAACACCACTACAGGAGCCCATCAACAGACCAGTAAGGACTTGAAAAAAGTTGAAGATAAATTAGGCATACTGGAGGCAAGAGCGTCTCTCGATCCTGCTGCAAAACCGGCACTGCAAGAAGCAGGAACGATTAGATCAATTACGAGTCATGGACTATCATTCCTATATGCAGTGAGACCATGCCCGAGCAACTACACAGGCAGACATTAATGAGGCCTTTTATAACCACTATCACACACTATACATGGCTCCACAGCAAGTGGACCCGCAAGAGCTCCACTCATTTCTGGGGACGGTGAAATTACCCCAAATAATTGAAGATGCCCGGGTAACTCTAGCTAGCTCCATTACAGCAGGGGAAATAAATGCAGCAATAAAAAGCCTTCCTAAAAATAAGACCCCAGGATTGGATTGCCTACCAGCAGAGTTCTATGTCATCTACATGCAACAGTTGACTCCTTCCTCATCTTAAGAAATTATTTGCAGCAGTATATGAAACAGGTACCTTCCTCCCCTCAACTGTGCAGGCCCTAATATCTTCGTTACCCAAACCTCAGCAAAATTGTAGCAAACCAACTAAAACCCCTCCTAACAGGCTTAATTCATGTCGATCAATGTGGATTCGTCCCAACACGTAATACATCCCTTAATATACGCAGAGTCTGCAATATAATGTTTTCCTGCACCAAGGACCTACCAGAGGCAGGGTGTATTCCACTTGACATAAGCCAAGCATTCAACACTTTAAACTGGGAGTGCATGTTAGCCGCACTACAGAAATGAGGAATTCCCCAGGAATATATAAAATGGATACAAATACTTTACCACCTCCCGACTGCCAGGGTGTGCTCTGGGCCACACATATCAAAGCCCCTCAAAATACAAAGAGCCACAAGACAAGGCTGTCCCATCTCACCTATGTTGTTTGCACTAGCACTAGAACCATTAGTTCACAAGATACAAACATAATCTGCTGGATGGGACATTACGCTTAATCATACACATCATGCCATATCACTTTACGCTGACGATATTATACTTTACAGTAGCAACCTGCAGGATAGCATAACCAGTGCAGCGCAGACCTTTGCACAATTTTAATCTATTGCAGGACAGGCCATAAACTATGAAAAATCCAATGCATTCTCTTTTGGCAACGACGTAGACGCACAGACCATCCCTTTTGGAAACCAGAACATAGCAATAGCACACACCACCTTTAGATATTTGGGAATACAGGTATATAGGGACCCACAAGACATTATTGAAGGGAACCTCCAGAAGGCAATAAGCTCACTAAGAGCATAAATCTCATTCTGGACATCTCTACCCCTCTCACTTGCAGGCAGACAGGCAATATCAAAAATGGTAATCCTACCGCGTCCATTATACTTTTTCATGAACCTGCCAGTAGTGTTCCCCAAAAGTATTTTTAAAACCCTGAACACATTATTAATTAGCTTAATATGGGGCACAGGCCATCATCGAATGAGTTTAAATAGGCTGCAATTCCCAACAACGCTGGAGGAATGAGAGCCACTGACTTTTCTGCATACTGCCTTGGTACACAACTAAAATGACTCTCATATTGGGTAGCAGGTCAGAATTTACATGAAATAACATATACACTGCAAATGGTCTCGCAAGGTAGATTGCACTGTTTCTTATGCCATAATGCCACGCCTCCGCCCTTGTCCCAAATGTTGCTAAGAATTGCAATAGATTACTGGAAATGGGCATTAAAGTTCACTGCAGACACCCCAGCATACACGTCCGACATACCATTATTAGGCATCCCCACCAATACGGGAACGTTGACCAACTGGCACACGGAACCCTGGACACAGACCAGAGTGAACACAATAGGCGATCTCTTTGGAGAGGGAATACTCGTAACACATACCGATTTCACTAATGAATGAGGAGTGCAATAAACATTGTTCTTAACTCATGCAAGCCTAGTAGCTTATATTAAGAGAAAATGGGCTCCTCAAGTAACGGAACACACAACAAATGAACTCGTTCATTTAATGTTCCTTATGGGAACAGGTAGCAACCTTACGCAATGGTTTTACCAAGGGATATGTACAGATCAACCATCCCCACTGAACTCAGTGCACAGTAAATGGGAGCGAGATATAAATGGACCGCTACTGGACAAGGAGTGGAGCACTGTACTAGAATACCCAAAACAAGTATCCTGCAACTCGTGTTTTAAATGTATCCAAAATCTGATAACCCGAAGGGCATATTTAACACCACATAAAATACATTACATACATCCAAACGCCACAGCATCATGTCCCAGATATATGGAACAAGACGCAAGCCTAGTTCACTAATATGGACTTGTGACAAACTGCATGGGTACTGGAAAGGGATATCCACTGTACTAGGAGAAATACTAGATGACAGAGGATTCCAAACAGTTGAAGCATGTATTTTAGGAATATATAAAAGACAAAATGGTCATTAGGTACAATCTCAGTTTGCAGACTTGGCCCAATTATTAGCCAAACGTGGCATAACTAGGAGATGGAAATCATCAGTTTCCCCTACATTACACGACTGGAAGGAGGAAGTGGAAAAATGGGACCAGCTGAAAGTGTAGCCATTTGCAGAGAAGAAAGTAGAGGACTACGGAAAACGCCCTATAGCCATGTGCTGGGACATTATACTGAACTTCTTTAAAGCAACTGATGCCATTAATCCTGGTAATTAGCAGAGCACTTAGCTACGCCCCTCCTCCATACTCAGCACTCGACATCCATGCAGGGGCAAAAAAAAAACCTACAACACCTTGAGAATGCACCTCTTAGATAATAGACGTGATCCCAGAAATTATTTATATAACAATCAAACATTTCAAACTATCCCCCTCCCTCCCTGCTGACGGCTCCGAAATAGTGAAAGGAAGAAAGATATAACACCTAGGAAAGGGGGTAAATGATTAAGATTACTGCTAGTATGCTCGGTACTGTTTAATAATTCTTGTTGTAAAATACTGTGTAGATTCATATGGGATACATTGGCACCAACTGTCAGTGCGAGAAGTGTGTGGGCAAGCACTATAACGACTTGCTTAGAACCAAAACAGTACATTAAGGATACATTGTTATGCAACAATCACTACATGTCGCTTGAATGTTCATTTACATAGTCCTGCTCTATAACTGTGATATTGGCCAAAACGCTGAAAATTAATAAAAAACACACAACCATCAATCTGAGTGTTGCAACCCTTGATGCGGTCTCAGTGGAAGGTAAAATGACTGTCTGTTCAGTGTTCTGGTGTTTATCCTTTCACATTCAAATGAGGTGTGAAGGAAATGGGTAGAATCTAAAAAAGGGAAAATAGAGTTCCCTTGTGGAAATCTTGCTAGAATTCAAGAATAAAGTCAGCCTGACCTGTGTCATTCTAACTTTATTCTTGAATTCTAGCAAGATTTCCACAAGGGAACTCTATTTTCACTGTTTTAGAATTCTACCCATTTCCTTCAGACCTCAATTAATTTAGATGGTTCCTTATAAAACTGTTGTACATTGTAATATATCTTGAACCCCTTAACCAATATTCTTCATTTTTGCATTGTTTATCTACATCTGACTTTATCATCTCTTAAAATAAAACATAACAGGTCAGGAAAACCTAAGGTCCAACTGCCATTTATTGCAAAATAGCAGACAAAGAAGAAAAACATCAAATGACAATGCTCATTTCAGCTGGCCAGGGCTCTTGTCGGAAAGCGGTTAGTTGGAGCTAAGAGCTAAAATGCATACAAAATCAACTTGTTTTATGTACAATTTATCTTAGTGCAAATCAGTGCAATATGATCACGAAACAGAAGTTTGTTACTCCCTGGAAAAACTTTTCTAATTTGCAGGTGTTTGGATCTTCCCATCAAGAAAGTGCAGAATGGCCTTGAAGTGAAAATATGATTGCTGTGTACAAAACCGGACTAATTATTCTCACACAATGCAGATTCCTTTGCCAGGTTTGAAAACAAGGTAATTTCATTTGAAAAATGGGCTAAGAGAAACACTGAACACCATGGCTTTCAGGCCTGCAAAGTCGTAAACGTCTTGCAAACATTTCAATGGCATAGAAAGCTTCAAAAAATAGAAGTCAAAAACCATATTTAGGTATTAGCTAATACATTCGTAACTACATATGTGGTTGTTAATGTGGCACTTCGTAAAACATTCAGAACATAATATCAGTAGATTTTAAATATGGAAATATGTTTTCACACCATTTCTTTGCTGAAATAAGTTTTCATAATGAACCTGAGTAAAAAACATCAAGGGCCTCATTACAAGTTTGGCGGTCTTTCAATGGGGCCGGGACCATGGGGAGTTAGGTATTAAATGGTTAATGGATATGGGATTAGGGATAAGGGTATGACGTAAGAGTGTAGGAAAAATGGTTAAGGGTTAAGGGTTTGGTTTTTGTCTTAAGTGTTGAGGTATAGATTTAAGATATAGACTTTATTTTATAGTAGTTAAGAGGTTATAGGTTAGATGTAAATAGTATAGAGTTAATGATATGGGATTAAGGGTAAGAAGTTAGGGGTTAGTATTTAGGAATTACAGATTAATGGTACAGGGGTATAAGGTTAAGGGGTTTGGGAATAGACCTATTGGTTTTGGGGAATAGTGCTAAGGGTTTTTAATTAACTCCTGTTATTGAACTTATTTAGGGCTGCAGTTGTACAATGTGTTTACTATAAGGTGTGGCAATGATTGTTCCAGTTATTTTCAGCCCTATTAAAACAGAGGAACACATTTGAAGTGTTACTTTCCACAGCTACACTGCACTTAATTAATATCAATGAAACATGCTACAGTTGTAAAGTGATGCAATTAGAAGTGTTAAAAGCCAGCTGAGGTTACATCTGGTTATTCATGACATGAGTACACATAAATCCAAAAATGTTGGCCCAAAAAAAATGTTGATTAATCAATATGGTAAATACAAGACCCCATTATTTTAAATCACACAAGACACTGAATTAAGACAAAACAATGACAAATATGTCTATTGCACAGATTACATATTGGTTACCAATTGATACTGTTTTGTGTGCTTGAAAATCATTGCTTTGAGTGCATCTTTTAAAACATTTTGAAAAAAACATTTTAATAAGTTATTTCAAAATACAAAGCAATATTTTGAATGTATATGAATTAAGGTTATTTAATTCTAGTGGCGTACAATCATCATGTTCATATATCTTAACAACTGTGGCTAACTTATAGCTTTAGCTCTGAATATAGTAATGCTCATGCTCCAGTACTTTTTTGGGCTCATCTTGCACATGCTTGAAACAATGGTATGCACTCTCACACTGTATAAGGCAACTCATGTTATCCAGAATGTATGACAGTATTATGCATACTAATACCTCGCATGCCATTACAACGCAGGTATTAGTACGCTATACCCCTACAATGACCTACCATTACAATACATTCTTTTACCACCCATATGCTTTTACCACATATACCATTACAAAGCAAAGGTATGCGTGCTAAAGGCATACACTTGGTAAAAGTGTCTAAGGTAAGACCCTGCCCTACTCTAAACTCTAAATCAGCACCCCTGCATGACCCCTGAGCCCCAATCCTTTCCCTACCCAAACCTTAAATGCGTGGTAACGCTTGCGTTGTAATAGCATGTGGGGTAACAGCCGCAATGTAATGGCTGTTTCCTGTTTTACGCCATCGCCAATGATTCCATCCCCAAACTCCTTAAACTCTTAGTTTGCATCTTATTTGCAGTCTTTGTTGGATTATTATATGTGAATATTTATTATATTCTATACAGTTCCAAAAGGGGAACAAGGGTCCAAGGGAAAATATTTACCGACCAACTGCAGATTCAATCCCCGATTCCATACTAGTTCAAACACAACTGGAATCTGGTGGTCAAAAAAACTATAATGAGAAAAGCAATTGCTGAACATACAGTCCCCAAACCATGTGTTACACCATCTAACTACTTATTCATGTAAACTCCTTACAACATAGGAAAGTGGCTATATGGTTTCCATCAACTGCCCTTCGTGGCCAGTGTCATCATCTGGAATTCCTGCTTTCCTACCACAACACCTCACAGTCAAATAAGGTGCCTCTGTGGATTAGATGGCATACTAATCATTGGCAATTCCTCAAAAAAGGAAAGCCCTTTGAAAAAAGCAGTAACCAACTTGGTCGCCAGAATACGCCTATGATCCTATATAAGAGCAGTCAAGTGCAGGAGTGGCTTGTACCAAATACGCCGTTGTTCGATTGGAACAGCGGCGTATTTGGTACAAGCCCCTCCTGCACACATTTTTAGTAGGTTTGAAAGCAATACTGGAATAAAAGTGTTTGTTTGCTTTTTATCCTTTTTAACTTTCACACTATTTGCACTGCACTTATACTCTCATTGACTGCTCTTATATAGGATTGTAGGAGTATACTGTCTATACTGTCGACCAAGTTGGTTACTGCTTTTTTTAAAGGGCTTTCCTCGGGAGAGCTAGTTTGAGCCAATGGGCATGTGTCCAGATATCCGGCATGAGGAGCGTGTGATCACTGCATGTGGTGGGCATTTTATGTCCTGATTGGTTGAATGTTTCTATCTACATGTGGTATCTAGCTTTGTGGCATTTTGGGGAACGTGAGCCCTTGGTCAAACGTGTTTCATTGGGGCATAGTTCATTAGACCTGTTTGTGGTGCAACTATCTATTGCTGGGATCGATCAGGGTTTTACCTGGGCACACGTTTGTCTTTAGTTTAATAGAGGTTAAGAGTTAAGGTTAAGGTTAAGAGGAACCCCGCCTGTGACCTGGTATTTGATAGGCATGAGTGTGGGTCATAGGGAACTTGTCTAACCATATATCTCTAACTCAGGGTGGACGGGGAGGTCACCTTGGGTGAATCCTAAAGCAATGATTAGTGTTCCATGGAACTCCTAGAAATAATATGGCCATCACTAGTATAATTTTGACTGACATCCTTAACATTGTGCATATAGTTGTCAAACCACACATTGACCTTGTTCTTCCTGGTATTGACACAGATAAGTTTGCTTAAGTCATAACAAACATTAGCATTGTTGTTACTAGAAACAGTATTATCATTCGAGCATGGGTTATGACATACACTGATATTTCTAAAGCCGGTGTTGGCACTACTGTACCTGTACAGGTTAGGAAATACATTAACATTGCATTGACGGACATTAGCATGCTTGTGTGTGCACAGGTTATGGCATACATTGACATTACATTAATTGGTATTGCCGTTGTTGGGCCTGCACACATCACGGTAATCGTAGAGATCACATTCACCCATTCCAACAGGGTGGGGACTGCTTTGTAAAGGCAGGTCATGGTTCTGCCTTCGTGGTAAAAGGTGTTCCTTACAATTCTATGAGCATGAAACTGCCAGCACACTTTCAGCAGCACCTGGAAGGCTGATGAATTTATCTAAAAAACTCTTACTTCTGCGAAGCGCTGGGTAGCTAAATACTGGTGCTCACATTCAACCCTTCACACTAAGGAACTGTTGGAGAGCATGGATGGGTATTCTCTGCTTGAGGTGGATGTATATATGGCTAGAGGTCGTCCCAAGAACATTGACAGATTTGCAGTCAATGGAGGGAATAGTTCCAGATTTTCCCTGGTTTTAATGCATGATGACTTTTATAACTACACCAAATCGTCCATACTGAGGGCCTGATTTAGAAGTCGGTCAAAAAGCCTCCGACCGGTGGTCGGAGGCTTTCCGATCGACATCTTCGGTTTTAGTTTCGATCCCCTTATTACGAATATGGCAATTGGAACTGAAACCAGCCAGTCATTCTGGCTGGCTTTCGACGGGCTCAAGGAGGACATCAGCCAGTTGCAACAGCCACGTAATCGCTTAAGGACAGCATTTCCGCCATCGGTATTATGATGTTGGTTTCCCACAGGCTTGTCATGTCAGGCCCTTTAAGATTAAAAGCCTATCGAAAAGCGCCTTTGGGGGCCTCTAGCAGGGCCCTCTTGCCTCAGTGACCTCCAGTTGGGGGCCTGGTGGGCACCAAAGGTGCTCCCCTATTAAGCCCTGCACTGCCTGCCATGCAGTGCAAGGATTAACAAAAACTCCCTTTGCTCTATGGGAGCTTGCGACCACACCATGTGTGGTCAGTCAGTTCCGCATCTGCAGTGATATCGGTCGGAGGCAACTCTGACAGGCTTCGTAATCAGGCTGTTAGTCATTCACATGTTCTGTGCAGAGTTTTTAGCACTTCTTGACCAATAATGTAAATCACGCCATATACACAATGTGAGTTGGAATCATTAGAACCAAGTGTCTGATTTAGCGTTGGGAGGATGAATACTTTGTTAAAAACTTGACAGGTAGCCCTACCGCCCTATTACAAGTGTATGTGGATATAATGCACATGTAAGAAGGTGGGCAAGACATTTCTGATGGAGTACCCATCCGCCACACTCTAATTCAGGCACTAATGTCAATAAATTAGTTTCAGAATGGCCATGTACATTCACCAATATTCCAAATTAAAACTTTCTATGTAGAGAATGACATAAAATGCATGAACTAGCTCAGTATTTTTTTCTGATCAGTATGTAATTTCTGGAAAGTATGTGCTTGGGGATTCAGAGGTGAGTTTGAGGCCAATGAATGAAAGTTCATTTACTTCCAGAGACACTCGGATAATCAAAATACAAAGTTGTTTTTAAATTAACCATGAAATAATTAGAATACGTTGCTGTTAGTTTCATTACATTCATGCTCGTAAATTGAGTTTTAATGTGGTTCAGCTTTTCAAAGTCAAAAAGATCTCTTGTTGTGGTTTCCTGTTATGAGCGTAAATTTATTCATAGAGATCAGTGACATAGTGAGACAATGTGCAAGGACACATACTTTTAGGTCCTTGAATCGCTAAAAGCATTTTCGGAACTGACAATAAATATGATACATGCTGTTTCATTATATGGTAGCACACACTCCTATCTGTTTTATTAGCTGGGTTTGAAGTCTCGCCACCTTCACTTTCTGTCCTATAATATTGTAAGCAGGTGTTCAGAATTTTCAAAACCACAATTGTGTATGTCTCTAAGGACTCTGAGAATGTATGATGATATGTAATTGACTTAACAACAGGGTTTTTTAATAGGTGCATTTCGTCGCTTTCCACAACTGTAGCTCATTTTGAACCAGGGATGTCCAAACAACTTCCAGGTAGGCTGGATACAAGGCATATTTTGAGTTTACACACTATGTAATTGCTTCTACTTAAATTATTTTAGTCAAATAATCTTATCTGGACCTACCTTGGACACACCCGTTTTCAGCCAACCTGATTTGGGGTGGGCACAGGCATGCCACATGTTTTTTGTACGGGCTAGGTCAAAAACATCCCTTGTCACAAGTATTCATTTATAAGTCATACATATGCCCTCATGGAAAGGGAAATGGCAGCTCCTGCATCTGCTGTCAAGTCATTAATGTAACCATGTTAATTACCTCAACACTAATAAACAGAACAGGCTTGTTGCAAGGTCTATAAATACATTTTGCAGCACAGGTGTGGAGCTCAGAAAAGGTGAAGGGCCTTGGGAACAATGTCGCCTCCTTTCCGGTGGCCCTGGTACAAAGAGTGTCCTAGAATGGAACATCACATCCTGAAAAGCCTACCATTTGTATTGCTTCATCAGGATAATGTGCACATGACGTATTTTAAGCAGAATTGATTTTTGGGATGGTTTTTGACACTTTGTTTAAAACCATTTGTTAGTTATGGATTCTGGATTTTTTGTGCAAAAATTTGTTTTGCCATTTTGCAACATTCCTATTGAACTCCCTAGTATAATCAATTCAAAAAATAAAATGTGGTGGGACAAATTTATAATACTGTGACTACAAACTAACAACACACTTTATTGAGTACATTGAAACAAATATAGTGTCATTCCCATTTATAGTGAAGTAATTAATGATCAGTATCATGCCACAGTTTCATAAATCAGACTGTTGAGAACTTATTTTTTGTATCTTATTAGTAGTCTTTATCGAATTATTATATGTGAATATTTATTACATACCCAATTGTTTAGATTGATACATGAGATCAATATTTAGTTTGAGGACCAGTAGGCCATGTCCATAGGAAAAAAAAACATCAACAGAATCAACACCAACTCTGTGTCATATCACTGAACATTACGTAAGGAAATAATGGGTGGATAAAGGTCATGTAGAATATTTGTGAAGGGATAGACATCTCCAAACATATGTAAAGGAAATGCACTCAGATCAAATTTGGATTGCCCATGTATGTTCTGTACAAACCCCCAGAATATGAAGTAGGGCACATTTGGGCAATCACACATCCAGCCTTTCAAATGTAGTTTAAACAGGGATTAGTACCAGCTACACTAGATTCTAAATGATGAAAATGTAAGCTATGTGTGGCAAAGAAAGAGGTCCAGTCCTGATTGATTGATTGATTGATTGATTGGGGACCTTATAAAGCGGGAACATATGCCTGAGGGCATCAAGGCGCTGAAGCAGTTACTCTGCCAGAGGGCAAGAGCATCATCCCTATGCTAGAAAGACATTACAAGGCAAAACGCCTGGTCTTAAAGGCCTTATGGAACGGAAGATGGGCTTCCGGGCATAAGATGGATTGAGGGAGAGTGTTCCAAAGCTTGGATGATGCCACATCAAATGCTCGCTCTCCCCATCTTGCCTTACTAAACCTAGGAATAACCAGACAATTTGTATCGGCACAGAGCACATACTGTTGGAAAAGGTGTTTAACTCCCTCCAGGCCTGAATTGTAAAGTGTTCAGCACAAAAAGAGCTGCTCCCAGTCAAGTGACCTATGCGCTACAGTGTTACTTTGTGATTGCAGGCATCTCACAAAAAGTGAAAGACTGGTCTCACACACCACCTGGTGTAATGCTTCATCATTGACCAGTCCTTGCCCTATAATAACTAGGTTCAATAGAGGGCGGGCATACACCTGATGACAGGGATGCACTTCTAGGCTAAGTGGGGGCCCTTGCAAAAAAGTGAGATTAAAAGGCAATTGCAGACGTCAAACCAATTTTAATTTAACTGGCATCTGTATGGTAATTAAAATAAATGGTTGGTGTGTTGTGGATTCTATTGTGTAGTATTCTCACTTCATCTTTCCCTAGCTGCTCAGCCTGTGTGTGTGTTCTGAGTGGAATGTTGGTGTGTGGGCTATTTGTAGAATGCCTTGGTGACTGGATGAGGAGTGACAGTTGGTGGATGGGGCTGGGCAGCTAGCAGGCTGCTCCTGGTGGGGGGCTGTTCATGATGATCTATGAGTTACCCGTCAATCTGTGAATAAACCTACTTGGTTTACACCATACCAGCGTGGCGTGATTACTACATATTGTCCCCCCACAGTGGTGTAAGTGGTCAACATGTTTCTGCCAGTTGGCCCAGTCGGGTCCGTGGCATTCATCAGGACCTAGAATAATCAGAAAACGGGCCCCACCCTTACCAGACTGTGGTGAGAGGGTTCCACTAGGTGGAATGATCTATATCACGCTCCACTCTTATGCGGCTAATATATTCAAGCCCTTTAAAATGAGAACTAATAGCCCCATAGGACGGTGAGGGAGGAAGACCTCTTTGGTCAAGCGTGTTCCATGGTGTGTCTCCAGCGTCACCGCATATATATATATATATGTGCCTGTATGTTTAAATATACATATATAATGCAACACTATTATTAAAAATATATATTTTACATCTTATTTGATTCTTTGTGTTACTTTTTAAATATATCTATACATATATACATTTTACATTTTATATATATAATGTATATATATATAGAATATATTAACTATAACAAATTAAAATAATTTCATTTACTAACAATATTATAAAAATTAAATATATATTTATAAAATACAATATAACATTTCGCAAATAAACAAATAATAATCTATATTTAAAAATTAAGAACATGTTGAAGTATGGAAATAATAGATATACTTTTCCCACTCCAGTTTATGCAACAATAGTAAAAGCGCAGGCTTTCAGAGGGGTTACATTTACTATTCCACCTCCAGTTTGTGCAACAGTAGGTAAGGTGTTGGAGTTCAGAGGGGCAAGATTTACTATTCCCACTTTAGTCTGTGCAACAGTATGGAAAGTGTTGTACTTCAGAGGAGTTCAATTTACTATTCCCACTCCAGGCTGTGCAACAGTAGGGGAAGTTTTTCACTTCAAACACATTACATATTTGAAGAACCCTATTAAGGGGCTCATTAGGATCGCGGACGGACTTGAGTCCATCCGCGACCCCAGAGTAGGAGGGAACGTCCGCATGGGCAGCGGCGTTCCCTCCGTGAAGATTAGGATGTGACAGCCAGGGTGGCGGTCACATCCTCTATCTTTAACATTGCAGCGGGTGCAGCTTCAAGCTGCACCCGCCGCAATGTTAAAAATGCATACATTGCATTTGTATGCAGAAAGCGGCAGGCACCGCGCGGTGCCTGCCGATTTCTGCATACAAATGCAGGGGGGTACCATGGGTACCCCCCATGTGCACCCCCCACCCCCCCCCTTCACCCAGGGGGCCCGCAATGGGCCCCCGAAGTCAAATTCCATAAGCTTTTCCACGGCGGAAAAGCTGCCGTGGAAAAGCATCTCTTTTACACTATCCTAATATGGCTGGCGGTGTCTGATAGACACCGCCAGCCATGTTACAGCTTTTCCGCCGCGGTTGTAAGTCAACCGCGGCGGAAAAGCGGCGGACTGAAACCAGGACCCACCAGCCATCCTAATGTGGCGGTGGGTCTTTGGTGGGTCCGCTGAGGATTTTCCGCATCCTCCGGGCCGGCGGTGGCTTCCGCCGGCCCGGAGGATGCGGAAAATCCTCCATTCTAATGAGCCCCTAAGTTAGGAAAAGTATCAAACTCTTTATATGACCATTATCAATTAACACATAAACAATTATACATATAAAAAATTAATAAACAATTCAACCATTTTTATGAATATCAGACAATGTAATAGCTAATTATCAATACCATTCTTTTAATTTATTTATTACTTAATTAATTCTCCTCACTATACCTCCGCAAACCTGGTACCCCACTCTTAAGATATAACAAAAATAAATTAGTATAACACAATTTACATATTTGATAATGAATTACCTAATTGTTTAACAATTAGTAATTATTTGTTAATTAGTCATTGCTTAATTAGCATCCCACACTATTCACCCACAAACCTAGCAATCCGCTGCTCAAATATAACTAAAATAAATCAATATTGCAAAAGGTATGTCATTAATTTTCAATTAAATAATTAATAATAAATACATAATTATTAATTAATCATAACGTAATAAACTCTCCACCCTAATCCCCGCAAACCTAGAACCAGCTATGACACTATAAATTAATATCAGCAATTACATTAAAATTTATAGTTCACTTAAAATTGCAAGCTATAATCAAAAGTATTTAAAAAAATTGTACAAGCAATAATAACACCTAAAATAAATATATGAATCAAAACATTAAGGTAACTAAAAACAATATTTTTCACAACTATATTATTGAAAACAATATTAACAACAACAATATTCTTACCAAAGATATTACTTAACTGAAAAAAAAATCAATATTCTTGACAACAATATTTCTGCATCCTAATATTTCTGCATCACATGTTTTTCTTGATATTTCTGTGTTCCAATATTTCCAACTCTATATGTTGCCGCCCAAATACCATAGTTATGCAGTTCAAACATGGAACCCAAAGTCTGAACTGCCTACTAATGGTTGATCTATTTTTAGAGAACGGTGACATAGTGAGACAATGGTGTCCCATTTATCCCACTAATGCTGGAGACATTGATTGGTACTTATTTCTTATTAGTAAGCCCACACTGCACTACTTGGTATAGTGGAGTAGTTGGGCTATATGCCTAGTACCCTAGGTGTTGTGTTGCATATTGGTAAAATCACCTTTGTCACAGGATCAGTGATTATAAAGAGGAAAGATTTGCTTCGGTACAGAAAAGACAACCCTGTCATTTGTCCCATTTCTCTCTCTCAAGCAGAAGGGATAGTGGAAGTTGATGAACTTGTGGGTGGAAATATACTAATTGAGAGGGATGGTGTGCAAAGTGTAAGGCAGCATGTGGGCATCTAAGGCTTCTTGATTTAGTATGAGAATATATTTTGACTGTTTTCAGATTAAGGTTTATCAAAGAGGAAACAGACACTTGTAACACTAAGCCATTGGTTATGTAAATTTTAGAGTAACCTCAAAAACCCTATGCAATTTGGAGTATAGCGGTATATATGGTTCATCCGCCCCGCATATGGGTTAGTGGCCGTTATCATTGGTTACTCTAAATGAGTGATTTAGCCAGCCTCAACCGGAGGCACCTCTGGCATATAGTGCAGTGTCCAGAGAAGGAAAAAAGGTGGTGTGTCAAAAACAAAAGAAAAAAGGGAGGTTTGTTAAAATAACTGGAAAATCACCCTAAGTAGTTTTATTGATTGGTGTGATTTCCAGATTGTTAAAAAACTGGTACTACTAAGTTGATCGAGTTACTGGATCACAGTAGTTATTAAAAACACTTATTACATAAACGTCGACATGTTTCTGCTCCGTCGGCCCATAGGGGTCTATAGAGCATTCGTCAGGACTAACAATAAAATAGACAAACAGTGTTTGGATTACTCACACCTTTTGTGTTGCAATACGTTAATAACCTGTATATTTTGCAGGGTATTTACTCCTCTGGTTTCTAAAGAGAAATAGGGAGAGAACATCGAAAAAAGACACACTCATTTACTGGCAAACCTGATTTAGGCTAGTGCGATTAATAGAATAACATTATTATTCATTCAATTCTTGAAGATTCAAGACATTTCATCTCTAAAATGGGGGAGGGTAGTGTAACCGGGTTGAGCTTATCGCGCTGCAGACAGGGTAATGAAAGTACAAAGCCGGCACATTCAGCAAGGGTACGTTACTTCTAGTGCGCGTTAACCTTTTATCTAGCAAGCAATGTGGGTGAGTTGTTTTAAAGAGATGCCGCCTAAGGAGCGCGTGGATTGAACTTATCGCGCTGCCGACAGAATTGTAAAAATACATAGCGGGCACATTCAGCAAGGGTGCGTTTCACTTAGTACGCGTTGGCCTATTATATAGCGAGTCTAGCATGTGCGTTGTTTTTAAAGAGATGCAGCCTAAGGAAAGCGTGGAAACGCAGGGAGCCTTTTTAGGCGAGATATACGAATTAGTTATTAAACGCAGCACGTTCTCGTACCTTGTAACAGAGAGTACTTGCTTGCGTCGGGGGGCCCTCAGGACTCAGAGCTGTATTTGAAAAATATCGGGTTGATTAGTATTCTGTGTCGTCACCTTACCGAGATTCAGTAGGCAGTGCAGCGTGGTTCCGCCATTACCCGCGTGTGCCTGCAATTGCGTCTAGTGCTGACTCTGCCCCCGGAAGCTAGTAAATCCGGCTGGGTAGACGTCTTTAAAAGGGGCAGGTACTCTTGACTCACGTGATTACTGGCATAGTGGGCTGATATGTTTTTTCTGAAACAAAACTTTATTGTTTTCATCAAAGGGAAATAAGAAGAATCGTTTTCTGAACATGGTAATCTCTTATATTAAAGGTGGTACGTCGTTGAGAGATTTGTATCATGAAACAAGATGGTCAATCATTTAGAGAATTGGTGATAGGGTATGGAATCATTAAGGCCGTTTTCGTGGGTTCTGAGGCGTTCCACCCACCTTTGTTCTTTCTCAAACAATGTTCTTTCACATCTCTGTGATTTATCGGTTAGCATTTCTATTACTGACCATTGGATGTCATCGCAGGAATGGCTTGCTTGCACAAAGTGGGTACAGAGTTTGGTGGTGTTCTTTTTTAGTCTTATGTTACTGCGATGTTCGCCAATCCTTGTTTTTATCTTTCTACATGTCATCCCGATGTAACGTTTGCCGCAAGGGCAGGTCACAGTATAGATGACATGGGTCGAGTTACAATTCGTGTGTTGACGTTGCTGCCAAACAAAGGTGTCAGATAGCTGCAATGTTTTTGTAGCAGTTGTGGTTTTGCATGCAACGCATGACCCACACGGATAGTGTCCCGTTACCGGTGCCATAGTTATATCTCTTAGAGGGATTGCTTGCAGTTTTTTACGTGCTGGTCGGGTATGTACCAAGACATCCTTGATATTTTTAGATCTCCTATTGGCGAACCTCGGTCTGGGCCAATCAAATTGTCCGGTGTGTAGGATATGCCAGTTCTTGTTTACTAGTTTCTTTACTGCGTAAGACGCCTGGCTAAATGTTGTGACACAGGTAGTTAGATCAGGTACTGTTTCTTTTTCAAATGTTTGTAGGAGGCAATCTCTTGGTTGATTATTTGCTCTCTTTTTGCAGAGTTTGATGGTTTTCTCTGTATAATTTCTTTGTCTCAGTCTGTCACTTAGTTCATTGGCTTGCAATACATAATCAGAGTTGTTACTGCAATTCCTCTTCAAACGCAGGAACTGGCTGTAGGGGAGGTTGTCCCTCAATGGTTTAGGGTGAAAGCTGTTGTAGGACAAAATGCTGTTCTTAGCCGTGGGTTTCCTATACGTTTTGGTATGTAACTCATTGTTCCTAACAAAAATAGTTATGTCAAGGAAATCAAGGTTGCAGCTAGTAGCTGTATGTGTGAATTTTAGCCATGGATCAAGGCTGTTGAGCCAATTCATAAAAGACTGTAGGTCCAATTTATTGTCCCAGATCATGATGATATCATCAATGTATCTCTTCCAGTATAAAATACTGGAAGAGAAGGTGTTGTCTACATTGATTATGTTGAGTTCTTCAAAGTGACTGACATAGAGCCCTGCTACCGAGGGAGCGAAGGCGCTCCCCATGGATGTTCCATGGATTTGGAGGTACATGTCCTCTTCAAAAGCAAAGAAATTCTCCTTCAGTGCTAACTTACAACATTCTAGGATAAAATGTCTTGGTGTTTGGAATTCCCAATCTTTTGAGAATAAGACGTCTTCCAGGACTTGCAAAGTCTCGTTTTGAGGCAGACTAGTAAAGAGGGCTTCAACATCCAGGCCCACAAGGAGCATGGTTTCAGGATTGAAAGGTTTCTTATCTATTTGTACCAGGAGGTCTCGTGTGTCCTTTAAATATGCCGGTGTTTGTTGGACAAGAGGCTTCAGGAATTCATCGGCAAATCTGGAAAGTGGTTCTAATATTGAACCGATGCCCGAAACTATCGGACGACCTGGTGGTGGACTCCTGTTTTTATGGGTTTTTGGCAAAGAATAAAAGTAAGGGGTAATAGGTTCTTTTGCCATCAGGAAATCCGCTTCTTTCGGTGTGATCCAACCTTTGGTCTCAGCTTCATTAACCATAATCGAGATGGTGTTTCTGAGTCTTTCAGTGGGGTCCAAGTTTATCTTTTGATAAAACCTTGTATCAGATAGCAGAACAAGGCACTGTAAGTCATATCCTTCTTTGCTTAAGATAACAGTTCCACCCCCCTTGTCTGCTGGCTTGATCACTATTTTTTCATTGGTTTTTAATGCTTCCAAGGCCATGCGCTTGTCTTTGCTTAGGTTTTGGTAGGGTTTGTTATATTGCAATTTGTCTACTCCATTGAGGAGTGCCTGCTCAAACGTCTGTAATTCTGGGTGCGCGGTTGAGGCTGGTGGGTTAAAGGTGGATTTATTCCTCAAAGTAGTATCACCCTGTTTTGTCGCCCCAATGTTAGAATTTTGATTGGAGAAGAAGGCCTTCAATTTCAAAGTCCTGCAGAAATCGGCTAGTTCACTCTTTAATTTAAAAGTGTCAAGCTTGGGGGTAGGAACAAATCCCAGTCCCTTGTTGAGGATTTCGATCTGTTCTTGCGGTAATTCAATACCTGAAAGGTTTACTACGAGGGATTGGTTTTGCTGGTGGAGGGGTGCGATGCTGCCATGCTGCGTGTCTGCACATTCCTCTGTTGATCTTGCCATCTGAGGGATTTTTTCTTGCCTCTTGGCTGATTTTGGCCTCTCGATAAAAAATGAGGTTCTTTTTGGGTAGTGTGCAGATTATGTCCCATTTGCTGTTCTCCCAAATTGGGCATTTGTTGCATGCCTGTGTTGTATGGGTCCATCCACCCACCATATGGTGGGACAAAAGGTTGGTAGAATGGCATGTTGTACCCATGAAAGAATGGTCTCTGCCATCTATTGCCTCTCCTCGGGCGATTTCCTCTGTAGTTACTCCTTCCTCGTTTGGGGAAATATCCATCCGTGCTATTATAGGAACTATTGGAGGAATTATTAGAATCGTTGTCAGATCCTGTATCCTGAGGGGAATATTCCTCCACGGTATACGGGTGCATCTTTTCTTGGTTAAATTTCTTTAGATCTTTTCCCAATTTGGTTAACTTGCTCTGAGTAAGAAATTCCCGGTTTTCCTCCAATTCCTTGTTGATTTCATCGAGCCTTTGCTTATACACTGCAGGATTGATACCTCTCTTCAGCTCCTTTTCGCAATCCTCAATCTCTTTGAGGAGCTTATCTGATAATCTTTTTGCAGTTTTTACAATTAGTACTAGATAGTCAAGGGTGCACTTCCACGATATTGAGGACCAATCCCGTCGGAAGGCTAGATCAGTCAAGAAGATTCGTGGGGCGTTATTAACCCAAAGGCCTCTTGGGGCAGCTTTCACTCTCAAATATTCCGTCATAATGATTCCATGTATAGATGTTCTCATCTCTTCTCTTTTTTTCTCTGTCAGTTTGTCCCAATCATCTGCCTGTGCCAATGCCTCCGTGAGTTCAGTGTTCTTCAAAAGCGATTGTCCAGCCAGAATTTCATCAATGTCATTCGCATCAAAGCTCAAACCAAGATTGCCCTCCATTTAGAGTATCTGGGTAATATACACACTCCAACTGTGTGTATAGTATTTAGTCCCGCTGCTGCGCGCAGCTTAAATATCAGTCAATCAATGTGGGGGGACTAGGGATTTAAGAGTCTGTTTCATTCCCCAGGGAAAGTACAAGGTTTATCAAAGAGGAAACAGACACTTGTAACACTAAGCCATTGGTTATGTAAATTTTAGAGTAACCTCAAAAACCCTATGCAATTTGGAGTATAGCGGTATATATGGTTCATCCGCCCCGCATATGGGTTAGTGGCCGTTATCATTGGTTACTCTAAATGAGTGATTTAGCCAGCCTCAACCGGAGGCACCTCTGGCATATAGTGCAGTGTCCAGAGAAGGAAAAAAGGTGGTGTGTCAAAAACAAAAGAAAAAAGGGAGGTTTGTTAAAATAACTGGAAAATCACCCTAAGTAGTTTTATTGATTGGTGTGATTTCCAGATTGTTAAAAAACTGGTACTACTAAGTTGATCGAGTTACTGGATCACAGTAGTTATTAAAAACACTTATTACATAAACGTCGACATGTTTCTGCTCCGTCGGCCCATAGGGGTCTATAGAGCATTCGTCAGGACTAACAATAAAATAGACAAACAGTGTTTGGATTACTCACACCTTTTGTGTTGCAATACGTTAATAACCTGTATATTTTGCAGGGTATTTACTCCTCTGGTTTCTAAAGAGAAATAGGGAGAGAACATCGAAAAAAGACACACTCATTTACTGGCAAACCTGATTTAGGCTAGTGCGATTAATAGAATAACATTATTATTCATTCAATTCTTGAAGATTCAAGACATTTCATCTCTAAAATGGGGGAGGGTAGTGTAACCGGGTTGAGCTTATCGCGCTGCAGACAGGGTAATGAAAGTACAAAGCCGGCACATTCAGCAAGGGTACGTTACTTCTAGTGCGCGTTAACCTTTTATCTAGCAAGCAATGTGGGTGAGTTGTTTTAAAGAGATGCCGCCTAAGGAGCGCGTGGATTGAACTTATCGCGCTGCCGACAGAATTGTAAAAATACATAGCGGGCACATTCAGCAAGGGTGCGTTTCACTTAGTACGCGTTGGCCTATTATATAGCGAGTCTAGCATGTGCGTTGTTTTTAAAGAGATGCAGCCTAAGGAAAGCGTGGAAACGCAGGGAGCCTTTTTAGGCGAGATATACGAATAATAATGTTATTCTATTAATCGCACTAGCCTAAATCAGGTTTGCCAGTAAATGAGTGTGTCTTTTTTCGATGTTCTCTCCCTATTTCTCTTTAGAAACCAGAGGAGTAAATACCCTGCAAAATATACAGGTTATTAACGTATTGCAACACAAAAGGTGTGAGTAATCCAAACACTGTTTGTCTATTTTATTGTTAGTCCTGACGAATGCTCTATAGACCCCTATGGGCCGACGGAGCAGAAACATGTCGACGTTTATGTAATAAGTGTTTTTAATAACTACTGTGATCCAGTAACTCGATCAACTTAGTAGTACCAGTTTTTTAACAATCTGGAAATCACACCAATCAATAAAACTACTTAGGGTGATTTTCCAGTTATTTTAACAAACCTCCCTTTTTTCTTTTGTTTTTGACACACCACCTTTTTTCCTTCTCTGGACACTGCACTATATGCCAGAGGTGCCTCCGGTTGAGGCTGGCTAAATCACTCATTTAGAGTAACCAATGATAACGGCCACTAACCCATATGCGGGGCGGATGAACCATATATACCGCTATACTCCAAATTGCATAGGGTTTTTGAGGTTACTCTAAAATTTACATAACCAATGGCTTAGTGTTACAAGTGTCTGTTTCCTCTTTGATAAACCTTGTACTTTCCCTGGGGAATGAAACAGACTCTTAAATCCCTAGTCCCCCCACATTGATTGACTGATATTTAAGCTGCGCGCAGCAGCGGGACTAAATACTATACACACAGTTGGAGTGTGTATATTACCCAGATACTCTAAATGGAGGGCAATCTTGGTTTGAGCTTTGATGCGAATGACATTGATGAAATTCTGGCTGGACAATCGCTTTTGAAGAACACTGAACTCACGGAGGCATTGGCACAGGCAGATGATTGGGACAAACTGACAGAGAAAAAAAGAGAAGAGATGAGAACATCTATACATGGAATCATTATGACGGAATATTTGAGAGTGAAAGCTGCCCCAAGAGGCCTTTGGGTTAATAACGCCCCACGAATCTTCTTGACTGATCTAGCCTTCCGACGGGATTGGTCCTCAATATCGTGGAAGTGCACCCTTGACTATCTAGTACTAATTGTAAAAACTGCAAAAAGATTATCAGATAAGCTCCTCAAAGAGATTGAGGATTGCGAAAAGGAGCTGAAGAGAGGTATCAATCCTGCAGTGTATAAGCAAAGGCTCGATGAAATCAACAAGGAATTGGAGGAAAACCGGGAATTTCTTACTCAGAGCAAGTTAACCAAATTGGGAAAAGATATAAAGAAATTTAACCAAGAAAAGATGCACCCGTATACCGTGGAGGAATATTCCCCTCAGGATACAGGATCTGACAACGATTCTAATAATTCCTCCAATAGTTCCTATAATAGCACGGATGGATATTTCCCCAAACGAGGAAGGAGTAACTACAGAGGAAATCGCCCGAGGAGAGGCAATAGATGGCAGAGACCATTCTTTCATGGGTACAACATGCCATTCTACCAACCTTTTGTCCCACCATATGGTGGGTGGATGGACCCATACAACACAGGCATGCAACAAATGCCCAATTTGGGAGAACAGCAAATGGGACATAATCTGCACACTACCCAAAAAGAACCTCATTTTTTATCGAGAGGCCAAAATCAGCCAAGAGGCAAGAAAAAATCCCTCAGATGGCAAGATCAACAGAGGAATGTGCAGACACGCAGCATGGCAGCATCGCACCCCTCCACCAGCAAAACCAATCCCTCGTAGTAAACCTTTCAGGTATTGAATTACCGCAAGAACAGATCGAAATCCTCAACAAGGGACTGGGATTTGTTCCTACCCCCAAGCTTGACACTTTTAAATTAAAGAGTGAACTAGCCGATTTCTGCAGGACTTTGAAATTGAAGGCCTTCTTCTCCAATCAAAATTCTAACATTGGGGCGACAAAACAGGGTGATACTACTTTGAGGAATAAATCCACCTTTAACCCACCAGCCTCAACCGCGCACCCAGAATTACAGACGTTTGAGCAGGCACTCCTCAATGGAGTAGACAAATTGCAATATAACAAACCCTACCAAAACCTAAGCAAAGACGAGCGCATGGGCTTGGAAGCATTAAAAACCAATGAAAAAATAGTGATCAAGCCAGCAGACAAGGGGGGTGGAACTGTTATCTTAAGCAAAGAAGGATATGACTTACAGTGCCTTGTTCTGCTATCTGATACAAGGTTTTATCAAAAGATAAACTTGGACCCCACTGAAAGACTCAGAAACACCATCTCGATTATGGTTAATGAAGCTGAGACCAAAGGTTGGATCACACCGAAAGAAGCGGATTTCCTGATGGCAAAAGAACCTATTACCCCTTACTTTTATTCTTTGCCAAAAACCCATAAAAACAGGAGTCCACCACCAGGTCGTCCGATAGTTTCGGGCATCGGTTCAATATTAGAACCACTTTCCAGATTTGCCGATGAATTCCTGAAGCCTCTTGTCCAACAAACACCGGCATATTTAAAGGACACACGAGACCTCCTGGTACAAATAGATAAGAAACCTTTCAATCCTGAAACCATGCTCCTTGTGGGCCTGGATGTTGAAGCCCTCTTTACTAGTCTGCCTCAAAACGAGACTTTGCAAGTCCTGGAAGACGTCTTATTCTCAAAAGATTGGGAATTCCAAACACCAAGACATTTTATCCTAGAATGTTGTAAGTTAGCACTGAAGGAGAATTTCTTTGCTTTTGAAGAGGACATGTACCTCCAAATCCATGGAACATCCATGGGGAGCGCCTTCGCTCCCTCGGTAGCAGGGCTCTATGTCAGTCACTTTGAAGAACTCAACATAATCAATGTAGACAACACCTTCTCTTCCAGTATTTTATACTGGAAGAGATACATTGATGATATCATCATGATCTGGGACAATAAATTGGACCTACAGTCTTTTATGAATTGGCTCAACAGCCTTGATCCATGGCTAAAATTCACACATACAGCTACTAGCTGCAACCTTGATTTCCTTGACATAACTATTTTTGTTAGGAACAATGAGTTACATACCAAAACGTATAGGAAACCCACGGCTAAGAACAGCATTTTGTCCTACAACAGCTTTCACCCTAAACCATTGAGGGACAACCTCCCCTACAGCCAGTTCCTGCGTTTGAAGAGGAATTGCAGTAACAACTCTGATTATGTATTGCAAGCCAATGAACTAAGTGACAGACTGAGACAAAGAAATTATACAGAGAAAACCATCAAACTCTGCAAAAAGAGAGCAAATAATCAACCAAGAGATTGCCTCCTACAAACATTTGAAAAAGAAACAGTACCTGATCTAACTACCTGTGTCACAACATTTAGCCAGGCGTCTTACGCAGTAAAGAAACTAGTAAACAAGAACTGGCATATCCTACACACCGGACAATTTGATTGGCCCAGACCGAGGTTCGCCAATAGGAGATCTAAAAATATCAAGGATGTCTTGGTACATACCCGACCAGCACGTAAAAAACTGCAAGCAATCCCTCTAAGAGATATAACTATGGCACCGGTAACGGGACACTATCCGTGTGGGTCATGCGTTGCATGCAAAACCACAACTGCTACAAAAACATTGCAGCTATCTGACACCTTTGTTTGGCAGCAACGTCAACACACGAATTGTAACTCGACCCATGTCATCTATACTGTGACCTGCCCTTGCGGCAAACGTTACATCGGGATGACATGTAGAAAGATAAAAACAAGGATTGGCGAACATCGCAGTAACATAAGACTAAAAAAGAACACCACCAAACTCTGTACCCACTTTGTGCAAGCAAGCCATTCCTGCGATGACATCCAATGGTCAGTAATAGAAATGCTAACCGATAAATCACAGAGATGTGAAAGAACATTGTTTGAGAAAGAACAAAGGTGGGTGGAACGCCTCAGAACCCACGAAAACGGCCTTAATGATTCCATACCCTATCACCAATTCTCTAAATGATTGACCATCTTGTTTCATGATACAAATCTCTCAACGACGTACCACCTTTAATATAAGAGATTACCATGTTCAGAAAACGATTCTTCTTATTTCCCTTTGATGAAAACAATAAAGTTTTGTTTCAGAAAAAACATATCAGCCCACTATGCCAGTAATCACGTGAGTCAAGAGTACCTGCCCCTTTTAAAGACGTCTACCCAGCCGGATTTACTAGCTTCCGGGGGCAGAGTCAGCACTAGACGCAATTGCAGGCACACGCGGGTAATGGCGGAACCACGCTGCACTGCCTACTGAATCTCGGTAAGGTGACGACACAGAATACTAATCAACCCGATATTTTTCAAATACAGCTCTGAGTCCTGAGGGCCCCCCGACGCAAGCAAGTACTCTCTGTTACAAGGTACGAGAACGTGCTGCGTTTAATAACTAATTCGTATATCTCGCCTAAAAAGGCTCCCTGCGTTTCCACGCTTTCCTTAGGCTGCATCTCTTTAAAAACAACGCACATGCTAGACTCGCTATATAATAGGCCAACGCGTACTAAGTGAAACGCACCCTTGCTGAATGTGCCCGCTATGTATTTTTACAATTCTGTCGGCAGCGCGATAAGTTCAATCCACGCGCTCCTTAGGCGGCATCTCTTTAAAACAACTCACCCACATTGCTTGCTAGATAAAAGGTTAACGCGCACTAGAAGTAACGTACCCTTGCTGAATGTGCCGGCTTTGTACTTTCATTACCCTGTCTGCAGCGCGATAAGCTCAACCCGGTTACACTACCCTCCCCCATTTTAGAGATGAAATGTCTTGAATCTTCAAG
Organism: Lissotriton helveticus; assembly: GCF_964261635.1. Classification (NCBI taxonomy): domain Eukaryota; kingdom Metazoa; phylum Chordata; class Amphibia; order Caudata; family Salamandridae; genus Lissotriton; species Lissotriton helveticus. The sequence goes on from NC_136072.1 coordinate 193,662,965, forward strand.
AATTGAATGAATAATAATGTTATTCTATTAATCGCACTAGCCTAAATCAGGTTTGCCAGTAAATGAGTGTGTCTTTTTTCGATGTTCTCTCCCTATTTCTCTTTAGAAACCAGAGGAGTAAATACCCTGCAAAATATACAGGTTATTAACGTATTGCAACACAAAAGGTGTGAGTAATCCAAACACTGTTTGTCTATTTTATTGTTAGTCCTGACGAATGCTCTATAGACCCCTATGGGCCGACGGAGCAGAAACATGTCGACGTTTATGTAATAAGTGTTTTTAATAACTACTGTGATCCAGTAACTCGATCAACTTAGTAGTACCAGTTTTTTAACAATCTGGAAATCACACCAATCAATAAAACTACTTAGGGTGATTTTCCAGTTATTTTAACAAACCTCCCTTTTTTCTTTTGTTTTTGACACACCACCTTTTTTCCTTCTCTGGACACTGCACTATATGCCAGAGGTGCCTCCGGTTGAGGCTGGCTAAATCACTCATTTAGAGTAACCAATGATAACGGCCACTAACCCATATGCGGGGCGGATGAACCATATATACCGCTATACTCCAAATTGCATAGGGTTTTTGAGGTTACTCTAAAATTTACATAACCAATGGCTTAGTGTTACAAGTGTCTGTTTCCTCTTTGATAAACCTTGTACTTTCCCTGGGGAATGAAACAGACTCTTAAATCCCTAGTCCCCCCACATTGATTGACTGACTGTTTTCAGATTAGGCTGTTTGTCATCGAACCTCTTAATATTGCCCCGAATTTGATCAATACTTGGTTTGTGCTCCAACATGGGTAACACATGCCAAATATATAATCCTATTTGTGAATTATCATCATCTTAATTGCTTGGCATTTTTACTCACAGATATTTGATAAGCATGGAAAGTCATTCTGATTTTGTGATGTTAGAGGACTGAAATTATTTCCTCTCATTTTTCTCCAACCCTCTAATTGGTACTTCATGGTTTTAGGGTCCTCTGGGGACCCACTACATATTTAAGTTACCCAAGCTAGCCCATGTGGTACACATGACATGAGAAGGGCTTTGTAGTGCACTCAGTTCAGATAATGACCATAGAAACCGGAAAGCAAGCGTAGAAGAAAGAAGAAGAGTCTGATTTGGTCAGAATGAGCAATATTTTGTCTGCACTTGAGAACATTTTTGCTACACCCGAAGCAGTGATTATGCCAGGTTTATCCTGGGCTACAGTTCTAGGGTAGGAGAAATATGAGCCGATACAGTGGCCACCCTTTAAAAGCACATTTCTTTATAATGAATGATCATGACAGGAACTCTCCACAATAAACCTGTGCAACACTTTTATATCACCTTGTCCTTGGCTATGAAGTCTTGGCCAATGCAATGACTTCTATAATGTTCTAAAAAGGTAACCCAAAAGCTCTAATGCTTCCTCTAGTTTCTCCATGGATAACCATACTAGATCATCCAGGAACCTCTTATGGCTCCAAAGTCTAGTTGCAAGAATTTTGGCTAGAATCTTGGGATCAACAGTGATCAAAGATATAGGCCAGCGTCAAATATATCAACCTCTATTTTGTGATTCAGTAACCTAATACTGAATTGCTAAATGGATTTGCGAGTCGGTATTAGTAAGGGGTGTGTTTATGGCGTCCCTTCTTAATACCGAATTGCTTTTTTGTGTATGAATGTTTTGCAACCAAAATGTGGTCTCAAAACATTTACATTTTACTACCTACTTCAAGTAGGTGGTACCCTTTTCACAAATGGGAAGGGGTGCCCAAGGGACCCCTTCCTCTTTGAGAATGGTAGTGATTTCTTTTCAGCAAATGCAGTGGTACAGCAGACCACTGTCTGATCTCAAAAAATGAAAAGAAATCTTTTCATTTTTCTTTTTCAAACACACCCCGGTTTCCTTTAAGGAAAACAGGCTGCATTAAAAACAAGATTGCTTTATTTAAAAGCAATCACGGACATGGTGCTCTGCTGAACCCAGCAGGCCCCAATCCTCGTGATTTTAGCAATTCCTAAGGGGTGCAAATAGCAACCTACCTCATTTTTTTTTATTTCAAACAATTTATTTTATAAAGAAGTGAACAAGAATAAGAAGTACATAATATAATAAAAGTGATACAGTTGATCCAAGATAAACAAACAATCAGAGGCTAAACTTGAAGCGTAAGTATAGGAAATGCATTCCTAGATAAAAGTAGCCTGTAAAATGAACTAATTAGGTAAAGGCTAATATCAAATCAATAAACAAATGTATCACTCTCAGTTGTTATAATCGGGGGCAGGGAAGGATATAGAGCTAAAGAAAGAAGAAAGAAAGAGAGAACAAGAGAAAAGATGGAAGGGGACAGAAGACAGGAAAGAGAAAGAAGAAGAATAAAAAGAAAAAGAAGGATTCCCAACGGACTAACCAAACACGCAGAACACAAGACGCCACTCAAACAGACACATCAAAAGGAAACTGAGCAACCAACCCTTTTGATGACAAATCCATATAATCATCCAAAGCTTTCCAGACCCTACTAGAGATAGATGGAGAAAGGTGAGCTTGATCAACCGAGGTGTGAGCACTACGCAAAAAGGAGACCCAAGCCCACCAAGTATGATAGGAAACAGAGGAAAAGGATTTCCATTCCATAAGTATGACTTTCACCGCAACAGTCAAAAGGAGATCCATCAACTGTAATTCCATTGGATCCAAGGGGAGAGGAACAGGGGCAGCCAATGGACCCAATAATATTAATGGAAAAGAGAGATGGAACTCAATACCAAAGATGAGAGAGAGATGTTTATGAATGAGGTTCCAAAAAGGCTGAAGAAGGGAACATTCAAAAAACATATGCTGAAAATCGCCCATCAACAATCCACAGCTCCAGCATAAATTGTTATCTTTGAGATTGAGCGAATGTAGACGAACAGGCGTCCAATGAAGGAGGTTGACAGAGAAAAATTTAGACTGCATTAATGATGGGGCAATTTTATTTCGAAGAGAAAGTTTACTAATCAATTGCCAAGTGTCTGAAGAAATATGATCCGTAACTCCATGATCAAAATGATGTAACCATTTTTGTTGAGCAACCGTATGTGCGGGCAGTGAAACAGAAGAGAAAAAATTATAGATTTTGGAGGCTACGTGACCAGATTTAGTCCAGATATGAAAAAGAGAAATGGTAGAAGAGATAGGATGAAGATGTACCTTAGCGAGTGCCACTTTAATTTTAAGAAAAGTATAAAAATCTAAGTTAGTTAAAGAATGCTTTTGAGCCAAGGTGGAAAAGGGTAATGGTTCATCATTAGCACCATAAAGATGGTGAACAAGGGAAATCCCTTTAGCCGCCCAATAGGACATGAGAGTGGGAGTAATATTAAGTTTAATTTTAGAATTCCGCCAAATGGACGACCACCTAGTTTTATGTAATGGGATTGCCACTTTCTTGTCTACACTCCGGACCGCAGCAATTGTATCAAGAATTATAGAACGAGAAAACAGGATATGCAAGGTAGATGTGGTGCAAAAAGAGGCAGTCGGCAAAGGAGATGCTAATTCCTGTTCTATTAACAACCAAGAGGGAACAGGAAGAGGTGGAGGAGAGAACCATAGAGCACCTTGAGAAGCCAAAAAGGCAGTTTGGTACTTTCCCCAATCACAAGGTCGTCTCAAGAATTTGTAAGCAATTCTAGCACGTTTGTCATTCCACAAAAATTTAGAGGTCAGAACATCAAGTTCACGAAAAAAGGAATCTGATAACTTAACCGGAAGCATGGATGATACAAAATTGACAATAGGTGTTACCATCATTTTAAGAGTCTGGAGGCGACCCCACCAGGAAATGTGTTTCGGAGACCATGTATCCAAAAGACGACGCACTTTAAGAAGAGTCTGGGATTCGTTATAGGCAGTAGTGGCGTATAAGGTAGAACAGAAATAAATACCTAAGTATTTTAAATGTGTAGACTGCCATTTAAAACCCGCAGAGCCCATATGTGAAGGGAAACAATAGGCATTCAAAGGGAACATTTCCGTCTTATCTTTGTTTAAGGTATAGCCTGAAACCTTTGAGAAGAGGGAGATGGTATTTGAAATAGCAGGGAGTGCCAAGGTGATATCGTCTGAGAAAATAAGAACATCGTCCGCATAGGCAGCAGTTTTAATACAGTGAGGCCCAAAAGAAAAACCTTTAATGTCTGGGTGTATCTCAATCAATCTGAGAAGAGGATCAATAGATAATAAAAACAAAAGCGGAGATAAAGGACAACCTTGTCTAGTGCCCTGACGAAGATTAAAAAAGGACGACATAGCACCATTAACTCTGATGTTAGCTCTAGGTTGAGAATATAAGGACATTACCATATTAATGAAGGATTCACCAAGGTTATGGGCATACAGGACAGCACGAAGAAACGGCCAAGAGACCTTGTCAAAGGCCTTTACAGCGTCAAGGGCCAAGGCCGCGGCCGGGAGTTGAGATCGTTTAGCTGATCCAAGAATATGACAAAAAGTGCGTATATTATCGCGCGCAAGACGACCCTTCACAAAACCAGTTTGAGAGGGATGGACAAGTTGGGGAATAAAGGATTCCAGTCGTTTGGCCAGGATTTTGGCAAAAATCTTAGCTTCCATGTTGAGAAGAGAAATAGGGCGGAAATTTTTGGGATCTGAATGATCTTTCCCTTCTTTTGGAATCACTACAATAGTAGCGTCAGCTGCAGTACCAGAGACAGACCCATCTTTGACAAACAAATCAAAGACAGATTGCAATTTGGGAACAAGCGCAGGGAGAAAAGTTTTATAAAACAGAATAGGGTAACCATCAGGGCCCGGGGCTTTGCCAGAACGAGTAGCTTTAATTGCAGTAACAATTTCCTCAGGGGAAATCGGGGCATTTAAAAAAGTACGAACATCCTCAGAAACCGTCTGCACCGGAACAGATTTTAAAAAATCTTGACAATGCTCAAAAGAGGTTTGATTAGAAGCAGTATATAAGTTATTATAAAAATCACGAAAAACTTCAAGAATTTCCCCAGTCTGAAATTTTTTAGAGCCCGAGTGGTCCGTAATAGAAGAAATTTGAGAGGACTTAAATGAGAAATCTTGAAATTAATGTAGCTGCAAGAATCTTCCCAGCTCGATTCTTCAACAGTAATCTTTTGGATTTCTGCGCTTTTACTCCAATATGGGCCCTTTTGGTAACTATAGTATTATATTTGTATTTTAATTGTTTTATTAATTGTAGACAGGATGCATCTCTAGATTGTCTAAAGGTAGATTCCAAAGTTTTAATTTCAGTTGATAAATCTGTAAGCTCTTTTTTAATATCAGAATTCCGTTTGGACATACATTTAATAACCTGACCACGGAAAGTGCATTTAAACGAATCCCAGAGGACAATTGGGGAAGAGACTGAACCTTCATTCTCATGGAAAAAAGTTTCTATTGCATTAGAGAATTCATTAACCTGAGCAGTATCATGCAAAACTTCTGTATTTAATCTCCAGAAGCGAGCACGGGATTTAGGAGCAAAGGACAACAAAGTAAAAGTAACCGCCGCGTGATCAGAAATCAAAATAGGATGAATAAGCGGAGAAGAGGAGGACGAAACAAGAGAAGAGTGAACAAGTAGATAGTCAATACGAGAAAAGGAAGAGTGAGGTGAAGAAAAGAAAGAAAAGTCACTACCAGTGGGATTGTGAAGACGCCATATATCTTGAAGCTGAGTGAGGGAACACATGGTAAGCATTTGTTTATGGGATTTTGGAGGACGAAACTGAAAAGCTGAATTCCTATCCAAAATGGGATCCATCGGTAAATTAAAATCACCGGCGACAATAAGATTCCCAGCATGTGGGGTATCATTTAATTTTTTGGTAATCGATTTCCAAAAGGTCGGATCGTCAATGTTAGGGGCATAGATATTCATCACATAAAGAACGTTATGTCCATCAGACAATTGAGTTAACAGCCAACGACCTTCAGAATCGTGATCGGAAGAAATTATAGATAAACCTGAAGTCTTGGAAATTAATGTAATGACCCCATTTCGTTTGCCAGAGGCATCAGAACAGCAGACATCAGAAACCCATTCTTTTTTCAAAAAATAACGCCTCTCTGGCAGAGACCTTGGTCTCTTGAAAAAGGATCAGGTCCGAGGAAAGAGATTTACAATAATCTAAGACTCTTGACCTCTTCACCGGATGATTTAAACCCTTAACATTAAGGGATAATACATTCAAACCCGGCATGGAAGTACATAGAAAAAAAAGAGAAAAGACACCCTAGATGACAGAAAAACAACCAACTGCACAGAGACAAGCAACCAAATAGCAAACATAAAGAACGAAGAGGGAGAATCCATGTGGGAAATCTGAAAGAAGAAATAAGACAGAGAAGCAGAAAAGAGAAGGAAGAGAAGAAATAGCAGGGGAGGCCTGAAAAAGACCAAATTCATACTAGGGAGAACGTGGAAAGGCGAGCAAGGGACCCGTACAAGGAGGGATAATAATTGATATCAATAGCCCCAATAGATTACCTAGTTGATGACAATAAAATAGGAAAAGGGAACAGTCAAAATATAAAAAAAATATCAGCATAATAGTATAAAGAAGAACAATGCAACAAGTAAATCTATAAAGTCACACTGAGTTAATAATCTAATAGCAAGTGTCATACATATAATATGGAATAATACCAGTCATTTTGATACTGAAAAATACAATGTGGTAAAGTAAAAAAGAATACACAATTCCATGAAGATAACTATGTGTATCCTAAAAAGAAACATTCAATGAATGAACAATCCGTAACTGCATAAAACTTACAATATGTAATTGAAATTGAAAATGCACGAACATATGAAAAATATAAGAAAAGAAAGGAAGAGAATAGGAGAATAGAAAACGAAAAAGAAAGAGAAGAGATGATACATATCAGAGAAAGGCAACTGTTATTATTAGACAAGCATCAAACAATGAAAACTGACCTGAGATGAATATTGACATAAAATATAAACCACTAGAGCAGAGGACAAAAAAAAGAATGAGACTAAAATAGTGGCCAACTAAGAAGCAAGCAATAGAGACACAGTAGTAAAGAGTACAAGGAGGAAAGATGATATAGGTAAATAGAGTAAATGACAAGACTCAGAAAGAAGGAAAGAATACAGAAAAAAGATTTACTAAGGAGAGGAGTAAAATAGAGCACAGAGACATAAAATAGAAAAGTAAACAACAACAATAGTAAGAAAGAGAAGCATTCAAGAAATCTAAAAGGAGAAATTAATGAAAGGGGAAACAAAGAGAGGACAGTGCAGACATAAAGCAGAACGGAAAAACTCCAGTAACGGAATTAGAAATCAATAATGTAATATACGATCAGCAGGAAAGAGATGAGGTACAGAGGAATACAGAAAACCACCATAAAGGAGACAAAAGGAGACATTTCAAGTGCCCGAGGCACCAGGATCCTGCGAAGTCGCTCTTTGAATCTCCATCTGTATCTCCATCTGGTTGTCTAGGAAGGTAGCTAAATCAGCCGGCTCATAGAAAATTCTGGAACGACCCTTGTAAGTAATGCGGAATTTCGATGGACCAGAAAAGGAAAAGGGAATGTTCATCTCAGAAAGATGTTTCCGAAGATTAAGAAAGCCCTTCCTCCTTATGACTGTATCCCAGGCATAGTCCTGAGAGATTGAAATTCGATGTCCTTCCCTGACGACATTTTTAGCCTTCCGCATATGAGAAAGAATTTGTTCTGTATGCTGATGACGCAGTGGCTTAAAAATTATTGCTCTTGGCCGGGTTGCAGATTTAGAACGAAAAGTTGGAACACGGTGTGCTCTTTCTATCTCAAATTCTCTCTGGAATGAGATTATTAGAGTGTCAGGAAGCCAATGATATAAAAAATCAATCATAGACGACGATGATTTCTCTGCGTCTTCCGGCAGACCAAAAATGCGTAGATTAGATCTACGATTACGGTCTTCCTGCTCAGTGAGATCTTTTCGCAATGCCGCCATTGAACGCTCCAAGTGGCTGAGGGACCTGGACTGTTTCTGCACATTATCCTCTGTGCAACTGATACGTGATTCCGTGGCTGACACACGAAGAGAAAGGGCTTTGAAATCATTCCTAATAGCGGACACCTCCACTTGTAGTAAATCCGTATTAGTCTTTGTTGACTGCGCAATATCATGCACTTCATTAAGGCGCGTTAATATTGTGTCAAGAGTAGAGTTGGTGTCTGATTGAGCAGACTCAGGCGTAGGAGACAACTGTTTAAGTCTTTTAAGCGAAGTGCCAGCATCTTTTGAGTCTTTATTAGTTGAGGAACGGCCCATAATTGCAGCCATGAAGTAACAGTCCCAAAGAAAAAAAAATGCACAGCCACTTGAGGAAAAACAGAGGACAGAAACTGCGTAGTCCACACCAAAAAAAGTGAAATACAGCACACTGAGCGTAAGGAGCGCCAAATAAATGACAGCGGCGGACTTATATGAAGGGCAGGCACAAAATTGTATAGTCGAGCCTCATATACATCAAGAGGTCACAAAGACATCATGAGAGAAAAAAAACAGCGCCAGCAACAGAGACCTGCACTAAGGAAATCAGAGCGTGGGCAACATAATATCCAGCCAAGCAGCACAAAGAGCAGAAATGAGAAAAAAAATATATATATTACCAACTGCAGTCTCCGGAGGTAAAATGTCCTGGATATCCACCACAGTCAGCAAGAATGTATCCAACGCGGCACTTCTGAAGAGAAATGCCGGCTCCGTCAGAAGCGGTAAAATGGCGGCCGCCCGTGAGGAAACCGAGCGTCCCAGCAGCTGGACAGGGAAGACATGCAGCCATCGGGAGAATTCACCGAAAATGCCGTCAAACAACTCCCTGCAGGTTCCGACACATAGAAATGCCGTTTCGTTGAGAAGGGGCAGTCAGGAAGCGGAGGATAATCTCCAACGGGACACACTCGCCTTGGAGCTCAAGCGCGACACGCCATGCTTCAGCGGCGCGCAAGCCACCATAGCAACCTACCTCATTAATATTTATGAGGTAGGTCGATTAGAGACCCCCCTATGAATCGCTAAATGAAACTCTTGGCGCTACCTACATTAGGAATAGCAATTACCAAATTGAGATTCATGGAAAATTGCAATTAGGTAATCTCTATTCCTAGTGCTGATACATGTGGTCCTAATAGGTCATTTTTTTGGGGGGACAAAAATGATGATGATTGCCTTATTGGATGGAGGGTCCAGAGTCCCAGAGAATTCAGACTCCCTGAATGCTGTGTACTAAGTTAGAGCAAGAAAGTAGTTCCCAGTCTTGTAAAATTCACCTGGAAAGCCATTCTCACCCAGTGATCCTCAAGTGGGGAAGCCTGTTAAAAGTGTGAAGTTGAGATGGCAGTAACGTAGTGTCAATATGATCCAAAGCATACAACTGCTCATAAATGGAGGCCAAGGTCTCTGATAATTTCACTGGGTGGGGTATCAGGTCTCCCATATGATCACACATAGACAGGATCACCCTCCCTCAGTTTCAATTGCAAAGCAGAAGATTATAGGCAATTGTCTAAATCTCTCTTTCACTATTTTTACTCTGATCTGCTTTTTAAATATTTTAAGCTAAAGTTTTGGCTTGTGCAATACTGTTTACAGTTGAGTTGGGATTTCTGTTGACTCTAGCATGCACATTTTATCTTACTCTCTGGTTCGCTTTGGCACTGCCGTTTGAGCAGAGGGAGTCTTAAGGATCTGCCCCACTTCCTGGTTGCCACTTTGGGCTGCCAACTTGGGATATGTAGCGGTCCAGGAACTCTGCTCTCTGCTGAGAGATATCTATTTAGGACCAATGGGAGGACGGACACACATCCAATTACAGACCAGAGTCTAACTCTCTCTGCCACCGTTTTTAAAACACAAGTCCCTGAGAGTTTCATTTAGCGATTCATAGGGGGTCTCTAATCGACCTATCTCATGCATATTAATGAGGTAGGTTGCTATTTGCACCCCATTAGGAATCGCTAAAATCACGGGCTTGGGGGCCTGCTGGGGTAAGCAGACCACCATGTACGTGATTGCTTTTAAATAAAGCAATCGTTTTTTTAATGCAGCCGTTTTCCTTAAAGGATACAGGGTTGCATTTAAAAAAGAAAAATGAAACACTCCATCCTACTTGCAAAATAGGCTCAGATACAACCACCCGATAAGACTGTTGAGATCCACAGATAAAGCCTTATTGAAGATTCTGCAGATCTGTAGCTCTAAACTTTGCAGAAATTCTTTCTATTATCTTACCCCCCTCTACTGGAACAAACTTCTTCTAGAACTCTGTTTGTGTACAGATCTTGAAAAGTTAAAAAAACTTATATAAATGTGTTTTGTTTGGTTAGCGATATTCCTCTGGATATGAGAGTATGATTTGCTGCTCTATTCCAAGTGATGCTAATATAACATAACACAACATACCAAAACATAACATAACAGGAGTCAACTGACTTTTCCTTGCTCTTGTATTGTCCCCATTTCAATTTCTTGAGGGGGAATCCTAACATACATGTAAACAAAAAGTTGAAAGTGGCTTTTTCTGCATCTAATTGGTGACAGAGTTGTGGTGTGGGATGTGTATTGTATTGTGCTGTTAGCATTCTAATAGAGTTTTCAATACACAACTGTTCCAATTTCCAAATGTATGAAAAAATGGTTGGACATTTCTAATTCAAGAATTTAACACAGGGATGTCAGGTTCATGGACACCTGGGTGAAAAAATATTTAGTACAATAGTTAGTACCTTATGCACAAGAGAAGAACATACAATCTCTCTTTCTGGGGATGATTAGTTGCCAAGCCGCGAATAAGGCTATGAACATTTACGATATAGGGAATGGTGTATCACCATCATTGTTCCTACCTGGCTAGCCTGACCTATCCAGTATGAAATCTAGGGCCAAGTTCCAGCACCCACATTACTACGTGGGTCTTACTGAATGCAAAGAAAAGCACTGACAATTTTAATACAAAATATCTTGTATTTGTCACATTTAAAGCCAATTGTTGAATGTGGTAATCAACATGCTCACCTTCACAGAGAAGTACCACCCAACCAGGTCGGAACAACGTCAAAACTTTATGTGGGAGAGATTTACGAATGAGGAAAACAGCCTCATATTTCTTGAAAGTATTCAGTCTAGATGTATGGAAACTGTGTCTGTTTAGTTTTGATGTATGTCAATTACAATGTCCATCCAAACCTGCTTGAGATTGTCAGTCTTTTGGTTAGGCAAGTCAGTAATATGAAAAGGCAATGTCTGTCCCTTTCAAATTTAAATGTTAGTGAATTATCTTTCTCTTAACCAAATGGATAAATCATTACCATTGAGTGAGGTTGACATAAGTAGTTTAGTAAGATTAGTAATTACTAGCTATAATAATGTTGATGGGATGCAGAGTGGGGTGAAGTTAAGTGAGTCAGAAGAGAACGGAGGCCTATCTCAGTGTGCAATGTGAAATATAGAACATTGAGTTCTTTGAGAAAGTGCAGGAGTTAGTGGGAAATACCTATAAAAGCTGCCCCCTTAAGTGACAGTAATGGTGGAGTCAGAGAGTCAGATGAATGAATAAATGAGCAAATGAATGAATCACTGAATAAATGGGCATTTGTTAAGCACATAACCACTCAAAGGCATGCTAGTGCTTGACTACAAAGAAGGACGGTGTGTTCAGACCAAAGAGTAAGTAAGGGTTGCAGGATAAGTAAGCCTTTAAAGGCCTAAGAAAGATGGCACGGTTAGAATTCTGCTACTAAGAAAAAAGAGATGGCTCCACAGTTTTGACCCTCACAGAGAGAAAGCCACATTTTGGAGCTAAGCCTTTCAGACTTATAGGAGTACTCACTAGGAGGAGAAGTAAAAGGAAGATGTGAGACTACACTATTGTTGATAATAGGTGATCTGGAAGTGTAAGGCATCCAAGACCTTCCTATGGAGGATTTCATACATCCAGTGCAACCTCCTCTGAGCCTTGGACACATGGTCACTTTTCTATGGAGCAAAGACCAACCATGAGTCTGACAGAAATTTTCTAAATTAGCTGAAGCTTCCCTGCTCTCTTATCTGGAAGTCTTATATGACAGGTGTTGGGGTAATATAGCCTTTAAAGGAATACATTTCCTACCAACATTGCTTAAAAAAATTAAAAATTTAGGGCCTGATTTAGATCTTGGCAAAACTAGTCCCGCCGTCACCTTTTCGACAGTTTCACCGCCCGCCTACTTGTGGTCCGTCCGCTCTATTTAGATGTTGGTTGGTATATGGACAAAAGACCGTCCAAGTGCCACTGACTCTGCCAAGAGTACAAACCTGTGTTGATGGCGTCATAGGTGAAGCGACTGTCAGCGGGAATCCAGCCAAGATAACTGCCGGGCCAATCACAATGCGCCTTTCCGTCAAGGAAACTGTGGCTGTAACACCTCCTACTTTGAAAGGTTGAATTGAAGGAAATAAGGTAGAAACTTACACTTTTTTATGTTTCCCACTTTCTTTTCAATCTTGAACCCCATTGTGTAGGTCCTTACTTTGCTGTGTATACTTGACCACGTTTGTAATCAACTGCATTGTCACTGGGATCTAAGTTAAACGTATTTTACACTTGAATCGTGTATTGACAATTGCTTTGGCCTCTTGTATTTTTACAGTGCTCTTACTTTTTTTTATATGTAATGTATTAGTGTTCATTTTACAACTTTTTGAGGTAAAATGAACAGTGGATGTGGGTGTTGTGCTTGTGGTGCCTGTGGTGTGCATTAACCCTGGGCGGAGCAGGCGTAGAGCCTCTACGTGAAGTTCCCCAAAGTTGGAAAACAACTCCGTGGAACTTTGCTCCACTCCGTGCCCTCCGCCACAGAGTCGTAGTTTTGCCTGATCTCTGCGTTTGTAACAGAACGCAGAGTATGCAAAACTACACAAACTACGCTGGCAGAGTATAGTTACCCGCCCAGGCTTAGTGTGCATTCAATTGTGCGTGTGTTTTTGTGTTCAATGCCATATGCAAAAAAGTGGCATAGCACATTACCTATATATATGTTAGAAGCAAACACAACATATATGTGTAGTGACACAATAATGACCAGTCTCTACTCCACCAGGGACTCACTCCACCAGGAATCCCCCACTAGGACAATGTCAGCACAATGGGGAAATCTAAATAGGGTCAGCAAAAGCATGCCGACCTGATGGCAATGGAGAACTGTTAGCCAGCAAAGGAGTCTACTGCATCCACGGAGGTGTGCCACTTACATGATGGTAAACAGTCTGTTATTGCGAACAGCGGTTCTGCCAGCCCATATCTGAATATGGTAGGCGGTACTTCATCAGTTAGATGGGGTATTTGTACCCACCGCCACAGAGGGACAACGGGGGTCCCGCCAAGATCTAAATCAGGCCCTTAATCTTTTCCTCCAGGAGCAAATTCCTGTTAAAGTGAAAGTATAGACATATTACACTGCTAGCTGGACAAGCGTGAACATCCGGTGGGATAGGCCAAAACCTAACCTTCCAAAGATCATCCAGGCTCCAAATTAAGACCTTAGTCTAGTCTGCATTTACCTTTATCTATTAACAATTGATCTGGGTCAGTCACATCAACAGATGTGTGTAGAATGTCTCAAATATCTTCAAAATTAAAGATCAGCTGCATGGCACCTGCGTAGAAATACATTTTAGTACAAATTATCTAATTAGAGTTTATAGAATCCTCCTATAGTTATTGAATAATATTGGAGATGAGCAGGACCCCTGGGTGACTCTACAGTTGACTACTTTTGCTATAGAAAAGAAAGTGGGCAGGTGTGAAGTCTTGCTACAGCCCGTTACAAAGGAGAAGAGCAAGGTCGGAGCAGTATCTCTTAGTACAAATGCTACCAAATGACCAGCCATAAATGTACAGCTGACCATGATTGACATGTCAAAGGTGGCAGAATGATCTAAGAATGTAATGTGCACATGGTGACCTGCATCCAAGTTCACCCTTACATTATCATGCACTGCTACCAAGGCAGTGCTCACCCCTTTCCTGGTAGAACCCCAACGTAGCAACAGTCAAAAAAACGATAAAACTCAAGGTAAGAAGACAATGCTTGAGCCCAGGAATTTCTCACTCACTTTATCAAGATTGGGCAATAAGGAGATCGTTTTGCAGCTGGCTGTCAACGCTGAGTCCAACCTAGGTTTTTTTTTCAGAATATGTCTGACTATATTCCACTTCAAAACCTTTGGGAAAACCCCAGCAGAAAATAAAGAACTAATAGCCAGTTTCACTTCTGTAATGATGGAAGAATCGAGGAAATATAGAACCATAACATAGCAAGGGCTCTTAGGAAATTCAGATTTAATATAGGATAGTAGTGGCATGGTTTGATGTCCTTATAAAAGGGGAACAGAACGTAGAGTGGTTGCTTCCTCTAGGGGGTATCCCACCACCCAACAATGCCTGACCACAAAAATTGAAACTGATGCTTTTGTAGATATGACTAATCTTAAATACAAAAACAGAGGTTGTTTTATCATTAAAGACCCCCTATAGCAGCACAGTACTGGAGGCCCAAATCAGTTAGTAACATTTCTGACAATAGTAAACAGCTTTCGTGTGAAATCAGTAGCCTGCTGCATCTCATTTTCATCATACTGAGGTTTGGCTAAATACACCCCTTATAGAGCCTTAGCTGAGATCTGTTTTCCTTGAAAACTTCACAGAAATTTACCAAGGTAGCTGCATAGTTGTAGGAATTATGTTCAATGACTGCGGTTCATGAGCTATTCTCTGGCATTTTGAAGTGGCTATTCAGGGCTGTGTGTGTTACAAACATAACAAAATGGGAAAGTACTAAATTCACATCTTGATGGCCGGGGGATGGTGACTGCATTTGGCCATGGATCTCACACCTCATATGTGTTGAATCTCATGTTGTATGAGAAGGGGAGGGAAAGGAGGGGAGGAAATGGATCAGCAGTAGGCATGGGCACAATTTGAATTACACTGGCATATTAACTGTGATTTATGGAATTTCAAGTTATATTTGTATGCAAAAATCATGAAATTATGCCATATCACGTAATAAGGCCAACGTTCACAGCAAAATTATAGCGTAGCTACGCAAAATTATTTGTACTTTCTCAGGAATTTTACGCAATTATGTGAAAGTTAATTACACACATTTCTCACCCCCCCCCCCAAATAACAGCCCAGGTCTTTCTGCCCTTTGAAGGAGAGCCAAAAATGGAAAATGGCACAAAAGAGAAACCCAAGGGAAAAGTAATAATTCCCATGGTTGGCATGCTTTGAGTCATTGTATTCTTTGTGGAAAGTGAGAAAACATGCAAAGACAGTCACATTTTTAATGAAACAAGCATCCTAATCTACAGTATGTAATAGCGACATCAGAGAGTGGTATGAGCTTGCTTGCAAAAATGGGCCGCACAAAGTCTTACAACCAGCACGAGGTAGACTCATTTACAGTGAATTTCAAAGGTGGTCTCAACTTGACTCTTGAGAGTGCTTCAACATCTTGATGTAGTTTGCATTTGTGAGTCCTCTTGTGTGTGAGCTGTTCACAAGTACGCATTCTGGCCATGAGTTGTGTCAATGTCCCGCCTTTCAATGTGCTGAACCCATGTTCAGGTGTGATGGTTAGATTTGCATACAAGGAGTGTAAAATGTTTTGCAGTTTATCTGGTTTAAAAAATTATTTTGTCTTTACATCTATCATTGTGTTCATGGTTGCTGTATCTAAAGGGCCATATCTGATGTCCCACTTCGCAGACTGAGTTGCAGTGCCAATAATTTCTTTCTCTGGATGTTTGAGCCAAATACATTGTCAGCAGCGACATAGATGGGGTGCCACTCCAATGGGAAAGGTCAATTCTTCTCCCTTGATGTTAAAATTACCAATCTGGCATGTTTATATCTGAAGAAGTAAGCTATTATTGTCTGAATAAGTACCTGGTGCTTATTCTACAAGTTACAATGCTGGATTGCCGTGAAGGGAGTGGAGGGTTCGGGCAGGATCAGTGATGGGATGAAGAACAAGAGATCATTTGAGTTTCATGGCGGTATTCAATGAAACTTTTGGAAATCCACAGATGCCATAAATTGAACTTTAGAAGTCTCAGAAGGAGGTCCAATAGAAATTCAGTTATTTTGCCTTTCTTCATCTTATATATCATGAAAACAAGCATTGCCTATTCAGGACCTATCTTCCGGGTCCATCATTTTTCTATGGAGACACCAGATCTCAGGACATGAATCCAGTTGATTTTAAACATACATGATTCTTTGCTCCGTGGTATCCAGCCTCTTACAAAAGACAGTAATGTTTTCTTACAATTTTAAGCTCATCATTTAGAGTCCATATTGCACATTGTCAAACCAATGGGCAACAGTTCTTTAACTTTTGGTGTAAGTGAGGTATTATTCATAGGTGTAGTTAGTTTGAGATATTTTCGTTTTATATTGAATACTTCTTTAGAAAGTAAAAGCTGTCCATTGGTGCGTGAAGAAGTCTGAGGAAAGTACACTTTGTCAGAGTAATCATCCAATCTCCCATTAGTTCATCAAATTAAGTGGCACAATAGCAGATGTGCAAGTATCTGCAGGAATGGTGCACTCTCCAAGTGTGAGGAATTGGGTTATTGGTAGAGGTAGTGAAAGCTCCACTCAGGTACCAAACACAATACTTGTCGGGACGAACCACAAAAGTCACTAACTTCACTTGTGTTTAATCCTGTAGTAGCTTGTTCACAACTTATTCAGGCTTAACTTAGTGGCAATGTGTAAAGTAGTGGTGCAGCAAACAAACAGTAATGAAGTGATAACATAAATCAAGAAAAATTCCAAACCAATTTAGAGAAATAAAGAAATTTTAATAAAGGAAATGATACCAGAAATGAAACAATCCAATCAGTAGAACTGGAGATATTATATTTTGAAGTCAATATAGTTTCTAAAAGCACAAAATGCCAATCGTGATTATCTGGTCATGCTACACTGGTTAAAGACACAAGTTGAAGCTGACCGTGATGGAGCACAGCCTGTATGAAGGGATCAGGTTAGTCCCACTGAAAAAGTTAGCTTCTCAAAGTCTGGCATGAAGAGTTCGGTTCATGGCGGAAGAGGCTGAAAGGGGTGGGCTGCGGTCCCTGAAGCGCAAAGAGCTGGTTACCTGTCTAAACAGTTGTGGGTGGAGCTTCGCGATAGTAGACACTGTGGTAGCATGAAATGCAGATCTTGTGTTGCCAGTTGACGCTGGTGGTCACTGACGAGTGGAGCGTTTTGTTCACTGGAGCTTTGCATTGGTGGTCATTGCTGGCAGAAGAGTCTTGGCATGAATGGTCTCGTTCACGGTCATGGAGAGACAAAACTTCAATCTGGGACAAATGGTTAGGGCAAGAAAAACGAGCTTACAAGCGTGCTAAGTACTATAACAGAGAAACACTGTTTGAGAAAAATAACGATAGAAACAGTATGGATAAAACAAAAGATAGACTCATTTTTGTAACCAACTACAGCACAGCTAGTAACAAAATTAAAAACATCATAAACCGAAATTGGGCGTTACTTAATGACAGACCAGGTGAAAAAATACCCAAACCCATGTTCAGCTTCCGTAGGAATAAAACAATCAGGAACTGTTTGGTTCATACTTTTAAGGAAAAGACTTTTATCAATCAAAGTACCATTAACAATACACCTCTTCCAGTGGGGAATTTCCCCTGTAATATGTGTCTGAACTGCACATCGGTGATTAAAGCCAAGACAGTTACACACAATGGAGTGGAACACAAAATTAAAAAATTTGTGAATTGTAAAACTAAAAATTTGATCTACATGATCAGATGTCCGTGTAACAAAGCTTATATCGGCGAAACAGCAAGAGAAATAAAAACTAGAATAACTGAACATAAATCCGCAATAAGAACTCAAAAAAAGTCAGCCCCGTTAGTGGAACATTGGTTATCAAACAACCATAAAATAGAAGATCTTAAATGGTGCGTATTAGAGGCGATTTCATATAATACCAGAGGAGGCAATATGGAAAATAAAAGGAAAAGAAGAGAACAGTTTTATATGTCCCTCTTTAACACCTTCCGCACTGGTTTAAATAATAGGGAGGAATGGGAGAGATTGTTTTTATAAAATAATGAGTACTGCAACCTCAATCCACAACCTGTTATGCTGTTGACTTATGTTCATGTCCTCATTGTTCATTGGTTAGATTATTATGTAGGTGTAGATCTGACAGTTACAGAGATATCCAGATCAGTACAGAGATTACATTTCTAGCTAGGCATTCACATGATGTGGCGCCCTACATACACTCTTAATGGTTAAACCAAACATTAACAATACAGAACATTGTTCAACCCTATGTCTGTTTATGTAACTATAGATTTGATGCATTTTTTGAATTTCATATCTTGAGCAACGTGTTGTAAATAGGCTATGAGGGTGGAATACTGTAAAGTTAGCAAATTTATATGAAACAAAATGTTCAGATACTAAGAGTAATGGCAAAAAAATGAAATATGTTGCAATTTATTGTTGGAAAGATACTGTTAATAAGAGACAACTGTCTGTCAGCTAGGAATGTTTCTTATGACTAACCGGTGATGTGACACACCCACTTAGAATATAGGTATGAGCAGAACAAAATGTTAAAATGCGTTAGTGATGTAAAAAGCATATATATGTGATCGTTTAAAAAAAATGTCGATCGAGATTATAACATAATAATGTAGTGCTCTGAGTGAGGAGCCTAACGTCTGAACCAATGGTGGCTGTTTACCTATCTCTTAACAAATGAAGGTCTGGAAGCCCGTTCCAAGATGGCCGCGACGTAAATTCGGGTATAATTATAGAAACACAGAGTGTTTTTTTTCACATATTTCCCAAAAAAAAGGGGGACTACATTTCTTCTTGGTTTACATACAGAAATAAGAAGGGTGGTTATGGCTCAATGAATATGAAAACAACTGAATAAAGTTAAGATGTTCGAGGACTTCCGGGTTTATTTTGCCCGTTTTCCGAAACCTTAAGCGAAAGGCTTCATTTCGATACTTAATCGTACCGCATATAAGTATAAAAGCAAATACATAAATGAATTTAGGATGTTAGAAATATTTAATTTTTGGTACGAATAACCACTGAATCTCTTCCGGTTCACTCAATGTGCCGGATGCATAAAAACGCCGGTTCCAAACATGGTAGGCACTCTTCAAATCCACAGGAAGACAACAGCACGGAGGAGCAGGGAGGCCGAATTTTAAACATAAGGTGAGGCTCGACCCAGGAACCCATGCGTAATAACTTTTACAAAAATCCAACTTAGAGGGCTGTCGTTTAAAGTTTAAAATCACTTGGCACGCTAAGGTTAAAAACTCGCTTACGGGAGTTGGGGCTAGCGCCTATCATATACAGGATGGGTAAAAACTCCGTGAGTAAAGAATGTATACTGTTGATTAAGACAACTCGTGCAACCTTTATATACGCTCGTTCCTCTAAAAGGCGATGGGGCTAACGCCTATCATATATAGAATAGGCATAATACTCTTTGAGTAGATAATGTACACTGATGGTTTAACACAACTCGTGGAACCTTTATATACGCTCGTTCCTCTATAAATACTGGTCTACCGAACCCACTCTTATATCAAAAGGGAGTGTCATGATATGCTCACATCAGACTATAGTATCTATTAACAATACCCATTGTGGTAAATTGTTAAAAATTTTCATTTTTATAGCGATAAATCCTAATCAGGAGAACGGTGTCTGGACAAACTATAAGAAGAGACCAGACTAAAATGAACAGTGTCCATTCGTGAACTGGCCAAAAATTCAAAAAACAGGTTAGTACACTATAGAAATGAGAATATGTGAAAAGGGTGCATTAGATGTTAGCAATATAAAAATGAAACATTTTTTTATTCAGGAAGTACGACTTTAAGAAGTCTTTTCCCCACCAACGGTGGCCCCTCCGTGCAACTATAAGACATTTGCTTGTTTACGAGAGGTAATTCATTATATTGACAAGTTCAAACACCCAATTGATTATGCGGATGAATGTCTAAATCGAGGTTTTTTTGTTGTTGATTATGTATACAGCTCAAGGATACATGAAAGATCTGAGCGTCCCAGAATGCGTGTAGCGATTAATTGAAATAAGACTACCGTAAAGAACACAGGTATGACTTAAATAGCTGCACCCCAAATCTAAAAAATGATGCACTGAGCTAAACACAACATCGCAAAGGTCCTGTTGTGATTTAAAAAGGAGTACCTCATGTAAGACTCTGATAGTGGTACTCGCCGATGGTTGTCAAAGTACCAAAAAATTCTGTGATCCTGGATAGTAGGTCTAGCAAAATTATCAAGTAGTGTAAAACTAGGCAAATGACTTGTACCCACACAACATAAATAAATACTAAAAAACTCTCATTTCATTTTTTAGAGATTTTTGGAGTCAAATGTTTTAAAGTCCTGAAGAAGGTGTCAAAAAGAAAACAAAGCACCGAAACGCTGCGTCGACTGTTGTTGTAACTTTGACTGTTTTTAAATAATTTCATTGCATCATCACGCTAGGTGGTGTTTTTTATCATTTATTGTAACCCAATTGGGAGGGTAATAATACATTTTATGTTTTTTATTCATGACTAAAATTGTTTGTGTTCCATATTCAGTTGTGTGGTTAATTGAATCAAGTTGTAGTCCAGTAAGTCTACTTTGCCGAGTGAGAGATGGTCACAACTCGTATGTAGAAATAGAGTTTTATCTCGCTAAAGCTAGACCTTTGTCCTTAAATATTTAGCTGGCTATTTCAAAATTTGCCAAATCTAAAAAGTCAGGGGCACCTTACTTTTTCTGTGGTCAAGATCCCCCTCCCTGCTATAAATTACAGGGGAACCTCCTACTTGTTTATTACATAGGGCAAGAAAAAGCCAACTTTCAGAAAGTGGCATTTAAAAAATTGTGACTTAAAATCCAATTTCACTATTAAAGAAGATTTTACATCATAATTAATGTAAGTGTAAACAGTATATTTCTTTCTGATGCACTTAGTAAATACGAGGTAACCCCGTGTTATTCAATGGGGGTGATAGACCTTACAATTGTCAAAATCAGCTTTAGGGGGTTTTCAGACCTGCCAACTCACACAATGTCACTGTGTGACACAAGAAATCAACTCCCTTCACATGGTCACCTCGTGGGGAGTCGATATCACATAGTGGCAAGGAAATTAAGCTGAAAACCACTGTAAACAGTGGTTTTCAGCTCGTTGTCAGAGGCTTTGATCTGCTGACGTCCATGAATGGGTGTGAGAACAACCCAGGACATCAGTAACAGCCTCAGCAAGCTTATAGGGTTTTTTGGAGAAGAGGGTGCAGGGCGCGGGAAGGGGACACAATTTTACTCTTTCCTCTCCTCGATTATTACACATCCATGCCATGAAGCCAGCATACCATGTTGATGAATCAGTAACCCTCACAAATTATTCTTTGCTTGGAAGGCTAATAATTGCAACCTAACCCAAGATCAAATGCATTTGTGTAGTTAAGGCACTACTCTAACAATTTGACAGTCATCTGTGTGAGACATGCCTATGATCTGCACCAAGTTTGCAGCTATACGACTGGTTCATCTCCTTAGACCTCACACGACACCCTACACTAACATTATAGGACACTCTATAACATACATTGTAGCAATTTTGGTGCAAGCCACATTTGGCAAATATATCACAGTGTCTTGAACCACAAGATTGGTTTCAATGTGCTATATACTGCTCAGTACCACACAACCCACTAAGCTACATCATTGGTCAAACAAGATACAAACTTTAGACATTGTCAACTTATAGCGACAAACTAGCGCACATGCATGAGATATCTGAGGTGTTCATGGTTGGGTGTTTTAGGAAGATGTCTCAATAAACGACACAAAAGAGGTGTTGCAAAAATATTGTGTTGTCAGAGACAGGATTTATAAGAGAGCCTGTGGAAGGTGATTTTCCAGTGGTTTGTGGAGAAGACAACACACTGTGTTCCTATTTACATAATATGCAGGAATAATAGATGCAAATTGAAGCTACTAAATAACAGTGATTAGTTTTGGCCAAGTGTTGCAGGTGGCAGTGGCAGCCCATCCTTAAGCTCTTAGGTGCTTCCCGGCACAAGGCCCTGCCCCATTTTCACACTGTGTGATTTTTGATTTAGTCGGCAGGTCTGGTTTCTCACTGCCAGGACATGCAGAACTTAAGTACACATGTCCTACTTTTTACGTTCAATGCACCCTGTCCTATGAGCCTTTAGGGCCTACCTTAGGGGTGATTTATAAGCATTGAAAAGGAATGTTTAGGCCTGGAAAATTGTTTATTTTGCCAGGTTGAAAAGACAGTTTAAAATTGCCCTACAGGTTGCAGTGACAGACCTGAGGCATGTTTGGAAAGGCCCCTGCAGAGGTTGGCACGATGGGTGCTACAGGCTTACTACTAGCATTTATTTGAAAGGTCTTGGGTGCAGGTAGCACCATATACTAGGGCCTCACAAGTAAACTAATTGTGCCGATTAGGCATATACCAACTTTCCCCTGTTTGCACTTTAGCACTGGTTAGAATTGGTAAAGTGTACAGACTCCTAATGCCAATAAAAACAGGAGTGATGAAGGCAAAATATTTTGAGTCTAACACCAGGTAACATTTTTTTTTCTTTTATCTTTCTAGAATTTAATATAGCGTGAACTTGCCCCGAAGGTTTCAGGTATCAGAGCGCCACATGTGTGGTAACATGAGCACCAGTTGCGTTACACAAGGACACATTCATTTTTGTTGGGCACAGGGAGATTAAGTGATTTGCCCAGATTCACAGGATGTTGAGCGTCCCTGCCGAGACTCGAACCTAGTTCCCCAGCGACGAGGTCGGCCACTCTAGCGGTAAGGCCACATCCTCTCCCCAAACCCCATTAATTGTGACTCCCGAAAGAGAGTAAAGTCTGGAAGTTCAACATGCCTCTTCAACCACTTATGCTGTATGTACCTACTAAGGCAGTCAATGAACACTAATTTCTTCCAAATGCCCCCCATGATAGGCAATTAAGTATGCTAGTTATGTGAATGTTAGATATATCTCACTCAACATTGTTTCTGTTCCCATTGGTCTTATCTCTACGTTTCTTGTGCCAAAGACCAGCTAGTAACCGCAATGCCTCTCAGACCAGATCAGAAAAGGCAAGAATAAACACTGCAAATGAGAATTCCCAGTTTACCTTATCCAAGATGGCCACCATCTTAGGATGGTTTAATTTTATGTACCAGAAGTGAACGATAGTAGTAACAAGTGACAATTGATGTATGTATACAAATGAGCAGCACCCTTCTTTTGGTCTTCATCCCATCATCCTCCAATCCTCTCTCTTCATTTGAGGTGACGGAGCATCATTACTTGTAGAATTGGCATTAGTTATTTACTTGTTTGCTTTTCCAGTCCCAGTCTTGGTCCCCTTGTCAGATGTGCAATGCTCTAGAAACACATCCATACCATCTTGGTCTGAATTAAATATCATCCATGCTGCAAGCATTAACATTCAGTGGTGTCTAGCCCTCTTTCCACTCTGAATGCAGGTAGGTGGATGGAGAGTGCTTCACTGTTAGAGGTCTCACTGGGAGATTAGGCAGCATAACATCTCCTTATTACCTCTGTCTGAGGTCCAGCAACACCTAATCTCTTCTGTTCTTCGCTAATATTTCTTCATCTGACAAGAACCATATTTTGTGTGTTATGTGCCCGTTGATGAGCACTGGCTCAAGGTGTTCGTTTATAGAGTGGCAGCTTCACTTCCTATTTAAGGATTTCTGACTGCTGCCTTGCCCCTAAGTAAGGCTACATTTTCTGTTTATTATGGTACTGAAGAGAGTCACTTCTAGTTGCTGACATGGGTTGATTCAGTTTCACATGAGTAAATAAACTGACATCTAGTGGTGGATTCTGTAAGGCATTCTGATTTCCATTAATAGAAGAGTGATAATAAAAGTAAGAAATAGGAGACAAAATGTAGTATAATTTGTGTTGAGATGATAAGAGAAAGAGCTGTATGAGATAATGTTGCCAAAAGATTAGGTATAAAGTGAGAAACTAAAAGGGATAGAGTTCAGGAGTGAGGAGCACCAAAATACTGAACAATAATACCAAGAGAGACAGGATAAGAACTAGTTAAGTGCGGGTTCAGTGAACCCATGATTGGTTACGTTGGATAGTAGAGTATGGAGATCAACAGAATTTGATGCCGTCAGGAGGTTGAGAAGTATGAGAATAGAAGATATGAGACTGTGCTGAGCAGAGAATGTTTTTTGTAGTGTGGAACACACTTAATCCAGATTAAAAGGTGTCAAGCAGATGTGAATAGAAATAAATCAAGTAAAAGGATTAAAAACTAATTGTCTAAGATTTTTTATGAAGAATGGAAGTCGTGAGACAGGGCAGATGTTAACAAGGGATGAAAGATCAACATGGATATATAAAAGGCCACTACAGATTTGAAGTAAAAAGGATATGTTGCTATGTTGAATCCATGATTAAAAAGAGAAATTAGGCAGGACAGCACAGGAGAGATTAGAGTCAGAGGTTTGATAATATGGGGTCTGAAGGGGTTAAATGTTTGACATGAATTGTTAACAGATTTGAAAATGGAGATTAATTGAGAAGTGGATATGATGGAGACGCAGGGAACTGTGATAGAGAGAGCGTGCAGTGTGGGTGAAGTATAACATTAAGTGGGACTGAGAGGAGTATTATTAGTCTTGTTGTGATGTATATGGTACCTTAGGTACTGATAGTAAGATGATTTGCCAGACATAAGGAAAGGGTTTGAGGGTAGGCAGGGTAATTTGTAGACCTCAAGATGCCCAATAGTTAGGGATCTCTTCCACTTACAGAGAGTGAACACATTTTTTTTTCAGTGCTTTGATGTTGGGAGTAATCCAGGGCTGAGGATGGGGAGCTGATGGGGACAGTGCAAGTCAACTGTAATTCTCAATGTGTATTTAGGTAGGTCAATGGAGGTGGCATTCAAAAATGGTGTGAGTTCCTTGTGAATTTTATCTATTTATAGCAGGGCATTTGAGCAGAGTTTAGGTTTAGTTATGGAAACCATGAGTGACAGTACAAAGGTAGCAGGTATATGGCTGATACGTTAATAACGTTATGGTCAAAGGGGGAAGGCTGATTGTGAGTGGAGAATGAGAGGGTATTTTCAAGAACAGAATTATAATTAGTGGGTTTTCATGAGAGTGTATGGTGAGAAATTGGTTATCTATATAAAGTGGGCAGGGGGAATATGGATTAACAGAATTGTGTGTTGGTAGTTGTTTGTGCTAAGGTTGAGGTAACCTAAATTAAATGAGTGTCACAGAGGGACATAGTGATTCCAATACATTGTCACTGCAATCAAAGAAGTGAAGCAATGTTTCTTGGTGAGGAGGCTACAATATGGATATTAAATGCTGCAATAATATTAGTAGGGTGTTACTCTCAGGATTAGGGGTTGTAAAGTTGGTGTGAACATAGTAGAGATCGATTTGTTGAAGAAGAAGTCATTGCCTCCACCTTCGTCGTCGCTTGATGAATAGGAGAAAGTGACATGTTTAGTATGTATGGCTGCTGGTGTTGCAATATCATTTGAATTGTTCCAGAATTTACTGTTGTATGTGAAGTACATAGGGGAAGTGAGAGCCAGAGTGCTTAGTAAGTTATGTTGTTTTAGCAGATGGACTACAATATAGTAAAGGTTGTTGTACTCTTAAATGTATATGTAGATGTGCATACGTAGTTTGTTGTTAAGTTGCTCTGCACCACACAATAAGATATATTTCCTTTTTTCAGGCTTTACAAAAGTTCCTTTTGCCAGCTGCTAGAATGTCAGCAGTGGGAGCATGTACACGTTTTTGTGATAGTTATGTGTCCAAGGCACCACTGTCTTCAGTACACTGCCTCCTATTACAAAGAATATTTGCAACCAGTGCATAGCACAGGAGTAACTGGTGTTTCTGGATATTACCCACAGGATGAGGTGGGGAATACAGCTGATGTGTGTATGGTAAAGACTGATTTGTTGAGGAAGAAACCCATCACACTACCTTCGATATGGCTTGGTGAATACAAGAAATTTATATATTTGATGTGTATGGCTGGTACTTTTGTAGTATCTTTGGGACTGACCATGGTTTATTGGTAGGTGTGAAGTGTAAAGGAGTGATGAAAGTCAAACTGATCAGTACTGTATATTGTTTTTTTGAAGAAGAACAACAGGTAGAGCAATATATTGAATAGTGTTGGATTGCTGTCCGTGTAAACACATATGTTGTTGAACACAATGTATTTTATTATGTTTTGTACTGCTTCGTAACTATGGGCCTGATTACGAGTATCAGTGCTATTTATTGCACCATATAAATAATGATACCACGGGGTATGTTATTTATCAGGTGTGATAAATAGCACCTAGTACGAGTTCATGGTGCATAGGATGCAGATTTTGGTGCTTAACGCTCCAAAATCTGCATGATATGGTAAACAACCAGTGGCGGTTCACAGAGGTAACGCTGTGGGGCGGGGCTGGGTGGCGGGGTAGTGGCGAGTGACTTACGATGGGAAAGTCGAGAGTAAGTTATTAAATAAAGAAAAGCACTTTGCGCTTGCAGCATCACCGAGTCAGCGATGCTGTGAGCGCAAAGTAAGTGCTTTTATCTATTTAATAACTTACTCTCGACTGTCCCATTGTATGTCACACTCCACTACCCCCACCCAGCCCCCCGCCCACTGCCCCACAGCGTTACCTGTGCGAGCCGCCACTGTAAACAATGTATGCTTTCCTCCACACCACATTACATTTTGGCAGGATTGACATCCGAAATTTAATGAAGGTTGAGTTATTTAAAAAGGTCACTTTGACTGCTGTTAGTGTGTAGCCTTGCAGACATGCACCCTTTTTGTAATGATGAGGTGTGCAAGGCTGCAGTGTCAACCATGGTTATCACAGGACCCACTGGTGTTGTTCACTTCCTAATTGTGAGAAAATGAGTATAAAAGCTATAGGAAGAGCATCCCTATTAGTTGTAGATCAGCAGAAAATGCTACAAATCACTCTCTGTCTTTTCTCCTACTGCTGTGTAAAAAGAGATGATTCCACACATTGTTCACATTGTCCTCTGTCCAAGACTCTATTGTGCCCCTCTGCCATTTTGTGAAAAAGAAAACATGCAACCAGCACTTCATACAGTGTTACTGTTGGTGTGCATGCAGCCTAGGGATTGCGAGCCATGTTTATCAAGCTCTGCATTACATTTGGCACCATGCAACGGGGTACAAAAGTGACACAACCCTTGAGAGGCGATTTATCAAGCCATGCAAGGTCACCTTACATGGCCCTTTTTTAAATAACAATAGGAAACACCGTTCTATAACTAAATACTTGTTTTAAAAACTGAAAGGAATACCTGTCTGACAAGGATTTCTCTCAAGGCATACTCCCGGCTACTTCCCCGGTCCACCGCGGGTCCTTATCCCGATTGAGTGGAGGGAAGCTATTTCCGGGTAGTCTGAGGATTGGCGCTATAGGCTCCACCCTCATTTGAAAATATAAGACCATGCAGAGCGGAGCGCTGAGCGGGCGTGCCAGCGGCGCGCCAAAGGCAAGCCCGTCTGCACCCGTCCGCAGCCGACCGGGGCCAGGGGCCACAACCCCTGCTCCTTTCTGCAAAATATGTTTCTTTTAAATTGTAGGTCACTTCCGAAACACTCCTTGGAAATAAACCTACTTTTAGAAGAACTTAACCCAGATGTCTTATATCAAACAGAGACCTGACTCAATGCAGAGTCAGAACCGGATCTGGTACAGGCCATCCCCCAAGGGTATCAAATAAATGTAAATGTAGTTGAGCTTATATAGCGCACAGCTACCCGCAGTGGGTTTCCCGGCGCTTGCTTAGGGAACCCTTCCTGGTATTCCCCTGTGAGATAGCAGGGTATCCACAAGGTGAAAGTCAGGCATCCCGCCACGAGGGGCCGTTGTGAAGATTAAGCAAGCTATTGCCCAGAGTCGCAGAGTGTGAACCCGTGAGTCGAGGAGGCACCGGGGCGAGAATTATCGAGTCCGTGGAATTTTTAGCCCAAGACCCGCCGAGGCGGGGAATTGAACCCTGGTCCAGGACCGATCTCAGCTTCCGGGTCTGCTGCCTCTAACCCCTGAGCCACACTTCTCCTACGCCAGGATCGTAAAGTGAGGATAGGGGGTGGTCTAGCGATCATTTTGTTGTGAACGTATCTAGGACCCTATTTAAATATTCCCGATTTATGCCCTCATGTGGTTATAACAAATCATATCCTTATAAAGGCATAAGAATTATATCCATATTTAGTCATAGCCAATGCAGTCCAAATACGGCAAGGCTACTCCCATAGACTCCTAGAAAGTACAACGCGTTCTTTAAACAAACCAAGCCTCCAGCAGCCCGGGAATTCCCCCTGCTTCTGTTTTGATTTGTCCAAGAACTCCTGAAGTCCTGAAAGAACTGCAAGTTCTTAGTGACGTCTTATGTCCAACCTTACGTCAAACCCGGCACCTTCCAGGTATAAATATACCAACAGCTGCCCTAACAAACACACGGTGGTTTTGAGCAGATCGGCTATCTACTTACCCGAAGCCCAGCTGTAACGAGAGCTGAAGGAAGCCGACCCTCCCATTTACGCACTGAGAGAGACGCTGTCTTTTCTCCTGCTGAGAAATCCAGCTCCAGTGTTTCCAGTCACCCTTGCGGGTTTCTGGGAGATCGAGTCCTGAGAACGAGATACAAGACCTCCTTCATTCTACAACCAAGGTACGGAGCTGATTAGATCCTTAGAGAATTCTTGATTCAGATTCTTGGCAAAAACTAACTTACCTTAAAACTGCAGCTCACTTACTCCTTCCCACGTACTAGGCTTAGGTTAGGTACACCGGGGTAGGCGTATCTTAGAAGCACCAGTTGAGTACGTTTAGTCAATGATTTTATGTATGTATATATTTTATCTATTTTAAACACGGTATGGCTTAGAAACTGTACCATGCTTTTACAGTATTATTTCATCATACTCCTTTTACTGTACGCACTTTACTTTAGGACAAGTATTGCAATTGTGGCAACTCACTTCTCTTGCATGAGAAAGAAGACTGTTCAATAAATAACCACTTTTATTGAAAACGCCCGTCTCTCTATTTCTCTGCTCTTCTGGTGAAACTAAGCATGCACGATTGACTGAGTGAAATAGTTATCTATTGTTTCCGTGACTCTGGAGATATACTCCTTATTCTGGAGGGAGCAAAGTTGTCATGTTAATGCGGTTGTCAGAAACCAATCCCTTCTTGTCTATTCACGAAAGTTAACACCTTCCTGTTTACTCAAGAAAGTTTCTAGTGACCTCTGAGCTAGCTGGCATTCATAATTAAGTCTAACATATTCAATAGAGACCTAGTCGACCTCAGTCCTACGTCTAAACTATCGTTTATGTAATTCCAATGCGCAGAGCCTATTGGGAATATAGGAACTACACTACATGGCGCCCAACGTTTGGTAAGGCGATAATTTAACGCTAGATGCTAGAGTAACTCTGTCGTGCTTTTCACACAGACCCCTTTTCCCCGTAAAAACTCCAATAGACGTCTGGAGTGGGTAAAAGGTTAATATCCGCCAAATCTTAGTAGGATGAGAATCCTATGTATTAGTTTTTGATTTAGTCAACGTTGAAGGATATAGTGTTCCATAATATTGTGCATCTAATCTTTGTTTCCTTGATACTTGCTCTGCAAAAACTTTCTGTCAGAAAACATGTCAGAAAGTGACGATGAAAGGGAGAGAGCTAAAATAGCAGCTCAACTTTTATCGGAGGACACAAGTCTCTTGCAAGATGACCCGGAGGCTATACTAATAACAGTCAATGTAAGGAAGAGTGTAACTTACAAACTTATAGAAAATGGAGTATCATCATGAGGTGGTACAGTCATATTTGTGGTAGAGGCCCATGAATATCGGCAGACAAATGTATTCTATTCCTGGATAAATTTTCCAGCAGCACATGCTGTGACACGCGAGTTCCACTACTACAAAGTAGAAGAATCTCCAGCAGAATACGCCCCTTTCGAGGACGTTGAAATTCCACTAACATACCAAGAGCACCAGCTCTGGTTTAATGGCGCCCTAAAACATCAAAATCACATTACCAGGCTTGGTCCACTAGGTAGACCAGGAGCCACATGGCTGGTTCTAGCCAGCTATACACCACATCCTGACATTGAAAAGATGTCAGACCGAGAACTTTTAGTTCAGCTAAAACAACTAATTAAAATACATAGACAATTTGTCCAATATGTCATGCGGACTTTACCAGTCCAACCAGCAATAAAAATTCCACAGCACACCCCTCATCAGGGGAACACAAATAAAATTACACCACAGACTATACAATCAGTCATTGGCAAATTACCCGCAAAACGGGAACAAAATCCATTCTGGTTAGCTCAAAAAATTACTCAGATAGAGGCAGTATTTCCTGATACTACACCTAATGAGAAACTCAGAATTCTGACAATCTGCCTACCAATGGGGATCGCACCACATGTGGAGGACTGTGACACTTGGGGCACAGTCTTTCCTTCCATATACACAAAAACACATGGTGTTCCGTCTATGGCGGTTATACCAGACGTACTAAGACAGATTCAAAATGAATACGGTCCAGAGCCTGCTTTAAATCTAGGTATTAAATTACTGAAAGACTTTAAGCAAGTCTCGGCTATACTATTAGCCAACATAAAAGGAGAATCAGCGTCTGTGGCGATCCGCCAAAAATTGAAAGAAACAGATATAGCAGAACAACCTTTTGAACTTGCCAGAATAATTGAAAAATCCTATGAGGAATTAGGTAGAGACAGTTTGGATGGGAAACCACTAAAACCACAACTAACTGAAAATCCTGAAAAAATCTTTAATAAAAATAATCTCATTACTTCAAAAAAGAAGTGGGAGGGTAACAAACAAACCACTCAAAAACAGTTCCAGTCCAGAGGAAAGTCACCCAATCGGAGAAATAGATCTCCAGAACGGGGAGGCAGGTCTCCACAACGGGAGCCCTCTGAGAAAAGATACAACCTTGGAGATAGGGATAAATTACGAAAACCTGACAGATATCAAGATATTGATACACATCCCTCTCGATCTTTTCAGACTTCCTCACAGAAATCGGAAAGAAGAGGACGGTCAGAGCACAAAGAAGAGCACGTTAAGTCCAAAGACAAGGAACCTGCTCATCAAAGTAAAAAATTACAACTTCCAAAGAAGAAGGTAGCTAGTATTAAAATAAAACATGCCGAGGACACAACTG
The DNA here is from genome assembly GCF_964261635.1 of Lissotriton helveticus. Lineage (NCBI taxonomy): Eukaryota > Metazoa > Chordata > Amphibia > Caudata > Salamandridae > Lissotriton > Lissotriton helveticus. The sequence goes on from NC_136072.1 coordinate 193,694,430, forward strand.
AAAAACGGAGAATGGGCCCAGACAATGCTAGACAGCGCAGCAGAAGTGACCATAGCTCGCAAGATCCTGATGAATCTTCTGGAGACAGTGGACACGAATGAATACATTCAGGTGGAAACTGCAGACACCAGAGTTAGCGTGCCTCATAAAATATACGAAATAACATTACGTATAGAACGGGACAAAACTAGGAAAATAAGAGGTCTCTTTTGGGAGGACCTATTGAAAGGCTATGATATCCTGCTAGCAGAGAAAGACTGGCCACCAGAGTTTGTCGGGGTGCCCACATGGCGAAGAAAGGATTATGCCTGCCTTCTCAAATCACATTCCAATTCATAAAAAAAACACATTTGCTAGAAAATGGGCAGTAGCCCAAACACCTGCATTATATAAAAATCATGTGGGATGGGATGAGTATTCTCCTCACCATAAAATTCAGTTAAAAAATCAACCTACTGCACAGAGGCAGTATCCTGTTAAGCAAGAAGCTAAAAAAAACAAGTCAGGGAGATCTTAGATCAACTTGAATATCAGGGGGTGATTGAAGCATGCATCTCACAAATGAACAATCCTTTGTTTCCTGTCTGCAAGCCAGACGATTCATATCGTCTAGTTTTGGACTACAGACACTTAAACTCTTGTTGCAAAACATTTGCAGAACAAAACTCACACACTGCAGCACTAATGAATAACATCGTGCGCAAAAAATATAAAACGACATTAGATATTTCAAATGGTTTCTTCTGTCAAAACATTGCACTAGAAAGCAGGTATTTGACCGCTTTCTCCTGTATGGGGGCACCAAAGGCATTTTTGTCGTCTCCCACAGGGATTCTAGAACAGCCCAGGATTATTTTCAGCCAAGGTAACAGAATTACTACAAATGTATGATGATGAGGCATTATCATATGTAGATGACATCTATCTTACAGACGATGACCTGGAGACACACTTGAAAAGAGTGAACACCATTATACTTGGGTTCGCAGCTGAAGGGTATAAATTCAACTTTAAAAAGTCATGAATTGCCCACCTCACTGTACTATTTTTGGGATATGAGTTATCAAGTGAAGACAACTTCTTAGAGAAGTGTGCGGTACTCCAAGCTCCAAAAACGCTGAAAAACTTACAATCAATTCTAGGTTTCCTGAATTTCGGAAGAACTTACATTCTAAACTACGCAGAAAGTGTTAAACCACTCTATGAATTAATAAAACCTGATTTCAAACTAATTAATTGGACACAAAATCACACAAAAATTTTAAGTTCAATACAAACAGACATGTTAACTAAAACAAAACTGCAAACACGCGCAGACGAACGCAACCTTGTAATCCGAGTCATCCCAGGAAGATGCGGATTTACGTACCTGACCTCTAATGAGAGAGAAACGGTACCAATAGCTTATAAATCACACTTGTACACAAAAGCTGAAATGAAATTCAGTTCTACTCAAAAAATTCTGACTGCGGTTCAAACTGCTATAGCAAAAGAAAGAGCCCTAGCCGAAGGCAAGAGCATATCTGTTTTAACAGCAGTATCAGCCCTTGAGGCAGTAACAAGACCAAGCATTCTGAATGCTATGACATTAGATCCAAAATGGATACAATGGGAAAATTCTCTTGCTGCAACAGACGTGAAACACGCATTTGATCCAAAAATGAAAAAACTAGAAGATCTGGAATACGAACATGAATGTCCTCTGTCAATCGAAATTCTGCCTCTCGAACAGTACTCGTGTGTAATATACACGGACAGATTTGCACAACACCACGTTGTGGAAAAACAAGTTTACAATGCAGCATGCGTGATTGATAAAGGTCTCTGGCGCTTAGGTAAATTCAGACCGATGGTCACCAAAACGGAATCACTCAGAAACTGTACAGCTCAGCGAGCTGAAATAAGATCTTTAAAGATGCCGCTTGAAAATGCCGATCGCGAATTCCCCACACTAATAGTGTACGATTCGCATTACTGCGTCCAGTCTTACAATAATGACATGCAGACCTGGATCAAAAATGGTTACAAAGATGAGACAGGTGCCACAATAAAGCATACAAAACTTTGGGAACAAGTAGTTCTTTTACAGAAAGAACTACAATAGACTCACGTGATGCATACACTGAGTCATCAACGTGATGGCGTTCACATTGCAGGGAATTCATTGGCTGATGAGGCCGCAAAGACAGCTGTGTAAACGGCTTCCGTAGCTGCCATTACCCGGTCAAAAACAAAAATAGACAGCGAGATAATACAAGCTGTCAGTGCTTCAGTAAAAGACAGTGGTAAGACACTCCGAAAGGCTTTCCAGTAAAGTATTCATACAAAACTGATGCGAATAATGTTCCTTTTGCTCGAATCCCTGGAGTGGGGATAGAGCAATTCCAAACATGGAACACAGGTTAGGACTAATTTTAGAGGCACATGAAGGGCTCGCTTCTGCACATGCTGGAGTTTCCGCCACAGTATCGTTATTAAAACAGAGACACTGGTGGCCACGCATGAGAAAACAAACTAGAAACTATGTTTTAGAATGTAAAATATATGCCAAAAAATGAAGGTATCAACAGTGAAATGACCAGCACAGACGCCCCTTCTAATCTCAGATAAACCATTAGCATGTGTTTACCTGGACCACTGTGGTCCCTTACAAAGGGACGGCAACTATAAATATATCATGGTCGCAGTGGATTCCTGGACGAGATTCATTTGGATGTGGCCCCAGCGCTCGGCTGACGCCAAAACTGTTATAAAAGATTTGCGAGTATTTATTGGCACATATGCAATTGGCATACTACATTCTGACCAGGGTCCTGCGTTTAGCTCTCGAGCTTACAAGGAGGCCATGGCCAGCTTGTGCATTGCATTGCGGTACTCTAATCCATTCCATCCCGAGGGAAATGCGGTAGTGGAGAGAAAAAACCATGACATAAAGCAATCTATAAAAGCGAGGGTATTAGGTTCGGGCGACGGGTGGGTCAAACATCTAACAAGTGTCCAACGTAGTCTTAATAATCTGCCAAGAAATTCCCTAAGAGGTATCACTCTGTATGAACTTTTGTTTGGTACCAGAATGATCATCGGTGACCTTGATTGTCAGACTTCAGTGGTGGAAGAAAAAACCTTTGATATCAAAGATCGTTTGGCTGTTTTACAGGACTTAAATGAAACAAGAAGAAGTCTAAGTAACATAAAGCTAAAGCCAACGGCCACTAAAGAAAAACCACCTGTCCCAGCAAGACCAGTCTGGATTCCAAAGATTGGGGATCTGGTCAGAGAAAAGATCGCGGTGAAGAAGGAATTTGGGCCTTCTTACAGAAAAGCAGTACCTGTCTTAGCTGTCAGCGGAACAAGATCAGTAGTACTACCGCCCCTTGCTGGTAAAAAGGAGAACAGAGTTGTATCAATCGACCTGGTAAAACTACAATCATGTGGCCAATAATAAGTAGTAGGCCCAGTGGAATCCCAAGAAGTAGCAGAAGATCAAACCTTGCTACAATCCAAGAGGTTCAAACTGAGAGACTAATCACATTTGATAAACCTGCAGTGAATAAAAAAGGACTATGCAACAAAGCCATGGAACTTGTGCCTCTTGAAACCCAAATTGCAACAGTTCATCAAGAAACACCAATCTACAATTAGGTAGCCTCTGAACATACAGAATCAAAGATTAATAACAATCCGGAAGCAATTCTAACAATTGACAGAACTGCATCTGGCTACTTCATCAATTTCGATGACTTTTCTGATGATCCAAGTGAACATGAAGAAACGCCAGCAACTAAAACTTTCAAAGAAAAAATTACAGAACTCTTTCATCCATTCAAAGAAACATATCTGATTTCACCATGGATTGAATTATGGATTGTGTTAGGTGTACTTTTCCTCCTACTCTGGCTCATTTTGGTTTTAAGCTTGGGAAAATTCATTGATGGAAAATATAGTACAATGGACACAGCAAGTCAGAACATCAACTTGGTCCTAAAGCCTCACAGAACTTCTCACATTGAAAAAATAGAACTATCATCAGTGAACATCACAGCAATTCCTATACCTGGTGGTGTAGCATGGGACGCTACTGATTACGAAATCTATGGCCCGATTGAACACTTGAAATATCCACACCAATTCAAGGTTTCATTAAGTGACTTTGTGACACCAAGTACTTTCTCTGATGATTGGGACTTTGAAAATATTAATAATATGATGTCAGATTTAGAAATGTCAGCAAAATTCACAGAGAATGATTATTTAGAAGGCTCATCAAATTATGAAGAAATGTATTGCTATAATCATTTTGGTCATCACTATTTGCATAAATCTGCTAATCCTAGAAATGTTTTTACTTATAATCAATGGGAACATTGCCCAACACCGCCAAAATGCAGCTCAAAAGCATTTTATGAGAAATTCCCATACTCCTCAGGGTTTAACAACACAGATCCAGAACCGTTTTATTTTAAAATGTTAAATAAGACAGGAATGAAAAACATGTTGACAAATACTAAATTGATTTATTCTGAAAAAATTTATGAAAAAATGTCTACATTTGGTTTTGAATTTTGGAAAAACAACATTGAAACAAAAACCATTTGGGGTACAAAAGATTTGCAGGTACAAGGTCTAGAATCATTATTTAGAGCCTGCATGATCCCAGAACAGATAATATTCCTGAATGACACCATTCAACAAACAACCTGTCTTGGCCTAGCCAAGATAAAGGACTTAAACAAACCGTCTATTCCAAAGCCCATACCTTATAGTAATAGCACTACAGATGTGGAGATAGACGTATCCCATATTTTACAACAAAACAGAACTTATCCTGATTGGAAAAAATGGTTGATCTGGCCCACAGACACTATTAACTGTCAAGATAGATTCCTGAATAAAAGACAGGGTTCAAACAGAACAGGCAAGACCCAAGATATTCCCAGAGACAACATCCAGGGATAATTACAACATACAGTGTAGGTAAACTATGCCTCGAATGGCTACAGAAATCCACACTGCCTGAAATTAAGCAACACTTGACTTTACTTAAAGAAGGTGCTGACTTGCGAGATTTCATATTGGGACCTCGCAAACAGCGTCAAAAACGTTTCATATACGGCCGTATATACGCTGCTTACAACGAAGCTTGGAAAGTAATGCAAATTGAAACTGCTGAAAAAATACGAGAAATTGATCGTATTCATTTGGAAAAATCACTGTCTGTAGTGGACAATGGGTTAACGACTCTGTCCTCCAGAATTTATTCACTGGACAGCATTGTATTATCTGCTATTGATATAAATAGAACAGGATATGCTAATGTTGCAACATGGCCAGTCCCAATTGAGTTCTATTGTACAACTAGGCTGGACGTTACAAAATCTGCGTTCAGGCTACGTGCCATGGCGTCTAATCAACAAAACGTCATTAATTTCTATCTTTAACCTTACAGATAAACACATCTCTTTGGCACAAAAAGGAGCAGACTATACGATACTGAGCATTGAAAAACTCGAAAAGTTACCATTGACAATGTCAGAACGACCTGTCATTAAATTAATACATGGTACAATCACAATTCCGATAACGACTTTTCAGTTTCAATATTGCCAAAAGTATATACCAGCAGGCCTGTATGAAAGGTTGGGTAAAGGATACATCAAGTCGACCTGGAATTGACCTTATACACATAGATGTTATAGTGAAGGGAAAAAAGAAGTATTCCTTAGTGGTAACAACTGTAAAAATTCACTAAGCGGTACACTTCTGTGTCAAGGTATTAACTTGCATGGAGCCTGCGAAGGTTCATCAAATAACCTTTCATGTCATCTGCACGGCACCCCTGCAACACAGATAGAGCCTTTTTTCAGACAGCTTTCCAATGGCAGCTACGTTATAATAAGTGACCACAGCTGTCGTGGCATGGTGCCAGGAATAGCCTATCTCGTGAGCGTTACTTCCAGGGTCATTTGCTGTATGCAAGTATTGTATCCAAACAGCAAACCAGACAAGGAGGCAGCAATATGGCCTTCTCTGAATGTCTCTTCTATTCAAATTGATACTTTAAGCAGAGTGAAGTCTATTCTTTTACGGACAATTGTGCCTTTAACCTCGTCCAAAGAGACGTATGATCTGCAAGTTGCAAGGACAGCGGCAGAGATACATACATTATTATCAACAAATTGCCCCGTACATTTCGTAGAAATGTTAGGTCAAATCTTAAACATGTCTGATACCAGTGGCATCGCACATGTATTTAAGACAATTTTTTCGGGACTATTAGCACCCTTTGAAGCAGTCCTGAGCATCTTCCCGAATTTCGTGCACTCTGTGTTCGGCGACCTGCCTCTCATCTTGGGACTCGTAGCAGGAATTTTATTTTTGTTCCTTCTGCTCCGATATGGCAAGTCAAGTCACAGACAAAGCCCAGGCACCAATGGAAGAAACGATCCTAGCAATGAGATACCGAGAAAGGATTACTAAGGTCCTCGGCTTGGCGAAGCTAAGAGATCTGAATACTACCTGGTTTCTTTCATTCAGACCAATCTGGCAAGATTGCATCTTACCTGTTCTACGATGCCTGCTATGCGGAGAAGAATGCGTGTTGGACGTCTGTCTTACACTACCATCAGCAGTACCTATGGATGTCGATACTTTGCTTGGTTCGGTAACGGCTCATGCAACATGTTGTCCCTAGCGGCTACCTATTCTGATGACGGCATTCGTTGAGACCTCACCATTGCGATTAGGTGGCGGTGAGGTACGAGATGAAAGCGGCACACAGGTACAACCTTCAGTGAGCATTGCTGATCCAGACATAGATGATGGCAATGAGTCTCACATATGCACTATTTCTACTTTTACGGACCTGGTCCAACTTTCACCTACTGTTGTAGACAAATTCTTTGCCAGCCTATCTGAGTTAATGTTCTCTCCTAGCAACGAGAATAATTATTGAATAAACTTTTGAAAACATGAGCACACAGCGTTCCCTGAACTCCGAATTCGGCCTTCAGTTTTGATAAACAGAACTCCTAAAAAGCTTTTGGAACTATTTTTTGCCCTGAAAGCGAAATTCTTTTCCCGTTCCCAAAGTATTTACCTTTTTTTGGCACATGGTACTCTGCTTAAAGTAGAACTATTCTTAGAGAACAAGCAGCCACATGCATCAAGTGATTTAGGAATCGCAAACGGTGCGAATCGCAAAAATCGGCCGTTTGCGATTCCTAAATCACTATTTGGGATGCATCAATCAAAAATACAAGAAATCGCTATTTTTTGCGATTTCTAAAAATGCGATTGCATTTAAGGAATCGCAATTTGCGATTCTTTAAATGCAATGCATGACACCTAAAAAAATTGCGAATTCGCAATTAGGAGCAAAAAATTACCATGAGGTTGGACCTCATGGTAATTTGCGAAAAATCTGAAAAATGCAATTTTGTGCATTTTTCAAACTGTCATGTTGTGCACACACATGCCCTTAGGGCATGTCTGTGCACAACATATGTGCATAGATTGATTTCAGGGGTGCAACAGGGTGTCCTCTGGACACCCCTGCACCCTTGAAATCGCAATCTCAATTTGCGATGAGCTAATTGCGATTCGCAAATTGAGATTGTCTTCCCATTCATTCCTATGGGCCTTTTGGCCCATAGGAATCAATGGGAAGGGATTCCTTAATTGCGATTCGCAAATTGTGAATCGCAATTAAGGAAAAATAAGGAATCGCTAAAAAAAATTGCGAATTTTTGATGCATTGCCGTTTGCAATTCCTTAATTGTGATTCCTTAATTTTCGCAATTAAGGAATCGCAAACAGAAACAATGATGCATGTACCTGAAGATTTCTATTTTTAAATTCTAGAGACAATATTTTGATTCAGCCTCTAGCACATTTACAGTATTGTATAAATATGTGATGAAATGGTCTCGACCTTCGCTTCTGTATTAAGAGCCATTTCATAAATGTAATTTTCATGATTCATTCAGTCATCAATCCTATGTACAATATATGCATAACCTGAATGATATCATTGCTTGAAAAGCGTACAGTATAATACTCATTTTTCGTGTACATACCATTTCAAATGCATTTTATGTATTTTGGGGTGGGCTGGAAAACAAATGCACAGGTATGCGTTTAATATTGCTTAGTATTTAGTAATGATGGACATTATACGTGGAGTGGGTGTTGTGAACGTATCTAGAACCCTATTTAAATATTCCCGTTTTTATGCCCTTATGTGGTTATAACAAACAAATCCTTATAAAAGCATAAGAATCATATCCATATTTAGTCATAGCCAATGCAGCCCAAATACGGCAAGGCTACTCCCATAGACTCCTAGAAAGTACAACGCGTTCTTTAAACAAACCAAGCCTCCAGCAGCCCGGGAATTCCCCCTGCTTCTGTTTTGATTTGTCCAAGAACTCCTGGATTCCTGAAAGAACTGCAAGTTCTTAGTGACGTCTTATGTCCTACCTTACGTCAAACCCGGCATCTTTCAGGTATAAATATACCAACAGCTGCCCTAACAAACACACAGTGGTTTGGAGCAGATCGGCTATCTACTTACCCGAAGCCCAGCTGTAACGAGAGCCGAAGGAAGCCGACCCTCCCTTTGACGCACCGAGAAATCCAGCTCCAGTGTTTCCATTCACCCTTGCGGGTTTCTGGGAGATCGAGTCCTGAGAATGAGATACAAGACCTCCTTCATTCTATAACCAAGCTACGGCGCTGATTAGATCCTTAGAGAATTCTTGATTCAGATTCTTGGCAAAAACTAACTTAACTTAAAACTGCAGCTCACTTACTCCTTCCCACGTACTAGGCTTAGGTTAGGTATACCGGGGTAGGCGTATCTTAGAAGCACCAGTTGAGTACGTTTAGTCAATGATTTTATGTATGTATATATTTTATCTATTTTAAACACGGTATGGCTTAGAAACTGTACCATGCTTTTACAGTATTATTTCATCATACTCCTTTTACTGTACGCACTTTACTTTAGGACAAGTATTGCAATTGTGGCAACTCACTTCTCTTGCATGAGAAAGAAGACTGTTCAATAAATAACCACTTTTATTGAAAACGCCCATCTCTCTATTTCGCTGGTCTTCTGGTGAAACTAAGCATGTACGATTGACTGAGTGAAATAGTTATCTATTGTTTCCGTGACTCTGGAGATATACTCCATATTCTGGAGGGAGCAAAGTTGTCATGTTAATGCGGTTGTCAGAAACCAATCCCTTCTTGTCTATTAAGGAAAGTTAACACCTTCCTGTTTACTCGAGAAAGTTTCTAGTGACCTCTGAGCTAGCTGGCATTCATAATTAAGTCTAACATATTCAATAGAGACCTAGTCGACCTCAGTCCTACGTCTAAACTATCGTTTATGTTATTCCAATGCACAGAGCCTATTGGGAATATAGGAACTACACTACAATTTATAAAGACTGCTATAAGTGCCGCATCTCTTCCAATCTGTTACCGGAGTGTGAAAGTCTCTCTTTTGCTATAGACTTCTCTCCCACCAATACCCTTTCGGGGATACTCATATATCGTCCCCCTGGAACCTTAGGACAATTTCCTAACATCCTTCCTTCCATCATAGCCAGCCTAGCATGCTCTCCAGCGAATTTTACACTGTTAGGAGACCTTAACATTCACTTTGGCAACATCTCCGACCACACTGCCCTAGATATGGTAGCAAGCCTCTCCGGCCTGCAAATAACCCAACTAGTACTTGGCCCGACTCACATTAAAGGTCATTTACTTGACCCTGTTTTCAGTAATTGTACAGATTTTACATTGGGAACTCTCTCCCCTCTTCCGTGGTCAGACCATTTTTTTATCCCCCTCCTTTGGATCACTTCTGACTGGCACCCCCACCCTAATATTACAAAACTCAAGCAAAGAAACTGGGCTAAACTCCCCTTGGATGTCTGGCTAACAGCCTTAGATACCTCCAGACCGCCTAATAATCCAGACCCCATCTCAGCTAACGAGGAGTATAACAGTTGAATTTCAAAATCGTTAGACTCCGTACTCCCCTTGAAATGTATTGAATCTAAGCACAGCGCAAAGACTGCCCCATGGTACTCCGCTGGATTACAAGGATTGAAACGTAAATGTAAAGGATTAGAAAGGAAATGGAGATTGGATTACTCCCTGTTAGACCTGACATCATTGGCGTGAGTCTCCCTTCCATTTTTGACGGATTGCCTCCTCTGTTTTGACATATTTTTGCTGGTTGTATGTTTTGGGCACTGTGCCACTGCTAATCAGTGCCACAGTGCAAGTGTTCCCTATGTTAAATTGATATACTGATTGGATTCCATGATTGGCTTATTCGATCTACAGTCAGCCCCTAGTACAGTGCACCAGGTGTGCCCAGGGCTTGTAGAGCAAATGCTGCTGGAGGGCTTGCAGCACTGGTTGTGCCACCCACAGAAGTAGCTTGTAAAGTGTGTCTCAGGCCTGCCATTGCAAGGCCTGTGTGTAATCTGTGACTACCATGTCGACTTGGTCAAGTGCACCCACTTGCCAGTCCCTAAACCTTCCCTTTGCTTCATATTAGACACCCCTATGGTAGACCCAAGGGCAGGGTGCATTGTAAGTATAAGGTAGGACATGCTCTGATGTCTGTAGCATGTGCTAGTAGTGAATTACAGCCATTTTCGTTTTTCACTATTGAAGGCTACCTTTTCTCATAGATTAGAATGGGCAGTGAAGATTGTTACTTCCCTACAATCCTAACTGACTCAGGGAACATGGTAGGAATTCGAGTTTAGTATGCCTGAACACTCAGAATAATAAAATACATCTTTTAGTAAAGTTTATTTTAGTATTCTATGTTTGCAAATACCACTTTTAGAAAGTAGGTATTTGCTTGCCTAACCAGTTGAGCCCGCCTCTGCTGACTTGTGTATACCTTGTCTGGGTTTGTGTGTGACAGGGCTGGGAAAATTCCAGGAGACAGTCTGGGACAGCCCAGTGGTGAATAGGGAGATTTACCTCCAGATGGGAGGGGGAGAGTGCACCTGGGACCTGAATAGGGCTAGGCCTTCCCTCCACAATGCTGGCTCCACCTCCTGTGGCTTGTCTGATGTCTCTGCCCTGCACAGTGAAAGGAGAAGGGGAATCCTGTCAACAGAGTACTCCAGAGCTGCATCTTCCCCCCCCTGTGCTGGCTCCACCTCCTGTGGGGCGTCTGAAGTTTCTGCCCTGCACAGTTAAAGGAAGAGAAGAGTCATGTAAACACAGTGCTCAGGAACTGGTTTAAACTAGGCAGAGGCCTCTCTGCCTTCAGAGAACAAAGGATTTTTTGGTATAAATATTGGGACCCAGTCCCCCAGACTTTAGATCACTTCTGGAACAAGAAACCTTTCTGCCAAGGAGAAGAACCAAGGAAGCTGCAGGAGTTTGGACGGCCCCTCTGCCAGTGTGCTGTTTGCTGGGTTGGCCTGCAGTGGTTGCTTCATTGCCAAGGGAAAGGAGAAGGAACTTTGTAAGGACTTTCATCTACAGAATATTCTCCAAGGGCTTGAACTGTGCTTGCCTCCTGCTGAAGTCTCAGGGCCAAAAGACTTTACCTCCAGCTCCCTCCTGAATTTCCTTGCTGGGAATTCTGACTCCAGTCACTTGCGTGCCGCTGGGAGCTGGAAGCGCGACGCATCGAGAAGAAGCGTGTCGCCGCCGCAGCTGAAATCATCGCAACGCCGGAGAAGCGAGAGTTTGTCGCATCTCCCTGGAAGCGTGTGTTCATCGAAGCTGTCTGCTGTCGCATCGCCGGAGAAGCGCGATGCATCAAGAGAGCTGTCATCGCATCACCGGAGAAGCGCATCGCAGGGCCTGTCACGGCTCCAAAGTACAGAGTCGTCGCAAGGCTGCCAGGGCATCACCGCATCGTCATCGCATCGCCGAAACAAGGGCGCCATCTTCTCGCATCACAACTGGATCATCGCATCGTCATCGCATCGCATAAAGGCGCCATCTTGCGCACAGCAAAAGGTCAAGAATCTACGCATCACCTCCGCACTGGTAAGGCTCACAACGAGTCCCCTACTCTGCGCAAGCATTGAGGAAGGACGCAACCATTCCCCCGGGTCACGGAACCGACGCATCTCCCCTTCTGCGAGCCTTTTTGTTTACTTTGCATGCCACATCCCAGAACTTTGTTGAGAACTTTGTTGCATTTACCATCAACTTGAATTAAGAGACTTTCATCATCTTTTAAGTAACCTTTAGTATAGTATTGTGGATTTTTGTTGTTTGTGGTCTTGTGTTTAAGTCTATATAAAGAATACCTATTTTTATAAAACCTGTGTTGTGTCCATCTGTAGTGCTATCACTGTATTACTGTGTATATTCACAAATGCTTAACACACTGCCTCTGAGATAAGCCTGTCTGCTCATGCCAAGCTACCAAGGGAGCGAGCAGGGGTTATTAAAGAGAGTAATCCCCTTCTCCTGACTTAGAAGTAAGGGTCCCTATTTGGACAAAGGTGATAACCATTGCCAACTAGAGACCCCCAGATCTAACACTCCCCCTCCAGGAAAATTGCCTATAAAAAAAAAAATCAACGCAGCAGCTTCTAAACCAAAAGAGCCATCTGACCACACTAATATACAGGCCTGCTGTAACAATCTGGCCCAGTTCTTTTTTCAAAAGACACAAAATATTTACACCTCTTTCCCCCCTATTCCAACTGATTCTCTGCTGACTGTACACTCTGGTTTATATATACAACCTCGGGCTATCTTCCAGTCTGTTCCTGCTCTCAACCCTACTACATTAGACCCTATCTTGCGCCAGGTGAAATCAGGCTCGCTAATGATCCAGCCCCTCCGCGTACTCTGCTTTCAGCTACCCATAATGTCCTTCCAATTATACTCAACTTGCTTAATGCTCCGCTTTCTTCAAGCTCTGTCCCACCCCACTGGAAGCGCGCTATGGTAAAGGCCCTCCTCAAAAAACCTAATCTATCCTAGCAATTATCGCCCAATTTCCCTGCTCCCCTGGTTGAGCAAGATCTTGGAAAAATATGCCAACATGGTATTAGTAGAGTTCCTTGAGACTAACCACCTGCTTGACCTTTCTCAGACAGAATTCCGTCCCATGCATGAGACCGACACTGCGTTCGTGGCAGTGACGGAGGAGGCAAGGAAGATCTTAGACCAGGGAGGATCGGCCGCTATAATCCTCCTTGATCTTAGTGCCGCCTTCGACACTGTAAACCACAATATTCTACTTCAGCGGCTCTCCAGTCTAGGAGTTTCAGGGAAAGCCATTGCTTGGTTTGGATCCTTTCTCTCCGATCACTCTTTTCAAGTGTTTGAGGGCGACACCACTTCTCCAAGTAAGCCTCTCGACTGTGGTGTGCCGCAGGGCTCTTCTTTGAGCCCTACGTTATTTAATATATATATATGAGCCCCCTAGCTGAGATAGTTCGTCCGTTTGGAATAAAAATCATTACCTACGCTGATGACACCCAGCTAGTGGTGGCTCTCAATCAATCACACACAGCGCCCAACGGTCTTGGGGACTGCCTGGAGGAGGTCACCAAATGGATGACTCTGTCATGCCTCAAACTCAATGGCAAAAAAACTGAGCTTATGCTCCTAGGTAATTCCCCTTTGCTCACCATCAAGCCACTGTGGGCCACCTGTCTTGGCACGGCCCCCATATCAAAGGACAGTATCAAGAGCCTGGGAATTTGGCAGGATAAACCTCTCAACTTCAATTCCCAAGCAGCCAAATTGTCAGCTACCTGCTTTGGCTTACTTAAGCTTTTGCAGACGTTTTTTCCCCTACTGCCTTTTCAAGCCAGGCAGATTATGGTTCAGGGGCTTGTCCTATCTCGGTTGGATTTTGGGAATGCCTTGTATTTGGGGGGCCCCCAAACCACTATGAACAAGCTCCAGATCATACAAAATTGTGCGGCACGAAAATTACTTCAAATTCCCTGCCGACTCTCTGTGAAATCAAGTTTGAAGAGCTGTTATTGACTCCCTGTCAGAGAAAGAATTGAATTTAAGACCCTTTGCATTACTCATCAAGCATATTGGAAGACTGGTGCTGTCATCAATCACTCATTAATCACTCCCTACAACCCGACCAGACAGCTTAGATTGTCATCCTCTCTCCTGGTGACAGTACCCAGGATTAAGAGAGAGATGTAGAGGTCGGTCATTTTCATATAATGCCTCAATACTCTGGCACTCCCTTCCTTATCACCTATTATCGGAGTCCAATTTACTCTCCTTTCGCAAACAACTAAAAACCCCGCTCTTCAATAAAATTGATTAATCTCTTAACTGCTTTCCTGCCCGCACAGTCTGCAGCGCTAGGACGCCTCAGGGTAGCTATCACAATCCATTAATTGGTCTTTTCATTTCTTTTCATTTCATTTCAATCATTTAATTTCATTCATAAATCCAGAGTACTACGACACACTGTAAACCGCTGTGTTGCATTTCACTGCCCCAGGTAGTTGTTCCATGGGTGGTGCGTGAGTGTTCCCATGCAAAACCCATGGATTTTGATGTATTCCCAGATTTACCATAAGTAGTAGCCCTGGGAGTGTGCCAAAACTGCTACGCCTTCCCAGATGAGGCGTTACTAAGAGAAATATGTTTATTTCTCCTTCTTCTTTCCTCTTACTATGTGTGCTGCATTCTGCAGCACACACAAAAAGAGGGAATTTCCTCAGGGGATTGTTTATATGAAGGAGCGTGCCACTTCCTGCACAAAAACAATCCTGCTAACAATGCCGGCACCCTTGCACCATTATGCAGGAGTGCCTGCATTGGCGTTAGGCAGGATATTGTTCGCCAGCGCTGGGATAAGGCAGGATTGAGGCATCCAATGTTAAGTATGGCGCATTCCTGCCCTTTTCCTATCATGCAGTGCAGCTCAGCAAGGTGACTTGCTGTGCTGCGTGATATAATGATAATTTTGCCCCTCTGTGCATTAGAATTTATCTTATAGAGGTAACGCGACTGAGCTTTCAGGGTTTTTTCTCTAGCAATGTGTAGAATCAAGTACGCGAGGACATGTACTTTTAATAAATAACCAACAAGTGCTGTTTTTCCATTCTCAGCTTCCTTCAAGCCACCATGTAACGGAAGCTTGCATTTGTCCCGTGTCCTGTGGCCGGTGGGTGTGTCTGTACGTTGGATTGGCGCATCACACCTTACTTATGTCAGTCAGTCATCAGTGCATCTTCCTTTTTGCCTTGAAAGCATGCAAAAAGGCCTGCTTTTGGAATATTTGGCTTAAGGCATCATGTGCACTATATGTATTTCCAAACGTATATTGCATGTGCACCACCTGCTACTTTATGAGGTTTAATGTTGGTGTGCACAAGGGTCTAGGGTCTTCTGCACCTTTGTACAGTTTGTTCATGTAACTGTGGGTCAGGTATGTGTAGTGTAAAGAAGGTGTACATTAAGGTTTTTTGGATATGTTTGTTTGTGATGCTCCAGTGTCTTCTGCACCTTTGTACAAATTGTCCATGCAACTGTAGGTTAGGTATTTACAATGTGAAGAAGGTCTACGTCAGAGATTTTTGGATATGCTTCTCTGTGCTGCGCCCCTCTATCTCCACCTACAGCTTGAAAAAATCGAACATGCACACCAATCTTACCTAGTTATTTTGTTGTTGTATGTGATGCTCGGCTGCCTCTGAAAAACCTGTAGTTGGATGCAGACCTTACACAACTATGTACACATCAGCAGTGAGTGGGAAACGTGTTCTGAGTTCACCTTGTGAAATACATTTACTGACATTTCCTGCTGTGCCCAGCAACCTTTTCCAAAGCTCCCAGGAGACCATGAGCCTTTATGCCCTGACTGGCGTTGCAATCGCTTTCAAACCTTTGCAGTACTGTTTGTATACTACCGCCAGCACGCACCACTACACTGTAGCAGGGGGAAATACTCAAAACATGCTGCTTGCGTATTCTCTAATTAAAATGTACGTTTTGGTGTCCACATGTAAAAATTGCTATAGGCTCCTACATTCACACGTAAATGCATTGCTATTTTTTATAAATAAAAAATGCGTCTAGATCACCTGTAAGTGATTAAATACATGTCAAACGTTGCAGATAATGTCTGATTGTGTTGGATGTCTTGGGAAATGCAAATCTTCCAGTGTACAATACATGTGTGCTTTTTTCATTCAATTCACTTTCTATATTACACTGAAATTACTTCATAATTTGCATGTTGGATGTTGAAATATGTACTCAATAGGGCATGGGGGATATCTGACCACGAAATCCTCAGTCTGGCTGCTGTTGCTAAAAAAATGTAATGGTTAGCTGCATAAATAATCAAGTGCTTATGAGAAGAACATTTGGATTTTACAAATCTTTCATTATTTTAGGGAGAATTTCTTGCCCCTTGATATCTGAACTAGTTTATTTTTTAACTGTTAGATTGCGTATTCTTTCATCAACATGCACAGGTCAGTGGAATTAGCAAAGGCTGACAGTGAAGAATGTGCTTGAATCTCTAGAGTGTTAATGCAACCCAAAGCACAGTACAACTTCGTCTGTCTTTCTAATCCTAGCCCCTACCTACATGATTTGGACCTCCCTCAGCGACAGATGCCGCTGAATAACAGGACTGGAAAGATGACTGTTCTACTTATTGCAGATTCTTTCTTCCTTTTTTGTTTCTTATATGCCCCCGGTACCTTCTATCCCCATCCTTCTCCCAACGGATAACATTTGTTTTTCCATCTCCTTTTTCAGATGACAACCTTTAGGTAAGAAATCAGGTTTTCCTTCTTTAATTTGTTTTCTCTATTTTCTTACTTGTCTGTGAGGCAGTGCTTGAGCTGGTTGTAAGTGACACAAAGGTGCTTGAGGTTTGCCCCATTCAGTCGCCTTTCCTGGGGTCAAGAATGGCAGGGTGAGTGGTGCGGTAGGACTCGTACAAGGGTTTGTTCTGCTTTATATGGTGTTTCCTGCTCACTCCTTTGGAAGGCCAACAGGAGGTGTAAACAGCACTGTAGTGCCTAGCTTAAACATGGCAGCATTTAACAAGATTGTGGGTAAGGTTTCAAGGTAGAACTCACTAGCAGATGTGTCTGCTTCAGTGAGGCTGCTTGTGAATGGAAGGTGAAAAATGAGTGAAAAAGTGGCACTACATTTTTATGGATGAAATCCCTCAAGAGGGAGTGCCAGGGATTGATCTCCCCATCCCCAAGTCAGTCATAGCTGGTCTGATTGGTAATGCTGTGGCAGCAGCCTAAGTGTTCCTGGGCGGCCACCAATGCACTTGTCTGATGAGAAAATAACCACTCTCGAAGGAGATGTATATGCCGGAGGTTCAACTTCTTGAAGTTTTGCCCCTCGTCTGACATATGCCAGGTTTTCAGGTACCTCATTAGGAGGTGATGGATGGCATTTATGCACAATATCAGTCTTCTGTTCAAAACTTCTGCCAAGTTCGTTGAGGTGTTCAGAAAATGTTGTTAAAAAAATAAGTAGACATTGCAAAGCCTTGGTTTCCTCACTTTTTCTCTTGATGCTCTTAACTTGCAGATGCTAAGGTCATATTCATCCTCTACAGTATGATCTTTCTTTCCTTCCATGCATCTGAGGATTGTAATTTGTTGGACCCTGTGGAGCAGAGGATTGAATGCCACACAAATGATTGTTTGCTTCACCACTTACAATCAGGGTTTATCCTTTTGCTGCCTATGCTATTAAAACAAATAATGTTTAGTCACTTTTTGATTGTCTCCAAAAATGGGACACTACCTTTTTTGCTCGATAAAATGGAGCTCCAAGCGCTGTTCTCATTCATCACAAAGTTTGATCTACATTTGTTCTCTGAAACGTTGGATGAATTTTGGTCCTTTATGGCTTCTGACACACATCTTGGTTTCTTTCTTCATTGGGCCCTTTTTTCCAGCCTGTTAGCCCCCTAAGCTGCATTCAGTCAGTGCATTTGTTGGATGTCCACTAAGACCAGGAAGTTTTGTTCCTCTGAATTGCTGTCAGTTGGCTTGCTACCTTGAAAAAACATATTTCATGAGGTGAGTCAACTTCCGTTGGGGTTTATACTTGCTTCTCTAGGAACACAGCAGTCTCCTGGACAGAGTCTAGAGGGTTTATATGAAATATAAAATATGAAGGACTACACCTTTGGTTCATCCTCACACTTTTGTGCTTCACTATAGCCTAAGTACACAGGGCTTCTTCATAAAGTTCTTTTTACATTACACTTTGGTTTGACTGCATTCTGGGTCTTAATGTGATATGATGCTGTAAGTCATTCTTAGCTCCAAACATCCTTATACAGGCAAGACTGAGACTATGGATGCAGATGTGGCTGAGGTAAAATGGCTGAGTTTTTACTGTTCAAAAACAAAGTGGAGCGAGCACTGTTACCAAATATCTAAAGAATGTCCCTCACACAGAGAGTGAAAAAATAACCTTTATATTTTTTAAAAAGACTCCTCACCCACCAACCTAGTTGTTGCTATGCTTGATCACTAGGGTTCCACCTGAGTCACCTAGTGTGTCATGGGTGTGCTTCAACACCTGATTACATGGTTTTTTTGGGAGTGTTTTTTTTTTCTACAGAAGAGATGGATGGGTGAATTAAAATTGCCTCCTGGGTTACCCACCTCACATGGTGTATTTTTTAATAATGGTACCCTTAGACAAGGTTCAAATCAGTGATGTATGTGTGGTGAGGAATTAGTGACTTCTCACATCCTATAAAAAGGTCAACATGCTTCAACCATAATATCAATGCCACCCCTGGGGTCAGTATGGCTTTCTTCTGGGCTACATACACATGACCTTTGGACATAAATGTCCTAAGCCTTACCTACGTGAGGCACACCTGCCTCCAACACAAAGGCCAAACTGAATAACATACCTGGATAGATGCCCGTTTTCCTACCCATTCCTGAAAGCTAAGCATTTCTACTGTTTGAAAAACCATACCTTTACATTGCATTCACATCCTACTCCAGCTGGTCAAAAGCAAACAGTACCAAACATGTAACCAGCAGATCCTCATCCAGAGTGCCATTTTAATGCCCAGAATAGGAAATATGGAAGGGTCTGGTTGGAAAAGATGCATGTGGCGAGAAAGGTTAGAAGTACTTGAAGGTTACCAGTAGGTAAATTGGATGGTACCAGTTCAAACTATATAACAAAGGGGAAAGTGAGAAGAGAGAAGGCTCGCTCACCTTTCCAACATAATATTTAAAAAAAAAATGTGGAGCGAACACTGCTACTAAATATCTAAAGGATGTACCTCACACAGAGTGTGAAAAAAACGCCTTCAGATTTTTTAAAAGACCCCTCACAAACCAACCTAGTTGGTGGCATGCTTCATCATTAGGGTCCCACTGAGACATCTAGTGTGTCTCGGGTGTGCTTCAACACCTGATTACAGCAGAGCTGGAGTTTTTTGGAAGTGATTCAGCAGAATGTGCATCTCGGAGGCCTCATTGTAGGTTAGGACACGAGAGATCAACCTTGACGAATGTGTGACTACAGGGATCACCACCCCCAGAGTTCCAGGTATTTAATTACTACCTCCTGACAAAAACTCAAATAGAGTAACCCCCCAAAAAATACATAAGTTACTCACTGAAATGTATTTGCATGCCTTAGCGCGTATGCGTGTATGTGGCACCTGAAGAAAGCCATAGTGACGCCAGGGGTGGCATTGATATTATGGGTGAAGCATGTCAACTGTTTTATAGGATGTGAGAGGTCACTAATTCCTAACCACATATTCACCACTGATTTTAAACTTGTTCAATGTGAGATAGGTAACCCAGAAGGCAAATCTAATTGACCCATTTATCTTTTCTGGTGAAAAAAGAATCACTCCCCAAAAAACAGCACCCCCTTGTAATCAGGCATTGAAGCACACTTTTGACGCGCTAGATGTCTAGGTTGGGACCAATGATGCAGCATGCCACCAACTAGGTGGTGGGTGAGGGGTCTTTCAGAAAGCCTAAACACGTTTTTTCCACACTCTGCGTGAGGAATATCCTTTAGATATTTGGTAGCAGTACTCGCCCCACTTTATTTTTTTATATTATCGGCCTCATCTACGACAAAATGACACAGCGTTGTGCTGCAAGACATTTTGTTGCGCTGAGCTGACTCATTTTAAAAGCACCAGGATGTGCACAATCGGTTGCCATTTTAAAAGCACAGGATGTGCACAATGACTGTCTTGTGCCAATGCAGACACCCTTGCACTATGGTGCAAGAGTGCCTGCATTGCAAGGATGATTTTTTCTGTGCAGGAAGGGACAATTTCCTGCACAAAAACAATAATTGATGATGTTTTCCTCTTTCTATGCGCGCTGCAGAATGCACGCATAGAAAGAGGAAACAACGAGGAGAAATAAAACTATTTTTCCTTGTTGCACGTCCTTACGCCTACACTAGGAGGCGTAGGATTCCGATGCATTCCCAGGTTTACAAAATGTTGTCAATCTGGAAATGCTGTAGAATCCATGGGCGTTGCGTGGGAACACCCACAGCAACATCCATGGCACACCCCTTTCATGCAAAGTGATGCGTGAAACAGGGCTGTATTTACAAGGACCTGAAAAGTCACAAAGAGGGCTTTGAGTGGTCTTGTAAATATAGGCCAGCACACTGCACCGCTGGTGTGCCCAAAAAAGTGAGGCACCGGTAGCACAAGGGACCTGTAAATAAGCCCCTATGTTGGGAAGGTGAGCAAGTCTTATCTCTTCTCACTCTCCCCTTTGTTATTGAATTTGATTTGGTACTGTTCCATTTACTTACTGGTAACCTTCAATACTTCAAATCTTCTCCTTTCTTTTCCCGGTCCTCTATTCCAACCACACCTATCCATATTTCGTCTTCTAAGCATTATCATGGGACCATGGATCTGTTGGTTAAAGGTTTGGTACTGTCTGATGTTGACTAGTGGGAGCTGGATGTGAATATAATGAGGTGGTATAGTTTTCCAAACAGAAAGGGAAAAAATGCTTATAATTAAGGAATGAATAGGAAAACAGGCTTCTTTCCAAGTATGTTTTTCAGAGTGGACTTTGTGTTGAGGGCAGGCGTGCTTCATGTTGGTAAGGAGAGGAACATTTCTGTCCAAATGACATGATTGAATACCTTGTGTTTTTAAAGCAACAATTCTCCTTTAAGTATCACCAGTGTTTATGATGACTTTACATTGATTGCATTTCATCCCAGGAATTAATTAAACTGATATTTAGATGATCAGCTCTGTCAATAGGTGTGCGGCCTTCTCTATGTTACCTTTACCTTTTCTTCTCATTTACGTGATAAATCACTGTGCGTAAGTGGTAAGTATGCTCTTACCTAACAGCAGGGTTGTCTTGTTCAGTGATAGCTTAGGATTCAACAATTCACCTTGTTCAATTGATGTTTCTTGATTACTCTTATTCAGAATATGCATAGTATTGGCCATTGGTTGATTATTTTTCTTTAATTATTTTAAGATGTCTTTTATATAGAGACAAAATGGAAGAAATGTTCAATTGCCAAAATTCGCATAATGCAATGTCTTCCACTCTGTTTATCTATAAACACTCTTGCTCCATTCTTTTTTCTGTTTTCTTTCCAAGGTATTAAGTTGGGAATGGATTTTGGTGTGGCAATCTTCCTACAAATATATATAAACATGAATTAAAGATAAACAATATTTTCCAATTACAATTTGAAAATGGCATTATGTTGCAAACTTGAAAAGCAGTGAATGAGGCATTGGCGCTTTCACCACCCCTCTTTGAAAGTTGATGGGTCAGCCTCAGTTGAAGGAAAATTCAGAAATCCCCTTACAGGTAATAGCAATGTGTGACCCTCTGGCCTACGGAGATGCTTAAGGGGTCACTCAGCACTAAAAGAGTCCTACAAAAGAACACTTGAGGGGTGCACTGCTTGAGTGTAACTTCCTAGGTGGTCCACCATGAGTATGCCTCTTGCCAGTATGTATACTTCTGCTATTACAAATGGGACAGTACAGACGTGTGTCTCCCCTCCTGAATGTGGAAGTAATTAATGAGTTCGAACAAGGAATTTCCCTGCATATTTTGTACCCAGAGTATTTCCTTACAAAGGCTCATGATTGGAAGATGGGATAATGAGCAGAATATTCAAAAGTCATCTCTACATTTGATTTATTCATAACCTTTTTGTGACAGCTTAAAATAGGTGTTACTGCTTTTGTGGAATCAAGTCCAAGTACAAAGCTTTAGGCAGTAGCAGAAGGATCTGGTGTCTGTGGCATACAACTTTATTGTCCTAATTTTGAAAGGGTAACAGGCTCATCTATGCATTAATGATATGCACTTTGATAGTAATTTTGACACAATTACGGCTGGTTGTGCGCACCATGTTTGAGAACATGTACAATGACATCTTTAGCCCAGTGGCGGCTCACACAGGTAAGAGCAGTGGGGCGGGGGGCAGGGTGGTAGAAGTTGACAGACGAAGGGATAAGATGTTAAATAAATAAATAAATCAATAAAACTACTTACTTTGCGCTCGGTGATGCTGTAAGCGCAAAGTAAGCAGTGGTATTTATTTAATTAATGTTACTTATCCTGTCGTCTGTCGACTTCCACCACCCCACCACGCACCCGTCGCTCACCACCGCCCTTATCAGTGTGAACCACTACTGCTTCCACCTCCAGACATTAAGTCGGGTAACAGAGCATGTGAACCCTGGCTCACTACTGTAGCAATTACATCGTTCTTGTAATGCTGGTGCAAGGCGGCAACAATGTCATGCTTTGAGGGAAGTCCCTATAGTGCACACAGTGTTTCACGAGGAATACTTAAGGGCTCCTCACAAGGACTTGTACATGCCACTATTGGCTAGGGTGCAGCCGGGAGTCCTTAGAAGAATGGTACCACAAAATTCAGAATTCTCCAGTAGTCCAGACTATTCAAGGAATAGAATTTGGTTCTGCACTACATTATGTAATGGGTACAGGTGTAGAAAATAGATGTAAAACTAGTTTTCATTAGCAGATCAGTTTAGTTGTTCATCCCAATAAAACGTTAGAAATGTATTTGCTTCCAGTCATGAGCTATGGAAATTAATTTTGAACGTGCCTTGTCCCCCTCACTTATTCCTCTCAAAACACTGGGCTGTTGTCAGTTAAAATTCAGTGCTTTATAGACAGACTTTCCATATCTTTCCTGAATCCACTAATGTGGATTTTTCTTTTTTCTTGTACTTATCAAAGTGTTCTCAACATCAAGGTCACCAGCGCTTCCTTGCTATCCATTCAGCTAAAGCCTCCTTTTTATGATCCTTCTGTGCACTCAGTCACCGTACCAGTTCTGTCTGACCAGCTTTCAGTCCGCTGAGTAAAGTACTACCATTCCGACCTCTTTTTATTACAAAACAAGCCTGCTGTTCACCTTAAAAAGCACTCTACCTATCTTTTGGGGGAAGAAATAGAAAAACCTTCCCTTTCTTCTTCTCTGTACTTCCTTGCTGCAAAGTTTTGCCCAAAATTGGTAACTTCATTTTCCATTAAATTATATCTAATAATGTTGGTGTGGGCATGAATTATTGGTGTGGGTGTGATATTTTGTGTAAAGTAATTCTTTTTGTATTCAAAGTTTTTTTTTTCACTGAGAGGAGGTGTGCAAGTTACATCATTTGAAACCAAACATGCAGAAACAAAAAATGAAACCAAACAGGCAATTGATAAAGATGCAAACTAGAGTAGGAAGTGGAGATTAAAAAGCAGGTATTATTTAAAAATCCAACATTGCTATCTGCAATAAGTGGCATCTTCAGTTCATTTGGCAAAATAGGGCTGCATTCCTCATCTGATTCAATAATTTTCAAACCCTATCAAGCTGTATGGGACACTGTAATCTTTAACACATAGATTTTCTCAGGAGCAGCAGCATTTTAGCCTTAATGTGTATACAGTGGAGGAGAAGACATATCCCAACCAGGTAGTGGAGCAGTGAAAGTACTCCAACAGGTTGAATGTCCTCAAGGAACTCAACCCAGCATGCCATTCACAACACAATGCAGTAGTTCTAAGCCATGCTAGAAGTTCTGCTATATGAGCTGCAACATGGGATTACAGATGCCAAAAGCATTTAGGTTCCTAGCCTAAAGGCTCTGAAAAGATACCAGCATGAAATGATGTTGCTGTTCCTAACATCCTCCTACGTAGTCAATGGCGAGATTGGAAAAACTCTGCCTTGAGGGTTCGGATTTTGTGGAGTTCATAATATGTCTCATTGTGGGTTGGTATTTCTGAACCTACAACTCACAGACCTACCACCAATCTTAGCCACATGGACCACAAGCTGTCCACAAGTGGCCATGAAGTGCATGCTTGTGCTGTTACAGCTATTGAATATCTAAATAAACTACTCATCGTTAAGACAATCCTTCAAATACTGTGGTTTGTAATCTCTATCACAGGTACCAGCTGACCCTAAGCAATGTTTAGAACAGTACAGCAGCTAACAACATAGTTTTCATGATATTTTAATATAATGTAGGGATTTGTGTATCAACACACGTCTTGTAGTGCAGAGAATCACACTAAATATTCTGTGAAATTGTCTTTGCCAACACAGCTTAGGAAAGTAAGTGCTCCAGAAATATAACAATCAATAAATCAATGCATTTTTAAAAGCAACAGAACTGGATGTACTTAATAAATATCTTGTTTTTCAAGTTTATTACGATCCTTTTTTACTTCTCAATTTTTCCTTCTTTTCTGCCTTCCTTTCTTTGCTCCCATTTTTCTTCACCTATTTTATTTTGCCCTTTGCTTACTTCCCTTTTTTTCTTTAAGAGGACAGTCCTGTATATGTTTACTTTTGCCTTCCTTTAATTTTTCTTTCTTTTTTCCCCAGTTCACCTGTTGCCCGAAAGTTTGCATCGATTTCTTTCTTTACTTTCCTTTTTTGCTTTCACGGTTGGTACACTTCTTCCTCATTTTGCTCTTCCTTCCCATCTTTGTTTTTCCTTTTCTTTTCTGCTTTTCTGATCCCTTCTACTCCTATTTTTCCATATTTTGTTCTACCATTTCGACATTTATGTGAGCAGCCAAACTTCAGAAGTAATACATTTAGAAGTCAAAATGTAGATGTTTTGAGATACTACATCAGAATTGAGAGGTGCATTTAATGTAGACATTCACTGGGGGTATATGCTACCTTCAACAGTCCAAACAAGCCAGACCTTAATCCGTTTACCATGTACAGCGCGTTACTTGCAATGAATTGACTGCTGTGTGGAATACAATTGTCTGAACAGTGAAGCTCATGTCCCTCTCGGGGGAATTACTGCGAAAAAGGCACATTTTTCCACATCAATGGCAGGAAAGTAAAAAGAGACTTGCAGGTTATGCCTTCCTGTTGTTACAGCAGCCAGACAGGCACACTAGCAGTGAATTCTTACATGCATCTGAAAACAATGGAACGACTAATGGCATCTCACAAATGTGCTCTTTCTAAATGAACATGCAGACCAGCAAGTTGGAATTACATCATTGTTTCATATGCTGCAACTAATGCCTGCCAGATAGTGCTCGCCTTCTCCAGCTAAAAACTGAGGGAATATAGGTAAAGACTGAAGTAATAACCCCACACCCCTGCCCCAAATCTTTCAGTTGACAACTACAACAAACAGCATCACCACCCCAGTGGGCGGCTGTGACATCTTTCCATCCCACTGAGTTCGGATGACAAGGGGCGCCACAGGAAAGCTTCACGCAGAAGCGAGCTCCTGGACGCGTTTAGAAAATGAAACACCTTACCAGATGCATGCTGAAGTTCGCGGCTCTCCGACAAGGACACGCGCCTGTGAGGATGGAGTCTCCGCGCGCCCCCCGCTACCACGTCGCTCCGGTGACTGTTTCCTGGTGACCGTGACTGACAAACCTTCGAGAGGCTCACGCGCTAGGCATCCGAGACTGAAAGAGGGAAAGCCGCTCCTGCCACCGAGACGAGCAACTTCTGGCAGGGCTCCAACCCGGCAAAAAGGAATTCACTGTAATTTGGACGAGAGCAGTGATAGGAAAGAAGGGAGCCTGGGATTCGCGGCGCGCGCTGATTGTGTGCTGGTCGCTTCACAGCACTGCACAGGTTACCGCTCCCAGCAGCTCTTTTTAAATACACATCAACGGAGGATACCAAATGGGAAATTAACTGTTACCGCTCCTACGCGCTGTTCTCCATATTTAAATCAGCCTGGATGCAGGGTAGGCAGTGAGCATCTGGAACTGAAGCATTCGAGAAAACTCCTGTGAATTTTATAAATCTTATTCCAAGGCTGGATTGGAAGATTATTTATTCCACTACTGCTGTAGAGTGGCAGAAGTAGTGTGTTTGTGCCTAGGGTGCACCTCAGGCTGGACCCCCTGTGTAATGATTTCAGAGCGTCATAACAGCTCCCACATGAATGAGTTTACATATTTTTTTCATTTTGTATTTCACGTTAAAATAATAACGAATTTTTGTAAAGTATGGACAGCATTGGGAATAGATTGGGAAACCCAACAAAACCACCTAGTGCTCATCATCCACCTGGGTTCCTGTATATTATGAAATGTTCTTACAACTATTTAAAGTACAGTGGGGTTTTCTTATATTTGTTGAAACCTCATAAGAAAGTAGTGTTATGCTTCAATCATGAGGTCGACAGCTGTACCCACCCCAATCCCTTAAAATACAATTTTTCTTGACTAGTTTTCATTCGTTTTATTGGCCGTTTGCTTTTATAGCACCCAGCCTTAGCCTCCACTTCTCAGGATAGTTCACAATGAGAAGGAACTCAGTTTCTCATTTTTCAGGCAAGGCACTGCACTTTTATAACATAACGTAACATGACATGGCACAACATAGTGTGTATCAATAAAAAAAAACCATGTTCACCACTAGGGGCAGTCAGTGCTGGAATGTGAACCCAAAGCAGTCCTGGCAATTTTGTTAGACTGCCCCCCCCCCTCCACCTGGGAGGGGGGCATCGCGAAACACTAATACTAAACAAAACCGTCCCCCAGCACCGCTGCGTTTGTTACTTGGGGCTGATATTGTGCCATTGCTGCAAAACTGGCCCCTAGTAACAAAACTGAACCCCATCACTCCAAAACCAGCCCCCAGCCTCCCGCCAAGCGTCCAATGATCGCTATGGCCAGTCCAGGCCCGGGAGCTATTTGGCATTTAGCATTAGTGGGAAGTTCCAGCAGGAAGTGCCAGAGGGGTGTAATGGGTGTTTTTACAAGTTATTTTGACCCTACAGTATTACAGAAGGGGGCCCTAGACCCTTTTGTTGCCTACTATTGCTATACGGATACTGCGTTACAAAATATGTGCAATTTGGTACATAAGGCAGATTTCTTTCATCTGCATGGGGCTGTACCCCCATACTAATGTGGAAACCTTTAGCCATTGAGCCTGCACCACACTGAAGATATGGATGTGCAAGAAATTGCTTTATTAGTTGAGAGTGGTGAGAGCCCCACTCGAGTAATAAGCACAATCAATGTCAGGGTGAACCACAAAAGGCACTACACAAACCTCTGCTTAATCCTCTGTTAGATCGGCACAAAAGCAGTCAGGCTTAACTTACAGGCAATGTGTACAATAATTGTTCAGCACTCAAACGAAATAAAGTAATAAAACAACACAAGAAAAATCACAAACCAATTTAGCAAAATAGAGTAAATGGTAAAACATGAATGTACACCAAAATGACAAATATCCAATAAGTAGAACTAGATCCATGAATTTTTAATGTTTGAAGTAAAAATAACGCCAAAAAGCACAAAGCACCAATCACTCCTATCTGGTTGCCCTAGACCATTTCAAAGTGAATAGATAACTGCAATGGAACACTGGTCCGATATAGTGACCAGGTTGTTCTCGGTGGAAAGTTTACCTTCACGGTTCGAAACTTTTTGGGACAAAAGACCTCATCGACAGGAGTTGTTGACGGGTTGGGTTGGAGGGTTGGAGGCTGAATCCAGATCAGGGATTTGTCCATATCAGGGTTCTGAAGGGCTAGTCCTCAGCCAGAACTACACTTTGGTGTGGATCACAGGGTGGTCGTTGATGGCAGGAAGAGCTAGTCAACGATCTGAACTTTCAGGCTGGCAGAAAATGCGAGGCAGTCAACACAAAGAGCTCTGTGCAGGTGAAGTCCAGGGTCTGGATCTGGGAGGTCTAATCAGCAGTCTGATGCAGTTTCCATGTTGGCCTCAGTTAAACGAGTTTGCTTTCTCAAGGAGAATGGGAATGGTTGTTGTTGATGGGAGGAACTCTGAGGGGGCCGTCTGGCTAGATGAATCTGACCGGTTATTCGTCGTCGGCGACTGTGGGTTCAGCGGTGTCCCAGTATGAGCCTCTGATTTTTTGGGGGAAATTTCAAGAAATGCTAGTAAGTGTCCAGTTTTGCACATTTTTCTGACAGAGGCGAACAGAAAAACTCCAGCCAAGGGTCTAAGACTTGTGGGGGCACCTCTTGGGCGTTAGTGCTCAATCCAACAGAGGTAAGTAACAGGGAACAAAGCAGTTCCAGTTGGAACTGGTCAGCTAGAAAGTTGCAGAATATGGCCTCTGGAATCTTATTATGTCCTTGTAGCTCATACAGAAGGTCAGCTAGATGACCCATGTAGTCACTTCTAGGGTCCTGGAGTCAAGACAAGCAGGTCCAGTCTTCCTTCAAGTTTCAGACAACAGTGCCTTCTGCTGAGTCTCCACAGGTCTAAGAGTGTTCTGAATTCAGGTTCTGAGGGTGCCATCTTTATACGCTGCACCAACCTGCATGTGAGGGACACCCCTTTGTCTAACCCTTAGTGTGTTTTTGGTCAGTTCCACCCTTTCCCCTGAGCTTGACTTTAGTCTGTCTAGTGAAACAATGGACAGGGGGCCCAGGTGTGGGCTGCATTTGCCAGTTATAAAGTAGGCATCTTCTGAAACCAGGAATGGTCTGGGTACAGTCCTCAGACTATCCTTTAAAGCTCAAAAAGGGGCTGGGTACAACCCAACCAGGTTATTCAGCTCAGAAGGGGAGCACCCTTCCCCATGCCCAAGGCCCTTTAGAATCTTGTCTGGAAGGAATACACATCACAGCACAGGAGAGTCATTATCAGGCATGTGAACCTGAACAATGGCAGGTAGGCTGCAAATATGCCACCTTTCTAAATTGAGTGGAAGAAGAACCTCTTTAGTTCTGCCCAAAACAAATTTAGTATATGCTAAATGTTATAAAGTAAAGCGCATTATTCTATGGGAGAGCTAGCCTTGCCATTGTCGAGGAAGAGGTGTGGCGCCCCGGCCAGGGCGACTGACGCTGGAATCTGGGGATCAGGGTTCGATCCCCGGCTCCGGCGGCAGGTTAGCCCAGCACCATGTGACTCTGGGCAATAGCTTGCTTAATCTTCCCGACGGCCCCCAGCGCCTAGAGACCCTAACGGGTGATTGTGCGCTATACAAATGTGGATTATTATTATTATTATTATTATTATATAGCGAACAACAATGATAGGGGTTTTCACTGTCAGGACATGTAAAACATACATACATACTCATGTCCAATTTTTTAAATACCATATACTCTGCTCTATGAGCCTTTAAGGCCTACCTTAGGTGTGACTTAAAAGTATTTTTTTTTTATGAGTAAATTCTTTTATTGTGTAGTTAATAAAAACCATTACAATATAAAATGCAGCATTATTTTAAAATATATAGAAAAATACTTTCTTGTACAGTGTTAAAAAACAACTGTTAATTAAAAATGGTGAACATGGTGTTGTTAATGGCCTGTTGATTCAAAGAGCTGATTATATGTTTGGAAAAAACAAATTAAGAGTTCATGAGGGTTTGTATTAGCTCTTTGCACAATTTTTTTCTTCCCAAAATTAATAACATATTTAATTGTTCGGCAAATAAATTGTGAGTCCACTGAGTCCATGGCTTGGATGATCGCTGAGCGGCATGTGCGAACTCCTTTTTCATAAAATTTTGCCTTAAGTATGCGCCGGCGTTCACTGTCCAATAAAGGGCAAAGACAGATCAAGTGAATAATGTCTTGTACAGCAGCACCACATAAGTTACACTCCATTGGACCTGGTGTCCTCCAGCCAGGTTGATCGTCATTTGTAGGCAATTTGCCCATACGTAGGTTTAGGTGTTTTAGTTTGAAATGTGAAGGGAAGGCAAGCCCTAGATAGGCTGCAGGTGCCGGTTTTGTATAGGATTGTATTATCATCCAAGCGTGTGAGCGATATCTCAGGGTTGTTTTGTCATCGATCAGCGAGTGCATGTTAACTGCCTTTTTTACAGCCTGCTTGAATAAGGATACAGGTAGCTTCCTTTTCCACAATGACACCAACTCCGTGATTTCAAGGGAGGAGTTTAGGTAATTCGCGTACTGGGAGTTTGGATTGCTTTGCATGGCTTCCCAAATGGCGAGGTTGATTTCTGTTTCGCGGTTCAACCAAATGCTATACCAAAATTTGACTGTCTCATATTTTTTGTGCAATGTTTGACACTGCAGAACAAATTCGAGCCGAACCTGGGCAGGTGAGGCATCGCATGGTAAGCTGAATACGTTTTAATACACTCTTGTTTGAATTTTATCTAAGAGCGGTGCACTCCTTCCACAATGTACCACACTGCCGTAAGCTATTGTTGGAAGTAGCTTGGCTTTGATGACTGTTAGGAGGGGGGTGAACAAAGGGCCTTTTAGCTGCTTAGATAAACTGCTGAATGCGTGAAGTAAGGCTGTTCCTTTCTTCTCAATGGCATCAAAATGCGTGGAAAAGGTGAACCGTCTGTCCAGATGTATCCCCAGGTACTTGTACCTTTCCACTACTTCCAGGTTCTTATTGTCAATTGTGTAGTTCAACTATTTTATACGGCAATGGGTTATTATCATGACCTTTTGTTTTCTTATTGTTTATTTCCAATAGGTTCTGTTTGGTGTATTCAGCCAGTTCATTCATGAGACGTTGCAGTCCTATTTTCGTCTGACTGAGGAGAACAACGTCGTCGTCATAGGAAAGATGCGTGAGAGGCATTATTCCTAGCCGTGGGGGGTGTGCATTGATCCCGTCTAGCCTTGGTGTCAGATCGGCCATGAATAAGTTAAACAGATGAGGGGCCAAGACGCAGCCTTATACTTATAAGTATTAAAAAGGAAGGCCTGGCAAAAGGTTTATTTGTCAGATTGAAATTGCACTTTTAAAACTGTACATACCAGCTGCAATGGCAGCCCTAAGACCTATTTTACAGTGCTACTTTAGTAGGCAACACAATGAGGGCTGCATCCCAGTAGTAGCATTTAATTTACAGGTCCTGAGTGCATGCAGTACCATTTACAAGGGACTTATGAGTAAGTTGAATATGCCTATTAGATACATACCAATTTTGCTATGTTTGGAAGGGAGGGTATAGGCACTTTACCACTGGTTATCAGGACTTATTTGTGCAGGGTCCTAAAGCCGACAAAAGCACAAAAATACAGTAGTGAAGACAAAAATTCCTGGGTATACCACACAAAAGATGGTCATTTCCAGCAAGATGCAATGACAGAAAAGCTATCAAGAAGCACACAAGGCTGTGGACAGTCAGTGTATATTTAAATTAATAGTAAGAGAAGTCAAGAAAAAGATTAATTATTAGAAAATTAAAAATTATTTCGAAAATCATTCCATAAACAAACGTAAACATATGAACTATCTGTGTTAATAAAAACATTTAAAATATGTTTCATATTTGCTAAAATTATAAATAAATGTTATAGCTAAAAATAAGTATTTTTGCATTGGACATAAGATACTTTGCAAAACATTGATAACGGTAAAAACATAAACATATTATGTATAACTAAAAAAAGTCAAAGTAACTTAAAACTTAAAATTTCATTTATTTACTATGCTAAACAAAATAGAAACTTTATATACATAATAGCTCTACATCTCAAAACCTACAAATTATTCAGCCATTGTAATTATTTAAATAATAATTAAATACATTCCAAAGTGATAAAATCCTTCAATACATAAAAAAACCTGTCCAAAATATTGATAAAAATAACTAATCGGAAAATTCTGAATATTGCAAAAAAATACCTTTTCAATGACAAACACACAAATGTAACATGTACTGACATTTGCTATTCTCATCTAGTCCAAAAAGCAGTAAAAAAATGCATATACTTTGGGGGACGAGGGAGCACTTTTACTACTTTGAAACTGAGCCTAACAAACATTAGGGAAATGCATGTATTGTGGGGGATCAGATTAATTATTCAACTTCATATCCAATAAACATTGTGGAATGTGTTCATGTTTTGGGGATGAGGTCAAATGTATTATAATAACACCAGCCAATCAAACAGGTTAGACTAGCTTTTGCAACCCAAGTCCAGCAAACATTGGAGAAAGTGCCTATACCTGGGGGGAGGAGAGGCTCAGATTTAAAATTCTAAAACTAATTCCAGTCTCAAGAACATAGAAGTGCATTTATATAATTAGAATGAGAGATCACATTTACTATTCTAAATCTAGTCCTTCTAACATTGGGGAAACTGCATACATTTGGGGGCAGAGGACAGAATAACTATTCAAACTTCAGTCCTACAAACACTGTCGAAAGGTCATACATCTGGAATAGGTCACATTAACTATTATAACTCAAGTGAATAAAACATCAAGAAATGTGCATTTAATTGGAGGAGTTCAAATTTGCTATCCTAAATTCAGTCGCTCTTACATTGGACAAAGTTCATATATCTGGGGGCTTGAAGGATCAGATTTACTATTTTAACCCTAGTCCACATATGTTAGGGAAAATGCATACAATTTGAGAGGGGCTCATATTTAAGATTCTAGCTTCAGTCCTACTAACTTTGGAGGAAGTGCATTTAAATTGGAATTCCTATTTAATATTCTAGCCCCAGTCACTAACTCCTTTAAAAAGCTGATTATTTGAGTGGGGGATCAGATTTACTATTTTACCTCTGGTTCCATGAACATCTGAGAAAGTACATATATTTGGAGGGGCCACATTACTAATTTTAACTCCAGTACAGCAAATAGTGGGAAAATGCATATATTCTAGGGCGGCCAGATTTACTAATTTAAGCCAAGTCCCACAATCATGGGGGAAGTGCACATATTTGGTGGGATGGTGAGATTTAATATTGTAATTTCAGTTCCACAAACATTAGAGAAAGTGCTTATAATGATTGGGTTGAGCATTTAGTTTTACTATTTTAGCCTATGTGCATTCATGAAAACCCATATAATTGGAGTGGGGTATTAGTTTTACAATTCTAAAAACATTCCTACTACTATTAGAGAAAGTGCACATATTTAGGAGTTCAGATTTAATATTCTTACCCCAGTTCCATGAACATTTTAGCACATGAATATACAAGATTGCATATAATTGGGGCTGATTTACCATTATAGGTCAGTTCCTTCTACCGTTGGGAAAAATGAATATATCTTAGTGATGGGGTGTAAATTACATTTATATTTGTTAAAACATTGATAAATTCAAAAAATAATCGAACTAACTTCATTTTACATTATTGATTGCTTTAAATATTAAAAACAATGTATTTAGAAATACATGTAACATACTTTTGACTTTTTAAAATTGTCTATAAAGCATTTTTAGGTGGCATGTATTGTCTTTTAGTCTCAGAAACTAAAATAAAATATTTGCAAGTTCAATGAAGTCACTTTGAAGCCCAGTTTATATGAAAATATTTTAATTACACATCTACATGTATGATTAAATATTCTTAAAATATTTAACTTATTAATGTTTACAAGCTTCAAATAACATTTTAATTTGCAATTACATAATGGAAGTTTGACTCACTATGATATTTAGAAAACACATTTTTTAAAACATCACGCACAAATACCCAATAAATCGCCAACATGTAAAATAATCACAGAAATGTACAATACATAAATAATAATTAAACATATAAAAACAAAGCACTTAATACATAATTACCATGATTTAAAAATATATATTAACTTATAAATATATACAATAAATAATACCAACTGAACCAGCAATAAATCACACAACCAAAAACATATTATCTTTATGAAAATAATTATAATGTAGAAAAAAACATATATTTCTTTAATAATTTACAAAATATATATATACACACTATAAAGCATATTAAAGCAATATTTCACTAAGCAATATTTTAAGCATCAATATAATAAAAAAAAACAATATACTTACTCTTGATATGTTAAATCTTGATATTTTTATACTCCAGATATTTTGTAAATGATATTATTGGCAAAAGTTGTTCTGAAGTCAATATTCATAAGCTACACCCCACTCAAGTTCTTGGTCTTACATGCTAATAGTCTAGAAAACAGTCCTTTCAGAGCTACACCCCCTTACATGGACGCATCAGAGGCCATATTTTGAATATATTAAGCAGCCATATGTCAGTCAGCAGAGTGCCATAAACTAGGGGTGGGCGGAGTTCATGGTGACCATGAACGCGGAATTCCTTGGAGTTGCAAAAAAACTCTGCTGTGCATCGCAGTGTTTGCTTTTGGGCAGAGTTTGCCGGCACGCCCGATCGCATTGTTCGGAATGTGGAGTGTGTCCTCATGCTCCAAAATAGCGTGTGATCGGCACTATGCTTTCCTGAAGTGTGCTCAGATTCTAAATTGCGAGGGAACAGCACTATGCGGTGCACATGGGCACAGCCATCTTGTTTTTTTGCTCTCTGTTATGGTGCTGGGCCTAAATTGTTATCTCTACTTAATCTTTGAAATCCTCCTTTATTAAATTACTACCCCTAATTTGTATTATTTATAATAGTGTGTGTCTTTGTGTTTGTGTAGTTTATGTTTTAAAGTAAATTATTTTGTGTTTTGGTGAATTTTTTACTTAGTTCATCTCCACTTCTCTCCTTCTTTCTTTCTTCTTTACTTTCCCTTTTTAGTTATTATTTCCTACCCAGTGGCATGGCAGAGGGGCGGCTTCCCTGCGTATGGTGTTGCCACCCAGGTGTGCAGCCCCGGGCAATCTTTGGAGAGGAGGTAGCAGCACCTGTTTTTTTTGTGCAGCGATGCCTCCCCTCTATGCTGGCAGCAGGTGGCAGGCCCAGTAGCAGCCGGCCCCCGGTGGGAGCATCAGCAGCGCTAGGGGACAGTGCGCTGGAGCCTGAGCACACCAGCTAGGCTCGGCACACCGCCCAGCAGCTGATGAAAACATATATTTCTTTATTCATTTACAAAATATATATATATATACACACTATAAAGCACATGAAAGCAATATTTCACTAATCAATATTTTAAGCATCAATATAATAAAAAAAAACAATATACTTACTCTTGATATTTTTATATTCCAGATATTATGTAAATGATATTATTGGCAAAAGTAGTTCTGAAGTCAATATTAATAAGCTATACCACACTCAAGTTCTTGGTCTTACAAGCTAAAGGTCTAGAAAACAGTCCTTTCAGAGCTACCCCCTTAGATGGACGCATCAGAGGCCATATTTTGAACATATTAAGCAGCCATATGTCAGTCAGCAGAGAGCCATAAACTAGGGGTGGGTGGAGTTCATGGTGTCCTATTACGCGGAATTCCATGGAGTCGCAAAAAATCTCTGCTGTGCATCGCAGTGTTTGCTTTTGGGCAGAGTTTGCCGGCACGCCCGATCGCATTGCTCGGAATGTGGAGTTTGTCCTCTATATCTTGTTTTTTGCACTTTGTTATGGTGCTGGGTCTAAATTTAAATCTCTACTTATTCTTTGTAATCCTCCTTTATTACTTAACTACCCCTAATTTTTATTATTTATAATAGTGTGTGTCTTTGTGTTTGTGTAGTTTATGTTTAAAAGTAAATTATTTTGTGTTTTTGTGAATTTTTGACTTAGTTTATCGCCCCTTCTTGCCTTATTTCTTTCTTCTTTACTTTCCCTTTTTAGGTATTATTTCCCACCTAGTGGCATGGCAGAGGGGCGGCTTCCCTGCGGGTGGTGTTGCCACCCAGGTGTGCAGCCCCGGGCAATCTTTGGAGAGGAGGTAGCAACACCTGTTTTTTTTGTGCAGCGCTGCCTCCCCTCTATGCTGGCTGCAGGTGGCAGGCCCGGTAGAGGCTGCACCTTGTGGGAGCATCAGCAACGCTAGGGGAGAGTGCACCAGCGCCTGCGGCGCACCAGCCAGGCTCGGCACACCCCCCAGCAACTGATGCACCAATGGGTGAACAATCTGGACCAGGAACAAGATCTGCTCGACCTGATAGGCAACCAGATTCCGGGGCTCAGTAAGTATTCATTATTTTTTGTGTTTGTGTTCTACAATACTAAATAAAAATAAATAAATTCGAATAGCATGCTGCTCACACTCAAAGATAAGTTATGTTTAGTAAAGTTTACACTGGTATATTATTGTGTTATCCAGTTTCTAGTTTCTGCTAGGCAGGTACCGCTACCTAATCGCTCGCTTTGGCTGATTAATTAAGAAGCCATTGCAGACTTTTTCTTCTGTCACTATGGTGAATCACTGAGTAGCGCGTTCTCTCTGTGAGTTTGTTTATGTAGCTTGTACAGTTCCAGGCTATATAATTGAATTCACAGTGATGATGTGAAGTATGCATCTATGAATTGCAAAAAAGGGAGACTGAGTTGACTCATCAAGGGTGTTGAGAAAGGCGAATGGATAGAATCAAAGATCATTCACGGCAACACATTGGTTCCAAAGGAAGTATTTGTTAAGGAGATTTTGAATATGAATTTAACGACAGTCAAGAGACTTGAGTCAAAACTAGCAGTACAGTAGGTGATCTCTTTTAGCAACTGCATTTGCTTTTCATAAAGCATTATGTGGAGATTATAAATAGAATCACTAATCTATTTTTATTTTTCCTCTTAATTTCTTTCATCAGTGCCCAAGGGCAAGAAGAGGGATGATTTGGAGGGTCTGAGACAAGCTGGTCCGCCAGCCCTGACCACCAGCACCGCTGCCGAGGGCTCTGCTGATCCGAGTAAGTCCTTTTATGATAGTTGTGGGCTTCTTAGAGTAGAAGGGTAGAATCTTGGGATATTGGTCTGTTAGAATGTTGGTGTTATCTATCGTGATCAAGTAAACTAATATTTTAAATAAAAATCACCATGTATGTTTGTTCAGAAGGCTTTCCTTTTCCTGCTTATGTCTAGCTCTAACACAGTTCAGTTCACGAGACTGTGGTCCATGATAACCATGGTCACTGTCTCGTGAACTGAACTGTGTTAGAGCATTATTGATTTTTATTATTTGATTTACGTCCTTGACTTGCTGTATTTGTTAAGTGAGCCAGATCTATCCTACCTATCATTCATTATCCCCCCTCCATACCCACTGCATTTTTGCCAACTATGACTGAAGTGCAGTATGGGGCAATCAATGATTGACTGCAGTGTTGGCTGTGCAATGTTTTTCATTTGGAATCAGTTAACCGTTAGGTCACCAGCCTTGATTTACTACAGGCAATGTACTAACGAACTCGAACTATGAGCTGAACTAAGCTAATACTAAAATAAATACTGGGCATACTAGAGAAAGCATACAGAGAACCGACAGCCGCTGGATATAGGTGGCTGAGCGTGATGTTTGGAGTGCCCACCTTATGGCCTCTACATACAAAAGATCTGTCCCAGACAAGGATAAAGGAAAAGACCTTATTCGAGATTATTTCCTCCTTAGTAGCTCGATCTTTCCAGTCTGGACGGGCTCACTGGAGAAATCTGTCAAAGGTAATGGCTCCCAAACTATTACGGTCCCCTAAGAAAACCCGTGAACGGGATGGCTGGGGCAATGAGGACGAGGAAGCAGCTATTGATGATGCTGGTGCACCTGCCTCTAACTTGAGAGACAAAGTAAGATCTAAAGCGCAGCAAAGACGAGAGGCTGCAAAAGAGCTAAAAATGCGGAAGCTTCGTGAGAAAGAAGCAGAGAAAAAGAAAACGACGGATTTAGCCTCGACAAGGAGAAACAATGAAGTGCAATCTGCTGTTGGCGAAGTGGCAGGGAGAGAGGTTGCGCTTCGGCAAACCACAATAGTGGAGACATTCTCACCTGTGCCTGCGCTTGTGCCGAGTACTCAGCCCGCTCCGCAGCGAGCGTTTCTGGTTCCAACACTGGTGTCCCTGTGTGGGGGGAGGCAGCGTGTTGTGCCCATAGAGGCGGTCAGGCTGACTGGAGCTGCCGAGAGCGTGGAGTGTGCGGAGGAGAGCTGCATCCAGAATGAAGTTACAGAACCCACGGGATCACCTGACTCTTCTACAGTCACAGTAGGGGGCGGAGCTGAGTATTTAAAGGGGAATGAAACATTTAATAATATTGTCTCCGAAGTTAAAGACTTAGGTGTACCCTCTGAACCAGCCACAGATACTGGTGTGAGTGACGGGAAATCTAATAAAAATGAAAGTGCAATGTCAGTACAGACTCAAGGGAAAGAGAAAGTAACCGATGAAGTGACATTCCTCGAATCAGCAAAATTAGGAGTCGAGAACCCTATAGAGGCAAATACAAATGCTAGTTTATCTATAAATATAGATCACAAAATAGACAAGAATGCACAAGTTGTTTCAAGATCTATCCTGGCCTCCCCCAGTGAGGATGTTTTCTTCACAGGTAACGACGAGGCTGATGATGAAGATGAGAGTGAGAATAGTGGTTTGGACCTGGAATCTGTTTCTGATTCTGAACAGGGTACTCAGCAGACTCTACAGAGGGTATTGATTCAGAAAATAATTTGACTGAATCAGACAGCACCTCAATCTCAAAAGGTAGTGACACGGAACCTATTGTGTCGGCGAAAGGGACGATTAAAAAAATTGCAAAAACAAGACTAAAAACCGCTGCCACAGAGATAAATAAAACGGTGGTGAATACCAAAACTAAATACAAGAGTAAAGTTAAGAATAATCCTAGGCGTAAGACTCTGGCTAGAGTATCTCGTGGACCCCCTGCGAAGTCTGTTGTAAAGAAACTTGACTGGGACAATACATTGGAGAGCGGTGCACCATCTGTGGGGGAGCCTGAGAATGCCGGTACAGGAGCACATGAGGCTATCTCTCAGAGGTCAGAGGGGGGTGCCTCCAACTTTGAAGTATTATTCTCGACTTTAAAGCAAATTCAAGGTGAGGCTCGTGCTGAAAGCCGTGAGGCAAGCAGGAGGGCTAGACATGCAACCAAAAAAATACAATCTTCTCTGCATAAGGTCAATAAAATGTATGAAGAAATGGTTGGGAGAGTCTCTGAGGTGGAGGTCAGAACGGGAAAATTGGAGGATGACTTCATTAAAATGCAAGATGCGAGCAGAGACCAGGATAAGACAATGGCGGACATGCTCTGGAAACTAGAGGAGTTTGAAAACAGACAAAGGTGCAATAACGTTAGATTACTGGGGGTTCAGGAGGGAAAGGAGGGGGGGGATGTACGGGGCTTTGTTG
The DNA here is from genome assembly GCF_964261635.1 of Lissotriton helveticus. Classification (NCBI taxonomy): domain Eukaryota; kingdom Metazoa; phylum Chordata; class Amphibia; order Caudata; family Salamandridae; genus Lissotriton; species Lissotriton helveticus. Next base: position 193,733,921 of record NC_136072.1, read on the forward strand.
TCGAACTATTAAAGGGTGCCTTCCCAGAGTTGTCTTCTTGGGATTGGGAGCATGAGGTGCAAAGAGCACACCGATTCCCGATTACGCGGAAGGAGACACAGGGTAAGCCCCGCGCAATACTGTTTTATGTTGGGAACTTTCTGTTGCGTGAAGAGATAATCAGCAAGGCAAAACCCAAGGCCAAGCGCTCCTATAAGGATGTTGAATTCTTTGCTCGCCCTGACTTTTGCCACACCACCGTGGAGAGACGGTGGCAGATGAGGCAACTCATCACCCCCTTCCAGAATATAGGTTGCGAGGCCTATCTCATGTTTCCAGCACGACTGAAGGTTGGTCTAAAGGGGAACTTTAAAGTTTTCTATTCTGAAATTATGGCACAAGAGTACCTCAGCTTTTTGCGCGAAACTAGAAGCCAACATAAGCCTCAACATAAGGATCCTGTGGGGCATGACACACAAGTTGTAGCCAGCAGGGACATTCCCCGTAAAAAGTAAAACGAAAGAGAGAGACTAACAATATTATGGAATAATAGAATGTCACTGTATGTTTAAACCTTCTGATTTTGGGTTAAGAGTGTATATCTTTTTATTTTTCTCATTTGGGTCTCGTAGATATGTAGGCTTGTTTTGGTGTTCTGGCAGATATCATTAGTTTCAGACTGATGGGTAGGGGCTATACTATTTTTTTTTTGGGGTGAGCACCTAGAGGAGTACTTCTAGGTTTAAGAAGATCAGGGGAGGGAGGGCGCGACATCCTGTAGGCAATGTCGGCCAGACATAGGTCCTTCGGACCTATTTGCCTGTAGGGGGGGGTGGGTTCCTGTGGGAGGGTTCTCTGGGGTGGGGGAGGGAGGGAACAAGGGCAGGGCACATGGACATCGGAATATGTTGGGACTATGAAGAACACATCTTGGAACGGACACATGAGAATGGTTATTGCATTGAAGGGATCGTTATTATGAAAATGGTAACATGTGTAATCTGTGAAAATTGTGTAACAGCCGCAGCGAAAAGTGAATTTGATAGTTTGATAAATAAATGTGAACAGTCAGCCGATAGTTTCTTAAAAATTAGATATGTCTCTTAGATTTGTAACGTGGAACGTATGTGGCCTAAATGATGCTCAAAAGAGACAAAAGATAGGAGTCCGATTGCGACAGATGGGCGTAGATTATATATTTTTGCAAGAGACACACATAATGAGTACCCAGGAGTTCTGTCTCAAACAGTTGGGGTTTCATTTAATAGTAAGATCCAAGCAAGGGACAAAAAACAGAGGGGTAGCTATTCTTTCAAGGAGTAAAAATGTGATAATTGGGAAAAAATTAGAGGATCAGTGGGGTAGGTGGGCTATGGTTGAGGTCTTGATAGAAGGAGTATGGACAACACTAGTGGCGGTGTATGGATCAACCCAGGATGATCCAGAAATTTTACAGTTCTTAGATTCTGAGTTGACAGCCTGGCCCCCGCAGGTTATTATAGGAGGTGATCTGAACATTAATGGGGCGGAAGGACTGGGAGTTGGCTCGATTAGAAGTTACAAAGGTAGAAAGAAAAAAGTACATAAAGCTCTGGTGGATCTTATAGAAAACAACACCGTGCGAGATGTCTGGGGCACAATCAGATCGGAACAAAAAGGCTTCACATATTATTCTGCACCACACCATATCTATGTTAGATTAGACTACTTCTTGATATCCAATGACCTAATGTCTCGTGTTAAAATTGATAGGCTCCCAAGAATTTTCAGCGATCACAATCCCCTAGTATTGACGATGAAGTTAGAAGGGAGAACAAGATTAAGTTGGGTTTGGACATTCGAAAGCGGTCTCCTTTTGGACAGCAATTATATATCACATATGTCCAAATGGATCAGAGAGTTTTTTTAAAATAATAGAGGGAGTGCCCCGGTGGGAGTTATATGGGATGCTTTTAAGGAGTGTGCCCGTGGAGAGACATGCAGTTATAGTGCGTATAAACGGAAAGCAGAACGACTCCGGCAAAGTGAGATAGAGAGAGCTGTATCAGAGGCAGAGGAACAGCTTAATAATTGTGTCATAAGAGGTGAACCAACTGAACAATACATTATAGAATTAATGAAAATAAAAAGTGAAGCTGAAGAGGACCTGGCAAAAAAGGCAGCACAATACTACACTATCAGAAGGGAGAGGTGCTATGAGTTTAGCGAAAAAGTTGGACACGTTCTTGCTATGCGCACCAGATAGATAGCGGCTGACGGTACTGTTAGGGAGATCAGGGATGAAAATGGAAGATTACATTCAGACTCTGAGGAAATTAGAGAGGTGTTTAGGAAACTCTATCAGACACTATATGATGCCCCACACCTAAGTAGTGCGGAAGAAATAAGCGAATACCTGCAGAATATCCCAGTTGAGAGGATCCCTATCGAAGATGCAGAAGGATTAGAGAACTTGTTGCACCATATTGAGATTAAAGAAGCCATGGGTAACCTCCCCTCAGGAAAGGCTGCTGGCCCGGACCAGCTGCCATTAGAGTTCTATAAAACTTTTTGGGGAAGTCTAGGGCAGGATTTAAGTAAAACCATCCAAGCTGCCCAGATGGGTGAGTCTATCCCAAAATCTTGGGGGGGCGCGGATATAGTTTTAATATTAAAAAAAGGGAAGCCTGCGACTGAGCCAGGGTCTTATCGACCAATCACGTTGATTAATAACGACACTAAAATATACTCGAAAGCTCTGGCAACGAGATTTGCTGGAGTAATTAGCACCCTAGTTAGTAGTAACCAGCACGGCTTTATCCCCGGAAGAGGGAAAAGCCATCACATCAGGAAAGTCATAACTTTGTTCGATGCCACCGAGGTCACAGGAGATCCGATGGCAATACTGTTGCTGGATGCTGAAAAAGCATTCGATCGGGTCTCCTGGGACTATCTGTGGCATATTTTAATAAGAGCTGGGTTCAAGGGGGGTTTCGTGAAAGCTTTACAGATCTTGTATAAGGAACCGGTTGCTGCCTTAAGAGTCAATGGGGGCACCACGGGACAATTTATGATCAAAAGAGGTACACGGCAGGGATGCCCATGCTCTCCGCTGTTATTTGCCATGTATATGGATCCATTAATTCGCAGGATAGAATCATGTCCAGAAATTACCCCGTTATATACATCATTGGGACCTTGTAAGATACTTGCCTACGCTGATGATGTGGCGGTGTTAACATCAAACCCCACTGAAGCGACCGTGCTGGTAGAGATAGAGGCTCGTAGATTTGGGCAAGTTTCGGGCTATGCCCTGAATGCTTCAAAGACACAGATTATAAAAAATTCAGTGACCTTCTGTGATGATAATCGAGTGGTCCAGGTAGGGATGTACTTAGGAATTAAGATATCAGCAGATCTAAATACTTTGGTGGAAAAAAATATATTGTCCCAATAATAGATAAAGTAAAAAAAGACTTGGACCGATATGAGAATCTACACCTGTCGTTAGTAGGACGTGTTAACATCATTAAAATGCTGGTTTTGCCAACATTTTTGTATATTTTTAGGGCAGTACCACTTCTAGTTGATAACAAATGGTTTAAAATTTGTGAACAGATGATTAATCGTTTTATTTGGGCTAAAGGTAAGACACGGAGGGCACTGAGGTATATGTCGCTACCGCGGGAAAGAGGGGGCTGGTCACTACCAGATTTAAAATTGTATTATTGGGCTGCAGCACTGCAAAACATGGTGGGATTGATTGGAGGGGCTGAGGTAGACGGCTGGGACAAGATTGGCTCGCTCGCTATCTACGGTCTGGTCTTGGGTAGAAATGCTGAAAATGTATTCCTGAGATTCACGGAGGAAAGTTACTTCAAAAGAACACGATTCAAGACAGTAATGGCTGCTTATAATATATGGAAAGGATTCTCCAAAAAGGTTGGGATTGGGAAGTATAATGCATACACTAGATTTAAAAATAACCCTTCTCTATCCAGTATGATTTTCTCAGGAGATGTGTTTCAGGAATGGGAGAGGCAGGGGATAAGCAAGATTGGAGATATGTTGGGCGGGTATGGCATATTAAAATTTACGGAATTGCAAAATAGATATACGTTGAACACAAAAGATTTCTTCAAATATCTCCAAATAAGAAGTTGTATATCAAATAAAAAAGGGGGATCATTGGGCTTCGAAAGAACTATAATCATGGATCTTATAGAAGATGGCTCTGATTGTACCATAAAGAGGTTTTATTTGGAAATGACAAAACTAAAGAAAGATGATTTGGAGAAATGGATAGATAAATGGTCCGTAGACTTGGATATAGTTAGGGATATCTTTATTGAATCATTAGAAATGGGAAGTAAAATGTTGTGTTCATCGTCTCTTCAGGCCCAACATTATAAGATTTTATATCATTTATATTACACACCTGGGAAAATTGCTCAATGGGGGGGTTTATCTGGAACTACTTGTTTTAGGTGTGGCAGTACAGAGGCGGATCTGATACATATTTTTTCGGTCTGTCAACACCTAGATAAGCTGAAACAGGATATTGGGAATTTTTTCCAGAATGCACTATCATCAACAATAGAGCTAAACCCAGCTGTTATGTTACTGGGGGTCAGTCCTGATGGGCACTTAATTTGTAAAAGCTTTATATTTGTAGCAATGGCGATTCTTAGATTGTTAGTGGCTTCGGCTTGGCTTGACCCAAATCCTCCTACATACCATCAACGGCTGGGCAAAGTATTATCTGTACAAAAACTGGAAACTGCTATTTATGCTAGGAAGGGAAAAAAGGGTACGAAATTGGGTATGCAAATCTGGGATCCTTTTATTCGGTGGAAGATAGGAACCGAACGTTAAAGAGGAAGACTTCACTCCACTGTTTATTCGAGTTCTTGAATACTTATGTTTGATTTTGTGTCCTATGTTCTGTATCACTCTTTTTTATATATGAATTTGTGATATATGATTGTGTATTTTATTGTGCCTTGCTCATGTTATAAGGGAAAAAAAGGGGGGGGGAAATTATTTCAATAAAAAAAAAAAAAGGAATCAGTTAATGGGGCATTTATAATGTTTCCAATGCAATGCAAACCGAACACACAAGGTGTGTTGTCCCTTAGCCCACTCAGTTACCTCTTAGTACTTCACACCTTTATTTTTTCCTAAGTTCCTCCATCCCAGCCTACCAAATTTGAAAATCAATTCTTGGCATGTGCCACATTTAATCATGCTATACACATGCAGTGATTCCAGAACATATATCATGGTTTCCCATAACAGAGTTAATTTAAACTTTTTTCGATTTTTCCCCTTTGAATTGAACCGTAACTGAACAAGCCAAAGATGATGAATCGATGATCAGAGTAGTGGCCACTCTATTATATATTTTATATATTTTTTTTAAACTCTACCATACCTGTCAAATCCCTCTACCCTATCCCCTGCAGTAGAGAAAATCAAGTTTTCTTTCCTTGATTACTTCCCAGCAAATGAATTTGTTGGAAATACGCGGTGGCAAGCGAGGCCACAGAGTAAAGTGGGAGTAAGTGCATGATTTGATATCAAGTTTGGCGTATGGGATACACAGTGACGAATGTGCCAAATGAAATCTATACAATCTGTTACTTTACCTCTAGTGCAGTCCATTAGATTTATTTTCCTCAACGTCCACTTACGGCAGACATGTTAATATATTAATATCCTCATTTCAAACATGAGGTGTGTGACTGGCGTATCTTATTTATTATTAATCTCCCTCTTTGGAGACAGGGTATAAAGAGAAATGCATTTGGCAAAGAGCAGTGCCATTGTAATTAAAAATAGATAATTGTCAACTACAGCTGCAGACAGTAGCAAACTAGCAGAGGCACTGGCTATCAATGAGCACGGTTTCACTATTTTAGTACCACACAAAACTTGTACTCCATATAGTGCATAATGCCATACAATTAAATCACTGTTCTTTTAATGCTGTGATGCTATTCTCTCCGTGTTACTTTTCTGTCACACACTCAGCTCTTTTTATGTTTGGCAACATGTGTAGGTAAAACATAAAATTGGTCTTGTGACTCTCCTAATCATAATCACATACAATTAATTTCAATGGCCCTAGGGGACCAACAATGTACTGCTGCTGTGCCACCTAGTTATTTAAAACAATTGTTTGCATATAATATTATTCACATTTTGGCTTTTTAATTTTTCTCAATACAGCTGCTCCTGCTGGTCTAGCAGGACCACCTGACAGGCAGGAGAGAGCGGCCCTTTTGCGGCTGCAGAGGTTGAAGCATATCCAGTAGAAATACTGCTGCCAGGTGGTCCTGCAAGAGGAGGAGGAAGACAAAAATGCACAATAGCCGGGCCCCAGTGCAGCCGATCCCCCTCAGCCTCCGGGCAATCCCATTGTCGGTGCCGCCGCCAGCCAACTGCTGCCACCCCCCACCAGAATGGCAACATGCCATTGCTGCACCACATCCTGCAGTGGCTGGACACCGTTGAGGGCTGGAACACATCGATGGAGCAGAGCATTGACCAGCTTCGGACCAACATCTACAATGCCCTCTTTTATTCCTTTTACATTGTTTTGTTTTGGAGGAAGGGATTTGTTGTTTGTTGGGGCTGGGTGGAAAGGGTGGCAAAAGGAGTTGGTACTGGATATCCTTTCTAGGACATTTTGAATTTTGGGGCTTGGGTCAGTTATGTACGGGAGAGTGGTGGGCATGCTGTTTTTTTGCTTTGTAAATAAATACAGTGGTAAACTATTTTTTCTAATTTTAATTTATGCATGAAGTAGTTTATTTTACTTTTACTTTCACTACTGCCTTCAAGTAGTTTTACGCAGCCTGTTTACGTGCTTGTAACTTAAGAGAGCGTGTAATACTTATTTATAGAGTCTAGGCTTATACTTCTCTAACTATCCTGCCCATTATGGGGAATACTATCACGATGACCTATATTTTGTCAAAGTTCTGAACTATTTAGATAAAAAACAGTAGCAGTTAATTTATTTCTTACTAAGTTAAATTAAATCTATGCTAGTTGTCTTACCTGAATATACATGCAACAATAAAAGGGAGGCATCACAACTTCAAAAGCAAGTTTCCACTTCCAGTTCCACCCAGGTGAACTCCAACTGTAGGATTGATCTGAATGACTGAATGATTATTCATCGTAGTCAACTAAATGGAAGTAGACAGACTGAGTAAGTAGGTTATATATTTATCAAATATTTACAAAGAATTGACACCACCTGAGTACTATACGATGGCACAATGAGAAAGCAGCATTGTGCTAAAATAGAAAAAAAAGCAATACTAGTAAGTTTTGGCTAATGTGGACCTAGCAGCATTACTTGTGAAATCCTCAAGTTATAAAAAAAATGGACTCAAAGTCTGGAGACGACAAGCTTAGATTAGGCATTTACGGTTAGGCAACACAAGGCCTGAATGATGATGATGATGCTGACAACTGATGTTCCTCATTCTATATCTAAAAAAATATGGATCATTTTCAATGGGCTGGTGTGGGCTACTGCTTATAAGATTCTACAGTAAGTTGGTGTTTCTTTTACCACATCCACCACACCAAGTGTGTGATCCATTGATGGTGTAATTTAAGCCACACCTCACTACATCACACAGCTCGGGAGAAGAGGGTTAGGAGTTTGTTGAATGGATGCGTAATGGGATTTGGCGAAAGGTTTTACAAAAACAAACACTACAACACAAGGCCAACATTCATCTGGGCAATAAGCAGCAGCACATCATTTGCCATCAATCGGTTGGAAGGAAACAAAGGAATGAGTATGACAGAGTACAGACACATGCATTGCAAAAAGTTCTTCTGCCTCCGATACCCAATTTACCATTTATTTAAATGTTCTGTCTTCTAGGTTAGGGAGTGATTGTTAAAAGAAAAATTGCTCTGTATTACAAAATTGGGTGGTAGATCTGCATTCTCCTCCACTCGTTGGGGCCTCTCTGCACTCGTCTGGTAGGTAAGCATGAGTGTTGTTGAGCTCAGCTAGCTTTCACCGTGAAGGAGACTAGAAGAAGGCCTGCTGATGGTAAAAGATAAACTGTATTTCAGAGTCAAGGAGAAGGACAAAAGGAAGGTAAGCTACATGCAAAGTATGTCGAGAAGACTCAGAGGCAGCATGAAAAATATCAAAAGGGGGACTCAGAGTGTCACTTTTGCCACATGTTCAACATACACACACACAGAGCAGCATTTCACAAGTGCACTTCTCTCTATTCCACACAGTACTAGGCCTCATATGCTTGGTTTGAACTCAAGTCGATAGTATACTTCTTGCTTCTAGCTAATGATAAGGTAGTCCTGTAGCTCACATCCTGAGTTCTTCCATGATACTCCTCCTGCGCTGAATCTGAGTAATGCCATCCCAGACTAGTCATCATCATCATCTTGATTCGTAAACAGCGATGGCCCAGCAAGATAGACGTGGAGTAGGGCTGATCATCACCTACAGGAAAAGAAAATGAGCGCCCGTCACTCAAGCCCTAAACAATGCAAATCAATATACTTTCAATACATTTCCCATATTACAGTTCAACACACACCCTCCCTCAGTGTCTGCCACCAAGTGAATCATCAATCAACTTAAATCATCACTCACGCAGTTAGGGCCTGATTCACAGAACTAACTTAAGACAAAATCCTAAACTTACTACTTTTGGTATTCACAGAAGTTAGGATTTTCTCTTAAGTTTGTCTTAAGACAAACTTAAGACAAACTTAAGACAGACTTAAGACAAAATCCTAACTTAAGTCTGTCTTAAGTCGGTCTTAAGACAAACTTAAGACAAAATCCTAACTTCTGTGAATACCAAAAATAGTAAGTTTAGGATTTTGTCTTAAGTTAGTTCTGTGAATCGGGCCCTTAGTCACTAACTATTGCAATAGTTGAAATTACCTAATCCAATCCAAGCACAGGTAGTTCAGATAGGTATTCAATCATCTTTGATACAGGCAACACATTGGAATTTGGTCTTTGCAGGCAGTCTTGTAAGTAATAAATAATGATATCCGGCAGCCCTTCTGGTGCTAAGTGATGCAAACAGGAATAGGCATTAGTCAACAGGCATGCGAGGGGGGCAGGCATTGTCCCCAATGTCATGAAGGAATTGTGGAGGCATCTCCAATGGACACTGGTCACCTGCAATCTGGCAATATATATATGTGACTAATGAAAAATGTGGGGCAGCATAAATCTGATACAAAAATAATAATGTCCCTCTAGTTCTTTGGGGGCACTGGCATACTTAGTCAGAGAAGTAGAGTTCATTCTCAAACTCAGGTGGTTCACCCAGAAGTTGGTCAGCTAACACATTTGATAACAATTTGGGCCAATCACCCTCTTCCTCCTCCTGTGCTGCTGTTTCAGGAACAGTGTAATTATGTGGTATAAAATTTTAGTTCATTTTGTTCGTAGTCAACCTATCCACATTTTGGGGCAAGAGACTGGTCCTTCTCACTGTGACGACTGCTCCAGCTGCACTGAACACACGTTCAGCAGACACACTGGTGTCAGGATAAGCCAGATACTTTATTGCCAGCCTGCTGAGATCTGGCCATTGGCGCATCTTCCCTTTACCAATATATCAATGGATTTAATCCAGATACTTCTGGAACATCCTGTGGATAGTCATTGGAGCTGCCACTTGCTCAATGTGTATTTCCATCAACTCTGCACAGAGCTTGAGCCCTCCCAATTGAAACCAATACAATGCAGAAGTTGGGTATAGTTTTTCTTTTGCTATTGTTGTCGGAGTTCTGGTTGATGGTGTTGTTGGCTGCTATGAGACAAGGCTGCCTTCTCTGTTAGTTGAAGGTGGCACTGTGGGGTGGGACTCGAAGTTCCAGCGGTTCTTCTTCCAAGTCACTGGCTTGCTCTACAATCCACCTTTTGTATTGAAACATCCTCTTCATAAAAAGAGATGAAAGTGGGCAGAATTATTTTGTACTATAGATCAAGTATTGTGGCATATATGTACTCTTTGGATTTGATGATGTCATGTTGCAGCCATATCTTAGAAGTCAAGCACAGGACTAAGGTCACTCTCAATCAAGGCATGTGTTTCTGTGTTTTCATTCACACCTGCAGGGGCGTACCTTTCAGACACCTTCTTTTCCTAGTCTTGTAGGAGATGCAACAACAGGTAGCTTGGCCCATCGTACTCTCCTATTTGCTAACTTCCCATGTGAAAACCTCAAAAGGGAATAGCATCTGTGTCAGTCATTTGACTAGGCCCCATTTGTCTGCATCCATGGTCAAAGCTTTCCCAAATGCATACCCTCCTCTTTGAATGAGATAGTCATTGATCTGTTTGTACTGCTCAAAAAGCCACTGCAGCATGTAAAAGGTAGAGTTTCAACATGTTGGCCCCTCCTGTATAAGGGCTTTAACTGGTGCTCTATTATTACCCTGAATAATCCGCAGCTGCTTCCAGGCTTTAAAGGAATGGCTGAAATGGGTGCAGATTCTTCTGCAGGTGGTCAGTATGTTGCTGACTATGTATACCTTTTAGAGGAAGTCATACGCCACCAGATTGATGCAATGAGTCAAACACAGGACCCTGAAATAACCTCCGTCTGACATGGCCTTGACTATGTTACTGCCATTGTCTGTGGGTCGAATCCATTCATGCACCTTGCTGTAAAATTCCTCCAAGATGTCTACAACTTTATGTGATTTCTCCATCGCAAACATGGACATTGTTGCATGCAGCTGAACGCTATTAAAACTTCCTTCAATGCCAAGACCTAAAGATATCTTTTGCTTTACTCCTGCAAAAGAGATTCAGTCTGCAGTGATGCACATGTAATCAGTCACCTGACAACTGGTCCACGTGTCTGTCTTCAGGTGGATGGTGTGCACAACACTTTGCTGCAAAGCTTGCTCAACCAACTGCAGCCCATAGTGATGCAGCACTGAAACAGCCACTCTGTCAAAATAGGCCCTACTTGGTACCTTCCATTTTTGGCAGATGGCTGCCACAAATTCAAGGAATCCCACACCTTCCACAAAAGAAAAAGGGAGGAGGTCCAGCGCTAACATTTTTGCCAGCTTCCCATTGTATAATCGTGCAGTTGGGTGGTTTCGCTCGTAGAGCCCTCCTGTCTAAACATGCCCATAATAATCTTTTGAGAAGTAGATGCTAATGGTAGACTCAATGTGCGTTATGGTGGTGGGGCAGTAACTATATGCCACGTGTCTCCATCATCTCACTCTGAGTCTTCTTGTGCCATTGTGAAGTCACTGAGGTGGGTGAATCTGATTGCACACTGCTAGGGACAGGGCTGTTTTGCATCATCATCATCACCTTCCCCCATGATTGCACTTGTAGCAGATGTTCCCCAGCTCTCCCCACCACCACAGCCACGTTCAGCAATTTTTTTAAGGTGCTCCTCCCACTTGATTGTGTGGTGTTTTTTCTTATGGGTCTTCTGGCCTCCAGTACCATAATGTGCATCAGGCTTACCTCGACGAACATTTGTATGGCAAATGGTGCATACTGCAATGTGCTCGCCCTCTTTGCTAACTGTAAAAAACTCCCAAACTGGGTATGAGTACTTTTTTACTGGGCCACAGGGAATGCCAGAAGAAGAACTGGAGGTAGGTTGGCCTGTCGTCAATTGCCTCTCTGCTTCTCTAGAGGTAGGGGTTGGTGCAGGTCTCAGTTAGGGCTTTGCAAATATGGGAGCTGGTGGGGGTGTTACCTGTGCCACTTCCCTCAGAGCTGGTTGAATAGCAATGTCCTCTGTGTTACCTTCCACCATGACTATCTTGTCATTGTCATCCTCCTCTTCATCCCCTTCCATAAGTCTAAGTCTTTCTGGAACTTTTCTTTTCCCTTGCCTCTCCTGTTGTCTTTTGGTCTCTGTCGGGGTCCACTCCATGTCCCTATCATCATCATCAGAAGTGGTGCTTGAAGAAGATGGTGCTGGAGATCTGGAGCCAATGACTCTAAAAGAGGAGTTTCAACTTCTTGCTCTGAAGGAAGCTCAACCTCTTGTTCTGCCCCAACATCAGACAAATGTTTCATTGCTGGCTACGGCTGCTGTGCACTTTTATGTGTTTCCTGAAATGATTGTGTACTACTTTGCGAAAGGGACAAATCCAATTCAACATCACTACTCATCAGTATTGACATGATTGCATTGGCTGCCTCACTGACAGACATGGTCCTGGGTTGAGGTTGGAGTGGCAGGCTCAACTTTCCTGAAAAAGGTTGCGGGCGGCCAGTGGTGGAAATCTGCGTCTTATGCTCCCCACTAGCCACTTCCTTGAAGCACCTTTCTTTGGGGCCATCTTCGAGCTGTCAGTTGTCAGTGGCACTGGGCTTCACAACAAGCTGAAGAGATTACTGTGTTGTGTAGTCAGTCATGCATTATGTTGTGCACAGGCCTTCTGTCGGGCAGTGCTGTGGGCAATGACATCCTCTGGTGTTAAGTCTGTGAGGCTGCTGCGTTTTCTGATGGTCTGCTGTCTTTGCGCTGCCTCTGTGGTAGTCCAAGGGGGATGGAGAGGTTCGGGGGGGCGGGCCTGGGGATGGTGGCATCTGTTGTTCTTCAGGTGTGGCTCTGGGCTGGGCTCCCTTTTATGGTGCAGATTGTATCCGACTTTACACCAGGTAAGAGCAGGTGTTAAATTCCTGCTGCTAACATGCCTTATCGCCTGTTTTGTGAGCTTATCGCCGATCTGGCTGGTTGTTGTGAATGTTGCGAAGTGGTGTTGTCATGGATTTTTGCACGGGAATGCCTACTCTGCATCTCGTTAGCGATAGTTGCCGGTCTTATCTGTGGTGATGTTTTTTGCGGCTGCTATTGTGTGAATACTGGTGATATTGGCTGTTAGCACCAGCTTGTGAATGGGGCTATACATTTATCACCACTTTGGCTGAGGTGAAGTGATGATAACTCTACAAAAAGTGCTTGAGAATATGCCCCAGTGAGTGTTAATACATAACTGGAAGGTACCCAGAGAGACCAGGTTGCGCTGAGTTCCACCAACAGTGCCAGGGTGAGAAACAAGACTCACCGCCTGCTGAGGGCACACTTTAATCCTATGGAACTATGTCAAAACTGTTTTAGGTAAATGCTCCTGTGAGGATTTTTAGATAGATTGCTTACCTGGCAAGCAAATGATACGGACAGAAAGACTCCTTTCTTGGAATTGTTTCTATCAGACACAACTTTGTAAGAGGAACCTTTCACTGCATCTTGTCTCAGCCAGCCCAGCTATGTAGTTAAGTTTCCTTTGAACACAGCTACCACCAGGTGTGCCCACTTTGCCTCTTAAATTTTTTCTTGCTGTGGATTCATTTCCTACTTCAATTATACAAGAGTATGTTATGTTATGTTGGTATTCATTGATGAATGTAATTGGTCCCTGATGGGACTTAGACACCCACGTATGTGATCTAGATCGGCTTCCATGAGGTCGAACCCCACCCACACCTGTTCGGCCACCTCCTCCTCGCAGTCTAACACCTGGCCTTGGAATGCGATGTGTGCTTCGGTGAGGAGCTGAGAGCCAGCCATGGTGGTGGGTGCTTCCTGCTGTGTAGTCTGTGCAGGGTGTGGGGTCTCCTTGATGCAGCTGGGCTGCCCTGCTCCTGGAGGTGGGTTGCCTAAGGTATCCATGAGCTGTTGTAGGGCGTTGGTGTCAAAGGTGTGGACACTGATGAGTTGTCTGGTCTGCTCTGCTGGAGGTGTTATTTGTCCCTCTGCAATGTGAAGGGGAGATGCATTTTGACATTGTGTTGACATGTATGTTGACGCATTTTTCAAGTTTACATACAGATTGCATGACAATGTACATTGTGACTGTTTGGGAGGAGCTGACTATTGGATGTGGGACAGTGGACATTTGGACTACATCACAGATGTGAGGTTGTACACGTACATTTTCATCTCACAGTTTCCTGCTATGCCAGATGTGATCGGACAGTTTCTACGCACAAGCGGACCCAGTTGTGTACTCTGTTCTGCAGTGTAAGTGTTGCACGTTGTACGACATTGTCGTCAATGTGGATGTGCTGTTATTGCTATGTGTGTGTGCTGCATTTGTCAGGTTATACTCCGCGGAGTCCAGATGCAGCAAGATTGGCCCACCTCCTGACCTCACCAACACCCTGGTCATATATATATATATATATATATATATATATATATATATACAGAGTATTCGAGCGATTAAGCGAGGGAAAGATAGGAAGGGAACAGCGGGGAAAGGAACCTGTAACAACAAGGTACAGAATTAGTACTAATGCACATACACAAACTACTCTCATAAATTCTCGCTAAGTATGGTATGCACCTGGAGATCCCTATGAGTCTTCTGACCTCTAAGTTTAACAGGCGTTCTCTGATCACTTCAGTATCACTATACGATGAAACATACTATGTTAATGCAGTACTGCCTCCATATCTAAACAACTATATAGTGTGTTTAGGAATTGCCCACATACCCCCAGGTTCCTTAAAAGCAAACTGAATAGTGAAAGGCCTTCCCTGACAATGATACTCCAATGCTGGGAAAGCACAATGTCACCAAACAAATAGCAAAAGAATATGTACTCAGGAAGACAACTTCCTTTGTTTCATTCCTCCCCGTAAATCAAGAGTATCAGTGTAAAACGGTAAGACGTGGTTATCTCACCACTGTCTTCCTCTCTCAAGGTCACGAATCCTCTGGCAAGTAACAGCAATGTCCTCCAAATATCATAAAGTGTGGTGCTACCACCACTTTCCGCTTTGGCTTTCATAATCCAAAAGGTTCACCATAGAAAAAGAATTAAGGTACACCTTCCCGTTCTTTGTAACAGCGATGCGTGGTGCTACCACCGCATCCCGCTCTCTACAGTCCAAAGTTCACCAATAACAAATGGTGCTGCCGAATGTACTGTACTCGTGTGCTTGCAGGAAGCCTCACCGCCCCACACACTGCTCACCTTTGAGCCTGGAGGAAATGAACTCCTGTCATCAAGAGCAAAACTGGAGATCCTACGAATGTTTGTGTACTCCAGCAAACATGACAGGACAGCCTCGTACTCTTCCTCGGCCGAGGAAGAGAAACCCGGAAACCAAAAAAATCACGCACGACGTCCAGCGTGCCATCACATATTAAGTATCGTTCTCCCTGCACTTTGCCTCATGGGAGTTGTAGTGTTCTAGGGCAATGTAGGCGTGGCTATGCTAGCCCCTGACAGTGGGCCCACCCGCCAATCACCTCCTAGGACCAGGCTTGGCTGGAAACCTCTGATGGGAAGAGCGAACAGCCCTCGGAGCATGCACATTATGCCATGGTTCCCAGGAATCTGTCAGGATCCGGGACTTGCGCCTACACTACTGTGCAGCCCAACCGCACCAAACACTGAGCAACCGTGACTCGATCAGGGAAAAACTACAACTCCCATACTTCCCGGCAGAAGGGAGGTGATAAGAGAGCTGCTGACACGCATCCTGTTGCGTGTAATTCTTTGCAATCCAGTTCCTTGCCGGTTGGCAGAGGAACACCTTCACGTCGTCCTGATTTCTGTTTTCCAGGCTTTTTTCAGAAGAGAGGAAAGGCCTTCGAGTAGATTTCCAGTCCGAGGTAGGAGTGGAAACTCTGTTTATGTTTAAGACTTTGTTTACAGCGGAACGCGCTGTCTACGGCCGCATTGCCGTTTTGGAACAGTGTAGTATCTTGGAGTGTGCGTTCAGAAGCGGAGCGCTGTGGTATTCCCGCTACGCGTTACCGTTTCAAAGTGTCCTGGAAGGTGTGTGTGGAAGCGGAGCACGGTAGTATTCGTGCTACGCGTTACCGTTTCTGATTCCGGCTTTTTTAGAGAATTCATCTATTGAGGACTCCGGTGCTTTGTTTTGGTGTTCATATTATGGATGACTGGCGGAGCGCGGTAGTGGTCTCAACTACGCGCTGCAGTGTGGTCGAATTCTTTAATGTTTTTTCTTTGATCAAAAAGGGGAATTAACTCTTGTGCCTGAGCATCCGGGAGACCTTGGAACAGAGCGGAGTGTTGTGGTTCTTGCTCCCTACACACTTCCGTCTCTGAAAGGCTGGGGCGCTTTTTACCTATCATTTCCTTTTGGCATCAAACTTGGAACATTGTACTTTGAGTACTGTGCTCTTTTCTTTCCTTCAACTGAACCCATTATTGAAAGGCATCCTCACCCCATTGTCTAGGTATGAGGAAAGGTGGTTTCGTGCTATTACCTATGGGAAGGCCTAGGTGTGTTATATGTGAGAATTGAATATTGTTTGTGTTCCATTTTCAGACGCAACTAAGTCCAGGCTGGTGGTGAATGAGGAGGGATTACAACAGACGTTTATGTTTACTTTATTATGCAGGTATAAATGATTCCTTAGCGAGACCATTTGAGAGTAGCCAATATATTTAGATTTGTTCTAAGTATATGTTTCTGTCGTTACAGGTTACTCCCTTTCCCTGCTGTCCCTTCCCTTTCCCTTCCCTGTTTTTTCCCTCGCCTAATGGCTCAAATACTCTGTATTATTCAGCTAGAGTGTTTGTGACGTTGGGAGGTGGACCATTGTATCTTCAGCCGGACCCTGCGGAGCTGATTCTGACAGAATCATCCTCCACCCGATAGCCTTTCCAGAGTACCCCCCCTCGAAACTTGGAGTCCCGAATGCATTTAACCTCATACTCAAGCTCTCCATCACACAGCATCAGCGGAGGCCTCCTCCTCCGAGAAGTAAAAGCTGATTTAAGTAGATGTCAGTGAAACACAGGGTGGATACACAGAGAACCGGCCAACTTCAATTTATAGGCAACAGGATTAATCCGCTTCATAATCTGATAAGGGCCAATGTATCTAGGGTGGAATATACTACAGAGTTTGAATCTAATGTTCTTGGTTGACCACCATACCTTGTCCCCCACCTTATACTGTGGCCCATAGATTCGGTGTTGGTCCTCCCATTGCTTCTACACCTGCTTGGCCTTCAACAAATGCGTCCTTACTCCACGATGGACCCTCTGTAGTCTTTTTATCGGTTCCATTACCGAGGGCTGGTTCTTGATATCATCAGGTAGATTGACAGGCAAGGTATTGGCATCGTAACCAAAATTGGCTTTGAAAGGAGAAACCCCTGTAGAGCAGTGCCAAGCATTGTTATAAGCCAGTTCGGCCATCCACAACAGTTTCACCAACGATTCTTGGGGCTCCTTGGAATAGCATCTGAGCTATTTCTTCAAGGTCTGATTTAATCTTTCCATCTGACCATCCGTCTGAGGATGGAAACTAGTTGAGAGAGTTGAATCTATATGCAATGCTTGACACCACATTCTCCAGAAACGAGCTATGAATTGCGGACCTCTGTGTATGTGTGTATTGCGACTTATATAGCGCACGTATCACCCGAAGGTATCAAGGCGCTTGCTTAGGGAACCCGTCCTGGTATTCCCCTGTGAGACACCCCGGCAGGGTATCCACAAGGTGAAAGCCAGGCATCCCGCCACGAGGGGCCGTAGTGGAGATTAAGCAAGCTATTGCCCAGAGTCGCAGAGTGTGACCCCGTGAGTCGAGTAGGCACCGGAGCGAGAATTGTCGAGTCCGTGGAATTGTTTTTGAGCCTGAGACCCGCCGAGGCGGGGAATCGAACCCTGGTCCACGGCCGATCTCAGCTTCCGGGTCTGCTGCCTCTAACCACTGAGCCACGCTTCTCCACTGTCTGAAACGATCACTTCTGGAACCCCATGTAATCGAATGCCATTACCAGCTAACAGTTGAGCTGTTTGCCCTGCTGTGGGAAGGTTCTTACAAGGGATGAAATGCCCCATCTATGTAAGGCTATCAACCACCACCAAGATGGCAGAATAACCCTGATCGGTAGGGAGCTCAGTTACCAAATCCAAATGAATGTTCTGCCAGGGCCGCTAGGGGTGTAGGCATCGGCATGAGTTTACCTTTTTTCCTGGTGTTTTCCCCTTTTGATCTTGCACACTCCTCACAGCGTGTCACCCATAAAGAAACATCCTTAATTAAGGTTCACCACCAGAAATGTCTCTGTATCAACTGAATAGTCTTACGAATGCCTGGATGTCCTGCCATAGGTATGACGTGGAACCAAACAAAAGCCTTCTTTTGCAACTCAGCAGTGGGTAAATATAGCTTGGTTTTATGGAAAGGTAGACCCTGCTTCACTGAGCGTTCACCATCCTGTTTGGCCCAAGATTCCCACACATCACAGGTTTGATGGCGCCTAACCTCATCCAGGAAGTTCTCAGCTTGAATAACACATACCACCCTTGATGGCTTTATGATGGCATTGGTGTTCTCCTGCCTGGGTACTGCTGGCAATTCCTGCCTGGACAAAGCATCTCCCTTACGGTTCTCAATGCCTGGTCTGAATATCACCACAAAATCGAATTCCACAAAGAAAAGCATCCACCGCATTTGTCTTTGCGTAAGATGCCTGGCTGACTTCATATATTGCAGATTCCGATAGTCAGTGTAGACAGTGATTGAATGGCATGCCCCCCACAGGTAATGTCTCCATTCCTGAAACGCCTTCTTTATAGCCAAGTGTTCTTTTTCGGCAATGGTGTCATTTACTTCAGCCAAACTCAGCTTTTTTGTCAGGTATGCTACCGGATGGAGTTGCCCTGTACTCTGGTCTCTTTGCGACAGAATGGCCACAATGGCCTCATCGGAAGCATCAGCTTCCACCAAGAATGGGTGTTCCAGTTTAGGATGTGAAAGTACCGGACCAGTAGTAAACGCCCTCTTCAGGTATTCAAATGCCTCCCCTTTCTCCCTGGACCAAACGGAAGGTACCCCTTTTCTCAGCAATTTGGTGATAGGGACTGCTACTTGTGAGAAATGAAGAATAAACCTACGATAATAATTTGCAAAGCCAAGGAAACATTGTACCACTCTCACGTTTCTTGGTGTTGGCCATTCCTGTACTGCCTGCACCTTCCGCTCTGTCATGTGCAAACCCTCGGGACTGAGTATCACCCTTAGGAACTCAACTTCAGTCACTCCAAACTCACATTTGCTTAGTTTTACGAGCAAACTGTGCTCACGCAATCGTTCCAACATCTGGCAGACCTGGTCCTTGTGACATACCTTATTGACTGAATAAATCAGGATGTCATCAATGTAGACGTCTACATACTCCTTCAAGACATCGCTAAGGAAGTATTGGAAAGCCGCCGGGGCGTTGCAAAGGCCGAACGGAATAATCAAGTATTCATACAGTCCATAACGAGTCTTGAAGGCAGTCTTCCACTCATCCCCCTCACGAATCCTCATCAAGTGATAAGCCCCTCTAAGGTCTAATGTGGTATAAATCTGGGCTTCTCTCACTTGGTCTAGAAGTACAGAAATGAGAGGCAGAGGATATCGGTTACGAACAGTGTTTTTGTTTAACATTTGATAATCCACATAAGCCCTCAGATAGCCATTGGCTTTCAATCAATCAATCAATCATGCCATTTGTATAGCGCACAACTCACCCGGGAGGGTCTCAAGGCGCTTGGGGGGAGGGGTATGCTACTGCTCGAACAGCCAGGTCTTGAGTTGTTTCCTGAAGGCGAGATGGTCCTGGGTCAGCCGAAGGTGGATGGGGAGGGAGTTCCAAGTCTTGGCAGTGAAAAACAATGGAGAGGCTGCCGGGGAACGGGAAGGCCTAATAAACCCTATATCCAGGTAATGGTGTAAATATTCCCGCAAATGCTTGGTTTCGGGTACCGATAATGCATATACTCTGCATGAAGGTATAGGTGCTACTTCCACCAAGTCTATACAGCAGTCATACTCCCTGTGAGGAGGCAACTGTTCAGTTTTGATTTCACTGAATACCTCCCTATAAAAATGGTATTCCACTGGTAATACTGTTTCCTTCTCCACGGCGGTAGCCACAAGAAATGAAGAGGGCAATGCTGCCACCTGCGAAGGTGAACCCGGAACCAGATGACTCTGACAATCCTCTGACCAAAAGCGAAGTGACTTGGACCTCCAATCAATAGAGGGGTTGTGGTGACACAACCAAGGCATTCCCAAATTCACTTCGTACTGAGGAGCATCTATTATATTTAATGTTAACTTCTCTGCATGTCGTCCGCCATCAACGTCAACAGATAGTATCACTACATCTGTCCGTTCGATGATGAGACCGGACTTCAATGGTTGGCCATCAACAGCCAAAACTTCCTCAGGTTTCTCCCTTGGTAGTCTGATAACGCAAGATGAGTTACCAGACCATTGTCTATAAAATTACCGGTCGCCCCTGAATCCAACATGACCAAAACCTGATGGTATTGATGCTTGCTCTCAAGGTTCATAGGGAGCACTATATGCAACTCAGTATCTCCTAAACCCTGAGTAGACAGCGAGGGGATTTTCCAACCCTTGTTATAATCCTCCTCCGCCTCAGAGTACTTTTTTTCTCAGACTCCAGAGGGGTGGTAGATACCGCTACTTGTTTATTCTTTGCCCATACATTAGATGTCTTGGGTTTAGAAGGGCATTCCTTCACATAATGCCCCTTCCTTCCACTGTACATACATAGCCCTTGTACTCGCCTACGCTCCCTTTCTTCTCTTGTTAATGGAGCTCTAAGAGCCCCTATTTCCATTGGTTCACTAACTGTCCCAGGGGTACTCATTACCTTGCGTGGAGATCAATCATATCTATAGAAACCTTTCTCCCATTTCCTTCTCTCACCCCCTCTTTCAGACATGCGACTATCCAATCGTAAAGTCAAGTTAATCATATCTATACAAGTGGTAGGCTGGGGAGCTATTTGTGCCACTGCGTCTTTCATTTCCTCATGCAAACCTTGGTAGAATAGTGACATACGTTTCTCCTCCGGCCATTCTGTTTCAGCCACCAACCGGTTAAAGGTTGTCAAATAAGTTATTAGATCACCCTTCCCTTGTTTCAAATCAAGTAATTCTCGATCTGCACTAAAGGTAGTGGTGCGACGATTGAATACCCTCTCGAATTCTGCTAGGAAAGCAGGCCAATCAGACAATACCGCATCGTTATTTCTGACTAATGGAACTGCCCAATTGGCTGTGTCACCCACCAAATATGATATTGCAAATGCAACTCTAGAGTGATGATTTGGAAAGGAGGCAGGTTTGCAGGAAAAGTGCAACATAATTTGGGTCAGGAACAGCTGAATCTTTCGGGGATCCCCTGCGTATCGCTCAGGGTTGGCCAAAGGAATGGGTGGTGGTACTGTAACCTGTATTTGTGAAGCTGCATAAGAGGCGTTAAAGGGATTCCTAGTCAGTTGTTCCACTTTTTCCCTTAAAGCTGCTGTCTCTGCCTTGGAGGATGCTAACTCTTGTTAAACCAATACTAAAGCATGAAGCACGTCCTCCATGGAAGCCATGTCTCGCTACACCTGGACCGGGCAGAGTGATAAACTTGGGTGCTTGATTCTGTCAGGTTACAATCCGCGGAGTCCAGATGCAGCAAGAATGGTTCACCTCCTGACCTCACCAACACCCTGGTAATATATATATATATATATATATATATATATATATATATATATATATATACATGTGACCAAGGGTCTAAGGCCCCGAAACGCGTCGTGCTGTTGTTGCCTCACCTGCACATTAAAAATTAACCCGAAGCCAGATCCCGTGGTCCGTCTCTCCCTTCTCGCTTCGCCGATCTTGGGTGATTGGAAGTGGCGTGTGTGGAGTTGCTGTTTTGATATATATATATATATATAGATATAGATATATACAGAGTATTCGAGCGATCAGGCAAGGGAGGGATAGGAAGGGAACAGCGGGGAAAGGAACCTATAACAACAAGGTACAGAATTAGTACTAATGCACATACACAAACTACTCTCATAAATGCTCGCTAAGTATGGTATGCACCTGGAGATCCACATGAGTCTTCTGACCTCTAAGTTCAACAGGCGTTCTCTGATCACTTCAGTATCACTATACTATGTTAATGCAGTACTGCCTCCATGTCTAAACAACTACATAGTGAGTTTAGGAATTGCCCATACACCCCCAGGTTCCTTAAATGCAAACTGAATAGTGAAAGGGGGAATTTCCTTCCATGACAATGTTACTCCAGTGCTGGAAAAGCACAATGTCACCAAACAAAATAGCAAAATAGCAAAATAATATGTACTCAGGAATACAACTTCCTTTTTTTCATTCCTCCCCGTAAATCAAGAGCATCAGTGTAATGGTAAGATGTGGTTACCTCACCACTGTCTTCCGCTCTCTAGGTCACAAGTCCTGTGGAAAGTAACAGCAATCTCCACCAAATGCGGTAAAACATGGTGCTACCACTGTGTGGTGATGTCTTCTTTAAGAGAGAGCTTTCTGATGTAAGTAGTGACATCACGAAAGATTCTTATGCAAGCAGTTGAAGCTGAGGGTCACTGAAAGCTGTATCTGAATAAACAAGTTCTTCAACTTTACTAAGTTTTAAGTGTGATTACTACACTTTTCATGGCGACGAGGGTGGGATAACAAGGTCAAAGACTCCTTGATTCGTGCTCCTGTGTTGAGCCATTTTG
This sequence comes from Lissotriton helveticus, assembly GCF_964261635.1. Classification (NCBI taxonomy): domain Eukaryota; kingdom Metazoa; phylum Chordata; class Amphibia; order Caudata; family Salamandridae; genus Lissotriton; species Lissotriton helveticus. The sequence continues at coordinate 193,756,455 of NC_136072.1, forward strand.
ATATTCATAGAAAGACTGTATTGACAACGGATGCTAGCAATGTAGGTCTGGGTGCCATTTTGACACAGCATGTTGATGGTGAGGAAAGAATAATAGGATATGGATCGCGTCGTCTACAAGGTGCTGAGAAATCTTACTCAGCAATAGAAAAAGAAGCATTAGGTTGTTGTTGGGCAATGCATCATTTTAAGTTTTATCTTTGTGGGTTGCCCTTCATGCTCAGAACAGATCATAAGCCACTATTGTATATCTTTAAAGGTGGTAAAGGTCTAGAAGGTAACGTGACTCCTCGAATTTCTAGGTGGCTTTTGTCGGTCATGGACATGATTTTTACGATTGATTTTGTAAGAGGCAAGAAAAATGTTGTGGCAGACTGTTTATCTCGTATGCCAAATATTGAGGAAGAAAAAACGTCTTTTCTGGTTGAAGTAGACGTTTTATCAAATTTTTCTGGAGATGGATTAGCATTGAGAAGTGAGGACTGGAGTGAGGCCTTGGAAGGTGATGAGTTGTACGAGAATTTGAGGAGTGCTATAACAAATGGATGGAGAAATCTTTCAGATCTGGATGAAGAACTGAAACAGTATGTTAAGGTGAAGGATCAGTTAAGTATCCACTCTGGAAAGGTTTTAAGATGCAATCGAGTTGTACCACCAAAGATGTTGAGACCAAAATTGATTAAACTGGTACACAAGGGTCATCTTGGCAGAAGTATGTGTAAGAGACCATTAAAGCAAAGTTTCTGGTGGCCAGAAATGGACAAAGAGGTAGAAGAGGTGAGTAAAGACTGCTATGCTTGTAGTAACAGTGACAAATGCAAGGTTATACGTGAACCACCCTTGGGATGTGTGGAAGTTCCTGACCGTCCATGGGAAAAGGTAGCTTTAGACTTTTTGGGTCCTGTGGAGAGGTTGGGTACTAGGAGCAGATTCTTGATTGTTTTAGTGGACTATCATAGTAAATCGTTCACTATAAAGCCGGTGGAGAATATCACAGCAACAAAGGTAATTGAGTTTTTAAAGGAGGTATTTATGGAAGAAGGAATTCCTAGAACACTGGTTACTGACAATGGAGTGCAGTTGGTGTCTAGCCTGATGAAAAGATTTCTTGAAGATTTTGGGATTGAACATGTTCAAGTAGCATTGTTCAGATCACAAGCAAACAGTCTTGTTGAAAGGGTCAATAGGAATATTATGGACAATATCCAATTATCGTTGGAAAATGGACTAGCTTGGAGAGAAGAGTTAAACAAGATGATGTGGGCTCATCGAGTAACTTCTCATTCTGTTACGGGAATTTCTCCTTTCATTGCATTGAAAGGAAGAGAACCTGCCAGTAAAGAATCACCTATTTGGTTAAAAAAGAAAGATCAGGTTTGGGTGGATTGTAAGTGCATCGCATGAAAGGATGGAAGATTCTCAAGCACGGAACAAAGAAAGGATGATAAGAGAAAAGGTATAAGAGTTGTGGGTGTAGAGAATGGTGATTGGGTTGTTGTGAGGAAGACTGGATTTGTCAAAAAAGGAGAAAGCAAATACTCCCAGCCTCGGAAAGTGATTAAGGTCATGGGATAAGTTGTAAAGTTAGATAATGGAAAAATCTGGAGTTAGGGAAATATATGTAAAATCAATCCTCATTTTCCTGAAGTTGTAGCTTGAACAAATGCAGTGTTTAATTTTCTTAGATTTGTTTAATTAATTTGAATGTAATCTTGATAAAAAATTGTATATATTGTTAGATATTTGATTTTTATATTTTATTATTCATAAGTAGGAAAGTTATGTTATTTTTCTTATATTTTGTTATGAGGGGGAGATGTGTGGTGATGTCTTCTTCAAGAGAGAACTTTCTGATGTAAGTAGTGACATCACGAAAGATTCTTATGCAAGCAGTTGAAGCTGAGGGTCACTGAAAGCTGTTTCTGAATAAACAAGTTCTTCAACTTTACTAAGTTTTAAGTGTGATTACTACACACTGCTTTCCGCTTTGGCATTTATAATCCAAAAGGTTTACCATAGAAAAAGTATTAAGGGACACCTTCCCGTTCATAGTAATGGCGATGCGTGGTCCTACCACCGCATCCCGCTATCTACAGCCCAAAGTTCGCCAATAACAAACGGTGCTGCCGAATGTACTTCACTCGTGTGCTTGCGGGAAGCCTCACCACCCCACACACTGCTCACCTTTGAGCCTCGAGGAAACAAACTCCTGTCATCAACAGCAGAACTGGAGATCCTACGAATGTTTGTTTACTCCAGCAAACACGACAGGACAGCCTCGTACTCTTCCTCAGCCGAGAAAGAGAAACCCGGAAACAAACAAAACCACGCACGATGTCCTGAGTGCCATCACACATTAAGTATCGTTCTCCTTGCCCGTTGCCTCATGGGAGTTGTAGTTTTCTAGGGCAATGTAGGCGCGGCTGCGCTAGACCCTGACAGCATTGTGGGAGAGTCACCCCTGCAGCTGTGATTTTGCTGCCCCTTATCCCTTTGAGGCGGTGTGCCTTTGACTTTTGTGTTTTTATGGTACTGAGATGTTGGCGACGTAGGTCATTTGTGCTCTTGGACGGTTTTTGTACTCTTGCATTGTTTGTCTGCAGATGTATCGTTGACGTCAGGGGTTGTTTGTGCACGTGGATGTGTCAGAGTGTGACCTGCTCCATTCCGGATGTGGTCCACACTCAGCCACCTCAGTGTTTTGGCATGCACAATGTCATGATGATTGTACTGCAGCCATGCTAATTGTCATGTAGTGTCACATGCATTGTCAGTGTGGCTCACAAATACGCATCTTTGCTGGGTTTCTCACGTGTGCATGTGTTGGTTGTGAGATTGGTGTTATGTGGGGTGGGACCCCTTTAGTCACATGGTGGACGGGGGCCTACTTTGCATTTGTATGTGCGCTGCAGTGTGCCACGGGGATCAGGGACATGATCCCGAGTCATTGTGGATGTGCAGTGTGCTATACATCATTGTGCATGTGTGCCATTGTGCCTATCTCCCCCATCCCCCCAGTCCCTGGTAGTTACTCACCCTGTTCCTGTTGGGTCAAGTCATATCGAGCTGTGTCCGGACTCACAAATCCTTGCACCATCACCACACTGATGACTATGGCCACCATTTCCTCCAGCTCCTCCTGTGGCGCAGGACTCCCACCTCCAATCGCCGTTGCTGCCTTCCTGTTGGCAGCGGGTTTATGCTTGGTTTGGCTTTTCACATCATGCCAGTGCCTCTTGACCTCCTCCATTGACCTCCTCGACACTCCAACTGCATTCACGTTGGTCACGATGGACTGACATATTTCCATTTGTGTTGCCAATAACACAGTGGAGGTGACGAACAGTTGTTGATAGTGTTCCATCACCTCGGTGATGATGATCCGATTTTTCTGCAGACTGAACCCCGTCTACCTCTTCCTCTTCTCCTTGGCCTTCCTCGACCCAGAGGTTCCTTGCTGGTGGTCTGTGGGGCTTGTGGGATTTGCGTTGTCCTCTGCACTCGGTATGGGTGCATCCATGGTGCTATGCTGTTTATTTTTTTTGTTCGGCTTTTATGGTGCATTTTCCTACATGTAATCCACAAAAGTTTGCCCCCTCTCCAATTATTTACCATTGGGGACCAAATATACTCTTTTTAATTCGGTCCAGTATATTTATTTATACTTTTTAATTATATTTTTTTACAGACACAATTTCAAATGGCAGAAAAAGAATACACCATATAAACAATTACTGACAAAACTCATTAAATAAACAATTAGCACCAAAACATATCAACGAACAATGAATCAACACAATACATCCAACATTCAATATACATTGCAGTACAAGTTTTTGCAATATACGGGATCAAATCAATGGTCCAACTTCATAACATTAGCAGAAGTTACTACATTTACATCAGGAATAGAGAAATATATCACAATTCTCCTGAAACACTCTAGTTGTTCACAATTCGCTCTTGCTGTAATAACCAGCCGACGCGTTTCAGGTTTAGACCATCAGTGTCCAAACCATCTTCAGGGCTTTGTATTATTCTGTTGGGATGCAGAAAAGCGTAATTTTAATACCACCTAGTAGCCTCTATCTATAAAACGTAATCCACCGTTTGGATAAAAACAACTGTACCTGTGTGAAGCTATGTAGATTAACTTTTCACTAGGCACGACTCTTTTCCTCAGCTCTATATTCAACGTGCAACAGTCTGTGGAACAAACAACATGTTGCCTAGCTTTACTCATTGTGAAGCTGCGAGTTTAAGGCCACCTATTTTTTAATACAACAAGTGTTTTTCATACCTTAGACTGCGCTATCTTGCGTATCACCGAGGGGCGGGGAATTATCTGGTTCATTCTTCTTGGGATCCTAATTAAATGACATATGACCTGTTTTTAGATGAGCATTGACTGTCAGCTGTGACAATTAAGTACGTATTTACTTTTCTTTTTTTCGTACCTTAAAATCATGTACTGATGGCAGTCAAGGGCCTCTGTTTTCTATTTTTCTCTTTCCTTTTGTCCTCCACGTCTACCTGTTTTTAAAACATGACTGTGAGTCACATCGTTCAAAAGTCATTGCATCTTTGTAGCTGCGTAGGCGGCCTGCCTACAGAAACAGGTCTACATACCTGAATCTTTGGTAGCGCAAATAGTCGCCCCTCGCCTCCTGTCTACGGCCCCGTCCGGGGCTGTAGGAAAACGACCTCGCCTCCTAGTTGCTGCTTGGCGGGTTGTATTTCGGATACCAAATATCTCTTTCCTGTTTCAGGAAAAATGAAGCGCGTTATTAAACGCATCGCGTTCAGTGCCGGTCAAACAATATAATTTGGCACTAGCGCGTCAGTTGCATTACCTGCATACGCAGTGCGCTCCTTTTCTGTTGTGCTCCTCAGCTTGTTGCTTGCTCGAGTGTGTAGCTGGCGGCCATATTGTCAAGCTATAAAACGACCCACTTGTTGGGTCATTGCATTATGGGAATTGTAGTGTGTTTGAAATTTAGAAAATGTGAATCAAAAGACATGCGTGACAAGTTGGTTTTTTTGGGGGGATGCTTGTGTTGTTTAAACAGGTCAAACCAGTGGTGTCATTAATTCTCAAACGGAATGTGTGTTTTTTTTACTCCAGAATTTTTGCTATAAACTTTGCGGAAAAACCCAAGCAGTATGATGGAAAGTCTCAAATTCTTGACAATTCAGTCATATTATTTAATCCAGTCATAGTGCAATTGAATTTGAGAATGAGGTATGCTTCTTTCTCGAGTAGCATCCTTTCAACGTCCGCAGGGCGTTGTACATTGCTCATTGTGTGTAGGACAGACCACCTAAAGTCAGTTTCACTATGTGACATCTCAATGAAATGTTCAACCATAGGTGCTGTTAGTATTTTCTTTTTAATTCTCGACCTGTGTTGTCCTATTCGGAGGTTGACCTGCTGATTTGTTTTGCCTATGTAAATTTTTGGGCAGGGGCAAACGATCACATAGATCACGTTTTTGGTTTTACAATTTGAAAAACTTAGATGTCGCCATTTAACTCCTTTGTGCTGGAATTCGTTACCTTCGATCGTGCTGCCACATGCAACACAATTGCCGCATCTGTGGTGGCCCTCTAATGGTTTCATGTCCCATAGTGCTCGAAGGTCATGTTTTGACTGAGATTTAGGAAGATCTGCTCTCACTATTTGCTGCCCCACGCTTCTATTCTTTTTATATGCGAAGATGGGTCGTGGAAAGGGGCATTCCAAATTTTCTAGCAGGTGCCAGTTTTTAAGCACCGCCTGTCTGAGATTATGCGTATCTGGCCCGAAGGTTGTGACGCAAACTAGTTTGTCTAGTTCCTTCTTCTCTTTCACTTGTAGTAGAGTTTCTCGAGGTGTACATCTAGCCCTCTTAAGGGAATTCCTCAACAGTTTACGCGGGTAGCCCCTGTTCGTCATTTCATTACAGAACACCTGGGCATGATGGTCATAATCAGATATCATGGAGCAATTTCTCCGGATACGCAACATTTGTCCATAAGGCAAATTGGCCTTCAAGCTTCTGGGGTGGTAGCTTTTATGGTGCAAAATGGTGTTTTTGTCAGTCAGTTTTTTATATAGGGACGTCTTTAATTTACTGTCCTCACAGGTCACCTCAACGTCTAAGAATGTCATTCGGGTGGTACTTGTCTCGATTGAAAATTTAATGTCCCTGTGCCTGTTGTTAATCCATCCATGGAACGCCAAGAGGTCAGTCTGGCTCCCCTGCCACAGGAGCCAGACGTCATCTATGTATCGCCACCATTGTTTGATGTTACATTTGTATGGATTATTGTTCTCTATGAATAGAGACTCATACTGTGCCATGTAGAGCACTGCCATTTCTGGGGCATAAGGACACCCCATGGCAGTGCCCTTGATTTGCATATAAAACCGCTCGTTGAACGTAAAGTAATTTTTTTGTAAAGCTATTGCTGCGAGCTTTAAGAATAGAAGCGTGGGGCAGCAAATAGTGAGAGCAGATCTTCCTAAATCTCAGTCAAACATGACCTTCGAGCACTATGGGACATGAAACCATTAGAGGGCCACCACAGATGCGGCAATTGTGTTGCATGTGGCAGCACGATCGAAGGTAACGAATTCCAGCACAAAGGAGTTAAATGGCGACATCTAAGTTTTTCAAATTGTAAAACCAAAAACGTGATCTATGTGATCGTTTGCCCCTGCCCAAAAATTTACATAGGCAAAACAAATCAGCAGGTCAACCTCCGAATAGGACAACACAGGTCGAGAATTAAAAAGAAAATACTAACAGCACCTATGGTTGAACATTTCATTGAGATGTCACATAGTGAAACTGACTTTAGGTGGTCTGTCCTACACACAATGAGCAATGTACAACGCCCTGCGGACGTTGAAAGGATGCTACTCGAGAAAGAAGCATACCTCATTCTCAAATTCAATTGCACTATGACTGGATTAAATAATATGACTGAATTGTCAAGAATTTGAGACTTTCCATCATACTGCTTGGGTTTTTCCGCAAAGTTTATAGCAAAAATTCTGGAGTAAAAAAAACACACATTCCGTTTGAGAATTAATGACACCACTGGTTTGACCTGTTTAAACAACACAAGCATCCCCCCAAAAAAACCAACTTGTCACGCATGTCTTTTGATTCACATTTTCTAAATTTCAAACACACTACAATTCCCATAATGCAATGACCCAACAAGTGGGTCGTTTTATAGCTTGACAATATGGCCGCCAGCTACACACTCGAGCAAGCAACAAGCTGAGGAGCACAACAGAAAAGGAGCGCACTGCGTATGCAGGTAATGCAACTGACGCGCTAGTGCCAAATTATATTGTTTGACCGGCACTGAACGCGATGCGTTTAATAACGCGCTTCATTTTTCCTGAAACAGGAAAGAGATATTTGGTATCCGAAATACAACCCGCCAAGCAGCAACTAGGAGGCGAGGTCGTTTTCCTACAGCCCCGGACGGGGCCGTAGACAGGAGGCGAGGGGCGACTATTTGCGCTACCAAAGATTCAGGTATGTAGACCTGTTTCTGTAGGCAGGCCGCCTACGCAGCTACAAAGATGCAATGACTTTTGAACGATGTGACTCACAGTCATGTTTTAAAAACAGGTAGACGTGGAGGACAAAAGGAAAGAGAAAAATAGAAAACAGAGGCCCTTGACTGCCATCAGTACATGATTTTAAGGTACGAAAAAAAGAAAAGTAAATACGTACTTAATTGTCACAGCTGACAGTCAATGCTCATCTAAAAACAGGTCATATGTCATTTAATTAGGATCCCAAGAAGAATGAACCAGATAATTCCCCGCCCCTCGGTGATACGCAAGATAGCGCAGTCTAAGGTATGAAAAACACTTGTTGTATTAAAAAATAGGTGGCCTTAAACTCGCAGCTTCACAATGAGTAAAGCTAGGCAACATGTTGTTTGTTCCACAGACTGTTGCACGTTGAATATAGAGCTGAGGAAAAGAGTCGTGCCTAGTGAAAAGTTAATCTACATAGCTTCACACAGGTACAGTTGTTTTTATCCAAACGGTGGATTACGTTTTATAAATAGAGGCTACTAGGTGGTATTAAAATTACGCTTTTCTGCATCCCAACAGAATAATACAAAGCCCTGAAGATGGTTTGGACACTGATGGTCTAAACCTGAAACGCGTCGGCTGGTTATTACAGCAAGAGCGAATTGTGAACAACTAGAGTGTTTCAGGAGAATTGTGATATATTTCTCTATTCCTGATGTAAATGTAGTAACTTCTGCTAATGTTATGAAGTTGGACCATTGATTTGATCCCGTATATTGCAAAAACTTGTACTGCAATGTATATTGAATGTTGGATGTATTGTGTTGATTCATTGTTCGTTGATATGTTTTGGTGCTAATTGTTTATTTAATGAGTTTTGTCAGTAATTGTTTATATGGTGTATTCTTTTTCTGCCATTTGAAATTGTGTCTGTAAAAAAATATAATTAAAAAGTATAAATAAATATACTGGACCGAATTAAAAAGAGTATATTTGGTCCCCAATGGTAAATAATTGGAGAGGGGGCAAACTTTTGTGGATTACAAGTATATAGGACCCAGCCCTCCTTCATCCCCACTAAGGGTCTACCTCCTTTTTGTGTGCATTTTCCTACATGACGCGTGGGAATTGCAGGCCTGTCGCTGGTTATCGCTGATTTTTGTATCATGATTGGCCACATCGCAACTTTTCTTGCGTTCGTGTTTCGCATTTTTTCCGCTTCGCATTCATTTTAACACGGTCATTTGACGTGTTTTTCGTGAGACTATCGCATGGTGCCGCTGTGTTAAGAATACAATGTTAACACGGCATTATTTTTCCACGATAGACTGCGATATGCAAAGTTGCGTTAAGCTAATTTTGCGATAATTATCACACGTTCTTGAGAGTATCCCCCACTGTGTACCCCTTAATACTCTAGCTGTGCTGTTTAACTATCACCCAAGTTCCCCAACAAATGCCCTTTTTCTGCTAGCACCTACCATGTTGCTTCTATGGCATAACATCAAATTAAATAATATTGACGTACACAAATATTGTTAAAAGATATTCAGAATATATCACCATTCTATGGATAAAACACAAAATCACAAATATCAGCTACAAACTTCAAGTTTAAAACATATCTAAACTACATAAAAATTGAAAATAAAGAACTAATGAATAATGTTAATGTAATGAAACATAGGAAACATGGCCAAAACCACATAAATATAAATATTGTGAACCAAAAGATCACTAATATACAAAAAATAAGTATAGATATAAATTAACCAGACACTCAAAAAATATTAAGCACTTACCACACAAATACAGAAATATAAAAAAAATTTTTTTAACAAAACCATCAATGAGATTAAGCAACTGATTAGTTAACAAATAAAAATGTGTTATCTACTAAAAAAAGTTCCAAATTAAACCAAAAACATGCAATTAACTGAGGCAAATAAGCCACCACTGCTTAAAAGCATCACTCTGCCTAACTGTAGCTATAATGTGAAAAGATGCAACACTCACCAAAAAGCCCATACATTTACAAAGTGAGGACCAAATAATAACGTAAACAATTTAAATGCAACCCATTTTTTTTAATACACACGCAAATAAATAACATTATTTGAAAATTATATCTCCAAAACACAGTTAACAAGAATGCCACATTCAACACCAATTAATGCATTAAGAAAAACAAGCCACATACCAATTAAGAATTAAATGACATCAAAAATAAAAATAATGGTAAATGTAACTTAAATAAAGCATTACCCAAAAAGGTATATTAATAAGTAAGCATGGGCGGATTTTGCGGATTCGCAATCCGCGAATTTGCGGATTTGCGTATTGCGACAATACGCAAAATCCGCAAATTCTCGCGGATTTGCGTATTTTTTTTGGGGGTGTGTGTTCGCACGGGTTTCTGCAAGTTCGCGAGGGTTTTGTACAATTTCGCAAATTGCGAACTTACTTGTCGGGTCGCCAGTTTTGCGAACTTGTTGTTTCTACGTGCCCAGCCTGTTTGCAAGGCTTTCTTCATCACTGCCACCCTTTGTCACCACTGGCACTCTCTATGGTCACCCATGCCACCCTCTGGCTCACCCATGTCACCCTCTGTGTCATCACAGCACCCTCTGGTTCACCAGTGTACATTATTGGGGCAAAGCAAAGCACTGCCATCCTCTGTCAACACTGGCACTCTGGTTCACCCATGCCACCCTCTGGCTGGCACACGCATGCCACCCTCGGTGTCATCACAGCACCCTCTGATTGACCAGTGAGTGTACATTATTGTGGCAAAGCCAAGCACACCTGCTAAGTGCTTTAAGTTTTGCAAACAACAACACCTGCCCTGCCCCAACTGACATTAATGAAGGCTGGCACCTGCTTGTCTGCTCCCTTTCCTTTTTGTTGCAATAACAGGATGCAATGGCATACTTGTAACTATTCTGTGTCTGTCAGAGCAGGGTCACACAATAGTTGCAAGTAGGCAACCGGATTCTGGAGGGCCCCTTCAGGAAGCACTACAGGGAAATGGTTACAAATGATGAGCTCGAACTTTTGCACCTGCTCGTTGGTTTTGCTTTTGCAAAACTCGTTTTTCGGTAATTTCGCCCTATTCGCGAGGCGCGGCGTCGTGCGAAATCGACCGTGGAAGCCGCGAACTTGTGCGAGTTACTCCAAGGTTGAGTATGGGCGCCGCCATTTTGTTTGCGTGACGTATTTCCGTTTCCGCCTGCTATGTGTAATCTCGCGCAATGAGCGCCTTGCGAATGCAAGTTCGCACGAGTTCGCGAGAGAAATCGCGTGCGAACTTACTTACACGCACGTGTTCGGGCCGCCATCTTGTTTTTCATTCATTCCTATGTGTCTCGGCATGGTGTTTCTATCCTCTGTATATCTCTGCCATCCTTTGCTTGTTTTAATATTTTTTTGATCTATTTAACTTTTTTTCTATCCCTCTAGTTTTCTAGATCTATATTTTTGTGTTTTAGGCTACTTTTGTTTACTTTTCAACTACTTTTTTAAACTTTTATTTCCTTCTTCCCTACTCTTATTCTTTTTCATTTTGTCTTTTTCACCTGCCCAGAACATGGTGAAGACAGCTGTCAAGCTGCCCAAGACGGGCACCGCAGCCCGTGCCCGGCTCCCGTGTGGCCGTTTGAGGGCGGAAATGGTGGTGCCCAGGGAGATCTTCAGCCCTGAGGAGGTGGGCTCACTCGTTTTTTATGTGCAGCGCCGTCTCCCCAGGACCATCGCGGCAGGCGGCAGGATCGCTGCTGGTTATACCAAACAGCCAGGAGCGACGGAAGCGGTGGGGGCAGGTGTGCCGGGCCCTTTTTGACATCACGGGGGTCCAGCGCACCTACAATCAAGTGACCCACCGCTGGACCGATATCCTGGACCGGGAGCGCGACCTGCTAGACCTGCTGGGAGTGGAGGTCCCCGGGCTTGGTGAGTAGTAGTAGCAATTTTTTCATCACTCACTACTCTAATTTTTCTCCTGCTCTGTGTGACTGTGTTATATTGCAAATGTTTGCTTTAACTTTTTTACAAAGAGCAATAATGCTGCTGATTACATTGATAGGAGAGGTAAATTAATATTTCAAAATCTTCTGTGCATTTCAGGTGCACTGTTCTCCTTCTCTGTGGCGGTGCCACTGCTTATTTGTTTTCTATTTTGTGTTCATTTAATTGGGCTTTAATTGGGCTGAGTAATGTATGAGTGTACTTTACAGAACTGCGTAATGCTAGACACAAAGGGTGCGTTCCCACGCAAGGGGGGGGGGGTGGGGGTGGCAGTCAGGCACTTCCGCGACGCTGCTACGTCAATTCTTTATGCCTGCTTGCTTGAAGCAGGCGTAAGGACTGATGCGGTATGTTGAGTATTGGGCAGCCCTGAGCATTGCTATAGTTGCATCGCGCCCGCGACGCGACTCTAGAGATGCGCCCCTCTTTCGTCACGAGATGCGTCACGCATCTGCCTACCCTTGCGCCAGGGTTTGCCGCATTGTAATTGCGGCGCATCTGCCGTGACGCAAGGTTAGTTTTGCGTTACGCATTTGTTCTGGTGCACATCTGGAGGTGTCCAGCTCAGAACTCGTAAGTATGCCCCTAAGTGTCAGATTAGCAATTACCTGCGCATCCCTGCAAAGTGTGCGGCACGCCAGCACCACCCATGGTGCGCCGTATTTACAATGCGGCACACCATGGTCCCAAAACATCACCGAAGCGTTACGCATCGGTGCCGTAAAGGCGGCTCATTGATGGAGTTGCGTTGCAACGATGGCGCAGCTCCAGCAATGCTGCGTCAAGCCGTAAGTCTGCTTCATGCAGGCGCAGGGTTTCAGTGACGCATCATTGTCCTAAATGACTGATTGAAATTTTATATATTCCCCATAGCCACTTTTAGCATGCGTTCCTGCGCAGGAACGCCCTCCCTTGCGCTGGAACGCTCCCTTATGGCGCAGGGCTTTAGAATGGGATGCATCTCCCATATGCGTCACGTTGTTAATATACGCCACACCATGGCGCCTCTCTTGTTGTGGCGCTGCGTCACAAAAGTGACACAAGAACGGAGCAAAAGAGCTGCAAGGGGCTTGTAAATCTGCCCCTAGAGTAGAGGCTCAGGTGCAGTCCTTCCTTTGTAGCCCTCTTTTTGACTGAAATAGTTTGTTCTTGTTCTTTCTAAATGTTTGATTTGGTTGACAAGGACATCGACAAGCAGCAATCATCAATGTTTTCTGTTCATTCTTTCATGTTGTACGTCAGGTCCGCCCAGGGGCAAGCGGACAGAAAAAGCGGATGGAGTGACTCCAAAGGAGGAGGATGCAGGCCAGGGCGGCGAGTGCTCCTTTGCTGGCCCCAGTAAGTTTTCATTTAAATATAGAGGACCTATTGTTGTCCAAGCGTTCCTAATTGAATTTTTTCGAAATAGTGTTTAGATAGGAGCAAAATCAATAATACTACTGTTGCAGGGACAATTCTCCACAAACCGAACTATGGACACCAAAGACCAGAGTAATAATATTTCAGAGTGGCGTGTTTGGCACACCGTATAAACCTGGTAGTGTCAGCGGCACGGACTCCTCCTTGCAAAAATTGCAAAACCTTTCGCTCAGTCACTCTAGTCTGGAGGACCAAAAACCACAGAGTCTATTCAAGTTTAAAAGCTTTATTAAAAGTTTAAGTAAACACATATATTAAAATAAAGTTAGTTGGAAATGGAAAAGTGCTTGGTGCTGAGTTGATGAGTAATGGAACCCATTTCTTGTGGTCGAGCCGAGCTTTCACCTGGTTTGAAGTTGATGTTGCTCTTGTCCTTAGAAGTCCAGTTTCTGTCTGTTCAGAGAAAAATGGTGTGTGTTAAAATTAAGCAAGCATCCATCAATTATGTCAAAAAAATGCAGCAAGACAACAGCCTTCCCTGGAAGGAGGGACATTTTTACTTTAGACTAGAGTAGACAGTCAATTACTTTTTCTGTTGTTTTCACATTCTTCATTCATACTTAGACCAACTACTAGTGAGTGGTGTAATCTAATATTCTTAAATCTACTTTGTAGGTGGAACATCTGGTGGCGGGGCCAGCTCGGATGTGGTAATAGTGATCGACTCCGAGTCCGAGGACCACTCTGGGGAGGAGGCGGCGCAAGAGGAGTCGGACCAAGAAGTACAGACTGTGAGGAAGGAGACAGTGGTGGTGGCGGGTACAGGTAAGCTGGATCATGGTACTATCTGACTCTTAGATAGCATTTGATGTGTATCTACAGAGAGTAGACGGTCACTGGATGAACTACGAACATACTATGAAATGTTTCCAGGGGGGGGTGCAACATCATCACCATCTCCTGAGTCCTACTCCTGACATGATTGATAGTGTGGTTTGTGGCCAAGGGCCGCACCGAAGGGGGCAGGGTCGGTGGGGGAGGGGGGTGTATCTAGAGCAACAAAACAAAATATGACCATGAAATTGAAATCATGCCCCTGCAGCGGATGCCTTCGTCCACTGAGCCACCAGACCTGGCATACACATTACACACATCTTTCTTTCTCTCTCCCCCTCCCTCTCTCTCTGTCTCCCTCCCTCATCCTCCCTCTGTCACCCTCTGGCTCCCTCCCTCTCTCTCTCTCTCCTTCTGTCTTCCTCTCTCTCTGTCTCTGCCTCTATCTGTCTGTCGGTCCCAGCCTGCTGTAACTACCATATTGTAATTTGTCACTGGGCCAGCACTGGATGGACCTGCGATCCAGGGGGGGGCAATCGCGCCCTCTCTTGCCCAACCCTGCGGACGCCCATGATATTGGCCTGAATAGTTTCTTTTGAACTGCGCTGGCTAGTTGCTAGTTGTACTGTGACAAAACTTCCTACTGAATCATTTTGTGTTAATCATATTCTTAAAGAGCATTGGTTACAGATTATGTCTTTCTTTCTTCATATAGTTGGTCATACTAAAACAAAACCAACAAGGAGTATGCTGGCTGTACTGGCCCGGCAACGGAGGCTGGATGCAACTGTTGCCCAATATCGGCGGCTGGTGGAACTGGAGGGGGACGACACGCAGTCCAGTACTTCCAATATAACATCTGCATCCTCCTCAGTGACCCCACGTTCTGCCGGTCAGCGCAGTGCTCCAGCCAAACGGAGCCGTGCTGGCAGACGCCACCGCCGAGCAGCAAAGGCTGCACCTCACAGTACTGTAAAGGCTCGCTTGCGCCGAGCAATCCGCAGAGTGTCGGACCTGGAGGCGGAGGTCCGGAAATGGAAAGAGTACCAACATTTGGTGGAGGGCCTCCGTTTAGATCACGCCACCCTCCGAGAGCAATACGATGCCCTGGCCCTAAGGCATGATGCCCTGGAGGCCAAAGTTAACAACACCATGCATCCCTAGAGTGTCCCTTGCCCTTTTTTTAGTGACTTTTGGGGGGTGGGAATTGGGAGTTGGGTTTTTTGGGGACTTTTGATGGACTATTTATTTGTTGGGGTTAGGGAGGGTCTTGTGGGAGATTATTTTGTTAGGGATATAAAAATATACTTTTTCAAACTTTATCTGAGCATATCTTTTTTTTTACTACTTTTGAGCCTGGTGGGTGGTGGTTTTGCAGTAAGTTCGTTTTACTGAACACTGTCATCGTGTTGGTTCACGTGTAATTGGCCAAATGTTTTCCAAAGTAAATGCCTGTCACAGAGTTTGTTAATTGAAGAGTCCTAGGACTTTACTACTAGTACCACTGTCACTCTCTCGCCTCTCCTAATACTCCATTATACTACCTCCCATCCAAACGCTTATCTTACCTGTAATTTGTGTTTGAGGGCTGGCTCCACTTGGAATTCACAGTGTCCTAAAGCGTTCTGCAGCAGGGCCCCAACTGGAGTTTCCCGGCGTGGATTTTCTGCAAAACAAAAGCAATCAACATTAGAAATATGGCAGCGGTGCTCACAGACCCCAAAATCCTAGAAGCCCCACAGACAGCACCCCTAAGACAGGCAAGCGAGCAATAATAACGCCTAAACGTTCACGTGTAATTGGCCAAATGTTTTCCAAAGTAAATGCCTGTCACAGAGTTTGTTAATTGAAGAGTCCTAGGACTTTACTACTAGTACCACTGTCACTCTCTCGCCTCTCCTAATACTCCATTATACTACCTCCCATCCAAACGCTTATCTTACCTGTAATTTGTGTTTGAGGGCTGGCTCCACTTGGAATTCACAGTGTCCTAAAGCGTTCTGCAGCAGGGCCCCAACTGGAGTTTCCCGGCGTGGATTTTCTGCAAAACAAAAGCAATCAACATTAGAAATATGGCAGCGGTGCTCACAGACCCCAAAATCCTAGAAGCCCCACAGACAGCACCCCTAAGACAGGCAAGCGAGCAATAATAACGCCTAAACGTTCACGTGTAATAGGCCAAATGTTTTCCAAAGTAAATGCCTGTCACAGAGTTTGTTAATTGAAGAGTCCTAGGACTTTACTACTAGTACCACTGTCACTCTCTCGCCTCTCCTAATACTCCATTATACTACCTCCCATCCAAACGCTTATCTTACCTGTAATTTGTGTTTGAGGGCTGGCTCCACTTGGAATTCACAGTGTCCTAAAGCGTTCTGCAGCAGGGCCCCAACTGGAGTTTCCCGGCGTGGATTTCCTGCAAAACAAAAGCAATCAACATTAGAAATATGGCAGCGGTGCTCACAGACCCCAAAATCCTAGAAGCCCCACAGACAGCACCCCTAAGACAGGCAAGCAAGCAATAATAACGCCTAAACGTTCACGTGTAATAGGCCAAATGTTTTCCAAAGTAAATGCCTAACCAATTTCATCCCTTAATAGACCTTGCCAGCAATGGCCCAGCCAAGACCCGTAAACCCAAACGCAAAAAAGTCACACTTAGCAAAATGTATTTAAATGAGGACTCACTACTTCCAGACAGTCCCTCTTTAGGGGACTCGTCAACGTAAGTTTCTTCATTGTGCAGATTCCAGGCATCAGCATTACGGGAAATGGATAGGGTGAGTCTGGAGGAGGAGGATAGACGACCAGAACTGAGTTCTTGTCAACTAACTGTTGTGAACCTGAGGAATGCTGCGGCATCAAAATCAAGACAGTTCTGCTGATGGGCTTGTTGTTTGATTGGTTGATTACAGTTTTGTTGTGAATGTGATGAAGCACTTGCTAAAAAAAGAAAGACAGACACACAGGAATAAAAGTGAATAAGGACTAATGTTAAAGTTAATGAATCATTGACTCATTTTCAGAACTCGCTGTCAGGGAAGCAGAGCTCGTCCTCAAACTCTGCAAATTGAGTCGGTAGTACTTCTGGTAACTGAGGAGAACTTTCCTCAGGTAGGTCGGTGTCCTCTTCTTCCTGCGTGCATTCTCGTACTTTGTAATCTGGTGGTATGAAGTGCTGGTTCATCTTTATCATGGTGAGCTGCTCCACATTTGCGGGCAAGAGGCGGGACCTTTTGCAAGTCACAATGCCACCAGCAGAACCAAAAACACATTCTGAAGACACGCTTGCGAGTGGGCAAGACAAGTAATTGATAGCCAGGTTGGTGAGCTCTCGCCATATGTTTCTTTTCCCATGCCAATACGCCAATGGGTCCTCAGTAATATTGACCGCTGTTGAGTCATCCAGATAGGCCTGCACCATTGAAAGAATGTCCTCCCGAATTCCTGTACTTTGCACTTCTGTGTCCTTTCTGGGACAAGGAAACCCTAGCTCACTTAGCCAATCCGCTTCAGACATATCGCCTGGGCCTGGTGCAGATGATACGGTTGCTGGTGTGGTTAACGGCTCAGAGGAAAAGTCACTCACTTCTGCCACAGGCACAGATGCAGAAGTGTTTTTTTGGGACGCCTGATGGCCTGCTGATTCACTAGTAGTACTGTCTTCTACAGTTTCCTTCCGCTCTCTTTCAAAACGAATGGCTGACTGAACTAGCCAACCTTTGTACTCTGTAACATCTGATGTTTCAAAAGGAATTATTACTTTGCCAAACAATGGCTTTTTGTAACGTGGATCCAGAATAGTAGCACAAATGTAGTGCTGTTGTTTCTTGATATTTACAAGCCGTTTATTGCTAACTAGGCGTTGTAATAATCTCTGCGCCAACTCATATGCTTCATTCTTTCCAGCATCTTTTAATTCTGAAGACACCACCTTGACTTGGTGCTCGAGCTTCAGCAACAATGGGATAGCTTTGCTCAAAGAACAGTCCTCCCTGCTGACGTCACGCGTGAAGACTTCAAAAGGACGAAGCATGTCTGTCAGGCTTTTAACTAGCTGCCATTGCTCCACCGCTAGCATCATTTCTGTCGTATCACCACCCAGGTTGTAGAAATACTCATTGACTACTGGAAACAGCTCATGCAGACGCTCAAGCATGTAGAAGGTTGAGTTCCAACGTGTTGCCACCTCTTGGATAAGTGCTTTCACTGGCATTCTATGTACATTTTGCTGGCGCCTCAGCTCCTTTCGGGCCTTAAAAGAATGGTTGAAATGTGTGCATATTCTTCTGCAGATGGTCAGTATTTTGTCGACTGCAAGTTCTTTTTTCAAGAACTTTTGCACGACAAGGTTCATACAGTGCGCCAAACACGGCACTCTGAAATAGTAACCGTTCTCCATGGCCTTAACTACATTGCTGCCATTATCAGTAGAAACATAACCAACCTTGCAATTTCTTGGGGGCAGCCATTGCGAGACCTTTTTGTTAAAGTCATCCAAAATGTTGGCTGCAGTATGACTTTTCTCCATGCCAAACATGGCTAATGTTGCATGTTTACGAGCACCCTTAAAAATCTCGGCCAAGTCACCACCTGCATTTATCTGTTTTGCAACCCCTGAAAAAGAGACCCAGTGTGCAGTGATGCACATGTAATCAAGGGCTTGGCAACTGGTCCACATGTCTGTTGTCAGGTGTATAGTGTGAACAGCACTCTTCTGCAAAGCTGCCCCAACCAACTCAAGCACCTCTTTATGTAATGCTGGAACAGCAACCCTGGCAAAATAGAACCGGCTAGGAACCTTCCATTTAGGGGCCAGTGTTGCCACGAGTTCAAGAAAACCCACATTTTCAACAAACGAAAAAGGGAGAAGGTCCACCGCTAGCATTTTAGCCAGCTTAGTGTTATACAGGCGTACAATTGGGTGGTTGCGTTGAAATTGCGCATCTGAGGAGAACATGGCTAAAATGGTGCGCTGGACAAATTTACTGGATGATGCTGATGCCTTCTTCGACCCACTTGTGCTCAGTGTTGACATTTTCCGCATTGGTGTGTCTCCCAGACTCTCAGTGTGCCTCCTATGTGTTCCGGAGGGTGTGGTGCTGCCAGGGGTACTGGGTGCAACCGGACAAATGTCTGACGCTTCTTCTACCTCCCCGTCATCTTCAGATGAAACACCTAGTATGGGTATATTTTGGCCACTTGCCCTTTGGGATTGCTTTCCCTTGATGTGTGCTAGGTGCGCAAACCATACGACAGCGTGCCTTCTTTGAAGATGACCTATCTGGCCTCCGGTTCCATAGTTGGTACCAGTCTTACCACGGCTAACTCTAGTCTTACAAATGCAACAAACGGCTATGTTATCATACTTTGCATGGACACTAAAAAAGTTCCAAACTGGGGACTGGAAACTTCTGGTTTTGCCGCACGAGATGATACTGCCAATGCCAGATGAAGCAGGGGTGGATGAGCCTTGCAGACATCTACTGGGTTGTGCAATTATTGCAGCAACCCTACTTGAGGGAGTCGAGCTGGATGGAGTCCCACTCTGGGGAGAAAATATGGGAGCTGTAGGTTTTGTTGAACTTGTTGTACTACTTGACTGCGTTGGTGGTGCTACCAGTGCCACGTCGCCAGGGTCACGCTCAGCATGACGTCGGGATAGGGTATAAATGTCTGTCTGCTGCATGGCCGGTGTGGCTGGAATGACGTGTGTGATGACTAGGTCATTGCTGCCATCCTGTTCATCAACATCAGAATGAACCACTTCATCAAGTCCGGCGTTCGGATCCATAAGTATGAGCTTTCCGGGGCCCTTCCTTTTAACTTTTGATACCTTTCGCAGCGAGTGGTGTGCCTCCCTCTCAGACGTCGGAGATGGTTGCCAATCTAGATCCAGATCATCTGATGGAGCGGGGCTTGAAGAGGAACTTCTACACACACTCCTTGATCTTTTCCTTGCTGGGGAGCTGGGAGAAAATGAATCATCAGGAGGAGTGCCTTCGTCTTCCTGACATGATACCCCGGCTCCAAAGTCAATTTCCTCCTGTGCCCCTACTCCTGGAAGAAGAACCATTGTGGGCACTTGCACCGCTCCATGCGCCGCTACATGGGCCTCTTCACTGACCTCTACTTGCAACTCTCCATGGACCTCTCCTTCTCAGCCTTCTCCTTCTCGGCCTTCTCCTTCTCGGCCTTCTCCTTCTCGGCCTTCTCCTTCTCGGCCTTCTCTTTCTCGACCTTCTCCTTCTCGACCTTCTCGACCTTCTCCTTCTCGACCAGCTCCTTCTCGACCAGCTCCTTCTCGACCAGCTCCTTCTCGACCTTCTCCTTCTCGGACAGCTCCTTCTCGGACAGCTCCTTCTCGGACAGCTCCTTCTCGGACAGCTCCTTCTCGGATAGCTCCTTGCGCATGTACTTGTGCTTGTACTAGTAGCCCATGCAGTTGTTGTTGCGGCTTTGGTTGTTGAATAGTACTTGTGAGATGAGTTACAACCTGTGTTGATGGTGTGCTGCTACTTTCTTGCGATGAGCCAACATCACTGGTCGTTGGTGATTCAACCACTAAACAGGCTACCTGTGCAGCACTCATGGTGGACTTTTGTTTTTTCCACAAAAACTTAGTGGTCGAGCCACCAGTCTCCTTGGTAAGTGGTGCCACTTGCTTCTTCTTCTCCTTAGTAGAGACATCTTTCTTGCAAGAGGAGCTACGGGCACCTCTTTTTGGAGCCATCTTCTTCAGATGTCGGAACAGCAGGCCGCAGCAGGACTTCTTCCTGGCACTGATGCTCAACGATGATGCGGAGTTATTGACTTTGTGCACCTAAAAGCAAACGAAGACAGAGGAACATCAGTAAATATATGTTGCATATGTAGCGCTTCAATAAATAGTTTGCAAGTAGGCATTTATGAATACACACGTGCACACCACACAATATGGAAATTTCAAAATTAAGAATTGCTAAATTTTTGGGAAACAGGAATTTAACATTGATCCAAGATAGCACACACACACAGGGTTATAGTTTCATGTACCACTGACTCCCCCTGGGCACAATGGGTGAAAGCAAGGCAAAATGGGTGCAGGCCTATGGCACAAAGCTCACTGCCTGCCTTCAAAATGGCCGCTTGACCCCCATCCACATGGCCAGGACCATGCCTCAAAATGGCCCCCACCAACATAGCCAGCCCCCAACCCCTACTCCAAAAAGTCAAAAAACACAACACCAATCAAATCACCACAATCCAATGCCATCCATCAAGTTTCAGAAGGTTTATGCTGCCTGCTGGTGGTTTTCTGGTGCGAAATTGCAATTTTTGCAATTTCGCGAGTGCGAGATTGTTGCTTCACGACGCGAACGTGGCGAATAACAAGCAAAATCCACGAACAGACGGATTCTGGGCCCACTGGGCATGATAAAATCACAGCACACTGGGAGCAGGCCTATGGCACAAAGCACACAAACTGGCTTAAAAATGGCCCCTAGACCCCCACCCACACGGGACCAGGCAATAAACTGGCCCCCACCCACATAGCAAGCCCCCAACACCACCCCAAAAAGTCGTAAAACACACAAAAATCACAACAATCCAATACCATCCATGCCCTGGCCAGAATAATGTTAAAATTAAAGAAAACAGTTGTATCATGCATGCACCCATAACTAAGCCTGGTAGTTTTCAATTCATGTGCAGAATTGTCATTTTTACAATTTCGCGAGTGCGAGATTGTTACAGCGCGGGACGCGAGCAGTGCGAACACAGGCAATTTTTTTTTTTTAAATCCGATTTTCGGGTAATCCGCGGGAGTTCGAGGCCCCCTGGGCATAATGAAAGCAATCAGAGCAGACTGGGTGGGCATAGGGCACAAAACACACTGCCTGACTTCAAAATGGCCGATTGACCCCATCCACATGGCCAGGACCTGCAGGACCATGCCTCAAAATGGCCTCCCACACATAGCCAGCCCCCAAACCCACCTCAAAAAGTAAAAAAACACACACAAAAATCACCACAAACAAACAACATCAACTTATCAACTTTCTAATCAAAAAGTAATCCAAAAGGCCTCAAAGCCAAATCTCCAGCAGAATCCACAAAAAGTAATCCTTCCCAGTCAAGATCGAATTGAAAGTGGCCAGGAAATGGACTAAGCAATGGGAGGAGCTTGCTGGACAGGAAGAGGAAGTTGGAGACTGGGTCACTTCCTTCACCCCTCCCCAATTGTAATTTTTGTAATTTCGCGAGTGCGAGATTGTTGCTGCCCGCGCCGCGGCTCGCGAGCAGTGCGAACACAAGCAAAAAATCCGCCGCGCGCGGATTTGCGTATTTTCGCCACATCCGCGAGAGTTCGCGGATTGCGGATTTACCGAAAATCCGAAAAATCCGCGAGCGGAACGGATTTTGCGCCCATGCTTATTAATAAGAAATGTTTTTAAAAGATAGAAGTAATCAAAAAAGTACGAGCCCAAGCATAAAAAACCCAGCAATAATTAAAACATTTCTGTTTCCCAACAGAACAATTAGGATAAGCATTGGCAAACCCAACAGGTCTCCCATTGACTGCAAGCCTTTTTGCAATTCTTTGTTTATTTTGTCATGGTTGGTTGCAAAACTACATTGTCTGGGAATCTGTCAGACCCTCAAAATTGTAGAAAAGAATTGGCTAATGACAAAAATGCTTTGGGGTTTTAACAAAAAGCACACATTACCATAGTACTCCCTAGAATTGAAGGGAACTACTTTGTGTATGGATGTGCTCCTTGTTAAAGGACTCATGCCATAACCCATAGTGTACTTAGCTATTGGCTAAGTGAGATGACACATTTCCTCCTGATGCATGCTATAGTGGGTGGAAGAAAAATGTAAATGACACAACCATAGAATAATGGATGGCATCTGGCTGAAAACCTGTAAGAGTAACTATGTTATTCAAATAGTTTTAGTAAAATCTAACGGTTCTTGGCTTAGACCTAAAAAAAGCCAATCAAATTCCAATTTCAAACTAAATTAAATAAATAAATAAATTGTTGGACTATCAAGGAACTAAATTTATTATTTCACTTTAAACCTATCCACATTTGTGAAATCACAGAATTTTGGAAGGGGGTTATATTTACTATTTCCAATCCAAATGTAACCACTTAGGGAAAGTATTTTACATTTGGAGGGCTTAACTTCACAATTATCCCTCTACAAATAACCACATTGAAGAAAGTGTTGTAACTTTGGAAGGGTTACCTTTACTATTACTGGTCCAAACGTAACCATAATGGGAAAGTATTGGACTTTGGTGGGGTAGGGGGACATTTACTATTCCAAATCCCACATTAAGGAATATGTTGAACTTTCAAGGAGCTAGATTTACTATTCCCACTCCAACCTCCAAACTCATCCACAATTGAGAGAGCAGAACTTTGCAGTGGTTATATTTATTATTACCACTCTATACCTACCAACTTGGGGAACATGTTTGACTATGGAGGGTGTGAGAGGCTGGCCTGGTTTATGATGTACACTTATGCAAGTGGATAGCTGGCACCAGTCCAGACAACACTTATGGTGATTTAGGATGTGTTAGACAACCTTAGAAAGCTCTGTAAGTTGTAGCTGTGGAGAACAGCCTCCAGGCTTAGTCCAGAAGGAGTGTAAAGCAGCTTGTTTTACCAGAATGCAATGTTATAGGTATAGATTAAGAGTAAAAAACCACAATGTATTCATAAAAATATGTTGTTATTATGGAATACTCACTAACACATACAGGTATCTCCTACCTGGAGATATGCACAATGCACACAATACTTTGCATAGAAATCACGGAAATAGCACAGAATACACAGGGGACCCGGGGAGGGGGGGACCAAACCATAGAAAGTGCCACGAACAATGGCCAGAGGATGTAGAAGTGCAAGAGACCCAAGGAACCACCCAAGGTGAGTGACGAGAAACCTCCAAGGAGATTGTGTGTAGTGTGGGAGCATGACCGCGTTCTCTCTAAAAATCAATGTGTAAATCGTGGTTGCAATTTCAAATATTAAGGATCCTTCCCAGGGGACCCTGAAGAACCCCCGTGGAAGACAGAAGGTTGGAGAGCCACCACACCTGTGGATACCCTAGTGCCCATGTTAAATACACCAGGGAAGCCGGGTGCATAGGTGTGAAGTGGTGTCAGAAACCACCATGAAACCCAATGGAGGACTTCAGGAAAATACAGTTGCTGGAGATGGAGAAAGTGTACAATGGAATCCGAATGTGGATTCAAGTTAAAGAGTACCTGCAAGCAGAGGGGACAGAGTCTATGTCACTCAGGAGTGACCCGGAGACCTGGAAGCCAAATGCCCTCGGATGTCCGGAGTTGACGGTGACCATGAATCTGCAGCTGTGAGGACCAGGCGATGCTGTGGAAGACCTGGAGCCATGTACGAGTACGAGTTGTCCCATGTCGGATGTCGAGAGTTGAGGGGTGGGTGTCCACCTTGGCAACTGCAAACAACGTGGATGTCGAAGAAGGTGCAATGTTGGGACCTGCAAGGTCCAGGGGACTCACCACAAGCAGGGGAGTCAGGGCAGGCCCCGAAAAATCAGGAGAGCCCAAAAGAAACAAAGGTGACCCTCAACAGGACCCACAGGCGGGAGGCACTGGAGTCGCAAGAGGACCTCGAGCAGCTCACCAAAAGATGCAGGCCATGGTGCAGACGATGCGGTGTGGACAAAGAATCTGATCACTGGAGAGGCTTGAGGTTGGGGCTACTTGGAGCACAAAGATTTTGGTGGAAGGAAGCCAACAAGCCTTTGCCGCTGCAAGTCAATGTAGTGCACAGGGGTTCGGTTCCTGCAGCTCCTAAGAGGGATACTGGCCTCAAACTTGGTGAGAGGGCAGGACAGGCCGCTAGAACTATGGGAATCTGTGGGAGCTCAGGATCAGCAGATGGGTCAGCTTAGTTGCTGTGCCTGCAGATGCAGGGAAGTAACTCCTTCACTCCAGGGGAGATACCTTCAGGTGTCTTGGATGCCCACTGGCCTTGAAAGGTTCCTGTACGGTGTACAGGCACAGACGATGTAGCAGATTGGAAGGGAGATGAAGTCAAGCCCAAACAAAGTCCAGCAAAGTCCAGAGTGCCCAGAAGGTAGAAGCTGAAGTGGTGTCCTACACTCAGGTAAGCCCTTAAGTACACTAAGGAAAGGGTTGGGACGATTCAGGGGACCCTCCCAGGGGATGGTTTGGACAGGGGTGAGGATACTCCCATGTCCTTTGTCCAGTTTTGTGTGGGAGCCAGAGGCTCCTGTGGCTGGTTTGAACTGAAATATGCAAGGAGGCACCAAATGTGCCCATAATGCAGACTGAGTGTTGCTGGCAAGCACACCCACAAGTTCCCAATACACTAAATCCTGTCTGGTGGGTGGTCACTCCTCCCTGTGACCGGACACCTATTATTCTGCCTTACCCTGATCTAGCTTGGCTCAGCAGCAGGAGGGCAGAATCATGTCTCTGGTTGCAGCAGCCAAGTTGTGCTGTCTGGGTCTAGAAGATTGGTACCGGGAGCACTGAGAGCCTAACGGAGGCCCGTTCCAGTGCTTGGAATCCTACCTCCAACAGAGTTTACAGGTATGTCTCCAACATGCTTGATACCAAACATGATAGGATTAGTTGCAGCCAATTTTGAGATGGCCATTGCGTAATTACGCGGTGCCCCTCTATATTGTAGATGGCTGCTTCACTTACAACCCAGGAGAATGGACTCGGTAGGTTGTAGGGGTGTCCCGCTCATGCAGGGGCACCCTCACACTTAGAACTAAGCACCCTGCCCTCAGGATTGTGAAGGCCTGCTAAATGTATTTATTTATTTATTTTGTATACTTATAGAGCGCGATCCTGTCACCCAAAGGGCATCCTGGCGCTTGAACTTCGGTCAGCAGCACTTTTCACAGCTCAAACAGGGTTGACTTATAGGTTTTAAGTGCAGTGACCCTAGATATAGGAGTCCTATATCTTTCATAAGTGGTGCTAGCACCAGCTTACACAGGCTGCAATGGCAGGCCTGTAGTTACAGTTTGAATGGTCTCTCATGGGTAGCATAATACATGTTTCAGTGCCCATGGGGGACCTCTGGGGTACCTATGCCTTGGTACCTTAGTACCATATACTAGGGACTGATAAGGGTACCTAGTATCCAATCTGGGATGTACCTAAGTACTGAACATAACAATTTAGGGGGGAAAGCAGTGAGACTGGGATCTTGATTAGCAGGATCCAGGTCAGACTAGTCAATAACAGCGTAGCAGCGGCAAAAAGTGGGGGTAACCATAAAAGGAGATCCCTCTTTCCTACACAAACCCCACCAACGTAAGGAGATGAGACTAACCTTGCCCCGTTGAGTCTTTATTTTCTAAGTTGAAATATCTGGAGAGTCCATCCTGGCATGGTTACTCCCAGGTCTGTGTCCCACTGTATAGTCCATCTCCTGTAGGTAAATGGACCATCACAAAAGTTTGGGGTTTTCACCCTTCATCTGTTTAAGCCTTAAGAGGGGCTCATGATCTGTCTGAACAATGCAGTGAGTGCCAAACAAGTATGGCCTCAACTTCGGGGCCCAGACCGCAGCAAAAGCTTCCCTCTCAATGGCTGACCAACGTTTCTCCCTTGGGGTCAACCTTCTGCTGATAAAAGCTACTGGTTGATTCTGGCTCTCTGCATTCAGTTGTGACACCACATCCCCTACCCCTACAGGCACTTGGCCTGCTTGAGGCCATCAAATGCCTTTTGACAGCTTACTGTCCACTGAACTTTGTTGAGCATTTTCCTAGATGTCAGATCATTTAGGGGAGTCCCTATGGACCCATATCCCTTCACAATTCTTCTGTAATACCCTGTCAGGCCCAAGAAAACTCTGACCTAAGTCTGGGTAGTTGGAGCAATCAATTCCATTATGGTCTGGATGTTGCTTTGTAGTGGTTGAACCTGGCCTCTACCTACCAGGTGTCCCAAGTATACAACCATGCTCTGCCCTATCTGCCACTTAGTGGCCTTGATAGTGAAGCCTGCTTTCTGTCGAGCCTCCAAAGCATTCTTGAGGTCGACCAGGTGATCCTTTCAGGGAGAGCTAAATACAGCTATATCATCTAGATATGCTGCACAATAGGCTTCCAGATCTGTTAGAACTTTGGTCACCAACCTCTGGAATGTAGCAGGTGCATTCTTCAAACCAAAGGGCATTAAAATAAATTGATAATGCCCACTAGGGATTGAGAATGTTGTTTTTGGCTTGGCACCCTCAGCTAGTAAATTTGCCCGTATTCAGCAGTCAGGTCAAATGTACTCAGAAATTTGGCTGTTACCACTCTGCAGCCGAGATTCACAACTGCCAAAGAATGGTCAGTCCTGACATTGCTAGCATTGGTCACTTTGTTCACTTGTCCAAGTATGATATGGTCAGGAGACACAAGTTTCTCTGTCACTATAATGACACTTGCCCATGTGTCCCTGTAGGCCATTGCCTCTTTTCAATGTATTAAAGGCTGTTGTCTGTACTTGCCTAAGTTAGTGGGACTTACCAGTAAGGTGGCAAGATCTATGCCACCATCCCAGACTACAAGAGCCTGAGCTGGAGTTCTGACTAAGTCAGAGCCCACTTTAGAACCCAAGGTTAACCCCACTAATCCCTTGTTTCCAGTACTACCACCTGCACTTGTGCTAGGTGGAGCAGTTGCCTTAGGGGCAGTGGTAGTAGGAGTGGTTTCCTTGGCTTTTGGACAACCAGCATCCTTTGTCCAATGGGTTTTCACCTTACAAAAGTAACGCCAAGGTTTCTTTTACCTTTCTTTGATTTTTGTGACTCCCCCCAGATGCAGGTTTTTGGGGCCCTTGGAAAGACTCTTTCTAATCTTTGCCCTTGTCACCAGCCTTATCCTGTGTTTCAGAAGAATCTTGCTTCTTCTGGTCACCTCCATTGCCTTGGTTTTTCTGCTTCAGCCTTGTACGAACCCATTTGTCTGTCTCCTTCTTTCCCAATTCTTGGGAAGAGGTCAGGTCAGAGTCCACCAGGTACCAGGTAATGCAACATAAAACAACTAAAATAAAAACTAAAACAAAAAAACTTTGAGAGAAGCTGTTCCCGACCCCGACCCACACCA
The DNA here is from genome assembly GCF_964261635.1 of Lissotriton helveticus. Taxonomy (NCBI): domain Eukaryota; kingdom Metazoa; phylum Chordata; class Amphibia; order Caudata; family Salamandridae; genus Lissotriton; species Lissotriton helveticus. The sequence continues at coordinate 193,784,346 of NC_136072.1, forward strand.
GGCAAGCAACCATCCAGTGAATCCCCATCAAACAGAGCAAAATTAACCCCATAAGGGACAAGTTGGTGTGCACTGTTGGGGAGGGCAACCCCACGGGGGTCAGTGTCTGAAAGCTAATATATGAAGCAATAGAGGGCATGGAGCACAGGGAGCTAGTGTGTGAGGGCATTTGCCCAAGTCACCGGGGGTGCATATCTTCACATATGAAGCACTGGTTAGAAAGGTCTTAAAATGAGGATAACATAAAGTAGTAGAAAATGTCAACCAGACAAAAAAAATTCCGGGGAAGACGATAAGGTCATGTGATATGGAGTGGCACATCCGGAGCCCAGAAAGCTTGCAGCACGACATTTGCAGAAGTTGCAGAAGTTCAGCACTTCAGTTGAAATGTCAACTTCAGTTGAAATGTCAACTTCAACTCAACTCGGAGGTGGCCTGGTTAGGAAAGGGACCCCTTCCGTCTCTTGAGACTCCTGCCAAGGACGAATGAGGTGCAATACCCGACATTAGCGGGTAAGCATTTCCACCATTGTGGTTTTTTTTTTATACTTTCACTCATAGCATGTTTAACCCTAAGAGCTCATTGATGACCTGCCCACAATTGAGACAGGCTGTATATATATACAAATGATCACCTTGCTTGTACACTAATCACCCTACTGTACAATTTCAAAGACAAAAATCTCCTTTATATATGTCTTCCACAGTTACCACCAGTGAATCGTCCCTCCTTAGATGCTCAACTTGATCACTGTATGGTTTTGTATATATTGTCATGGTGATTCACTGTATTATTTTGGGCACATTTGAGCAGCAGCACCCATATGTCCTGAAGAAAACCGCAATACCACTGGGTCAATGGCTGAAACATTTTGACCTCTGTGACACGCATGCAGGTTTAATCTTTTCCGTAATGCCACACTGTCTTTTAATCCTAACCCAGGGTTGCCCTAGTAAAGTTGATATAGCAAACCCCATGGTTAGTTTTAATAGCTTTTCTTTTTCACTTGATCTGCTGCCCTCACCACCCCAAGCTCTACTGCTGGGTATTTAGTTTATACCTCCCTTAGCACAAAAACATCCATGAGGTCCTCCCTCTCAGAGAGGGGGTTGTAGCCTGTTACGTGACTAAGCCTCACGATAAGAGGAGGTTCCCCAATGATGAAGAATGCCACCATCGGTGGGTGAGGGAAACCATCCCAAGAAAGGGTTTCTCCTGGGTGTTAGTCCCTTCATTAGTGGGGCGAGTTATGATTCAAGATTCAAGTGTTTACATTTGTGGTGTAATATATGAAATAGGGCAGCTAACCTTTGCGGGTCTTTAAACCTCCTCAAGCCCTCCTTTTGTGAAACGACAACAGCTGCTATTCACCTTGATATCAGGCTCCATCCATTCATATAATAATTTCTTAAAAATATTGTCCGTTTCTTGGCATACCTAAAAACAAGTGAGCCTACTCAGTTTTTAGTAGTACTACAATTTTAGTGATCAGGTACTACAAAATGATATTCACAAACCTATGTGTGGAAATATCTAACTCTGCCTCACATATCTTTTATGTGTAGAGATTTTTACTCTGTCTGCAGATACATCCACACACATAAACCTCTGGTTTAGTAGTAAATGTGGGAGGGACAGGGGGAATCGCTAGAAAATGGGAAATCCTTACTACCAAATGGGAGGGACTTATGAATGGTAAGGAGAAGTTAAGGGACGGCTTAGGAGGGTTTAGGGGGGAACCCGACACAAGTGTAAGCCCATTGCTATTTACAACCTGCACTTCTACAGTTAGTATAGCCAAAAAGGACCTAATATTGTTGTAAATGTACTCCACATTTGAAGTAGCTCTAGCACCATATATATATCCAAGAACTGTTACCGCAACACTCTAAACAGAAAATAATGGAGGCATGGTGTTAAAATAGTACATAATAGAAAATATTGTTGAAATAAATATATTTATTTAAACTTTAAAAAAAACATACATTTCATATGATGTTATAAATGACAAATATTTTTTTAAATATCATATTATCGCATAATATTCAAAGAACTTTTTTTATTCGTTTAAGTAGATTTGTTTACATGCAGTTTAGTCATTTCTAATACATATTTAAAAAAGATGGTCATTTTACTTAAGGTGGGTAATTTAAAAAAATATATCTTTAAACAAACCAGTTTAATTTAATTTAATATATTTCATCTGATAAAATATTGTATTCAAAGTTTAGTAAATAGTGGTGTAGAATTTTTCAATTTGTTCTACATTCATAATACATTTATAAAATTAATTTACATTAATATTTATCAGAAATTTATTTTTGCTATTGTTTTTTAGAAGTGTATTTACTTTTTTACATTTGACCTATTCTTTGCCAAAACAAACTCTCTGCCTTGGTGGTGTAGACCACGCATACGTATGAAAAGTTACAAGAAGTAACTGTACATTTGCAAATTAGACTCCACTCCCTGAAATCTGGGGGTGGAGGCTTTTAAGTCTACACTCTGTAGTATCTTTACACTCAAATGGTAAACAGCCAAAAGTAATAATGTAACTGCAAAGTGAAAGAGTAAACTTACATGTTTAAATTTACTCACATGTAAATGAACCTTGGTGAATAGGCCCCATTATTTTTAAATATTTTGCTATAAAATAAAAATATGTTATTATTTCTGTAAAGACTCTTATGAATATTGAAGTGAAGAAATAACTTTTTTTGTAACAAAAGGATCTAATTCTTTTACAATATTTTGTTTTAATACACTCTAAAGTCTAAAGCTTAATTTTTGTAATTATATCTGTTTTTAATACATTTTATTTGAAAGCTATTTTGTTTATTCACTGTGTTGTTGTTTATTTTATTTAAACATTAACTGTTTTTTTGTTTCAGACCATTTATTATTCTTAAAACAAAGCCATGACAAAAGAATCCACATTACACTTCTGTGAAATGATATAGTATGCAGGGGATGATTATAAATACAAAGAATACATACAAATAAAATAGGCCTGGTGTGTCAGTAGTCTCAGGTTGTGTAAAGCAAATAAGGTGGCAATAAAATAGTATCTACAACATAAAGTAAGAGTCACGTCAATCTCTGTTGTACCAAAGCAACCAATAGCACAAGACAGAAGTGTACAATAGTATCCATTACTTCGAGCATGACGAGACGAGAGAGACAGAAAAAAAGAAAAGAAGAGCCCCAAAGTTAGAAGTAGTCAGAAGAAGGAAGAAAAGGGAAAGGTAGAGAAGGAAAAGAAAAAGCTATACTATGGCAAGCCACTCTTGCCTATGGCTGGTGATAGCAGTAGTTGCCTTCAACCACAACTTGTACTATGTGCACTAGAGTTCTTATTGTATAAGGGAGCTCCTAAGGAAGTTTGCTTTTCTGTAAATATACATCAAAGGAATACCACAGGTGTCTAAATCTAGAAGCATTGGGTAGACGTGTACAGTATGCTATCCACACCTTCAATGTAGTACAACATATTCCACCATTTTCTAAAGGAACTCACCGAAGGTGATTTCCAGTCCATTAGAATTATCTTAGTACCTTGTATCAGTAGTAGATCCATTAAAACATTGAGTTTAGTTCAGTGATCTCTGGTGATTGAGGGTTGGCATACAGGCCCAGGGCAACGGTCAGAAAATCAGTCTTGAATGATCCCCCGGCATGTCATGAATCAAGGATTGTATTTTCTTCCATAGCAGTTGAGTCATATTGCAGGTAAAAAAACATGTTCTAAATTCCCCACACCCTCCCCACACCTCCAGCAAATATCTGTTGTGATTAAGCCTACCCTGTGTAATCTGGTGGGAGTCCAGTAAGTCTTATATGCAGACCAGAATATGGTCTGAGCTAAGACTGGGATGACTTTTGCAGTATAGGGAGATAGCCAGATTTTTCTCCATATGTCTTCTGGGATGTTCACGAGTTGTGAGTATTGAGTATATGTGTCCCATTTCCATATAAGTGTTCTCTAAATACGTTTTTTGGGAGATTCTAAGAATTATTAAACGTGGGATGCAGAATGGCCACATCTTTTAAAATTCCCCGGTAGGCAAGGTAGGTCAGGGAAGTGAGGAGGCCCTAGTGTATGCTTTTCATTTTCAAGAATTTGTAAAAGTCAATATCCGCCAGATTAAATGTCATACCGAGAGAATTAAATAGGATGGAGCGCAGTATCTAAATCTTCTGGGGAGTTTATACCTTTATTTGCCTATCATTCGCAATACACTGTCTTTCCATCTGGTTTAATCCAATGATTATGCCTAGGGGTGGGGGTAAACTCTGCTCCGCCTGCGGAGTTTGCAGAGTTTGCAGAGTTTGCAGAGTTTTGCCACTCTGTGCTCCATTTGGAGCACGAGTTTGGCACATAAACTCCACCAACTGCTGGTGTAAAGGAGTTTATCAGCACACTCAGTGAGTACACGCTCTCCCGTTTCAGCATGAGCCATTCACTTGCGCACCGATGTTTGACATGGGGAACAATTTTGGGACTGGTGGTGCATTGCTTGTGTTACTCACTTTCTGTTTCCTGTTGGCCCTGAGAAAGGAGGTGTTTGTATTAGGTTCCATATCTAAGAGCCATGCCAACTGTCAGCACGAAGCAGAACTTGCTCCTTGAGATGCTCGGCTGGGCACAGTGAATGCGATGGGGTGTCTTTTGTGACACTTAGTGATGGCAGTGAGACAGGGCTTCTGGCACAACTGGAGTGCAGGTGATGTGAGTCGTATGAGGGATCCATCATTCATCACTCACTCTGGGACGAGAAGCCTCCCAGCCTTCTCAACAATGTTTTGGGGTGTGATAAAAGAGTGATCTCGTTTCGCTCAAGTGTTTTTAAAGTAGGATGCAGCCTCAAGAGATAAGCAGTTAAGTATGGGTTTGCTGGGTAGAAACACAGGCACCAATTATAAATTGCAGCACTTGTAGTGCTGGGACTACTGACAATGACTTCCCAGTCATTGATGTGCAGATAGGGAGTTGTGTAACAGAGTAACTGTTTTCTCCTAGGCTTCCACACTCACAATCCCAGGAGTGCACTATTTCCGTTCTGTGGGGGCATGTTGGGGCCTCATCTCTGGGATATATGCTAAGTGCGCCGAGTGACTGTTGCCAACTATGGGGGTTACCTTTGTTATTGGTTGAGGCACAGAGCAACAGTCCATTAGAGCTTCACTGGACTCGGCCTAGTTGCCTTTGGTTGGCGATCTGATGGGGTGACATTTTTACATGGGCGTTGAGATTGCCACTAATGGTGCCTGATTCTTATCTTGCTGAGTGATCAGTACACAGTTTTTTAGAGCTGCGTGGTTTCCTCTGCTGCAGTGCTTTTCTGAAGAGTTAGGTCTTAGCTAAATTACCAGGTTGTTATTGTTTACTATGTTTTGTTTAAAGTGCTGGTGCATCTCTCTCTGAGTAATATAGCAGATTTATGGATGCCTACTCTACCCCCTCTTGGAACTCCACGGAATTTGTCAGAGTTTTCCGGTTACTCCACGTAATCCCACAGAGTGCAACTCTGCAAGCTCCACCCAGCCCTAGTTATGCCACAGGGAGGCAAATACTGACCTAGGCATTTTTTTGTCAAGTCGCCTAGAGTAAGGCAGCCACTGTATCCAGTATCACACATTTCAAGTGCTCCAATGGGAGTCTGGCTATATTACGTATGGAGAGGTGAAGGTGAGTGGAGGGGGTATATTAAATGGACCTCTATGGCTAACCAGGCAGGAGAACAAGGCCCCTGCATTCAGAAACACCTGGAGCTTTGAGAAGCTATGAACGCCTGTTGATATTTTGTAAAATCATTAGGATTAAAGCCCCTTGAGAATGTATTTGATTTCAACATATTCATGGAAATCCTGGCTTTCTTGCCATTCCAAAAAAATGTAAAAATGTAATTATCCACAGATTTAAAAAAGAAAAGGGAGAGGGCAATCAGGAGCTTATTGGAAATAAAACTAACCAGTGGGGATGTCATCATGTTGACGGTTTCAACACGACCCCACCAGGTAACATGTTTGGGAGACCAGGCATAAAGTAAGTCCCGAATTGCCAATCCCTTATGGAGTGCAGTGGACATTTAATGGGAATCTCTCACTTTGTCCTTGTTTAAGGAGTAACCTGCAAATTAGTGAGTGCCTCTCGATTTCATGCATGATGAGGGGAATAGCTCAATCAGCTCCCTCAGTAAACAGTAGAATGTCATCAGTATAAGCCGTAATCAATTGTCTGCCTGAACTGAAATTGATACCTTTACTATCTGACTTTTCGTTTATTGAGGAGATCAAGGGTTCAATTACAGGCAAGAAAAGGGGAGAAAGCAAGCAGCCCTGTCGAGCTTCTTGTGACAATGAGTATAGCTGGAAGAGATGGTTGTTGACCCTGACCTTCACTATCGGATTGGAACAGAGCGCCATGACCATATGTTTAAAATCTTCCCCCAAACAATATTTGGATAGGGTGGCCTTCAAACACAAGCAGGAAACCTTGTCAAAGGCTTTTCCTGCTTCAGGTTCAAATCCCGGTGGGTCCACTTAGCCTTTCATACTTCCGAGGTCGATAAAATGAGTACCATTGAGTTGGGTAGCAATAAACATCTACTATTTAGCGCCAAGCTACCCTTGGGTGAATGTACGATTTACAAATACATGTTGTGTCAGGTTATCTAGTGCCAATGCAGTTGTTGGTGTGAGGGTGAGTATCACTTTCTCCAAGGCATGACAACATATTATGAAATTATCTGAAGCAAGTCTACCTATCTTAAACACAGTTTCCGAGGTGGAGATAAGTTTCAGTACCACTAGCTCCAATCTAGTCGTGTTATTCTTTGTGTACATTTTACAGTTAATATTGATATAGGAAACAGGTCTATAATTTTTAACCTCTAGATGGTCCATCCCTTCTTTGTGGATGACCATAAATGTAACTTCGGTAGAGGAGCCAGAGCTAGAGCCTGTTGCTGCATAGTGCTGATATACAAATTGTGAGCGTTTCAAAAACATCTTTTAATACTCTCTATAGAACGGACCGGAGTATCCATCCTGTCTATGGATGGCAGATAGAATTTCATTTTTAAGTGTAAATATATCTCCTTGTGGGCCATGTGGGAGATTACACAAGCCTTGGTATTCATTACTTATGTTTAGGGTAGCAGACTGATTAGATACATACAGGTTAGAGTAAAATGTTCTGATGCCCTAAGTTGAAGATACAACCTCCCTCACTGTATTTCGTATTGCAGGTATGAGTGACTTTTTTTGTATATTTCTGATAGTTTGCAGAATTTGCACGGCATAATTTCCCAGCATTGGGAATCTCGACCCACTTACGTGCTCTTTTACTTTAAATTCTGTTGTCCTCACACTGTAAACTACGCAATTTAGATAACGTTTTGATCATCTAGAGTGTCTAAGCTGTTTGTCCAACCTCTGTATTTCCATTCTAGCTCGGACAATTGTTTGGATATGGATTTATTTTTAATGGCCATTGGGTGACCATGAGGCCTAAAGGTGGTCTTGAGGGCATCCCATCTCATGACAGAGGGAGTATCTTAAGCATGGTGGGGTGGGGTCACCCAAGTTAAGGTCCAGATTAACACATGCATGGTCCGATATCACTAATGGTTGTATTTCAGCGGATTGAGGCATAGAAAGCAATCGTTTACTGACCATAATGCAATCAATCCTGGAGAAGGAGTAGTGTGGGGAAGAATAGAATTTGTAATCACTCCCTGAAGATTCATCTAATCTCCATACATCAATTAGATTATTATTATTGCAGCATATTCTCGTTTGTTTGTGTAATTTGCTGCCCATAAATGTATTTGATTATATTGTAGCAAGATTTCCATCGATTGAGAGATTGAAGTCTCTCTCTAAAATTATTTCAAGGCTATCAGATAGCTCTTGCAAATTGCTTAACAATGGTCCTTTCAAAACTCCACCGCATTGTCATTTGGAGCATAAATATTGACAATACAGTACTCAAGGTCTCTCTTCCTCATCCTAGATATAAGCCATATGCCCTGTTGGTCATTTGGATGGGATCTCATGGTGATGTCAGATGTTTTAGATGTTAGAGTGAGAGCCTCATTCTTTTTCTGTATCGCTGGTGAGATTCCAATCCCCACAATACATGTACTTTAGGAATGTACATCATGAATCGACTTAAGATGTGGTTCTTGTAATAGTATGATATCGCCTTTCAATTTATTCCAGTAGTGCGCAATCATTCTGCGGTTTACTGGGTGGTTTAGGCCCTTGGTATTTAATGAGAGTATTTTAATGAGTAAATACGTTATAGTATTACACTTTATGGAAGTGCTGTGGAGCAGATAGCTGTAAGGGGTATAGGAAAATATAACCCTCGTGACCGGACCTGCCTTCGAGTGTGGCTGAAGTTAAGTGCATGAAAGCATGGACAGCAAGTACATAGGTGAGGTATATTTGCTCTGCCACTGACAGAGATGGGTTGTAAGCTAATTTTGAGATATGGTGTTGTAATCCTGTTAAGTAGTGGAGGGTAGAGATAGGAGTAGAAGACAAGACCAGAAGTACAGGATAGATAGAGAAGAGTACCAACGCTGAAAGAGAGGAACAACATCAAAAGAAACCCTAAAACTATATCCACTCTCCACCCATTCCCTGAAATGCGATTAACTGATGATTCCCCTCCCTTCAGCTAAATGGGATGGAATAGGCCTCGAGCAGGCCTTTCCCAAGCAAACAAGCCCCCCTCTGATCCTCTGGCAAAAGAAACATTTATTTGTCCCAGTTTTATATGTGACCAGCATTACACAACATATTATAACCAAGAAGGAAAACTCGGATAACAATGACCCGTAAAAATGTTTCATAAACATAGCAATGAACAGTTTGGATAACAATTGAGAATGAGATCCGATTGTTCCTAACCCTGCACTGCATCATCACATTGTAGTATGAATCTGATAAGTGATGCACCAGAATAAGCTACTCCTATGTACTTCCTTCACTACAGGGTTAGTAATAGACAGAAATAGGAAAAGTCAAAACAAAGAAACAAGGGAGAAAAATAAAAGATGTATCACCCAATAACTATTACATACCAATATATGTATGGACGATGTTAGTAATTGACTAAGATAACCTACAACAGTTACACAATTGGCCTGGGAAAATATTGTTTATTCTGCCATAATAAGGTTGAGATAAAATCTACCTTCGAAAGAAGGCAAACCAAACCGATAGAAACAGAAGTACCATCTTGATGGATCGCTTATGTAACCATGTCCAGGGGTGTCAAAAAGTCCAGGAATAATTGCAGGTCTACTGGATCATTGAAGATCATTGTTTTTTCCTTTACTGTGATGCAATGGGGATAGAAAGTTACCTCAACAATTGGCAGAGTGCTAGAAAGCCTTTCCTAATTGATAGCATTTCCTTGGGGTAGCCTTAAGTGATGTTTATGCTTGACCCACTGTATATGTTGGACCTTTCTCATGTGTGAGAGGATTATTTTGGTATGACCATATCCCAGAGGTCTGGATATAATTGTCCTTGTGTTAGAAGCAGGCTTGGCAGGGTTACTTATTGGTATGTCCATTGGGAAACTTTCTTTGAAGTTACTCTCAAATGTAATCCCTTTTTTTTTTTGTTTCTTTCTTTTTTTTTTGTTTTTTTATTGTTTCAGTGACCAAAAACAGTACAGAGGTATGACATATGAACCACCACCCGCCACCCCCCCCCACCATTAGACTAGCGATTCAGTGACACAGAAAGAAGAAAAGACAGGCCAAGAGTAGATAGCACTGTGAGAAAAAGAGAAGGGCGAGAAAAGGGACGGTGTGTTAGATGCGAGAACACTAGGTCAGAGTTGTTACCCTAAATGGAGAAAAAGAAAAGAAGAGAGTAGAAGTGTTAGAAGCCGAGAGAAGAAAGCAAAAAGCAAGCAGGGGAGAAGTCACAGGCCGGACTAGCCCGGCTGCTCCAACCAAGACGTGAGAGCTTCCCAGATGTCTAGACCCTTCTTCCGCCCTTTACGGCCTTTCCTGGCATAGATAGCTGTTTCTAGATGGTAGGTTGCAACTAGCCTAGCCAGCCACTGAAAGAATGGTGGGGGATCAACATCCAGCCATGCAGAAGCAACACAATTCCTCCACATTGCCATCACTATAAAAAATTATTGCCCCACCTTTATTCCTATTGGTTTCGGGCTGGGTCCCCAGCAAGATGACTGTAGGGGTTAGCGCAATGGCCTGAGTGGTGACTTTCCCCAGGAATTCCTGTACCTTAAAGAGGATTAGAGAGAGTTTAGGACAGGTTGCAAACATGTGTACTGAGTCTGCACCAAATTCCGAACACCGGTGGCACAGTGTCCCCTTGCCAACTCCCCATTTGGCAATCTTACTGGGGGTAATGTACAGAACAAAGATGGTTTTAAAATGTTGTGTCTGCATTTTGGCTGACAGCAAAATGTTTTGAAAAAGTTCTAAAGAGTTATAAACCGTGCTGTGGGGGTCCTCAAGTTTAGTGTGCCATTTGTCAGCTATTTTCGGTAGATCGTCTGGGGTTTGTGTGTTTAGTGCATTGTAAATATGACCTATCCGAGGAGTCATGGAGTCACGCAGTGTATTGAAGAGTTCTATTTCAGTGAACCCTGCGGTGCCCCCAACCTTTCTGAAAAGAAAATCACGTATGGAAAGGTACTTGAAAGCATCTTGGCTTTTCAGACCGTATTTATATTGCAAGTCTGTGAATGATTTAACTCCTTCACTGGTGATTAGGTCCCCCAGTTTCGTGATGCCAGCCTTATGCCAATCTGAGAGATAGGATCTACCGAAGATGGCGGGGAGGTTAGAATTTGCAGTGATAGGGCAATAATAATTAAATCTTTCCAGCCCAAATATTCTGTGGTTATGGTGGAATACCTTAAAGGAGTTCATTAAGGTCTTAAATCTCACACGTTTGTAGTATCCGAACGATGTCTGCCGGAAGGATGTATAACGTTACAACACAGGCTATTACAACGCCTGCCTTTACAACGCGGTTTTTACATCGCATACCATTACAACGCATAGTGCTTTTGGGTGCTGGATAGTGAATAGTTTAATTTACTATTCCAACTCCAGTCCCCGTGGACACTAGGGAAGGTTATTGGATAGTAAATTAACCTATTCCCTATCCTATAGCGCCCCCCAGAGCAATGCATTGTAATAGTTTGCGTTGTAATGGTTGCGTTGTAATGGTAGTGCGTTGTAAAAGTTTTGTTGTAAGTGATGTTTACCCCGCCGGAAGAGACAGCCAAGATGCTCGTCACCCAGTAAAAGCTGAAAAGGTGAGGCAAGCCTGGATGGAGGGGAGGGGGAGTGTTCCCTCAGCAGTTCAGTACTGTACTGCAGGACTGAAGCCCAGTAGTATAGCATAATATTGGGGAAGGCCCAACTGCCCCGCTCTCTGGGAAGAGATAGTTGCCTTAGAGCCCGCCTTGGTTGTGAGTAGGCCCAGATAAACCGCACAAATATTTGCTGAAATTTCTGCAGATTGGTTTTGCTGAATTCTTGCAGTATAGTACTGAAGAAGTAGAGCAGTTTTGGGAAGTAGGTCATTTTAATTACGTTACATCTGCCAACAAGGGTCAGGTGAATGTTGTCAATTTGTTTAAGGGCTTTCTTGGTTTCTGCTGCAAGGGGGGATAGGTTCTCCATAACGATTTCATCAATGTTAGCACAAATGAAACCCCCCAGCTATTTAGCCTTCGGCACTACACAGCTGTTGGTCCAGGTGATTTCCTTGTTTATAATTATTTGGGTTTTCTTTTTATTCAGTGCATACCCTGAGATTTTCCAAAATTGTTGTGCGTCCACTTCCTATGTCAGTATAGCATTCTCAGGGTCAGGGGAAGTTATGGCCAGGTCATCGGCATAAGCCATAATTCTAGTGTTGCTGCCCTGCATGCTTGTTGCCATAATAGCGGGGTTCCTTTTAATTTGCTTAATGAATGGGTCTATATAGAGGGCAAATAGCAAGGGGTAGCAGGGACAGCCCTGCCTGGTGCCCCGGGAGATGTTGAATTGATCAGTAAGTCGCCCGTTGATAGAACCACAGGCCGTCGGCTTTTGATAAAGAGCCCGTACTGCCTGTGTAAGTTTTGGTCCAAAACCCATCCTGCCCATGACACCCCACAAGAACCGCTAGGAGACCCTGTCAAAAGCTTTTTCAGCATCTAGTAGTATTAATGACATCGGGTCCCCTGCTACCTGTGCTGCGTCAAACAGGGTAATAGCCCGCCTGACATGCTCCGTAGTGCCTTTTTTTGGGATAAAGCCGTGTTGCCATTCTGAGACTAGGGACTCGGCCACAACAGAGGATATTCAAATTGCCGTTATTTTAGAGAAGACTTTAGAGTCGCAGTTGATGAGTGTGATGGGTCTGTATGAGCCCATTTCTAACGGCGATTTGTCCTTTTTGGGGAATATGGATATTTTGGCATTAGACCAGGAGGCAGGAGGGGGAACCCTATTAAAGATAGAAGTTACAACGTCAATAAAAATGGGTTTAATTTGAGGAGCAAAGATTTTATAGAAATCCACAGGGTTGCCGTCCATTCCTGCGGCTTTCCCATCTGGTAGTCTGGATAGGGCTTCCATGATATCGTCCCAGGTTGGGGTGAGATCTAACAGCTCGCTATTATCAGAGGTAAGTTGTTCTAGATTGACCTCTTTCAAGTAGCTAGTTATCTCGCTTTCTATTGAATCAGCTACCCTGCCGTTCTCTTCTGTGTACAGTTCAGGGTAGAATTCTTGGAATCCCTTCTGTATTGCGCTAGGATTGTTGGTCTCAATCCCTGTTGCCAGTTTAATTACGTGCATTTCGCTACTTATGGACTGTTGCCTGGTTTTGATGGCAAGGTGATGTCCAATGCAATTACTACACTCATAGTTCTTTTCCCGCAATGTCGCTCATTTAGCTGCGTTTTTTTCTGCAAATACTGCCCCTATTTCTGCCTTTGCAAAAATTACTTCTTTTTGAACATTCTCAATATCCTGTCCCGATTTAACCATTAGGACCAGTTTCGTTTCTGCTCTCCTTAGTTTTTCCTGAAGGTCACAAATTAGCAGCTTCTCCTTCTTATTTTTCCTAGTTGAAAACCTCAAAGTTTTGCCCCGAACACCCGCATTTAGTGTGTCCCAGACAGTCATGATTGAGGCAGTTCCAGTGTTTATTTCCAGGAACTCCTGAGTCCATCCTTGAATGTGTGTCCAATAGCCCGCGCCTTGCAAGAAGGCTTTCTCAAAGCTCCACCTTGGTGCCTCCTTCCAGTTCCCTAATCCCTTGATGTTTAATATAGGAGGATTGTGGTCTGACATGAAACGAGGTGCAATGTCTATGGTGCATTTACTAAGTAGTGAGGATGAGATAAAGAAGTGGTCTCACCTGGCAAATGTATGATGCGGGGCAGAAAAGTAGGTGTAGCCAGACTGAGCAGGGGTTAGGCTTGCCCAAATGTCGCTTAGCCCGTGAGTCTGAGCTAAGTTGGCCTTAGACTTAGTATACTAGGGGCTTTCTGCCTTTATACCTCCATTTGTTGTCTATTTTCCAATCACTGGGCAGATGAATATTAAGATCGCCACAGAGGATGATTGGGGTGGGACAGTGGGCTAGCTCCCCTGAGACCAGGTTGATGTTCCCTGGGTCATCTGTATTTCTGCCGTACCGTGAGCAAAGGGTGAAAGGGAGATTAGGAGGGAGGTGGCATTCGAATATTACCCATCTGCCCAGTGAGTCCGATTTGACACAGGGATTTTTAGGAGAAAGTCTCCTGTCTACCATGATTCCAGATTTTCAGAAGAAAATAAAGACATAAAGAAAAGAGCAAGGGCTGGAGGGCCCTAAGTGAACTTGTTATCTAAGGCTCGTCTTAGATTTCAGCTCGTTCAGGTGTTCACTAGCTTTAATTTTGGACAAAAAGACTTTGGTGCCCCCGTTGATGATTAATTTAAGTCTGGCGGGGTTCATTAAGTTGACTTCTGCCCCCAGCTGCTGAAATGGGGAAATTAATTGTCTTAGCCACCATCTCCGCTCTACTGTCTGGTGGCAAAAGTTGGGTTTTGCGAAGAATGTTATGCCGTTAGCCCCTTTTTTGGAGTTTGGGCGAGCCTAATCATAAGTTAGCTACCTAAGGAGAAAATTGCCAAAATATACCAGAAACACCCTTGGCTGTCTCCCGGCTGCGTTGCTGCCATCGCACTGCCACCTCTGATTGAAGGGAAAGCGGTGCGCCCTCTGCAACTCACGGTCCCAGTCCCAGCCTGGTTGGTCAGGGAAGGATTCCTGCAAGAGTTTTACGATGAAGTGCCTAGGATCGTCCCCTTCCTTCCCCTCTGGAATTCCAAGCAGGGGGAGATTATTTCTGCGTTGGCGGTTCTCCTGCTCCTCCATTTTAGACATTAGATCTACCAGGCAAGCAGTGTTGAACTCGGTCTGCTGTTTGGCTGCCGTTGATTCTGTTTCCAGGTGCTCAATGCGCTCCTCAACCATGGAGACATGATCGCTTATATCTGTGCAAGTTTTGTTCAACCGCCTTAGGCCTCCCTGCAGTTTCTTAGCAGCACCTTTGGCTGCGCGATTGTCTGCCCGGACCTCCTCCTGAAACTCTCTGATAGAAGCTAGGATAGAAGCTAAGGAGGCCTCAGCAGTGTCTGCAGGCAGGCGTTTTGCTTTTCCAAACTGTGTTGTGCTGGGATTGTCCTCGTCCAGGGGGTAAGACATTTGTGAGTCAGAGTAATCCTATTTCAATTGACTGAGCCGCTTGCCCTTGCTCCTGACTTTCTTTGATCGCTGAACCGTACCAGTGTCTTTAGTTGAGACCTCACTATCGCCCTCGCTTGTGTCGAACCCCCCTCACCCGATGAGGTAGGTGTGCCATCCGAGACTGACTAGATGTGTCAGGCCCTGTTTCTGGAGTCCAGGGAACTTGTGCACCAGCGGCAGCTTCTAGGCTCTGGATGCTGTGAAAGGGGTGCCAGAATTGACAATGTTAGGACCATCACCCAGATAGAGGGCAGGGTTGAAAGAATTTGTATCTCGGTTGCCCTATTTAGCAGCAGGCGTGCAGGGAGAGATACCCGGATTCATGACAGAGTCCAGTGGTCCGGCTGAGATACCTACGTCGGCGCGCTGCCCTTCCTCTGGTGCAGCTGCTACAGGGTCAGTCTCTTGGACAGTCTCTTGGTTAAGTGTTGAACCAGCCTCTTGCTGCAAACCAGGTGCAGGTGCTGGTATGGTCAGCCTGGTCAGTGGGACCAAGGGGAATTCTCAGGGGGAGGCACGGGCGCAAGGGTCTTGGATTTAATGCCCAAGGGTTGGGCTTTAGTGCCTAGAAACATTTTCGCTAGAGGCGGCTGCATACCTGCTGAGTCTTTTAAGTCTTTGGGCAGCCCGCCTCCCACTGCTTTCCCCAACGTTTTTTACTGCCACTAACGTCTTGCCTGGCTTTTGCAGTGCCCTCTGTGGATGCTGCGTCCCTGGGTTCTCTGTCCCGCCAAGTCTCTGAGTAGATGATGCTGCCGGTATCAGTAGATGAAAGTCCGGGACCAAAAACATTGTAAGGAGCACAATCCAGGTTAGGACAACGATCAGGCACCAGGCGGGCAGCCCACTGAAGTTTGCCGGGAAAATGAAGAGGAAAGAAGCCGCTGTGTCAGTGGCAGAGCACAGCCTCTGCGTCGGAGCGAGCATCCGTGTCAGCATCGCATCGCAGGGTGACTAGAAGATCATCCACGCATCTGGTGTGAGCAGCCAAGCAGCGCGGACACTCAAGCTGACTCCATCTTGCTCTCCACAAATGTAATCCCAAGGGTACGTGGATTCCGGGTATTCAGTATATGAGTTTGCATCCCTCTTCAACATTTTCAAGGAGGCCAAAGATCTGCAGGTTCCCTCTGTGATTGCAGTCCTCAAGTTTAGACACCTCTCTTGTGATAATATTTACTCTGTTAATTGTCACATCTCCCCTTTTGTTTCCTGAGGTAGATAAATCTTCCAACACACCAATTCTTGATTAGGAGTGGGCAGAGCTCACGGAGTTGCCCTACTTGTAATTCCGCATAGTTGCATAAAAACTCTTTGGAATTCCGCTGAGTTCTGCCTGCTGAAGAGTGCCTCCTGGTCCTACTTTTAAAGTTTAATGCAACTCCTTAAATTTCGTCCAACAGGCCTATTATAGTCTTCTGACCCTTTTGGAAAGTGGATCAGATTGCAGATACTTTATTAGACAGATGAAATGAGATATTGACTTTATTTGTTCTGACCTTTATCTGTGCAATCAGTAGTGAGTGAAAGGAGATGTAATGTGATTCCACCGCACCACTATGCTGTTTAACAGTTTAAAATGGAGATTACTATGTACAGAGGCACAACATTTTGGAATACAAAAAATGCAAGATGCTCTACACTAAAGAAGGGCCCACATGCCTGGCCCCTTCCTTTAGGTGGAGTTCACCGGCATGGTGCTTGGACTGTATCAGGAACAAACT
Source organism: Lissotriton helveticus (assembly GCF_964261635.1). Lineage (NCBI taxonomy): Eukaryota > Metazoa > Chordata > Amphibia > Caudata > Salamandridae > Lissotriton > Lissotriton helveticus. Next base: position 193,800,870 of record NC_136072.1, read on the forward strand.
ACATACTCCTGCACACTTCATGATAGGTGCATTGTTATACCATAGCTCATATTAGCCCTAGGATGTCCACCAAGCCTCCGCCTTGCAGTCAGGCCATGCCTGCCCACGTTTGTACTTGAAGCTAAAAAAGAAGCATGATAATCCCTATGCCTCCATTGGCACTGTTACTCTCACCGCTGATCTCCAGCTGCACATGGCTTTTGACCGCTGCACTACTTCATTTAGCACTAGTCATTAACTGCAGCTTTTTATTGAATGAACTAGCAGCCCGTCCCGACGTTGTCCGGGTATGAAATAGAATGTGTGTAATGTGTGTATTTGGCAAGGGCAATTTATTTTAAAATCTTGCGGTAGACAACATTTTTTGTTTCATTAGAATAGGGACGGAGAAGGGCCAGCTGCAGCCCTTGTTGATGTTAGCAGGCGCGTGTAATGTCGTTGAATGAGAGAGTTATCAGACGCGGGTAAATCTGTTTAATGAGAGAGTTCAGTGACAGTGATTGTCCCCACGCTCATTTGCGTGTTCCCCCGCTTGAGGCCCAGATGCAGGCCTGTTTGATGTTAGCAGGCGCATGTTCCCAGCTTGAGGCACAGCTGCAGCCCTGGTTGATGTTATCAGGCGCGTGTAATTAGTGTACTGATCCGCCGCCTGAGCCCGGCTAGAGCCCTGGTAGATGGTAGCAGGCGTGTTTAATTTTGTTGAATGAGAGATTTCAGTAACAGCGCGCAGGAGAGGCTGCAGTAATGTTACTTACCAGGCCTCCAGCTGAACGCGTTTGTCATGCCCCCAGCGCACGGCTACAGCATACGATCTTCTGATTAATGTATGACCCACATGGCATGAAGGGCGGAACGTAGCACACGCCCCTAGCGTTTCTCACGCCCCCAGCGTGCCCCTTGATGCGGCGCAATTGCGTTCACATGGCATGAAGGCCGGACACACGCCCCCAGTGTGTCACGCCCCCAGCGTGTCACGCCCCAGCCTGTCACACCCCAGGCGTGCCCCTTGATGCTGCGCAGCAACGTAATTGGCGCTTGTATGTAAGACTCACATGGCATGAAGGGCGGACACACGCACCCAGCGTTTTTCACGCCCCCAGCACACGCCCACTGCCCACGATGTGATGGCCGTACCACACGCCCCCAGCGTTAGTCATGCCCCCAGCCCATGCCCACAGCACAAGGCAGACACGCCCACAAGGGACTACTTTGGCTGGCACGGTTCTCTTACCTTTTAAATGTATATGGTGTCCTACGGTACAATTGTATGTCTTGCACTGTATGATTGTGATGAACACCACTGTTTCTTGAAAAGTTGATAAAAACAATTTTTAAAAATATGTACATGGTGGCCGTCTGCATAGCCTATGTCCTTCTGCTGCAACTGCCCTTTCCAACACTGTATTGGGTGTTGTGATTGGTGCTGTGGTTACTGAGATTACCCGCCTCAAAGGTTTGGGCTCTCTCTTTATAATATTAGCATGGATTGTCACACAATAACTCTCTTATACATAATGTAATACAGAGTCAATGACTCTGTGCAGTGGCGTAACGAATAATGATGCCACACTCACAGAAAATGAAGAGGCACCCAGAGTCTCCCATATGCAATTCTATCCTGCTGGGAATGTCAGCACAAACATCAACAGAGGCTGGAAACCTGACATTAGATAAACAGATCTTCAGCCAGCTACACTTTGAACCAACAGCCTCAATGCAGAGAGCTGCAATTTTTTACCACACTGTCACTTGAAGGGGTGCTGGGATACGTACTATAGGGACACCAACTGAGCTTTGGGGTACAAGAGCAGTTAGAATTCTGATATGTATGGGAGAGAGTTTTTTCACTGACTTCCATTTTTCCTTTGCCCAGGCTTTTGCCTCATCTCAGCTCCTTAGTTAAGTTCCCTAGCCACGGCGCTGCATGCAAGGATGATACTCTGTGGCAGACGGGGGCACCTCCCTGGAGTTTAATGGTGATGCAGGGATGTTGTGGAGGGGGAGCAGGTTTCACTGCTATGTCTCTAGCTTCAGCATGATGGCATTTGGGATAGGCTTGGCACTAAGGGTTCATGGGTGTTGTGGGGTCAGGGTGCTTGTGGAGCTGCAACTGCAGCCTCTGGACTGCAGCATCTGATTTGCAAGGGTACACTGAGCTAAAGAGAAAAGGGCAAGGACTGTAGATCCTTCCTCACCCTCCTTGAGACTAAAAACATTGGTTATAATGCCTCATGGTGAACAGCCAATGCCAGCACACCACTGAGCGAGCTCGCACTGACCCACTACCCTTCTTGCCACCATAAGAGACAATTCTTATTCCTAGTGCCACCCAATTTCTACTAATAGCATGGGCGGTCCTAGTGCCGGTCCTTGGCTGTGTACCATCTTGCAACCAACCGCCATTGCCGTCTTTGTGTTGTGAGTAGGTGGGAGCGCTGGTAAACTCTGCTGTGTGGCAAAAGTGGAGTTTTTGCTGAACTCCGTGCTCCAAGTGGGGTGCGAAGTGTAACAAACTCCATGACCTCCGGCCACAGACCAGAGTTTACCACGACCCCTTATTCTTGATTTCACTTCAATTATTTTGTCTGCAAAGACTTTGAGATTGCTGCGCAGCCCTAGTATGCACTGGTACATGGTATCAGTATTATCTGGAGTGTCTTGAGCTAGATCATGTAGGTCTCCAAGTCTCCGTAGGATAATGTCCAAGTTCGCACCTAAGTCAGTTTTAGGTTTTACTAGAGAATTTGGTAAAGTTGGTTCTGTTTCAGCTCTTTTTAGTGTAGTTTTGCACTTGGGAATCACTGCTGTCCTTGTAGTACTTGCCCCTGTGGTCTGCCATTTTAGGAACTCATAGGGTTGGGGGCTGTGTACATGTTTCAGTAGACAATCAATCAATCAATCAATCATAATATTTGTATAGCGCACTACTCACCCGGAAGGGTCTCAAGGCGCTTGGGAGGAAGGTGTCCGCTACTGCTCGAACAGCCAGGTCTTGAGTTGTCTCCTGAAGGCGAGGTGGTCCTGGGTCAGCCGAAGGTGGATGGGGAGGGAGTTCCATGTCTTGGCCGCCAGGTAGGAGAAGGATCTGCCTCCGGCGGTGGCTTTTCAGATGCGTGGTACGGCGGCGAGGGCGAGGCTGGCAGACCGTAGCTGGCAGGTGGGCGTGTAGAAGGTCAGGCGGTCGTGGGGGGAACTTGGGGCCCAGGTCGTGGAGAGACTTGTGTGCGTGGGTGAGGAGCCTGAACGTGATCCTCTTGTTGACGGGGAACCAGTGCAGGTCCTTCAGGTGGCCGGAGATGTGGCTGCGTCGGGGTATGTCCAGGATGAGTCGGGCGGCGGCGTTCTGGATGCGTTGTAGTCTTTTATGTAGCTTGGCTGTGGTTCCGGCGTAGAGGGTGTTTCCGTAGTCCAGTCGGCTGGTGACGAGGGCCTGGGTGACCGTCTTCCTGGTTTCGGTCGGGATCCATCAGAAGATCTTGCGAAGCATGCAAAGGGTGTGAAAGCATGATGAGGAGACGGCATTGACTTGTCTGGTCATCGAGAGGGAGGAGTCAAGGATGAAGCCCAGATTGCGTGCGTGGTCTGTTGGCTTGGGAGCGGTGCCCAGGGCTGGTGGCCAACAGGGGCCGTCCCAGGCGGAGGGTGATGGTCCCAGGATGAGGACTTCCGTCTTGTCTGAGTTCAGTTTCAGGCGGCTGTTCTTCATCCACTCGGCGACGTCTTTCATTCCATCGTGTAGGCTGGTTCTGGCGGTGTCGGGGTCTCTGGTGAGGGAGAGGATCAGCTGGGTGTCGTCGGCGTAGGAGATGATGTTGAGGTTGTGTTGGCGTGCGATGGCAGCAAGAGGTCTCATGTAGACGTTGAAGAGGGTGGGACTGAGTGAGGATCCTTGCGGGACGCCGCAGATGACTTCGGTGGCCTCGGATCGAAATGGGGGGAGGCGGACTCTCTGTGTTCTTCCGGCGAGGAACGAGATGATCCACTCCAGTGCTTTATCCTGGATGCCGGTGTTGCTGAGGCGTTGGACTAGGGTGCGGTGGCAGACAGTGTCGAACGCTGCAGAGAGGTCCAGGAGGATGAGTGCCGCTGTTTCCCCGTTGTCGAGCAGGGCTCGGATGTCGTCGGTGGCTGCGATGAGGGCGGTCTCGGTGCTGTGGTTGGCTCTGAAGCCAGACTGCGAGGGGTCGAGGGATCCGTTTGTCTCGAGGAAGGCGGCAAGCTGTCTGTTGACGATCTTCTCGATGACTTTGGCAGGAAAAGGGAGGAGCGAGATGGGGTGGAAGTTCTTGAGGTCGGTGGGGTCCGCTGTTGGTTTCTTCAGTAGGGCGCTGAGCTCGGCATGCTTCCAGCTCTCCGGGAAGGTAGCGGTGTTGAAGAAGGTGTTGATGACGTCCCGGAGTTGGGGTGCGATGGTGGAGTCGGCCTTGTTGAAGACGTGGTGGGGGCAGGGGTCGGTTGGAGATCCGGAGTGGATGGTGTTCATCGTACGGGCTGTGTCTTCGGTGGTCACCGTGGTCCAGGTGCGAAGGGTGGCGGTGGGGTGCGTTGGTTCGACGGTTGGGTGCATGGATGGTGCGCCGAAATTGTTGTGGATGTCGGCAATCTTGCGGTGGAAGAACGAGGCGAGGGAGTCGCAGAGATCCTGTGAAGGAGTGATGTCGTTGTTGCCGGTGCTGGGGTTGGAGAACTCCTTGACGATGCTGAAGAGTTCCTTGCTGTCGTGGGCGTTGTTGTCCAGTCGCTCCTTCAGTGATTTCTTCTTGGTGGTGCGGATGAGCTGGTGGTGCTTGCGGGTGGCGTGTTTGAGGGCGGTCATGTTGTTCGTGGTCTGGTCGAGGCGCCAGGCTTTCTCGAGGGTGCGCCAGGTCTGACACAGAATGTGGCAAGTGTGTGCTATAATATTATGGTTCAAGCACTATCCATCCAGTGTTTCTTGTTGAAATACAATTCGGACAGTGGACCACTTATACATAGAACACAGCACCAATCCAAATATCACCCAAATTATTCAATTCTCAATGAATCAGCGTGCATATTCCACGTGCTCCCTGTCCCAAGAGCACCACCCAAAACTGGGAAAAAGTCTATTTTTGTCCTAAGTGGAGCGCAAATTATGTTTCAAAGTGTGGCGAGATTTCCAAAGAGTTCCGTCTCCGTATCTCGAAGTGCAATCGTCTCCAAATTGGAGACGATTGCGCTTCGAGATACGGAGACGCCGTTCGGCGAACATTCGAACTGATTAAACAGGCAATTACAGCAAGGAGATATTTTATGGGTGCCCACAGAAAATAGGAGGTGGGACCTTTGTTGACTACATTGAAATAGCCTTGGAATGATACAAGGTTCAAAACTTTATCTGAAAATAAACAGTAGGATAACCGTATACAGAGAAAAAAAACAAATATATGGAAAGATATTATTAAAGGAACTCTTTGGAAATCTCGCCACACTTTGAAACATAATTTGCGCCCTGAAGAAGTTCTGTTTGGCAGAACGAAACGCGTTGGCTGGTGTCTTGTCTATAAGTGGACCATTAAAAGAACAATGAATTTTGTACATCACGACTCAGCGTTTTAATAATAAGGATATTTCAAAGACTTATCATCCCCTTATGATGGTTGGAGACATACATGTGTAGCGGTGCTTTTCCACTTAGGACAAAAAAAAAAAAACTATCCATCCAGTGGACTAGGCTTTGGCAGGGTGGGCCATCTCACAACAAGAAAGCAACAGTATATTGTCGGTGTTGATGAGCATACTGGTAAGGATAGATCATAATCTTACTGTATAGTAGCAGTTGATGCAAGCAGGAGAGCAAAGATCCCAATGGGAGCAGTCCAAAACAGAAGGGCTGTTGTGTTCCAGACCAGCTGGGTGTTTTGATTATCGGATTTTATGATTTGATGTGTGTGGAGTTGATCCCTGAGGAAGGCAAACGCTAGTAAGCACAAGTCTCCACTACTTTGCACCACAATGTTAGTGCTGTAGTGGCTATGAAGAGTACTTGAGACATATGGGCTGCGTACCGGCAGCTCTTGTAGCAAGAGTGGCTGCATGTATGTGCTTAGATAATACAATGGTCCTCCCCAACAGGGCAAGTATTTCAAGGTAGGGGCCCCAGCAAGTCCGTACCACTGTTCATGCCATCACTCCTTCCCAATGATTGCACCGTGTACTGCAGTTCTGACGCTGACCGCCATTTTGAAGTCCCTCACAGAGGCACTGGGGTCTGAAAAATCGAATGAAATCCACCGAACTCTGGGTGTATCTCCGGTCAAATGGTTGTGAAGTGCTTCATGTCCCCGAGCACACAGTGTACTTAATGGCCCGCGATTATGAGAATTTGGAACGGAGCAGTCAGATCAGGCTACTATCTCGCTCAGGCTCGGGCCATGAACTGTTTCTTAATATTAGATGGAAATATATTTGCAGGACATTGTTCAATAAACCACAGATAAATAAATTGCACTGGCTTTTTTATTATTTGAAGTACTTATGTTTTAATAAACATATATTATGTATTAATAGTTGATTATATTAAATTGTTTAATAATATATCTTAAATACATAAGTATTTTGAATAAGTGCATAAAGTAATGGTATTAAATCTACCATTCTAATTCCAGTCCCACATATACTGGGGCAACTGCTAACATTGTGGGAGGAGTTTACAATGGACTAATCTTACTCCAGTCCCACAAACACTGGGGAAATTGCAAAAATTAGGAAGGTTCTAATTTCCTATGCGAACTCCAGCCCCCCAAAGCTTTTCAATTATATAACTAATCTAAGAATAAGGATGGGTAGCCTTCTGCTGGTGCACACTCTTCGTGTTCCCCGTGCCGGGCACTGTCGGATACCCTAGTGGCCCCCTGAATTGGCAGTGCTGGCTTTGGTAGCCTGGTAGCACGGAGTGATGCCACGCCTTCGGCATCCTGATACCTAGGCTCTCCCCCCCTCTTGTCTGCTAGCTCAGTTCTACATGTGATGTACTATGTGATGTGTAACTAGCCTTTTTTTGTTTTACAAAAGAGAAATCTGTGTACATATAAGCATTACTAGCTAGGAAGCATTATTTTGAAAATGTATTAAGACATTTCCTATTTTAATATTTGCTGTATTAAAAACAATGGTCCAAGATGCTTTGAATGCACATATAGAACATTTAAAAACTGATTACAGTTGGCAGTGAGATGTTTAGCGCCCCAATAAACACCATTACCTCATGATGAGATATTTACCTATTAGCCTGTGTTTTGGAAATGAGGCATAATGGGCGAACTTGGAACTTAAAGCACCAAATTCTGGTTGGCGTTTGTCTATTTTTTAAGACATTTTACTCCTATAAATGATGGCTGATTTGTCCTGCTTAGATCTGTTAGAGGAAACAAGCTTGGGTTTTATAATTATGACATACCTCAGCATTCCAAACCCTCTTCATGCTCCTTTTTGCACAGGCATCGGAATTTAGCACCCACCTTCTACTAATGGCTTTAATGTAAATGCAGAATATGATCTTCAGAGGCACTTATTTCAGGGCATGGTTTTTCTAATTACTGCACGTCTGGCCACCTGTCTGTTTGAAATACTTATTATTGTTTGTAAAGCCATAGATTGCATTAATTATATAATAAATGGAATTAAATAGAACTCGTTTGATCGCCAATAGCAACAGGTTCCTAAGATATTGAAGTAATGCTTCGTTGGCTGTGTGCCTCATAGTTGCACAAATAGAATGATTAACTCTTAAGTTTACTGATGATTTTAATTCACAAGTATGGCTGCCAGCACCTCATCATAAAAAAGGATTTTCAAAGACTGTTATATTAACATTTAATGAAGATCTAGTCAGAAAGGCAGGGCATAAAATGAATTTACCAGCACTAAAAATGTAAAAAAGTAACACAGCATTAAAAGGGATATTTTCAGAAATGTAGCAGATTTAAAATGTTAAAAAAAATATGGAGGTCATCACAACATGTAGGGTTTGTTCGCTGTAAATACGCACCACTTTGAAGTGCAATTACTATGAGAACATCCAAGATGAGATGTGATATGCCAGTCAATTTGCTGCAACATATAAAATATTAATGTTTATATTCCGGAGTTCTGGAATGTTTTTATAAAGAAGACTACGAATTACAACGTCTGGAGTGTAGCAAGAAAAGTGTACCAGTGTTATATTTAAGTTCAATGGTCCAGGCAATGGAAAGCTGAGTATTTACTGGATTTTGGGTGAGCATGCAAATGAAATAGAATGGATCTGTGCTTAATTTTTGCAGGAAGTTGCAACTGGTGGGCACCAGCACTCATTTTGGGTAGGGGTGGGTGATGAATTCCTCTCAGCTGCGGAGTTTGCAGGGTTTTGCTTACTGCATAATCTATGTAGAGGGCAGAATTCCGAAAAACTCCACTTGTGTGACTCGCCAATGTCAAGTTGGCGAGTGATGAAAATCATATGCTAGCTAGACCACCTCCCAGTGAGATTTCTCAGGGCGGGCATGTCACAGCTGGTCGCTACTTCGCTACCGCTCATGTTGAGAAACCTGCTGCTAGTGTTGAGGAAGGCGCAGCACAAGTAGAAAATATACTGGAGCGGCGGAAAGAAGCAGCACCCTCTTGTGCTGCAAGTGGTGTTGTTCGCTTACAGCGTGGGACAAAAACTACTAGTGCTAAAATCAGTGCAAGCACGGCTTACCACACTCCGCCCCTTCCAGATTACCTGGGAGCACAGCGGAGTTTGTTTTGGTCACTTTGCAGAGTTCCATGTAGCTGAACTCCACCAGGCCTAATTTTGGGACCTAAACTTATTTTTCATCATCAGACAAAGATCAGGAGAGAGAATGACAGAAACGTGAAAAAGAAGGAAGAGACAGATAGGAAAACAGTGACAAACAGCATGCAGAAAGGAAAAAGAATCTGCTTTATCGAGACAGAAAGTATCACGTGGTGTAACAAGAAGCATGAGGTGGAAAAAAACTAGCTGACTTTATATTCAGCAACCTCCACAATTTATAGGTAAGGTGGTGGGCTCCTAAAAAACACTTTGGAAACCTGCACTTACTATTTTTTTTTAAGCAAATGAATCACTTGAATGGGCCCAAGTCAACAAGCTAGATAAACTAAACTGAAAGAAAATCTGCTGATGTGTATTCCTATGCATTTAATCACAAGAATACATCACTGGCATATACCTGTCACCAAAGCAGGAGAGATATAAAAGAGCTAGGCATACAGTGCAGACACAACAGAAAGGAAGGGCATTAGCTCATGGTCAAGGGCACTGTGAGAAACCACAACAGCTGTAATTGTAATTTATTTATTTATTTGCATGCAATGTGCATTTTCATCGAGATACACATACATTAATACATTTTATCTATTTATAAGTGTACATCTAGAAATAATAATTCTTCAGTACAAATGGACAAAACTTTCAAAAAATCGAAACATTTTAAACCAAGGCACTTAATTTTCTGGAAGCGGTACAACTTCATCCACATATCATATTCCATACCTAAGAAACATTGGAATCAAAATGTTATGGCATCTAATGTGCAATGTAGGACAAATTAAAACAACATTGTTGAGATCTTGACCACCAATCAGCCATGGCTTGTGCAGGTACGATGTTGTCGGGTGGGGGGGGGTGTATGGAAGGGAGCTGACAGACAACTACGAGGGAAAATTACATTCTAAAAAAGAAAAGCACTTGCCTTGCACTCTTCGCATTGCCGACTGATGCAGCGAGCGCAAGGTAAGTGTTTTTCTTTTTTTTTCATTTTATTTTCCCTCGTAGTCGTCTGTCCAATCCACCCCGCCTCACCGATCTTACCTGCACCAGCCGCATCTGACAGCAATATTACGTACTCAGATCACATATTCTTTCTTTAACAGCCTATTGTTGTCACGTTCCAGAAACAATCCTTGGGGGCACAATATTCATTGGTAACATTAAAAGAAGTATAGAAAACAAAGTTGGATATTCAAAGTAAAATAGGTATTCGGTTTTCGTTCACTACAGGAAGCAATTATAGTACTAATATTAACCCCATGTATAAAATATTCAGGGGCTAATTTGCAAGTCTCTTGCGCCGCCAGTACGTACCTTTTTCCAATATAAAAAGTGACGCACCAGCAGCGCAAGGGGCTTGTTAATAGGCCACACAATATTACATTTTTGATTGGAATTTCAGTTGATTCCATATCATGGACTCTAAATCATTCTCCTTGAGCTTATACAGTTCTAACACACAAAGAAGATTTCGACAAAATATAATATTATTCCCTTATTTTATCAAATATTTATTTACATAATAAATTGCGTAGATTTCTCTTTGAAAAAGAGAAGCTGATCCCCCATAAATGGCTGCCAGTCCTAGAAAAAAGTACTATATAAAGCAATCTCTAAATTAATTATCTGTGTGACTGCCAAAGAAATCAAGTTGCAGAGCCCTCCAAAGTAACAATTAAGGCTAAGTCTTCACATGAGTAGTTTCTATTGCGTACATTAGATGTGGAGGAATTTTAAAACGATATACCTGTAACTAATGTGCAGCTGGTCTACGCCCAAGAGCGTTACAAAAGGTTCTAAGGGCCTCATTTATGAGAAATGATGCATCGCTGCGTGAAAGCAGCGATGCGTCACTTCTCAGTGCGCACTCCTTGCGACATGATGGATGCGTCATATTTATAATATCGCTAGGAGTTACAGATACGTCAGTATTTCTGACGTATCTGTAGGCGCAAAAGTGACGCATTGCTGGAGTGTGTCACAAAAGTGACGCAACTCGAGCAATGTGTACTTTCACATGGGCAAGTCCCATGTTGTTAGTGCCTGTGTCAGTCTTACGCCTGCCATGAAGCAGGCGTAAGATTTTGATGCATTAGCGGCCAAGAAATGGCGCAGTGAAATCTTATAGATTTCACTGCGTCACTTCCATGACCCTTTCTAGCGTCAAAATGCCCCCCTTGCATACATTATACCGCAAGTATAATGTGGCGCAGGGGTTTACAAAGTGACGCATCTACCTAGATGCATCAATTCGCAAATATGGCACAACAAGGTGCTTTTTTTACGCCACTGGTGCGTCATAAAAAGTGACGCACCGGTGGCGTAAAAGTGATGCACAGCCTCATAAATGAGGCCCTAAGGACATTAGAATGTGATCTCACTTTGGGACTTAAATGTAATATATGTGCAGTATCATTTAATGTGGAAGAAAACATTGTCTCCAGATAGGGGTATATTTTTACTTTTTCTAGGGTTTCATTCCCCTAATGCCATTTGTACTGAATTATTTTTGCTGTCTTTTACCCTTAACAATGTTAACTTTACTTTTCATCAAGTTTATTTTTAGATAATGAAACGTAGCCTAGCAGAAAAGACTAGTTAAACGTTTTAGTAATCTCATAGGAGTTAGGTTTAATATAACAATCTCATCTGCATAAAGCAGACATTGCCGTTTATTATAAGAAGGCAAGTAATAAAGGTGCAAGTATGCAACCTTGGTTCAATCCATTTTCCATTCTAATTCTCGAAGAAAGTCCTTGCTCACTGCCCATTAAAACATGACACCAAGGGTGATATGTACAATGAAGTGGCGGAGCGTGTCTTTAGCCTCCTGGGCTTTACGACACGCTCTGCCACTTCAGAAACGCAAGGCTGCACCATATTTACAAGAATTTGGTGCAGCCTTGCGTTTCGCCATGCAATGGCGCTAAGTTTAACAACTTAGAGCCAACGCAGGTGCAAGGGTGTCTGTGGGTAGGAGAGGATTGGGTATGTGTAGGAAGGTGCCACTTCCTGCACCTAAACAATCCTAAAATGCCATTTTGTAACTTTCATGTGTGCTGTTTCATGCAGCACACATGAAAGTTACAAAATGGCATTTTTTAAAAAGGTTTGTTTATGTACAGGAGGGGGCACCTTCCTGTACATAAACAAACCATGGCATTTTGCTTTTTCCATGTGTGCTGCACAAGGCAGCATACATGGAAAAAGCAAAAACGAGGAGAAATATTGCATATCTCCTCATTTCGCCAACTCAAGACTAGGATTTTCCTGGTCTTAATTTTGGCGCTGCCTCCTATGTACGCCACCCTTGTACTTAGGGGGCAGCGTCAAATACAATGGGTGTTGCGGTGGAACGCCCACCACAACACCCACTGCATGTCCCTTTAATGTACATAAGGCAAGGCCCCTATCACCACAGGAACCTCACAAAAAGTGATGTTCCCATGGCTATAGGGTCTTGTACATAAACCCCCAAGTTGCATCATTCAAACCTATCATTGAACGTATCAAATGACACGGAATACGTAATTTCAGTCACTTATCTTAAAAGCTGCATTAAAGAATTTGTTCAATGGTAGAAAATATTTTTCTGAGATTGATTGAAGTATTGCAATACTATCTAGAGTTGAACTATAGACCCTGAGTCCTGCTTGTTTCACTGGCAATATTTGAAAACATCTTACCCCCTGAGTCACATAGACTATCTGGCTATTGTTACTATAAAGAGTATTGGATCCCTTTTTAGGTTTCTACTGCACAGCGCTTGCACTTTGCTTGTGAAATCGTTGAAAAATAAAATAAAATAATAATCTTAAAAGGGGCTTACAGTCTACCCATCACTTACCATTTGTAAGCTTCGCCGGTCACTCTTGTTTTCTTGCTTCTTACTGGTCAGCAGCAGCTTCTCACATCACCAGGTCGCATTTCCTCTCTCTTTCAACGGCTGTGTTCTGGAGCTTGGACCAAGTACCCTTTCCAGTTGGTGATCAGTGGCTGACGGTCAGTGTCCTTCCACTGGGTGCCTGCTTCCAAGGTACTTTAAAAAAAACTATGACCCGCACTCCATACAAGTTTGTGCTCACTATAATCTCCCACTGTTGTGTAACACACTCCCTTTGTTTACCACCCCCTCCGCTGTTTGTTCTTTTTTGCCTTTTTTACATAGTGCAAACTCCACCCGAAGGTATTGATAGAGTTAGAATATTTACATAAAAATGAATTAAAAAATGATACTTTGCCTTAGGTATTAGCATGAAAATGCACTTTGAAATGCCAAGTAGTGGAAATGTGCAAAATGCACCAGGCGCCCATGTTCATTGGTAGACTGCTGTTAGATTTTCCTTTAACGAGGCTTTAGAAATTGCTGAACCATGCACAAATGTATTTGATAGCTTGACCTTATTGTGACTTGCTTAGCTTTTGTTATAGCTGCCGTATGTTCAGGGTTTTATAAAATGAATTCCTTTCTTAAGCTAGATATTCTAGATGTACCAATCTTGAAATTTCTATCTATCTTGTGTTCACATAATACTGAATAGAGAGCCACTCATTTTAACAACGATGCTTACTTATAGTTTCCAGCTATAAAAATGTTTATTGATGTCTGTTACATATTTGATAGTAGACTGTGTACTCCATGTGTTTTCTATGGGAAGTGAAGAATGAAGGTGTTCACCATTGAAAGATGTATTCCCATTGAACTGGAGTGACCTGATCCACAGCAGTGTAGTCCAAATGTTTTCTTGACTTTTATATTAGCGCATTTTTCTAGTTAGTGCAGGATTCACTCTCATTTTCCAATGCACCTTTTTCTTTAGAGAATCTGCAATTTTCTGGAAGTTACTGATGACGGCGAGTACATTTACCTGCCACTTATGAGGTGACACTATTGTGTCCTTTTCTATGCTCACGAATGTAACTACTGCTGCATCTTTTTCCCCATATCTTTCTGCTTAGGCTATTTTGTACTGTTTGCTACTGCAATTGTATGCTGATGCTTTTTTGAGATTGAGGATTGGCTAAATTTCATGAACTACTCTTTATGGGGAGTTCACCAACTTACTTTGATTTCAAACTTGATGCCCTTTTGATCTCACTCTTTTCTTCATCCCATTTTGGGTTCTGTTAGCTTTTGATTCTATTTAGTTACAATAAGGACTAATTCCTTTATTGAACACACTTGTCAATTTGTAATTTTGATGACTCTAACCATATTGTTCTTTGATAATTTCTGTAAACAGATTTATCTGGTCTACCAATTGAACAAATAGGCCCTAAAGAATTCACTAATCTCTTAAAGAGAATAAACTGTTTGAAACCAATTCAAAACTTTCATCATTGACTAAACTCAAAACCTAAAAACCCAAAAATCTAAATTATGATATTGATTGACCTGATTTGATTTAGCTTCCATTCAAAAATGGTGGCAAAGATCTGTCACCTGGAAGGAGAAGATTTAGTATGGAGTTGGAACCCAGCCTTGCAAATTACAGTTTGAACTGGTACTGGAGAGTAAAATTTGGACTCTTGCGGCAGTATCAGCTTCGGAGCGCTTTACACTAGCACCAATTGCATTACAGATGGTATATACTTTCCAAAACAACAGTGCAACAATGTGTAGTAATCCATGAGTTGAAGTCTACCATAGCAAGGAAACTGTTTTGCCACATAAGAGTGTGTATTACACAAGTCAATGTGAACTTCACTCTCCCTTCATAAACCTTTTCATTTCCTACATGTGCATCGCGCTCCTTCTGCTAATGCTTTACTCACTGCCATGAGATGTTTTCTTGCATGATTAGTCGTGACACTGATTCTGCATAATTTTCTGCTTTATGACTGTTTGACTGACTGGGAAACCTGTCACACTCTGATGTCAGGCTGTTACTTAGGTGTGGAAGGAAACACCGGTGGGATGCCAGAGACCCCAGTTGGCGGCACAGAAAGCTTGACCCCCGGTGAGAATTTATTTTATTTATTTTATTTTATTTATGCATTTTTATACAACGCGGACTTTACCCGAAGGTGTCAGAGCGCTTTACAATAGGAACAGAACTGATATATGAGAACATTACAAGTGAGCAAAATACAAAGGCAAACGTTACATTAAATGAAGCAAAATTACAATTGTGCGCCAACAAAGTATAAGAGGTAGTAAACGGTGCATTACAAAAGTGACAATCGTGAGTCAACAAAATACAAGAGGTAGCAAACGGTGCATTGCAGGAGGAAAAAGTGACGTGTGCAGGTTACAAAAAGCGTACAGAATAAATATAGAGGTATAATACTGCAATATGGAGGACACTCCAGCGCAAGAACAAACGTTACGTAGGCACTGGTGGCACTTGTGCAGGTGTCAAAACAAACAAATGTAGGAGGTAGAAAACAGTGTGTTACCGGAGAGAGTGACGGGTGCAAGTCACCCATGAGTCCCAGACACAGGAGGAAGGACAATACTGCAATAAGAGGCAGACTATCAAACCACAAGAACACACTTGGAAGACACTTCCATAGTCAAATAAAGTAGGTTTTTCAGTAGTTGAAGGGCTTCCTTCAGATAGCATAGAGGGCATGAATTACATTTGGAAATGTCTTTGAAGAAGGAGAACTTTGAGGTCAGATTTGAAGGCTTGGGAGGAGGAGGTGGTCCGGAGCTGAGGCGGAAGTGAGTTCCAGATTCTCACTGCGCTGCCTGAAAAGGATTGGGCCATCGATCTCTCCTTCTTGAAAGTGGGAGGTTCAAGCAGTAGATTTTCCGCATTTCGTGATGGTCTAGAACCTCCAGAGAGTTTCAGTTTATTCGCCAGGTAGCGCGGAGAGGAGGAGTGCAAGGCTTTATGGGTGATGCAGGCAGTCTTGTAGATAGCTCTAGCCTCGATGGGGAGCCAGCGGAGGGAGGATAACATGGGAGTGAGGTGGTCGCTTCTTTTGGCCCCATAAATGAAACGAGCTGCTGAATGTAGAACAGACTTAAGGGGGGATAGGTGGGATTTGGGGAGGCCGGTCAGAAGAGAATTGCAGTAGTCCAGTCTCGAGAGGACCAGCGATTGGACCAGGGTTTTGAGGTCATGCACCGGGAAGAAGCGACAAATCCCCCAAAGAAGGCGCAGTTGGTATTGGGCAGACTTTGCAATTGAATTAATGTGGGAAAGTAGATTGAGTTTTGTGTCGAGTATGACACCAAGGGATTTTGCGCTGTCGACAATGATGGGATTAGTGTTCAGCAGATTCATCTGGTCCATCCATGATTGCACCGGGGGAGGAGAAAGTGAGGAGGAGAGGAGGAGGAACTCAGTTTTGGAGGGGTTCAGGATCAGTTGATGTGTTGACATCCAGTTATGAATGGAGTCGAGGGTAGAGCTTAGGACAGAGAGATCGTGCGTGGAGGCAACCTTGAGGTAGATTTGAGTGTCGTCAGCGTAGAGGTGATATTTGACCCCAGATTTACTTAGGAGATTTCCCAGAGGTTCCAAATAGAGATTGAACAATGTGGGAGCAAGAATAGAGCCTTGGGGAACACCTTGACCCACCGCCAAACGAGGTGGGAGACTGTCCTCTATTTTGATCATTTGGGATCTATCAGAAAGGAAAGAAGCAAACCATTTAAGCACGGTGCCTTCCATGCCCATTCTCTGTTGAAGGGTGTTGAGGAGGGTGTTGTGGTTGACAGTGTCAAAGGCTGCCGAAAGGTCAAGGAGAATTAGAAGACAAGACCCCCCCGAGTCTAGTATTCTCAGCGCGTCATCGATCACTTGCAGCAGGGCAGTTTCAGTGCTGCAGTTTTGGATGAAGCCGGACTGAAAATTGTCAAGAAGATCATTTTCCTTGATATGACGTGAGAGTTGTTTCGCAACACATCTTTCTGTGATCTTCGCAAGAAAGGGTAGGTTAGTAATGGGGCGGAAGTTGTTGAGGTCATTCGCATCCGCAGTGGGTTTTTTAAGCAGAGGGGTGACCTGCCCAGATTTGAAGGGAACAGGGAGGGAACCTTGACAGAGGGAGAGGTTGACCAGAGTGGTCCAATAGGGAAGAGAAAGGGTATAGAAGTCAATGGCAATGGCACTGGGGATGGGGTCAAGCGAGTGGTTGGAGGGCTTTGTTTCGAGGATGCACTTGAGGAGGACATCTTCAGAGATGGGGTCGAAGTTCTTCCAGATGGCTAGTGATTTGCGCTTCTCTGGAGGGGTAGGATGAGCGACCAGAACCACAAGTGATTTCACTTTTTCGTCAAAAAATACAGCGAAATCAGCAGCTTTCTTTGTAGAATCCTCCAATTTGGAGGTTGGGGGAGAGTAGTTAGAGGTCTTGATGAGATCAAATAGTTTTTTGGGTCTATTTTTGGCTGAGTCAAGGAGGGTTCTGAAGTGTGATGCTTTCCCAAGGAAGATGTGCTTGTGGTACTCGGATCTTGCTGAACGAAGAGTGGCCAAGTTATCGGTGGAGGGTGCTTGCCTCCAATGTTTCTCCAGGCTCTTAGGTGTTTCCTTTCTTCATATAGGGATTTGCTGAACCAGGGTGCTGAGGGAATGGGCCTTTTCTTTTTGCTTTGGAGAGGAGCAACGCTATTGATTTCGACTGCAAGGACTGAGAGGCATTGTGAAGTGAGATCATCAACATCTAGGTTCGGGTCTAGCCTTGGAAGTGATAGCAAAGCTGATTCACAGAGGGAAGCAGTGTCAATGATTTTAGCGTCACGGAACCAGGAGGTAGCCCTCTTGGGTTGGCCAAGAGTGATAGAGTGAGCTAGGAGAAGAGAGAATGGAATGAGGAGGTGGTCAGACCAGTCTACGTGAATAGGGGTAGCGATAGAAAGCATGCCTGCTTTAGAAATAACAAGGTCCAGGATAGAACCCTTAGAGTGTGTTGATTCTGTGCAGTGTTGGGTAAGATCGTTTGGAGAGAGGAAGGAGGCCAGCCTGTTCGTGGAAGAGTCTTGCATGGAGCCCCAGTGGAAATTGAAGTCACCCACGAAGGTCTGATTGTCACTTTGAGCGTATTGGTCACTGATGAAGTCAGTGAGTTCCTCCATAAATGAAGGGCCACTGCCAGGTGGGCGGTATATGACATGGAATCTAAGGGGTGAGCGGTGGTGTAGTTGAAGCTCAAGAGATAGACATTCAAAAGTGCGGGATGCGCTGATGGGAAAAGCCTTGAGTTGAAGGGGGTTTCTAAAGATAACTGCAAAACCTCCCCCAACTTTGATAGGTCTGTCATTCCTGAAAATAGAGTAGCCAGTGGGTAGGAGGAGATCAAACATGGAATGAGAGGTATCGTTGAACCAGGTCTCTGTTAAGAAGAACAGGTCAATATTGTGAAGGGTGATGGTATCAGAGATTTCTAGTTTGTGTTTTATTGCAGATCTGCAGTTGTGGAGCATGCAGCGTAGTTCTGTCGAGACTGTTTTGGTGACGGGGGCACTTGGGCAAAGAAGGGTGATAGGGATATTATACCTATATGGGGGTGCACGGGAGTGTCTGGGTGGAAGCTTCGTTCTGACCGAGGAGATGGTTGGAATGGAGTAGGTAATTGGGTTACTCGGAGGTGCTGGTTGAAGAAGGGTAGCGTTCAAAGGCTTGTGTGAATGAGCGATGTTTGCGGACGACAGGTTATGCTTGGCTATAATGGTGTGAGGGGTCGAGGTGCCTCTCGTGGGAAGGTGAGAGTTTTCCAGAGGAGTTGATGAGAATGGGAAAGTTGAAATCTTAGAGCTTAAAAGTGAAATGGAAGCTACAAGCTGGGAGATGGAGGTGATGAGAGAGCATATCTTATTTTCGAGAGAGTAGGGCAGAACACGGATGGTTGGGTGTCCCGATGGCAGAGGGATGGGGTGGTATAGGTGGTGGGAGGCAGGGAGAGGTGGGAGGACAGGAGGAAAGTTGAGGTATAGGGTTCATAGGTGGGGAAAGGGGGAGGTTGAGAGCGGGGGTTGGGGTATCAGAGGAGAAGGGGGAGTTGTATTTGATGGCGCTGCACGAAGGGAAGGAATTATGGACATGTTTAGGGGGGATGGGTGCGGAACAAGACGGTGAGGAGAAGGGAGAGGGGAGGACTGTGAGGAGACATAGGAGAGTAGGAGGTTTGGGCGGAAAAAAGGGGAGGTGGTTGGAGAGGTCCTGTTGGCTAGGAGCGGTGGCTGTGAGGGAGCCGGTATCTGGTAGAGTGGGGGGTTGGGAGGAGGGGAAGTTGATGACAGGAAGTGGTTCTGCTGTGCCTGAAGGGGGGGGATGGAAAGGGGTACCAGGGGGGTAGAGGGGGGAGCAGCACAGCATAGCTAGCGGAGTGTGGGGAAAGAAAGAGATGCCATGGGATTGTGAAGAAATCGGGGAAAGAGGTGAGGAGAGGAGGGGGTAGAGAAGAGGGGGAGAGGGAGGTATGAGGGGAGCATAGGGAAAGTTAGCCGGGAGGGGAGGTTGGCGGAGGGGTGGACTGAAAAAAGGGAGTAGCAGAAAGGAATAGGGGGGACGAGATGAGATTGGGGTGCCGAGACGGTGCCGACTGGACGAGGAGCGTATTGCCTAGTGGTAAGGCTGACGTGATGAAGGGTGGGGCATACTGTGGAGTGGGAGGAAAGGGAGAGGAGGGCACAAGGGAGGGGGAGGGAAGAGGGCCGACCTGAGCCTCCCGAGGGTGCAGCCTATTGGAGTGTAGGGGGGTCAGGGGAGGAGAAAGGGAGTAAAGGGTGGAGTTGGCTGGAGAGTCGGGGGAAAACCTGTTCGCAGGGGAGGGGAGTAGGGAGGGGAAGAGGTGGTCAAAGAGAGAGAGAGAGGTGTCTTTGCCTTGGATCAAGACAGTACCATTATTATAGATTGAGATGGTGAGGAAGCCGTTGAAATACGCAGAAGGGGAAATCTTAAGTTGTTTCCCATGAGGGATAGAGGAGGAGGAGGTGACATTAAGGGAATTAGATAAGCTGTTGGACCAAGAAGGGGTGTCGTGAGTGAAGAAAATGAAATCATTTTTGCGCCTCCCAGAACTACAATTGTAAAAAAGGTCAACAAAAAGGGAATCAGGGAAACGTTCAATAGTCTCATGCTTCAATCGTTTAGCTGAAGCTTTAGTTTGGCCAGGAGGATAGATGATTTTGTAACAGTTAATTCCATCCTTAACTCTAGAGGTGGCCATGTTGGGGACGTGAGAGAGAGTGCTAGGAGGGTATGAGACGGGTGTACCTAGGAGAGCAGTGCAGATGAGAAGTATAGGGATTAACAGGGGGCACATATTCCAGGCGTTGGGAGTAGAAAACTGGACAATGTGTAGTTCGGGAAGAGAAGTGGGTGTTTGATGGGCCCTTCATCTAGGTGTAAATGAAAACCACTGGCACAAGATAATATTTACAAGGGACAGGATTACAAATGATAGAACCAACTGGGTCACAGTCAAAACCATCACAATGCACAATTAGTCAGCGAAAAGCAGATCACAGGCGAACGCCCAGTGACTATTGGTAATCACAGTACATAGCATCAGCCCGAAACACAAGCACATTCGGCACCAACCGCATTGTACGCCCATAGTCTCAGCGGACCACTAATGGACTCTAATCAGAAACCATAATGTCAAGGTTGCTGCCAAACCATCGAGAGTTCTGCCTCAATCAGAAATCAGAAATGACCCCAAGTAAAGAGGAGACAAAAACAGTGCAGCTGGCGCTACTTGCCGCACAGCTGTGACTGGCCCGAACGGTGCAGCTGGCAGTGTTTGCTGCGCAGCTGAAAAAAGGTCTAAACGGTGCAGCTGGCACTACTTGTTGCGCAGCTGAAAAAGACCTAAACGGTGCAGCTGGCACTACGTGCTGCCCAGTGGGACTTGCAATGGCCAATCAACACTGGAGCACATAGCTGCAAAAACAGCCAGCTGAGAAGCCAATGGAATAGCAACATGCAAGTTGTTCTTGTTGAATGGCATTCAGCATGTGTAATCAGCAACACAAAACATTTATGGGGGCCGGTCGGGTGCGGACGGCCAAGACTTGAAGGGCATGAACTGGTGTTTTTACTCTAGCAGTTGCAGATTACCTCACCACTGTATGAGTCCTTGCTTTGTGGCATATCCTCGAACACTAGAAGGATTCTTTCTCAGTTATGTTGCGGTTTAGGGAACAAGGCACAACTTTAATCACATGCAAAGCCAGTCCTGCATATTGCACCATAGATTAACCTTCACCAATCCACCGTCAATGGGGCAACCACAGTCCTCAATGGCTGCACGACCATTGGTATTTTCTGTGCACTCCATGTATACTCTTTCTGACTTGGAAAGGAGGGCGGTGAGTTAGCTGTAACTTTCTGATATCAAGTTTCCATCCTTTTAAAACATTGGGCCTTCTATCTTAACCTTCTGGTTCTCAGCCCACTTTGGTCTCTGATTCTTCTCCCCCTCCACAACTCTGTCTTCTTTTTTATCCCTGCAATATGTTTGATCTCTTGTCTATGTTGACCCTTGCACTTTTATGTCTCATTTCTGTTATGTACTTTTATGTCTCATGACCCATTCCTTTTCAGTCTCCTCCCCTTTCATTCAGTTTATTATCTTGATATTCTTATCTTTATTTAATGATCAGTTGCAATACAAACACAATCGCAGGCACAGAGAGATTAAGTGAGTTGCCCAGAATCGCATGGTGTTCAGCCTCCCGCCGAGATTCCAACCTGGTTCCCCAGCTTCAAGGTCGACCACTGTGTAAAACAGCCAGCCTGCTGATAAAGAGTGATTCATTGTCTGTAAAACAGAATCTATACTGAATGCCGCCTACCAACCTCAATAATAACACCGTAGGTGGCATATGTGGTAGAAGCTGCCTGCTGAATAAATATTCAGCATATGAACATTGACAAAGCCAATAAATTTCACATAGGCGAAACCTATTGGCTTTGCCAATGCTTGCAATATAAAGGAATACCAATGCTTCCAGTCAATGAACTTGGAATTTCTCCTGCTTGATATCAGTGCTTGAATATGATAAGTAAAAACATAGACCACAGGGATAGTCCCCTCTTCATAATGGTAATAGGGATTTGATCTGGTCCCATAGCTCCTGATGTTCTACCCTTTAGTATATAACCTTTATTCTGCTCAAAGGTAGGGGCTCCATAATCCCTAGTACGGGTAACAGGAGGACCTGATTGCACCGAGTCTTTAGTATTTGCAGCATATACATTTGATATTGAACCAATTAACCATTGCAAATTGGAATAGGCTTTGACACAGAAGTATGGCCACAAAAATTCAACAATTGTCTTACAATATCTCCCAGGATTGTGTACACTTGTAGCTTCTTGAAGGTCAATCCAGAGTTGATAAGCACAGAGTTTTTTCATGAGGATCAATATTGACTCTACTGCAAATAGCTAGTATCTCTCACTCCTTTGGGATCACACTGGAGAGATTCATTGAGACTCTATTTAAAATATGGTCAGAATTATTAGTTATCTCTTCTATTAAGTTTAACATTAAATACAGAATTCTTTCTAAAGTATGAAGTGCTTCAGAGTATTGTACGTAAGCTCCTGGAAAATTGCACAATGCTTTCTAATCAATTTCTAGAGTAGCAGATAGTTCAGATATGGAGGCTGATTTCATGCTCAAAGTGCTGCTAAAAAGGTTCATGCTTAATTTTTGGCTATCAATAGGGGTAGTACAAGTAGCTTTCCCTACTATGACCTTATTGACAGGGTGAGAAATTGGGTTGCTAGTTGTATAGGGTGTGTGCCCTGATCAAGCAACAGCCACAATCCCTTTTAGGGTGAATGACAAAAAGACACTAAATAACCTATGCTTAACCTTGAGTAGCTTGGCACTAATCACAGTCCGGCTTAACTTAGAGGCAGTGTGTGAAGTGTTTATGCAGCACACAAAGCAGTAATAATAGTGGTAATACAATACAGAACAAATCCCAACCCAATAAAATAAAAATAGAGTACATTTAAATAAATTATTTGACAGTAAAACAACAAGAATCCAATCAGTAGAACAAGAATTATGAATTTTAATTTGTTTGTGTGAAATTAGCACCACGAAGCACAAAGCACCAACTATGGATATCTACTCGCGCTGGACCGTTTTAAAGTCACAAGTTCAGGTTGACTGTGATGGAGCGCAGGTTTGCTCCATCAGATTCGGCTGGCTGAAAATTTGCCTTCACAAATCAGTGCCAAGAGCACCATTCGTGGTTGGAGGGGGCCATGAGGCGCAGGGAAAGCTTGCGGGAGGCAGCCAGAATAGGGCAAAGAGCAGGCCAGGTGTCGCGAAGAGGAGTTGCTGGAGTTTCGTGTTGTTGGTCCCTATGAGTGGTTCATACTGTAGCATGAAGAGACAGCCGCTGGAGCTTTGTGTTGACTGGCAGCACAGACAAAGATGTCTGGCTGTGAACTGGCCCATTCACAGTTGTAAAGGGCCCAAAAATTTCAATAAAGCTCTCTGATGCCTTTCCAAGGATCCAGGACCTGAGGGGCACCATTTGGGGTCCAGGAACGCACATAGCTGGGTCCAAGTGCTGGTGCAGGATGTTGAGGAGTCTTTTATGTCACTGAGGGTTAGAACTGGAGGCCAGCAGACTAGCCCTTGGGGGCACTCTGGTAACCCTGAGGTCAAGATGATGTTGTAGGTCCATTTCATCGTATCCAGACAAGAGGGCAGCAGGGATGAAAGGCAGCAGTTCAGTAAGGCAGCAGCAGATCAGCAGTCAAGCAGAGTGTCAGTCCTTTCAGCAGCACAGCAGTCCTTCTTCCCAGCAGACTATCCATGGGTCCAGAAGTGTACTGAAGAGTTGGTGTCTGAGGTCCCCTATTTATACCCTGGTGCCCCCCTTCTGGAAAGTGGGAGAAGCTTCTAGACTGTGGCTTTGAAGTGTATGGAATTTCCTGACACCCTGCCCTGGCTCCAAGCTGGCTGCAGTGATAATGTGAAGTAATAGGTTCTTCATGTGAGGGCAGAGTACTCCCTATTTATTTGCAAATGGGGCAGTGCTCAGCTCCCCCCCTGGCTCATCAAAGGACACCTAATCACTCTGTTGTGAAACTGTCTGGGAGGAATTCGCAAAGTCTAACTGTCAGTTATATCCAGCAATGTGACCAAGTACAGGCTGCAGGCACAAAAGGGCTAAGGGCAGAAAAATGTCAACTTTCAAAAAATGACATTTTCGAAATTGTAATCAAAACCTTACTTTACTATTAAAAAGCGTTTTTCATAACAATTCGAAAGACACCAAACTTGACATAGCTACCTGCGCCCAATTGAAAATTACATCTTATTAAATATAATAAAAATTCCCGAAGTTGTCCTATGGGACTGGTAGGTATCACAGTAATGAAAATGTATTGAGGAGTTTTTCACTACCAGGATATGAAGAACTTAAAAGTACATGTCTGAACTTTTAATCACAGAGCACCCTGCCATATGGGCTACCTAGGGCCAACTTTAGGGGTGACATATGTAATAAAAGGGGAGTTTTGGGCTTGGCAAGGGGGTTTGAATGTCAAGCCTGCATAGCAGTTTAAAACCACATTCAGGCTGCAGTGGCAGGCCTGTGACATGTTTTAAGGTGCTACTTAGGTAGGTGGCACGATAAGTGCTGCAGGCCCACTGGTAGAATTTAATTTACAGGCCCTGGGTGTATGGTATACCACTCTACAAGGGACTTATAAGTATATTACATTTTGTAGTGATGAGGCAGGAACAGAGTTGAGTTTGATGAGTTTATTTCCAGTTGTCTACATGGCAGACAAGACAGCATAGGTAGCTCACCGTCCAGCTCCAACCGCCCGCCAAGTCTTTTTGAACAAGGCAAACCCAACAACAAGGCAACTAGGCAGCAGTAGAACATTCATTAGAAGATAGCAGAAGGAATAGAAAACTGGGCTACAGCATCTCCTAATGTTACACGCCAGGATACAACATTGCCTCCTTTCTCAATAAAATCTAAAAAATAAAATAATTATATAAAAGGAAACGCAATAAACATGTGAACAGTAGAACAAAATACAGAAGTTCAAGCAACATATCCTCCTTCATCAATAAAACATCCTCTTCGCCACAATTTTGTGGTGATGAGGCAGGAACAGAGTTGAGTTTGATGAGTTTATTTCCAGTAGGCTGCACAGCAGACAAGACAGCAGAGGCACCTCACTGTCCAGCTCCAACCGCCCATCAAGTCTTTTTGAACAAGGCAAACCCAACAATAAGGCAACTAGGCAACAGTAGAACATTCATTAGAAGATGGCACAAGGAATAGAACATTGGGCTACAGCATCTCCTAAAGTTACACGCCAGGATACAACACATATGCTGATTGGATATGAACCCATTCTACCATTTTGTAAAGGAGAGAGCATGAGTACGTTATCAGCGTCCTTCTCCATTTTTATTGGGCTAATGTCTGTAGATTGCATATCAATGAATTTATCCAACTGATATTTCCCTTTCATTTTTGAAAAATAATTCAGGATGGATGCCAAACCCTTCAAAACGCCCACATGGCAGCCTTTACTAAGGAGAGGATTAGATTCTTTGTTTTTACATGACCTCATGCTAATTATCAATCAATCAATCAAAGTAAGCTTTATTTGTTTTTTTGTATAGAAACCATAAAAGCAAAATACAGATACAGAGACCGTAGTCAAAATATGCAATGCATAAGCAATAGAACTTTAAACATAACTTTAAACATAAAATACATAGATATCAATACAATTAGATAAAAAGAATTATACCTAAAAAGGGATACAGTACATAAAAAACAACCATTATCAGACAGGTTAAAAATCAGTCACAAGTTTTTTTCAATATCTTACAGCTTTAAAAATAACTTCTTCAGGTAACAATTGCAAGTACAAAAGGGCAGGGCACACTTGAAGAATACTCATTCTTTTTAGCAATGGTACAATGTGCACCTTCCTTGGAGCCTGTAAAATTTACAAAACATTATAAAATACAGGGTGTCCTGAGGAGACAGATTGTCAGAAGTTATCCAACTCATATTTCCCTTTCAAATCTTTTAAAACGCCCACAGAGAAGCCTTTACTATGGAGAGGATTTGATTTTTTTACAAGCTAATCAATCAATCAATCAATCAAAGCAAGCTTTATTTCGTTGGTTGTATAGGAACTATAAAAGCAAAATACAGCAGCAGAGACCGTAGTTAAAATATGCAATGCATAAACAATAATACCTTTAGCATAAAATATATAAATATAAATACAATTAGATAAAAAGAATTATACCTAAAAACTTACACAGCACATAAGAAAACAACCATTATCAGACAGGTTAAAAATTAGTCAAAGGTTTTGCTCAATCTCATACGGCTTTCAAAAAGCATACCACATTAAACATAACTTTGTCAGGTAACAATTGCATGTACAAAAGGGCAGGACTCACTTGAAGAAAATTCATTCTTTTTAGCAACGGTATAATGTATGCATTCCTTGGAGCCTCTGAAATGTATAAAACATTACAAAATGCAGGGTGTCCTGTGGAGACAGATTGTCAGGAGTTATCAAACTCATATTTTCCTTTCATTTTGAAAAAATAATTCTGGATGAATGCCAAGCCCTTCAAAACGCCTACATGGCAGCCTTTACTATGAAGAGGATTTGATTTTGTTTTTTTAACATGACTTGATGCTAATAAATCTTCCAGAGCAAAGTGTTCTAGCTGTAATTTTTAGGGAGTGCGGGAATGAAATCCAAATGTCTTATAAGATTGAAAAACATGGGGGATTACTCTTCTTTTCTTCCAGTTCATATCAGTTCTTACCCACCAACACCATTCCCTACCTGCCACCTATCACTGCCAGAAATGTATTAAGAAGTCCTAAAGGTTGGAAAGAATGGATTACAGTGGAAAAGCAGTACACTGGGGCCAAGAGGAACAGCTGTTTCTAGGTTCTTGGGCGCATGAAGATAGAGTGAATAAAATATATTGGAGTAAAGTAAAGCAATAAATGAAGGGTCCAGCATAAATCTTTGTTCACTTGACTTACTTCAATCTCCCCACATTATCCATATGCCATGAGGAAAGATTCCACCCTTTATGCTCTGCCACACTTAGGGGCACATTATGATGCCGGTGGGATCGCCACGACAGACTGTCGGTGGCGGTCCCACCAATATACAGTCCTACGGTCTCACTGCCGTGAAAAGGCAGATGGAACTTGACTGTGGGGGCCCAAGCAGGGCCTAGTCCCCCATGGGCTAATGCTACACAGCTAGGGGGGCACACGTGGTGCCCCCCAAAACATCCAATCATTGTGTGCCAGGCACCATGGTTAATGAATGTTTGAAAACATGCCTTTTTCCACTGCAGCATGTGGTGTGGCCCTTTTCAGGGTCAAAACACAAGCCACAGAAGAAAAATGCAGTTTCTCACTGCCTACTTGGTGGTTTTATCAAAATATGGGGGGCTGAGACTGCTGACTACTTGTCGGGCGGTCTCAAATCCAACTGCTATGGCATTCGGACAAGCATCGTAATGAGGCCCTGAGTCTGAAACTGCCACTCAATTTTTAGACTTTCCTAAGCTTGAGGAACCCAAGGACTTGCTGAGACTTTTATAACTTAACACAGCCTAAGCAATCAGTTAATCCAGTGTTAGTGAAATGTACAGAAAATCAAGAGCAAGATGGAACTAAAGAATAAAAAAAACGTAATCCCCAATTCTGGCATGCAAATCAGAAAGGTATTATGAACACAGCACTGGCAGCAATATTTGATGCCACTGCTGTTGGCACTACAAATGCCAAAAAGCACCCAGCCTTCTCCAAGTCCAAAGGTGACAACACTTTACCATTTGATGCTTCGGGCATCCGACAGAGACACAATGACTAGGGCCAAGGCAGTGCTCCATATGGGGACTGGTTCAATCCATGTCACCGATTGCATCCATTTCCACTTCCAAGAACAGCTAATTTTAAGTGAGATTTGTGATAAATAATGCCTATGTAATATACTGCATGACCTGTGAACTCTTCTCTGCTGTGTCCATTGCTCAACCGGTTCCTTCCAGTCACTCCTTGCTCCTGTGAGAGTCACGTGCCTCAAAAGGGTGAAGGGCTGAGTCGGCACTGATAGGATTCAACCTCTGGATCTGCTGTTTAACGCCTTAACCGCGGCGGCAATTCCGCCGCGGTGCGTGCGTTCTAAACAGTGGGCGGGGCTGCGACGGCCATTGGCTGTTCACAGCACCAGGGAGCATGACATGGGTTAATGTAGGAGGGACATATACCCTTCAGAGACACAATGCGGACAATGAATTGTTTGCTTTCTTAGATCTGCCAGGAAGCGCCTTAAGGCCACAATGTTAGCCTCAAGGCTCAGATTGTGGCTTGAATGCCGACTGGAAAACAGGTTGTATGGTACAAAAGAAGTTTATGCGTAGGCCACATCTATTGCATCTAGTTAGAAATAGAAGTCTATTTTCTTACTACTTGTCAGTGTCTACTGTGAGTTCTAGTTAGACTGGTGGTTTTTTTTACTGAAATATCTGAATGTGACATGGAAGGTACATGTGAGCCTCTGTTGAGTGGCATATGTATTTTCCCACAATAATGAGTTTTAAATATTGTCCTGTCAGAATATCACATCCAGAAAACTTGACAACCATAATATTGTAAAGGTAAGCATATATAGGTAAGAAGAAATTTACCATAATTAAATCCACATACGTCTTCAAGGTACATATTTAAGGATAAGAAAAATATGTATTTGTACATGCATTTACCTTCACAATGGTTATCAATATTTTGATCAAGATATTTTGACAGGCCGCTATTTTGCCACTCAATATCGTGACATACAACTGTGGTATGGCTCTCAATGAACAAGTTCATGCCCTGTATGAGATATGTTTGTGGAAGGTTGGTATTAGGATTGGTGTGGCATTTGAGGAGGAAGGCATTGAGAGTCAAAATTCGAGCAGTCCTATTAGGTGCTTGAGCATCATAGTTTGAAGGATTTCTGTCACAATATTGCCCCTTTAATAGTGAATTGCTACGCTATCTTAGCAACGACATAGACTACCATCACATCATGTGTGTAAGTTTAGATTGAAAAATGTAGATACTACTCCAAACATCTATCTACCTTGACAATATGTTGGAAGTTAATATTGTGCCGGCAATGTCTTTTGAAGGTCAATATAAAAGACACATTGTATTCATATAACACCTCATGTGAGGACAAGAGGGTCTAGGCAGAATGACAAGTAGTAATTTAAAAATATTGTGTGGCCATGAGGTCTCACAGCAAATTGGATTAATGGATGGAGGACCTGGAGTTCAGAATTGGAAGAACGCTAAAAAGGCTAACAGATCGAGATTGACCAAGGAGCAAACTCGTTGTAGCCAACAAGGGTTAGTTGTTTTCTTTGGAAGGATGTTGGTGATTTATTAACAAGTATCTATTAGTTCCATCTTGGATAGATTTCAGAGTGTATGGTAATCAAGTTTAATCATATTTCAAGAATAAAGTGACCTTTCATCTACTATGGGTATATCTGTGGGTGTTGCTCCTAACATCAGTGGTGAGGTCGACAATAAGTACACAGCTGTTTTTTGCCATATAGGGAACACCATAAAAAAATAGGTAGGAGAATTGAGTGAAAAGGTTTGCTACACTCTGCAAAATAGGAAAGGAGCCACAGTAAACAGAAGCTACTGAGTCAACTTGAGAGCCCATACTGTATAAAGACATTAACAAGAAAAAGTCATAAATTTAAAAGATTTATTGAAAATCAAAACTTTTTGAAAAGAAGTATGAGTGATTTATCTGCACAATAAAGATGGTGGAACCAAATCAACTTCTATGAAACACATTAAAACATATAAATCAATCACTTAAATCACATGTATGTAGCTGAGAGGCAACTATGCACTTAACATCTTGGTAAAATAGACCCTATGATCCGAATACCAGTCTTTAACATCTTCCTGAAAAGAATCAGCTATAGTGGGGCTCTTAGGTCTACTAAGATATGACTCCACATCCTACTGACTATCACTGGAAACAGTTTGAATCCAGACCTTTTATCTGGAAAACGTTGTGTGATCTAATATTTCTAGCAGCGCAATGCCTAACTAGAGCAGTTTAAAGTATTCTGGGGCATTGCCATACAGTATTTTATGTGTAAGAGAAAAATGTCATAAAGACAATACTAGCTGTGACAGTTAACCAGTGTCACTGTTTTTAGGCCCAATATTAGCCAAGATCTTTTGATCTTACTAAAAAATACATGTATAGTTTACTTACTTATTGGGGCGTTTAGCCAGCCTTCTTCATCAATTGGCTTGTTGTGTCAGTCACATATTGCTTTCGTCCGATACAGCGTACATCGTGGGGCAATGGTTAAGCCCATCTCACCATTGGTTAGCTTCATTGTGAGTGACTGCTCTCTGCTGTTTCACAAGGAGAACAAAGGGCCTGATTATCAGTTAGGTGGTCGCCAATTTCAACCGATGCCCACCCGCCAGATTGGGAGTGTTCTCCTGGTATGGTAGGAAGTCAAGTGGTGTTCCCATGGAGGTACCTTAAAGGCACCGCAATGGGAACGCCAACGTCCTTTCCTGTATGGCATGGACTGTTAAGTGGTTGCATGCGCACAGGGGGACACACCATGTGCCCCTGTGTGCATGCACCAATGGACACATAGGCAACAGGGGGCCCCCTTTGTTTCCTTACCGCCAGAATTTCATGAATTCCTGGCAGTGAAGAAAACTCTGAATATGCTTGGCAGGGCCACAGCAGCCCTGCAAAGTATATTGCGGCCCTACACCACCGCGTCACTGCCGGGGATTGGGGATCCTTGGCAGTTGTGCCAGTGTCATGGAGGTCTGACTGCCATCGTTGGCTGCGACCGGCACCACACCTCCACCACAGGTTCGTAATCAGGCCCAAAGTACTTCACTTTAGTGTCAGGGACTAAGATGGCAATGAGTGCATTATGTGGCAAAAGCATTTTTGATTTTAGCCATGTATTTGTTTTTTTTATTGCCGAGGGCCAAGCAGTTAGCCCAACCATAAAGTTTTACAAAAAGCATGACAACAAAAATCAAGTGAAAGCACAAAGAATCACAGCTGACTTCAGACCAATTGGCTTTGCCAATGCGTCTTTGTTTTTTTAACCTAAAAAGACTTTTTGAATTAGCAAAACAACATATATATATACAGTGTACCACACGAATAAATGGATTATTTAAATACACAGATCACAATTTCATATGAAATAGTCAATTTCCAGAACACTGCATACAGTTAAAGGAACACATTTTTTAACAGCTGAGGAATGAAATGCTCTTTCAAAAAATGCATTAACACCGTGTGCTTACGACAGACAGCTACTGTGCAGAGCACTATTGATCACACTGACTATAGAGACAGCATCACAGGATCAATCCGATGGTATTTCCACGAGTATTGATCAACCATCAATATCCTGTTTCGTGCTGATTCAATATTGAATTTGTCAAAGGATTTGTCTATTTGGGAAAAAATCTGTGTTAGTTTGTCTTTAATTTGCAACCGACAATGGGAGTTTAATAAAAGTTGATTGCACACTAGGAAAAGACAGCGTTTGGTGCTAAAGTAACCTGTACTGTAAAAATGTAATGAATACCAAGCAATTAAAATGCCTTGAGGTCCACTTTTAACAAGGAAAAATGCTAACACTATTGAGGATACATTAATTTACATCTTTCTCTTTAAATTAACTTTTAGTCTGATGCCATTTTAAATAATTCACTGAGAACTGAGTTTTCCAGACTATGGTACTTGCCGGTGTGGTTCATAATGTGTTCATGGATTCTTGATCAACTTCATGTACAATGACATCAACTTTGCATAATTCTAGCAGATAGAAAACGGACTTTAGAATAGAACAACCGACATGTTCGTATAGCAATCAGAGTAAAATGGCATCCATGCTGCTGAGCATGAAGATCTGGGAAAAGGGAAGAGCTGCAACCTCAATCTGGAGAAGACGAATACATTTATTAAATAACAGCCTAAACCTGTAAAGGTACAGGATTGACTTAAATGGTGCAGCAGTTCAGGAAAGAGTGCAAATACATTTTTACATGTTGACCAAAACATTTTCAAGACACAACTAACCATGAACAGAAGTTAATCAAGACTAATGTTTTTCGTGGCTTTCTTTGTAAACGTTTATCCCCTTTTGTATCGCTGTGTTCGCCCTAAGTGTGGGGGGGTATGCTCAGACGTGAGTCCCTTGCTCACTTGGCCACTGGATTCAAGATAGCCTGGCTGATGAGGATAATGAATCCGAAACTGGTCCCAGGATGCTTGTTTCCGGTCCATGGAAAACATGGCTTGGCAGTTCGGGCTGGACTGTTCCCATGAGGCACAGGGTCAGACTGATTTGCATATAGCCATGTCTGAAATGGGGTGGCTGAGTGGGCTAAAGAATGGTGATGGATTTAACCCAGATCAGTTGACTGGGGGTGAGTGTTTGATTTGCTCAAACGCTCCGTCCATCATCCCCTTTTGTATCACAAATAACCATGAACAGAAGTTAATCAAGACTAATGTTTTTCGAGTTTGAAGGCTATTTTAGGTAGTCTAGAAATCAATATTGTTGTTGTAAAATATCATAGAAAATGTTTCTGTTCTGAAAAAAATCAGAAAAGCAAGAGACTAATTACACTCCCAGCGGTAATCCAGAGTCAGTCACAAACTGGAGTTTGAGCCTCATTTGTGATTCAAGGAAATGCAGCAATGTTGCACCGTCTCAACCTCACATACAATTTTTACAGGCGAATCCCGACACAAATAGTGCAAGGAGAACAGGACATTTTAAATATTCACACATCAGAATGGGGAAAATGTCAAATATTACAGTGGTCCCCGCTATTTCAAGGAGTGGAATTAATAAAACTTCAGCAAGAACCCTCCTGGTAAATATAGCACCCACTGTAGTGTAATATCCGTGGTATAACATTGATACACCAAATTTCTGCTGAGTTGTAATGAGACTCTGATTGTCCTTGTAGTCATTTCGCAGGGGAAGAATCTTGTGCTGAGCATGATGATTGCTTTACAGAGACAAGGGAACACAATTGATGGTCAGGGACCTTGGGTGCAAACTGTTTTGAGTAACAACAGTCCCTAACAAAAAAAAACATTTGCAAGAATTTGTATATATAGAGATGCAATGACGTCTATAATTTGGCTGTCCAACGGGGCATCATCTTTTAATGAAAAAGTAAAAGCATACAAGGCCAACAGAGAGTATATTAGAGCACCCTAGCACATATTAATACAAAATATAGATTCATGTCAGAGTGCAAAAGTCAACAACGTTTCAATCCCTTTAACTTAATGCTGGGATCAGTTTCAGGACAAAACAAATAGGTGCCTGAGGCAATTGCCTGTAGAACGAGGGGGCATATTACCAAGGCAGGCGAAATGAAATTATCGCCGCTTTTGCGACCGTTTTCAGCCGCAAAGCAGCGATAATTTAATCGCCCTTTACCAAGCTGTCGCTAACATCAGTTAGCGACAGCTTTTAGGTGATAGCGAGCTGTTTGGGGCCCGCTTTGCATGTCAGCGATATTTATCGCTAATGGCATGCAAAGTGGGCATACCCAACCTGTTAGCGACTGAAAGCTGTCACTAACATCGCTATCGCCTATTATCAACGCAAGCGTAGCGATTACAAAATTTGCACTAAGCGCGAATATCGCTGAAAACGAACGCCTGCTCAGCCCACTTCTTAACCTGTATATCCAATGGGAGTTGGATATTCAGGTTAAGACGCTATTGGCGTTAATGCCTGAATATCGCTTGATTCCCAGTGATATTCACGCATTTCGCCGCTATCGCCGGACATTTTATCGCATTGGAGATAAACATTGCTAATAGCACGTTATCTCTGCGATAAAATCAGGCGATGCGCGGCGATAAAAAAAATGTCGCTAAGCTTATTTAGCGATAAATATCGCTAGTTGTTGATAATATGCCCGAGGTTCTGGGAGTCAGATCGGAGTTGGAGAGGAATGCTAGGTCCAGGTTGACCTAAGGATTATTGTGATTCCATAGGAGGCACGGGATAGTCCTGCGGAGAAGAGGGAGTTCAGCAAACTGAAATTATTACATCTGCTGGAATGTCCTGCTGGAATTAGGGAATTCCATGGTTTAATTCGATGAACCGGACCAACCAATTTCTGGTTCTAAGGCGTGAGGGTGAGCTCTGAGATAGAATAGAGTTAGCTGAGGGAGAAAGGTGCGGTTTGCAACGTGACAGCTGGAACCATAGGCCCGAATGATGATAGTAGCATTGCTGGCGAGACAAGGGAGAATGATCATCCAAAATATTATGATGAAGGTGCTCAAGCTGATAGGAAAGGGTGTCACATCTGCAGCTGTCTTTCTCTGCCTTTGTGCAGATGTTTGATGATTAAAAAAAAAAAAATCCACTCGTTGCGTGGGTTTAAAAATGATCAGGGGGTGGCGTGGCCATGGAAGAGACCAGGCAAGATGTGTCTCTCATTAGCTCCGTGGAGAGTCCATATGAATCATGCAGAGGCTCCCAGTAGGAGCGGGTCCAGGTGCAGCCCCCTGTGATGAGAAGACAAAGGTCAGATCGGAGGACCCAAATGGGGCAGTCCAGGCTGAGCGGAGGTGTAGATGCCGGTGCGCATTGCTACTCAGTGAATGGCAGCCATCTTCACGGTGAGGCCATGCTAGGCCATGCCTTCAGCAGCGCATCCCTGTAGCCCGTGGAGCCACCCCCAAGACCAGGGTAACAAGTGCTTGGTGGTGCGAGGGAGCCAGCGGTGGTAGGCCCCCCTGGATGGATCATGAGGGAGGGTGCGGCACTCCTGTTGTATTTCTATCTAGGACCCTAATTCGATATTCCCAATTTATGCCCTTATGTGGCTATAATAAATAATATTCTTATAAAGGCATAAGAATCATATCCATATTAAGTAAATAGCCCATGCAGTCCAAATCCAGCCATGGCTACTTCCCTAGACTCCTAGAAAGTACAACGCGTTCTTTAAAGAAACCAAACCTCCAGCAACCTGGGAAATCCCCATGCTTCTGTTTTGATTTGTCCTAGAACTCCTGCAAGCACTGAAAGAACGGCCAGTTCTTAGTGACATCTTTTATTGACGTCTTATGTCCAACCTTACGTCAAACCTGGCACCTTTCAGGTATAAATATACCAACAGTTGCCTTAAGCAAAGACACGGTGGTTTGGAGCAGAGCGGCTATCTACTTGCCCGAGAGCCCAGCTGATGCGAGAGCCCACGGACGCCGCTCCTCCCTTTTGACGCACTGAGAAAGACGCTGTCTTTTTCTCCAGCCGAGAAAATCCAGCTCCGGTGTTTCCAGCCGCCCTTGCGGGTTGCTGGGATATCGAGTCCTGAGAGAGAGATACCAGACCTCCTGCTTTCTATTACCCAGGTACGGAGCTGACTAAACCCTTAAGAGAATTCTTGATTCAGATCCTTGGCAAAAACCCAACTTAACTTAAACTGCAACTTACTTACTCCTTCCCACGTATTAGGCTTAGGTCAGGTACACCGGGGTAGGCGTAGATTAGAAGCACCAGTTGAGTACGTTAGTCAATGTTTTTATGTATGTATATATTTTATCCATTTTAAAGTATCATATGGCTAAGAAACCATATCAATGCTTTTACAGTATTATTTCATAATACTCCTTTTACTGTACGCACTTTACTTCATGTTAAGTATTGCAATTGTGGCAATTCATTTCTCTTGCATGAGAAAGAAGACTGCTCAATAAATAACACCTTTTATTGAAAACGCCCGTCTCTCTATTTCTCTGCACTCTGGTGAAACTAAGTATGCACGATTGACTGAGTAAAATAGCTGTCTATTGTTTTCACACGACTCTAGAGATACACTCTTATTCTGAGGGAGCAAAGTTGTCATGTTTATGGTTGTCAGAAGCTAATCCCTTCTTGTCTATCCAGGGAAGTTAAACTCCTCCTTGTTTATTCGAGAAAGTTTCTAGTGACCTCTGAGCTAGCTGGCAAAACTAATTAAGTCTAATATAGTCAGTAGAGACCTAGTCGACCTCAGTCCTACGTCTACACTGCTGAATATATTATTCCAATGCGCAGAGCCTATTGGGAATATAGGAACTACATTACACTCCTGTCTGGGACCACACCAGTGGCAACAAGAAGATCAGCGGAGTGACGCAATGCAGGACCCGATGTTGCAGTGCTTGGTGCAGGCCCCAGCCTGGTAGCACACCCGCCATGAGTGCAATTAGGCCACCGAATGGCACCTGGAGGAGCAACAGACCGGGTTAGCCCAGTATGGAAAGCTAGCCCTCACTAGAAGACACCAGAGAGTGGAGGAGAATATCAGAGCTGCAGCAGTCGAGGCGTACCCCGATCTGCTATTGGGCCCAACTAGATGGCAGCAGACAGCAGGGGAAGCCGGGGGCAACAGAGGTGATGCGGGGCCCCACCTGAAGAGACGGAAGAGGCTGGATGGAGTCCTAGGAAGTGTGGTGGAGCAGGTGCTCCTCAGCCTGATGCAGAGCCTGCACATTAATAGGAGGGTACCCTGGGAGATCCCCCACCCTGGGGTGAGTGCAGCAGCTGGGCCCTTATCAATGGGCCCTTCAAAAGAATCCAAGAGGTGCAGCAGTCGGCCACATGGCACTGGTGACTTGTGATCTTTCAGAGGAGCCACTAGAGTGACTACCCTCTGGCTAGTGTTGTGCGTGTTGCTGGTGGCTGACACCAGTTGGCCCCCTCCTGCACATGAGCTGCTGAAGATTGCGGGTGGTGTGGTGAGTGAAACTGAGGCCTGACACCAGCATCCATATGGCAGGCCCGGTCTGGGGGCTCCCTCACACAGATGGTGGCAAACAGAGCAAAGACCGCTGGCTCCTCGTCAATGAAATATATGCTAAAGAGGCCTAACCCCCACCCTACTAGGCGGATGAGGCTCTGGTGTCACAGACTAACCCAGAGAGGAACCATGACCCCCAGATCCTAACAACCAAAGACGACATTCAGATATTGCTTTCAGAATTTCGCAAATACATCTTGTCTCTCCAGCAGGACTTCAATCTGGTCTTTCTGATCTTGACCAGTTCCTGCGCCAAATATATTCCCACCTAGAACAGGTGGAATCAACTTGGCGGACCATGTTCAGGACAATATAGATCATACAGCATACATCTAAAAATTATGTATCACATCCACGATTCTCCCCACAAAACTCAAAGCCTATGTCCATGGTCTCTTCGTCCACATCCTCAGTCAGCTGAAGGCCAGCCGGTCCTCCTTGACTGCACACACACGGTATACTTAGCTGCTCTACAGCAAAAGAACGTCTCTCCTGACACCCTCACCAGGGTCCACTAATTCCACATTAAGGAGAAGGTCATGCATGCTGCCAGGCAACACAAACTGATAATGTTAAGAGGGGAATATGATTTCTCTCTTTCAATATTCCTCGCCCAAATGCTTGCCCGGAGGAGAGAATTCAAAGTGATCCCTCAACATTTGCAAAAGAATAAAACTTATTACTGCTGATGCCTTTCCTTCTGTCTGCACTTCACCTTCAAAGAGAAATGAATCGTAGTATGCACAATCCAGGTGGGCCAAGAGACACTGGACATGCCGATGACCCCTCCCCAAACAAAGAACAGCCCCAGGAGTCCCGAAGCCTTGCATTGGTGAACGGGGGGCTGTGGCAGGCGTTTCCAATCCACATGCTCCACCCAAAAGAAAGCAAGCAAGGGGCAATGTCAAAGCAGACGGGACCAAAGGCAAGCCACATCTGAAGAGGACACTCTACCATTTGCTCTCGCTAGGGGAACTCCAGCCAGGACTGGGTTGCCCGTGAGAACGCTTGACTGCATATCCTCTGTTTCTCGCTGAATGTTTCCTCATTTTCTAAGATATTGTTTCTGGGGGAGAAGGAGGCGTCTACGCTACTACAAAAGTCTGCACCTATTTTTCTGAATAGTATCTTGTATCTCCACTTGAATCCTTTTACTTGTTCTGGATGATGATTTCCCAGACCCAGGTCTCGTCCCCAAGGCCTGGCAATCCACAATAGTTAGTGTTATTCAGGTTATAGACCGTCTTCAGTTATTGTTCTGTCACCCTATAACTTTGTTGACACACACATTAGGTGCTGTCGGTGGTGACTCAAATCTCACATATTCCCTTGTTTACATCTTGCACGCAGATAATGGTACCCCATGCAAATCACCATGGCCACTCTGCACATAGTATAAATTAAGGTCCAGGGTTTAAACTCCCCTATTAAGCAGTGGACCTTGTTACATTGGCTCACCCAATTCCAGAGGTGTAGCAAACTTCTTTTGTTGGTAACTATCATTTAAGCTAGATGGTACATACAGGGATCAGGAGTGATGACAGGTGGGAATATAAGGCACTGTAGGTATTAATCAGATGACTATTCTCTATATTTATGGCCTCAACAAAAGCAGGGAAGAGTTTTACACCACTCTGTTTCTAGAGAATTTCCAATTTTTCAGCTGGCAAAATTATCTTGGGGGCAACCTTAACACCCCCTTAGACGTGTTTATGGATCACTCCCATCCCAGGCAGGACGATCCTTGCCATCATCATCCCCGAGCCCAGGATTATACGTTCTTTTCCATTGTTCACAAAACCGACTCATGCTTAGACTACCTCCTGGTCTCGCAATATTTGTTACCCAGATCTCAAAATCGATGTAAGATTCCTATCCGATCAGGCCCCGATGTGGCTGATGGTAGGGCTCTCCAACCCACAGGTACCATTGCCGAGGCCATGGGTAGTGAACAAGGTGCCATTTTGGGAACCTACCCCGCACGATCACATCAAAGAAGATGATACAAAATGACTTTAAAAGAGAATGCCACTGGTGGTGTCCCCTGCAATGCTTTACGATGCGACTAAGGCGGTTTTTCCCAAGGGAGCTCATCTCCCACAGTACAGTGGTCAAGCATGCAGCAAAGCCGTGCAAACAAGAATTTGAAAATCAGCTATCAGAGGTTGAGGTGCTGCACAAGATGGGAAGTTCCCCCAGGTCTCTGTAGGAGCTCTGCAGGCTTTGAAGGGAATTTGAACAGGCATTGATGAAAGAAGCAACCAAGAAGTTACTATGTGTTAATCAAACTTACTATGAGTGTCTCAACAATGCTGACAGGGCCCTGGCCCATACGCTCTGTGTGTTAGTGGCATGCAATCATATCAGGGAGATTGATGAGGGGGCCAGCTGCATCAAGAGACAAGGGAGATTCTTGCAGTTTTTTAGCCGTATTGGTCTACCTTGTTTTCAAGCTCAAGCCCTAGAGGGGCAGCTCCAGGATGAATATCTGAGCGGCTTCATACCCCAGACATGGCAGCTGAACTGAGCTTTCTCAAGGAGGACATCACATCGGAGGAGGTCTGGTCAACTATTCATATTCTTCCATCTTGAAAGACTCCTGGTTCTGATGGGTACCCAGCTACCTTTTACAAGGTATATGCTTCTCTGTTGGTAGAGCTCCTAACAAAGGTTTTCAGCTCTGTTCTGGTGTCCAGGGTGCGTGGTGAAAGATACCATGCTAGGATCCCACCTTAACCTTCTTTTGAATCCTAACAATCCTCCAACGCTCTGCTCATCTTACAGGTCAATTGCGATGTTGAATAGCGATATCAACATTTTTGCATCAATTTTTGTTTCTCGGCTCCAGCTTGTTTGGCTTTCCCTAATCGCTCCTCACAATTGGGCTTCATTTGCCACATGCAAGCAAAAATGATAACAAGAGGCTGGTGGTGGCACTCATGGATATGGCAGAGCATCACTGACTGCCAATGACCCTTTTCTCCCTTGATGCCTAGAAGGCATTTGTTAGAGTGGACTAGGCATACCTGTTGAGGGTCTTAGACAAGGCAAACCTAGGGTCAAAAAATAAAGGCTGTTATCCACACCAACAACAAAGAACCATCTGCCAAGCTTAAAATTAATAGTACATTAACGCCTGTCAATTCTTTGGCAAGGGGTACGAGGTAGGGCTGCCCCTGTCCCCTCTCGTCTTCACCTTAGTCTTGGAACCATTGGTAGCTAAGATTCTGAACAACCCTGTGATCCACAATATGGAGGTGGGGGTAGAGGGAAAAAACTAGCCCTCTTTGCTGATGGCATACTATGTTTCATAACTAAGCCAGCCACAACTATTCCGGCATTGCGGGAGGAGTTAAACTGCTTTGCCCGGGTTTCATGCTTTAAAATCAATTACTCCAAGTACCGGGCCTTTGGGGTGGCAGGCCCTGAGAATATCTTTTGCAATCCAATCCAACAATGGGGCTGACATGGGCGCACTCTTCTATTCCATACCTGGGGATTCACCTCGCGACTCATATGAGCCGTCTTTATGACAGCAATATCCCTTCATTGCTCACAACCTTGTTCAAGGATCTTTACCACCGGGACAAGCTTGAAACATCTTGGCTGAGCCGACTACATAGCCTCAAATTAATTTCATGCCTCGTCTTTTTATACATACTACAAACTCTCGCTCTTGTAATCGAAACCAACCCAATCTCTAATCTGTACCAAAATGGATAATGTGTAGGAGGGAAAATTCCAGAAAGTGGAAAATTCTTCTTTACCCTGCCCCTTGGCTGAGGGGTTCTGGATTTCCCGGATATTGCAACGTACTTTCTGGTAGCCCAGATACATCCTTCCCTTGACTAGAACGACATTCCTGAGAGCAAACCTTGGGTGCAGGTGGAACAAACCTTCTTGCTGGTTCCCATTGGAGAACTCCTGTGGCTTTCAACCTCGGCCTGGGCAGGCTCTCCACCTCCCCTACCACCGATGGCCACATTGTTGACTTGCTGGTGAATTGTACAGCAAAAAACATGCGTTTCCAGCCTACCCATTCGGGTTGACTCCCACAATGACCTCTGACCAGAGAGGAACTCACTGAGCAATATGAATGGACGTGACAGGACACCTATAGCGTACACTGGGCAAGGAGGGATCTGGCTCGTAGAGCATCACAAAGGGAGGCCACACAATCGAAACCCTATATAGGGGAAAGGTGTGGCGCAGCTGCCAGGGCAGCTGATTCTGGAGCACGGGGCTCACAGTTCGATCCCCGGCTTCGGCAGCAGCTCAGCCCAGCACCATGTGTCTCTGGGCAATAGCTTTCTTAATCTTCCCGACGGCCCCCAGAGGCCTGGGACCCTTAGGGGTGATTTGTTCGCGCTTTACAAATACTGGGTTATTATTAGTTTTATTATTATATACCAATCAATATTCAACATAAGGGTATAGCCTGGCTGTATCATTAAATTCTGGATTTCACCCCTCCAAGAAACATGCCTATGTGGCACAGTGGGAGGTGTACCTGGCTGTAGACATCAATGAGGAAAGCTAGGGGAATATTTGGCAGAGGGTTTCCAATTCCTCCATTTGCCTACGCCTCAAAGAAAATGCCTACAAAATGCTGACATGCGTGTACCTCACACCTGTGCACATCCACAACATGTTTGGGGGTTCTGAGCGGTGCTGGAAGGGTTACAGGGATGGGGGTACCTTCTTGCATCCATGGTGGTCATGGCCAGGAATGAAAACGTTTGGAATGAAGTCCTCCTTACCATATGCTCCACCACTAACATCCCCTTGCCCTCAGACCCAGAGGAACTTTATCTATACCCTATGACGACCTCTATGGGAAAGCTATTATGTCAATTTCTACTGGCCACACGCCTGTGTGTGGCCTAGCTGTGGAAACAGCCGCAGGTCCATTCTCTTAATATGTGATGTGGGAAGTTGTGGTCAATTTATACAAAGGAAAAACTCACAGCACATGTCTGCAACAGAATTGCAAAGTTTGACACTACCTAGTAACCCTTTACTACATATATGAAGAGACAACAAGGCTCCAGAGGGCTACCTAGGATAATGGCAAAGCCTCTGCGAGCTTCTGAGGTGTGCAAGATGCCTTCCTTGGTGGTGGGAAGCCAGTCATCCCCAAGATCATTGGACTAGAGGTTGATATGTCGCATTGTGTTACTTTCTTTAATGAAATGTATGGGGGGTTTCTTTGGACAACAAATGCAAGTGGCTCAATGGCAAAACTATATGAACGAAACACTGACATCTTCAAATGTCTGCTGCTGTAAGTAGATAATCACTGTACACCTTAATGATGAAGTATGTCTTTAATTTCTCAAAACTCAAAATAGAACTGTTAAAAAAAAGAAAATGATCAGACAAATGATGCAAGGTTGTTAGGCTTGGACTCCTCACTTTCAGGAACCTGTGAGGAATGCCAAAAGAATGTCCACTTAGATGAGCGTAAAAGCTTCTAGTAGTTTTATCTTTTTGACAAATTTAGGTTAGAGAGTGCCAGGGCTATCAGCTGACACAGGCCTCAACTGTAACATCTGGTGTCACACACATCTCGTGTCTTGGGGCTCTGATACAATGGACTCCCAACTGGGAACCAAAAATCACTTTTTTAGCACATGCCATTCAGGGTAGTGGGGCAGACCATTGAACGGCTTACGCAGGGTAGTCAGAATTCAGCAACACAAAAATCAGTATATAATACATTTTCATTGCCATAAGACATATGCAGGGATTTTAATGTTCAAAATTCACACCAATAAATCTTCACCTTTATCATTTATAATTTTCATCAATATATCAATTTTACCTTAAAAAAAGTATGTCAATAAAATATTCCAAACTTGATTGTTCAGGTGGCAGAGTCTATTTTTACATTAAGTAAAGTAGCTAAGTAACCGGAGGATCTTGTAACAAAGATCCATCCACTCAAAAGTAAATAGACAGAGGAGCAACTCAGAAGTTCCTAAAAACTAGAGCAAAATTCTCCCTAGCCTTCCACTCT
Source organism: Lissotriton helveticus (assembly GCF_964261635.1). Lineage (NCBI taxonomy): Eukaryota > Metazoa > Chordata > Amphibia > Caudata > Salamandridae > Lissotriton > Lissotriton helveticus. Next base: position 193,843,530 of record NC_136072.1, read on the forward strand.
CCCGGCAGCTTCCAAGCCAAATACAATATCAGCTGTGATATAAATTCTCCTTCTGTGATACAACGTTGGTGAAATATGTAAATTTTGTTGGACTTGAAGAGGCTTATAAGGCCCTTCTAATGTCCTGAGTCCTGTGGTGCTTGCATTTTTTTTTTGTGGATCCTTGTAAAACTACAAATGTGATCTCAGACATGTGGCTACTGCCAATGATCCCACATATGGGGCACTCACAGGGGTGTAGCTTCTAGGGAGTGTTTGGGGTGTTACATCCCACAAATAAAAATATTTTCTGCAAAATAGCTGGGTTCAGGTACTTTCAGTTGGGTAAGGGGAAGTGTCTGTCGGATTTCAACAGGAATTCTTACATACACACAGACAGAAATGCTCACACACTTTCCCTCATTGTTTTGAAAGTCTTCAACAATGTTTGTTATTTTACAAAATAATATGTTTACTATCACTTAGGACTCATACCAATCGGGATCCGTCTCTCTTTCCATTGCCCCTTTAGCCTCTCTCATGCGCCCTGCTTTTCGTATTATGTATTACAACATTATATGCCAACGTCATTTATGGGAAATATGCAGCTCACACACCTCAAATCTTTTTTTGTAATTTTAATGATTTTTATTGGGAAAAGACATATTAACGACATTACATACCAAAAGTAACAAAATCCACAATGCCTATGTCATTGTCCACTTTTTAATTGTATTCCACCCCCCCCCTCCCATTCCCTCCCCCCAAACCGCTACAGGAGGACGGAAAGCACAATAAAGAATATACATAGAAAAAAGAAACTTGGTCAAGAAGAAAGCATCTTCGATTTCATCTCAAATTGTATTGTACCTCCTCTTATAAATCTATAAATTCAGCCAATTCATTAATGGCTCCCAAATCAATTCCCCTTCTCTGTGAGTCCTTGGGCCTTTCCTCTTAAATATCAGTAGTTCCCACTTCCCTACGTTTATAAATTTACTAAACCATTCAAAAAAATTCGGGGGGGGGGGGGGTAAGATCTAACCATATCGTTGCGATACACAATCTCAATGTGGCCATAGCAATATATATTAACTTTCTCTCTGGTTCAGACAGATCTGTATCCCTTATTCCCAACATTATGACCAGTGGTGAAAATTGTATCCTATGATCAAAAATCAGTTCTAGCCGTTGTCCAATTTCATTTAACAGTGGAGTCAGGCAAGGGCAGGATGAGAACATGTGGATACTATCCACAGCAAACTCTCCACATCTAGGACAGTTTACTCCCTCAGCCCCACCCCATTGTTGAATACGATGTGGAGTAATATACAGATTTAGCCATGTCTTAAAGCATTGGACCTGCAGGTTTGCAGATATAGTGGCTGAATAGCTATAGCCTAATGACTCTTCGCACACATCCTGCCCAGCCTGTACTCCAATTTGCCAGCGATTAAAATGCTTGTCTAAGTCATCACTTCTAGTTTCGTTTAGCAATTTATACATCGTGGAAATATTTGGTTGGCCTCCCTGAATAGCTTCCACTAACGGAATACGAACCCAACTGACAGTTTTCCTACAAAAAAAATCCCCGACCTGCAGAAATTTGAAAAAATGGCGATAACTTATACCAAATTTCCGTCCTATACAATCAAAAGTCATAATCCCCGTTTCCGTGACAATATCACCTATTGTCAAGACTCCTTGTACGTTTCATTCTCTAAAGTAGCCATCCCTAAAAATGTCCGGGAATAGGGTATTTCCAATAAAAGGGTGTAAATAATTTCCGGACGGCCGTCCAAACCTTGAAAGCCGCCAACAAAATCTTAAACCATACCCGCTTAAAATAAGCAAAATCAATATGCCTAAAAAGCAAACCCTTAGCCTCTTCCCCATAAATTAAACGATAAATTGACACATCAGAACTGGGAAGATACTCCCCATCTACTAATTCACCTATATGTCTCAGCATTATTAACCAATACTAACACTGGAGATTAGGTAAAGACCAGCCCCCCCCTCTCTCTCGGTAACGTCATATATTTCATAGCCCTTCTGGGTCTTTTGCCTGCCCATACAAACCAGGAAATAATACGTTCCATTTTTTCGAACCAATGCTGATCCACTAATAAAGGAATGGCTCTCAAAATATACAAAATCTTTGGGAAAAAAATCATTTTTACAATGTTGCATCTCCCCATCAATGTTTGCTGTAGATTATTAATCCGTCGCGCCTCAATTCCTATTTTATCTAACAAGGGATTTAAATTAATCTCCACAATCTCCTCAGGTTTGGCACTAATCTCAATCCCTAAATATTTAGCCTGGGCAACTACCCGTGCATCCACCAAATTCATTTTGTTGTTACAAATTATTTGCGTTTTGGCCTCATTTAAATGAAATCCTGATATCCTGCCAAACTGTGATGTCATACGTTGAATTTCTGATAATGCACTATGCGGGGAGTCTGTCAATATGGCAAGGTCATCTGCGTAACCCAGAATTTTAGTATCACCACCTCGGGCTCTAACAGGCTGAATCAAAATATTTCACACACCCCAAACCTTACTGATCAATCTATGCCCCAGGGCACTCAGGACTTTGCTAGGGCTGTGCAAATGCCCAAGCCCTCACAGCCAATCTGACTACACTCTCGTCCAGCACCCTTTTAGGTGCCAGTGTGAGAGCTGACTGTTCTCTGACTTATACTTGCCTGCATTATCTTGGGCAAGGAAAGCCACTGCTTCTGTTGTCCCATTACCAAATATGAGGAAACAATAGTTTTACAGCGAAGAGGAGTCCCCACCTCATAGGCTAGCCAGACAGGACCCTAGGATCTCCAGACCTGATGTTTATGTTGAGTGCAATGCATGTGTGATACCCTGGGACCCTGTGGGCAATGGCCCTCTCTAGGGGTGAACCAATTGTAGGACTGGCCCTCCCATATGCATAATTAAGTGCCACAGGGCATAGGTGATATTTCCTCAGCCCAAAAGCTGGAGAAATGCAGCACACAAGAAGCAGATTTCAAATTGAACAACTCAGGCCCATTGGGCCAATTTGGATTAGGTTACTTTCCCTGGTCACCTGATGGATTCATCTCCAGCCACAAGAATTGTTTATTCAGAGCCTCCTGACATCTCCAGACATCCAACGTCTCAAACACTGCTTCAGTCCTGGATATCCCACACCTATCTAAAGCTGAATCCAACCAAGTAGAATTCTTGATATTTGCCAAGAACAGCAAGTAAGAAATTATAGACACCTGACTCAATGACACAAACCATGATGGCTTCAAGCCCCAACTGTCTGAGAATTCCAAGTTACTTGGAGTCATCTTGGACACCAACCTCACCCTCAAGAAATGCATTGCCAAAAAAAGATGTCTTCGTACCAGCTCTTCCTTCTAAAGAAAGTGAAATCAATTCTTCCAGAAACTGGCTCCAGAACAGCTGTTTAAGCCCTTGGATTCTGACATCTTGAAGATTGAATAGCATGGGCTCTATGGGCTCTGAGACTCCATCCTGGCAAGACTTAAAGGGCATCCTACATGCTACAGCACATTTCATCCAGGGACAGAATAAATATGATCACATCGACCATACCCTGTTGAAACGGCACTGGCACCCCTGCCAGCCCGCACCATCTTCAAATTCAGCTGCATCATTTACAAAGCCATCATGACCAGCACCCCTGCTTATCTTGGGGACAAGCTCACCACCTTTGGTGGATTGAAGCATACCCACAGCCAGGACACCATTAGACTGTAGACTAAGAAGTATAAAAATGAACACAATAGGGAGCAGGCCTTTTCCAACTATCCACCAGGATCTGGAACATGAGCTCCATATGGATAAGGAAAGTCACAATGCTGCTCTAATCTAGGAAAGGGTTGAAAACTCACTTGTCAAAAGAACACTATGTCCGAATGAAGTAAATATCTAATAACCAGCTACTTTTCCTATCACTCTATGTCTGTATGCTTGCCTTTGACTCTGTATTGTACTCCACTGCCTTTTTGGCTATGTTTACGTTATACAAATACCACATACATACATATACAAATACATGCATATATACAAACATGCATCTACATATATAAATACCAGAGGCTTACAATAAAGCATTATACACTAACAGACTAATCAAAAACAAATATGAATATTTTTGGGGGGATGCCCAATTGAGTTATAATGTCTTCACAGGCCACAATCAATTTATGAAAGGTACAAATCATACCTCAATAAGAACCAAAACAGGTCATGACCCACTTCTTCTGTCTTGTTATCTTGAGGGTTGTGACAGTGTTTTAGATAGGTGTTTCCTTCTTTTACAGTCAGGTGCCCTGAATTTTCTGCTTTCCAAGTTTCATGCTTACAATAGGATGTCTTCCTTGATATTTTTAGTTTAATGTGAACAGAAAAAGTGTATAAAGGATTTTAGTTAGATTGTGATTGTATCACTGCATAAGTAGGAAGGGGTCTGACCATAGAATCTCTGTAGTATTTAGGGAAGTATCTATAGCCTTTAAAAGGCTATGACCAATGTTTTATTGGGTCTCTCATCATCATTAGGGTGTTCATCATTGGAGAGCTATAGAAGGAGGAGTTCCATGAAGACGAAAAGGAGGTGTAGGTGATTGGACCAGCCCACTGGAAGATGCTCAAATGCCTGTATGGTTCATTGTGTGTCAGTAATGGGGTCAATTATGTAATCATTCATTTGTGTGTGTGATATTTGCAGTGCTGAACAAGATCGAATTCATTCAGAAAACTTCAGTTGGCCAGAAGCCTAGCATTTCCTTTGTTGCAGGGTTTTCTGAAGTCACCAATGAATAGGTTGTCATCAACGGAAAGGATATGGTCAGCCATCAAAATAATAAGATCATTAATGAAAACATTCATTTCATCCAGAAGATATCTGTTTGTCTTTAGAAGTAAGAATATTGACGGAAAGACGTTCAAAAGAGAAGAAAGAATCCCCCACATGCATCAATGTAGGATTTAGCATTTCTTAAATAGCGAAAATTAAGGAATCGCTATTTAGGAAATGCAAAATCCTATGCATCAAGAAATCCTAAAAGTTTTTAGGATTTCTTAATTTTCGGAAATTGCGATTCCTTAATTGCGAATCGCAATTAAGGAATGGCATTACATTGATTCCTATGGGCCTAGAGGCCTACAGGAATCAATGGCGTTTTGCATTTTTTTTTTCACTCGCAATTTGTTGATGCATTGCAAGGGTGCAGAGGGTGGTCCAAAGGACCCCCCCTGCACCCCTGTAATGTATTTTCAAGTGCATGTTTCACACACATATGTCCTAAGGACATGTGTGTCTGTAACATGCAAGTTTAAAAAATGCATTTTTTTGCTTTTTTTAAAATTTTCGCAAATTAACACGAGGGTCAACCTCGTGTTAATTTGCACTTCCAATTTCAAAATTCGCTATTTTTTACAAATTGATGCATTGCATTTAAGGAATCGCACAAATGCGATTCCTTAATTGCATTTGCATTTTGAAGAAATGCAAAAAATAGCGAATTGTTTAATGCATCCCAAAAACGTATTTAGGAAGTGCAAACGGCCGAATTTACCGATTCGCACCGTTTGCACTTCCTAATAGGTTGATGCATGTGGGGGATTGAGTTTTGACGATGCTAACATTTGTGTGCTCTTTGTAAATGAGAGTGCCCTTCTGCCTGTCTTTATGAACCAGTCCGTATGTAGTATGCTGCTTCCATTTGATTGCATTATGTTGATTATAGGTTAGGATGCTGGGTTGAACTAAGTATAAGTGTAAGCAAGGAGGTTGAGATCTCTGTTATGTTGTAAAGCTGAGCCAGAGGCAGTGTTTGCAACTGTAGATCACTATTTGAACTCTGTTTATTTGCAGATTGGGCAAATCTTTATTCATATTGATGGCCGTATAACTACTGGGACACATTGATATAGGTAGACCTTGTTATGTCTGGCTCAAATAGAAGGTAAGTTGCATTGGTGGAGCAAGGGGAAAATGGTTTGGCGGAATCAATTTTAGGTGAGGCACATATACGACACAAAGAATTTGGGGCCCGTGAACTAATTACATGTAGCATCTTTGTGGGTGGGCCTGGCTAGGAGACCTTTAATTGGCTGGTCAGAGTGTTTACTGCCACCTTCAATTGACAAATTTGCTTGGGATGGTATCAGTGGTAGATTAGAGGATGCCACCTCACTGAAGGGTCATGTTAATACTGCTTTAAGGTGTAAGGTTTGTGCCTGCGAGGAGAGGGTGAGTTTCACGGTGTTTGTTTGCATCTTCATTGGGTTCTTTATCGTCAGTGTATGAGGAATAAGGAGAAAGGTTAACAAGATACACTGTTAAGATATGTGGGCTTGAGGCATTTTAAATGTGAGGACTATAGTTTTTTTGCCCTGTCCTGGAAGATGATGAGTTGTGGGAAGATACATATATAATGCTGAGTGTGGAAGGATCATGAAAGATGATTGGATAAAATAGAGAGTCCTAAGATATGTGCCACAGGTTTGAAAGTAGGGAAAGTGTTGGGAATGACAGCGAGGATCCAGGGATATCCATAGTAGGCGTTATGTAGTGGCTGTGTCTGGTGTGTGTTGACTTCAGGTTCTTCAAGGAACTACATGTGGTAGTAAATGCATGCAAGTTGATATTGGTGGATTGCAAAATAACATTTTTGTTGCTGTTGATAGTGCTCTGAAGATCGTAGGGATGGCCTAAGTGGCCAAAGACAAAGATGTTTCTCTCCAAACAGTTCATGAGACTTTTTAGATTTTCACTGGTGACTATCGGCCAGGTATGTCTTCCTCGTTGAAATGATATATGCAAATGAGTATGTATGTTGGTCTTTGTGATGTAGGTGTGGCATAGTTCACTGGGTGGCCTCGTGAATTTCAATAAGGTTGAATTTAAGATGTATCAGAATATTGTGAGTTTTGTGTATGGTTCTTATTTAGCAGCTGTTAAAGAAGGACGCAGGGACATCTTAGGGATTTAGGGGGCCCAGGGCCATACGTATTTTGGGGCCCCTGTTTGTAACAGCTTTGGATTTAAGATTCAGTTTCTGCTTTTCATGCCCTCTTTGGCCAGGTCACTGACAGGCACACTCCTGCAAATACTAAATGTGTTTACAACTAATATTCAGGGATAATGACTTGTGTTTTCGATATTGTAAACAGCAGCAGCTCACTAATATTACTGAAAATAATCTCTATGACACCCTACCATTTCTCATATGTGAGGTCCTGTTTTGATCTGGAGCCCTTTTCTTTGCTGCTTTCTACCCACACGAATTCTGCTGTCACTGCCTGGGCCATTATTGAGGAGGCGCGAGGCGCCTGGGAACTGCCGCCTGCACGCCTGAACTCGGAGCTTGTCTGCTAAGCCCGGAACCACATCCCCCAGCATTCTGTGTGGCGCGCACGTTGGCACCGCACCACCGAGCGCCAGGAGGTGTTCTTAAGGGGGTGAGGGCTCCCGCAGCATGGGACCCACGCGGGCGTGTCCGGGCCACACCCGGGCGAAGGGCAGGCCCATTCGCACCCGTCATAGCACAAAAGAGGCTGGGCTGGGTCACCCCGCTAATATTTTGCCTTGGGAAACATCGGCTTGACGCTGCTGTCGCCTTAGGAAGGTACTGTTTTTGCGAAAATCCCTTGATACTGTTATTCTTCCCCTCTGATTGATCAAGTTGCATAGCCAAATAACTAAGGGGCATATTATCAAGCCTGTGCGATAAAATTATCGCCGCTTTATCGGCCGAAAACGGCCGATAAAGCGGCGGTAATGGCCTTGATAATATGCTCTATGGAATTCCAATCGAACCCCATGTTAGATGTCTACACATCTAACATGGGCTTCGATAGGAATTCCTTAGAGCATATTATCAAGCCCATTACCGCCGCTTTATCGGCCGTTTTCGGCCGATAAAGCGGCGATAATTTTATCGCACAGGCTTGATAATATGCCCCTAAGTACTCTAAGGACATGGAGAAGTGCAAGAGCACAGCAGGGACACTGGATGCCTTTTTAGTTAGGGCTGAAACACTATTGATTCATGAGATTTAACTGAGCGCCGATTATTAATGGATCCGATAACACAAAGAGGAAATTTAGTAGCGGGTATAGGTCAGAGTGTAAATGATGGCTCACTTATAAACTCCCCTACCATTCCTTCATCTTCGCTATGTCCCCCTCATACTGGTTGCACCCAGGAACTGACGCCGGAAGTGGTGGCCATAGAGTTACTAGGCCTAGGGTGCAACAAAGTGCAGTTAGAAAGGGAAAAGATCCAGTCTCTGTAAAAAGGAAGTGGGTGGCTCCTGTAAGAAAGTCGAAACCTGGGGTGGTTCCAGAGGTAATGGTTAGATCTGAAACCGAGCATGTTCCAGATAGATGTCAAATTTCAACTATTTCTATCGACACACAGACAGATCCTGCACCGTTTGATTTAGGTACAAGTACTGTTAAGGAAGCTGCAACTGGTATTGACTAGGGGTGGGCGTAGTTCGCGAAGTAACGATACGTGTAGCTACGCAAAGCGCACTTCGCACTACGTGAGCTACGCGTAGCACTTCGCGAACTGCATAGTAGCACTGTGCAAGATGTCGTTTTCAATGATTGCACAGTGCGGACAAGCATCCGGCACTGTGCAATCATTGAAAAGGGCATCTTGCACAGTGCTAGCTGTACTTTTCTGCCACTCGAGTAAATTTTTACTCGAGCTGCAGCTTTCTCAACGCAGACTGGTAGTTTCTCATCGCGAGAAGTCGCGAGCATGCGCGACCACTCGGAGGTTTATTTTCCATGCTCGCGATAGCGAACAAGGAAAAAGTCTTGCGAGGATGTCATTTTGCTTGCTCGCATGTCGCCAACTTGACCTTGAGGACCGCGAGCAAGCAAAAAATGACTGCTGCGCTACGCTATGCATGTTTTGCACTGCGCTACGTGCAGTTCACGTAGTGCGAAGTTGCGCAAACTTCGCAGACTACGCGAGCGTAGCGTAGTGCTTTGCCCAGGGTTAGTATTGACGCCATCAGTCATGCTAGAATGATAGAAATAATGGCTAAGGAGATGCAGGGCTTTTTTAATAAGGGCCTAACACAGTTATGGGCTAAATGTAATAGTTTAGAAACACTAGTTAAAAACCTAGGCAATAATAGAGAGGCCAGACTGGTTGATGACCACATTGGGGGGGACATCGAAAGGGTTGAATGGGTGGATAGAACTATACAAGGAATTACACATCAATCAATGGAAGGAGGAAATACCACCCCAGTTATACAGACTAGGAAAGGTGACAAGACCCAGGTGTCACTGGTACACTCCGGAACAGAGATATCGAGGAACTGTACAGCACTCCCTAATATGGACAAGACACGTGATGCATCATGCGTACATGACACACGGAATTTAGTGAGGGCTCAAATTCCAAATAGAATTGCTAACATGGATATTCTAAATCTGTCCCCTGCCTCATGCCCTTATACGTTAATATTAGCTGGCGTTACTGCCCTTAGAACAACTGAGAGAGAAAGCTGGGAAGATCTCCGGAACAAAACATTAGATTGGCTAGCTAAACATAAGGATGTTCAACTAAGGGAAACAAAGGAAATCCTAATGGTCTGCAGGGTGGGCTGGCTTGGCTACTCTCACAAAAATATAGAAGGGGACTGTATAGTGGTAAATTTCTGGCGGCCGCAGTCGGTGGGCCACATTTTGAATACCAATGTGGAAATGCGTTTGATGAACACTAATATTTCTGCACTTCCATTGGGTTTTTTCTGTAGACCATTGTTACCGAACCCTATATCTAGGCAGTACACAGTACCACTGACAAATAGATATCATGCATTGTCAGACTTGGATGCCCAAGACTGACAATTATTAGCGCCATGTGTAGAATCCTCAGCATTTCACCCGCAACTCCAGGAGGAAGGGCCTGCCATGGTTACTACCATTAACCTAAACGTGGCTCCGGTAAAAAATGTTAAGTGTCACAAAAGTGACATTACATCAGACTACACAGCAAGCACAGTAATTAGGTGTACGGATGAAAGTGTGGTAGGAAGCCCAAAGGAGATAGTATTGATCTCCTGGAATGTCGCAGGCCTTAGAAGGAATTTAGATGACGCTGCATGGCAGGAATATATTGACCAGAAAGACATAATTATGCTGCAAGAAACTTGGGCTGCAGAACCTCTACATAAATTACACTACAAAACTTTTAGTAAATGTGCTATTCTCTCTGTTAGATGGAGGCCCTCAGGAGGCCTTTGCATATGGGTAAATGTTACTCTTGGGTTAGATGTTAAACCAGTCGATATATGCTCAGGGGACATCCTGGGAGTAAAATATTATACATCCGATGAAAAGGAAGTCTACATAATAAATATATATTCTAGACCATACTCCAAAAGCAAACACTCGATGGTAATTGAGCAGATAGATAATTGTTTAAGCACGACTGAGGTAAGGGCATTGAAAATAGTAGGAGGTGATTTTAATCGCAAATACGAACCTGTGGTGGGGCTAGAAAATATTTGCCAGGAAAAAGATTTGGCCAATAATATCCCGCTCCTGGATAGCCAGTTAGCAGTGCATTGTACAATAGCAGCTGCTCAGTTACTAAGGCTTGTATCAGGACACTGCTTGAGAGCTTGTAATGGCCGTCTACCATCTGATAGCCCAGCAGTCCACACATTCACTAGGAAAAATACAAAAGCCATCTAGATTATATAATGATCTCAATTGAGCTTTGGCCAATGGCATCTGACCAAAAAGTTGAAACTAGAGTAAAGAGTGACCACTATCCACTAAGTCTGACATTGTTACCTCACCTTTTCAATCCTGTCATTTTGAGAAAGGGGGACTTTGACAGTGGATTTATAGATCCACTTGTAAGTAACAATAGGAGAGCTTTAAAATGGCCTTTGATAGAGAATAATCCAGTGGCTATTAAACAGATCTATGATACTTTTATAGCCAGGGCCTCTGTGTATGTAGATTTCTCTGCATCAGACATTCCAATAACGGATATACACCACAATTTAGTTAAGGACTTGGAGCCTATACTAAGTAAAATCCTGAAGAAAGCTAAGAATGCGATTATGGTGGCAGCTGAGTGGATGTAGTAGCGGGATAGGAGCCAAGCTGAGTTAAAAAACCCATGGTACAATAAAGCATGCCGTACTGCAAAAACAAGCTTATTGTGGCTACTAAAGCCAAACATATAGTGGCTCTAAGGGAAAAAAGGGCAGAGTACATGTAACTAGTAACCTCTGCAAAGAAAGAATGGGAGGAAAATATTTGGGATGAACTACTAGCAGCAGCGAAAGTAAAAGACCAAGTAGGCTTTTGACGGCTAATCTCAAAGGGCAATAAAAACGGTAGATGTAGTAAGGACCTCTTTTTAGATGCCGACACTTGGACAACGCACTTTTCTAGTCTCTACTCCTCTTCCTCAAATGATATTGATTATTGCCTGATGAGTTATGAAACTACATTAAATGCTGCACCTTTATTTTTTAGTTTAAAGGAAACCCTCACAGCCATAGACGCATTAAAGCCAGGAAAGGCGCCTGTCCTGATAAAATGCCTAGAGATCTATGGAAGCATGACAAAGGTGTGTGGGGCCCCTATATTAAATTGTTGAGTAATTCTATTGCAGCAGGAGCACCATTAACTGAAACTTGGAAGGGGGCAGAGATCACAACCATTTTTAAGAAGGGTGATCGGCACAATCCATCACCTTATAGACCAATTAGTCTTATCGATGTTCTACAAAAGGTATATGCTAGGTAAATTTTAAATATGTTGAACAAATGGATTGAGGAGCACAATATCTTATCTCAGTACCAGGCAGGTTTTAGAGTGAAGACTGGTACGGTTGACCAGGTTTTTAGATTTCTCTGTATAATATATAGTATTCAGGAAGGGACATCTCTATGTCGCCTTTGCGGACCTTAAAGCAGCATTTGACCTTGTGCCCAGAAATCACCTGTGGAAGTCCCTAAAGGACCAAGGGGCCTGGGAGAAATAATTTCTCAGATTAGAAGATTACATTAAGATAAATGGGCAAAGGTCAGATGGGGTCCTCGAGGCGAACTAACTGAGCCAATTAGGGTAAATAGTGGAGTGAGACAGAGATGCATTTTAGCCCCAACTTTATTTACTTTATATGTCAATGACATCCCTGACCATCTCATGGGATGTGATCACGACTCCCCTAGGCTAGGAGGGCTGTCTGTGTCCGCACTCCACTTTGCTGATGATACGATTTTAATTTCCCAAGCACCGAAAGGCTTACAAAATTTAATAAACACGTTTGGGAAATATTGTAAAGCCAAGGGGTTAGTAACAAATCCCAGTAAAACAAAATATATGTCAATTAACCCACACAAAACGTTTAAGAAAAACCTAACCGTGGATAATCAGATAATTGAGTTTGTGCATGATTTTAACTATTTAGGTATTACTCTGGATTCAAAGCTGACCTGAAGGCCCCAGCTAGAAAAAAGCAGAACCATACTTCTCCAAAACACATTCCCATTAATAAGGAAAATCGAAGGTAGTACATCCAAATCAATTTCACCTGCTCTTGAAGTGTACAAATATAAAGCACAGTCGGCTTCATTGTACGGGGCAGAGCTGTGGGGTCCCGCGGTAAATGAAACATTCAAGGTGGGTGAAAATAAATTCCTTCAAAAAATGTTACGTTTGACCACACGGACACCACTGGCTCCTGTATCGATGGATTTAAATTTTAAGCGTATGGATGACCAGGCTAACCTTAGACCATTGTTGTTTTGGGTCCACCTATGGAGTACAGAAGAGCTCATACACTACAGGGAGGGTCTTGAAGAAATTCTTGGATTAAATGAAGGTGTCGGTTTACCTTGGTTAAAGCACATCCACGACTGCTTTTTTAAATTGGGTTTAAGACATTACTGGGACGTGCCGTCTGTTTTGACACTGGCCTAAACAAAAATCCTAAAGGAAACTTATTGGTCTTTTATACACGATTCTATGTCCCATTCTTCCAGGGCTGGGTCATTAACCACACGATTTCTCCAAATAAAAACAGCCTGGAACTTCGAACCCTTAATAGATGAAATGCAGCCACAATTAGCTATGTCCTTATACCTTATATATCGATAAGGCATCCTACAAATAATATAAAATACAGTTAAATGGGCGCTTAACAAAGACGAGGAGGGCAGATGTGTTTTGTGTGATTTAGGTGCAATAGAGAACGAGTCGCATCTGCTGTTCTTCTGTCTGGCGTACGCGCTTTGTAGGAACAAATGGATAAAACCGATATGCCGTTTGCTTGGTAATAGATCTTACCTTGAAGCTGAAAGATTGTTACGCTCTGATACCAAGCAGACTGTGGTTTTCAGTGTCAGATGATATCTGTTTGGCGTAAGCTTGATAAGGAAAAGGGACGGTTTGAAGCTCTAGACTGAGAAAATGAATGGGCGATTTTTAAGAATTTTGGCAGGTGCACTTTACAAGAACATATGTGATATATATTTATTTGTATATAATGTAAAAAGTCGGTTCTAAGAGAACATTTTTTCAAAAATGTATTTTATTAGTATTTATTGGTTGGAAAGTATTCTTATTTTTTTTTTAGAAAGTCCTGGTAGAGCTGTTCCTCAAATCCGCCTTTTATTGATATATTTTTAATTACTTAATATCTATGGAATTGTAATACCGTTAGAACATCGCTAAACTGTCTGGTAATATTCAGGTTTACTTCAAAATGAATTATTTAGCATTGTATTTTACTTCGCACAAGATTTGCTGTGGAAATCATTGTATTGTTTTGTGCAATCTTTTATGGTTATTTTAACCGAAATAAAGAATAATGAATAATGATCTACACAAACTCTATAATGATATTGCATGAAATAAAAACACATTTCTCTGCAAAATGTGTGTAATTGACTCTCACACATCACCCACTATAAAAATAAATTAAAGAAAAACGCTATTTAAAATAATCTGTTTATTAATGATTTAGGGCATCAGGGCAAGACTCTGCAGAACAAAGCTAGTTGTGTCAGGGGCCCTTGAAAGACAGGGGAAAGTGGGCCAGAGTCCACTTTTCCCACGCCTTAAAACGTCTATGTAAGGACGAACTTAACAGGTATACCACATGAAGATGCTCCCAATTTTTGGATTATTGTTTCACCTATTTTTTCTTGTTTTATGAAGCTTGGTTGGTGTATGTATTTTAACCAAACATAGGTTTCAACATGCAGGAGTCGTTTTAATCACATTTGCTTCAAGTTACCTTTTACTAAAGACAAGATCAATTGTCTGCCAGGTATTGCATTTTGATAATACTGTTTGGTTTCTGACTACACCGTAATGTTTGCTGATTATCAGTCAAACCACATAGAGATGGTCTTCCTTGCTAATTTACAATATATATTTTATTATTCTTGTTCCTTATGTTAATAATATTTATTATTAACAACAAAAATAATAACAATAAAGTGATAATATTAACTTGCTTTTATATAGAGGTTCATGCCATACTTCTGCCAAATGTCGTAAATAACAGCTGTAGCGATTACCCAATGAATAGCTCAAAAATCCATATATGAATAAAGAAATATCAAAAGCAACTGACTTTTTATGACACATGAAAAAAGTACAAACAGGAATGGAAAACAAATGTGGCATCCTATACTAGGTGTAGCCCCTCACATTTTGGGGCACATGCATGAAGAAACGGAATTGCGACTCCTTGATAGCGATTTTTAAGGAATCACTATTTAGGAATTGCAATTCCCTATGCATATAGGAATCGCAAAATTAATAGCGATTTCTACACATTCCCTAATAGCGAATCGCAAATTGCAAATCACTATTAGGAAATGCATTCCCATTCATTCCTATGTCCCTTTAAGAATGGGAAAGCATTTGCAATTTGTGATTATCAAATAGGTAATCACAAATTGCTAATGCAATTGCATGGGTGCTAGGAGTCCTAAGGCCCCACTGATGCATCCCTAAAAAAGGTAAGTGTGCACATGTGGCACACATACACAGGGTGTTTGCGCCACATGGAACTTTGAAAAATGCAATTTTGTGCATTTTTCTAAGGATTTGCAAATTACCATCAACCTGAAGTTGATGGTAATTTGCAAATCCTTAATGCAAAGTGGCATTTTTAAAATGCTTCATGCATTCCCTAAATGCATTCGCAAAATAGGTAATCGCAAAAATTTTGATTACCTATTTTGCGAATGCATTTGGGTTTGATGCATCGGAAATGGCTTTTTACCGGTCGCAAATGAGCCGATTCTGCGAATCGGCCCGTTTGCGACCGGTAAAAAGCTTGATGCATGTTCCCCTTTGCTCTGTGGCTTGTTCAGGCTTTGTGTATGAGTTGTTCTGCATTCCAGGAAGGTTTTCTTCCTTACTTTCATCCTGCATCCACAATGATGCATTTGGCTCTAGTTATATTGACATCCTGTCGATGGGAAAAAAAAGACAGACCGTAGTCCCTTTAGGTAGCTTGACTGACTGATCAAAGATCTCTACCAAATGCTTGTTGAGAATGATCTATCAGGACGATGTACTTCCTTCATGACAGGGAAAGCCTTGACGAATATGGAACTATTCTTTTGAAGTTTTCAAACTAGACTAAAAGGCCCTCCCTGTTTCCCCTCCAGATCATCTGCACAGATGTTCTTTGAAGTCTGCACACATGCATGTTATACCACAACGCAAATTGGAAGTCGCTTTTTATAAGGGATGCTGTTGAGTGTGATATGGAGGTAGGAAAGCATGTGGCTGTTCTGTTATTGAGTGTTATGTGTCATCATTGTTAGAAGCATTATCTGTGCAAAGGTTTCTATGTTGTGGATACGAATGAAATTAATTAGAATTTTTAAGATAAATATGGCTGTGGTGAATACTTCTAAACTAAATTAAACCTAATGGATGTACATGGATTACAAGTTGTTCAGCTGTTTTATATACGCTGGTAAGGAACTCATAGTCACTGACATGAAACCTATCCTTTTTCACTTTCCCCTTTTAATTTTGCTTCCCTGCAACTTATTTGCTCATTTCTGGTAGCTGATTCCAATGTACCATGTTCTTATCCTTAGATTTCTAGTTGCCAGGAGTAACCCTGTCGAAGTAGGGACGACAATCCTAGTCAGGGTAAGGTACATAAACACCTGTGCTCACCCTCGGTAGCTTGGCATAGAGGAGGCAAGCTTAACTTAAGAGGCAATGTGCAAATAATGTGTGCAACACACACAGTAACACAATTAAAACACCACTAAAATACTCAACACAGGTTTAGGACAACAGAAAATAATTTTATGAATAAAACAAGACCAAAACAACAACATTCTAATTAATAGAACCGGACAGCACGGTCTGTGCAGGTAACAGCGGTGGGGCGATGGGGCCAGGTAAGGGGGGATTTCGGGGGACAATGCTGAGGGAAACTTCTTTATTTATTTAATTTTCCCTCTACTTTTTCCCTCAAAATCCCCCCTTACCCGGCCCTAATATCTCACCTCTGTTACCTGCATAGACCGAGGCTGGAACCGGAATTATGAATTTTTAAAAATAAAACAAAAAAGGTGCTTAGAAGCCAATAGCACTAAGGGGTTACTTGAAATCGCGCTAGACTGGGGTAAATTCAAAGTTCAGGCTGACCACAATGGAGGGCAGGCCAGTTATGGGACTCAGACAGGTACTGCTGAAAAAGTACCTTGGAGGGAGCAAGTGTCAACATCTAGGACTCAAAACGAGGAGTTGAGGAGGATAGAGACGAGTGTCGGCACCGAGCCCCTTTACGATGCAGGTGCTGCATCGTTGTTGAGCTGCACTTTCCACCATTGTTGAATCATACAGTCCATCGAGGAAATGTCGTCAATCGGCTCCAGCATAAGTGGCGAAGGGCAATGCGTTGGTTCCTATCAGCGCAAAGTCATCACTGCGTTAATGTTTATAGTTCTGGACAGCAGAAATCACCTTTCAAGGGAAAAGGACTGAATTGGCACCACTTAGCAGGGCAAGACTGACAGATGGCTACGTCCAGGTGCTGTTGCATAGGTGAAGAAAGTCTTTGATGGCCCTAAGACTTCAGAAGAGATGGCAAGCCAGTAATTCCATGGATTCACTCTGGGTTCAAGTGAGATTGGTCCAGTCTTGTCCTCAGCAGGGCAGAGATCAGCAGGCAGCAGGGCAGGTCAGCAAAGCAGAGAAGCAGTTCCTTCAGAACAATAGGTCAAGCAGAGTGGCAATCCTTGTAGCACAATAGTCTTTACTCTTGGCAGAGTTCTTCACAGGTCCAGAAGTGTACTGTCGTTTTAGAGTCAGAGCCTCAGGGCTTATACCCAAATGTGCCTTTGAAATGGGGGTGACATCAAAGCAAGCCATTGAAGTGCATAGGTCCCCTTTCATCCCAGCCCTGTCAGACCAGGATACCAGTGGTGGTCAGTCAGCCCTTTATCTGGGATACATGACACTGCTAATTGAGGTATAAGTGTCAGCTACCCCTCCCTCTTCCTGCCCAGGAATAGCAATCAGAATGTTGATGAATGCAGACTAATTCTCCGTCACACCCACCTTTCTTGTGTTCATGGCTGTCTAGAGGGAATGCACAAATTATAGCTGTCACCCATCTAATATGTGTATTGTAGAAAGGCTACATGGCGCACAGAGCAGTCAGAGCAGAGAAACGTTAACTTTCTAAAAGTGGTATTTCGAAAAGAACAATGTTAAATTCAACTTTACGATACAAAAGGGGATGATGGACGGAGCGTTTGAACAAATCAAACACTCACCCCCAGTCAACTGATCTGGGTTTAATCCATCACCATTCTTTAGTTCACTCAGCCACCCCAGTTCAGACATGGCTATATGCAAATCAGTCTGACCCTGTGCCTTATGGGAACAGTCCAGCCCGAACTGCCAAGCCATGTCTTTCTTGGACCGGAAACAAGCATCCTGGGACCGGTTTCGAATTCATAATCCTCATCAGCCAGGCTATCTTGAATCCAGTGGCCAAGTGAACAAGGGACTCACGTCTGAGCATACCCTGCCACACTTAGGGTGTATTGTAGACAGGCTACATGGCGCACAGAGCAGTCAGAGCAGAGAAACGTTAACTTTCTAAAAGTGGCATTTCTAAAAGAACAATGTTAAATTCAACTTTACCACTGAAGAGGATTTCTCATTACCATTTCAAAGATTTGAAACATGATTTAGCTACTCCTTTCCAATCAGGAATTACAGCTTAAAAGTGTTTTAAGGAATTTCCAGTGCTAGACTAAGTGAGGAGTTGGCCTCATAGTAGTGAAAACTAATTTAGCTGGTTGTCACTACCAGGACATGTAAAATGTCCAGGTACATGTCCTACCTTTTAGTTACACAGCACCCTGCCCTGAGGTCAACCTAGGGCCTACCTAAGGGATGGCATATGTGTTAAAAAAAAAGTGGAGTTTAAGGCTTGGCAAGTTGTTTTAAATGCTTAGGACATACTACAACTCATTCAAATCTTGGGGGCAGGATACTGATGTCTCCGCCCAACTGCTGGCTTTTATCAATTGCCAGCCGTGTCCAATCTAAAATCTGCAAAATCTTTTTATATACATTTATCAGTCCACCCGATTTGTACCCCCACTTGAAGGTGTGTACAAAGAAAGAAAAAATGTGTGAAAAGGTCAGAAAGTACCTCACGTAAGCATCACCAAGGGAGATGCTGTTAGGTACTCACCAGTTAGCTCACATTTCTCATCATCTGTGACTTTCTTACACGTGAAACACAACCCACATGACAACAGCCACAGAAAAAAGTCAGAGATAGCTCATTTGAAATCCCGGCAACTCCAGCTCCCTAAGTTCAAGCCTAGGACCCCACATCATAACAAATCTAACACATAACATGCACACTACAAAAAAGATAGAACACATCTTCTCTTCTCTCCCCACACACTCAAAAAACAAAAGAAGCTCCGAAGAAACACATGGAGCAGACAAAAGGAGCAAAACGGATGCAACCTTCTGATTGTTTGCATGACATTATTTGCCGACAATTTTAACCACTCACTCCATATTCCACAACACATTATCCAAAACATCAACAGTGCTACCATTCACTTGTTCCACCTCTGCTGGCTCTATATATCTAGATTAAGGGCCTGATTTAGGGTTTGGGGGATAGAGTAAAGGCAGACAGGGTAGCAAAGGACTTTACTTCTGCCACCCGACCTTTGTACTCTGCCCGCCAAATTGAGAGATGTCCACAGGTCTGTGGACATCTCTATATATTGGTACGAACCACAGTCATAGCCGTTTTTGTCAATGCTGCAAAAGTTTGACGGACGGTTCCATTAAAATTAACATCCAGGCGTCAAACTTTTCCAAAATGGTTTTTTTTTTCAAAAACAACCTTCCAAAGTGGGAGCTTGTTTTTACATATTTTTTAAAAAAAGGCCCTCACATCATGGTCATTTTCTTCCATGGCTGTAGGATCATTATTGTTTTTACCTATCCCTGACCTTCAGGTTTCACCTGGCAGTGAAGGACAGGAAAAAGAAAACATAAAGCCATCCATCCTAAGTAGGGAAGACAGTGTTTAGTGCTTTCTCCAATGGCCCGCACTCCATCAGACCATTGGAGGAAGGTTTATACAGACGCAGTACATTTTACTCCATTGGCGTAAACCTACCAGTCTGTCCAACTCAAAATCGGGAGGCAGACTGGGAGTTTGCCGGAGAGGGAATTCAATCGCCTTTGCTAAACTCGAAAGTGGGCCCTATATTTTTATACAATAAATGGGATCTTTGACATTAATCTAATCTTCAACAAACACAAAACAAATCTTAGACTTTCTTCTCAAATTACACCTGATCTTCAACTTTTGAACAGACTCCAGGTTTTCTAAATTTGTTCATGCTTAATCACCATTCCACCATCAATCTCCCTTTCCATCTACACAGTATATAAACGCCTGTCTAACTCTCAAAAAATCACATAGAGTCCCCCATGATGTAGAATGAGGAATAGTTCTTTGACTACCGAGCCTGATTAGCTTCCAACAATTAAATGTCGCTTATTCTTGCTAACTGCACATAGGGAAATATGATGTGATTAGCTGACTCTTTGATTTACTGTTCCACCAAACACACTGTTTTCTTTTTAATTTATGTTTTTTTTTGTCATTAACATATTTTTCCATAGTGGTTTTTCATCATAAAATTGTCGCATTTATGGCTTTCATTATGCTTTTTCCATTTATGTAAAATAGTCCATGCTCACTGGTATTTTTGGAATATTCTGCCATTGGTAGAATCCAGTGTTGCTTTCGTTCTCATATAGCTTTTGGACTGAACTGTAAAGCAAAAGATCAATAGCGCAAACAGTGGATGTGAACTGGTCACCATGTTCAATCAATCAAGCATTTGTAAAGCGCACTGTTCACCTGTGAGGGTCTCATGGCTCTGGGGGGGAGCAGAGGGCGCTGCTGCTGCTTGAACAATCAGGTCTTGAGGAGTCTCCTGAAGGTCAGTAGGTCCTGGGTCTGCCGTAGGTCGATGGGGAGGGTGTTTCCGGTCTTGGCGGTGAGGTGGGAGAATGATCTGTTCTTTGGATGTGTGGGACGGTGGCGAGGACGAGGTCGGTGGAGCGCAGATGGCGGTTTGGGGTGTTGAAGGTGAGTTGTGTGTTGAGGTATGCTGGTCCAGTGCTGTGTAGAGCCTTGTGAGCGTGGGTGAGAAGCTTGAAGGTGATCCTCTTGTTGACCGGGAGCCAGTGCAGGTCTATCAGGTGTTCTGTGATGTGGCTGCGGCTGTGGCGAGGGATGTGGAGGATGAGGCATGAGGAGACATTCTGTATGCGTTGGAGTCGCTTCTGGAGTTTGCCTGTGGTTCCCGCATAGAGGGCGATGCCGTAGACCAGTCTGCTGCTGACGAGGGCCTGGGTGACCGTCCTTCTGGTTTCGGTGGGGATCTATAGATCTTACGGAGCATGCGGAGGGTGTTAAAGTAGGAGGATGAGAGGGCGTTGACTTGCTGGTTCATTGATAGCGATGAGTCTAGGATGAATCCCAGGTTGCGTGCGTGGTTGGTGGGTGTTGGTGCGGCACCCAGTGTGGCCGGCCACCAGTAGTCATCCCAGGCGGAGGGGTTGAGTCAGAGGATGAGGACCTCCATCTTCTCCAAATTCAGCTTCAGGCGGCTGTTCTTCATCCATTCGGCGATGGGCTTCATTCCTTCGTGGAGGTTGGTTTTGGCATTGGTGGGGTCCTTGGTGAAGGAGTGGATCAGCTGAGTGTCGTCAGCATATGATATGATGTTGAGGTCGTGTGATCAGAAGATGTTGGCGAGCGGTGCCATGGAGACGTTGAAGAGTGTTGGGCTGAGTGATAATCCTTTGGGTATGTCGCAGCTGATCTTGGTGGCTTCTGAACAGAAGGGGGGAGTTGGACACTCTGTGTTCTACCGGTGTGGAAGGAGGTGGTCCAGTCCAGGGCTTTGCCGTGGATCCCTGCATTGTGGAGGCGTGTGCATAGAGTGTGGTGGCAGACGGTGTCAAAGGAGGCCGACAGGTCCAGGAGGAGGAGGGCCGCGGTTTCGCCATTGTCTAGCAGGGTCCTGATGTCGTCAGTGGTGGCGATGAGGGCGGTTTCGGTGCTGTGGTTGCTGCAGAATCCTGATTGGGACGAGTCCAGAGCATTGTTCTCTTCTAGGAAGTCTAGGAAGCGTGTCAGTTGCCTGTTGACAGTCTTCTCAATGACTTTCGCTGGGAACGGGAGCAAGGATATGGGTCTGAAGTTCTTGAGGTCCTTAAGGTCTGCTCTGTATTTCTTGAGTAAGGCGTTGATCTCGGCGTGCTTCCAGCTCTCCAGGATGGTGGTGGTCTTGAAGCAGGTGTTGATGATTTGCCGAAGGTGGGGTGCGAAGATGGTGCTTGCTTTGTTGAAGATGTGGTGCGGGCAGGGGTCGGACGGTGAGCCAGAGTGGACGTTGCTCATGGTTTTGATGGTGTCGTTGTCGTGGGTCAAGGAGGTCGGTGTGGCTGGGGGCTGTTGAATCTGAGGTGTCGTGGCTGCTGGGGGGTCTGGTTGTTTAAGCTGCCGTGGATGTCTGCGATCTTGCAGTGGAATAAGGTGGCTAGGGCGTTGCAAAGGTCTTGCAATGGTGGGATGTCATTGGAGTTGGAGCTGGGGTTGGAGAGTTCCTTCATGATGTTGAAGCGCTCTTTGCTGTTGCGTGCGTTGTTGTCGATACGTTCCTTGAAGGAGGTCCTTTTGGCGAGTCGGATGAGTTGATGGTGTCTGCTGATGGCGTTCTTGTGGGCTGTGTTGTTGTCTGGTGTCTGTTTGTGGTACCACTTCTTCTCAAGTCTTCTGCAGGCCTGCTTGGATGTCTGGAGGTTGGCAATTAACCAGGAGGCTTTTCTGTTAGTGCGTCTGTTGGAGGGTTTCTTGATCGGGGCAAGAGTGTTGGCCCAGTCGTCGATCCATTGCCTGAGGTTACGGGTGTCAGTGTCAGTGGAGTTGGTTGATGGGTTTCGGGCAAGGGCGGTGATTAGCTGGTCTTTGGTGATCTTGGTCCAGCTGCGGTGGGGGGTTAATTGAAGGTGGTGATGTGTGGTGGGTTTCTCGAAGGTGAAGTGGACGCAGCGGTGGTCGGGCAAGTGGTGTTCGGTGGTGTGGCTGAAGGCACCTTTGTTGCTGGTGGAAAAAACGGGGTCGAGCGTGTGTCCGGCGGTGTGGGTGGGGGTCGTGACAAGCTGTTTGAGTCCAATGTTGGTGAAGTGTTCGAGCAGGGTGGTGGATTCGTTGTCGTTGGTGTTCTCGAGGTTGAAGTTCAGGTCTCTGAGGAAAATGTAGTCCGTGGATACGAAGGCGTGTGTGTTGACAAGGTCGGCGATGGCATCACTGAACTGTGGCTGGAGCCCGGGGGGGTCAGTAGATGAGGGTTCCTCTGAGGGTGGTGTTTGGGTCGATGTAGATCTGGAAGTGCAGGTGTTCGGCGGCGCTGAGGGTGAGATCGGTGCTGGTCGAGATTCTGAGGGTGTTCCTGTGGAAGATGGTGATCCCTCCTCCTACTCCTTTGGTGTGGTCCCTGCAGGTGATTTTGTAGTCGTCCAGGATGGCAATGGCGATGTCGGGTGCTGAGGAGGGGTTCATCCAGGTCTCCGTCAGGAAGGCGACGTCTGGGGAGGATGAGTCGAGTAGGTCCCAGAGCTCGATGGCGTGCTTGTGTGCGGACCGGTGTTGAGTAGTATGCAACTGAGGGTTTTGCATCTTGTCCCGGTGGGTGCGCTGGTGGCATGGAGGCTGATGAAGCTGCAGTTCTGTCAGGAGAAGGGTCTGTGGGTGTGCTTCGGGCTGGCCTGGAAGCAGTTGGATGAGTGAGTGGAGGAAGTTGGCATCGTAGCAGCGTTGGGTGTCATGGGGGCTAGGGAATCTGGTGCTGGGAGCAGTCCAGGTGCCGACTGGCGCAGGCGGGCTTGCCTTTGCCACAGGGGAGGTGGGAGGGAGGAGCAGCTGGTAGGCAGGTGACGGGGCGAATGGGCAAGCGAGGGGGGAGGGCTGCAGGGGAGGCAGCGGCAGGGAAGGAAGGCTGGAGGGGTTACAGCACGAAATGGGCGGCAAAACACAATACAAAAGCGGAATAAAAATGCAAAATCCAAACAAAAATACAGTACAATGCAGAGTTCAACAGAATACAAAAGAAAAAGAAAACAGACTAGATTACAACAGGGTGAGACCACCCTCAGTTAGTGGCCATGCAACGGGTCAGAGCAAGCAACTGATACCTAAGGAGGAGGGCCTCGAACTCGCGCGGCAGCGAGCTCAAGGACATGGGCACAAGCAGGTGGAGTTGTGCGGCGTGGGGAGCCTGCCTGGAAGGGTCAAGGGTCGCTCTCTTCACCACCCAGCAGCCGCCATAATAAGGCGAGGTGGGAGGGAGGAGCAGGGGAGGCAGCGGCAGGGAAGGAAGGCTGAAGGGTGTTATGGAGCAAAACGGGCTGCAAAACAGAATTCAAAAGCGGAATTAAACTGCAAAATCCAAACAAAAATACAGTACAATGCAGAGTCCAACAGAATACAATAGAAAAAGACCAGATTACAACAGAGTGAGAGCACCCTCAGATAGTGGGCATGCAATGGGTCAGGGCGAGCAACCGATTCCTAAGTAGGCGGGCCTCAAACTCGCGGCACCAGCGAGGTCAGGGAGGTTAGGGACACGGGCACAAGAGGTGGAGCTGTGCGGCGTGGGGAGCAACCTGCCCGGAAGGGTCAAGGGTCGCTGTTGTTTGTGGTGGTGGTGGTGGTGTTTAATTGGCAATGCAGCCTGTCACACTTATACATTTTTGTACTTGTTAAGTTAGAGTCACAGAATACCAGGGATGTAACAGAAGCCCATAGAGCTGCTATGGAGCTGGGGGGGGGGACTTTTCAGGGCCCCCAACCCTTCAGGAGGTCCTCATTCAGCACAGGGCCAATGATATCTGTGTGATATGGGAGATTAAGGAGCCATGTTTCACATTCTGCTGGGGCAATTATTTTACAGTACATGCTGCAGAATACCTTTTGATTTACAGAAATTGCCGTTTTCATAAGGCCATCAATTCTTTCATACTATTCTGTTTTTCAGAACACAAGTACTTGAACTGCAGATCTATTCACTGACTTGTAAACAACAGCTTTGTAAGCAGAGAACAAAATGAACCCAATGCTCTGGATAGTATTCACAGTGGGTATAGAATTGAAAAGACCATGCACGCTCTGTGGTCGTCTTATCCAAACTCTTACCAGCCTGTTCTTTTTTCCAGACACTTACCTGCCAGTTCACTATAACTTTGCAGGGTTTTGTTTTCCATTTCATTTTACTTTTACTACTGGAAGCCCTGTGGGTGCCTGCTCAACTGCATGGAGATTTGTAAAGAGCAGAATCCTTTATCTCTTCGTCTGTCAAACATACCTTCATAAAACAATGGAAGGACTTGATTTGTAGAAGTACTGTGAGATAGGGACCATGCGGTTTGTGTCATTTTCTTGCTTTAGTCACTGAAGGACAAAAAGGTGAAAGAAAAAAATACAGGTATTCATCACAGGATGAAAAACTGGTGGAATAAGTCTTAAGAATCCACTCTTGGATGAAACGCTCAGTGGTTCCTCCATTTTTGAGGACAAACTAGGGGACATATTTACAAGCCCCTAATGCCGCCGGATGGTCACTTTTTCTGATGCTCTGGTGGCTTTGCTCTCTACCCCATATTTACAAGGTAGCGTTAAGCCACTTAACGTGGATTAACACCACCTTGTAAATATGCCCCTTACTGCAGCTGTCCACTGCGCAAAGAGGCGGGAAATGGGTGTTGCTGTGTACGTTTCACCGCAACACCCATTTCTTTTTGACACTGCCCCAGATTTACAAGTTTGGGGCAGCGCCAAAAACTAAGACCTGGTAAAACCTGGTTTTAGGATGGAGATATGAAGATAAATTATTAATTTCCTCCTATTTTGCTCTATATGTGCTGAATTTTGCAGCACACATAGAAACAAAAAATCGCCTTTAAAGATTGTTTACGTGCAGTAAGGTGTCCCTTCCTACACTTAATGACCGAACACTGATTTAATCCCCATTAAAGGTTAAATTGCAGTGTCATACCCCATTTTATTTTACCAAACTAGGAGCTAAATAAAATTGTTGAGGCCCACTAGCACGGTATTTTTAATCACTCACACCCACTCTACCACTATCTCACTTACACCACACATAGTCTTTCACAACCAAGTGCTCCAATGTAATTCGCAAGTCGTAGCACGCCCCTTATCGTAGAGAACTGGGATGGCCCCAATGATGAAGCATGTCACCGTGTGGAAACCCCGGTGAGTGAGGGGACACTAGAAAAAGAAATTTTTCTTTCTCTTTGGTCTATTCAGATAAAATCTGATCAGTGACCAACACACAAGCTAGGTCTCTGAATCCAGTACTTTGGATTCCTACAGTTATGTTACTTGGTTAGGAGGCCGACCTAGTCTTTGGTTTCCTCCATCTCCCTCCCCCCATTGTTTCCTTCCTACACATAAACAATCGCCCCTGCAGCACAGGCAGCCTTGCAACATGGAGTAAGGGTGCCTGCCCTGGCGCTAAGCAACTTTGTAGCGCTAGGCTAAATGCAGGAGTGTGCATTATGTTTTTAAATACGCCGCATCCCTGCGTTTTGGAAATGTCAGAGCGCGGCATTGCGAAATTTGGCGTTACACCGCACTCTGACATTTTCTTGTACATATCCTCCTTGGTTATGGTGGGTTTATGTTTGAGTACACTGGGACTATCCAGGCTTAATGGATGTCCAGAGAGCACCTGAGTTTAAGGACGTTCTAAGGCAATAACCACTTAACTTTATAGTATAGTCCAAAGGTTCACAGGGTTAACCAATACGTGAATCAGATGGGTGTGCCCTAAAATGAGCCACTATTTGGAAAACAAAGCTGTAGGGCTGGTGTGATAGGTGAAGATCATGTGTAAATCCAAAATCAGGGACTGCGGCAAATATTGTTAAAAAAAACAGGTGACAGGTGATGATCTTGAAGTCTGAATTGTAACCGATACAGGGGCCCCAGGGAAAACAAATTACAGAAAAAGCAGCGGGCAACATAGCAACAGAGGAGATGACAACACGCCTGCACAAAAGAGAGACAGAAGTGTTGCAGTCTAACGAGACACAGGTAGAATGCTTTAAATAGCACCAGCAAGGCTATAAGAGAGGAAGGAGGAGAAGCTGATAGCTGCCATCTTTCAGCATTTAAGAATGGCATCTTTGTTTTCTAACAGTATGGGATTGTAAAGTTGACATAGTGGGAAGCAGCAGAGATTAGGTAATGACTCCCTACTGCCAACAGGGCCACATTGTTATGCATGTGCAGAGCCTTCACTGCTGCAACAGTTACCTATCACCAAGTCCAACTCTGGGGCATATTTATGAGCTCCTATTGCCACCACAAAGTCACTTTTCAGGTTGTTGTAGTGGCGATAGGGGCTTCGCCTTGTTTACAAGGCAGTGTTAAGCCACTTAACGTGGCTTTACTCTGCCTTGTAAATAAGGCACCTTTTCACAATATGATTAGCGTGAAAAGGGAGGGCAATAGGTGTTGCAGTGAGCGTTCCACTGCAACACCCATTGATTTTGACGCTGATGCATATTTACGAGGGCAGCATATGGGGCGGTGCCAAAATTAAGACCAGGGAAAACCTGGTCTTAAACAGGCGCAATGACAAGAAATGTTATATTTCTCCTCGGTTTTGCTGTACATAAATAATCCCTCCCCTTTTGTGGCGGAAGGTCAATCCCCTCAACGCAGGCACCCTTGCACTATTGGTGTAAGGTGCCTGCGTTGGAGCTAGGCACCTAAATTTAGCGGCAGCGCAGGGGGAAACGCAGGGCTAAACCATAATCTTGTAAATATGGCATAGCCCTGTGTTTCTAAAGTGTGGGAGCGTGTCGTTAGACTTCTTGGCTTAATGACACACTTCGTCACTTTCTTGTAAATATGCCCCTAAGTGTCAATTGAATGAAATCATTTCCCAGTGGCCAGGTGTCATACAGTGTGAGCACAAACATGACAGAAACCACGCGCTATCTTAGTATGAGCGCTGTCAGACCAGTGAAACCCAATGTGCATTCTAGTGAAGGTTCACACATAGAATATAGGTATTTCTGGGGTGATACCTTGTACTTCCTTGATAAAAGTCCGACATTTATTTGGTAGGTAGTACCACAATTTCCTAGTTGGTCACTTTGACACTGTGGAATTATGGTAACCCACAGTTACCATAATTCCTAGCGAAAAGGACATAGTGGGTCAAATATACGAGTAATGCCCTAAAAATATTTTGCCCCAAATTTGGAAATAGAAGAATACAAATTATTTCCATTTTAATAGTTTTGACACAGAATTATAGATCAAAAGTCTAGACCTGGCAGAGTATCGATTTCGAGACCTTCATTGTGTGTCTCTGTTTCCAGTCAAGGCAAAATAGGAAGCCTTGCATTGTGTTAGCTTTGGTAAATAATCCCTATTAGAGTTTATTACCTCTGATGGATCCTTCCTTTGCCTCCCGCGCTGTAACAATTAGGTCAAGATGCAGCAGACAATCTATTTTGGCATTTGGAGCGCAAACACAAATAGGATTGCTCATCCTATTTTGGTCCTGCTCAGACAATTGCAAGTAGGCTCTTTTCTAGGGGTTAACATATCTGAAGTTCAATTCTTTTAGTTACTTTTAAAGACGAAAACTGAGTTTCTTCCTAGCTGCATACGTCTTTTAGGTCCTGGCTTTCTTTTGTGTGCCTGAACTAGTATTTGTATGTGTAATGGTGTAAATCTTTATAACTAACATGACAGTGCATATATCTATCTTGCCAATCTGGACAGTATGTAGGCTCTCCGGGGGATTCAATTAATAATTGACAGGAAGAATCATACTATTGTAGTAGTTTGTTGATTTTCTTGTCATCTATGAAAACCCTACATTATAGCGCCCGAATCGTTGTATAAATTGTGCAGTATTCAAGTACTGGCATACATGTGTGAACAGACCAAAGCAGCTGGACACTAATGGGTGATATGATTTTGTTTCCCTCATTTATCCTTCTTTTAGGACTGCAAATACAATGAGACACATGTTTATCAGCAGCTATCAGTCCTGAAAAAGGGAATTTGCTAAAGATTGAGGCGTAGCGATTGCATCAGGAATGCAAGAATTTGGCTGCTTGCAGAAGTTTCTGACGTACACTTAATCAACAAATTTGCATCATCTGCACACTTTGCTCCTAAAGTCTCTATGCAGCCTACTGTGGGGGAGGTCACTTGGAAGGAAGAAGAGAAGTGGTATCAGGCTGGAAGCTCTTTTTATTCCTGTCAGAAACTGGGTTATTAATCTAGGAAGGAGTGACCCCCACCAATTTAGCAAGCACAATCTGGTTAGGGCACAACACATTTCAGAAAGAAACTCTGCTAAACCCTTGGGAGTTGTGGAACAAAATGAAAGCAATCCCCAGAGACTTCAATCAATCAATCAGTCATTTGAAGAGCGCACTACATACCAGCGAGGGTCTCAAGTTGCTGGGAGGGGGTGGGAGGGTGCTACTGGTCAACCAGCCAGGTCTTGAGTAGACTCCTGAAGGTCAGCAGGTCTTGGATCTGTCGTAGGCTCAGTGGGTGGGTGTTCCAGGTCTTGGCGGCGAGGTGGGAGAAGAGACTTGCATGCTCAGTGGAAGCAGTAGCAACAATTGTAAAGTAAAGCACAACATAAAAAGGTGTCCAAACCAATTTAGAAAAACAGAAAAGATATGTTGTGTAGTTTCCACCTCAAGATAGGAACTGTGCATGAGTGGACAGCATATATGTTGGGATGGTGCCAGATTGATTCTAAGCACCCCCCACATGATATGGTGTCCTATAGACCAGCTAGCCTTCACTGCCACCATAAGCCCCTCTAAACCTAGTTGGGTAACAAATGGTTCCTGGCAACCACTAAAGAGGACAACCCTGGTCCCAGAGGAAGCGTAGTAACAGATCTAGAATCATTTTGCTCAGTACTCATGTGAAATAGACAAGAAATATACAAAGGGATGCTTCAATATTTTATTGAACCAGCGTGATTCTTGTATAGAAAATATGTGCTTCAATGATCAATAGACAGAAACAAATGAAAGTTACTAATAGCACCAGAAAGGTGAACAGAATAAAAAGTTCCACCATGGTGGTCAAATTTTGTATATATGCAGGCATAAAATACAATATAGAGAATGTCTCGTACTCCTACTATGCAGTCCCTAACCTAAGTGTCTAGGCCTAATATGGGTATGTACAGCCAAGAATCCCCATACTGGATGATCCAACCCTGGTTACCTGATGGGAAACAATGTAAGTCCCAGTCTTAGTCACAAGCTGGACACCCGTGCAGGAAGAAGTCAGCAAGCTGCTGGACCAAAGCTTTAGCAAGGAGAGACCTTGCCAATATCAGCTCAGCACTAAACCCCGGAAATGCTTGTTTATTTATAATGGAAAGCATCCCTGCGTGTCCAGTGCAAGCCAGCATAGTTTTGGTCTACAGATAGCCATGCCATCCCATGGATTAAAAATAGAACAACATTTGCACAATGTGAGTCGAGACCTTATACGTGATGTCAAGATAATGTTGGGCAAAGCATAATTTGTAAGCGAAGCAGTTTCACAGAAACTAATCCAACATTGTCAAGCATGCATAACGTGTGTGAAAGCTTATTAGTGAAAGGAAAGGCAACCTAAGAAAACACAAAATGTGTGCATGATAAAAGATGGCGTTACTTTCGGGTGGGCCTACCTAAAACAATAACAGATGTACTGAGCAGAAAGGCACCAGGTTCATTCCAATGGGTTAAAGATAATAGGAAATATGAATGTAAAAAAAAGGTAAGCAAAAATTACCTTGAAAAAATAAAGAGCAATTGAAAAAAAAGGTTTTGTGGTTGACCAAGACCTACGCACAATTTCAGGCCAACTTCAAAGGAGCAGAAGTCATATACATGAAGTAGGTCATCTCAATCAAAGTTTTTACCTTTCACCTCTTTCAGTCTCTGAAATAGAAGTAAAAAAGTTTGAGTGGGTATGGTCCAAGGCTATGACCAGCGAGGTACACTAAATTCTAGGAGTGAGACAAAGTCAGATTTTGTGAACTCTGAGGGTGCTTCCTTGGTCAGATTGCTTTACCACCTTGACTCTGCTTATGGGCACTATTTTGAAAGTCAAATCCTCCAAGGGAAGAGGCTTGAAAGGTATAGCAGGACAGGACTCCACGAGGCATGATACTTTTCATGCAAGGTCCTGCTGAACCATTTTTCAGTGCAAACATAAGGAGATGTTGAACGGAGCACTAAAACTTTTCAGACATTTAAACCCAGTCACAGATCTGGGTTGAATCCATCTTCGTTCTTTAGCTCACTTCGCCACCCCAGTTCAGATCCAGTCAAATTCAAATCAGTCTTGACCCTGTTCCTCATGGGAATAGCCCGGCCCGATCGGCCAAGCCAGGTCTTCCCTGAATTACAAACAAGCATCCTGGGACCGGTTTCCGGGTAACACCCCTCATCAGCCAGGCTAGCTTGAATCCAGTGGAAAAGTGAGTAAGGGACCCACATCTGGGCAAATCCTTCCAACTAAGGGTGAACAAAGCAAACACAAGTAGATGATGGATGGAGCGCTGAGATTTTTCTGAAACTCACCCCCACTCACATATCTTGGTTGAATCCTTCATTATTCGTAAGCTCACTTGGCCACCCCAGTTCAGACCCAGCCATATGCAAATCAGTCTGAGCTCTTTATTTCATGGGAACAGTACAACCCAAATTACAAAGTCAGGTGTTCCCTGGACTGGAAACAAGCATACTGGGACTGGTTTCGAGGTAGCACCCCTCATCAGACATGCTAGCTTGAATCTAGTGGCAAAATGAGCAAGGGACCAACATCTGGGCATAGCCTTCCAACTTACGGTGAACAAAGCAAACACAAGGAGATGATGAACGGAGCCCTGAAACTTTTCAAACACTCACCCCCAGTCACAGATCTGGGTTGAATCCGTCATCGTTCTTTAGCTCACTTCGCCACCCCAGTTCAGACCCAGTGTTAGAAATGAGGGTTTCTAGTTGGCATAGGTAGGTACCTCTGTCCAAATAGGGACCCTTGCTTCTAGTCAGGGTAAGGGGGATACACACTTTAGATAACACCTGCTCACTGACTCGGTAGCTTGGCACGAGCAGACAGACTTACCCCAAAGGCAAAGTGAAAAGTATTTGCACTCAAAAAACAATGTAATGGCGTGATAACACCACAAATGGACATCATATCAGTTTAGAAAAAGAAATTATCTTTATATAAACTCAATAAGAGCAAAACAACAAAAATACAACTTACATGTGAGAGGAATATGACTGTAAAAAGGTTTCAAACAACTTGACCCATAGACAACAATGGATGCATGATTTCTTTTGAAGTACTTGTAATTGCGACAAAATTCACAAGGCCAAACAGCCGCAGAGATGGGAAGTGTCAAAAAACAAAGAGATGCATCAGTTCTTGAGACCATGGTGAGGTGATGCGACAGTTCTGCTGCATGCAGGAGAAGTAATGCATTCAATCTGGTCTGTAGGGGGAAGTGATGCGTCGATTCCGTGACAGGTCTGATCTGGGGGTGATGCATCGGGAAAACTTGCAGCACAGGTACGATGCGTGGTAAACCGGGATGCATTGGCGATCGGTGCGGCATCGAGGTGTACTGCGTCGGTTTCTTCTGCTGCGATCCCTCAATGGGTTGGTTCTTGCAGTGGCGACAGGCTTTGTGTTGGTTTCGGCAGTGGCGCAGCGATATATGGAGATTCTTCTCGCACAACGGTGCTTGGTCAGAAAAAACTGCCGCATGAAGAGCGATGCGTCAATCTTCTTGCAGTTATGTTGCTTTTGCAGCTCCAAATAGCAGGAACAACCTCCAGAGGCCCAACACAGTCAAAGGCACCTCTTGGCAGGTCATAAATCCCATCAAGGAAGATCAGGGGAGCTGGGGGTGAAGTCTTTGTGTCCCTGAGACTTCAAAACAGGAGGCAAGCTCTACTCAAGCCCTTGTATATCTTCCTCAAGCAGAGGGACACAGCACACAGCATAGACCTTTCCTTGGCAGAAAGAGCTACTGCAGGCCAACCGCAGACAGCACACAGCAAAGGGGCAGTACTCCTCTTCCAGTTTCCCCAGCTCTTCTCCTTGGCAAAGGTTCCTCTTGAGTCCAGAAGTAGTCTAAAGTTCTGGGGTTTTAGGCCTAATACTTATACCCCAAAATGTCTTTGTTCTCTTTGTGCAAGGTTCTCCGAGCCCAGTCCAAAGAAGTTCTGTAGTGACTGTTGCAGTATGACCACAGGGGGTGGAGCATTGTGAAAGGGAGGCCGGCCCTATTCAGGTGCAAGGAAATTTCCTACCACTACTCTAAATGCAGCCAAGCCCCATTCAGCTCAGCTTTGAGTAATCCAGGAAGTGCCAGGCCCACCTCAACCGCCCAGTGGCTGTCTACACTGAATGCACATTCCCAAGCCCCTGGCACTTAAAAACCAGATGGTCAATACAAAAACAGGCAGAGGCACATAGAATGGTTAAACAAGAAAAGGCCTACTTTCTAAAAGTGGCAATTTAAAACACGAAATGTAAAAAACGTCTTTATCAGGAGATGTGTTATTAAATTCTGAGTTCAGAGAGCCTAAACTGTATTTCTCTATTTTATACCAATGGGGAGTTATACCTGTAAGATGTAACAAAGCATTTACCCTTCTATCTAATGGGGCAAGATAGCCTTTCAATAGTAAAAAAACAAAATGAGCAGTATTTCACTATCAGGACATGCCACACACACCGGTACATATCCTGCTTTTCACATACACTGCACTCTGCCCAGGGGGGTACCTTGGGCCTACCATAGGGTGCTGTACATGTACGAAAAGGGAAGTGTAGGGCCTGGCAAGTGGGTACACTTGCCAAGTTGACATGGCAGATTAAAACTGCGCACAGGCACTGCAGTGGCTGGTCTGAGATGCCATTTTAGGGCTACTCATGTGGGTGGCACAATCAGTGCTGCAGGCCCTCTAGCAGTATTTGATGTACAGGCCCTGGCACTCTTGAGTGCACTGTACAAGGGACTT
Source organism: Lissotriton helveticus (assembly GCF_964261635.1). Lineage (NCBI taxonomy): Eukaryota > Metazoa > Chordata > Amphibia > Caudata > Salamandridae > Lissotriton > Lissotriton helveticus. The sequence continues at coordinate 193,877,247 of NC_136072.1, forward strand.
AACAGTAAACCAAATATGCCAATCAGTGAATCAATTGTAAAAACAATTTACCCAGGAAGCACTTGCACTTTGACACTGATCAGCATTGGCAAAGTGCCCAAGGTATCTAAGCCAGCAAAAACTAAATCCAGTACAGCATCAAAGATACAGGAGGTAGAGGCAAAACCTCAGAGGAAACCGCGCCAAAGATGCCAAGTCAAACACCCAGCCATATGCAAATCAATCTTGACCCTGTTCCTCGGGGGAACTGTCTAGCCCAAACTGCTAAGCCAGGTCTTCCCTGGACCAGTAACAAGCATCCTGGGACCATTTTTCTGGGTTGAATCCATCATAGTTCTTTAGCTCACTTCACCAACCCAGTTCAGACCCAGTCATATGCAAATCAGTCTTGACCCTGTTCCTCATGGGAACAGTCCAGCCCGAACTGCCAAGCCAGGTCTTCCCTGGACTGGAACCAAGCATCCTGGGATCGGTTTCGGGGTACCACCCCTCATCAGCCAGGCTAGCTTGAATCCAGTGTCAAAGTGAGCAAGGGACTCACATCTGGGCATACCCGGCCAACTTAGGGCGAACAAAGCAAACACAAGAATATGGCTTAGCAGTTCAGGCTGGACTGTTACCATGAAGCACAGTGTAAAGACTGATTTGCATATGGCTGGGTCTAAACTGGGGTGGCATGGTGAGAAAAAGAACAATAGATTTAACCCAGATCTATTGACTGGGGTTGAATGTTTGATTTGCTCTGCATTCTTTCCATCATCTGTGTGTCTTTTGCTTTCTCAAACCCAGTTTCAGGGCACCAAAAAAGTGTGAGTGGGAAGAACCTTGTTGTTTTATTAGCCTAAGATGTGACCTTCTTAGGAATGCCTCAGCCCAGTGTGACTGTCCTCTACAGGAAGGAAAAAAGTCTCCAACTGCAGAAACGTTCCTTCTGGTCAGTCCTGCAGCCCCTACCTCTCCAGGGCAGGCATCTAGTCACCAGGTCTCTGTCCAGCCATGTCTTCTGCAGGGTTGAAACTTCTGTGGTCAGGTGAACCCCCTTAGAAGCAGCAGTACTTCTACTTTTTGTATCCCTGAAACAGGAAAACAGAAGGCAGCCACTTGACACTTGGGGAGCAGTCCTTGAGTTTTTGTGTGAGACCTCCATCATGGCCTTCTTCTTCAGGTGAGGGCTTTCCAGATCGTGGAATGTTTTAGGAGGTAGTTGAGGTGGCAGGTTTATCCTTCTTTCCAAGCAGTAATTGTGATTTGAGACGTTCTGCCACCAAATCCTAGCTATTTTCTTGCAGTACCCCACTTCTTTTTGTACCATTTCCTCTTTACCTTACTATAAATGTACCCAGGTTCTTCTGTTTCAATATGTAGATCACATCTGTCACTAGGCAGGCCTGTCTTCAGCTCTTTAGCCACACCCCTATTTAGATGAGCTCTAATCCCACCTGAAAGCGTTCAAACAGGCTCTCTCCCTCACTATGACTAGAGCATGGCTGTCTAGGAAGTTCCAGTGAATTAATAGGAGAAGCACTTCCTTCCATCTCCAAGTCAAAAGAGGAAATGTCAAAAGAAGTGCTGAGCCTTTCCTTTGTTCTGTCAAGTGCTCCTGTCCACTCCCAGATAGTTAATCCCTACTAAATCATCTGCAGATAAGATAATCCTGTTCTTCCAAAACTCAGAGACAGGTGATTGTCTTCAGAGTCATGATGTTCAATTAGAGAGCCAAGGATGTTTATTCCAGCACTAAATTTATTATGAGTGGCAAACTTGTTTTTAAGCAGTTCTGGCTCAGACAGCCCAAAAGTAGAATTTTATAATTTTACTTTTCCACTTAACTTATCTAAGTTCAAAATTAAATCAGATTTTGAAATTGATGTAAGAAATAACTTTGAAGGAACTTGCTAGTCCTTTTCTAGACAGAGATGCAAATTTGAATGTTTTACTCACACCTAAACGTGTCCTATGAATAATGTACCTCAACTTACACAGTGGAATAGGTTTGGTGTCACAGTCAATCTAAGGGCACACATTTTTAGCATAGAGTGTGCCACTTTATTACATCGTAGGTGCCTGGCATTGCTTAAAAGGTACTCATTAAGAGGACTTATTGATACATAAAATTAAGGCAAAGTAGCCCTTCCTTGCCATGTGCACTGCCCTTAAACTACATGCCTATACAGACCACAGTGATGCTTCAGGCAGACATATATTTTTGTCATGTATGTGGTAGCTGTAAAATATACACTGCATTGACATGTAACTCCTGTACCATTGCTGCATTTTCTGTGTCATGTACTATGACCTTTCACGAAAGGTAAATAGACTTATTGGATGAAACAAATGTGAACAGCATCTTTAGGGCCATAGCACACATTCTGAGGCATTACATAACAGTGTCACAGTGCACAAACTCCTAATGCCACCTAAAATATGGCCCAGAAAAATCTATACTTTAAGTGATTTTTCCAAACAGAGTGACTTAAGGGTTGCTGTTCTCCATTGAATACCTATGCTTTGTTCATTGCAAACCAATGTTTTGTTATATATTATATGTTTTACAAGCATAATAATATTTGAGTGGTGCAACTCTCACAATGATTAATTGATTTTGCAGGGTTAGGAAGACACACATAGCCACAAACAACAATATAAGTATACAAAGGGTAGTAACCAAACCTTGGCACCATTTACTGAACACACCATCAACATTTTGATCCATGAGGCAAAAATGCAAAAGTTCTGGCTAGAGTTAGTGTTCTGTTCCTAAATCATTGACCAATAACAATCCATAGCAGATAATTATGAATTGTAAATATTATCTAACACAGTAAGGGAAAATTCCAGCTTGTGTGCAAGAATTTCTTCTAATTGAAGAAAGTTCATCATATGTTTCCAAGCTTAGTACAGCTTAGTAAAGATAAGTGAATTTTTAGTTGAAGCTGCAGGATCTATGTATCAGGGTGTCAATGTATTAAATCATTTTGCAGTCATAAACCCTGAGCATCTCACAATTATATTATTTGCAACCACAAAATCAGTGTGCAATGTACTGACCCCCCCCCCCTTGGCAATTCAGAAATCAATTTAAATTGCAAAAAGGCTTATGCAACTCACCTAGGAGGAGCATACAAAAATTTCACAAAATCATTTGCTACAGCTTCTGCTTTAAGAACTGAGTTTGCTGACCTGGTAGGGGGAGGCATGGCAGTGGTACAGATGTCCACTGCCTGCTCCCCTTGATGTCTTTCCAAAGGGGAAACATTTCTTTAAAAGCAGCACCAACTCCTCTAATGCTGACTTTTCAGAATGTGAACGCAGATAAATGAAAATCACAAATGGTATCATGTTCAATTAGTAACCTTATGTAGGTCTTTCAGTGATCCCCTGCAAATTAATATTTTGTATGTGACATATTAGTACATAAGCTGTATCGCAAAATTACTGCAAGGTTGCATAAAGTAGCTGTGCAGTTTGCACCCAGTATTTGCAGTCTGCCTGTTAGCACATCTGGCCCCTAATCATGTGAGTTGGAGGAGTAGCTAACCAAGTTTAAATTCTGAAACACCAGAACAGAGAAGGGTCAAGGCACACAAGTCCTGCACTCATTGATACTGAGTGACTGTGGTGATAGATTATTATCTACAACACGGCGCAATGAACCAGAGATGTGACCCACCTATGCCTCTATGTGGGGAAAAGAAAACCCCAAACTAAAACCACACAAATTGGTTCAGCACTCTATTTCACAATTAGATAAACAAGTAGCATATGTTGTAATCCATAGTCCACAAATAGAGAAATCAAAGTAAAATCTTCTTAATAAATCATTGTACAAGTCATTCTTCCTTCAAAAATATATTCTCAATTCATAAGTTGTTCTTAAAAACACAGTATGCAATTGATAGCCGATGCGTTTCGTCCCCCTGGCACTTCTTCAAGGCTTAGCATGCAAATAATGTTTCCCACATGTTAAGGGAGAGATTGCTTGCTGCCGCAATAAGAAAACAAACAAAGGTGTTGGGGGGATAGGTGGAGAAGAAGAGGTAAATGTTAAGGGAAACAAAATGAAGAGTGCGAGATTAACAGATACATGTTAATAAATGAAACAAACGCATTAATATACTATGTGTAAACATGATAGGGACATTAAGTCAGATCAACAATTTAAATAAAGAAAGGGCTCCAAGAAAAGATGCTTCTCCTCTTCCTAATGCCCTGATCCTTATTTACTTGCACTGGACAATAATTACTTTTATAAGGTTGAACTCAATTGAGGAAACTTCACAAGGAGCTCAGTTAGATCACAAACGTCAACATGAAGAACTCTTGCTGGCTGCATGAATGGCCATGCTGCAATCATAGCAATGCCTTCTTCTAGGGTGCTATAGAGAGGTGTGGCTCACTGGTTAGAGGCGGCAGACCCGAAAGCAGAGAACAGCCCGGGACCAGGGTTCAATTCCCGACGCGGCAGGGTCGTGGACCAGGGTCAGCGGACTTGACAATTCTCGCCTCGGTGCCTACTCTAACCAGGGATCATACTCGGCAACTCTGGGCATTAAGCTTGCCTCATCTCTACAACGGCCCCCCACAGACGTCTGGGATGCCTGGTTTCACCTTGGAGATACCCAGAAGGGACCATCTCACAGGTAAAGCCAGGACGGGCTCCCCAGCGGTCTTCAGCGCCGGGACGCTCAAGGGCATCTGTGCGCTTTACAAGTCCAACACATTTACATTTACATAAGTTGCAATCTATGAAGCCTATGAGTACAGATGGATATGGTCCAGTAGTCAGTCAGTCAAATCACTTTATTTGATTCTTACTCAAAAAGATCATAAAAGCACAAAGCATACAAAACAAAGACATTCATGGTTATACAAAGTATTAAAATAACCTGTTAAAACCATTCATTAAAAACAGAATAAAAACTTATAATTCATTCCCTGTTATTATGCAGTCTCCTGGTCTTCCAAGAAAGGTATAAAAAAGGCGCAACACAATTACAAACAAAGTGATCAGACAATGAATGTAAAAAGAACATCACTGTGCCTAAAGTTCTATTTGTGCATAATTGGCAATATGAATCTTTTCCGATGATTCGAATAAAACTTACACGCAAAAAAATGTGCAAATTAGATTGTGTAGACACGCCATTGCATGGACAAGGCGGGAGCTCGTATAAGGCGAAGATTCCCAATGGATAAGCCAACATACAGGGGATAAAATTTAGGCGAAACCTAAGTAAAATAAATCAGTGGCATTGATTTATCGCAGAGAGTAAATATGGGGCTATACCTTCGTTGGTAATCGGTCCCTCTAGGTAAGATTTCCTGAGTGTTTTAAGCTGTTGGTTTTCAATCTTTCTTTCACCATTAGATTTAAAAATCGTGTTTTAAGCTCCTTTTTAGAGATGGTAGAACATTTACTTGGTGTTTCAAATATATGTACTGAACGTACATACATAATATGTACTAAACCTACATACATAATCCAAGGAATCCTATATGATTGTTTCAAAGAAAGAATATCTTCAATAAACTTATGAGTAAGGTTAACAGATTCCCTTTTCCAAATGGAGTGCCATAGGAAAATTCGAGATAGGCTAATCAGGTCAGATATGTATGGGACATTCAGTTCTAGATGACAGATACAATTTGATCAGCTTAAGGGGAGACCTACTAGGGTTTTCCAAAAGGTGGCTTCAATAACCTGGAGAGCTGAAGGGTTAGAATATCCCCAGATACCCGCCCGTAAGTTGCTACAGAGGTGGGTTTGGCGGTAAGCACTTTTTAACCCATGTCTAAAGGTTTCGCACCCAACTTTTTGATAATGGAGTACAGGGCAATAATACTTTTTTCTAAAATTAGGCCCCTGGTAGTTATCAAATGTGACCAATTTAACAGTCTATCAAAGGTCACTCCTAAGTATGAAAAAGTGTCTGTCTGTGCCTCCTAATCCCTATGATCAGTAATCAGACTAAAAGACATGGCCTCATTAGTTTTTAAATCCAATTTGTGCATGTAATTCACATATATCTCTAAAGGGTCTGAAGGGCTAGCACAGTGCGGGCTATGAGGACCACGTCATCTGTATAGAGAAGTATGGGAATGCGCACCTGGTTCATCTAATGTAGCAAGGTAGCCTCCACCCTATTAGTGTAGATTGAAAAGAGAAATAGGGAGGGATTGCACCTCTGTCAGACCCCCCCCCCATTTATAGGGAACCACCTGGGGCACTCTCCCTGCTTCCCATAGCAGACGCAGGCCTTAGAATATAGCTGCCTAACAAAAAGAATAACTGCCTCATAAATCCCCATCTCCTTCATTATCTTCCATAGATAGCGGTGGGCAACGCTGTCAAATGCTGCAGATAAATCCATAAATGCCAAGTAAAGCTTGCTTAGCTTGGGTATACTTGGCAGTAAGCAAACTTAAATTGAGGCATTGGTCCTAAGTGCCTTTCCTATTTTTGAAACCGTATTGGACTGGAATCAGGGCATTATTATGGGTGGCCCATTCCTCCAATCTATTCAGTAGGACTCGGCCCATGAGTTTGGCGAACCTAGCCAAAACTGAGATTGGCCTATCATTTTTTGCCTCAGATTTAGCTCCCTTTTTATGAATGGGAATTAAAATAGATTTCGACCACAAATCTGGTGGGCCCACACAGGCAACCACATTAAAAACATTTGTCAATACCGGGCCCAAAGATCCGGCTGCTCAGAAAACAAATCTACTACGGTACCGTCTGGGCCGGGAGCTCTATTGCTAGAACGTTGCATAAAAGCTTCCCTGATCTCAAGATAGTTAAAAAAAGAGGATCGATTTTTTTGAATAACGTATTGTGTTTCTGCAGTGAATGCCCTCCGTCACTGGTGTGATCAAATATTTTGATAAAATGGGTGAGGAATCTTTATCCACGTGAGAATTTAGGTTTGAATCTGTGGGTCCTTTTAAGAAGGGGGCATTTATTACCATCCAAAAATAGAGTTATTTGTGATGAAGCCCTGATGAAGTTGATCCCATGCTCCCTCCTTCAATATTTGTAATCTGCCCTTCATAGCTTCTTTATACTGATGGCGGAAGAGCTTAACTTGAACTACGTCTTTTGAGATAGTCCGAAGTGCCTTATGTAGGTCTGATAGAGATCTAGTACAGGCTTGATCAAACCATCTAGGGCTGCAGGTTTGACAATGGGGCCGTTCTTGGTTAGATTGTTTTTTATCTTGCCTAGTATTGATTTAAAGGCAGACATTACCTTGGTTGGGTTACAATTTGGTTCTAGACAGGTCATATTTTTGTTATGTCTGTTTGCAACAACCATGGGGACAAATTTATCTTTATCAATTGTGGCCAGTTTAAGAATAATCCAATTTTTCCTTATTATGTTGAGTTTCACGTGTTTCGTCTGCTTGGCGTATAGATAGCAACGTGATAGCTAAAATTAAGAAACTTAATTTGAATGTCAGAAATAGTATTACTGAGAGATTCAGAAGGTATCATGTAATCAATGGTTGAACCCTGGTGGATGGTACCAAATGTCTTTTGAAGCAAGCCTGTACTCATGTTGATGGGGTTTTTATTTCCAAATCTTTAGTAATTAGAAATCTGTTCAATGTATCACCAGGAGGGTTATGGGCAAAATGAGGGATAATCTCACCTACCTCATCAGTTAATCCACATGCTGCTTCATTTAAAAAAACTATGCACATTAAAATTGCACAGCCATAAAATGCAGGGTATCTGCTTAAGAGTATTAAAAAGTGCTTTCATTTTTCCTTCCAATAAACAACCTTCTTTATTTCACCCGTAAAGTTATTATTAAAATAGTTGATTAGGAGCACAGTATTACCTCCTGGGCCTTTAAGATGTAATAAATTGTAGTATGGGAAATCATTGTAGGAGGACTAACCTTCTAATCTAAGAGTATTTTTATCAAGGTCAAAATCCCTCCCCTAGCGCGACCCGATTTTGACAGAAAGGCAGGAGTATAAAAGCAATAGTAACCATCTAAGTGGATAGGACCAGTTTCCCATGTTTCTTGCAAACATCAAAACGTAAGTGGTAATGATATTTATCCATTCGTGATAAGACAGTTTAGAACCCAATCTTGCAATATTCCAAGCAATTAATTTAATCTGATCATGTATTTCCATACTATTTAAAGAATGGTCTGACCCTTCTATGTCACAGCTGGTTAAAGGATAGGGATCCTCCCATTCACCCTCTGACAATCACAGACTTCAAGATCTGCCAATGCAGTGAATTGGTTGCAAATTGGGAGAGTGTTAGTAACTTGTATCAAGGGGGATATTGAATCTCTGGGTGAGGAAGACTAGAAAGAACTTCAGGGCCCTGACCCAAGGAGTTAGGCTTTACTGTTTGTAAAAAAAAAGCCTAATGGCAATGTGAACATCGGTGTTTCCAATGATGGCCCTTTGGGTAGTGATCTTAACATATGCTGAACAATAAAATACAAATTAAAATTTACTACCACGCAGCCCCCTGAAGGTTTTATCTGACTTTCCTACCCAGCCCACCCTTCTTGCCATTATGTTCCTGGAGAAAATTTCCACTTGCCCCCACATGTTTGTTGATCCAGTGGTATGCTTTAGAAATTAATTGTTCATTTGATTCCTTTTGGTTTCTGTTTAGCTCAGGGATGTTTGCCAAAATAATCACATATGGGCAGGCTGCTGGCGGGAGGGCTAATCTCATGTGAGAGTCTGCTTGACCTTTTCCTTTGACAAAGTGCCCTCTTTCTGGCCTCGTCATTGGGATTGGAAAGAAAAAGTCCTTCAATATCCTCTGTCACTGTGGGGGCATTTAGATTAGTGGAAACAGGTTGAAGGGGCAGTCATTTGTTTGTCTGAGATGTCTGGGATGAGTGATGGGCTAGGTTTATAATGTCCCTCGGCACCCTGTGGGGAATATGAGTCATTAGATGGCCTTCGGTTGCTCCCCCATCTCCAGCCCCCATTAAAGCCTGTTCAGATTGTTATGAGAAGATGCAGCAAGTGCCTGATCGATTGGGTCACTCTGTGATGTCCTTTCCCATTGAAATAAGTAGCGCTATGTTAGCTTCAATGTTAGTAAGTCTCTCTAAAAAAGGTTGTAACAGATTAGTAGTCGACTGTTCAACTCTAAGGATAAATGCATCAGATACTAAAGGGGCAGCCACAGTAGATTCCGAATGAGAGGGAATGGTCTTGCTAGGTCTAACCCCTAGTTTATTTCTTCTTGGTTGGGGATTCTGAAGGAGAGAGTTGGATTCTGCCCAATCGAGGGCTCGTGGGGATCAGGTGTTAGGAGTGGGTAATTGTTGAATTGGCATTAGGGGGTTCACTCACAGTCACAGATACGATCTCAGTATTTAAGTGATCAATTGTCGGACAAGATTCCCACATAGAAAGCCTACGCACAGTATTTTTAATCTCTTTGTCCAATATGTCAGATGCCCTTAGAAGGTAAGAGTCCAAGGTGTTAGTGGACTCGCCTCCATGGATCACAGGAGTCTTCAGTTTCCCCATCTTCACGCAATACTCTAATACTCTGTTACACCTGGATGACCGAGGATTATGACGTTAGAGGGGGGCACAGCCCAACCTCCTATTGGCTCTGATGGAGGTGGACAGGCCTGCCCCTGGGATTGCCCGGGTGTGTCCTGCACTGCGGGCCGGTGTTGTGTTCAAAAGCGCTCAGGAAACACAGGTAGTGGTGGGAAACGTAGACCTCCATGCCCTGTCCGGAATGGTGTCTCTTCCCTCCTTAGGGCCACAAAGAAGCAGGAGAGTTGGTGGCTATGAAGGCTCCGACCCGGTGTTGCGCTCAAAAGCGCTCAGGAAATGCAGGGAGGTGACTGGAAACGTAGTCCCCCTGCGGCGCCCAGAATGGTGTCTCACCCCTCCTGGGGTAACAAGGTAGCAGGAGCTTTGGCAGCTCAGTTCCTAGCTTTTTAATCAATTTTTATCCTAAATTTGGTACTCTACTGGTATTTGGTTTATGCTAAGATTGTTTCTCTACTGGTACTTGGTATTGCACAAGGATAGTAAGCACAATTCCATTTCATAATAACAAATTCGAGGTAAAAAAAACACAAGACTCAAGGATAGTGTTACAAATAACACAGGAGTCTTGCCACTTATTTAAAGGTATGTACTATGGTGGAAAGCACTGGGATACTTTTGCTTCCTGTCTTAGATTGACTGCCACAGCAGTTGTCAGCAATTAACTTTGCAAGTACCAAACTATTTCATTGACTGGTTTGAAGGAGGAAGTGACCTCATCTCTTCACCCCATGGTTTACACAAACTTTCTTCAGGCTATGACTGTGACAAACTTGTATACCTAAATCCAACCACCAAGAGTCTCTGAAAATGTGGTTAAGTGAGTCTATTTCAAAAAAGTGGGCTATTTGAATTGGAGCCAAACTAGTACATTCATCCCAATCTAGTTCAAGTTCAAGTTCAAGTTCAAGAATTTATATAGCGCACTACTCACCCAGAGGGTCTCAAGGCGCTTGGGGAGGGGGATTATTATTGATCGAAAAGCCAGGTTTTGAGTTCTTTTCTGAAGGGGATGTGGTTCTGTGTAAGGCGGAGGTGAGTGGGGAGTGAGTTCCAGGTCTTGGCTGCCAAGTAGGAGAATGATCTACCTCCCATGGTGGATCTTTGGATACACGGAACTGCGGCAAGGCCTTGATTGGAGGATCTTAGTTGGTGGGTGGGTGTGTAGAAGGATAGTCGAGTGTTGAGGCATTCAGGTCCTAGTTTGTAGAGGGCCTTGTGTGCGTGGGTGAGGAGACGGAATGTTATTCTCTTGTTGACGGGAAGCCAGTGGAGGTCTTTCAGGTGGCCGGTGATGTGATCTTGGCGGGGGATGTCCAGAATGAGTCTCGCTGATGCGTTTTGGATGCGTTGGAGTTTTTTCTGTAATTTGGCTGTAATTCCGGCGTAGAGGGTGTTTCCATAGTCTAGTTGACTCGTAACCAGTGCGTGGGTGACAGTCTTTCTTGTTTCGGTGGGGATCCAATGGAAGATTTTTTTGAGCATACGAAGTACGTTGAAGCAGGAGGATGAGACAGCGTTGACTTGTTTGGTCATCGAGAGTGAGGAATCTAGGATGAAGCCAAGGTTGCGTGCGTGGTCTGTGGGTATGGGTGCTGAGCCCAGATCCGCAGGCCACCATGAGTCGTCCCAGGCGGAGGGGGATGATCCTAGGATGAGCACTTCCGTTTTGTCTGAGTTGAGTTTTAGGCGGCTGTTTTTCATCCAGATGGCTACTTCTTTCATGCCTTCGTGAAGATTGGTTTTGGCGGTGTTGGGGTCTTTGGTGAGGGAAAGGATCAGCTGGGTGTCGTCGGCGTAGGAGATGATGTTAAGGTTGTGTTGACGCGCGATGGAAGCGAGTGTAAACGTTGAAGAGGGTGGGACTGAGTGATGATCCTTGTGGTACACCGCAGATGACTTCTGTTGCCTCTGATCTGAACGGGGGAAGTCGGACTTTCTGAGTTCTCCCAGAAAGGAACGAGGTGATCCAGTTCAAGGCTTGTCCTTGTATGCCGATGTTGTTAAGACGTTGTATGAGGGTGCTGTGGCAAACCGTGTCGAAGGCGGCGGAGAGGTCGAGTAGAATGAGGGCCACTGTTTCTCCGTTGTCCAGTAGTGTTCGGATGTCGTCTGTTGCGGCGATGAGGGCTGTTTCGGTGCTGTGTTTGGCTCGAAAGCCGGACTGTGAGGGATGGAGGGAGTTGTTGGATTTGAGGAAGGCGGCGAGTTGGCTATTGACGGCTTTCTCAATGACTTTGGCCGGGAATGGGAGGAGGGATATGGGTCGGTAGTTTTTAAGTTTGGAGGGGTCTGCAGTTGGTTTCTTCAGGAGGGTGCTGACTTCGGCATGTTTCCAGCTTTCTGGGAAGGTAGCAGAGTTGAAGGAGCAGTTGATGACATCACGGAGATGGGGTGCGATGATGGAGTCAGCTTTGTTGAAGATGTGGTGGGGGCATGGGTCGGTTGGTGAGCCAGAATGGATGGAGTTCATCAGGCGGATCGTGTCTTCAGTGGATATTGGGTTCCAGGTGCTGAGGTTGTTAGAGGGCGGTTTACGTTCTGAGGGGGGTGGAGAGTATTGTTCGTTGGAGCTGTTTCCGAAACTTTTATGTATGTCTGCAATTTTGTTGTAGAAGAAAGAGGATAACAAGTCGCAGAGCTTTTGGGAGGGAGTGATGTCGTTTGAGGCTGCGGTGGGGTTGGTGAATTCTTTGACGATGTTGAATAGTTCCTTGCTGTTATGGGCGTTGTTGTCGAGTCGATTCTTGAATGCAGATTTCTTGGTGGATCGAATCAGCTGGTGGTGCTTGCGGGTGGCTGCCTTGAGGGTGGACATGTTGTTGGTGGTTGGGTTTTTTCTCCATGTTTTCTCGAGAGTACGGCATAGCTTCTTGGATTTCTTAAGGTCATCGTTGAACCAGGGGGCCTTTTTGCTGTCTTGTTTGGTGTGATGGTTTTTCAAGGGTGCTAATTTGTCAGCGCTGTGAGTGATCCATTGTTTGAGTTTGATGGCCGCTTCGTTTGGGTCCGATGAGAGGGCGGGTGGGTTTTGGTTGAGCGATGTGAGGAGTTGGTCGGTGGTGATTTTGTTCCGTTTTCTTCGGGGAATACGTTGTGGGGGGTTGTGGGTCGAGATGGTTTTGTAGCTGAAGTGAACACAACTGTGGTCCGTCCAATGGAGGGCTGTGGTGTGATCAAAGGAGATATGTTTGCTGGAGGTGAAGATTGGGTCGAGCGTGTGTCCGGCTACATGGGTGGGGGTGTCAACAAGTTGTTTGAGGCCGAGATTGGCCAGGTTGTCAAGAAGGGTGGTGGTGTTGCTGTCGTTATTCTTTTCTAGGTGGAAGTTGAGGTCTCCTAGAAGAATGTAGTTCTCGGATGTGAGGGCATGTGGACTGATGAAGTCAGTGATGTCTTCGCTGAATTGTTTACGGGTTCTTGGAGGTCTGTAGATGAGGGTGCCTCTAAGTGTGGTCCTAGGGTCGGTGTGGATCTGGAAGTGGAGGTGTCCGGCGGTTGTGAGGAAACAGTCGGAGTTGGTCGTGATTTTGATGGTGTTCTTATGGACGATGGCGATGCCTCCTCCTGTTTGGATGGTGCGGTCTTTTCGGATGATTTTGTAGTTGTCCGGGATGGCTATGGCGATGTCGGGTGTTGATGACGCGTTCATCCATGTTTCAGTAAGGAAGGCGATGTCCGGTGATGTAGTGTCCAGTAGATCCCAGAGTTCAGTGGCGTGTCTGTGGATCGAGCGGGTGTTTAGCAGGATGCACTTCAGGTGATAAGAGTCGGAGCTGTTTTTGGGGTTAGTGGATGTGGTATGGGTCTTGATGCTGGTATATTTGCAGGAGTGGCAGGCGAAGGGACCGTGGGTACGTCCCGGGACAGCCTCGTAGCATTGTGGTGTGAGTCCGGGGTTAAGGGCTAGAATGGTGGCGGCGGCATACGTTATGCGGGTGGAGTGGGGTTTGCGTGGCCCAGGGGGTCTGGCGCTGGGCGCGGTCCAGGCGTGGACGGGCGTAGACGGGCTTACCTTTGGCGCACCTTCGGCGCGCATAGGGCGTGACCGCTGCGCGTGACCGCTGCGCGTGCATTGTTCTGACATAAGTGCAGAGAGGAGGGGGCGGAGCGTGGGAGGAGCAGCTGGGAGGCGGGTGCGGGGTGGAGAGGACGGGCTCTGAGGCAGGACAACAACCAACAAAATGGAAGGCAACAATAACAACACCGAATCAGGTTGGGGCACAAAGCGCTATGGAGCAATGGGGAGTGAAAGCGCTAGCAAAGTCCAATGCGCACAATGAGAAATCGAGCAGGCAACGATAATGCAGCAGAGATAAATTAACAGTAAAGCGCTGTTTAAATTAAGTTGCAAACGCTGTTATGATTGAGCAGGCAGCGGTCTAGACAGGTAGCAATTCGAACTGTAAGCAGGCAATGAAAGTAATTGCTAACGATACCCAGGCAGGACAGGGAGCGTGGGGAGCGACCGCTTCCGATGGTATCAGCCACTTCCTTATTCGATAAGGCTTAACCTAACTAAGGGGCCTATTACGATTGCGGATGTCCCGCATCCACCGGGCCGGCGGAAGCGGGAAATCCGCCGGGGAGCCTTGCAAGACCCACCGCCATATTAGGATGGCTGGTGGGTCTTACTATCTGTCTGCCGCTTTTCCGCCGCGGGCGGATTCCGCCCACGGCGGAAAAGCATTAACATGGCTGGCGGTGTCTATCAGACACCGCCAGCCATATTAGGATGACTGCGGAAAGATGCTTTTACACGGCGGCATTTCCGCCGTGTAAAGGCATACGGATTTGTGTTTGGGGGCCTGTTGCGGGTCCCCAGGGGTGAAGGGGGGGTGGGGGGTGCACATGGGGGGTACCTATGGTACCCCCCTGCATTTGCCAGCACAAAGCGGCAGGCACCGTGAGGTGCCTGCCGCTTTGTGCATGCAAATGCACAACTTACTTTTTTATCATTGCGGCGGGTGCTGCTTCAAGCAGCACCCGCCGCAATGATAAAAATACAGGATGTGACCGCCAGGGTGGCGGTCACATCCTAATTTGCACGGAGGGACCGCCGCTGCCCCTGCGGACGGTCCCTCCTTCTCTATGGTGGCGGACGGACTCAGGTCCGTCCGCCATCAAAATCGGCCCCATAATGCAGATTGAAAATTTGAAAATTCGTAAAGAAACATTAATTCAATGCCTTCTCCAAATATCACATTTGCAGTATTTCTGGTACTGTATTTTTGACTATAAAACCAATCTTTAAGATATGAGGCTCACTCTGATATTTCCTTCCACTGGATCTAGTTATCGTTTTAACAATATGCTACACTATGTAGAATGGGTAATACCTTTAATATTTTAATATATCTATGTTCCATATCAGTTATACCTCTCCAAACACCTAAGAACAGAAAAGGCCGTCAGGTAGCAAAGGCTTCCATCTTCATACTTTTGAAAATGAGATTCCTCTGATTTGTGTCATTCAGGAAACATGTGGAAAACTGGTTGTTTAAAAAATAAGTGGTCTCCTTCTGAGTGAGTGTGTTGGTTTCAGTGCCAAGGCACCTTCCGCCTCCCGGTAAAAGTGTGCTTTACAACTTCCACCTTCTGGTAAGAGTGTGCTCTACAAATACCGCAAATAAACACGAGCTGTGTGGTTTCTGGGGCAATATTTCTTGCCAGTCGCTTTAACCACCACATATCACTTTTAAATGCATTTAAATAGTAAGTTATCAGTTTCTATTGTATACGCAATCTCCATATATCTGACATTTTTAACCTAAAGCATAGATGTTTGCATCTCTGTAAGCAAGGGTGTCAGGAATCCAAATGCAAGCAAGGAAAATGCATCCCTCCCCATTAGACAGTAAAAAAAAAAAACACAACTGGACCCGTCAGAGACCTGGAGCCTGGTGCCGCTGCACCTGCTGCACTATTCGGTTACACCTTTGTTTACCGAAAGAGGAGATGGGAAGGGTAAGAAAAAGAGAGACTCGGAGATGGGAAATACTTTCTTTTACATGAGTATTTGGATTTCTGTTAGATTGCATCCACATCATGAAAGAAAACAGTCAATTATTGGGCGAGTGATTTCTCATTCGTGGCTGGTTGCATTTGAGCCTTAAGGGCTCAGATTGGACTTCAACAGTCTCCATGACAACTTGCAATAGGAAAAAACAGAGCTGCACTTTCAAAGAGAACCATAAAAGACAATCACCATGCCTGAAGAGTGTACTTACTTGCAGTCTCTGCATGCTTCATTAGAAGGTCATACACTGGGTACAATGTCGAATTTTAGACTTAACAATTAAACCCCCTTTTTTAATAAATGATGATGAAAATAGGCAAATTGTGTTAAACAAAATGTGACTTTTACAGTGCGCTCAGTGGGATTCTTTGTCACCCCTTAACAACATTGTTAAAAAGAGCAACTCTGCCCCCACCCACCACCGCAGACAAACACATTAGTTCGCTAAGTTATTCTAACAGATCAAGCTATTTTCGACGATTCTTTTCATGTCCCAGACCCTGGCTTAGGTAGCAGTGATAGCTGACAAAAAAAAACGAATTAGAAAAAGTCACACTAAACATAGTTCCCGTTGAGCAGCGTAGCCCTGAGAGAGCGGGGAGAGGAGGACTTCAGAGGAACTTCTCGCTGCTGCGTGCCAGCATTTGTACGCCTTCCCAGCAGGTGAGAGAAAAACTTCCCCTTTTATCTCAGGAAGCAGTATCTTACCTCCATCAGCTGCGAGCAGAAGGCGATCACTGTAAATTATTCCTGCTATCTCAGTGAATTCACAACGGGAAACACCAAAGTGTATATAGAAAATATAATATGCATTTTCGTCGGCTGAATTTTGCTATTTCTTTTTACCCTAAATTGAAACAGATTTGTACTGTATTAAATATGCTTACATTTTATGCGTTGGTGGAATTTGTAAAGCGCTGCATACCACCTTGTGGAACCCTCAGTGAGCTTTGGAATAGGAATATATGTAGGAGGATGTGAGACAGTGCCCTTTTTTGGCATGGTCACCTCAATTCATTGCCTTGTATTTGATGCAACTTTGACAGAAGTGCGCTGGGTTCCTGTTAACCAGGTCCCCAGTTCCAGTGTTCTTTTCCAAACACAAAGTAGCTGTTCAATTGTCCCCAAGTCACAAGGCCATTGTCATCTCTGTAAATCCCTAATGAATGGTACCCCTTCCACTTAGGGCATGGGTACTAAAAAGGGTCCCTAAGAGCTTCAGCATGTATTGTGCCACTCTAAGGGACTCAACTCCACGCTCATGCAGACTGCCATGGCAGGCTGCGGAAATGTGAAAGCATGACATGGCACACACTGCCATGCCCACTTTCACAGCATACAATATTTATAAATCGCCCTACAGCAGGCCTTACAGCCCAAAGGCAGGGTGCTTTATATTACATGTGAGGACATGTCTGCATGAGCAGATATACCCCTGTGTTGTCTAGTCTTATTGCTAGATGGTACAAGGGAACAGGGAAGCAATATCCAGTAGATGTACAGGGCACTGGTAATTATTAGTTCCCCATCTACAAGACAGCTTCACTGAAACTTATGGTGTTTGGCATCAACCATCTTGTTTTAATAAATCTGTACTAATGCCAGTACGAGATTTATTATGATATGCAGCCAGAGGGCACCTTAGAGGTGCATCCTGAAAACCTAACAACCTCTAGTGGGCTGGCTGATCAGCCTGCCACCACACATGCATTACTGACCCACTAGAGGTGACAGCCGGGGCTCTCTGAGGTCAGAAACAATGCCTGCTCTGGCCAGAGGTGTTGTCATCTCCTCCAAGCAGGATGGCTAGTAATCAGCATATCAAGGCAAGAGGCTTCAAAGACCTCTGCCACCTTTGAAATATGACCTTGGCTTCCTCCAGACAGGGGATATACCACCCCCTGCCCAGGGCCAATTTGGCACCAGGACAGGTGGGAAAATTATCTATTCAGGAGGTGTGTTCACTATCAGACTAGTTGCACCCATAAGATAGGCTATCTGAAGTGAACCAAAAAAATAGAATTCCACCTTCTTGGTTTTTGGTGAAATTAGATAAACTGGCTCAAGGTTATGCCCAGTCCCCACGGGAAGTGGTCCTCAGGAGGGTGTAGGCACCTCAAAGGTAAGGAGACCATTTGCTACTACATTACTCTCTCCTTAACACCCCTAAATTGAGTATTTAAGTGGCACCTTTGACACTAGGAACTCAGATTCAACAAACACAGGGAGAAGAGGATACAGAAGAGCGAAGAAGTGAGAACTGAGGACCAGCTGTGGACTTTTTGGCACAAAACCCTATCTACCTGCACTTGTCCAGACAATCACTGCAACCAACTTGTCCTGCCACTGTGCATCTGCCAAGTACCCTGGGGGACTGTTAGCACTTTGCAAATTGCTAGCAATCTCCCTTGTAGTAGAGGAGCTACTCCCCTGCAGTTTGTAGGCACCAGGTAGCAAAGTCCAGTCCACTGTTTTGCTGCCCCCTTGTCCCCCCGATGCAGCAGCCACCCAGGAAAGGGTTACCGTGCTCCAAAAGGTCCGATCCATCTCTCCACCAAATGAGAAGACACGAGGACCAACCAGAGCAGCACAGTGCCAATACCCGGTGTCCAGACCCCTTGCAGCAACCAAAGCCTGTTTGAGTTTAATCCACACTCCAATGACTCTAAGACAGAGGAGCCATTGACACACATCAGCAACGCAGAGACCCACTTCGAGAGTGGCCGAGCTGTCCTTTTTTTGTCTACTCAACTGGCAAGACTGACAGCCTTGAGCATCTGCAACCCACAAGCCCAGCCAAACTAATCACTCTGCATGCGGTTGCCACAGCCTGGGTTCCCGAGAACTGACTGTAATTGCTTGCTCCCAGGACCCTCACAAACCAAACCCCTGTTGGGAGCTCCCACACTTTTCCCCCTAGCGCAACCTGTTTCTAGGTGCCCCCCCACTTTCCTTTGATATAACGAGCAAAGCTGCCAACACCCCCAGCACCTCTGCACCCGTACACTCCAGGGAAGGTAAAGACTAACTGCTGGTGGTTCTTTGGACCTTGGCCCCCTACCACCTGAAGTCCTGTAGCAGACCCTCGGACATTCATTGCAAGTAACTGTATGCCGTATATACTTTTTGTCCCATAGGAAAACATTACAGCCTAAAGACACATTTAAGTAAAAATTTTACTTAGCTGTCAAAATCAATAACTCAAAAGATACTTACATGATCACAAAGTTTGTGGTGTTAAAATGTATGTATAAATATTTCTTATTTTTCTAAATTAGTCTCAGATTTATTCTTGAGTGTGTGTCTCATGTATTGCCTCTGTGAGTTCAACAAATGCTTAGCACTACCTTCTGATAAGCCTAGACTGATCACTCACACTATTATTACTTGTGCCTCTGTAAACAATAGAGGTCGCCTGAACTCTGCATAGTGTATACGTTTTGGTGCACTATATAGAGAGCCTGCTTCCTACAGAGGCAGAAATGATTACCAATTACTGGTGGGTGAAACAACAATAAAAGATGGATGCAAATTGTGCCTCCTGCAAATGTCTGCTGTACAGATTCATAAAACTGGTTAAAAACTGTGAGGCAAAACACACTAAGGGGCCCATTATGATGTCATGCAAATTGCCCCCACCAGGCTGGTGGGGGCAATCCGCCCGACATCCTCACTCGATTGCCCCCCTGCCATATTAATATGGCGGGGGGGACCTCGGCGGACCGAAAGACCGCAAGGCGACCGGGGCGGAAAAGGAATAATATGGTGGCAGTGTCTATCAGACACCACCAGCCATATTACAATGGGCATTTAACAATTGCCCCCACGGAAAGGCATGCGGTCTTCACTCTGGGGGCCCCCTGCGGGCCCCCATAGTGAAGGAGAGGTGGTACCTGTGATACCCCCTTCATTTGCATTTACAAAGCAGCAGGCACCGCGCGATGCCTGCCGCTTTGTAAATGCAAATGCTGAAATGCATTTTTAGCATTGTGGCGGGCGGTGCAGAGAGCACCGCCCGCCACAATGCTAAAAATACAGGATGTGCCCGCCACTGTGGCGGGCACATCCTAATACCCCACACGGGACCCCCGCCCTTATGGCGGGCGGTCCCAATCCCCGGCAGGATGGCGAGCGGACAAAGTCCGCCCGCCATCCTAATGACCCCCTAAATGTCAATTTGTGCACTTCAGTCCAGGTGAAAACACACACAGTTTGCACAAAATTCCAAAATTCAGACTCTGGAACACGGATCTGGGTGCAGATTGGACATTTGCTAAATTCTGTACGGATCATTAACAATAGTCTACATTGTGTGCATATTTTACACCCACAATAGTGCAAAAGTTCTATTCATGGACTTAGTGTTAAATCCACAAAATCCTTGAAAGTAGTCAATACTAGTGAAGGTAGTAGACAGTCTTAAGGGTCTGGCCTTCAGGAACACAGATGATGTACTAATAGGATCATTGGGATGATGGGCTGCCATCCAGCAACAGTCAACCAGTGTATGGGTTATGGATCAATTATGTTTCTGCAAAAGCCTGCATACATTGTTTTTCTAGGGACTAGCTGAATTGTTTTGAGCCTAAGTTGTGACATAAGTTGTTCTGTAGAGAAAGAGCCTACACATGGAGAGATTGTCCTTTGAATGCCTTGTATCTTCCATTTCATAGTACTTAGACTTGAATGATAAGGAATAAAGGAGTACGTTAGCGAGGAGAGTGACTGTGTAACTTCTTATGGATGAAGCAAAGGGTTCTAAAGTGCAAACTACCTTCCACTTGGACCTGTGAGAAAGACCTGGTGCTGGTGTGATGTGATCACAGTCTTACAAACCAAACAGGAGACATGTAGCAGGGTTCTGATGTGACTGGAGTTTTTAAAGTGTTTTTAGAAGTGTTACATAGATACTATTGCAGTAATCCAGGAATGATATTCTCACACTTGGAACTAATGTAATCTTCTAAGAGAGATGAGGAGCAGCAGAACGCTTCTCTAGCAGATGCAAGAGGTGGAAAGTTGATCAGGATAGAGAATTAACTTGGGAGGTAAAGGAGGGTTTGCTGTTAAATTGCACATCCACGTTCCGAAGGAAAAGATAGAGCGCTCATTGACTCCGGCCTAGCAGTAAGCAAAGTGTATAGGTTGACTGGATTCATGAGCAGTGTTGGCTCTGGCCCTTTCAGCAGGGTCATCCACAGAACGTTTGTCTTTTACCCTCCACTTTTTGCTGAATCATTTTTTGTTGGCCTTCTCTGCACTTTATCACTGCAAACCAGTGCTAACATGCTTGTGATCTCTGCCAAAAACATGTTAAATTGGCTTATACCCAATTGACATATTCAATGTATTTGTAAGTCTGTTGTAAATTAGCACTGTATGTGCCTAGGGCCTGTAAAGTAAAGGCTACTAGTCGGCCTGCAGCACTGGTTGTGCGACCCACTTAAGTAGCACCTTGACGCATGTCCCAGGTCTGCCACTGCAGCCTGAATGGCGTTTTAAACTGCCATGTTGACTTACCATTGAAACGCCCTTGCCAAGGATTAACTTCCCCTTTTATTGTATATAAGCTCTCTGTCAAAGCCACTGTCTCTTCACAGGGCCAGGGATGTATGACGTTACAACGCATACTTTTACCACGCATACCTTTACAACGCGGTTTTTACCACGCATACCATTACAACGCATAGCGCTTAGAGGTGCTGGATAGTGGTAAGTATAATTTTCTATTCCAACTCCAGTCCCCGTGGACACTAGGGAAGGTGTTGGATAGAAAATTAAACGTATTCCCTACCCTAGAGCGCCCCCCAGCGCAATGCGTTGTAATGGTATGCGTGGTAATACCTGCGTTGTAATGGTAGTGCGTTGTAAAAATTTTGTTGTAAACGTTACATACCCAGGGCCAGTAATGTCTGATTTGGTGGGGTCACAGACCCAGTACTTATACCCAGTTGTGCCAAGAACTTACAGATAAATTAAATAGGTCAATTGTGGAAAAGTCAATCAAATGTTTAGGGGAGAAGCACATGCACTTTAGAACTAGTTGGCAGTGGTAAAGTGCCCAGAGTCGCAAGTCTAACAAAAGAATATAGCAAACTAGGAGGCAAGAAGTAAAAAGGTTGTGGGGAAAACCACCCTAAGGCTGTCAGGTCTAAAAGTCTCCAAAGACAAAAGTCATTTTGCAAATAGCAGACAACTCATGCTTTCACTGAACCTTTATACATGCCACAAACCGCTTTAAAATACAGATTTGTTTTCAATTTTATTACAGTAGGTATCCTCTTTGTACATCATCTTTTAATATTTAATATCTTTTTTTAAATATTTCTTAAAAATGTTGCTAATCTGACTCTAAAGGTTGTATACCACTCGAAGACAAATACTTGCAAAAATGTACTTTGTCAATCATAAGTCTGTTCCAGACTCTGGGAAACCAATATGAACGGAACAGTGGAAATAATCGATGCACCTGCTGCGAGCTCAGATTTTTATAACACCTCCAATAATTCAGCTTATAATAATGCCCATAAATATGAGCCGTGGAGCATCTCAAGTGCCAAATTGGAGTGGTATGAAAATGCAATTGACACAGAGGAGCATTAATCATATTAGAACAGAAGAGAAAACATATTAATATTTATTGAAATTATGTATGTAATTTCCATAGCCCTAACACTGAAAAATAGAAATTGTACGCTGTATATTTTAGAAGAGGCATTTTCTAGTGAAAAAGCAATACATTTGAAATTAATACTTAGCCCTGTAAAAGTCTGAGATCAAAAAGGAAAGGCTGATTTATGACAGCGCAACAAACAAGTGGCGACAAATTACATCTGCATGCCTTGGAGTTTACTCGAAAAATGTGCAACAAGCCGATTTCCCGATAGAAAAAGAGAATCCATTGTTCTGTGGTCCAGCCCAAGAGTTATTAAAGCAGAAACCACAGCAGTGGGATCATTGGTGTATATTTGAAATCAAACATTATAGGCCTGATTTACAAAGGTGAATTTAAACATGTGTATTTAATGATGTATATATTTACTATTCCACTTCAGTGAACTCTATGCATTTTTAATATTCACCATTTCCACATGTAGAGTTGCACTTAGATGTAGACTTGCATATCCCCCCCCCCCCTCAAATCAGGTGGTGGAGCCTCATCCAATAGGATTTATGAGTGTAAAGTTCCTACTAGCAACTATGCACAAGTAGATGATGATCCTTAGCACCGTGGTGGCGATCTCCCTAACTTTGCACAAGTATATGAAGTTTCCTACCACAGTGCTGGAGAACATTATTGAGGTTGATTACTTTTTTATTATTATTCAATGTTTAAATTTATGTAAATTAATTAATATTATTAATTATTTTTTTCAACCTTTGTTTATCAGTTTTCCAAAACAACAATAGCACCAGGGCCAACTGTAGGAAGTGGTACGCCATCTTATGCTTCTTAGGCTGTGCAACATTCCCCAACAAGCAGTGCTGTGGGCTAGTTCACATGCCAGGGCGACAGTGCACCGCAGCAGAGCCACCACTCCCGACCAAAAGGTCCCGAATTTCAGACAGATCAATGCCATATACAGAAAGTCTGTGCTTACAATACCACACCGCGGACAATCAACCGCGTGCACCAAAAAAATTCAATGTCATTTGACCAGGGTCATAAACGTACAGTGCACAAAGTTAAAAGGGATCAACTTAAAAAGTGCGCTCCCAGATACAGGGGTTCCCATGCCTGCCTCCCAGTCAATATGGACACGCAACTGACCAGGTACTGTCTTAGCCTGCCAGGCTTTAAACATCAGGGTGATTAGATGATGCCTTGAGCCCAAGGATAACCCCCACATCATTTTCAGGTGAGCCATTCTGCTCCTTTTCCTCCCCAAATGAGCGAGGTGAGGAGCACATTCAACCAATGAAAACCACCAACTCATTAGAGCACAACAAATTCAGGATAGTGTATAGACAATGGGGTAGCATAACCATCGTGGCTACCACTATCCGACCAACAAGGGACATTGGCTGGGTATTCCACAACCGCACAGAAGTCTGGAAGGAATCAAGTACCCTTCCCATATTGCTATTCAATTTCACTTCCCCAGAGTGGGTCACCATCAACCCCAGATAGTGAAAGAGACCAATTTCTTACCACAAACCCAGGTTAGAGAGCTGCCCCTCAGGAAGCCCTACCAGTGTCACCAG
The DNA here is from genome assembly GCF_964261635.1 of Lissotriton helveticus. Classification (NCBI taxonomy): domain Eukaryota; kingdom Metazoa; phylum Chordata; class Amphibia; order Caudata; family Salamandridae; genus Lissotriton; species Lissotriton helveticus. The sequence continues at coordinate 193,901,028 of NC_136072.1, forward strand.
GAGTAACAGCAAAGACTTTTTCCGATTGATCAGAAGAAAAGACATTCAACAACCACAACAGAAAAGACAGGAATTACCTTGGGACACAGCTTTATTCCCCAGTCATGCAAAACCCATCAAGCTTGAATAGCCAGTTGCACCATTGTGAACAAAAGGGGCGACAATGGATAGCCCTGCCTAGTCTCTCCCCTAATCTCCCCCGTCCCGAACAGAACTGCCCCAGCCGGACTCAGGGTATCTTTGCACTTCAAAGCCATGCATCTAGAAGCTTCTCCCCACAACTGTGTATAATAGAAGGACCTGATACACCAACTCTTCAGTACACTTCTGGGCATGTGGATACTCTTTCAGGAAGAAGGACTACTGTGCTGCTACAAGGACTGCCACTTTGCTGGACAGATGCTCTAAAGGAACTGCTGCCCCGCTGTGCTGACCGACTGCCCTCTTGCCTGGGGAAGAACTGGACCTGCAACTTCATCTTGAACCCAGGATCCCAGAGTGATCAAAGTGCTAGTCTGCTGCCTCCTGATCTGAGCCTCTGGGACATAATAGGCCCCCCCCCCCACCACCTCCTTGACCCAGCTGCCGTGAGTCCATGGCCCCCAAGGTCACTGACCCTTGTTATGGCTCACTGTTCTTAAAATTAAGCTTTGGGGCTCTACAGGACTGTAAAAGGGCCTGATCGCACTGAGTCCATGCCACTCTCACCGACATTCAGTACATCTCTTTGCACAGCTGCACCGATAGCCCGGGGGGACTGCCAATGTGACGCTGCAGCCGAGCACCCCGATACCCAGTCTGCTCTTAGCACCATGCTGACTACCAGTCGAAATGCTCTCCTTACTCCCCCTGACCCTCTCCAATGGGAATAGCACTCTTGGCACAAAACTTGATATGGTAGATCTTCAGCTGGAATGATCTGGGACTGTATCTGACCTGCGTTCCATCGTGGGATGCATGACCTCTTGACTTTCACCCGATCCAGTACAACCAGATAGCAGCGGATGGTGTTTCATGCTTTTAGTCACTATGTTGAACTTTATTTGTTAAATATTAATATCTCCAGTTCTATGGATTGGAGTTTTCTCTTTTGGCCTTGTTTTATTTATTACATTTAGCTCTATTGTTCTAACTTGGTGTGGGATACTTTTTGTGTGGTGTTTTCACTATTTTACTCTTTGAAATATTGCACAAATGCTTTCCAGATTGCATCTACGTTAAGCCTGATTGCTCTGTGCCATGGCTACCAGAGGGTTGAGCACATGTTAATCTGGGGTTTGCTTGTGCCATACCCTAACAAGGATTGAGGTTGCTGCCTGACCAGAGCTCACACCCCAGTCAACCAGTAACCCAATTTCTCACATCTGTGCCCTGTCTTCACACAACGGACTTGTCACCACTGCATTGTTCATGGAGCCAGCTTTGAGACAGGGCGGGGCTGGAGAGATGTCAAGGACTTCAAAAAGAATTCTCTCTAAACATCTCCTTCTTCACAGTGGGCACAGTGTATAAATAGTGGATCCTCAGATCCAACTCTTCAGTACACCTTTGGACCTATGGAAGACTCACAAGGACTGCAGTGCTGCTCTGCCAGAACGACTTTCATCTGTTGCCAAGCTGCACTGCTGCCCGAGTAAGAAAGACTGGACATGTTGCATCTTGATCCCAGGACCACCAGAGTGACTCCGAGTGCTTTTTGGCTAGACTACAAATCAGAAGCCTCAGGAACAGAAAAGGCTCCATCCATCTTGAACCCAGCACCTGGGCTCATTCTGTTGTAAGTCTTGTCCCCCTAGTAGGGCTACCCAGTCCTGGACCTTTGAAAGATGACTTGAAAGTGCTCTACCATTCCAGCTGTGTTCCTGTGGGCAGAACCGATGCTGTGCAATGCATTTCCTTGCAAATGCACTTCAGAACCACTGATGCACGACACATCCCCAATGCAGGACTTTGGATCACAATCCGCAGTCTCCTCAGAACCAACTGCGCTTGACACATCCATTATGCAGGTCTCAGCATTGCAAGCCCCTCGTGGATAGTATCCTTTTAGAAAATTGTATTTGATAATAACAAGAGAGAAAACCAGGTGTCAAAACAAAGTACAATGTGATATCAAAGCAAAGGTTCTGAGCAGAATAATACGAGCATACAAATGTAAACATTATAATAAAAGAAATCTGGGTAAAAAAGAAAACACGGTAAGCAGAAAATACGAAAAGCTTCTTCAGAAAGGCCAGTGCACAATGCATCTTTGACGCAAGACCTCGCATTGTAAGCCTCACGTCAGTGGCATTCTCAATGCTGATGCAGGACCTTGTATCACAGTCATGCAGCTTCTCGGAACTGCCTTAGCGCAACCAATCCTCAATGCAGAAGTTGCCAAAAAGACTCGCAACCAGGATTTAGGTACACTTGTTCAGTGGGCCTCATTTGGTCCACGTATCCGATCCGCACTCCATCACATTCGGCATGCACTTGTGACTTTTTCCTGGTCCGGAACGACCATATAACCACTGTTGGCTTTTGTATTTCTAAACACTATTTCCACAGAATTATTATTTGTTTTTTAGTTTTCTGGAGCGCGAACTGGACCCGAGACATCGGGCATCAGAGCGCTTTACATAGCACCAGTTTTGTTACAGAAGGACAAATTCATTTTTGTTAGGCACAGGTGGATTAAGTGATTTGCCCAGAATCACTGGATGTTGAGAGTCGTTGCCGAGATTCGAACTAGGTTCCCCAGCTTTGAGGTCGACCATTCTAGCCATAAGGCTACATCCTCTCCCAATCTTTAAAATTGCATTCCTCTGCTTCTACTGATTGGATTTTTGTTGTGTTAGTATTAATTTATTACATTTTACTGTATTTTATGTTTACTTCAAACTTTAAAAATTAGAATTTCTGGTTCTACATATTGGATTTTGTCTTTTTATGTCATTTTATTTCTTAAAATGCTCTCTTTTTCTAAATTGCTTTGGGATTTTTCTTTTGTTGTTTTTTTTCACTTTATTATTATTATTTTTATTTTTTATTTTTTTGGTCCTCATTTTCCACCATGGTTTCATGTGTAAAGGTCTAACGGAGCCACTTGCTGTCTCAGTATATAACTGGCAGGGGTTGTACAATGTTACTGTTCCGTCACCCTTCAGCAAGAAAAGGCATTTTCCAAGACCTGCGCATCAAAACCAAATAAGCATGGACAGTATTCCAGTCAAAGTGCAGGCAAAAACAAGGGGAATAAACCACAGCAGCATAATCATTGGACCAGGGGAAAACAACAAAAAAAAAACCCGGTCAGTTAATTCCATTTGAGCAGATGCCAGAAAGATCTTTTATTTTGGTTCCCAGACCTTGCCAAGTCAAGCTTTGACACTTGTAGGACCGAGGCTCGCCAGTCTAAAAATGAAGGTGGAGGATGGTCCTTCCACCTTTTACAGATCTCTCTTCTAGCCAATAAGATGGAGTAAAAGAGAAGGTTATTTGCTGGACTCCAAGTTCCATCCGTTACCCCAAAGATTGAAAGAGGGAGATCAATCGAAATTTGAAGACCCAAAGATGACGTAAGTAAATTGCTGATTGAATCCCAAAAAGCTGTTACAAGAGGGCATTCAAAGAACATATGGGCATCAGAGGCAGCTATTAAACCACATCTGGCACAGGCTACCGTGGGGCCTTGAACAAATTTTATCAACCTTTGTGGCGAATAATATGCTCTGTGAAGTGTATAAAGGTGATTCCTACGCAACCATGCGGGCTTTACAATGTCCCACAGGAGCTTGAATGATGAAACCCACCGGTCGTGTAAGTTATGACAAACAATGGAATGGCCCCACAGCAACTCAGGTAGCTGAAATTCCCCATCAGATTCCTCTTGTATCAAATTATACCATAAAGATATTTCCTTTTTACCAGGTGGTTTATCCAAAAGGAGAGTCTCAAGCTGGATACCACCCCCAACTGGAGCTTTATTCCGAGATGAAGCTGCCCCCTTTCCCCTTTACTATTCGATCTGTATATAGAACCCTTCACCCAGCTTTTGAGGGAGGAGGAGTCTATTAAGTCATTTGTCTATAAGGGTTGGGAAAGAAAAGTGGCCCTGTAGGCCAACGATATTTTGATATTTTCCTCAGACATACGTACAGCTTTTCCAGCACCTATTAAGTTGGCTTTAGAGTTTGGGGAAATATAAGGATATGAGGTCAATGCCTCAAAGACCGAGGTAATGGTTTGGAATGATGGAGACTGTGGTACGGAGATTCAGCTTGCTCCAAACTTGCGTTATTGGGGATTGAATATCGTCAAGGATATTAACAAAATTGCCATAACCAATTTCGCTGCAATCTTGGTCACAACTTCCTTTATCTTTGTTGGGGTGAGTTAATTTAGTTAAGATGACTATCTTACCTAAAGTGTTGTTTTTATTTAATACTATTCCTCTTTTTTTTGATCCGTTAGCCATATCTAAGTTACAGGGAGATATAACGTCTTTTATTTGGGATAAACATATTCCAAGGATTGCATGGAAGAAGCTCAGGCGTTGCAGGGAGAAGGGTGGCTTAGCGGCTCCTGATCTACAAATTTACGCATGGGCGTTCCAACTTTCCCATGCTCGAATGTTGTTAAAGATGCCCATAGATCAGGGGGTCGGAAGTATGTTCTCAGCTTTGCTCAAAGGTGAAGGAATAGCTCAGTCAGGTTTTTTTTTTCAAATTCGGAGATCCGAAGTTCTTTAAAAAAAAATCAAACTACAGGTATTACAGGGGATGGCAAAAATGTGAGCAAAGGTGAGGATCTCAATAAAGCTTGGATATCTTTCTAGTAGGGCCCCGTTGTGGGGATCACCTGGGAATGCTGGGTGGCTGGAAGATAGCCTAGCTGCTCCTTTGCGGGATGCAGGGCTGGAGGTATGGGGATATATATTTGTGGAAGGATGTCTGTTGCCATGGGAAGTCTTAAAAGGGAAGATAGGATCAAACCTTTCCAAATTTAAGTATATTCTCCTTGTTTCCTCCTCTTTCTATGTGTGCTGCATTCTGAATCAGTTGGACATAGAAAGGCAAGCTATGATTAAATTAGCTTTTCACTTACTAAAGAGTTGATCTAGATGTTTATATTCTTCTGGTGTGAGTTGATTATTCTCCAGTCCTTTAACGGACAGACTGTGATGGTACCCAAACAATTGTTATGGACAAGGGACAAATAGGAAGCACTGGAGTATGAAGCAAGCTCTTTCAGAATTGTTTATAGTTTTCAATTTGCAACTTTAAAGGGAAATGGACAATGATCTTGCGAAGAGGCTGTATTACACTCATTAATCACACACTAAAATTCAACTTCTATTCTACACATTTATTTTGTGCAATATTTATTCTGCATTAGTTTACATTACCAAGTAATAGTTACTGTGAGATACACCAGGGTAAAGTTGTATCCGTAAATATTTGGCTTTTTTTTTCATAATACGTCCAACCAATGTGCGCAGGCATTCTTACAACCTATGTTCATAAAAATGTCATATGTTTCAAATATTGGCAGTTAAAAAAAATCTGCTGCATAGTTGACAGGAGCATTTCCTTGGACTTTAGGAAAAGCTAAAATTAGTCACTGTGCATCATGTGGCAGAAATACAAAAATTCAAAACAAAGCAAACTACATCATTCTCCTTTTAGAGACATTATGACTTTGGTGAAGGTAGAAAGGTAGGTAGAAAAACAAGTTCATTAGGACAAATATCCATAAAACATTCTAAACCAATCAAAACATCTGTACAATATAAAATTGCCTCCCACAAACCTTGCACTCTGCTGAAGCCCACCCTTGAAACTCTGTTTGACAATACGATTAAAATGAGAAACTCCTACTACCATGTCAAGGTAGCGCATGTCGACTACAGCTCTATCTCCTACAATCTTTGTAATGTTCTATATTTTATTAACAAGGGACTTAAAAACTTGACTTGATGGAAATGTAAAAAACACAATCCATTAGTACCAATAACAAAGAGCATTGTACATTCAGGAGGCAGGGGCAAAGGCCATTGCCATCCCAAAACATAGTACATCGATTCAGGGATGAGTAAATTGGGTTACATCCCACTCTCACCCTTAAAATTTCATTCCGCAATCTGTGACCAGGTTTCTGAGCCAGGTAGGGTAAAACAGTGTTGAGGCCAAGTGTATTTAGTGAGAAGCTGATCTATGGCTGCTTTCTCAGATAAAGCAGCTCAAGAGTCCAGCCAACCTTTCCTGCAGGTTCTTTCAGTATTTGTTTACTAGGAAAAGCGGACAAAGCTACAATTGTACCCCACTCAGAATGCTTGTTTTCCAGATCCCTTAACCTTTTCTTTACTTCCCTTGCCCACCTTCTTTCACTGCCTTGGATCTCATCCCAACACAGTTTGGACACCTTTGAAGCTCAGCTATTCACCAAAAGCTTATTGAGAAATCTTAGGACCAGGGAAAATGCCAACAGGTTCCAGGAAGTTATGTTCAGTTCCCTCCTTATACTCTGGACCATGGTACCTGGCAGCAGCAGAAGGAACCTTCTCAGAACCACTTTCCCCAACCAATCCCAATTGCAGGAAGGATAATGGGCAAGTATCTCAGTTCCATACAGCACAAAAAGAGGTAGTTTCTCTTTGTAAGCCTTCATAAAGTGAGTCAGGGCCAGATCCCTGTATTTCCAATTGAATCTAATCAGCCAACAAGCTTGCAACATGGACCTCTGCTTGATGCAACCCCTATGTGTGTCAATTTTTAAATTCCTGTTGAAGGACAGGCCTTGGTATTTCTGTGAATTCACTATTTCCACCTCGCGGGTACACAGGTACCATTTAAATCTTTTTACCTTTTCCCAAAGACCAACACCTTGGTCTTCTCCAGATTGATTTTCAACAGGTTCTGCTTACTGTATGCTTCAAGGGAGTCTAATTTTCTCTGCAGGCCAATTGGGGTGTAATCCAGCACAACCAGTTCATCTGCAAATAGCAGGCAAGAGATATGCTGATTCCCAACTTTAGAGAAAATGTACTTTGCTTGAGTATTAGATGTAGGAAGGTCCCTAGGAATAAGCTAAAAAGCAGGGGGCTAAGAAGCACCCCTGCTGAAGGCCATTCTTGATGGACATTTGTTGAGATAGCCTACCTGTTTTGTCTATCCTGCCCTGTACCCAATTAGTAAAAAAACTAAGGAGGTCAGTTGTCAGCTTCGAAGAAACATATTTTCTCCACAGGATTTCCCTGTCTTTGAGTCAAAGGCTGTCCGAAAGTCAATGAAATAACAACAGAACCTTTGGTTCACTTGCTGGGACTTTAGATTAATGGCCCAGAGAATGAAGAAATGGAATATTGTTAAATGGCCTTCCAGAAATCCTCCTTCTTTGCTAGGTATAATTTGATGCTCAGAGTCCAGTCCTCCTGCCTTGATAAAATATTTTTTGAGAAAATCTTAACCAATCAGGATTTCCAAGAGGGTAATCAGTCTGTAATGAGAGGAATCAGAACAATTTCCCTTTTTTAGTATGGGTTTGACTAATGACCCCTTACATGACAGAGGGTAGAGGCCCATTGAGTCCATACAGCAGAACAGGAGAGAGTATCCCCTTGCCCACCAGTCATTCTTGGATTTATTTATCACTGCCGGGGATATTGTTGGGCCTGCGGCACTTAAAAGCTTAATCCGATCACTAACTGCCCTTACCTCTTTTACTAAGAACGGGGTAGGGGGAAGATTCATATTGGCAGTACACTTAAGCCTAACTGAGGTAGAAAGGCTACCTCAGGAATCCTCAGGAATCATCCATGTTAGGGTCCCCCATTAGGACCATTCGATTAATTTACTTTTGCCCAGAAGTCTCATTGATTCCCTGATTGAATAACTTTCCGCTTCTCATCCCAGTTGTTGTGATAGAAAGAGACTATTTTCTTGGTGAAGAAGTGATCAACAATGTCCACATCATGGAGAAGGGGCATAGACTCTTCAAATCCATGGCAAAGGTTAGTCGTTCTACTGTTTTTAGAGCACAAGATGGAACACTGGTCTTTCTACATTCTGTAAGTAGAAATTGAAATGGCACTAGAAAGTGGTACTGCTCTCATTGCTCTTGAATTCCCTTACGGAGCATGAATAACTTTTTTTTGGTTTTATATAGTGCGAACTAGATGCAAAGGTATCAGAGCGCCTTACATGAGCACCAGTTGTGTTACAGATGGACACTTTTATTTTTTTGCTAGGCAAGTGAAGATTAAGTGGTTTTTCCTGAATCACAGGATGTTGAGCGTCCCTACCATGATTCGAACACTGAGGACCTCGGCCAGTGGGGCCTTCCATACCCTGCAGGGCTTGACATGCATTTAAAGAATATTCACTACTAAGTGGGGCACTCCTTTCCATCAAGTACTCGTTTATTTAAAATGCCCAAAGACTAAGGGAAGGGGGTGTGACTCCTGAAACTCCTGTAAAATCCTACTATGATGTAGGACTCAAAGTGAACTGCAAATATTTCAGAGCATCCTTTTTCCATTCTGTTCAGTTTTGAGACTTTAGATCAGACTTAGGGCCGAATTATGAGTTTGGCAGTGTGGGAGCAGGCCACCATGCCAGCGCCCTGCGCCCATACCATCAAACACAACCTCCTGCCAGATTAGGAGTTTTCTCCTGGTCTGGTGAATGGTGCCTTGGCGGTACCAGGTGTTGAGCCTTAGAGAGGCATTGCAAACGGGAATGCCAAAGCCTGTTCCTGCACGGCATGGACTGGTGCAGCATATTGCAGGCCTCAGAATGCAGTCCGACCTCTCAACACGAAATACGCTGGTCCGACCACCAATGCCGCGGTAGTCGCACCACCACCGTGTGTTTGGCGGTCCATAACACCGCCAAACCCATAATCAACCCCCTTAGTTCTTAATTAATAAACATTGTGGTGATACCAAATCACACAACATTGAATCTCCCACAGAGAATACTCACGCATATTTTAGACTGAGAATTCAGAACACATGATTGTGTGTGACAAAGTACATGAGCATGTGTGCACATTACAATCATGATGGCCTTTTTTGTGCAGTGATTAAAAATAAACAAATTATTTATTTTGTATCACAAAATGAAGAGTATTACAGTTTAAGTCAATAATACCTGTTATAAATAGAAATTTGTTTTCCAACTGTTAAGACAAAGGCCATTGGTTTGCATCCAACAGTTATTGTATACAACTCCCTGGATTATTGCCCCTTTGTGCCTTTAGTACATGAGCAGGGGGAATATTTTTTGACAGTTTGTGCAATAGGAGGGGGAAGGTGTTGCGAAACCAGACACTCCCCTGTGGGGTTATATTTTCATGTGTGCATTCTGTGTCACATCTTCCTCATTGTAATCTAGGAGATCTGGAGCTATCTTTTTAGGTCCTGAGTGTTTTTCTCTCTGAAGGGCAAAGCCACAGAGAAATGAAGTTAATCTTAAATGATTCATTTTTTCAGTAAATACATGCTCATATGTACAGAATGGCAGTATGCAGTACACATTAAGTAGCAGGCGAGTACATCAAGCATATCAATCAGATGCACCTTGCGTCATAATATGGAAATGAGGGCCCTAAATATCTCAAAGTAGAGTCCTTTTGTAGTACCAGAGACAAAGAACTTTACACTGATAATCATCCGAGTAGATTGATAAAATCAGCAAAGTCCTACTCATGTAGACCCATGTACTAGTCAAAAGGTTATAACAATGGCATGGTAACATTTTAAATCATTAAGATCCTCGTGAAGTTATGCCAAACCTAAATCAAAATACAGAAAGTATAAACGTTACTTACCTCTGGGAAAGTTTGAAAATGTGTCTACACCTGTTGATGATGTCAATGTCCCTGGTAGTGAGAAACCATTCTTCTATGGGTTTCAAATCCAAGTTATCATGTGAAACTCCTCTTGTTCCCCGGTAGTATTCTTTGAAGTCATGGTAACACTTCAGGCAACGCTGATCATCATATCTGAGGATCCCAATTTCACCTAGTTGAAGGTCCCAACTACGCTGACTTATTTATCCTTATGTCCTATGATAACCTCTTGGACAATAGCGTGCGAAAATTTGCTGAGGCAAGTTGAGGCCTAAGGTTGAAAAGTCAAGATATCACTGGTCATATTGGTGCAACAGAGGCGATGCATCAATTCTGCTCACACAGCAGAGGATGCATTGGTTCCGCTGGAGAAAACATCTTAGGCCCACTTCCAAGGTTCCAGGATTGGGGTGGAACCACACGGCTAAGCAAACTCACAGATTGGAGACAACAGGTGTAGGAGTAGGAGGGTTGGAAGTCTTTTATGTCCTTGAGACTTCAACCAGGAGGCAAGCCAGCAAGCCCTTGAAATAACTCTTTAAGTGATCCAGATCCACTCCTTATCACTCAGGTAGGGAAAACTGCAGACAACATGGCAGCACAACAAGGCAGGAGTCCATCAAAGCAGTATTCAAACAAAGTGGCAGTCCTTCATCAGCACAGCAGCTGTTCTTCCCGGTAGAGTCTTCACAGGCTCAGAAGTGTGCTGATGTCATGGTGTCAGAGGTCCAGTACTTATACCCAGTTGGGCCTTTGAAGTGGGGGGTACTTGAAAGAAGGCTTTGAAGTGAACAGAGGTCCTCCCTTCCTGCCCTGGCTCCAGACTCACTACAGGGAGTATGCAGCCTTTATTGTGGGGGCAAGACACAGACTATTAAGGTGTAAGTGTGAGGCTGTGATAGCTCCTCCCTCCAATCTCCCAGGATAGCCCATCAAGTCACAGCTACGCTCCCTATGTGTGTGACTGTCTAGAGTGAATACACAAAGCCCAGCTGTCACCCAACTCAGACTGGACAGAGACATGCATCAGGCACCAAATGGCGAAAGAAAGAAAATGCCAAGTTTCTAAGAGAGGCATTTTCAGAATAGCAATTTAACATCTGACTGCATCATAAATTGTGATTTTAAATTTGTGATTCCAGAGACACCAGACTTGAAGGACTTATCTCTTCCCAATTGGATATTACACTTATAACATGCAATAAGGTAATTCCAATTTGATCTTATGGGAGAGATGGGCCTTGCAATAGTGAAAAACTACTTTGGAGTTTTTCACTACCAAAATATGTAAAACTTAAAAGTATGTGTCTTGCCTTTCAAATACATTGCACCCTGCCCTGTGGGTTATACTGGGGCCTAACTTAGGGTTGACTTATATGCATAAAAAGTTAAGGTGTGGGCCTTTGAAAAGGGTTGTTTTGCCAGTTCGACATGGCAGTGTAAACTGCACACACAGGCTCAGGAGTGGCAGTCCTGCGACATGGTTAAAGGGACACTTAAGTGGGTGGCACAATTAGTGCTGCGATACCACTAATAGCATTTAATTTACAGGCCCTGGGTTAAGCGGCATTCCCTTACTATAGATCTATAATTAAATGAAATGTACTAATTGGGGATAAACCAATACTACCATATTTAGGGGAGAGCACAAGCATTTTAGCACTGGTTAGCAGTGGTAAAGTGCACAGAGTCCTAAAGCCAGCGGAAATGGGGTCAGAAAAGTGGAGGAGGTAGGAAAAGAGTTGGGGGGGAAGACCACCCTAAGGCTGTCAAGCCTAACATCATGCATCAACGTGAGAACACTCAGACCTGATTCGCTACGGAAAACGTATACTTTTGTGTATTGTAGGAAGGTGGATACCTGACTATGGTTACCCCAGATTTTTTGCCTAGTGTTTAGCTGGTTTTCGACTTAATTGGCCTGGGATCCTGCTAATCAGGGTCCCAGGCTATCGGCTCTCTCTGTAAAATGGACTCCATGCACCCTAGGTGCATAACTAATTGGCTTGGATCACCTTATCAGCCCCTGTACAGTGTACTATAGGTACCCAGTGCATAGGTGCATCCAAGGCCTACCAGCTACCAGGGGCTGCAGCATATCTTGTGCCACCCCTGGCTGGCTATCCAAACTGACACAACTGGCTGATCACTCAGCTGGGGCAAGGTGGTGTATTCACCCCTTGCTTAGATATAGGATACCTGTATCTAAACCTATATCTGGACACATAGATGCCTATCAGTCACTCCTATGGCAGGCCTTAACAATCCTGGAGGCAGAGTGCTTGGTTTTATGTGAGATGGTGCTCTAGCATGAGCTGAGCCTGTCTGCAGCTTTCGGAACCATTTCCTTATAGCTGTTCCAGGATATTGCCATACCATATACTCTTAAGTGCATTATAATCCTCGCGGTTATTGCTAACTTTGGTTTGGCTTTATCAAAACATGTTGTGTAAGGTGTCATACACTTTGGAATACTACCCTCTCGTCAGTTCTGGCGACGGGGGTAGCATTCCACCCTTCTAGAGGGAGAAGACATGTTACTTTACTTAAAACGCGGTTAATCCTAACCAGAGCCCCAGCATCACAAAATGGATGCTGCTGCCCCGACACAAGTCTGGCCTCCTGCTGCTGACCGAAACCTGGCAGGGGAGGGTTGGACAAAGATTTTCCTGTCACAAGAAGGTGCTACACCACCCCAGACAGGAGACAGTGGATTGGAGCAGGGAGGGTTGAAAGAAACTAGACACTGCCTGGGGCACACAAGGTGTCCCATGCAAATTCCAGTCAAACTGGTTCTGGGTTACTCCAGCCCCAGCTCTGGTGTGAAACTGAACAATGGGAAACGGGTGTAACCACCCCCTTCCTGGGTCCCACCCATAGGAGGGACCTAGCAGGTAATCCAGCCCCTTGATTTGGAATAAAGGTAGGAGCTGTGCCGACGCACATCAGATTATCCTGACTGAAACTTATGAAATGAAACTCTGGACCCTTCGACATCCTACTCGACGTAGAAGACTGAAGAATCTCCCTTGTGGTCAAGGAGTGACCACCTTGTGCAAACAGGTACCATCCAGCACTTCACAGTTTGCTTTGTTGCAGTTCTCCCCAGAACTCGAGCAACAAGACACAGCTTTCCTGACTTCCAGCAGCCCGATCCACAGTCCCAGCAAATCTGAGACCCATGGAGGCGACGTGAAGCGTGGAGCCGGCCATCTTGGAAAAACTATGAAGTTCTGACCGTGCAGCTCCCGAGGCACCCTCGAAGTTTTGCATTGGGGTTTGAGAAGCCCCAGCCCGAGCAGTTTTTGCACTGAAGATCTCCTCTCCACACTCACCGAGTGCTGCGTGGGGCCCTTTTGCATTTTTCTGCTTGACGCGTTGGTCCAGTCACTTGCCTGTTGGCTAGTGGCCCCAGTACCAACGAAACCTTGAATTTACACTGCTAGTCTGGTTGCTCCAGACTGGCCCTCGCTCCCCTAAAAAGGAGCAATCTATCTGATCTTGCTGGTCCGAACAAGAAGCAATCTTCCAATCCTGCATGGGTTGCACTTGCCAAGGCTTGTTAACTTCGATCTGGAAGCCGACACCACCGACAGCGAGAGCCTTTGTGGTACAGCTTGTGATTCACTCCAGGTCATCCTCGGTGCCCCATAGTCCACGTGGCAGTGGAGACAAGCTTCTTGACAACCACCTGATTGTGCCCGACATCGCCTGGTTCTTTCCTGGTTCCTTCCTGATCACTGGCTAGTGACCCAGACTCTGTCCCCTCTGCTTTCAGGTGCTCTACATCTTTGATCCACCCTTGGATCCAACCGGACTCTTCTCTCCTGGCCGCCTGCAGCATCTTCATCTCCAGGCTCCATAGATCTCCCGGCCGAAACCCGACACGCTTTGGCACCTATGCACCCGCTTCCCGTGGGTGAGGTAACTCATGAACGCCGGTGCTCCTGTAGTGGTTTACACCTCTAGTGTCCTAGTTTTAAGTGGCTAAGTTCTATTCCAGTCAGAAGACTTCTAAAACAGTAACTTTGTAACTTTTACGCACCATTGACTTTGCATTGGTGCATGCGTGTGCTTTTAGCGCTGCACTCGAATCCCGCGGGCTACTCCCATCCTAACCGCTGTTAGTCCAGTGTAGTCCCAGCGATTCCCCAGGCTCCAGGCCTTACCACTGTTCGTAAAGTTATACTTATACCACGTTTTTGATATATGGTTTGAGTGGCCACCGGCCTCATCCATAAACGTGCAACTTTCATATGTTAAACTGTGCTTTTGTTTAAACGCTTGTGCTTCTATACTCATAAAGAGTACAGGGGATTATTCTAGTAATAAATACATATATTTTTATAATATATAACTTCTGTGGTGTCCTTTCATTTGATATTACAGGATTGCATATGGTAAAACAGCTGGCTTCACATGCCCTCTTGAGTTTAGCCTGAAGGCTGCTTAGTCCATACTACCATTATGATAGCTTGTCTTTTAAGGTTGACTTACAACCACCACCTTAAGGGATTGTTTGGACTGATACAAGGTGCCCCCAGAATTGGAGACATCAAACATCAGGCCAACTTCTCACATGTATGTTCACAGGGTTTTTCTTGGATTCACAAACTATGAGTATAAAGTACGTTAATAACTGTGGCTACTCAGTAATCGGACCCTATCTTTTTATGTGCCGAGTTCTCTGCCTGACTACAGAGTCTCTGTAGTCATAAACATACTCTTAAATCAGAGTTTGCGAATACAAATGAAAAGTAAACTTACCCAAATGTTTACGCCTACCTTGGTGAATCAGGCCTAAATGTGCAGCAAAACATATTAAACCCACCTCAAGCATATTTAAAAATCTAGAAATTATTATGTACCGTTACTTATCTCTTTTCTGATTATAAACAGTAGTACATAAGGGAATACCTTTCTCCGCTACATACTAGTGTTTTAACAACGTGTATTCCACAGGACCTAGCAACATCCTTCTGTGATGTTATCACAAACAAGAAGAAGTCCTATGTTTTATTACTAAAACGAATGCTCATAGAAACATGAAACAAATGAACAATTTAGTTGAATAATTACAACAGCAATGCATGAAAACCACTGTCATTGAAAAGAAACCAATAACTATTAATCATTGTAAATATTAATCAATTTAAACATACATCTGGACCTCAATTATATGTTTTTAGAAGGTAGACCTGTAAAGGAGACATAGAAGAACAAGTGTTATGAATTGGTTAAAAAACAATCCAAAACAAATCAGAAGATGTTTTTAAAAATTCTGAAATATTCTAATCCTGGTGGGGTACGCTGAATGCACCCATAGGGATAGAAACAAGCATACATCAGGATTTTCTGATTTCCATGACCTTATGCCAATGTTTTACCACTTGCATAAAGAAGTCACATGTATCTCAAATGTTTTGTGGATTATTGAATGAGGCCTAAATTGCAACATTGCTTTAAAGGACTGCATCGACTCAGAGTGCATTTAATACCTCATTTCATAGAATTACAAGCACTAGCAATGCCAACATGTCTGCTATTGGCTGCTATCCCTTTGGCTTTGTGAACACTTTTGTCATTTTTTTAATAAAGCTTTATTGACACTGGAGCTTCTGAGCCTTAGCCA
Organism: Lissotriton helveticus; assembly: GCF_964261635.1. Taxonomy (NCBI): domain Eukaryota; kingdom Metazoa; phylum Chordata; class Amphibia; order Caudata; family Salamandridae; genus Lissotriton; species Lissotriton helveticus. The sequence goes on from NC_136072.1 coordinate 193,916,494, forward strand.
ATACAATACAATTGGCTAAAAGCAAAAATATGTATTTTTAGGTCTCAAAAAAACACACATTGCCACAGTAGTCTCCGGCACCGAAGGGAACTACTTTGTGTGTGGATGTGCTCTTGTGAATGAGAAGGATGTGGTCACTAACAGTGAAGAGTAAATCAGTGGCTGAAGTGGGCTGAACCATTATAGCTTGCTGTAGTGGGGGGAAGAAAAGTGTGAACAACACTACAGCAGCCCAGTAAATAAAGAGAGCTGGTGCCTAATGCCTGACCTGAAATGTATTCCATGAAGTAAATATTCAAAATAATAATACATTAAGAAACACATGTCTCATTGCTTTTGTCATTAAAAATGTTGAAAGTGTCTAGATGTGATAGTCATAAAGAAAAATAGATCTTTGTCACCATCTTGGATCAGTATGCAGTGGTCAGTTCAGCCTTTACTGTGTTTATTTGATGAACATGAGAGCAAATAATGAAAAGAGCATCAAGAATGCAGTCTAGCAGCAGAGGCATTTGGAGTGAAATAATTCACACGTGGCAAGGGTACAAAATGCCCTTTCCTACAAATAGGGCATTAATCTTTTATGAGCATTTGGATTTTAGCTTTATCCTCCTTGAATGCCAATGTGGGACATGAAAACTGGCTTTGCTTTCAAAGCTGAGGCCGGAACAAAATCTCTCACCTCTTGGGAGCTAATTAGTGCAGCAGTACTGGCTACAGAAAATTCTTAAATATCTTAGTTCTAGGTACAATTTAAAATCTATCAAAAACAGTGCTATTTAGTGACTCTGAAAGAGCAACTTTAAACTGTGTGCTGTTGGAAAACAGTGTATTTACTCAAATGCATTATTTAAGCTTACCACAGTATCAATTTTCAAATACTTTAAACATTCTTATTAAATAACATGTCAGTACAGCTGGTTAAGCACGGGGTGTAAATATCAAATTTTGTTTCCTCCTAATAAAAATATAACAATTTTTAAAGAACAATATAGCATATTTTTACGCTATATTTCCCTTTTTAATGATTTAAAAATATTTTCAAACTTACAAGGACACTTCAAACCCTGCTCACCTATGTCAGGTCTTTCAACCTATGAGAAGCAATCGATTCAGAGACATCATCCACATAGTTTTTAAACTAACCCGCATAACCAATGAAGTTCTGTAATTCTTATTGCATTAATAAAATAAGATATGATGCTAAGCTTCTTGTTGAAGGCATGGTTTTATGATTGTACCATATTTTTGATGTAGCAAAGTTTCAAACTTATTTATTCACAGAGAGTTATTAAAGTACTTGTGTCCATCTACTGATCACATTTAGGGAACGGCTTTTTAGGGTGAGCCTAGGAAGCACATATGTTGGCTGTTCAAGACATGCTGTATTCAATCTGTGGGTTTACAGCCCACCCATTGCCTTTTCTTTATCCCTTCAATTGTCGTTCAAAAATGCTGTCTTGCTAGTGGTTAATCCTTCCTCTTTGCCATTCTTTTTGTGTTTGGTTTCCTCCCAAATAGCACCGCCCAATTACTGTTAAAATTGTGCTCCTGTATTTATGTGTTCATTTGGGGGACTGTTTTTTCTTTGATTTCTGCTCCTGTCACTGTTTGCCCGTCTTCAGTAGTTCAGCTTCGCTGCCCGTCACTCAATCTCCCCTTCCCATTAAAACGCCTAAAATGAAATATCAGACACATCAGAAGCTGTTTACGAGGCCGCCTCTTTAAAATCTCTGACTACTAAGTGAGACTATTTCCTCCAAATCCCTCCTGCTTCACTGCTTGTCACTTTAGCGAGCCTCAGTCACTTGGCCTTCAGCAGACAATCTTGCAGCACAGTTAAGGGCGGGGCTTGGGCAACTCCCATCGCATTTTCTCTAACGCTTGTTTATACAAAGTGAACTAGAGCGACCCGACGGTGTTGAAGCCTTTTACATGAGTGCTAGTTACATTACACAATGTCAGATAGATTTTTGTTGGCATTTTTAAAGAGTGCGAACTCAACTGACCCAAAAGTATTGAAGCTCTTTACAAAAGCGCCAATTATATTGCACAAGATCAGGTATATTTTTTTGCTTTTAGGTGCGCAGAGATTGAGTGATGCTGATGCTGCCCCTGTTTGTTCATTATTTGCCCTCTACCTGACAAATGGGCACAGCGTTCATTCCTCCAACCTCCTCCCATGCCTCTCCAGTAGTCCTCCTCCTCTCATAGCTCTAATTTCAAAGCACATTCACAGCATCTCCCCAGGGTCTGTGAGGCATTTTTTATAACTCAAGCAACCCGAAGGTGTTGGAGTATTTTACATAAGGCGTAGTTACGTTGGATTAGTTCACATTACATTTTAGCGCCTTTTTCATAGAGCATGAACTCAACTGACCCAAAGGTATTGGAGCACTTTACAAAAGCACCAGTTACATTGCACAAGGTCAGGTTATTTTTTTTTGTTTTTAGGTGTGCCGAGATTAAGTGATGTTGATGCGATCCCTGTTTATTCATTATTCCGCGTTTACCTTTCAAATTGGAGCATTTTGTTGTTGTTGTTGCTATGTCCAATGCTCCTATACCCAGGGAGCTGAGACAGAGGGCGGGACTGGGGGCTTGCTGGTAAACAGAGCAGTGTTCCGAATAGAAAACTCTTGTGTATGGCACCTGGTGAATAGAGGCCTGCTGGAGGAGGAATGTGACGTTTCAATATTTGGAAAGTACTTCACTGCTTTTTTACATAGGCTGGTCAATACACTAGTGACGCAGTCGCACACAGAAAGTTATAGTGCTGTTGACTTGCATCAAGGCACTTGACTTTCGGCCTTGGAATCTGTCCATAAATGTTTCATGAGGCAAGCATGTATTCCTGAATCAGACTGCATGACCCAGTGTAGAGTACTGATGTAGCTCTTCAATCCCTGGCTGCACAGCACCCAGGATAATGTGCTGCATGGCTAAACACTTATCAAGTCCCATGACCTGTTATTCTTTTTATTAAAACACTCCAGCAGAGTGAATGTGTTTGCTTCCTCTCTCACTTTCCTGGCTGCTGACCCCCATATACCTGTTCTGTGCAACCATGTTGCTCCTTTCTCTCCCCACTTTCTCTCTATTATATTTACTGCTTCTACTGCTATAGCCGCCCCCAAACCATGACTCTGTGTTGCTCCATCCTCCCCGACCACAGGTCTTAATTAACTTTTTTTTATTATGCTCCCACTACACCCATTGCTTCTGTACCATCCACTCCCCAACACCAGCTCCTCCATTGCACCACCATCCCTCTCCATTCTAAAAGGAGCATTCACACAAGTCAATTGATTTTTGATTACTGATCAAAGTGGCGTCCTCCATCAGGGAATAAAAATAACTAAAATCGCTCCTGCAACAATCTGGCGGCATAAGTCACCATGCATGTGGGTGCTTGAAGAAATATGCAGCCTTTTTTATTTTTCCTTTTTCCTGATGCTGCACAGTATCAGCATAAAGCAACTGCTAAGCCAACAGGTCAAAATTATGAGACCTATTGTGTTTGCCAATGCATGTCTAAAAATTAGCATAATAATTGAATAGTTCCAAAATTTGGAGAGACAAAATTCACTGCAGGCTGCACTTAAAATTCAGGCCTGCATTTTTGTAAACATTTTATTGTTTTGTTTTACATCATCAAATATTTTCACTATAGCGTCACTAACAGCAAAGAAAGTTAGTCACATTGAATTGTAGAAATTTAACGTGCAGCATCAGAAAGTTTCCCAATCAGAGTTGCAGGTTGGTTAACAAAAAACATACAGAATCATTAGTCATGACCAGCACCAATCCTAATTGGCGGGCGGGGTTTAAGGAGAATAAAAATTATTTTAAAAATTATTTTTAAAAATGTACCGTACTGCTGCATCTCTTGTTCGTCTCCCTCGTCGCTCAGCACCACTGGTACAGAACAGGAAGCACACCCAGGCTCCTGAATCTGAAATGCAGCATTGTGATTGGTAAGTACCCAGGCTCCCCAACGCCAATCACAATGCAGCAAAGCAGCATTGTGATTTGTCTGAGAGCCGCTATTCGGTGCTCAGTCAGGGAATGGGAGCCTGGGCATGCTCTCCACCCAGGCCGTAATGCAGCCGGCGTGGCAGCCTGGGTGGAGAACATGATAAATGCGCATGAATATTTGGCTGGCCCCAGATGACCGGCCAAACGTTGATGCGCACTCACAAAGTGTGCTCGCCACTCCCCCAGCTCCTGTGCAAGAGCAGCCTTGCCTACCCTCCAGAGCTGCAGCAGCAGGGCAAAATATAATGATAGTAACCTCGCGTTATTATAATTTTATTTCGCTGCTGCACAGCAGTGGGGCGATGCTCCTCCGCCTTAGCGGACAAGCCACCACTGAGAATCATACTCCAGACTCTTTGCACATGCTTGATGATATGGAATACGCATCTCACATCAGAAAATTTTGGACTCAAGAAAGGCCTCTAAAATTTACACCAAGAAAATGCATATCTTATCACAAATTTAAAGTCACCCCCTTCCTTAATACACAATGTCTTTGCAGCCTTACACCGGTTGATGTCAGATATCCATTAGTGTATGCTGGGGTGTCAACTGCTTCCCTTTCATGGGAAAAATGATGTCTAGTAGCTATCAGGCCCGATTCACATAGAGGTTGAGATGGAGTGCTATGATTCCAGATGCCTAATAGTTTTGGCTATTCCTTTACATAGAATTTAGTGGCTTGGGACAGACATTCGCAAATGCTGTCTTAACCGCATGCGTGCGGGCGGAATTCCGCTCGTACGCTGACTTTTTCAAAAGCGCATGTTACGTGACGAGCTGGGCTCGTCATGAGCGTGCGAGGAGGCTACCTCATGACGAGCCCAGCTCGTCATCAGCGTCGAAGGGGTTAAAAGGGTCACAATCTAAGACACAACCAATAAGTGTGGAAAAATCTCCCACCTGTTCCCGCCTTCAAAAACATAGGTCAGAAGAAACCCTAGCAAATGTTTGAATTCAGAGCCTTGTATAGGATATTCTATGGAAAGTACTAGTCCCTTAATCATAAGCACTTCTGACCTCATACCTACAGTTCTGTAGGTCCTGCTCCCAATCAGTATCCTCTGACACTCCAACTCTATAGCCTATTGGTCCTAAGACTAGCCAATCTGTCAAGTCAGGTATTGATTACTTTTTTTGTATGCAAAAGACATGCTATTTCCTAATGCCACCATCAGAACTATTTTTCCAATGAAGAGCAGGCCTCAGTGAAGGAGTCACAAGGGTAATGGAAAACAAAGTATATCTGAGCTGTAGATAGCGGAACATCATGGTATTCATCGAAATATATTCACTTTGCAATTGGTTGAAAGATTTCATCCTCCCTCATCCTCAGGCATTACCCAATAAGTAGAAACCTAACAAGTCCTACCTAACAAATTCTGCCAACAGGGACAGCTTTCAGACAATGTCGAGAAGCCACGGGTGTATATTGTGGAATGTTCCCATCCAAGATAGGTATTCAAAGCATGTCACAGCACTGACAACATACCCCTAATATTTTCTCATATTGAAACACTAAATAGCTTTGGGTAACAATCACATTGCCATTCACCTGCAAGGAAGGCCCATTCCACCATTAACTGATATTCTGATTAATACTAACAGGCATCTTTTAGCATGATACTTCCATCATAAATGACACAACAGAGTATTTGCAGGGAAGCCAATGCAGGGGCAAGGTCCCAGAGTAACAGGTGAAATTACATGTCTAGTTGTTTAAACATTTCTTGCAGCAGCCAATCTAGGAGTACATTCATCTAGTATATGCCCGCACATTCCAAGCGAGAGAAATTTTCCCTTGTTGGTGACTTATATGTGGAGATACTTAAATCTAACTGAGCATTGGAACCTTGACCTGAATGCGACAAGTGAAATGGGTAAAGTATTAACTTAAGACTGATTTAGTCCAACTGACACTAAAGCTCATGTAGATTCAACTCTAGATCCAAGATGGTCGCTCGGAGCTGATGCTCTGTAGTGACCCCCCTACCAGCCTCCTGAGCGGCGGTTCGACACACTGTTGCCCTATCCAGAACAGCATTTTTCGAAACCGGAATGCGGCAGATCACATGAAGCCTGAAATCAATTATCTCCGACCTTGCATCCCGGAGATCTGAGCCCAACATCTCGGCAAGCAACCATGCCAAGTTGGTGCCAGGAGAGCTGCGAAACCGCAGCCGGTGGTCGCTGAACACTAGCAACACCAGAGCGTTGATCCCGGCATAACGGGCTAAGGAGATCGAGGATCAAACCAGTGGCTGCCTGATCCCGGAGGTATATTGATTATCCTGTCTCTCTGTCTATCACAGAGACTGTACGCTGGGATTCCTGAGCTTCTGGATCCAATAGCAGACCAGAGAACCAGGCTCCTGATCGGGATGGAGCGCCGTTCCTTTGGGTGCTGACTGCAGCATATTTAACACCATAATTCTGCTGACTGAGGAAATGCGACAGCCCAAAATGGCGGACAATGTACACCACCAGCAACGGTAGCAACGAAGGAATCAAACTCATGCCTGACTGCCTTCCCGAGCACCCGCTTCATGGAGATCTAGACGCCCTCAATCTCCGCTAAGGTACACTAACTTTTGCAGCAACAAAAGACCGTTTTGGAAGTTTGCGGTGATCTTTTGCTGAGGCAGCCTGACTTTAAGATGGCGGCCCTTTGAGGATTGCAGTGAGCGCATCACCCTTCCCACACGGATCTGCATTGCTACAAATTAGCTCAATCTCCGCTAAGGTACATTAACTCTCGCAGCAACACAACACCGTTTTGGTTAGGTTTTGCTGGGATCTCTTGCTGAGGCACCCTGACATTAAGATGGTGGCTGTTTGAGGACTACGGTGAGCACACTTCCCCTTCCCCTAAGGAGCTGCATTGCAACAGATTATCTCATTGGAACCATGCACCATTGCGCGGCTGGCGCCGGCCACCCGCAACACCCAAAGATGACCGACAGAGCAGTACAACCTCCTTTACCCACGACACCCTGAAGACTGGCCCACTGCAATCTGATTGTAGTGAGTGAGTTACACAGCATCTCTTTTGGGGCTGGCTTCCTAGGTGATGGGGCGCCATGAGTGGACACAGCGCAGGCCTCAGCGGGCCACAAGGTGCGTTTCATAGCTGACTGATGGCAACCCTCTTCTTGCACCAACAGGGCCCTGTGGAGATTTACAATATTGTCGCCATCGTCAGGAGGGCAGGGGGGCCATTATCTGTAGCCTGACCAGAGGGGCTGAACAGTTGCCCCAGGCTGGTGACATACATGAATCCCTCTCAGTAACTGGGTTGCAGGAGAATCTGTAACTTGGGAGGCAGTAGGTGACAAGTTACTGCCTGGGAAATACTTGCTATGAAACTCCGGCCTGTACCAGCACCTAACCAGCCTTTCAGTACCATAGGGTAAAATATAGAAAAAGTACTGACCCAGCACTCCCCAGAAGAGAAGATCCTTACAAACTGCTCTCTTTTCACAACCACAATGAAAAAAGAGGATGTTTACCTCCTCCTACAGAGCCCGCCTGACCTTCAAAGGGCGGAGCTCCGATCACTCTTACCAAGATCTTGATGCGCTCACTTTCCCAAAGCTGAGTCACAGCCTTATGGAGTTCTGGGTAGGAAGCCCTCTGTTATTGCCACAGCTGCTAAGCAACTGTTAACCAAGCATGCAGGAGCTTGTTGGTATAGCAAATGAAAATTGTGCAGCTGCAAAAATATAGCTGCCCTGTCTGTAGATACCTCCCCTTTCTAAGACCACCTATAAGTCATCCCCAGCCTTATGCTCTGGAGAGTCAACAACCAGCACTAGAGCAACAACACAAAACCTTTACATCTCTCGCTCTTTCCCCTCTACAGATGGTTTTTTGAAACTCTAGCCCACCATTTCTTATAGGGTGCCTGCCCTCTCACACTCGCCCCTCTACGGACGGTTCTGGAAACTCTAGCCCATTCCTTAAAGGTTGCCTGCCCCTGTCCCACCTAGTTGCTATGCCATACACTACATCAGCCTGCTCCAACCCCGCTTCTGCGAACCACTTAAAACCGCATGGCCTGAACTCCTTCGCAATCTGCTTCCCCCTAACCTCTCACCGAAAGCGAAAAAAAACTTTAAACAAAAACTGATCAGACAACATCCTGAATCACTATTCGTGGACATCTATCACTGCACCTCAAAAGGACAAGTAAAAATGGATCTCATCTTCCACACTGAAAGACCCGAAACGTGGAACTCCATCCTCAGATCGCAACTCAATATCTCCAAAATGACCAATACGTCCAAAAGCTGCAAACAGCCCCCAAGTACACTAGGTGAAATCGGAACTCCACTGCCACCATCTACTCCAATGATACAAGCCAACAATGACAACCTAGAAATCTTTGAGGCTCTCTTCCCATCCCTCCGGACTTCCCCTCCCACACACTCCTCCCCTGCCCTCCTCTTCTCCTCTCCCTGAAAAACCTGACCTGCCAACAGAACTCACCCCCCATCCCGGGGCACTCTAGTAATAACACCTGCCTCCCACTGTGAGACACCACCTCCAACACTACCAGAGAGAACAACACTACCAGAGAGAACTCACCCCCCATCCTGGGGCACCCTAGTAATAGCACCTGCCTCCCGCCACGAGATTCCACCTCCTACACAACCAAAGAGAACAAGACCTCTCTACCCTCCTACGACAACCTCCCTTTCCCGACCCCCACTCCCTCCCAACCGACTTCGAACGACCTAAACACACAGTACGTGGCTCCCAACCCCTCCTCAGTTCCTCATGAAATTTAGCATCCACGCCCCAACATAGCCCCCGACTCCCCACACCACTGACCCTACCCAGATCCCACACAGACAACTCACCTACTGAATGGCAACCTAACAGCACCAGGTTCCCCCCCAGGTTTAACTTTCACGCACAGAACACTCACACTAACCTAGAGAGTGGACAGTGGCTCACTCTGCTTGAAAGCCAAATTACCACCATAATCCAGGGTCTTAGTGAAATCCTTACCAACTTCGCCACTACCATAACGCCTCACCAATACCCCTCCTTATCTTTACTCTCTCAACAGAGGCTTCCCAATGCTCCCCATCCGGAAGAGATCTCTACCACCCTCTCTCATCAGACACAGAGAACGAAAAGAACTAGAGAGGTCACTTATGCGAGTGAAGCGGCAGCTCTCGCCTCCTCGTATGACAATCTTATTACTGCCACCCCAATCCAAAATACAGGTGCTCACCGGACTGGGAAGAGAACAGGCCCCCCCCCGACATCCCCCAGACCCCCTGCCATCCGCACTTTCATCTCTCACGGTCCCCCAAATGATTAAACACACAAAAGAGACGCCCCCACAAACTGCATTCTCAGCCACCAAGCATGCCACAGAGCTAGCTGAATCCATCCTTACCCATGACATAGACATAGCATTCATCACTGAGACATGGCTAAAAGACTCCTCATCTCCACTCATGGGTACTCTTGCCCCCCTGGTTTTGTTATCACCAACAAAGATAGAAAAGATCAAAGAGGTGGAGGTATAGCCATCATCCACAAAAACAATATTTCTGTGACGGAAATAGACTCCGTCACCTACAACACTTTTGAGTGCCTAACCGCCAACATCAACACTAGCAACAATAAAACACTCATCTGCCACCTCATTTATCACTCCCCAGGCAACACCACCACCTTCACCGAACACCTGTCCGACCTGATTGCCCACTACTCTCTCTGAGATATGAACAACCTTATTCTGGGCGACTTCAATCTTCACTGGAATGAAGAAAGCAACCTGCTAATCCAGAACCTGAAGGAGCTGCTTCACAGCAACAACCTCACCCAACATTGCTTAGAGGAAACCCATAACAAAGGAGCAATCCTAGACGCTATTATCGCCCAATACGACACTGTCATGATAGACCACATCCTGCCCGTGGACTGGTCCGACCACCACTTATTCCTTTTCCACCACACTCAGCCTATTACACCTAAACCCCCTCCCTAAACCCTCCGAAATGGTCTGGAAACTTCACCCAGATTAACATGACTGACCTAGAGAGAAGGGTTAACTCTCTCCTCACTGCCCCCACGGACAATCTATCCACAACAGAACTAACTGCCCACTACAACACAAACATGACATCCATTCTAGAGGAAATAGCCCCCTTAAGACAAAAAAAACAGAGCATCCCATTCAGAACTTGGTTTAACACGGACATTAACAACGAAAGAAGGCAAGAGCTTCAGAAAGACTATGGAGGAGCAACCTCTCCTCAAACCTACTCGAACAACTCAAAGCAACCCGAAGGAAATACAAAAAACACATCAGCAGTGTACAATCCACCTTCTTCTGCGCCGCCCTGGACGATGCAGAAAACAGGCCCAACAAACTGTCAAAATCATCAAACAACAAACCTCCAAACCCCCGGAATCCTCACTACAGGCCTCCAAAGACTTGTGTGAAAACTTTGCCAACTTCTTCGAAGAAAAAATCATGAAGATTGAGCTCTCACTGGAGATCAACGTCAATCCCATCAGCAAAAACCTGCCTCCAGTGCCAGTAGATAGCTTGCCCAAACACCCCTCTAAAACCTAGAAGTCCTTCATCCCCATCCCGGAAACCGAGATCCTCAAACTGATATCCACCTCCAAACCAGCCTCTCACGTCCTTGACCCGATTCCCACCAAAGTGACCAAAAAACTGAGTCTCTCCATAGCCCCGTTCTGGTGCAAGATCATTAACAGCTCCCTGAGAACTGGCATCATTCCTGAATGCCTCAAAGTTGGCCAAATCGCACCACTACTAAAATAAACAGGCCTTGATTCCAAAGAACTGAATAACTTCAGACCAGTCTCCAATCTCCCCCTCCTATCCAAAATACTGGAAAATGTGTCCTACAACAACTGACTCAGCACATGGACAACATCAACCTTCGTGACCCCCATCAATTGGGTTTCAGAAAAGGCTACAGCACCAAGACCGCGATCCTTAACATCATCCTTAACATCATTGACGACATCCACAAATGCCTCGATACCGAACAATGCTGCCTCGTCATTCTACTAAACCTATCGGCAGCCTTTGACACAGTTGATCACCAACTTCTCATCAAGGCACTTCAAGAAAGGGTAGGAGCTGATGAGGTGATCCTACGCTGGTTCTCCCCCTTCCTACACAGTCGCTCACAAAGGATACAAATTAAAAACTTTACCTCCGACCTACACCAGATCAACAGATGAGTCCCCCAAGGTTCAGTGCTTTCACCTCAACTGTTCAACATATACATGGAACCCCTCACCACCATACTCAAAAAGGATAACATCCCTTTCCACCTCTATGCAGATGACTCCAAAATCTATCTTGAAACCTCCTCTATCGAGGACATCCACAGATTAAATGCCACTCTACATTGGCTGTCGCTTAACCACCTAAAACTCAACCAAGACAAAACCGAAATACTCCTCATCTCCAACAAAGAGGAGTGCCCACATATTTCAGAATGGCTAAAAGCTTTGGATGCTCTTAACTGCAATCACACTCTGACCCACTCCGTTAGTCACTAGGAATTACCCTAGACTCAAAACCAAACATGGCCAATAACATCAAGAACTCCGCAAAGAGTGCCTTCGTCAACTTGAAGTTACTTAACAAAATAAAACCGTTCATCCCAACCAATGACCTCAAACAAGCCACCCAATCACTGGTGCTATCCAGACTCGACTATGGGAATGCCAGCCTCACTGGTACATCAATATCGCACCTATCCCCCCTCAAAACCACTCTCAATGCAGCATCCAGAATGGCCACTGGAATCAGGAAATACAATCACATCTCACGAGCATGCAGAGAACTAAAATGGCGCCCAATAGAATTGCTTGCCAGATACAGAACTGCCTGCCTCACACATAAAGCCCTGCACACAGGTAAACCTGAGTATTTGAATGCCAAACTCAAGAGGGTTGATCAGACAAGGACCCTCAGGAGCTCCAGTACCCTACTACGCATCCCCTTGAAAACACACAAACAAAAAACTGCTGCACGGTCCTTCGCCGGTAATGCACCCAAAATTTGGAACGCCATTCCAGCCGATATCAGGACCATCCAGTCCTTCACAAAATTAAAAAAACAACTTAAAATCCTTTTCCTCAACTGCTCCCTCACGAATTGATAGCCGCCATCAATACGCTTTTCCCTCCTCGTCATCTCTTCCTGACATTGTAGCTCCAAGACTTTCCTCCTCCATGCTATTCGACCCCCACTTGCTCCTCCCCCCCTTAAATGGTTTAACCCCAAGACAACGTGCTCTCTATGAGGTTATCTCAGGACTCACGGACGACCTCAATGCTGATCAGCACACTTGGATTCCCGAACCTATTATGTTGAACCCCGCTTTATTGTATCAACCCCAAGACAACGTGCACACTAAGAAGTTATCTCAGGACTCACGTACTACCTCAATGCTGCTCAGCACACTTGGACTACCAAGTTTATATGTAGAATACTGCTTACTGTATGGATCTTGCTCAAAAACTGTTGTGAAGCGCTCTAATACCCTCGGGTCAGGCTAGCGCTATATACAACTCCTGAAATAAAATAAATAAATAAATAAAGCTGAAATATCTTCCAGATCTCAGAAAGATACCTAGCAGCATACAGTTACTGCACCTTTAAAACTGTCATGCTAGATATTGTCTGCACCCTGATCACTACTGTTAGAACTGGGGGCTTCTAGTTGGCTGGGGTAGGTACCTTAGACCAAATAGGGACCCTTGCTTCTAGTCAGGGAAAGGGGGGCCACCCTCTTAGATAACCCCTGATCACACCCTGGTAGCTTGGCATGAGCAGCCAGGTTTATCTCCAAGGCAATATATAAAGTATTTGCAACCACACTTCCAGTAACACATTGATAACACCACAAATGGACACCAGACTGGTTTTATAAAAAATAGCGGTATCTTTATCCAAAGGAATACGATGAGACCAAACGATAGAAATCCAACATATGTGTATTTGTAATATTTCACTGGGCCGGTTATTAGGCCAGCAATCGCTTGTAGGTTCTTCCGGTACTAATGAGCAGTTCACGATGATCTAATGCAGTCCTAATGCAATGCTATGCAGTTCGTAATGTAGTAATAAGACAGCCCTTAATGCACGTACTAATGCAGTTCATAATGCAGGAATAATGCAGGTTGTAATGCAAAAATAATGTGGTTCGTAATGCAATAATAAGGCAGTTTGTGAGGCAAGAATAATGCGGTTCAGAATGCAGGAATCAGGCAGTTTGTAATGCAGAGAATAATGCTATAAGCCAATCTGTGCAGTTAACTCGGGCACCACTAGATCCCAATAACAGAGAGAGCGGTCATAAGCTTAAAGGGGCGGCTTCTGGACTGGTGGGCAGGTACGGGCCGCTCAGGGACTCAGCGCGTCTAACGTGGTGCAGCAGGAGAGAGATCGGAGGACTCTCTTGGCGAATAACAATCACAATCCCTTTCACCTTGCAGCTTCCTTAGCTTCAAGAAATCCTTTAAACATTGCAGCTCGGGCCAGCGGTTGCAATCCTTACTCACAGGCTCAGTTACGATGATGACTCAGGCCACAAACAGCAATGCAGCAGCGTGAACGATGTTTCACTCTTCGGGGGCAATGCAGTCCCGGGGCACCTCGTAAACAGCACCTCAGACTACACAACAGTCTCAGCCGTGCAAAAACACACGCAACAATCGTTGCTGAGACACGGGTGGAATCTTTGATGTTCCTGAGTTTCCACAACAGGGGACCAGCTCTACTCTGGCCCTTGGAGACACGCTACTTCAGGACACAGCACACAGCAAAGTCCTCACAAGCAGGGGGACACAGCACTCAGCAAAGTCACTTGTCCTCTCCTTAGTCAAATTAGCAAACTGCAGGCCAGCCCCAGAACACAAAGCAAGGGCAGTCCTTTTCTTCAGTCTCTTCAGCTGTTCTTCCTTGGCAGAGGTTCCTCTTGACCATGAAGTAGTTTCAATCTATTTTCAGTCTGGATTTCAGTCTGAGTTCAGGGGGTTCAGCGCTCACATTTATACCCCTAAATACCTTTGAAGTCTTTGTATTCAGGGGGCTCTGAGCCCCGCCCAAACCAGACCTGGGCTACTTGTGTAGGTGGCACAATTAGTGCCGCAGGCCCACTAGCAGCATTTGTATTACTAGCCCTGGCACACATAGTGCACTTTTCGAGGGACTTTACTAGTAAGGCAAACATACCAATTATGGACATCCAATTACCATAACACTTTATACAGGGAGCACTTGCACTTTGACACTGATCAGCCGTGGCCAAGTGCCCAAAGCATCTAAGCCAGCAAAACGAAATCCATCACAGCATCAAAAATAGAGGAGGTAGAGGCAAAAAGTCACGGGTTAACCATGCCAAGAAATGCCAGGTCTAATACGTGTCCCCTCCAGCTAAAAAGTGGTGAGAACTACCCACCCTCATGGGTGTACTCATCACTAAGGCAGAAAAATCTGGACAGACCATCAGCATTGGCGTGCTTTGTTCCAGGGCGGTGTTCCACCATGAAGTCCATCCCCTGTAGGGAGATGGACCACCTCAATAGTTTTGGGTTCTCACCAGTCATCTGCATCAACCATCTGAGGGGCCTATGGTCTGTCTGAACAAGGAAGTGAGTCCCATACAAGTAGGGCCTCAGCTTCTTTAGTGCCCAGACCACAGCAAAAGCTTCTCTTTCAATTGCACTCCACCTCTGTTCCCTGGGAAGCAGCATCCTGCTAATGAAAGCTACGGGTTGGTCCAAGCCCTTGTCATTCAATTGTGAGAAAACTGCTCCCACACCATGCTCTGAAGCATTTGTTTACACCACAAACTCTTTGGAGACATCAGGCGCCTCGAGCACGGGCACCGTGCACATGGCAGTTTTCAGGGTATCAAAAGTGGTCTGGCAGGCATCACCTTCTTGGGCTGTTAATTTGACGTCAGTCTGTCAAGAGGGCAACAATGGTGCCATACCCCTTCACAAACCGTCTGTAATAACCTGTGAGTCCTACAAAATGCTGTCACCTCTGTCTGGGTCTTGGGGGGTTCCCAAGCCAGAATGGTATCAATTTTTGCCTGTAGGGGCGCCACCTGGCCACTCCCTACCTGGTATCCTAAGTGCACCGCAGAACCCTGCCCTATGTGGCACTTACTTGCCTTGATAATGAGGCCTGCCCTCTGCAGGGCCTTGAACACTTCACAGAGATGTCACAAATGTTCCTCCCAACTGGAGCTGAAGACCACAATGTCCTCCAGGTAGGCGGCGCTGAATTCCTCCAGCCCACACAGCACCTGGTTAACCAGTCTCTGGAAGGTGGCAGGGGCGTTCTTAAACCCAAAGGGCATAACTCTGAAGTGGTAGTGCCCCTCTGGTGTTGAGAACGCTGACCTCTCTTTGTTCCCCTCAGTCAAGGCAATCTGCCAGTACCAGATGTGAAGTCAAATGTACTGAGGTACCGGGCAGCTCCCAACCGATCCACAAGCTCATCAGCTCTGGGGATGGGGTGAGCATCTATCTTGGTGACCGCATTGAGCCCACGGTAATCCACACAGTACCGGATTTCTGGGGTGGCACCAGGCGCAGTAGCTTTTGGCACAAGTGCCACTGGGCTAGCCCAGGGGCTGTTGGATGGCTCAATTACCGCTAGCGCCAGCATCTTTGAAACCTCCTCCTTGATGCTGGCCCTGACCTTATCAGCTACTCTGTAAAGATTTTGTTTTACAGGCAGACTGTCTCCATTGTCTACATCATGGATGCACCAATGGGTGACTCCAGGGGTTAGGGAGAACAGGGAGGCGAATTGACCCAATACCTGGCGACATTCCCTCTGCTATTCTGGGGTCAGGGTAGGCGAGAGGTTCACCCCATCCACTGACTCATCCTTTTCTCTGGCTGACAGGAGGTCAGGAAGAGGTTCACTCTCCTCTTCTGCCCCATCATCTGTAACCAAGAGCATGGTCACATCAGACCTCCCAAAGCCGGGTTTGAGGCGGTTCACATGGAGAACCCTCAGAGGGTTCCTAGGAGACTGTAAGTAAACCAGGTAGGTCAATTTGCTCCTGCGCTCTACCACCTCATAAGGCCCAGTCCACCTATTCTGTAGCATGCAGGGCTCCACTGGTACAATCACCCACGCTTTTTGCCCAGGTTGAAACTTGACCTGAGTGGCATTCTGGTTGTACCACTGTTTCATTTCTTCCTGGCTGGCTTCCAGATTTGCCTGAGCAAGTTGCCTGACACACCTACTTTGATTCCTGAAGGCCAGCATGTAGCTATATACATCCTGGGGGAGTTTACTAGGAGCCTTCTCCCAGCCCTCCTTCACCAAACTCAATGGTCCTCTTAAAGTGTGACCATAAAGTAGCTCAAAGGGATTGAACCCTATGGACTCCTGTGGCACCTCTCTGTAAGCAAACAGCATGGTAAGAGGACACCCCACTCATGCCCCATGGGTTCCTTAAGACCCATAATCATGCCCTTCAGGGTCCAGTTAAATCTCTCAACCAGCCTGTTCCCTTGGAGGTGGTAAGGCGTGGTGAACTTATAGGTTACACCGCACTCCTCCCTCAGAGATTTCATATACCTAGATATGAAATTAGCTTCACGGTCGGACACCACCTCTCTGGGGAAGCCCACATGGGAGAAAATCCCCCTCAGTGCATGGCCCACCACGGGGGCTGTCACCATCCGGAGAGGGATGGCTTCCGGGTACCGGGTGGCGTGGTCCACCAAGACCAGGGTGAACCTGTCACCCATGGCTGTCTTGGGATCCAGAGGCGCCACAATGACAATGCTCACCCTCTCAAAGGGGGTGCTGACTACAGGGAAAGGTTGGAGAAGAGCCTTGCGCATCTTCCTACTCTTACCACTTGCCTGGCAAGTCTGACAGGTCCTGCAATGAGTATCAGAGCTATTGCACATTTGAGGCCAGTAGAAGTGAGTGACAAGCCTCTCAAAGTTTTTGTCCTGCCCTAAATGTCCTGCTAAAGGTACATCATAAGCCAGCCCCAGTAAGAAGGCTCTGAAGCGCTGTGGCACCACGGGCTGACCCAGGCTCAGCAACCTTATGCTCGCTTTATAGGATTTAATGCTCCCAGTAAATCAAATGTGACCCGTACTGATCACCTCCTGCCTGGTTTAATGCCTGTTGCCACAAACCTACAAGAGAAGGGAACCTTTTCTGCCCCTCACAAAAGTCCTCCCTGGAGGGTCCTCCTCCCTGCTGCCATTGGGTCAGCTCAGGTAGGTCCCCCAGTTCAGAGAGTTGTTCCCCCGTAGGCTCCAGGGCATCCCCTCAAGGTTTGCCTCCTTCTGGACTGTGGGAACTTTGGGGGCTGTTTTCCTGCACCCCCTGCCACCTCTCTTTAAATTAGGCACCTGGTCCTCTGTTTCAGACTTCATGTCCTCTTGAACACCCTTCCTGGCTGCCATAGACCTAGTGGTCAAACAAGCCCACTCAGGCAGACCCAGCATCTCCAAATGTGCCTGACGCGCCATCTCCTTCCAGGGGGAACTCTCCAAGTCATTCCCTAGCAGACAATCTACAGGCAATGACGGACGTACAATGACCTTCAAGGGACCTGAGACCCCCACCACTCAAAGGGAACTAGCGCCACCTTGCAGAGGCAGCACACTCTAAAGGGACCTGAGACCACCCCCACTCGAAAAACTATCGCCACCTTGCAGAGGCACATGGAGTTGTCTGCTACAACATCAGGGTGAAGTACATTTTCAATTATCTGCTCCTCAGACACCCACTCACACACCCACTGCCTGTACTTCTGAGTGTTCTCAGGAAGAGAGGTTTCTTGGACCAGCTCTCAGTCTCCTAATGAGACCAGGGTCATAACAGCTTGTTCCTCCCCATTCCAAGGACTCAATTCCTCCCCCAATGCTACACTCACTAAACCCGGTATTGGAGCACCAGTGGGTGCAGGTGGTTTCTTGGGGCATTTAGGGGCAATGTGACCCACTTATTTACAGAAATAACAAGTAGGAGGCCCTCTGTTGTCCCGCTTGCCCTTAGGGGGCCAGGACCTCTTAGACTTGGGGGACTGGGACACTTTTACCTGGGAACTACTTTGGGCCCTTTAGAGAACTCCTTGTGGTTACCCTTGTCCTCCCCCACCTTCTGCTGGGGACCCTGTACACCTTTGACAGTGGTACCCCCAATCCCCTTGTGGACCCTGGTGCTGGTGAGTGTCCACCTCCTCAGCAAGCTTACCAAGATCAGTCAGCTTACTGTCTAAAAGATGCTGACGCAGCTCTGGAACACACAGACTACTCAAGTGCTCCCAACTAATTGAATTGCATAAACTTTTAAAATCAGTTACCTTGCTGCCCATCATCTAACAATCCAGTGCACACGTGTACACATTCACACATTCCACCCAAATACTGGATTCCAGTTTCTTTCAGTGCCTGAATTTCTGCCTGTACTGTTCAGGAATGAGCCCATACCTGAGGCATAAAGCCTCCTTCATGGTGGCGTAGGTCAGGGTTCCCGCCATCTCTAAAGGTGATAAAACATCTCTCCCAGGAGCCTCAAAGTGTTTCCATAAGCCCGCCCCCCAATGCTTCTCAGGCACCTCATTCATCCTCAGTGCGATCTCATATGCCGTGAACCACGCATGAATATCTTCACCCCTTTGGTAATCTCGCACTAAGTCTTTGGGAATGTACATCTTACCCGCTGACACTGGCTGTGTGCTGCCACCATTCAAACAGGACTCCACCTATTTAGCCTTAATGTCCAGTTCCCTCATGCTTAACTCATGAGCCAAGAGAGTCTTCTTCTCTTCCAAGGCAGGAGCGTTCTTTCTCTCCTCTCCTCGCTTTTCACATTCAATGAGCAGCTTTTTCTCCTCTGCTTGAGCCTTAAGTTTTAAAACCTTCAACTCATGCTCTCTGACCCTTTGGTTTTCCTCCAGCTCCTCTAGGGAAAAGCTCCTCCCTGAAAGGTTACTAACAGCGCCTGAGGCTGATCCTCCCACCGGCAAATCCTGTGGACCAAATCCATTCCCTCGGTCATCCTCATCCACCTCAGCATTACCTGTCTCAAGAGCCTCTTTGGTTTTCCACCAGGCCCTCAAGGCCGTTTGCCGCTCCTCCATCTTGGTGCTTCTTTTCATGGGATATCCCAAAGCTCTGCAGAATTGCCTCAATTGATCAACTTTGTAGGTAAGCAATGCCTCAATGTCGAATTCCAATTCTGCAGCCTCACCGGCTACTTGACTCCTTTGAGACATGATGTGTGGTTTAAAGGTCGCTCAAAAATAGAATCAAAAATCAAAAAACACAATATGTGGTTGCGTCGTTGTCTGCGCTAAAACTATTGATGTACACTAATCACTGTGAGTCAGTTGCAAATACAAGCTCAAATCCCACCGCTGACTACCAATGTTAGAACTGGGGGTCTCTAATTGGCTGAGGTAGATACCTTAGACCAAATAGGGACCCTTGCTTCTAGTCAGGAAAAGGAGGGACATCCTCTTAGATAACCCCTGCTCACCCCCCAATAGCTTGGCACGAGCAGCCAGGCTTATCTCCAAGGCAATGTGTAAAGAATTTGCAACCACTTTCCCAGTTACACAGTGATAACACCAGAAATGGACACCACACTGGTGTTATAAAAAATAGCGGTATCTTTATCAAAATGAATACGATGGGACCAAACTATAGAAATCCAACATATGCGTATTCGTAAGATTTAACTTTGCCAGTTATTAGGCCAGCAATCGCTTGTAGGTTCTTGCTGTATTAATGAGCAGTTCACGATGATCTAATGCAGTCCTAATGCAATGCTATGCAGTTCGTAATGCAGTTAGTAATATAGTAATAAGACAGTCCTTAATGCACGTACTAATGCTGTTCGTAACGCAGGAATAATGCAGGTCGTAATTCAAAAATAATGCGGTCCGTAATGCAAGAATAAAGCGGTTCGTAATGCAAGAATCAGGCAGTTCATAATGCAAGAATAATTTGGTTTGTAATGCAAGAATTAGTCAGTTCGTACTGCAAGGAATGAAGCTATAAGCCAATCTGCGCGGTCAACTCGGACACCACTAGGCCCCAACAGCAGAGACAACGGTCGTAAGCATAAATGGGAGGCCCCCTGTACTGCTGGGCAGGTATGGGTTTCTCGGGGACTCAGCGTGTCTAAGGCGGTGCAGCGGGAGAGAGATCTGGGCACTCCTGTACTCCTCCTGCACGCCTCCCCAGGCCACACACGCTTGCGGCTCCTGACCGGAGTCCAAGCCTTACCTCGGGGGTGCTCTGCCGCGCTTTCTCTCTCTCTCCCCACTAGTCTGACGTCCTGCTGGGCGGCCTTGATATCATTGCTGCTCCGTTGTTAGGCGGCGCTGTAGCCGGATGGGTTATGACACTGCCTTGTCCTTCGTTGACGACCATGGGCAGATTCCTCTTGGCGAACAATGATCACAATCCCTTTCACCTTGCAGCTTCCTTAGCTTCAAGGAATCCTGTAGCACGTTGCTGCTCAGGCCAGCGATCCTTACTCACAGCCTCGGTTACGATGACGGCTTGGGCCACAAACAGCAATGCAGCAGCATGGACGATGTTTCACGCTGTGGGGGCAATGCGGTCCTGGGGGACCTCAAAAACAGCACCACAGACCACACGGCAGTCACAGGCATACAAAAGCACACGCACCAAGCGCTGCTGAGACACGGTTGGAAACTTTGATGTTCCTGCGTTTCCACAACAGGGGACCAGCTCTTCTCAGGCCCTTGGAAACACGATACTTCAGGACACTTCCCAGACCCTGTCACATCCAACCCCAGACAGTCAATACACAAACAGGCAGAGGCACATAGGATGGTTTAAGACAAGAAAACAGCCACTTCAAAAAGTGTGGTTTCTAAACACCCAATTTAAAAACCATCTTTACAAAAAGATGTGTTATTAAATTCTGAGTTCAGGCACACTAACCTCCATCTCTCCATCTTATGCCTATGGGAAGATATGCTGGAAACATGGGACACAGCATTCTTCATTCTGTCCTATGGGAAAGATGCCCTTGCAACAGTGAAAAACGAATTTGGCAGTATTTCACTGTCAGGACATGGTACACACCTCAGTACATGTCCTACCTTTCACATACACTGCACCCTGCCCAAGGGGGTATCTCTTGGGCCTACTATAGGTATGTCTGAGGTGCACAAAAAAGGAAGGGTAAGGCCTGGCAAGTGGGTGCACTTGTCAGGACAACAAGGCAGTTAACAACTGCGTGTAGGCACTGCAGTGGCAGGCCTTAGATCTCTTTTTAGGGCTACTTGCATGGGTGGCACAATTAGTGCTGCAGGCCCATTAGCAGCATTTGGATTACCAACCCTAGCACACATAATGCACTTTACTAGGGACTTTACTAGTAAGACAAACATACCACTTATGGACAACCAATTACCATAACACTTTATACAGGGAGCACGAGCACTTTGGCACTGATCAGCAGTGGCCAAGTGCCCAAAGTATCTAAGCCAGCAAAACGAAGTCCATCACAGGATCAAAAAGTAGAGGAGGTAGAGACAAAAGGTCGGGGGAAACCACGCCAAGAAATGCCAGGTCTAGCAACTACTTTTTAAGCCTCCCAAACAGTGACCTTTGTCTTCACCATACCGAAACTATTGAGAAAGGAATGATGTTAAGCTAACTGTACTTTGCCCTCTACAGTAATATCTTGCAGAATTCATGTATCCAGTTTCTACCCAGTCAGTTGACACTAAACCTTGTACATAGCTCAGAGTGGTGAGAAATTCCCTTGCCAAGAGCTTACTATCTGAAAATCTATTTAGATGGGTCACAGGCATGAAAAAATAGTTGAATAATCCAAAAGATAAGTTTAAGCTTGCTTTATCAAGCACTCATCATAGCTGTAATGCACTCATTCAGCAACTCATCAAGGCTGTAAATACTAGGTGCCTCATTTATCAGACTCAGACCATCATGCTGCACCAAGCAAGCAGACCATGCTCTCAACCAAACATAGATAGACATAAAAATAAGGAGAATACACAATCCACCCAATCATCACCCTCCCCACAACTCTCTGCCACCAGTTCAAAAGTGCCTATTTTCCTATTTCACAGACAACTGTGGCTGTTATCTGAATGGAATTCTTGTCATGTGACACACTGGGCTCTGCATGAACTCCATCATGCTTCGCGTGCACCAATGCACCTCATTCATCTCAACCTGTTCAACACCAATTGCCTCATCACTTACCATTCACAAAGAAAATCATGCTCAGAGACCACACATTCTGAAGCAATGTATTGTTCCTCACTACAAAGTACATGACCTACGGCCAAATAACCCATTCTTTCTGGCAATGCCAAACATAAAAAGGGCCAGAAGCGGAGGGTGTTCCTTTTCTTATCTGGCACCCAGGCTTTGTACTCCCTCCTGCTCGGCCTAAGAGCTGATAGCAAATTGCTTAGGTTCAGGAAGCAACTGAGAACTCAGGTCTCCTGTTAGCACTAGGAAGCCTTTACTTGGGTAGCCATACGCTTTATAAGATCCAGAAAATAAATAAATGATCTCATTGGGTTTGCCTGTCTCTAACGTGGTCCCACTCCAGCCAGGCCATCCATCATTTGCTGAAGTAAAATGCCACGTTGTACACCCTACCAGGATGCAAAGTCTGGTTGGGAATAGCATCATATATTGGATGCCTTTGATTGCGAGTTCCCTTTTAATAGCATCAAGTCCTGCCTTGGAATTTACACTGTTTGCATGAAGCTTGATAAGATAAGAATGTTGGAATTTTGTGAATGAAAAAGTTAACTTTGACTTGCCTGCAGTATGGTATTTCTATCTCCGAAGTTAAGTACACTGGTGCTTATGGCTCTAGGTTTAGCCCCCAACTTTGGTGGAGAGACGGGTGCATGGTCAACCCTTTCAATTGAAAAAACTTTGACAAGGTCCTGCACTTAAGAAAATCCATAATCAGTATCTCAAGGAACAGCTCAAATTATAGTCTTTTAGACAATTTTGGCTCATGCACGGAGCAAATTAAACTTTAACATGAACAAGACGTTCTTGGGTGCCTTGACCCATGCTACTTCTTTCTCTTCTTGGATTGGCACCATAAAAAGGCACATTTCTCCAGTACATTTTTTACTTTTACTTTTACTTTAAAATTATTTATAGAGCGCGCTTTCACCAGCGGTTTCATGGCGCTAACAAACAACCTCAAGGGGTGGGGGAGGGAGGGGTAAAAGAGAGGAACAGGAATAACGGATGATCTAACTAAAAGCTTTGGTGAATAGGTAGGTTTTAAGCTTTTTTCGGAACTGGGGGTAGAGGGGAATGGACCTAAGCTCTAGAGGCAGAGAATTCCATAAGGTTGGTGCGAGGGTGGAAAACTTTGAGCCTCCCCATTTCTTCCTACGAAAGCGGGGAACTGTCAATAGGGCTTGCGAAGCTGAGCGTAGAGCCCTAGTGGGAACATAGGGAACTATTTCTGAAGTAATAAAGGCCGGAGCCGTGCCCAGTCGTACTTGGCAGATGATAGTCGCAAGCTTAAACTGGACACGTTCTCGAACAGGGAGCCAGTGAAGGGATTTGAGAAGGGGGGTTGGCACTGTTTAATTCATCAACACCCTACCCATCGTTGGTGTCTGTGGGTGGGCTCGACTCTTAGGCAGACCCAGGTAGCAATAACTGAAATACTAGTTACACCCCCACCGGTTCCACCGATCTTCAGACTGGGCCAGGCCACAGCAAGCTAATCTATACAGACCCTAAAGCTGCCTTCTGGTATTCTGATGTACTCCTTCGTCTCTCTACTCAGGCCAAGTCAATGCTCTTGTTGGTATGTTTTGCACCTACATAAGCCTCATCGAGCCAGAGGGCGCTTTGGGCACATCACCAGCTCTTGAGGGTATTCAGGCAATGGATCCTGTATCTCTGTCCCACGGCTTGTCAGCTATCCAGCAGCACCCACCCCAGTCCCTATTGGACCCTACCAAGTGCATTCCTAAAATCAAGAAATTTGAAGGGGGCCAGAGGAATACCAAACATCAGGGCCATACCAAAATTAACATTTCCTTAACCTATAATGTTATGCAGTCTGTAGGCTTCTAAGCTGTCACCTTCCACTCCTTAATCACCAACATCACATGCTTCATTTATGAGGAATTGGTATAGGCCAGCAATGCATGTCTTCTTGCTGTGCAGCACTACTCCAATGTCTCCAATGTGAAAGGGCAAGAATGCACCATATTTATGAAATATGGTGCATTCCTCTCCTTTCCCCCTGCACTGGTGTACAATTTTCTGCCTAGCACCAATGTAGGCACCATTTCACCATGGTGCAAAGGTGCCTTCATTGCAGGCCGGATGGTTTTGTGCAGGAAAGGGCACCTTCCTGCACTAAAACAATCCAAGGACGCATTCTTCTCTTTCTATGTGTGCTGCAGAATGCAGTACACATGGAAAGAGTATAAAACAAGGAGAAATAAAACTATCTGTCCTTGTTACACCTGCTCTGGGAAGGTGTAAGGTTTCGGTGCTGCCCCAGGTTTACGTGATTAAATCCATGGGTGATGCATGGGAAAACCCACCTGCCAATGGAACCTTGACGTGGAGTAAGGCAAGGTAGTGAAGTGCGCTGCTTTGTCTGACTCCATATTTATGAGGCCATGCAAAGCCACATAGAGTGGTTTTGCATCAGCTCATAGATATGATTGAGAGGCTTGCGCCCCTGAGCATCAAAATTGTGATGCCCAGGGGTTGCAAAGCTTTCATAAATAAGCCTCTGCGTCTCTATTTTTCTCATCAGTAGAACTATGGAGCAACTAGAAGGATCATTGACATTCCCAAGCCAGAACCAAAATGTATAAGGTGTTGGCCTTGATGCTTGACCAGACACTTATTGCAATTTGGCTCGTCTCTCCCATGCAGCAACTTTAGATTCTGTATTCTCCTAGGCCCTGTCAGATCATTGGGAGCAGGGCATCTCCACTGCCAAACTCTGCCTCCGTGGCACCACGTGTGCCTTCTACTCTTGTTACCCACCATGCAGGATACTTCAACCACTCAACTTCTTTGATAGCCAAGTGCAACCTCATCATGCTGAACCTGCACTGATCAATTGCCTGCCCCACCATCCAGTAGCACCGACTTCCACTTTGGGTCCGGAGTGCCCTTTCTTTGATCATACTTTGCTGAATAGAACATTGTGGGGCACATGTATCAATGTAAAGAATTGCGAATCCTTAACAGCGATTGTTAAGGAATAGCTATTAAGATTCGCATTAAGACCCATAGGAATGAATGGGAATTGCATGCGCAATTTGCGAGTAGCCAATAGTTACTCGCAATTGCACATTCAATTTCAAGGGTGCAAGGGTGCCAAAAGGACACCCTGTTGCACATCTGAAATTTCACGTTATTCACATTTTGTGCAGACACATGCACCAATGGCATGTGTGTGTGTAACATGGGAGTTTGAAAAATGCACTTTAGTGCATTTTTCAAAGAAATCGCAAATTACCATCAACTTGAGATTTACGGGAAATTGCGATTCCTATTTGCAAAATCGCAAATTGTTGCTGGTTAATGCATTGCATTTAAGGAATCGCAATTTGCGATTCCTTAAATGAAATCGCAATTTAAGTAATCGCAAATTTTGCAAAAATACTGGTTGCAAAGGGGCACATTCTGCTAATCTGCCGATGTGCTACAGTTTTTTTCCTTGAAGCATGTAGCCCTTAGTGCAGGATTTGTAGTCTCCTGACAGTGGCTTCTTAGTTGAGCAACTAGTTAAGCAGCCCATGAAGCCATTCTAATGAATCTAGAGTCTTACTTAGACAGGTAAATATTGCAGTATCACCTTCACTTTGCTATCCACTTTGCAACCTTATAAAAACTGAGCTTAATATTTGTTTCTAAAATTAAAAAAAACAAAAAATCTGACCTGGAGACAGTGGTGTACCTAGACTTTTGGCTGCCCGTGGCAGTCTCTAAATTTGCTGCCCATGACAGCC